>NC_140427.1:12924166-14240000 GCF_965140295.1 Lepidochelys olivacea
CTTTGCCGGGGAGACATCAGGTTTTTTTAGGAATGGATTTATTTTTCTGAGGATAGAAATGAGCAAGGTGACTCAACACACTGAGGTTTCTCTTAGTGTCCCTTTTTATTTTGCTGAAAATCCATCCACCTCACACAGTTTCTACCTCAGCAAACATATTTTTTAAAACTTCTTTGCATTTTGACTATGAGAACTCATGCTGAACACTATAAGGTAAATACAGGCAAACAGTTTGAGAAAATTTTGGCAAACAGCATCAAATTAAACCAAATGTGCATGTGTGTAGGTGTTCATCTGAAAAAAAAGGATGGTTAGACAGAGAATTTTAGTTTTGTCCTTCATTTTTCCGTGAACTGAGTTAGACAAGTTAAGCAAAAGCAGACAAATTATTAAATTATTTTTATGAAGAACTGGTTTTGCATATTCTCATGCACTCATATACACATACTCAAAAGGAGATCTTTACTTACTTGGTTAGTTTATGGCCTTTCATTGCTATGAGGAAATCTCTCACAATCTCAGGACTTTGGAATCTGCATGGTGTTTTGGATATGTATTTCAATGTCTGCACAAAGTTGGAAAAAAACAAGTTACTCCACATTTATTTTTGCTTTATGAGTCATATGAGATCTCTATGAAACAAGTTATTTTGTGAAAAATCTCCACACTCCTTTTGAGAGAAGTCTGAATGGGGAACTTAGTTCTTTAACCTCGTTCAGAAGGTGGAATGTGCTGTCATAACTGGCACAGTCATCTGGATTTCCCTTGATTCACGAAGACCATATTCATTTCTGCTCTGAAAGTATAAGCAACAGGCAGTACCTAAAAAAGTAATTATGTGATGGAAATTATGCCAGCACTTATCTAGGAAACCCTGCTGAAGTTGGTCCATACAGAGAGACACGGTCTAATGCTGAAAGACAGGAACTCCTATGTTCTAACCCAACTCTGAGGGTTCCCTCTGTAGTGTTGAACAATCACTTAACCTCCCTGTAACTTCACTTGCCCGTCTGTAAAATCGGGATAATAGCTACCCAGATTTGGAAAGTGCACTGAAGTGTATGGATGAAAGGTCCTTTTTTAGTGCTAAGCATTTAAACACATGCAATTCAAAGGGTATTCACCTGTAACACATTTTCTTTATTAATTTGAATGAACTAATCTTAACTGGAAGATCAAATTGGGACCAAGATATTTTTAACAACATCAGAGATTTAGAATGTTTTGTATATGTATAATTCTAACAATACAGAGGATTTCAAAACCTTGTTTAAAAAGGGATCCAGTTGCTGTTAAAACTGAACTGAAGAACCACCTTATGGTATTCATCCTTGGGACCATGTAAAGTTATTTTCTGCCAAGTGTTCATGAATTCATTGCCAGTGGTACTCTCGTTCCCAGGCCATAAATAGCTAATTTGAGCTCCACAACTGAAACAAAGCCTTCCAGCATAAGGATGTTTTCATCTTTTACAGCTGAAAGCATGCTGTAATCAGCATATTTGGCAGTGCTTTCTCAAAGAGCTCAGAAGTTATTTATGCAGAGCATAATTAAAAAAAACTTTGCAAGGACATTGTAGTAATTTATTCAGATATTCTCAGTGAGACAATTCACTTCCCTGCTCTGTTATCTTTTACACTAAAATAATCTTGAAAGGATATGTTATGTTTTGTTTCTCTGTTTAAATGAATGAGAATCCAAGATGACATTATAATACATCTTTCAACTTATCTGAGCCTGTCATCCTAACTAAATGGAAGGCTTAGTGAAGAATCCCTGCTTTAGTTTTAAATAACTATATGCAGACTGCACTTTACAGCTCCCTTTTTAATTTGACAATAACTTATGAGCTTTTGTGGACGTTGCTTGAAAAACACCCACTATAAGGAATTGGGATCATAACAGGATTCTAGAGAATTCTTGCATTTTTCTGAAATAAAAAATGTACTAAACATTACTATTATTTACCAATTTCCCCATTAAAATACCATTTTCTATTAGAGGAACACAGCGCTATTTCACTTCTGTAGTGATTTCTTTTCAAAACTCTGCTGCTTCTTCCATTAAAAAAAATTAAGAAGTACAAAAATGTCATATTATGGTCACATCAAAATTCAGCTCCTGTTTATTAAGCTAGATCCAGCGACTACAATACCAGGGGGTACATGCGTGCACAAAACTTATGAGTGTTTATGTGTGGTGGTCAGAAATAATTCTATTAAGTCAACTACTTAAAGCAAGTACACCTAGAATTAGTCTCTCTCTACTGGCACAGAATAAATGTCTAGATGGGAAAATGCATGGGAAAGCATTGCATACACAGGCAACAATATGATTAAAGAGTTAAACTGTAAATTATGTTTAGATGTAAATATATTCACAGAATGATCTTTTCCCCCATATATTTGCAACACGTGAGAATGAGATAGTAAATTTCAATGTAAAATTAAACTAGATTTTTGTAAACTTCTGTTTTATCAAATCTAAGGCTTATAAATTGCAATTTTGTCCTTTCAGACAAAAAACAAACAAAAAAGAAATCCTGGACGAAATCTTGCTCGCATGAATAGTTCCCCAGCAGTCAATGGGACTATTCATACAGGCCAGGAAAGCTGGAACTGGCCCAGTATTAACCATGGTGATATTAAAGACAGTTCTCTTCCACGGCCACCAGAGGTCAGACGACAATTTTTAAAATTAATTACATTTGATAAAGCTGCTAATTTAAGATACTCAAAACCATCTCATCCACATTAACCATCAGTAAATAATAGTTTTAAAGATTTTTCCAACAACACATCGAACATTTAACACTGAATTTGCCAGTGACTGAATGTATATGTATAATTTAGTTACACTGTGTAATCCCAGGTAGTAGTTTCTTTTTTAGTTGGAGAATTTAATTTACTTGTTTTTAACAGAGAAATCGATAGACCATGTGTGTTCTAAACCTCAGGTCTGAAATGCCTAGACTCCCTGGAAGTACAGATTCAAATACCGGCAGCATGTGCTGGCAGGCTTAAAAAAATATATTGAATGTAGTTTGCTGTGTTGAGGTCTTTTGAATGACACCTCAAAACCAGAGCCACAGCCTGTCTGCTCTCTAACGTTAAAAATCCTTTGGCAATTTTCATAAGAGCAGGACTTTGTCCTTGACCAAAATTGCTCCTTTCCTCCATAATGGTGTGCACCAGCTAGCCAGCACTTTCCACCTAGGTGGTTGTATTTCAGTTGTGCTGTTCTTTTGGGGAGGAAAGTTATATTACAAAAGTAAAATCTGTGTTTACTGAAACAACGTTTATCAGTAGGAAAATTCAAAGACTTAATTTTGCATGTGTGATTGTAAATGATGAACAGTGTGATACAGTCCAGCCTCTGACTTGTGCTAACGTGCTAAGGGAATGTATAACTCTACTCACTTCGTACATGATAGTGTTCAGATTCTGCTGGCCAGAGCTCTGTTTGTGTTTTCCACTATCTTTGCGCTGCTGCTTAAGATCGGTAAGTAACTGGAACACCTGGGAAAAAAAAAAAGTATTTTATTACTAAAATACTTTAAAAGATTTTTTGAACAAGTTTAGCATTTTTTCTACTGCTGTTTTTTAAACATTTGTTATTAAAATATTACCAATCAAATACAAAAGATTGCCCTGACTGGGAGACTGACTGGGTGATTAAAATGGTATTTTTATTTTGGTAACGGAAATGGTATTTCTATTTTGGTAACGGAAAAATTATTTGTATACAAGAAATGATGAGACAGCAGATCATTCTAAATTATGGTTATTGGTCTTGAATTATGTTGAACAAAAAGATGTAGAAAGTGTTGGACCAAAGCCTGTAGATATTTGAATGGACTATCAGCACTTGTTGAAGCCTTACCCAAAAGCCCCAATGGAAAAAGTGGTTACCAGAATGAATCAGCCACTTACTTTATTCTGTGCAACTGCTGCCTATGTCCCACACCCTGCAGTTCTTAATTGAAACTCCCACTGAAATCAATGTGAGTGTTGCTGGAATAAGGGCTGTAAGATATGGCCCTATCTTATAGTGTGTAATGTATGTATACATTAACCTACAATATTAAAAGAAAAATATTCAAAATATTCTGTTTTACAGAAACTCAAGTGTGCTGCGGGTGCAAGAAGAATGCGTGCCCTACAATTGTGTTTCTGTAACAAGCCTACAAAATTAGGCCCTGATGCTGCAAACACGACTACGTGTAGCGGTGCTACTATAAATTCACTTCAGTGGGGCTGCTTGCAGTAAGCACTATGCTTAACAGTAAGCATTTCTGGGATCAGCTTAGCAGTGTGCTCGGATGCCACAGTGATAAGTATGGTATAAAAACCTCAATAGATTTAATTAGTACACAAGTTCCTTAGAAAAAATAAATACAAGCAGCAAATTGTTGAAAAAGGGGTAATAAAGATGTCTCCACGTTTTTGAATACTCAAAACTGTAGGAATGAAATTAACTATTCAATGTTTTATGTAATAAGAATTTTTCAAAATAAATTATGTTTCAGTTTCTAAAATACAGTATTGACAAACCTACTACACTGTTGCTACATCTTCTTGCATGACAGCCAGAACTATAGTAAAATGTAAAGACAACTTCTGTTATTTTTTTCGGCTCCAATGCAGCAAAGCGCTTAGGCTTCAGTGGTTCACGCGCTTAAGTGCTCCCAGCCAGGCTGTGGGAGGCATTCAGGACAGAAAGGTTTTAAATCATCTATTTAAAATTCCTTTTATACACTGTGAAAGTCCACTGATGGTTCTGTGTTCACAGAGACCCCCCAGAATGCATCCTTATGGGTCATTGCTGATACCAAAAGTCTCCATGCACCGACTCTTCTGGTGCATGTGTTGTCCTGGAATAATGCATTCTGGTGCGTCACTAATGAGCTCAGAAGAGGGAGTAAACTTTAAAAAGAATTCTCTAAACATTTAGTTAAAACAGTATTTCTCTATCTAAGCATTTATACTGTACTCACTATATTTGAGCCCAGAGTAGCAGATGGTACTATTTTTAAGGTTGTAATAAACCAAAAATAAATACTGCTTATATGCCCCATTTCTGAATTGCCTGTTGTAATTTTTAAACTTACTTTAACAGCAATGACAGGTTTCAGAGTAGCAGCCGTGTTAGTCTGTATTCGCAAAAAGAAAAGGAGTACTTGTGGCACCTTAGAGACTTACAAATTTATTTGAGCATAACAGCAATGCTACTTGCTGCCTTAAATACTGGATCCATAACCACAGAACCATATTAAACTACAACTGCATTGCTTGGGAACAACTTAGCTATTTGTGCAATTACTGTGAATGCCTTCACCTCATGCCTCACAATATGTCCAAAGCTGATAACAAAATCTAAGTAATGGACACCCTTCTATTTCTGCTTCCTTAATTTTTAACAAGCCCCACTCATGTTCCACTTATAAATCCCATGGCCTTGTAAAAATTACTGGTTCATAAAACTACAGTGAAATCTGATGAGCAATGTTACCAGTTTACTAATGCTAACTCTGCCATTACAGCAAATGTTGCTATAACAGATCTTCAAACAAAATGCAGTCTTTATATACTAAATAGAGTATAAATAAATATAACCAAACTGGGACTTGAAAGAGGACATTGATTCCACAAACCTACATACAAATAAGTATCAGGTTAAATGAGGGCAAGTGAATTATAGCTGTATTTACACTTTACTTATTCTAACCAATGCACTACTCTGTTGTAATATTTTCTCTTCTAAAAGGAGATAGGGAAGAAAGCATATTGTGCAAGAGTCCCCCTGCCTTCATCTTCGTCAGCACAGTTCCGTCAACACTAGTTGGCATTTTTCTAACTGTGGTCAGGAGAAACATGACTAGCCCTAATCCTAGGTGAGATATCATTTCCTATAATTTTTCACATCTATAGCACCTGCCACCTGAGGATCTCAACGCACTGTGTACACATTAACTGTAGACCATACCAATACACTACTGAGACGGGAAAGTATTGTCTGCAGATTATGAAAATGAGGCACAAACAGGTGAAGCAACTAGCCCAAGGAAATCTTTTAAAGAATCAGGGATAGAACCCAGATCTCTTAACTCTTAGACCTGTGCTTTATTCAAACATTTTTAGAGCAAAATATTAGCTTGGCACTGATTGAGTTAGACACCCTCGCCAAACTGCAATACAGAGAAAAGAAGGCACAAATAGCAGCCGATGGGAAATAGGATACTAGTTTTAGAGGAATCTGTAAACTGAGAGTGCTGAAAAAATGTGCTTAAAATGCCTACAGCTGCAGACACTGCAAATCCCTTCCTGAAAAGAATTAAAAAGCTATATGTGCTGAGACAACTATGCTGAGAAAGGGAAATGGTGAATGAGCAGTCTGATCAGTAATTCCATTTTCCACTTCCTTTCACTTTCTCACTCAGCACATATGGGTATATATGGCAATAGTGGGGAGGTACTGACGCTAAGATGATGATGGTGCAGACTTAGGGACAGAAAGTGGATTTAATAAACGTAGATATTTAGTGCTTATAATTAAGGGTCCGATCATGCAAAGTGATCAGCACCTCACTGCACTGGGCCCTTGTTCTGGGGTGCCAGAAGATTTACACAATGCAAGAATTCTTCTTGTACATGAAAGACAGGATCCATACCCAATTTTACCATAACATCCTTGCATGTTGAAAAGGAATACAGAGAAGTATTAGAAAGGTCTGATTCTGCAAGCAATAATCTTTTCAATACTTCTTGCTTTCCATTCTGAAATGGTAGATTTTTTAAATAGACATTTAATACCACACTTACATCCTCTGACATAAAACCATAGGCTATTTTCTATTTCTTAGACAGTAAGATTCCTTCCAAATATTTAATTAAAGATCTTCTAATGACTGCCAGGTGGCATACTCTGGCCTCGTCAAACACTTCAAGACTTAGCTCAAAGTCAGGATGAAATGGATATGTAACCCCAAAACTTCAGCAAGGAAATAATCTGAAGGAAGATGTATGGTTTTTAAAGCCTTAAAAAAAAAAAGCACTGAAATCCTCAAGTTACCTGGTTGAATTTACACCTCATACTAATGTCACATTTCCATCTTACCGTCACCAAAAAGGCATTTTCACTCTGAAGACTGTAAAAGAGGTGACTCAGTAAGGCCTTCTCTTCACTAGGAAAAAACGTGTTTTCTTAGCTAACATGGTAAAAACTTTATGAAGACAAGGCAGTTGTAGTTCTAATATGTGTTAGCAGGTCAAGGTAAACCCTAGGCTCCCCTCTAGAGTTTACCTGGACCCACTAACACATTTCCAAACAACAAACTATTGGCCATTACTAAGATTTTACCACCTTAAGAAAACACATTTTTTCTGTAGTGTGGACTTACTCCAAGATCTTTTAAAACCAAGCTGTGAGAGACTTACAAAGCGCTTTTTTTCTTAAAGCACTTATTTTAATTTCAGTAGGTATTTGAGAGTTCTGAGCTGCAGGATCATTCAAGTTAAGCATGAAATAGTGACCCTGCTATCAGCAGCCATTTCAGAAAACATCTGGATTTTTTTTTTTTTTTGCAAAGATTTCCTCCAGTTCTAATTCTGTTTTTCTCTGCAACATGAAAATGGATTCAGCAGTTGATCACAGAAATGTAGGGCTGGAAGGACCTTGAAAGGTCATCTAGTCCAGCCCCATGCTGAGGCAGGAACAAGTATACCTAAGACCATTCCTGACAGGTATTTGTCTAACCTGTTTTTAAGAACCTTCAATGACAGGGGTTCAAAACGACCCTTGGAAGCCTGTTTCACCACTTAACTATCCTTGTAGTTGAAAGGTTGTTCCCAATATCAAACCTAAATGGCTCTTGCTTCAGACTAAACCCAGTATTACTTGTCCTATTTTCAGTGGACATTAAGAACAATTGATCATCCTCCTCCTTATAGCAACTATATTGAAGACTCTTAGTAGGTTTCCCCTCAGCCTTCTCTTTTCAAGATGAAATATGCCTACTTTCTTTTTAAACCTTTTGTCGTTTTTGTTCTTCTCCTCTTCTCTCCAATTTGTCCACATCTTTCCTAAACTGTGCAGCCAGAACAGGACACAATATTTTAGATGAGGCCTCACCAGGGCTGAGTACTGTGAGACAATTATCTCCCATGTTTCACATACAGGACACGACAGAATAATATTAGCTTTTCCCACCATAAACCCCAGATCATTTTTAACAACTGCCTAGACAGTTATTCCATTTTGTTGTTGTGCATTTGATTTTTCCCTCCCATGTGTAGTACTGTCTTTCTTGAATTTCATCTTGCTGAATTCAGACCAATTCTCCAATTTGTCAAGATCCTTTTGAATTTCAATCCTGTCCTAAGTGCTTGCAATCCCTCCCATCTGTAAATTTTATAAGCATACTCCCATTCCATTATTCAAGTCATTAATGAAAATATTGACTAGAACTGGACCCAGGACTGACCTCATGCAACCCCACTACATATATCCTCCCAGACTGACAGTAAACCATTATTAAATACTCTTTGAGTATGGTCTTTCAACCAATTATGCACCAACCATATAGTAATTTCATCTAGACCACATTTCCCTAGTTTGCTTACAAGAATGTCATGTGGAACTGTGTCAAAAGCATTACTAAAATCAAGATATATCATATCTACAGCTCCCTCCCATCTACTAGGTCACTAACTCAGTCAAAGAAGGAAAACAAATCATGCCAGACCAACCTATTCTTGAAAATCCATGTTGGCTACTATTTATTACCTTATTATCCTCTAGGTGCTTACAAATTGATTGTTTAAAAATTTGTTCCAGTATCTTTCCACATATTGATATTATGGTGATTGCTTTATAATTGCCTGGGTCCTCTTTGTTCCTCGTTCTAAAGATAGGTACTGTGTTTATTCTTCTCCAGAACATCTGTGACCTCACCTGTCCGCCAGAATTCCCAAAGATAATTGTTAACAGTTCTGAGTTTGTTTCAGCTAGCTCCTTAAGTACCCTAGGGTAAATTTCATCAGGCCCTGCTGACTTGAATACATCTAACTTATCTAAACATTCTTTAACCTGTTCTTTCACAGTTCAGGCTTGTGTACCTTTCCCCTTGCTGTTAATATTAATTGTGTGAAGTATCTGGTCACTATTAACCTCAATAGCAAAGAATGAAGTATAATAGGCATTAAACACCTCAGCTTTCTTGATGTCATGCATTCTTAACTCTCCTTCCCCACCAAGTAGTGGATCCACACTTTCCTTCATCTTCAGATTTGGGATCAAACCTTGCTGTCATTCACCATGCAAACAGTACAAACAACAGCATTTCTAGGTCCCCTTTAAAGCCAGGAATACCATTCTACCAAACTTATAAAAACAAAAAATTCAACACTTGAAAAATCAAGTCATACACAAATCTCCCTGATATCCTGTTTAAAACTCCCTGGAGACACTATTTGTATTTGGACCGGGACATGCTCTCACTGACATCAAAAGGATAAGTTGTCAGTTTAAAATCATGGTACAAATAAACTTACCTCAAAGTTACTCAGCAAGGCAGCATTTGCGTCTTTCCTGAAAAAGAGAAAATTATGCGTGTCTCAAACAAAACTGTCAGAAATCTATTCTCTATTCTTTGCTGATGTGTTTACACTAAAAAAGGGGACACTTTGTTAATTGCAGAGATTTTTTTTTTTTTTTTTATAAAATCTTCAGGATCAAAATTCTGTTAAATCCTCTATCATTTCTGGCTATTGCTGCCTTTAGGAGTTACTTATTTTTGCACACTTCAAATGCAGCCATTACACAAACTAACTGTGTAAGAATATTTGGCTACAACTCAGCACACAAAGCATCATGAAGTGTTTAACTTGCACACCCCCACTGAATGGCTTATCATCCTAATTAAGAATCTGCCCCATTACTCCCGGATTAGACAAAACTCCCTGAAGTTTTGTCTGAGTGAAGAGTGATAAGCAGAACCATGACAGAAGACCATTATAAAAAAGAAAAATATATACAATACAGAATACAAATGAAAGAATAAAATAATATTCATTGCACTTCACCTTTATTTTGTTCTTTTAATGTTTATTTGACAAGTTCTATACTAGCAGACTGAAGTTTAGAGCTTCCCATTACTTAACACCAACCAAATGCTTCCCTATTAAGTGAAATATATAATAATTCTGTCCCAATTAACCAAGAATCATTGACATTCACTATGCTAAACAGGTTTGCTCTGAGTTAAGCATGCCCTAACTAAGTAGAGAATACTGTAATTTATTTTTTTAAATAAATGTTATGTAGAAAAACTAGTCAAGAGCACCATACTTCATCAGAACAATATGTTCTGCTGAGCAGACAGTAGTAACAACAACAGAAAGTTAACATACAAAACAAACAAACAAACAACAACAAAAAAGGCTTTTCTCGGACGTCTGTGTTGCACCATATAAAAAAGGTAGAATGTATTGTCAAGCAGTCAACTGTTTGAATAGAACTGTCACATTCATCAAATTCAAACAAGCTAAATGCCTTCCACAAACTTCCACAGGTTCTACTATTGTTTTTAAATGAAAGGGACCTCCTAAACTGACTCAAGAGAAACTTCAGTAAGTAAGCTCACACACATCAGTTTTCATTCATGTTTTACGAACCATATCACTTTTGTTTATTTGGTAAATGCAGTTCTTTAGAATCTTTGCATTCAGTCAGTCTCCACAGAAATCCCTGTGGATGAGGACATTCTTTATTGTAAATAATAATAATAATGCCATGGAAGAATCACATATAAAGTCATCCAATTAAAAAAGTGAGATGATTATGTGCAGTAAACACAAGGTTTACAGGATATGAGTCTGTGGAGAATAAGTTTTTTAAACTACATTTAAGTCAAAGGATTGGTTTGTTTTAAAAACTGTATATCTCTACAGTTCAGGGGCTTTCACTTTTTTCGTGTGCCAAACCTAAACCCATACAGACCTTGGATCATCTCAACATTTTATATTTTGCCAGGCTAGTAGGATTTTAAATTGAACAACAGAAACATTATTGCTAGTGTGCTTATTCATGCTGAGTTATATCTTTATGAAAAACTGGCACCGTTTATAAAGTACAGATTTCAGTTTTCACGTCAGTCCCAGCCCTCTTATGGGTACTAAAAAACAACCAAAAGATTTAAAGAAAAGAATGTACATAAAATACCAGAACTTATTTTATATCAGTTCAATATGTAGTTTCATATCAGATGTCTAAACATATAGCACTCCACTGTAATGAGACTCAGAGATTAATGGAAAAGGAAAACTGACTTGATTTTAACACCAACTCTGTAATGTATTAGAGTCCCTTAGAGAGATATTAATGGCTTTAATTGCTGTCCTAAGTGAAATATTACTGAAAGATGTTTCTTGATATAGTACTATTTACATTACTGTATGGGAGCCCTTCTTTTAAAAAAAATATTATCGGCACCTTCTGCTTTTAACACTGAAAAATACATTCCATTTCTAAACCAAAACATTTTGTGAACTTTTTTGGAGGGTGGGTGTGGGGGGGGTAAACAGATTTTCACTTTGAACCTCTAGAGCGCTGTGACAATTTTATTTGAAGATTTTCCTCTTCTGAGGACTGCTTGACGAACAAGATGGGGGTGTTTGTCCACTAGGCCCCAACAGGGCTGAGAGTACTACGTGGGGTGGACTGCACAATATTCCCACCACATTCAGTGGGGCTCAGCACTGGGCAAAGGTCCACTCCCACGGAGCTCACTGCAGGATCAGGATCCTAGGCCCCAAATCCTGCAACCACTTACACACATACCTAACTTTACTACCATGAGCAGTCCCATTGAAATCAGTGGGGCCACGCTCGGTTGTAGAGTTAAGCATGTGCATAAGTGTTTGTTTGCAGGATCAGACCCTCAGTTATGATAGGCCCTACTCATCAAAGGAATGAGTAGGAATTTTTCAATGAGCCAGATCCTGTCACATGTTGAATTGCCACTTATGTCCTGATCCTGCTAACTGCTTCATGCATACACAGAGGTCCTTCCAAGCACAGTAGCTTGCAAGGCAGGGGCCTTACTCTAAAAGTTGCTACTCGGTTTAAGGCTGACAGAATACAATCCTATATTTGTAATAAAAACAACACCCCTCTTCAGTATCAACTTCTGAATTTCAATAAGTAGCTTCAATTATAATAATGGAGAGACAGCGTCTCAGATGGTATAGAACACCATTAGCTCCAGTGATGTCAGCGAAGAAGCTATGCTGACATACATCAGCTGAGGTTCTAGTACCTAATACCCATATTTCTCAGAAATCAGTGCTGTACGTACATAGATAACAGCACAAGTCAACATTTATGAAACTTGCTTTCTATAAATAATAGTTTATTATCTCTAGAATTCATTTTTAAAATTCAAAATAGATTAAACTCTCTGAGACACACAATCTAATTTTTCATTTAACTTTTTGGAAGTGTGTACTACTGTCGATTTAGAAATACATAGGTTTGTGTTTTATAACATGCACAGCACCCAGATATACAACAAATTGCTGGAGTTCCTAGCACTGCTGCCGTGAACCAGCACTCTTCTGCTGTAGTAACTTCCTGGTTTGTTTGTTTTGATGTTTAATTTTGTTTGATTTTTTGTTTGTTTATTTTTGTTTGTTTGATTGATTGTCTTAATCGCTTTCAAGGTTAGTAGGCTAGGCAAGAATTTGACTTGCCTCTTGTGTTTTGAATTGTAGGTGCATGCATATTATGTTTCCACCCTCTCTGTGCCAGTCTGCTCCATTCTTGCAAGCAGGCATAAAGGTCCCCAAGGATCCCGAAAAGCAGGCTTTGGATTTTACTTTATGGCAAGAACAGAGAAAGAAGATGGGGAGAATATTATGTCCATGCACGTCTGACCAGAGAGGATGGTTTTATTAGAGGGTTAAAACTGTTCCCACAGTGTTTTACTCAAATAACTTCAGCAATATTTTTTAAGCAAACAAAAATGCAGTTTCTCATTGGAAAGCTCTTAAACTGTCCAAGAGTATTGGCCTGATCTGGAGTATCAATACCTAAATAATTACAGTTTTTAACATATTCCAAGTATTTAGCCTCCCTGCCTCCCCAATGTTCCTCTTAAATTTACAGAGGGAGAAAGTGAAGTAATGATTAGATTTGGGGTGCAACAAAGCACTGCGCTACCCTTCATGTATTTCATGGGTCCGTATGGTACTTTGCAGCCATGTCGTGCATCCCACCTCAATTCTGGATCAGTACAGGATGATACTACATAGCACCAATGAGGTGAGAAGACACAATTATTCTGATGTGGTACCATGATGGGAAGCACTAGATGTCGAGGTGCAGCGTTGGGAGAGTACAGACCCCTGCGACTTTAGGACACAACACTGTCAAAGTGCAAACACCACCACCTTCTTCAACCCTGACGTTGGCCACGGAAGCAGCTGGCAAATGGGTGAAGGGGAACCCTCACTCCCCCAGGTTTAAGGGGCAATTTCACTTCACCTCACCTCAGCAGCCCTGTGGGGTCAGGATCCCACCTCCTACACAAGATTCTCAGTCAGCCCCAACTGAAAGGGAAGCCCCCTGCAAACACCTCACATACCATGCCCAGCTCCCCCTTCAGGCAGATCCCAACCAATAGGGGGGTCCCCATAACTTCTAAAGTCCACATCCCACTCCTGTAGCCAGACCCCCCCCCAGACAGGGGCTCCCCTCTCCCAGCTCCCACCCGTAGCCAGACCCCCCCAAGAGGAGCTCCCCCCCAGCACTCCCCGAGGCCAGACCCCCCGCCAGAGGGGCTCCCGCTCACAGCCAGACCCCCCCCAGGGGCTCCCCTCCCGCTCGCAGCCAGACCCCCCCCAGGGGCTCCCCTCCCGCTCGCAGCCAGACCCCCCCCAAGAGGGGCTCCCCTCCCCCAGCACTCTCCGAGGCCAGACCCCCCCCAGGGGCTCCCCTCCGGCTCACAGCCAGACCCCCCCCAGGGGCTCCCCTCCCGCTCACAGCCAGACCCCCCCCAGGGGCTCCCCTCCCGCTCACAGCCAGACCCCACGCCAAGAGGGGCTCCCCTCCCCCAACACTCCCCGAGGCCAGACCCCCCCCAGAGGGGCTCCCGCTCGCAGCCAGACCGCCCCCCAGAGGGGCTCCCGCTCACAGCCAGACCCCCCCCAGGGGCTCCCCTCCCGCTCGCAGCCAGACCCCCCCCCAAGAGGGGCTCCCCTCCCCCAGCACTCTCCGAGGCCAGACCCCCCCCCAGAGGGGCTCCCGCTCACAGCCAGACGCCCCCCCCAAGAGGGGCTCCCCTCCCCCAGCACTCCCCGAGGCCAGACCCCCCCAGAGGGGCTCCCGCTCACAGCCAGACCGCCCCCCAGGGGCTCCCCTCCCGCTCGCAGCCAGACGCCCCCCCCAAGAGGGGCTCCCCTCCCCCAACACTCCCCGAGGCCAGACCCCCCCCAGAGGGGCTCCCCCGTCACAGCCAGACCCCCCCGCCCCCGAGGGGACGCCCCTTTCGCTGGGTACTCGGCCGGCGCGGGAGTGGGGGGGTCCCTCAGCCGCGCCCACGCGACGCCCCAGGAGCGGCCTACGCGCGCGCCGAGGCTCCTTACACCTCCATCTCGCGCACCCGCCGCCTCGCCGCCGCCGCCGCCTGCCCGCTGGCGGAGCTGCACGCCCAGGCCGCCCGCGCCCCTGGAGCTCTGGTCCCGGCAGAGCCGCGCGCGGGGGCCGCCCGGCCTCTGGGCGGAGCTGCCGCACGCCCGGGCCTCCTGACGGAGCTCGGCGCTGAGGCCGCCTGACTCAGGGCGCGCAGCCCTGGGGCCCTTCTGTGGTTGTGGGCCTCGGCGGGGGCGCATCCCCATCGCCGAGGCAAAAGCATGGAGGCAAAGTTATTCTGGGGGGAAAACGGGGGCCAAAAAAGCGAGACTTGCATTGGCCGGGAATCGAACCCGGGCCTCCCGCGTGGCAGGCGAGAATTCTACCACTGAACCACCAATGCAGGTGATGATGACAGTGCTCACTACCAGGTACTTAATTTAAAAGAGATTAAATGAGTATTTTTTTTTGTATTTCTTTTCCACATATACTGAACAAGAGAGTCCAACCTATAGAAGCCTTGCACAAATGCCCTAAAAATGTACTTGTCTGCCCTTTAGCCTGACACAAGTTTTGGGGGAAGGTGGGCAGGGGAGGGAAGAATATTCCACTTGCCTATTAAAAAAATTAATTAGGCACTGTGGACAGAGAACTCGGTACATATAGAAGCCTTGCAAAAGTGTCCTGGAATTTCATTAGCTCTGGTTCCAAAACTCTTGGCTACCTTTTACCAGGATAAAAATGGGGGGGGGGGGGAAACATATCTCACTTGTCCATCAAAAAAATTATTGACTACGTGCAAGGAAATTTTGCTAGTTCTGCAACAAATATATAAAATCTGTTCCTATTCCCACCTACCCGCCCAATTCTATGTGTATTTCACCATCCAGGTCATAAGCACTCTCAATCCCCTTTTCTCCCCTCCCTCCTCTTGCACCGCTTTGTATATATATTTTATTATATTTTGTACACTCTGCTGAGTGGATTCAGTTGAAAATCCCATTGGCTAGGGCAGGCAAAATTCTGCCTTGACCAAACTGGCTGAGAGGCAGGAGTAGATGAATACAAGAAACAGTTTCTTCTGTTATTGATCTGCCATTCAGGAATCTATGTAGAAACAGTACATCAGTGATTCCTCCCATAACAGGCACAAAGTGCTTGTTTCTGGGGGCTGCATAGTGAATGCACAGTCTTGCACTGACTCAAACTCATAAGTAAGGATAAGATTTAGTCATGGGCATTTTTAGTAAAAGTCATGGACAGGTCAGGGGCAATAAACAAAAATTCACGGCCCTGTGACCTGTCCATGACTTCTACTATAAACCCCTGACTAAATTTTGGCGTTTTGCAGGGCTCCGGGGGCTCAGCTGCTGTGCTGGATGGGGTCCTCTGGGGCACCCGCTGGTGCACTGGGGGGGCCTCCGGGGCACCCACTGCCTGGGGGCAGGGGTAGCACACCAGGGGATGGCCCTGCCAGCCCAGGACCATGGCAGCCACCGCTGGTGGCGCAGGGCATCCTGGGACCCCCGCTGCGGCTGGCAGCAGGCGGCCCGGGACCTCCACGGCTGGCGGGGGGCAGCCTCGCCAGCTTGGGACCGATGCACTGCTGCTGGTGGGGGCAGCTCAGGACCGCCACTCTTGCTTGGGTGGGGGGAAATCAGTGCAGCTGACCCTGGGGCTGCCCGAGCTACTGCAGCGGCCCTGTGGTCAGTCGTACCTGCCAGCTGTAGAAGTCATGGAGGTCTCGAAAAGTCATAATAATGCTAAACAGGCAAAGAGATGCCTTGTAACTTCTTTCTTGGTTGGAGCAAGTCTCCGGATTTCTGCCTGCGACCCTAAGTGCTCATCTGTTCCCAGTTTGATGAAGGGGACGAAGAATGTCATGTTTCTTTTGGGAATACAGTGCTTCCAGATTGTATTCATTTCTCAAAGTTTTTTCGACTGATCTGTTCACCCCTGCCCTCCACCTTTCCTATACAATTAGATTTGGGATTCAACATCTTCAACATATTAATTTTTCCTCATGGCATCTCTTTTTTATCTCTCTCCCCAGAATTCCATTTTATTCCTAATCATCTGCATTTTCAGTTTCCCATGACTTCCCTCCAAGGCTTTGCTGATGGACCTTTAGGAACTACACCCTACCCCAGCTTCTTTTTGTTTCAGTTGCTGAATCTAGGAGCTCATGCATTACCAAAATTACCACTATGGGTCTTGCAAACAACTTTTCAGGAGAGGCGACAAAAGCAGTGATTAGCTCAGCGTTTCCAAATGCTACACTTTAGATTGGACTAGGAGTATGAGATACACAGAATAGAACATCCATAGAGAACACAGATGTGGGGTTTTCGAAATGTGCTCAGTGTGTCAACATTCTAAGCATAGGATTTTGATTGTTACTGCTAAGCCTCAGTGAGAGGGGGGCCTTGGTATTAACTATTGAAAGCAGGGGGCCTTGTAACTGCTATTGAAAGCAGATCTGCAGTGTTTGTATTCTTTGTTATGAAAGATGTTTGGCGTAGTCAGCATTTTGCTGATCACCCTATAGTGTCTTTTTGGCATTCAAAATTAAGCAATTTTTTTTTTTAACAAAAATGTCAACTCTGCTCCACACCACTACAGCTGACAAGTGCATTTGACTAGCAGTTTCAGTCCATATCGCGAATGGACCCTTTTTTTTTTTTAAAGCAAAGTCACTGTTCAAAAAGAACCTTCTGAAGAAGCTGAAAGGTAGCACTTTTCTTCACCTCTGCTCTGCATTGTGAGTCAACGAGCTTCTACAGTTAGGCCTATTATTATTGTAGCATATTTCTGGAAACCACTCAAAACACTGAAAGAAGTTGAACACCACTAGAAAAACACTCCTCAGCCAAAAAAATACAGTTAAGAAATAGTAAGTTTGTGACCTTAATTTACAAAAGCAAGCGCAGTTAAGGTTCAAATGTCTAGTACCTAGGGGCAATGAAATGCAGTGAAATGAAATTAAACACGTCCATGCTGCTGAATGTGCAAAATGCCCTTTCAGAGCTGCCCAAGTACATCAGTTTGGAAAAGGGTATAGCAGGAAACATCAGTAAAGGGGTGATGCTCCACTCTTCCTCCCCAGTGTGGGACACATAGTGCTATGCTCTGGCACTGCCATTCCATCAGGGCCAAAGAAGTACCTTGCATTTAATTAAATAATTAAGTACCTTGTATTTAATTTTTTTTTAAATGCTTCTGTGTCACTTAAGCAAGTAAAAGACTGAAAGAATAAAACAGAAAGAGAAATAAAATAAAAAACAGAATGAAAAAAATAACTGAGATCCGAGTTTCTGGTCAAGCCCTATTTTGTAGTCCTATTTCGCAACTGCCTGCTGCAGAGCTCTAACTTCCTCGCTCAGAAGCACTCCATAGAAGACCTTGCTCATTGCCTGGCCCAATCCCTGAAACTTCTCTTTTGACCTCCAGTTTCATTTCTGTTTTCTGCAGTTTCCTGGTTTCTCATCACTATGAAAAGGACCGTTTTTGAGCTGTTCCATCCAGAAGAGTAGGACAGAGGATTAATCAGCTCCTAGAGACAGGCAGGTATATGAATGTAATAAATCAGAAATAACATCACTCCCACAGGCACCTGGACACCAGTGATGGATGTCATGTAAATGCCTGTGAAGATGAGATCAATAAGAAAAATATTGTATGATAACATACACCAAAGGCACTTTACTTGCAAAACTAGATCACCTGGGTTTTGTGCTGAGGCATGTAAGAGAAGAAAGAACATAAAATAAATTCAGTTAGAATGCAGATGGTGGATAATACTCAAGTGATTTACAATTTGGCCTCAGTCCTGATCCATCTGAAGTCAATGGAGTTTTGGTATTAACTTAAGTGGGAGCAGGTCTAGTCACTTGATAACTCATGGAAAACATATAGTATTAAGTCAATGGATAACCAGTACCTGGTTGACATATATGGGGGGGTGATCACCAGTCTACCTTTCACTTTGGGAAAGTCCTTTCCCACATCACCTTCCTGCAGGGAGACACTATCCTTGCAAAGAGAAAAGGAGTACTTGTGGCACCTTAGAGACTAACAAATTTATTTGAGCATGAGCTTTCTTGAGCTACAGCTCACTTCATCGGATGCATCGGACTATCCTTGCAAGGGTTGTATACATTCTACATAGCCGGTGCCGGGGCAGTGCAACACGTGTGGGCACACAAAAGGTGCCTTCTTTACATGACTCATCTTGTCATAAGGAAACTCTGTACTAGCTGTTTTGCCAACACAACAGCTGCCCCCCACCCCCAGGCCCAAAATAAGGAAAACAACTCCCCAAAGTGAGAGGAGGAGGAGAGGAAAGGAGAGGGGGAAAGAAGGGAACTGGAAAAGGGGAGTAAATAGTGGGATAGAAACAAGAGGGGATGAATGGAAGGAGAGGCCAGACAACAGGAAAGGACCAATAAAGGAAAGAGAGAGATCCTAAATGTGCATAGAGGAAATGGAAAGAAGAAAGAACAAAATCACAAGGAAATAGATGAGAAAAAAATAATCTGAATAATCTGCTGAGGATCTAATGGCTAATTTCCCTAAGGATTAATTTGCACCATTTCTAGAGTCTCTCCAAAGTCTTGACCCTTCAGACTGAGATAAATATTGCATTATAATGTAACTAACAAACAATGCAAATCATAAAAAAGTCTCAGGCAAAAGATTAAAAGAATGAAACAGAAAGCAAAAGAAACGGAATTAAAAAAAAGAGAACACATTTGACTGTCTGGAGAGGGAAGGAGAAGAAAGCACCCCCCCTTGGCTGCTGCATTATTTAATATTTAAAGCCAAGTAATAGATTTGGGGGGGAGAGGGTGATTTCCTTGGCTTCCCCCTGCTCTGAAATGAGTGACTGAAGTCCTCAACCTCAGTTTTGAAAATGCAAATCGCAAAGCAAAATTTAAAAGTTGGCATCCAGGATCCCATTGCATATTTATAAAGGTCCATGCCAGCAGCAGCACTGGTATTTCAGGTTGCACAGTTTAGCATCCAAGGACCATTCAGTTGCGCCTCAGCTCTCCTAAAAAAGTCAAAACGCTAAAAAGAGCCACTCATCAAGAATAATTCCAGGTAATCAGCAAGACTTGGAACCTTGTAACTATTCCTGCAGTATCCGCAGGAAATGGGATTAATGGAATTGCAAACACAGAGATGGAAAAGACCTATTAAATCCCATATCAATCCCACCATCCTTGTTAGACCAATAGACAGACCAGACAGTTCCGGATTGATCCCTACCCGTAACAGGTATAGAATTGAATGCAGTTTGCAGGGGTATGTCTCCAGCTTGTGCAATTTTTTTTTAAATGCAGAAGATTTTAATCGACTACTAAATAACGAGCGGAGATGTCAAATGTCTGGCATTGAAACGAGCAGTGGTATTGCAGCCCTGGTGGTTCCAGCACAGTAAAGAGACAAGGTGGGTGAGGTAGGTATCACTCATCAGACCAACTTCTGTTTATCAGAGAGGCGAGCTTCCCAGCCACCCGGAGCTCTGCTTCTGGGGAAGCTCAAAAGCTTGTCTCTCTCACAGAAGCTGTTCCAATGAAAGATACCTCACCCACCTTGTCACTGACACCCTCGGTTAGGAAACCCTTGTGTTGCTCTCCATAAGGAATCATATGCCTTACAATTAGCGCCCTGGGAGGGTGTTTCCCCCAACATACATAATGGGGGAATGACAGGTTTCAGAGTAGCAGCCGTGTTAGTCTGTATTCGCAAAAAGAAAAGGAGGACTCGTGGCACCTTAGAGACTAACCAATTTATTTGAGCATACGAAAGCTTATGCTCAAATAAATTGGTTAGTCTCTAAGGTGCCACGAGTCCTCCTTTTCTTTATATAAGGGGGGGAAGTCTCTCCCCTGTACCTGGGGTGACCAGATGTCCCAATAAAGTCTTGATATTCAGGACTTTTTCTTATATAGGTGCCTATGACCCCCCCCCCCCATCCCCTGTTCTGATTTTTTCACACTTGCTATCTGGTCACTCTACCCGTACCCCATAGCCCCCCGAAAAGTAGCCTCCCTACAAACGAGATAGACTCGGGGTCAGCTCCGAGCACCGCTCTCACCCCCTCTGCTGAGCTCTGTCCCGTGTGAGCAAGGCAAGAGGCTGCCGCAGCAGCCAGAGCGAGCCTTGGAGGCGGACGGAGAAGGGAACAGCCAGGCAAGGGGAGGAGGGCGGGGATGGGAGGGAACCTCCGGGGCCTTTCCAGGCTCGGTCCCGCCCCGCCCCGCGAGGGGCGTGGAGCCCGGGTGGGCTGTAAAAGCAGCCGGGCCGGGGCTGGAGAGGCGAGCGGCGCGGGGGCTTTGCAGCAAAGCAGGTGAGCAGCAGAGGGGCGTTTCGGGGCCCCGCGGATCTGGCCCTGGGGCAGCAATGGCCTTGCGCCGCGTGTGAGCCGGCTCCGGCCCCGGCCGGGCGGCTCGCCTGCTTTTCTCGGTCCCGGCTGAGAGTAAATAGCGGAGGGCAACAAAGCCGGGGGTACCTGCCAGGCAGGAGCGGCAGACCTGCTGCACTGCCCGGCTGAGGGGAGGAACCGGTGTCTTCTTGTCTTGCAGGTTGCACGAGTTGCTGAGGTTTCCAGAGGCGAGAAGGGGGAAAACTCCTCCGTCATGGCATCCGAGGTGAGTGTGAGCTTGGATGTATCATCAGGAGCTGCCGCCTGATCATCAGTGTCCCTGTCAGGGGAGCTGCTCCAGACCCCAAGTAAATGCTTTTGGAGGGAGTTGGCGTCAAAAAAATGTTGCAGCCCTCCATTTGCTGGAGGGTTTCTTCCCATGACAAGGGCAGTTTTTGTAGGGGGCTGTCGCTCTTGGGACACCCACTTGTAGAGTTGCTGGCCCGAGCCGCTTCTCCAGGCAAAGGCTCCATTGTCGGCACTTGCCCCAGTGAGCAAAATCCGACCCGCTCCCATAGCGGCTCCTGCTTCAGAAATTGCTCTCGCAGTCTTCTTGGCCTTATCTGCTATTGCGCACAGTTGCTGTTGATATTCTAATAAGCGTCCCGCACCTGTCAAAAATTTGCTAGCCTGGCTGTTTCCATTGTTGGGCCAAAGGTAGCAAATTTTGACTAGGAGTGAAGCCTGTACGAAATATATTATGAAATTCTGTGACCTCTAAAAGATGAGAGAAACTGTTTGCATGTTCACAGCTAGACTTTTTTTTAATCACTTGTAGTAAAGGTTCAGTTACCTCAATTTTCTGCTTATACCTGAATTAATATGGGGAGAACCTGAAACAAATCACGTAGATATATCTTTGCCCATTCCCCAGTCCCAATGCTGCTATGTTCTGGTGTCGATCTCCAGATTTCAGCCTCCTTCACTTGTCCTTAGTACAGAACTGATGAGGAAAAATCATATCTAAAGTTTTGCAGAGATCAGGCTGGGTAATTTTATTGGTTTGACAGGCAAAATGCCATTCACTTGAAACAGTAGAGGAAATCAATATGATGGCAACATGTAGGTGGTGGTGTAGCTGAGGCTGTGCAGAATTAGACTGACAATTTAGAAATAAAAAGGGCTGTATTGACAAAGCTGCCCTAAAAATATATATATATTTTTTTAAATCTCCAACTATAGGCCCTAATTCTACAGTCCTGGGGGCAAAATGCCTCAGGATTTCACTAAGTGTATTGCCCCCATAGGGACTGTGAGATAGGCTCCATGAACAATCTTTGTTCATTGGGGTTGGTAGATGTGTGGAAACAGTCCTCGGGGAAAGACTTGCTTAACAATGATCCCGCCAGTTGATGAAATAGTGGCACTGATTAACCTGTCCAGTCTTCTGCCAGAGAAGGTGACTGTGATTCATGGCCTGTAGAAGGGGAAATACATTAGATGGGCAAAAGTATCCATTTAACAACTTAAACCCTGCTACAGGTACTTCCTGTAAATGCTTCCCAATTGCTCCTCTCCGTCTGCTAATCTCTGCTTTGGAAATTTTCTTTTTGAATCTGTTAGGCCAAACCATGGCGTTTTTACACAAGCAGACATCCCATTTGACGTCAGTGGGAGTTGTGCCTGTGTAAGGACTTCAGGGATGTGTCCATCTGTGTAAACAAGTGACATGGGACCAAGTGACATGTTTGTTTGCTAATGAAGCAATGCCGTTGTACAAATGCATGGTGAAATAGGTCACACACAGGTTTATGCATCTGAGTGGCTTAAAGTGTGTTCACTTCAGAAAGGTGCCCAGAAAGAATATCGTAATGCCACACTCCAATGTCAAATTCATGCAATGGATTTACACCAGGGTAAACTGACCCATTTGAGTTACTCTGTAAATCCAGAGTAACTGCATTTAACAGACCAAAACCTGTCCCTAAAACTTAACCCACAGAGGCTTGATTCTCATGCCTCTTACACTGTGTTTATCCTGGTGTAACTCCACTGAAGTAAATGAAGTTATTCCTGATACACACCAGGATAAGTGAGGAGAGACTCTGGCACAATCTGAACTTAAAATACTTCATAATTTCATAAGTGCTTTTAATTGAGGTAACTTGTATCTGCCCACAGTACCCTCGCCATTAAAACCCCTCCCCTGCTTTTTATTCTTTGTTCAAAACAGTGGAAAAGTGCTAGTCTTTGCTATGTCCTTTGCTGACCAATTATTTTGCTCTAAAAGGATGTCAGGGGCTTTCAACTGCTTTAAAAGAGAGTCAATGCTGGTTGTGTGTCACATGTCCTTTTACTTATTTTGAAATATTAGGCCATAAAAATGCTATACTTGTGTTGGGGGCAAAGTACAATTGGTTAGCCCATGATCCAGCCGTAATGGCTCAGTAGCTAGACACTAATGACAAAGACAAACTGCACATCTCTGGAACAGCATGCAAGAGTCCTGGCATTCTGAATATTACGTCAGCCTTTTTCTAATCTGTGCTCTTATGATGACTCAAAGGCTGGATTGCTTATTATATGAGCATGGGCCACATTCTGCTCTTAGATGAATACTGGCAGTTCCCATTCACTGAGATTCAGAAGTGATGTATAATTATTTGCATTATGGTAGTGCCTAGGACCCCACTGTGCTACGTGTCAACACAGAACAAAAAGATAACCCCTTTCCCAAGAAGTTTACAATCTAAATAAAAGACAAGAGACAACAGGTGGCTACAGAGAGATGGAGGGGGGAACACAGGGAAACAATGGGCAGCATGGTAGGCTGTGACCTTAGGACACCAGCCGCCGAACTGTAGTCAAGTTTTTTTTTTGTAGGTGATTACAAACAGGTAAGCATGCCTAAGGGAGACTGACTCCAGATAAGGGTCTGGGAGAGCGAGATGTAACGGGAGAAGCTGTGGACAGGAGGGTTTCAATGTACAAGTTTAAAGCAGGGCCTCCTTGCTCCCTTTTTGTCCTAGCCTCTCTCTGCACAGGTTACAGCAGCGTAAACTAGCTTACAGCACCTTTGACATTACCGCCAAAGTTGGCCTGTTGACGTCAATGGAAGTTAGTGTAACTGGCCAAATTAATTGACAGAGTTGTACTCACCTACACCAGGTCTCAATTTGTTCCTTCTATTCTGGTAGACTCAGGGATGCTGTCCCACAGAATTAATACTCATCCCAAAGAGTGTTTCTTTGAAGGTTCTTTCAGATTTATCAGTATGTCCTTTTAAGCTGCATTTTTTTTTTAAACTTCCTTTTCCACAGGGGGATAAACTTTGGGGAGGAAGATTCGTAGGAGGCACTGATCCCATCATGGAGATTCTCAACTCTTCCATGGCTTCCGACCAGCGGTTGTCAGAAGTTGACATTCGAGGAAGCATGGCTTATGCCAAGGCTTTGGAGAAGTCTGGGATTCTAACCAAGGGTGATTTGGAGAAGATGCTGAGTGGATTAGAAAAGGTATGTATTTGCTTGAGCACAGACTGTGGTAAAAGGTTGTCAGTCATTGCCACAGGTACCCAGCCTGACTTGAAGCTTTAACCACTGCTACTTGGCTGTTGATTTTCCTCTTTTCAGGTAGTCTGCATTGTAATCTTTCTTAGTCCTGATTCAAGAAAACATTTAAGCCCATGTTTAAGTCCCATTGTTTAAAAGTGGGTACATTACATGCTTCCCTGAAGAGGGATGGTGTCTTTGATTATGAAGTTGGGGATCCAGCATCTGTCCTGACCCTTGGCTTATCTCTGCTTCCCATTCAGTTGTATGCACTCTAGCCCACGTTGTGCTTAGGCTGCTCCATGCCACCAAACGGTTGCCTGGTGGAGATTTCCCATTTTAGTGTCTCCGTTCCTGCAAGCAGAAACGCTTAATCAAGTACAACAAATCTGTAATCCCACTCCATGCCCCTGCCATTTCTGACTCTGAAAGACTTGTCGTTTCTGTCTATAGCATAGCATCACAATATCTGAAGGTATTACAAAGGGGAATGATTTCCCAAAGAGGCAACTCTTGGTCATGACTCTATCCTTTATTTGCTCTTCACCTCAAAAAGAGGAGGGGTTTTTGTTTTACTGACTTCTGTAGTATACCTGTACCACTTTTGTTTTTTGGGAAATGGCAGTGTAGGTCTTGGGACTACTTGGATATATTTAGAACTATTGATCCCTGGAATCCTGAAGAGTAACACAGTCTAATGGCATGAACCCAGGACAGGGACCCAGGAACTCTAGTTCTAATGTTTTCTGACATTGGCTTGCTCTTGTGGCCTTTGGAAAACTCACAATCTCTCAACCCTCATTTTCTCCCCATCTGTGAATGACTAGCATTGTGTGTGGAAAGATAAGAGCCCGTGTGTAGAGACAGTCCCATATTTAAGATCAACAGCCTCAGTGGCATCTGTTTAAGATTTACTTAGACCTAGAAGAAACAGAACCCTGTGCTTAATATAATAAATGTTGTCTGGTAGCCTGTGACCCCAGGTAATGTGGCAGGAATGTGCGTTCTGAAAGTCTTCTACAAATGTTATTAATGGCCATTATAGAAGCTGGGACACCCTGCTGAGGTGCATTCAGTGCAAACCCCCTTCCCAGAGCAAGCAGTACTCAGGAATTGTTTCAATAGAAATTGGGAATGTTCTCTTTGAGCTGACGCACAGGATGCTCATGTGTCTGGCTGTCTGAATTCACCATATTGTATAGGGGTGAAGAGAAAAGTCAGCCGATAAGCCAGGGGAATGCATCTCTGTTAAGCCACTGTTGCTGCTTACACACTGTGAATAATGGGGAATCTATACAGTGTTTACGGATGAAAATGGTGGTGGTTTGTATTACTGGTTGCCTTTTCAACTCACTTTGTCAAGTACACTTTTAACCTCCTGTGTCAAAGGTTAGTAGCTAGAGGTGGAAAAACCAATTCATGGAGTGCATCCATCAGAAAGTGCAACAACACCTATTCCTGCACACTGAAGGAGGGTGTGGCACTGATCTGATGCAATTTTAATGAGACTTAAAATGTATTTCTAATCCGATAGGAAGAGTCTCTTAATAATGCTTTGCACTTTTTAGTTCCTCATTTTGATCTCTTGTGTACCATTGTGTAAATTCAGTGATTTCAGTCAAGTTATTTGATTGCACCAGTTTGAGATCAGGATGAGGCCCCAATTACTAGATCTCAGGATCGCAAAACCTTTTACAAACCTGACTGAATCAAGCCTCCAACACCCTTACACAGTAAAGAATCGTCGTTAACCACTGCCTGGTGTCTCTTGCTGATGTAGATTTCTGAAGAATGGTCCAGGGGAGCCTTTGTGGTGAACAAAAGTGACGAGGATATCCACACTGCCAACGAACGCAGACTAAAGGTGCAGTTCCTCTAATTTCCTCATAACTTCCAGGTCATGCCTCTGATCAGTCCAGCAGTAGTAAAATAAGTCTTCTCCCCTTAAATACTTTGATCTAAGTGTTTCCTTTTAGGCTACAGCCCTGTTGAGAGAATTAAAAATATGTTGCAATGACAAAACTCTTATTTATACATTCGGTGGCGTATATTTTTTTCCATCTTATTTTGTATTCAGAGTGAGAGGAGGCTGTCCCAAAATATTACTAGGAGGAGACTTGGCCAGACCTGGCCCAAAGCAACCTTGGGCCGTGATCCTACCGACCGTTATGAATGTTAGTATGTTAAGCATGCGGTTATTAGTTACTACTGAATATGTATCGTCTGGTGGCACCTAAAGGCCCCAGTGGGGATTATTTGTATTGCAGTAGCATGTAGGGCCTCTGATCAGGGCCCCATTGTGGACCAAGCACAACACAAAATAACTGCCCTGAATTGTATGGCTTTGGTGTATTTGCTCGCATAAAGTTAAGCGTTTGCGTCAGAGTTTGTGAATCCAGCCCTTGTCTTTTAAGTGGAGGTGGGGTCTGCTTTCTCTGCAGTCCTTATAGTTCCCATACCGCTAACACTGATGAAAATTCTTCTGTCGCCCTCAGGAGCTGATTGGGGACGTAGCTGGGAAGTTGCACACCGGACGAAGCCGGAATGATCAAGTATGGCAAGAATTGCTTTTTATCATTCAGTACTTGCTTTTTTTCCTCCTCTATCAGATTTCCTTTTACCCCCTTTCCCTTTTCTTAATTGCCATCCACAACACGATCCCTTGGGACTTAGTCACTGCAGGTGCGCAGCTCATCTAGTGGCCCATGAGCGCTGGATGGACAGAATGAGCACAATTGCTGAGCAATAGTATTGGGTATGAACACAAATTGAACTCCATTTCTTTTGGCAAAGACACTGAAGCCAGACCCTTGCACAGCGTTCCTTTGGGACTCAATAGGAGCTCTGTGCAAACAAGAACCCGAGGCGCTTCAAGACTCTTTCAAACAAGTTGCAGCAGTTCCATGGCAGGTTGTGGTTTCCACCTGGACTGAACATCATTCCTATGTGAACTTAGTGGTCCAAAGCAAGGACAGAACTCGGGACTTAGTCCTGACCACTTGAGCTGAGATAGACCAGACTATGACTAGTACTGCAGCTATCTTCTGCATCCACTAAAGGGTGATCAGTTCGTGCACACTGGAGCAGGTTAGAGGTGCTACTAAACTGAAGGAATGGCATACATATGCACTGCTTTGGAAGGCTTCTAGCTCTCTGTTGAAGACTCTGGGATCTAATAGCTCTTAGAGAAACTTGCATTTTCCCAGCCAGGGGGTTGTGTTTGTGCAGAGAAGGGCAAAAATGCCCCCCCCCTTGTGTAACCACACTGTATGTTCTGTTTCCATTTCTGAGGGACTTTAGAATCCCAAGTCTAGCCCATAGTCATGGGGATCCTCCTCTATAGCTCACACACATATACTCCGGCAATTAAATGGGAGTTACTGAAGCTGTCGCTATGGTTAGGCGAACACCTGCAGTTAGTTTTTTACACTTCTGCTTTGACCGCTAGCAACCTTTTTTGTCCTTATTAATTTTATAGTCCCAGTATATTCCATTTTATCACCATTACTCAGCAATACTGACTCCTCATCCTTTTCAATTCAGAGCTTCAGAGGTTAGTCCAGGCTGCTGACTGTTGCAGTAATTTCATTTGGCAAGCAATATTCTTGATCTTAGGGACATTGAGATCTGATTTACTAAAATGTGCAGTCCATAACTTTTTCCCAGACTTTTTTCTCCATCCCCCACCTTCTAGTTTGTTTCCCTAGATAATTTTGTTTTTTACTTCTCTCTCTGGGCCTGATCCAGCACCCATTGAAATAATGTGATCTTTCCAATAGCTTCACTTCAGTGGATCTGGTCCTGTGTGTTTGAGCACGGAGTACAGGTTTCCTAGAAAAAGCTTGGGTTTATCTGTGAGCTTTTGGCCTCTGACAGGTAGATGGACCAAACCTCTAAGCTTTGGGCCGCTTGATGTTCTTTTGAGTCCCTTCATGCTTGTATTAGCTGATGTGATTATTTTCCCCCTCTGTTTGTCTTCTGCAGTGACTGGGACCTGATCCTAACATCAGTGGGAGTTACAGCCCCTTTAGGGAGCAGACCCTCTATTAAGGGAACCACTGATGGGGCCTGAGCCAAAGACCATTGAGGTTAACGGAAAAACTCCCATTGGCTTTGGATCAGGCCCCTGGAGAGCAAATTCAAATATAGTGAAACTCCCATTTAATAATGAATTAGATTGAAAGCCCTGAACTGTTTGAATGGCATCCGTAAGACACACTGAAGTTGTTTTTCCTATTGAAAATGTGTGTGTTGGGGGGAGGAATTGACTTTGTTATCCGGTTCCCCAAGCTGGCAAAAGTCAAATGATCTGGTGAGTATTGTTTGGTCACAATGTACATCATGCTCCATCTTGACTGACTGGGGATCTCTTGCAGGTTGTGACTGACTTGAGACTCTATATGCGAAATTCCTGCTCTGTCCTGTCTGCTCACCTGTTGCAGTTTATCAAGACTCTGGTGGAACGGGCTGCCGCGTAAGTCCTTATTTTTCCAAGCCCACACTAGGAAACAAAATGCTGTGGCCTCTCTTGGGGAAGCTGCTTGTGTGCTGTGATGTTAAAAATTCTGGGCCAGATCCTTAGCTAGTGTAAATCAGCAACACTCCGTTGAAGTCACCAATGTTCTTTCCATTCAACTCGTACAGTGTCCATGTGCAGTCAGGCAAAGTGCGTGCAGCTGATTGTCCGGGTAATATGGTTGGCCCCTTCTTTTCCCTTGGGGAATAGCTGGCCTGCTGCATGGAGACTTCCTCTTATCCCAGATGTATCCTGGCAACAAATCATGTTGAAGAGGCTAAAACTTAATTTTAATAAAGCAAAATCACACAGAGGCAGCTGGGACTGCTCACCCTTTCCAGATTGTAACTATTAAACTGTAATGAATTTAGCTGCTGACTAAACTACAGTGATCCAAACAATTTTTCATAGACTGAGCCTTCATTACAGGATATTTTAATGTCACAGATCTCTTCATAGCTAACAAATATGAGGATAAATAACTACTGTACAACAAAGGGTTGGCACTGCTCTAAACCAATAATGTTACAAAAACATCTTGAAAGCCTAGTGGACTATGCACTGGACTGGGAATTCCTGAGGTCTAATCCTGGCTCTGACATGTGGTTCATGGATTTAAGCCACAAGGGACCATAGTGATTATCCAGTCTGACCGTCTACGTAACACAGGTCAAAGAACCTCACCCAGATATTTCTGCATCAAGCCCATAGCTTCTGTTTGAGCTACTGCATCTTTCATTAAATTATTGTGTTCAGTGCTTCCTGGCTTATTGTGAGCCTCCAGCACATAATCTGCAGGTTGTTGGATTTGATTTGCTGGACTCCTTTGAACTGTAGATCAGCTGTCTCCCTTTTCTCCCTCCTCTTTCTTCTTATTGCAGAGAAACTGATGTGATCTTTCCTGGCTATACTCATCTGCAAAGAGCTCAGCCAATCAGGTGGAGCCACTTTTTACTCAGGTAACTATCCTCCGTAGGATCTGCTGTGACAGTTTGTCCTTGGGGACCAGTTTATTGACACCTATGTGTGCAGCCATGTCACACTGTAACATCAGCACATGGTGATGCTGCAGTGACCCCCAAAGCTAACCTAAGAAGCTGCTGTTTTTCCAGATGTCTGACTTGGGATGGGTAGCACACCAAACTTCACGCTACTAGGAGCCCTGTGCTGAGTTAACCTTCCTTAATGCTCTTCCTGGGTTGTGGGTGGCTTCAGAGAACAACCACAGGGGCTAAGTGCATAAAATCCAAAGCTTTCCCTGCACAAACACCAGACAGCCAAGCTCAGGAACTAAACTTAAAGTAGCTCATAGGCTCTGCCACAAAAGACCGTAGGACCAACCTAACCACCCCATTTTAATCTGCACTTAGTTTACCAGGGTTCTGAGCCCACAGTCTACTTTGAGTAAATCTGCTTTCTGCAAAATCATTGAGGGGGGGCCATGGAGACAGGTGCCCCCTTTTCGCACTTAGAGGTGATCCCTGTAGGCCAGAGTTATGGCTCACTGGAGAGGGCAGCATGGGGAAGCTTGCACAGCTGCTAGCTTTTCCATCGCTTCACTGACCAAGCATCCCTCACCATGGTATCTGGGTGCCATGCTCTCCATGCCCATGGTATCACAGGCTCTGTGACCCACTGATGAACAGGATTCTGGTCTCCAGGGTTGACAGCCTGGCACTCTTTACAACAGCTACATTCCACTTTAGAGAGGAAAATTTGAAACCAGCTTCTTTCCTACCCATCATCTTTTTCCCTTTTGTTCCCCCTCTCCCCCCCCCCCCAGTCATGCAGTTGCATTCACCCGCGATTCTGAGCGTCTGGGAGAAGTGAAGAGAAGGATCAATGTTTTGCCGTTGGGAAGGTAAAGCATTCAGTTGTTCTGCTTGTTCGTTGTGGTGGGGTAACACTTCTGTATCTTACAGAGAAAACACAGATGTGAGGGCTGGGGTCCTTCCGCTTAGTGAGCCCAATGTGAGCTGTATGTGCTGATGGAGGAGGTTGTTGAGCTCTGTTGTAAATAGCACAGATGGCAAAGCTTATAACCTTCTTGTGCTCCCCCCCCACCCACCCACCCACTTTTGATGCATTCCTTCGGACTACCCTAATCATTGGTATGCATCATCTAAGGCTCTGTCAACTTTGGAGGGATCTACTGTTAGCCTACCTGAGCGAACATGGACTGAGAGCACTCGGACTGCTAGTGCTTCTCAGGGTAATGTTGTACCTTCAGCCCAAGGCCCCCTGGGTGGCAGATATCTGAGACATGGTTGTCTGGATTTGTAGAAGAGATCTCCAGTATCTATAGGCTCTTCTCTTGGGTACAGGATCCTGCCCTAAACACTTCAAAATAGAAACCATGCCTTAGTCACAGGGGTTGACTTTGGCCAGGAGCTAACAAAACCTACTACAGCTGCCCACACATGGTGCACGATGGCTGCTTTTTCTACTGCGCTGCCCAGGTATCACCAGTCTTAAGACTGGCTTCCCTCGCCGCTTTCTGTAACTGGATTTATGTTGTGGATGCTACTGCAGGTTTGTGAGTGTAAGAAGTGCAGTGCGTCATGCATGAGGTTTCTTTCTACCTTGCAGCGGTGCTGTAGCTGGCAACCCACTGGGTATCGATCGAGAGTTTCTGCGTAAAGGTAAAGTGTCTTTCCATTCACAGAACTGAGTGAGTGACAAGTCTGGGGATGGTAACAGATTGACTGCTGTATCATAGACTAGATCAGTTAAGCAAAACGCTGACTTTTATAGGTACTACACCCTTTTCATGAGGCTGGTAGGGGAATAAAGCTCTCATCAGCCAAATGAATTTAATGTACATTGAGGAAACAGGACAGGGGTTGGGGATGAGGGGTTTGGGTGGGTGTTCTAGCAGGAGGGTGTTCTAGGCTGGGACCGAGGGGTTGGGCAGGATGGCTTGGGGTGCAGGCTGCAGACCTCCAAGCAGCTCCCAGAAGTAGCAGCATGTCCCCTCTCCGGCTCCTATGCCGAGGCATGGCCAGGCAGTTCCCAGCCAATGGGAGCTGTGGGACCTCGTTTGGGGTGGGGGCGGGGGCAGCGTGTGGAGCTCCCTGGCTGCCCCTACACATAGGAGCCAGAGCAGGGACGTGCTGCTGCTTCCAGGAGCCGCACAGAGTGGCCCCCAACTCTGCTCCCCAGCTGGCATGCTGAAGCAGGGCAAGCCCCAGACCCCACTCCCCAGCAGGAGCTCGAGGGCCAGATTAAAAAGGCTAGCGGGCTGGATCTGGCCTGCAGGCCATAGTTTGCCCACCCCCGCTATAGAGGGTCTTCACCCAACTTCCTCTTGCTATGCTTTCTCCTTCTCCCCCACAGTAGAAGAGGAAAGATAGCTAGTTCCCTGCCCCCAACACTTTCTCTAGCATGCTTAAGAGAAGCCCTAGTAGTGGGGCATTTTGCTACAGCAGCCACTGGCAGGGAATACTCCTCTTTGCGTCTGCCTAAGATGAAGCACAGGTAGAAAGATGCTGATCCATGCACTGTGACAGCAGTAGACCCCAGAGGCCTTGTTAAAGTCAAAACCATCCATCAAAGACGAGGCAGTACATCCCTGAGTTTTGTGGGTCCCTGGAGCAGACTCTGGTTGGAAATGGAGTACTCTGGAGCCATCTGTGATAGCCATTAAACCAGGTATTCCAACTCCACTGTCTAGATATGTTGCAATATCTTGCCATGCTGCTTGGAAAATAACTGGCACTAGAAGGCTTGGTCCAAAGCCCACTGAAATCAATGGGCAGACTCCCATCAACTGCACTGTGCTTTGCTTAGGGGTCATAGTCCTTCTCTTGTGATAAATGTGCTCTCTGAAGTGAGATGAGATTACAAATATTTGGTGCTCCAGTGCCTGCAAGAGGAACACCGTAGCAGAGCTGATCAGCTACCGTTGCCTTGAAAGTCTAGGGCTAATAATTCAGGCCCTGATTCATCACCACTCTTAAGCGTGTGTAGCAATGGTGCTATTCCTGCTGAGAGTTGAAGTACATGCTTGGGTAGCCTGGTGAAGCCAGGCTTCAGAGCTCAAATAATAGCCAGCAGTATGACCCTGTGTACGTGTGTTTGTTTTTAAATTGCAGAACTTGACTTTGCTTCCATCAGCCTGAACAGCATGGACGCAACTAGTGAGCGAGACTTCGTGGGTAGGTGCAACTTTATCACTTTTTTATTTTCCCCTCTCCCTGAATGCTTACCAGTAACCTGCTTCTCTGAGATTCTTCCCAGTAAATTTATCAAGAGGGAGAAAATCTCAGATGTGGTATTTCCCACCCCCGCACACCCACACTTCCTGGTGGGGAAGACTTGAGCTCTTAACCTGGCAATAAATACTACATATGAATAGCTGCTGTTATATTTGTGACCAGAAGTTGGGACCCCAGGGTCCTGATCCTCAGCTAGCATAAATCTGCAGAGCTCCTTTGACTCCAGGGCTATGTTGATTTAGCTATGCTGAGGATATTGCCCCTCAAGAGGAGTTCAGTCCCTCATGGTCAAACTCCCAATGCCATGTGCTAAGGAGATGGAGTCACCATTAATTTGAAACTATCAGGGCTTTGTGCAACAACCCAAGTGATGGACCTTCCACAAATCTAATAGATCTCAGGCAAAAGCTTCGAAGGTGACTTAGGAGCCTTAGTCCCATTGACATCCATGAGTCTCTGGCTCCTATGTCACACTTGAATTTTACCTCAAATGTTCACTGCCTGAATTTTCCTGCAGCTAAATTACAACTTTGACTAGCAAAATGGCAGCCAAAACAAGACCTTCATATGCTCTTTACTGTCATCCTTCTCTACAGTGGAGTTTCTCTTCTTCGCCTCCTTGTTAATGATTCACCTAAGTAAGATGGCTGAAGATCTCATCATCTATAGTACAAAGGAATTTGGCTTTGTGACCCTCTCTGATGCCTACAGGTAACTCTCTAGGGCTTATTGCAGGTTGTGGGGGGATGGGACTATTTCCCACATTCAAAATAAAAGGTATTGTGAATGAATATGAATTGTATTAAAGGCTTGAATACAACAGGGGATCGTGGAGGGAAAAGACCCCAAAACCTCAATCAAGCCAGTTGCTATAAATCTGCATTGCTCGCACCCTGCACTGGGATCAGGAGGGAGAGGAGTCTAGCTCCCCTCAGAGTGGGCTGCTAGGACAGAGGGGGGGTCTTGGTGGCTGGCAGTCACATACTTGGACTTCAGAGATCATCTCCCCGACCCAACGGAGCATGCTTCCAGCACCTGTTTTTCTGCACCCTCTTTTCAACCCACTAGTATCGGTAGCACTGCAGAGCTGCATGTGTCCTGCCCCTGTCACCACAGCATAGGGTTGGGTGGTTTGGGGAGGCAGGGATGGGCACTATAGATATATTTGCCATATCCTAATGACAGGCTTGGCACTGAGCTGGGACTCTTCTCGATCAGGTGTGAAGAGAGAAAATTAAAATGTACTCCAATGTGGAGCTTCCTGCTTGCAAAGTCCTGTCAGATGCCCAGTAACAGCATGTGTTTGAGCGGTCTCTTATCATTCACTTCTGCACCCAGACAAATATTCCCTGTTAACCGGATTTTTCCTTCGGGTGCAGGGAGACCTGGTTACTTGTGTGACTAGTTCCATTTTGGAACAAATTGCTGCTGGGAGAGGGGCTGTGGATTCTACTCCCTCCTTGCCCTTGCCACTAGGAAAAATCACTCAGCCTCTTTGCCTCAGTTTGCCTGCCTGTAAGATGGGTATGGTAAAGGGACTTCCCTGCTTCACAAAAATATAATGAAAATGAAGACTAGAGTGTCAGACAGTAGGAGCTTTATAAGCGTACATATTACTAAAAAATATTTTGACTCTGATCCCTGTAAAGGCCAGATCCTGTAGCCCTACTCTGCTGAATCTTCTGTCATACTCACTGGGCATTTTGCCTGAGTAAACACTTGTGGAATCAGGCTGTAAATGAGAAGCCAGGAATAAAAAACCTCCTAGGCTGGGAGTTCCTGTAAAAAGGGCCTTTCCTTAAAACAGACTTGTTTTGCAATCCTTCTAGATTTCCTGTTACTAGTCTCATGTCTCACTCTGACAGAGTTACCAAGCCACAATTTGTTAGTATATCCTGGTACAAGAAAGACCACACCCTTAGGGGACTGGGCTCCCTTCAGTATATGTACATAGCTGTTGAATAAGACAGCTAAGATCTTTCCATCTAGACAGAGCTAAACCCAGAGGAGCTTTGATACTGGCTCAGGAGCAGGGATGCATGATAGCTGTAGATAAGATGCACCTCAAATATACCTGCAGGCATCCCTGCCCTCTTCCCATGAAACAATCTGGCACATGTAGGCTGCGTTAGGGGAGAAACAGCACATCTCAGGGATCTGAGAGACCCAGAGAAATGTGATATTTTGCATCTTATTTAAAGCCTTCATTAGACAGACACAGCATCACGCTACCCCAGCAGCACTTTAACGTGCAGGGGCTCTGATTCTGCTCTCAGCTGTGCTGGCTTAAATCCAGCCTCGTTCCATTAAAGTGCAGCTACCACAGTGTCAAAGTGGCAGACTCCACTCCTGGCTTGTTTAAGCGAACTAAGCTGAGGAGGCTGCAGAGCAATAGCACGCGGCTCCAGTCCACAAAGGATCAAATTCAGCCTTGGTGTAACCCCACTGAAGTCAATGGAGTTTGCAGGGATTCGTGTGGCCCCATGTGTCTAAGGCCATGTAAAGGAACTGGCATTTCCTTCAACTGTGGCTCTCTGTGTGCTGAATTCCACCCAGTGACCCCAGCGTGGTATCTTACTATGAGTTACCCTAGTCTCCTTTAACATCCCAATGCAGCATTTCCCAAAGTGTGGGATTGGGGGCTGCAAAGGACTAGCGAGCAGGGCAAGGAGCCATTCTCTGACCCCCTGCTAACATGCCAGAGTTCACATGGGGTGGTGCAATGGGTTTAGTAGTCCTGACATTTTCTGGAAAATTCCTGAAATCCACTTTCCACAGTTTGGGAACCCCTGCCCATACTGTGTGTGTCAAGAGGAAATTAGCCCCACTGTTCATCATGAATGCTGGAGAGCACCAGCTATTTCCTGCCACATGCAGTTAGACTGTACATGGTGGTGGCAGGTGTAGCTTCCCTGGGCCCCCAGGGGTCTGCTGTAGTGCAGTGTTAGGAGTCCCCGTGAACTTTCCCGTCTTGCTCTCCCTACAGAAAGGGATCTCGCCAGTCTAATGTGCTCAGTGTTTTGTTTTCAGCACAGGGAGTAGCTTGATGCCTCAGAAGAAGAATCCAGACAGTCTGGAGCTGATCCGCAGCAAGGCTGGACGTGTATTTGGAAGGGTGAGTCTGCAAGGGGAGGAGATGTCGGAGCACTAGGGTTTATCCCCAGTTAGTGTAGCTGGGAGAGAAACTTAAATCCCACCTGTCATACTCTGGTTCTCTTCCTGAATCTGGGGGAGCCACTGGGCAAGTCAGAGGCCAGACCTGAAAAGATTGGCTTGGCTTTTGTTTGTAGCATGAGACGCCTCGGGCCTGATGGCTCAGAGGTGCTGACCACCCACAATTCCAGCTCACGTCAGTAGGAACAGATGGTGAAAACTAAGATCAAAGGTGTGCCAGAGTTTGGGGCACCCAAAGTCAGAGGCCACATTAACAATTAGGCCCTAACTTCCCCTATATATCTGTTTCCTCACTGTCACCGGGAGATAATAGGGTGTCCCCACTGTTGCACTGTATTTTGATCTTCTCTGTTGGAAGATGCTGTGTACATACACAGTGTTGTTAGTCATTACACCTGCCAACCCTCCGAGCATGCTACTAGACAAAGTAGAATATAATCCCTAGGAAAGATTGTACCACAAGGCTACAGACAGCAGGCAAAGCACACCTGCCGGGCTGTATCCCAGCTACATACCACAACTTGGCACTGATGGGAGTTAGATCGGTCAAACAGGACAACATGGATGACCAGCAGCAAAACCCTTACAAAACACACAGCACTACTTGAAGCAATGGCACAAGGTGGCCACCAAGTATTACAAGTAACACCACCAAGAGGCCAAGTCTTGCCAGTGGAGGAAAGTCCATCAACTGTGTACAACAGGCATAAGAAGGTGCATGTCTGCTATACATTTGATAACCATCTACAGAATCCTCTAACTGCAGTGGAACTCTGAGAATGGTCCATTTGGGGTGGGGGGGGCTGGTCTGCCAGTAGGTGTTTGCTTTGGTTAAGGTTTAAAAAAAATCTGGCAAATTATGGACTTCACTAGGAATAGGATCAGCCCTTTGAGAGTCTTCCCACTGACTTCAGTGGGCCCTGGATCAGGCTTTAAATGAGCAATGTCTGGTGTACCAAACTCTGGCCAGAGGATGCAGCCTTGGTTTTGTAGCTCTGCTGAGTGAAAGGGTTTAAAATTCCTTGCTATTCTTGTTTTAAGCCAAGTACCATAAACTTCCCCTTCTCTGCAGTGTTCTGGAATGATGATGATTCTCAAAGGACTCCCAAGCACCTACAACAAGGACTTGCAGGTAAACCCTCGTTCTCATTCCATTTCTCTGCATAGACACAACAGAACACACTCCCTCCAAAATCCATTAATACCTACACACTGCACATGACCTGCTTGGTACATGGCTGTTACGTATTCAGAGATGAGGGGGGTTTAAAGACTGCAGTTTGTATTTGAGTCGCTCCAATCCTAATGATTGGATATGGAACAAGAGACAATTGAGAATTTTAAGGCTACAGAGCTAGATGCTCAGCTAGTGTCAATCCAGTATATTGATTTCAATGCAGCTATGCCCATTTACACCAGCTGCGGATCTGGCTCAGGTTCTGGATGGCTTGGAGGGCTGATAATAGGACATAGCTTTATTGCCAGATTTTCTGGTTCAAATCTGGCCCAGAGTGACTGCAATCAAGGGTCTCTATCCTCTGATAACTGTTAGCTGAGCTACATTAAGGGAGTTGGTGAGGTTGCCATCCAGTTGCTACCTGGAAAGTTTCTGCATCACAAACAGCACCAAGGGTGGGTGTCTCCAGCCAAGAGCTGAGTGGGTGTGGGGAATGAGCTACTCCTGTGCCCCTAGCAATAACCACTCCAGAGCACGTGGCAGAGAGCTGCATGGAGAAAGCTTGCACTGATGCTGTGTTTGATACAGGCCTTCGCTCTCTTGGGCTGGCAGTCTGGCACCTTTCACTAGCACAAAGGTTCATTTAAGAACAATCTACAGTGTAGTCAGCCCCCCGCTGAATTGCTATTGTTAGAATGTCTTCAGCTGGGCACGAGACCGCACAGGGAAAGAAGGCTGTCATCATGCCCAAAGCTCCATGGGCTGGCAGTTCCTCCAAGTGTGGTTATTTCCACTCGTGTATGGAGACTGAATGTGTTTGGTCAGCACGGACATTGCATCCACTCACCAAGCTGCTGCTGCTTTCTGCTTTGTCCACTGCACTAGGCTGACTGGGGTTTTTATTTTTGTTAACAAATAGGAAGACAAGGAAGCAGTGTTCGATGTTATCGATACTCTGAGTTCTGTGCTACAGGTGGCAACTGGAGTCATTTCCACTCTCCAGGTAAGACTAACTTTTTACTACTGTGTTTTGGGTCTGATTCTGCGCTTGCGCACCGCTGTGTAAATCAGGAGTAACTCCATCCAAGTCAAGAGTCTCGCTGGTAAAAAGTGATCCAAATTGGGCCCACAAGTTGAAACTTATCTCCCTGACGTTCTCATATGCAGACCCCTCGAATGGGGGGTTGTATAGAGGAGAGAGTCTCAGCTGAAGCCTTTGTCCCTCCCAGTAGTTTAAAATGCAGGATCTGGATCATCCGCTGTAGTAAAACGAAAGGCAGGGAGTAAATGTTTTCAGCTGGTGGGTTGTGTTTTACAGTGAGGCCTTTCAAAAGCCAGGCCTCTCCTTGTGATCTTGAAATCTCTTGTGTGAGGACTTGTCAGTGACCTGTGAGTAGCTGTTTATTTCTGCTTGTGGTCCTCCCTTCTGCAGATCCATAAGGAGAACATGGAGAAAGCTTTGAGCCCTGACATGCTGGCTACTGACTTAGCCCTCTACTTGGTTCGTAAAGGAGTAAGTATTGAGGAAATCCTAATGGAAAGCATGATAGAGGGTTTCGAAGCCACAAACACTCATGGCGGGTGTGTCTCAGCTTGAGAGTGCAAATATGATTGGGCTCAATTCTCCTCTGGACAACATCCCTTGACATCAATGCACAGTAGGAATGTTAAGCTATTCCATTTTGTGCCAACAGCTGGATATGTCTGAGAAAGGGGTCACTCTCCTTTCCCTGTGAGGCACCTAGTTATGTCATGTTGGATCTCCAGCTGATGCTCAGTTTGTGCCCTGAGCCAGCAGGACTGAAAGCCCTTTTGAATGTATCCCTAGTAGTAACTGTTGCATCATGGCCTGGCAGACATTTTTGCAGATAGTGTTTCCCTGTGTAACATGCACACCCTGTATCCCAGAAAACCCCGCCTCTGACATCACTGGGACTGTTGCATCACCTTGTAAAACAAGGGCCACAGTTACTTAAGTGTTCACACACTCTTTGGTCCTGGACCATAGTCGCTTGCTCACTTTTTGTTGTTTGTACTTCTAACTGCAGATGCCATTCAGACAAGCCCATGCTGTGTCCGGGAAGGTTGTCCACCTAGCCGAGACAAAGGGCATCTCCATTAATCAGCTCAGTGTGGAGGACATGAAGAGCATTAGGTTTGTATTCCTTAACTTAGCTTTCAAAGGCCATTTGTTAAGGTCCTCACAACTTGTCCCCTTGTTGTACAACTCCCACAACATCTCACCTGGGCACAACTCAATCTCAAGCCCTTCTGGGCTGAATTACCATGTGCTATTGAGGTTTACATGTGGACAGTGTGCCCTAAAACAATGCCTGTGTGACAAGGGGGTCACCCCCTTTACCCATGGGGAGGTGCCTTTCAGCTGGAGCCAGGCATGGACAGGGAGATTTGTGCTTAGCTGGGGAGGGGAACAGACACTGCAGCATTTCTCACCAAAGCACTATCCACTTCTCCGTGGAGTAACTAGAAAGTGATTTTTATTTGTCAAACTTTTCGTTGATGTTAATATCAGCTTCTGTAACTGATGGTGTGTGACTATGCAGTGGATTCCCTGAAGCAGGGTGGATTGAGTCTCTCCACTGACTAGAGTAGGATTTGGAGCCGGCCCTAGGTTCCAGATCCTTCAACGGGAGTTAGCCTCAAAGATATTTAGGTACCTATGGGCTTAAATGTCTTGCCGATTTAGACACTCTACAGTGCTAACTCATGTGACCATTTCTAAAAACTGAAGGCCTGGTTCTCCACAGTCTTGCCCCTACCTTGTCACTGGCATCTCTGCAGAGCAGGTGTATAACACTGCCCTTCTGATCGGGTAGCACTCACTGTGCGCAGGCGTAACTGACAACACAAGGTGCAAGGCATGGCAGGAGGCCTTGGGAATTTTGGCCTTCACTTCAGTGGGAGTGAGCTCCATAACCCAGGCAGTTATTGAAGCATGGTGTAGCCGGCTTGCAAAGCAAAATCCATTCAGCCTGTAGGACAGACCCCAGGGTGGAGCTCTCCACTGACGCATGGCCTCATTTTGCCTCCCCAGCCCCCTGTTCGGCACCGACGTGTCTCAAGTGTGGGATTACGCCAACAGCGTGGAGCAGTACACCACGCCAGGGGGCACGTCCAAGAGCAGTGTGATGGTGCAGATCGAGCAGCTGAGGGAGCTTCTGAAGAGACAGAAAGATCTGTTTTGAGCATGGGGAAACCATCCCATTCGTGTGAGTTTCTGCTTATCACATGACTCCCGAGTTAATAAACCTGGGTGTATTGTCTTTCACTGAAAACCCTGCATGCCTGCCGTGTCTTTCTTCCCCAGGAAAACCCCAGCAGGGCTTTTTCAGCTATCACGAGCACTGGCTGGGCAAGAGCTCTAAAGAACAGAAAGCCCACCCTGACCTGAGCAAGCCTAGGTAGGGGAGTTGCAGGCTTGGTCCCCAGAGGTTCTAGAAGGATTTTACAGCAAAATCATTCAAGTTTAATAGCAGTAGGAAAAAGACCTTGGGAATGCAGGGGTAATGGGCACAGCACAAAGAGGAATCAAGGAACATCAAAGGGGCTATCCAGCATATTAAGGGGAAGTCAAGTCACATTAAGAGGAGTAGGGGTGGTTTTCCTTTGCACATGCCTCTATCTCCTCCAGGGTATCATATCCCCTGGCTGTGTGTCCCAATCAGGTGATGAGGGGAAGGTTTTCCACTTCCCAAACATCTGTGTTGCCTCTTCCTGACCAGGGGTTGTGCAGCCTAAAGACATTCTCCCATGGAACATGAATTGTCAATTGAAAATGGCTGTGTCTTACTCAGATCCAGGGTCTGGCTCTGGTACACCATTAAGCTAAAGATGCACTTTCAGATGTTGTTTACAACACACACACAAGTCTCTGTGGGGAAGCGAAGGCCACACTGTTCTCTGGGGTGGACCCCTACTCTATTGGGAGCAGAGTTCTTACAAGTATTCATTAATGGTTGGATTCCACTAATCATTTACCAGCCTCCTTTGGAAGACAGGAACTTCCCAAACAAAGGGGAAGGGGGCGGGGGTCCTGAAGTGAAACACTTCAGGAAAGATACTGCAGCATGGTTGTGTCTTGAAGATATTTATAGAGTTCACTAGCAACTGCATAGGTGGGACACACAAGAGTGCAGTCACCTTGGGTGGAACACAAGTGCACACTACACAAACATACTAGGGAGGGGAGCAGAGGACTAACTGCTCCATCTGTAAGGATGGGCAATTTTAGTTCAACAAAAGACCAGCTTGGAACGTGAGCCAAACCAAAGGGCAAGCATGAGGCTGTTTAGAATGAGACAGCAACAGGCTGGCCCGGACTACTAATGCTGGCATCTCAGTGCAGGGCCAGTGGCTCATTACCGACCCAGAGAGAGAACCCCCATAAGGACCTGTACCAGCGAGGTATGCCCACAAGCCACCCTGCTTAGTGCAGGGGATCTGACCAGAACACAGCTTAAGCTGGCATAGCTGCAACCATCACAGTTACATCAATGTTGGGGTAGAAACAAGCCACTTTCACGCTATGTAAGACATCTAAGTTAATGCGCTTTCCAAATGGGAGGGGAGGCTCAGCCATGAAAAATAATCCCCCATTTCCCAAGAGTCAAGACTTTCCTTTCTCTGGTACTAGGGTGGACCCATTGCCCTAACATAAAAAGGTGCAATTCAGAATCACGCAACCCTGACCTTGTTTGCACCGGTCACATGCTCAGTTTCCATATTTTAGGACACAGAGCTCGCTCAGTTCTGGCTAGCTAGCTGGCAGAGGGAAAGCAATGTCTCTGCACAAGTGGAGCCTTAGATGAAAAGGGCATGAAATAAGATGGATGCACAAAACCAACCAGGTCAAAAAGGAGTGTCACCTCCTGGCCTTCAGTGTGCGTGTGTTATGGGTTGCAGAGCCAGCCCCCAACCCCCAAAAAAATTAAAATCAGCTGGGTTGCTAAGAGGTGCACTTCAAGCATTATCTTATCAAAGCTGCAGTGCCCACGTTACTCACGGCCCAGCCTCCACTTTGCAGCTATTTTCTTTCTTTTCCCAAACCTTCTGTAGCTGAGACATCTCCACACTCAGTCAGCAGCTTTTAGCCACCCACTAATGTGATGGCCCTTAATGTCAATCAACAACCATTAAACAGCCAGAGGGGTATGTGTTGTGTGACACAGGGTCCTGCCGACCCAAGGAACAAGAGAGCTGCGCAGAGAATCATACCCAGGTGTTCTGCATGGCCAAGCATTCCATGAACACAAGCTGTCTAACATACCTCCCACCCCTTCTCCATCACCCGCAAGTGGGGCCAATCCCTTCACTTATACCATGCTGGAATAAACAGCTGTTGTCTCTGTAAGTGAGTCACTGGGACACAAGATTCCAGTGACTAACTTCCAGCTGCTCAGTCACTGGGGCCACTTGACTTGCAAGCCAGGAGACTGAAGTGAACCAGAAAAAAACTACTGTACCCAGAAAAAAAAAATCCATCTGAAACCATCTCCTCCCACCCTTGCCTTTGTGTGAGTCTTCCTCCGCTGCCACTAAACAGCATTTAATCCCGTCGAGGTTTGGGGGATGCAGTTTGAATGAAAGCTGCTACCCAAATTACAGCCCTGACCCTGCCGCTGACAGCGTGCGGACGGACTGGAGTCTATGGAGTTCCATGCAGGTGCAGCAGTGCACCCCTGTGTCGTCAATTGACAAATCAGGGCCTCAGGGTCCCATCCTCTCACTAGTACCGCTCAGGAATAGCCCCAGTTACAATCAAGCAGGTGGCTTATCTTTCTTAGCCATTACCTCTCTTTGTAACACCTACACACTGCTTAAGGAAGGCAAGCAGAATCGGTGGCATAGACTTTAAGGTCAGAAGGGAACCATCATGATCATCTAGTCTGACCTCCCGCACATTGCAGGTCCCAGAACCTGACTCACCTATTCCTGTAATAGACTCATCACCTCTGGCTGAGTTACTGAAGTCCTCAAATAATGATTTAAAGATGTCAAGTTACAGATAATCCACCAGGCTGCAGAGAAAGGCGAAAACCCTGCTATCAATCTGCCCAGAGGACAGTTCCTTCCTGACCCCAAATATGGCCATCAGTTAGCCCCTGAGCATGTAGTCACACCCAGCAGCCAGACACCTGGGAAAGAATTATCTAATAACTCAGAGCCCTCCCACTCTAGTGTCCCACCACTGGCCATTGGAGAAATTTGCTAATAGCAGTCAGAAATCAGCTGGATGCCATTGTAGGCAGTCTCATCGTACACCCACGCCATAAACTTTTCAAGCTCAGTCTTGAAGCCAGTTTTTTCCCCCCCTAATACTCCCCTTGGAAGGCTGTTCCAGAACTTCACTGCTCTGAGGGTTAGAAACCTTCATCTAATTTCAAGCCTAAATTTATTAATGGCCAGTTTATATCCATCTGTGTATGTGCTTATGGGGCTTCCATCACCATGGTAGCAGAGCACCTCGCAAGTATTTTAAATGAACATCATGTCTCCCTTCTTACCAGCCTGGAAATAAATTTGGGCCCTAAAGTCACAGGGCAAACTTCTACTGTCATTGAAATTCAGAGTAACTCCACCTATTTAGGTTGAGTCCCTCTGGGTTTACCTACAGGGTTGCCAACTCTCATGATACGTGGTGTGTTTCTTAAAGCCCCAGCTCCTGGAGTCATATGAGTATGTGAGGACCTCAGTTTTCCTATTGTAATAAAATTAACTTCTAGCTCTCACAGTTGTGGAAAAATGCTTGCTGACCCAAAAGCATCTGAAAGGTTTAAAAAAAAACCCAGAAGATTAAAAAGAATCTACATTATTATTTTACAGTTCTGATGTGTGTGTGTGTAGGGGGAACATGACGACTTGAGTAATGATTTCTGAATGCCTGGGGTGGGCAATCCTGAGTCACTGAGAACAGAACGAAAAGGAGTACTTGTGGCACCTTAGAGACTAACCAATTTATTTGAGCATGAGCTTTCGTGAGCTACAGCTTACTTCATCGGATGCATACTGCTGAAGTGAGCTGTAGCTCACGAAAGCTCATGCTCAAATAAATTGGTTAGTCTCTAAGGTGCCACAAGTCCTCCTTTTCTTTTTGCGAATACAGACTAACACGGCTGCTACTCTGAAACCTGAGAACAGAACCTGGCTCAAACTCTGTACAAGTTACACTGGGAAATATTTGTTATCCTATTTCGACTGTGAGCTTGTCAGGACAGGGGCCACATCTTGCCTTCTTATGGATCTGTAAAGTGCCTAGCAATCGGGCTCAGTGTAGGTAAAAGACTATAATCCCCTGGCCCCATGGCCCAGTCAGTGGGATCACATCCACGTTCTGTCACAGGTCTCAGGCACACAGAGAGCCTGGCAAGCCCATAAGCAAGATGGCTGCAGGTGCCTCCAGATGGAAGTCATGTGAGTGTTCCTTGCAGTCAGCTGGGCCCTGGCTCAGCTGACTGCCTCTTGCAGAGCTGCCCAGCAGACAGCAGCATGGCTCTGTGCTGTTCTCTGTGCCTGCTGCTGCTCAGCTGCCAGGCTCTCGCCCTGCGGGGAGGGATGCTCTACCCCAGGGAGTCTGCCTCCAGGGAGCTGAAGGAGCTGAATGGCATCTGGAGCTTCAGGGCCGACTTCTCGGAGCAGCGGGACCAGGGGTTTGTGCAGCAGTGGTACCGGAAGCCCCTGAGACAGGTATGGGGGGGGCCACCGCTGGGGCAGGAGTGGCAAAGAGGGTATCTGCCACTGGCCTTGGCCACCGAAGAGAGACGTCGGGCCAGCCTGGGAGCTGAGAGTTTCCACTGGGTCCCCGCTGCAGGCGAGTTAAATGCCTTTGTCGCCAGGGCTTGGGGCCCGAACCAGAACCCAGGCCCGGAGTTTGGATCCAGTGGCATGAGCCCATCTCTGTAACGGGGCAGATGGGTGAAAACGCCACGGTCCCAGCACCAGGAGTTCAACCCCTTAAAGCAAGTCCTCCGCAGAGGTCAAACGGAGCTGTGAGATTCGGATCAGGGGGCTGGTTCAGGCCCATCTCTCGTGAAAAGCAGGAAACGAGCATCATAAATATCAGCATGAGACAAGAGGGAAAAAGAGCCCCTTTCCTCCAATTGCTCTTTGTTATATCAGTTTCCATCCTGACCTTCACTTGCCGTTTCCTGAAACACAGGCATGGGTGTGAATACTGTATTAGGGGGAGGGAAAGAAAAAAAAAAAAAGGATCTTTCGGTAGTACAACTTAACTGTTCTTTTCCGGTTATCTGGGCATGTGATTTTAGCTTCCCCTTTTCTATTTAACTTGAGGCAAATCAGTTGCTGTTTACTTCCTGCATTGCATGAATAATGTTTAGCATCTGAGTAGTGCTTTTCATATTCAAGATGCTTTCCAAATACTAATCAATAAAACTGAGCAGGCTTTTATTGTTTCTCGGTTTCATTCACAAGGGCCTGAAGCAGGAATCTTGGAACGTGTATGAACGTTTGATTGAACTGTAGAAAACATTACAGCAATCCTAGTACTTCAGAAATTAATACCATTCTCTAAAGAGTAGTTATACATGCTCAATGTTGCAAAATTCGGGAAATATAGAATGATTCTAACAAATAGCCAATACAAAAATAATGGAGTAAATGTTGAATCTTTTCCAAATGAAAACATGTCAACAGTAAATATAGAATTTACTTCAGAATAGTTATGAATACAAGAAGGCAAAGTGGTGTAATGTAATGATATGTTTTGGTTTATTTTGTTAAAGGGGAATAACCATTGGAGTGTGAGGTGCTGCAATTATGGGGCACTTAGAGAAATAATATCTCAGAGAGGGGGGAGAGACAGAGAGAGAGAACAAACACTGTATGGAGTATTATATTTTGTAATATAGTTTGAGAACCTGTAATAGTGAAATAATTATACCATCTCTAGGGTTTCCTTATGTCATCCATGGAGGGAAAATAGCAAGCCACTGGTTACACTTTCTGAAAGGCATGCAATTATTTTTTAATATTTAGGGGGGCGTTAATATTTATAGGCTGGTACTCAATCACTTTAGATTCAAACAGAATAGTTTGTGATCACTGAATAGTTTTAATCCTTTACAGTGTGCAAATATCGTCGAGAGCCTCTTGCTTAAAAACGCACTGAATTTGCCACATTTTGTAGCTGTAGAAAAACTACCTAGTGCTCAGAAGACAAAGGGCCAGATTGTCATCTGGTGCTAACTCAGTGTCAGTGAGGCTACACCAGTTTCCACCCGTTGAAGATCTGGCCCCAGACCGCCCAAATTCTTGGCAGCCATACTACTACTGCTCTCTATGATCAGTGACTTTAAGGATTGTGCCTAATTGGCTGAATTATTTGCGAGAAAGGATGGTCCCGTGGTTAGGGTTCAATTCCCTGCTCCACTATAGATTTCCTGGGTGACCTTGGGCAGGGCACTTAGGGCCACATTTTCAAAGGTATTTAGGTGCCTAAAGATACAGCCAGTGGGATTTTCAAAAGCACCGAACCAGATTAGATATCTACCCCATGGAAATTAACCGGCTTAAGTGCTTTTGAAAAAATCAACCTAGGCCTTTTGCAGCCTGAGGCACGCAAATACCTTTGAAAAGCCGGCCCTTAGACTCTCTGGGCTTCCCATCTGTCAAATAAGGATAATAATAAATTCCCGCCCTTTCAGGAGTGTTGTGAGGATAAATACGATGGGAATGGACGCCACAGGAGTACCAAAGAGATTTATGTGATGGCAGGTGTCCAAAGATCCCTGTTCGGGCTTGGGGCTCCATTCTGTAGAAATAACACAAACTAATTGTACAACTGGCCGTTCCCATGCCCTGCGTTGTGTGGGGCAGCTGTGTGTAAGGAGTTTGTGAAAGTAGCAGCGGGGGGACTGGAATTGATGGAGCAGAAACGGGCACTCTTCACTAAGTGTGCAGGTCAGTGTTTGAAATTCATGCACGTGATTGTTCGTCAGCAGCGACCAGGGGGAGAGTTATAACCACATGGGAAACATGAGCACAACAGCCAGATAGATACATTGGCTGTAAAAGTTCCTTGTGAATCCCGCCCTGTGTGGGTTAATGAAAGGTTTACTAACCCTCAGCCCTCCCTGCTGGCTAATTGGTGTAACTACATTGCCAGTAAATCCTGAACAGTTAGTGCAGGGCGACATGAACGTAACCCCAAACTCGGACACAATTTGCCTTTTGCGATGGGGCTAGGGCCTGAGTTTCCGGTCAGCCTGATGTGATATGATTTTAGGTGGAAATTATGCAGAATCTGGTAGGTTCAATCTAAATCGGGGAGAGAAGAATTTCCCTTTGCATTTTGTAGGGGTCCATTCCAATCCAAAAAGCCAAGTAACGTAAAGGGACAGAAACCCCTGGTGAATTTACAGCAGTTGATGGACATGAGACTCTGACCCACAACGGATGTGCCCGTGAAACTTTTTGCCCTGTAACCCAGAAGCCTAACTTCACACTGTTTTCTTTTTAGTCTCAAGTGAATCATTTCACCCTCTGTCTCCTTTGATCCTCTCAGAGTGGGCCTGTGATCGACATGCCAGTACCTGCCAGCTTCAACGAGCTCACTCAGAATCCCAACCTGCGGAAATACACTGGCTGGGTTTGGTATGAGAAGGAGGTGCTGCTTCCCAGGAGCTGGCTTCCGAACGCCCTCAATACCCGAGTGGTGCTTCGGGTCGGCAGTGCCCATTACTACTCCATAGTTGTAAGTATGGTGGCCCGGTGAGCAATTCGCCATGCATTCAGCCCTGCTCAGAGGCTCTCGAGATACCCACAGTAAAAGCTGCCCTAGGGGACCCCCACATCCTGTATTATAGAAGAATGTGGCAGCTCTGTGTGTTCTGACAACACGCGGCAGGCATGTTTACACCGGGGTGCTGGAACAATTTTTATAGTGGGGGTGTTGAGAGCCATTGAACTAAACAGTAAACCCTGTTTATAATGGGACCCACTACAAGCCAGGGGGCGTGGCAGCATCCCAAGCTCCAGCACCTATGGTCTACACCAGGGGTGGGCAAACTTTTTGGCCCGAGGGCCACGTCTGGGTATGGAAGTTGTATGGCGGACCATGAACGCTCACAAAATTGGGAGTTGGGGTGCAGGAGGTGGTGAGGGCTCTGGCTGGGGCTGGGAATGAGGAGTTTGGGATGCAGGAGGGAGCTCTGGGCTGGGACTGAGAGGTTCGGAGGGCAGGAGGGGGATCAGGGCTGGGGCAGAGGATTGGGGTGCAGGGGGGTGGCTCAGGGGTGCAGGCTCCAGCTGGCTCTTACCTCAAGCAGCTTCCAGAAGCAGCGGCATGTCCCTCTCCAGCTCCTATGTGGAGGCGCTGCCAGGAGGCTCTGCTGCACGCTGCCCCATCCACAGGCACCACTCCTGCAGGTACCGTTGGCTGTGGTTCCTGGCCAATGGAAGCTGTGGGGGCAGTGCTTGGGGCAGGGGCAGCGTGTGGAGCAGAGCCCCCTGATTGTCCCTATGCATAGGAGCCAGAGGGGGGGCATGCCGCTGCTTCCGGGAGCTGTACAGAGCAGCCCCTGACTCTGCTCCCTGGCTGGAACACCAGAGCAGGGCAAGCCCCAGACCCCGCTCCCCAGCGGGAGCTCAAGGGCTGGATTAAAACAGCTGGCAGGTTGGATCTAGCCTGCGGGCATAGTTTGCCCACTTCTGGTCTACACTAAAAACACTGCAGCGCCGATGTAGCTGCACCACCGTAGCGAGGGGAGAGAGCTCTCCCGTTGGCGTAGTTAATCCACCTCCCCGAGAGCCGGTAACTGTGTCGGCAGGAGAAGGTCTCCCATCGACAGCTCTGTCTACATGTTAAGTTGGGCATAACTACGTCGCTCAGGGAAAAATCCACACCCCGGAGCAACGGACAGAGTTATACCAACATAGTAGTAGGCCAGGTCTAAACTATGGACCTAAGTCAGCACTCTGCAGTTTTTTCCCTTTGCGAGTCCAGCTGCACCTTCTATGTTGTTTGTAAATAAGAAGTGGAGCCAAGCCACAGATCTGGAGTCCAAAGTGCAGAGGGCTCAGAACAAGGACCTGGTGGTATTTTTCCAGTTCTAGCTTCATTGATCCTCTGAGCTAGTAGCTGAAAGTGTTGCCCCATTGCAGGGCTGAAGGACACCGGTTATTGATGCATCTGAAGCACCCCGATAAGTCTCCCATGAAGGTGATGTTGGCTTTGTGGGACTCCACTGGGAGATAAGTGCCTAGAAGAGCTGCAGGGGTGGGCCCTTGGGAGGAGAGCTCTGACCCCGGTATTAGTATTCAGGGAGGTCATGTTCTTCCCCCCAGCCCAGGGTTCCCTGTGATATCTAATGTTGCCACCCCACCCTTTCTGTTTCTTCTTTTGCAGTGGGTCAATGGTGTGCAGGTTACTGAGCATGAAGGTGGCCACCTCCCCTTCGAGGCAGACATAAGCAGGATTGTTCAGGGCGGCTCCAGAGCTGCGTGTCGCATCACCATTGCACTCAACAATACGCTGACACCTCAGACCCTGCCTCCCGGCTCCATTCAGTTCATGAGGGACGAGTCTAAGTGAGTTCACTGAATTGCTACCAGGGCAGTGGTGGAAGTTACACACCAGAGTTATCCTCATTAATCATCATGTCCTAGGAACTCATTCAGCACCTCCAAGTAACATTAGGCCCCGTTAATCCCTGTTAATGCCCAGTATCTTGTCTCCCAACAGTGGCCAGTGGCAGATGCCTCAGAGGGAATGAGCAGAACAGGCTAATTTATCGAGTGATCCATCGCCCAGTTGGCCAGTCCAAACTTCATGCAGTCAGAGATTTAGGGACACCCAGATCAGGGATTGCATCCCTGACCATCTTGGCTAATAGCCACTGATTGCCCTAATTCTTTTTCAAACCCAGTTATACTTTTGGCCTTCGCAGCTTCCCCTGGCAATGAGTTCCACAGGTTGACTGTGCATTGTGTGAAGAAGTACTTCCTTTTGTTTGTTTTAAACCTGCTGCCTATTAATTTCATTGGGCGACCCTTGGTTCTTGTGTTATGTGAAGGGGTAAATAACACTTCCTCATTCACTTTCCCCAAACCATTCCTGATTTTATAGACCTAGATCATATCGCCCCTTAGTCATCTCTTTTCTACAATGAATATTCCCGGTCTTTTTTAATCTTGCTTCCTATGGAAGGTGTTCCACACCCCTAAGCATTATTGTTGCCCTTTTCTGTACTTTTCCCTATTATGTCTTTTCTGAGATGAAGTGACAAAAACTGCATGCAGTCCTCAAGGTGTGGGCATACTGTGGATTTATGTAGAGGCAATATGATATTTTCTATCTTCTTATCTACCCCTTTCCTAATGGTTCCTTAAGCATTTTTTGACAGCCGCTGCCCCTTGAGCAGATGTTTCCAAAGAATTATCCAGTTCCTTGAGTGAAAACTGCTGATTTAGACCCCATCATTTTATCTGTATAGTTGGGATTATGTTTTCCAATGTACATTACTTTGCATTTATCAACACTGAATTTCATCTGCCATTTTGTTGCCCAGTCACGCAATTCTGTGAGATCCCTTTGTAACTCTTTTCAGTCAGTTTTGGATTTAATTATCTTGAATAATTTTGTATCTGGAGTAATTCCTGTCTTTTAACCAGTTACTGATCTATGCGGGGACCTTCCCTCTTATACCATGATTGCCTACCTTGCTTAGGAGCCTTTGGGGAGGGATTTTGTCAAAGGCTTTCTGAAAGTCCAAGTACACTATATCTACTGGATTCCGCTTGTCCAAGTGTTTGTTGAATGGGATGACGTGGTCTATTGCAGGAGTAAAGTGAGTCGCTAACATCTGTACTTTGCTTTTTAATTCTTGTGAAATGGAATGTAACCCTTTCCCCTCCCACACAGGTACCCTAGGGGTTATTTTGTTCAGAACACAAGGTTTGATTTCTTTAACTACGCTGGAATTCACCGGCCGGTCGTGTTGTATACAACCCCTTCTGTCTACATAGACGACATCACTGTGACTACAGCCTGGGCCGGGAATATTGGTAGGTGTCTAGGCAATGATGGCAACTATCTTCCTATCCAACGGAGGCAATGGGAAAACTTCCTGCTGGGGAATTCTTGGACGGGTTGAACTGATCATGTAGTAGGTTTAGTGTGGGCAGCCACGTGTGCTCATTTGATCACAGAAGTTGTAAAAATATCCTTCAGGGGTTTAAAAGAAGAAAAAAGGCACTTGACTGACAGTATAGTCCACGGTTCTCAACCCGGCGTATGCAGAGGTCTTCCAGCGGGTACGTCAACTCATCTAGATATTTGCCAAGTTCAGTGTTTCTCAACCTAGGGGTCATAATTTCCTGGGGGGTCATGGGATAGGTTTGGGGGGATTGCAAGTGCAGAGCTGACATTATGGGGAGGCAACCAGGCAATTGCCTGGGGCTCCATGCCACAGGGGCCCCCACAGAGCTAAGTTACATGCTTCAGCCCCAGGTGGCAGGGCTTGGGCCCCGGGCAGCAGCTCAGGCTTCGGGTACACTGAAATGTAAATACAATATTTATATTCTGATCAATTTATTTTATAATTCTATGGTAGAAATGAGGAAGTCAGCCATTTTCCAGTAATAGTACGCTGTGACAGTTTTGTAGGCAGGAAGTTGTTAAGAGAGGTGAAACTTGGGGGTACACAAGACAAATCAGACTCCTGAAAGGGGTCCAGTAGTCCAGAAAGGTTGAGAAGCACTGATCTAGTCTAGTGAAAGGATCCAGGTGTAGCACCTTGAGGGGGAATTTTGTGTAAGGGCCAATCCTGCTTTGACTGGCATAAGGACCAGTGCCAATGGAGATGATTTCTTGAGCTCCACAAAATCCCCACAGGAATTTTCTGGACCTCAACACACACACATTATGCCCCATAAAAATCCTTCTGTGTACACATCTTAGGTACTGACACGGCCCCCATTTCTCTCAGACCTGAGCACTGACAGTCTTTTAATTCATTTACTCTCACAACTGCCTGCCTGGAAGCAGGGCCTGGCTCTTATGCCCGTTTCACAGGTGAGAAACTGAGGCCTAAACAAGGTCTCACACATAATCTGTGGCAGAGCAGGGAGTTGAATGCCGGTCTCCAGAATCTAAGACCAGTGCCCTAAACGCTAGATCAACCAGCCTCATCCTCCCTTCAGTAGCGCTCTGCACCCAGCTGTGTGCATCCTGTATTCATGTGTAGCCTTACAAGCCCCAAGCTGGCTCCCACTGGGGTCAGTAGCCAAACTCTCAGTGGTTTTAAATGGTTCAGGTTTAAGCTACGAAAGTGCCTGACAAAGGCCTAGTTGCTCTTCCCCTTCTGGACACTTATCAGGCAGGCGCATTTGGGTTCCCCCATGCTGTTAAACTTCCTGAGTCCCAGCAGTGTTGGGCACGGCCTCTGGTTTTCCAGGCACATTGTTGGGTGCAGATCCTCTGTTTCCACCCCCTCGTGAGACCTGAGACCCCATAGTCCAACTGCCTAAGACCTTAGAGTAGGCAGGCTGCCCCATGCCCTTTCCCGGAGCACCAGCACTGGTTCACCATTTACCATTTCAGGGACCCAGGAGAGTTGAACCACATAACACAGGCTTTGCAAAGGGGAATTCTAAACCACTCCTCTTACTTTGGACAGCACAGATGATATAAAGATTCAGACAAAATATTAAACACACGCATTTCCCTACCTCAGTTTCCTCACCACTCTGGAGCATTCTTTGGGCTTAGGTCAGAGTGCTCTGGGGGGTATTGTGGCTCCTTCTTTTCTTACAGCTTCTCCTCCAAATCATAGAACTTTTGTCTGCTCGCTGCAGTGAGTACCCTCTTTTATGCATGGATGCTCTCTTTCCTCTTCTAGCCCCCCATGGCTAATAAGAGCCTTTCTTTTATAACCTTCAGTTCCTTTGCCGTGTGACCCTCTCATCAGCCTTGTCAGGTGATCAATGGCCCCCACCAGGTGAGTCATTACTTAGTTACCAGCCCACCTGTGTAGACTGGTTCTTCTGTAGCCAATTGTATGTCCTAGGGTCCTTCCCTGGGAAGTTTTAAAAACTCTCCACTGTTAACCCAAATAAATTGGTTAGTCTCTAAGGTGCCACTAGTACTCCTTTTTCTTTTAGCGGATACAGACTAACATGGCTGCTACTCTGAAACTGTTAACCCTGTGTCACCACTCCTGGGAATTTCAGTTCCACATGGAGGTAAAAAGACAACTGAGAAGACAACCAGCCCCACATTCAAAATGCAATCCCCAATATCAAACAAAACTCATTAGCCGTATATAGACAGATTCCCCAGATTGTCGCAGCACTTTTCATTCATAGATCTCAAAGCATTTGATAAAAGAGGATCATTATCCCTTTTTCACAGATGGGAAAACCAAGGCATGGAGCTGTGAAGTGACTTGCAGAGTTGGTACCCAGGTCTCCTAGTTCCCAGCCCAGTGTTCTGTCTACTGGACCCTGTTGCTAGGCATATTACATTCCTTTTAATTAGTCTTAATTATTTCAGCTGCATCTCTAGAGCTTGCCTTTTAAATTGTTCCTCTGATTATATGTCATTGAGGATGACTATCCAAATGATTGCAATTGCTTTAAAGCCATGTCAAATGGCCATAATCTTCCAGGTACACAAAGAATATAAAAGTCCAGTAAAATGGCTCATATCCCTAGAGAGGTAACCTCCAAAGGCAGATAAGAGTCTAGGGAAATGAAGGGATTTTTGCTTGACTGGTCCATTTCATTTCGCATGTATGGACGCCTGTCTGTTTAGAGCTGTCACTTGTAATACATTTAATTAGTTTCCCCTGCAGCGTTAAATTGAGGGCAGCTGCTCAAAAACATGCTTTTCCCTGTAGCTTGCCTGGTGCAGGTGCAGATACTAGGCCAAGGTGTGTGCTATAAAGGGTAATTGTTTCTCTCACCCTATTTCTGACAGCTGCAGGTCCTTGCAACAGGAAATGCAAATCTGGCTTAGATTTCCACCCCCAGCTCATATTAAGCAGTGGCCAGTTACTTTCCAGGTTTCCTTTTCTGATACTCTGTCCCTCTTATCTTGACACTCTGTGCTATGTTCCCCGCATTTCCCGCTGTGTAAATGTCAGGCTTCTCCTCTGCTACACCCTAACCCTGCGCTTCCCTGCATCTCTGTGCATGTCAAATCCTCTGACATGCATCCCTGGCTTCACCTACCCGTCTCTCTTTGCCTCAGTCACCTGCTCCTGCCTGCCCTCCTTCTGTGCTTGGAACAACCTCCCCAGGAACATTCTCCAGGCAGGCCCCCCCCACCGTCTGAGAGCTCCCTGTTCCCCCTCCCACTCCCCTCTGGGCGTGTTCTGTGACTGTGCCTTTAGATTCTGAGCTCATTTGGCAGGGCCATGGTATGTCGTTCAGTGCAAACTGACAGAGCTGGACGGAGAACAATAGTCAGGAAGCCAGCTCTGAGCGAGCGTATAGGTGTGTGTAGTTAGCACTGTGTTAACACCCAGCCCTGGAGACTGGAGTCCTCTCTCCACAGGAGGTCAGCAGAGGCATTGCCAGCTCAACCAGTCCTGCCCTGTGTGTGCCTGAGCTTTGGTCTGGAATTAGGGTGCCCAGATGTCCCATTTTTAAAGGGACAGTCCTGGTTTTGGGGACTTTTTCTTATATAGGCGCCTATTACCCCCCCCACCCACTGTCCCGGTTTTTCACAGTTGCTCTCTGGTCGCCCTATCTAGAATTCTTCAGGGTGAGACTCTACATGCCAGCAATGGGGCCAGTAGTAGCAATTTTGGTGATGGGGACACCAGTCCAATGGGAACTGGCCTGAGACCCACCAGACTCATTTCACACAGGCCTGGTGCCTGTGAGCCGACTAAATTCCAGTCTTGGGCTTGGTCACTGGGAAGATGAGCACTATGGTACCAAGCCATAGTTGGGTGTCAGCTCATACACGGTACCTTCTTTCATCCACTGATCCCTTGGACTGGATTTGAAGCGGCAAAACCTTTGTATCTCATATATTGTATACATACAATATGATGGGGGCTAATTTAGCTACAGCTAATCAGGAAAGAGATCTTGGAGTCATCGTGGACAGTTCTCTGAAGACATCCACACAGTGTGCAGCGGTACTCAAAAAAGCAAACGGGACGTTAGGAATCGTTGAAAAAGGGATAGAGAATAAGACGGAGACACTCTTATTGCCCTTCTATAAATCCATGGTACGCCCACATCTTGAATACTGCGTACAGATGTGGTCCCCTCATCTCAAAAAAGATATACTGGCATTGGAAAAGGTTCAGAAAAGGGCAACTAAAATGATTAGGGGTTTGGAACGGGTCCCATATGAGGAGAGATTAAAGAGGCTAGGACTTTTCAGCTTGGAAAAGAGGAGACTAAGGGGGGATATGATAGAGGTCTATAAAATCATGAGTGGTGTGGAGAAAGTGAATAAGGAAAAGTTATTTACTTGTTCCCATAATATAAGAACTAGAGGCCACCAAATGAAATTAATGGGTAGCAGGTTTAAAACAAATAAAAGTTCTTCACACAGCGCACAGTCAACCTATGGAACTCCTTGCCTGAGGAGGTTGTGAAGGCTAGGACGATAACAGGGTTTAAAAGAGAACTGGATAAATTCATGGAGGCTAAGTCCATTAATGGCTATTAGCCAGGATGGGTAAGGAATGGTGTCCCTAGCCTCTGTTTGTCAGAGGGTGGAGATGGAAGGCAGGAGAGAGATCACTTGATCATTACCTGTTAGGTTCACTCCTTCTGGGGCACCTGGCATTGGCTACTGTTGGCAGACACGATGCTGGGCTGGATGGACCTTTGGTCTGACCCAGTATGGCCATTCTTATTTCGGTAACAAGCTCATGAGCCAAACAGTCCCCACAGACCATTTACAATGTAGAAGCTGGGTGAGGAAGCAATTCTTCAACTTGACTAATGCAGGGTATTGCTCTAAAGGAAACACCGCTTCTAAGTCAAGGCTTTCAGACTGGGAAGAAACAATCTGTGTCACTCCAATTAATATGTATCAATAATGTGAAGTCCAGCAGGTAGCATGTCAGTGATGTAATTATTGGGAGACCACCCAGCACTGCTAAGCTTGGTGATGTAGGACCCACATCACAGTGGGGTCACTGGGAAACATGTCTGATGGGAGAAGGGTCTTCAACCTGCTCCATGCTTTCTTTTGGTTAGGTGTGGTACGATACCAGGTTTTGGTGACGGGCAGCACCCGCTACTCCTTGTCGCTGAATTTACGGGAGAAAGAGGGGAAAGTGGTGGCTATGGGAGAGGGACCGATCGGGGAGTTGAAAGTGGTGGAGCCAAGGCTTTGGTGGCCTTATCTGATGCATGAAAACCCCGGATACCTTTATTACCTAGAGGTAACATGCACATATTTGTCTCATTTTGCGTGTCTCTCATTTCATTCCCCTCCTAGGGTTACAGAAATTCATGGGCATCATGAAGCCTGTTTTCCTTAATCCTCCTATCCTAAGAATCCTGCCTACATGCTTTCATTTCATGCCCGCTACCGTGTTGCTAATCGTGCCATAATCAAATCAAGGTTTGCTACCTTCTTGGCTTACTGAGCTGAAAGCCAAGCCACTGGGCAAGAGAGGGCTGGCTGTGTGGGGAGGGAACGCGAGGCCATTGGCTTCAGGATCTTACCACAGTGCTTGTAATCCTCACTGGTGTCTTGTCTCAGGACCCTGTCCATCTCTTACTGAAGTCAAGGGGAGTCTTTCCGTGGACTTTAGCAAGCTCTGGATGAGAATTCAACAAGGAAAGAGAGGGAGAGCACCCAGGGAGTGACAGAGGAGATAAATGATCCATCTGGAGCAAACTGCTAACCTGCTGCACATATTTAACAACTGCAGTGAGCTCTTTCCCCCTTAGTACAATACAGGCATTTGGCTTTGTTTTCAGCGTGCAATCTTGGAGGATTAGATGTCATACGTGTCTGTCTTTATCTCCTCTGCCTGAGTAGGGATTTAACTGTGATGTAGGGTAGATCCACTAACCCACAGCCAGTTTGCAAAGCCCCAGGTGCATGCTGCCTGTGAGCCGGCTAAATTCCAGTCTTGGGCTTGGTCACTGGAAAGACGAGCACTATGTTACCAAGACAGCAAGAATGGAGGGTTCTGGCTGTTGGGGTTGGGTGTCAGGTCAGAGCTCTTGGGAGGAGCAAGTCCCCAAGCCAGCCAGCCTGCCTCCCTTCCTCCTGCTGTACTCTCTACCTTCCCCAGCCTGGGCTCCTGCTGTGACCCACTTTCCGTGGGTTGACCAATCCCTCAGGCCAGGAGGGGAGGTGGGTGCCATCAGGGGGACAGGCTGGGAATGTGGAGGAACCAGCCAGTGTAGGACAGCTCAGAGGTGGGGTTGGTGCAGCTGTAAAATGGATGGGGAGTGCCATGCTGGGATGGGCTGCCTTCAAGGGGTCTGTGAGAGGGAAGCATTGGCTGGGAGGGAGGTAGAACTGAGCGTATTCTCCTCAGTGCGCTCAGGGTTGAGCACAGATGCTGGTTTCTGTTGGGGATCCAGGTGAAGCTGTTGGCGCAGGTGGGCGGTGAGCTGTCGGAAGATGTGTACACACTCCCCATCGGGATCCGCACTGTCCATGTCACCAGCAGTCAGTTTCTCATCAATGGAAAGCCCTTCTACTTCCATGGAGTCAACAAACACGAAGATGCCGATGTAAGAGCACAGAGCGGGGTGAGGCGTGGGGGGCCGTTTCTGGCCCCACCGCCAGAAACAGTCCATTGCCTACCAGCCCCTCCCCAGATGCACAAATGCAGTTGGCAGTAACATTGTGAGGTTTATACAGAGACATCCATGGGGCATCAGGCCGTTTAGTCCCTTCTGTGATACAAATAGCGGCCCCAACTGAGAAACAGGCCCCATTGTGCTAGATACTGTGGATATGCCTACTGAGAGATGTTCTTTGTCCTAAAGAGTTTACAATCCCAAATAGACAAGCCCCACAAAGGGTGGGAAGCATTATTATCCTCATTTTACAGGTGGGCAACTGAGACACACACTTTAGTTTGAGGGTACACAGCTGCGAAACCCTGGCTCTGCACAACACCTCAGCTGGTACCGTGGAAACAGCAAACCCTGTTTCCAGTGACTAATGATTTTTCCAGCCTTGGTGAGCCTTCTGCCCCTCTCCCCTCCAAAGCTCTTCTGCATAACTATTCAGTTTTCAGCTCTGTGTGAGTCTTTTAAAACTCGCAAAGACAGACAAATATTGTAGTGTTGGAAGCCGAAAGGCTCCCATGCTGTCCACTCAGGATGGAACCCAGGCAAGCCTGATCGTGTCCCTCTGCCCTGTGAAAGTGAGTGGAGGGCAGATGGAGCCCAGCCGGTACAGGCTGAGAGAGAGGGATGTAGCAACATGTTTAGCCTGAAGCCAGGATTCTCCGGGTGTAACACACAACCGTGCTGTCAAGCTTAGGGAAGCGACTGTGAAGCCTGGAAGGTGCAAGCGCAGTGAAAAGTATTACTGAGTTCTTATTCATCATGGATTGTCCTGCCTGCTCTTCCCCCAGATCCGTGGCAAAGGACTGGACTGGTCCCTGATCGTGAAGGACCTCAACTTGCTGCAGTGGCTGGGGGCCAATTCCTTCCGCACTAGCCACTACCCCTACGCAGAGGAGATCATGGACCTGTGCGACGCGTATGGCATTGTGGTTATTGACGAGTGTCCGGGCGTGGGGATGAAAGATCCGTAAGGGATTGTGTGAAAGCTCACTCCACCCTTTGTATTTCTCCCTGCTCAAGAACGATTATTTCCAGCGCCCCGGCTCTACTGAGTACACAGCCCCTGCCCGGGGAAAGGTCTTCTCAGGTGTGCTGGGCACCTGTAGCTCCTACTGACCGCAGCTGCATGTGCGGGAACTCGACCCCATGTGAAAACGAGCCTATGACGAGGTCAGGCCTGTCTACACTCGCTGGTGTGATGGAGCAGGCTACAGCTGTGCAGTTTCTCAGCATAGTTAACATACTGTTCAGTCTTGCAACGTAGATGGGCCCAACCTGCCTTCCTAAACTACACTGCAGCCCAGGGCGGGAGCACGCTTGTATCCCAGCTACACTGCAAGGGCGAGCTGTGCCTTATCCCCAGCGGGGAGAGGGGCAGGCCGAGGGAATCAAGCTGTAACTGGAGCTACCAACATGGGGGGTTTTAGTAGAAAGAGAACCTAGTTCATCTGAGCCTTGTCAGCCTTGTTTTGTTTTTCCAAATCCCAAATCAGGGGTAGCTTGGTTCTGGAGCCCGTTTAAAGCAGACCACCAATGTTTGGGGGTGAGGGGAGGTTTGGCTCAAAGGCTCTTGTCTGGGTTCCGCTTTACTTCAGACACACAAGCTGCGCTGGGTGATGGTGAAATCTTGGCAGTGCTGTAGAAGTCTCTGAAAGGCTGCCTAGAAGTATGTATTTTAAGCTGGAAGTTGAAAGAGGAAGAGGTGGTGGTTTGGCTCCTGAGAAGAGGGAGCAGGTTTCAAGTTCAAGGAGTGCGTGAAGTAAAACGTATTTTGCTAGAATATCCAAGAGGCCAGCTGCTGTTCTGCAAATAGTTATCCCCATCCAGAGATACAGGGCCATCTTCGTTTCTGGTGTGGACGGACTTATACCAGGGATTAATGTTGGTCACTACGCTCCAAGACCATTCATTACATTGTTAGTGTCAATAATGGATTTAAGGTGAGTTTTATTTAGCAGTTTAGTGACCTGCTCTTGCTTCCTTTTGCCTTTGAGGGAGAACTTTGGGAATGCATCACTGGCACACCATCTCGTGGTGATGGAAGAGCTGATCCGCAGGGATAAGAACCGGCCCTCAGTTGTGATGTGGTCTGTTGCCAATGAGCCAGCCTCGGAGCTATCGCCGGCAGCTTACTACTTTAAGTAAGTGCGTGTTCTTGTGTGTGGAGGTTGACACTCAGTTGTGATGGATGTGCCTCATCATTTTTCATTTTTCAGGTCAGTTGCATTGGGAAGTCTGGCAGGTGTTCAGGGATCCCTTCATCTATTGTAGAGTTTCTTTGTAAAGCCTAGGAATTTGTATACATGTTCTATGTGCTTACTACATATTTCCCCAACACACCTATTCTGTTGCATATTGAGTTTAATGCCCCGCAGCAGCCTCCTAACCAGTTCTCTGAGCTAAACTCTGAAGAGCCAACAGGAGATCATTTGGAATGAGAGAGTCCTTCAAGACTAAGATTCAGGTAAGGCAGAATTGGTCGAGGGTTTGGTCATTCCTAACTACAGAAAAAACAGGATCCAAATTCTCTGCTGGCTTAACACTGTGGAGTCAGGCCAGCATAGAGCTTGGGCCTGCATACTGAAGAAGCTCTGATTGTTAGAGTACCACCACTCATTTGTTCTTGCTGGGGCAGGCCACAGCACCTTATCTTGAAGGCTACAGAGACACTGGCCCCCTACCCCTTCCTCTCTCTTTCTCTTTTTAAGTTATGCTTATGATGTCTTATTGGGACGGACACCTCTCCAGCGATTTGTGCAATGGATGTGTTTCACCCAGGCAAAACAGTCTCCTCTCCCTGTGACTCCTATTATTTTTAGCTAGAATTACACACACTTGGTGGGGGATAACTACCATCCAAGACCCGCACCGTTTCACTTTCAAAACTCCTGCCTATTAAAGTAAACACCAACTCCAAAGGTTGGGGGCGTGGGGAAGTTCGCTGATTTTTGTGGGGCTGTTTCTCCTTTTTGGTGATGGACACTTGTGTTTTACTGTTTGTAAACAGGACAGTGATAGCTCACACTAAAGCCATTGATCCTACCAGACCCGTAACCTTTGTGTCAAATGCTAATTACGCTCATGATCATGGTGTAAGTTTAATTTCTTTTCTCCTTTGTTTGCTTAATAAAACTGGGAAAGGGGTAGATTTTAGGAATGTTAAATAACCCTCTTCTTCTGCCCGCCCCCCTGTACAATCTATTAAAGATTTTTGGAGGAGAGAACATTTGAGTTGCACAGAGAAGCAAAGCGCACAGCAGCCCTGCAGTCTTTACTCAGGCAAAACTGAATCCAGGAGAATAAGTAGAATGGTCCCTTCTCAATAATGGTGTGTAGGATCAGACCCATTGTGTAACTGTATAACCTATTGTGGATTTTTGTTGTTTCACTCCTCATTGTGCCTATTAACCCCTGAGCCTCTCCCTTGCAAGAGGCTGCTTGTTAAAGCATAGAATAAAACCTCTTCAGATGGGAGCAGGCCCCACGTATAGTATAGTAAAGAATGTTTTGTCTCCACTCATTGTAAATTACTCTTGTTCTCCTTGGGCAGATGCCTATTAGCTTTCCATAGTCTAACCACCCCCCATGCCTGGCTTGAGCCTCTAATCTTAGGGTATGTCTACCCAGCAAAAAAAGACCCGTGGCAGGTCAACTGGGCTTGCACTGCGGAGATAAAAATAGCCATAGAGCCGGTCGAGTTTGGAGCCCTGAAACCCAGCATGCGAGGAGGGTCTCAAAGACGGGACTCCAGCCCAAGCCCACACATCTGCACTGCTACTCTTAGCTCTGCAGCGCGAGTCTTGAGCAGGCTGACCCTGAGACTCGCTGCCGCAGGAGGCTTACCCGGAGTTCTGAAACGGGGCTCGGACATTGGCCCATGAAAGCCTTTGCCAGCTTAGTCCTGCTACAGGGGCCCTACATGCAGAATTGAGGGCCTTGCTTTAAGTGCTTGTGTTTGAAAACTGGTCTCCCTATAGAATTTCCTTGGAAATCAAAGACAACATAAAAAGCTTTGTGATGTTTCTAGCATACCATGTCTTTGAAACAAGTCTATTTTTAGATGAGCTTGTACGGCTACATATGATGGGTGTATATAAATGACTTTCCCAAGTACCTGCGAGAAATCCCATTTCATTTTCCTTTCAAAGTAAGCTAGTTTTTCCTCTCTAAACTGGGTTGTCCTAGAGCAAACATGTGTGGCCTTTTGGAATGCTATGACTTTTCTTCCATTGGCACAGGATCAAAACCACGGGGGTTCGTTTCCGTTTTAAACATAGCAAAGGCGGCACTGCTGTTGATTACCCCAGTGTCCCATCTATCGCTAGTTGCATGCACCCCATCATGCTCCACGCTTTTTTCCTACAGCTGAGGGAGACGCAGAAGAGGTTTAAAGAACTTATACGCTGTAAATTCTGATTTCAGAACTTTATTACAAAACATGTTAAGAGAACATTGGATAAGTTACATATAACATCATTTTATCTTCAATGGGCTAGTGCCCTCTGTCATACTGTCCAGGTGGTAGAAATGGCATACAACTCGCAGAATGCATAGTCCTAAATTACACAACTGATGCATGAACTTAGTCACTACTCAAAGTAATTGACCACTAAGTTGATCATCACGTTATCTAATAAGTTAAAAAGGATGTTTAAATGCACAACCAGATCCAAGACACATCTTGGAATTTCCAAAAAAACCTAACATACCTAGGGACGAAACAGTTAATCTTGTTTAACTGGCTACTTTGCCTACCTTAATCTGTAAGAAAATGCCAAAATTAACATAGGTTGATGGGGAAAACTGCTTGACTTGGTGAGTTTCCTCCTGTTTTTTCTGGGAATAGGGTGGGTGGTGGGCAGTCTCATTTTTGTTTTAAAATGCTGTGGGCCAAATTGATCCTACATGTAACAACGTAGGTCAGTAGAACTACAGCAAAGAGGGATGTAGCCTTGTGAATATACGTAGGTTACTTTGGGGTTTGTTACAACTATTACTCTACATTATTTCTTCAGGCTCCATACGTGGATGTAATTTGCGTAAATAGCTACTTTTCCTGGTACCATGACGCCGGCCATCTGGAGGTTATTCAGCTGCAACTCAATACACAGTTTGAGAGCTGGTATGAAACCTACCAAAAGCCAATTATCCAGAGCGAATATGGAGCAGATTCAATTGCTGGGCTTCACAATGTGAGTTTCGCAGCTGTGCCAGTTTGGGAAACACAGTGCCAGTCAAGGAGGGAGGGTCAGTCACAACCAACCAACCCATGAAATGTACTGACCCCTTAATTCTGAGACACGCTAGACACAATGTGAAATATACTCCTCAGCTGCCACGCAAATTATTCTGGACTCTACTGTTGAAACACTGGGCCCCATTGAAGTCAGCGAGTTTTGCCCTTGATTTCACTGGGGCTAAGATGGCACCTGAGGAGATGAGTTCTTTAAGTAAAAGCACTGCTGTATGCCGCAAGCCACGAATACATTTCCCTAATCTCTGAGCCACTAGCCTTCTATAATTGTTTTTTGCCCCTTTGAAGACCTGTCAAACTTAACATTCTGATTGTGGTAGCTAGTTCTCCTGTTTTCCTTACTTAAAACACTGCTTAAAATAGACTGGTTTACACAGTGTAACTCATTAACTGGCTCTTTTGCGATGTTGCAGTTTTCCCTTTAAGCTGAATCACTGACATTTAGGCTACAGTTCACTCACTGATTTACACTTTTGTGGTCAAGCCTCCAGAAGATACAACTTGGAATATTCTCTCAGTGCTTTGGCACTTGTGGAGAATATTCAGCAGACAGGAAGGTACGGTGCTGGGGAGAAACGTCCGTTCATTATGGGGCGATTCGATTGTGTAGCTTCGGAGAAACCATTTAGATGTAGGTTTCAGAGTAGCAGCCGTGTTAGTCTATATCCGCAAAAGAAAAGGAGGACTAGTGGCACCGTAGAGACTAACCAATTTATCTGAGCATAAGCTTTCGTGAGCTACAGCTCACTTCAAATGTAGCACCTTAAAAGCCGTTGCCAGGAAGTACATTCAGAAGTTGATCAATCAAAAACTATGTTACTAGTTTCTCCCCTATGAATCAAAAAGGAACTGCCAACATAGGTAGAAGATGAATTCAACACTATCTAAAACTTCCCCTCGCAGTTTCAATTAGATACCCTTCTTCGGTACTTCTAGCCTCTGCTAAGTAGCCATCACATCCCATAATTCAGCAGTGGGTGAAGCGAATGAATAACTGCACAACTCTCTTCATATGAAAAGTCAATTGAAAACCTTTGCTGACACCTGCTATGTCCTATGTTTGAGTCTTTTCTCCCTTCTTTGGTTACAGGACCCACCTCTTATGTTCAGCGAGGAATACCAAAAGGCTGTGCTAAAGGAATACCATTCAGTATTTGACAAAAAGAGAAAGGACTATGTGATTGGAGAGCTCATCTGGAACTTTGCTGATTTTATGACAGATCAAGGTAGGCTGGGATTCCATTATAGATTTAAGCTGCAATGTAAAGGTAAGTATTTTCTCCACACATCGTGTTACGGAATTGAGAGTACAAGATTTTAAGTACAAGCATGTGTTCTAGACAACCTAGTTCGTATATGTAGCACTGAAGATGGTTAAATGCAGCATAACTTATTTAAAAGTTCCCTTGTCACTTTCTTCCACATGAACAACTTTTTTCGGGGGGAGAATGAAGCGAGTACTATAGTATCAGGCTACTGGCTCAGAAAGAGGCAAAGATGCCTAGCACAACCATCTATCCCAAAAGCTTCCTTTAACTTCATTTTCTCTGCCAGCTCTGGAAAACGTGCTCTCTCCGGGGAATTGTGAAGAAGACATGAGCACCATAAGCATATCAACGGCAGTCTAGTCATATCTCGTTATGAAAATAGTACCGTTGTTCAGTGTACACTAAACAAACTGCTCAAGTCTTTAGGCAACTGGGGAGAGTCATAGCTACACTACAAAATAGAACTATCCCTCCCCCAATCCATACACAAACACGGGGGCTAAAGCTGTACTCTAGCCAGACTGTGGGTGTAGAAAGAGATCACTGACTTTTACAGTGTCTGCTGTGTTCTTAAAATGCAAAACAGTCAAGCATTTCTCCTTACTGTAAAAATCAAGATAAGTCTGTCCTTTCGGCAGCTGTTGTGTGGTCAGCTGAAGTGTTCAAAGCCCCCTTATGTGGTATGCAGAAACTTCATGCTTTTCACGAAGAACTTCAGAAACGCCCTCTGTAGCCAACTCCCACAGCTTGGTCCCTTTATTTCTCCAGCATCAGCACCGTTAGATGTTAGTTGATTTAGGACTGAGAGCACAACCTTGTCACAAAGTTGGATTTGAATGGGATAATCTCTCTACTCTTCCATTACAGCTACTCATTGAAATGTAGCTAGAATTTAGGCCACTTGGCTCTGATGCTTTAGACTCTGTCAAAGTTCATTAAAATGATGACTTAGTAAGAAATGGAAATATTCTATTTTTGCTGTTTCTCTAGAAAAACAAGCTGGCTCAGTCTAAACTCTTGCATTAAGGCAGGGGGAAAAGTGACATTTTTCCATGACCAAGTCAAGTCTCTGGCTAGGACCTCATCACAAAGCAGCATTTCCGATGCTGAATGGTCTCTCTCCTTTGGCTGGAGTGAGTTACAAAGCGTCCCACCACTAAGAGAAGTGCTGTAGGAACACCTTCATCACCAGTTTGTGGAGACGGTGCACTACGACAGAATGCAAGTGAAGTCTGCTCATTCCACCCTCTCCTCTTCCCCATCCTCCCAAATGCTCAGCCTCAACTATCTGTTTTTACTTTCTAAATTCTGCTCAAAGTTGCTGTAGGTGTTTCACAAGTAACTCCCATCACTGCACCTACACTGGCAAACTGCATTAATCACACTGCAGGCAGCTTCTCTGGCTGTAGCCCCAGAGGCTCTGCACAGCAGGGCTAGATGCCATGATGGTAAAAGTGATTGATCTTGTATGCTACTGTCTCCACCACCGGTGCATGACCAGTCTCGTATGTTCCCAGGGCAGAGCTTAAGCCAGAGTACAGAGAATCTGTTGGAGTTACAAGTGTGACAGAGAGATGGTCAGCAGAAGCAGCGTGAGCACTGTCTTGGGTGGAATTCTGTAGGAATCTGTTCCACGGGTGCTATCTTCAGTGACTTAAGTAAAGAGCATGTGAGATACAAGGCTCTAAAGAGACCAGACAGACATGGGCGTAAAAAAATTAGGAGTAGTGGGGGAAAAGATACCGATTCAAAAGGAATAGTGGAAAGACAATTAGACAAAGTTTGCAATGGCAAATCACTGCAGCTTTGGGCTCCACTCACACCATGCAGCATGGAGGAACTGGAGGTCACTTGGAGAAGATTTGTTGTTTGGACTGGTATGATTAAAAACTGAACAAAAGACTAGTAAGGTGGACAAAAGGGCATGAACAGCAGGAAAGGAAAGGAAAAGAAAGGAATGCAGGGTAAGGGTATATCTTCACTACCCACCGGATTGGCGGGCAGTGATTGATCCGGCAGGCAGCGATTTAGCATCTAGAGCAGATGCGATAAATCGATCCCTGAGCACTCTCCTGTACTCCAACGCCACGAGAGGCGCAGGCAGAGTCGATGGGGAAGCGGCACCAGTTGACTTACCGTGGTGAAGACACCACGGTAAGTTGATCTAAGTATGTCGATTTCAGCTACATTATTCACATAGCTGAAGTTGCATAACTTAGATTGATCCTCCTCCCTCCCACCCACCCCCCCCCCGTAGACCAGGGCTAAGGGTGAAGAAAGAAGAAAATCTAATTGAGTATCAAAGTAAAGTTTTTCAGTGAGATTTAACTGTAGAAATAGAGCACAAATAGAACCCCCAGCTATTTAAGATAAGACTGGTTATAGACTATTAAGCACCAGCTTAATTAAAATTCATTTAATTAAAGCAACACAGCCCATTCATACACACACTTAAAGCCATTTACAACTCATTTGACAGCTATGAACCTATGTAAGTGCATAGTGGTTTAAGCTAAATCAGTTTTAACGCACCCAGCGTAACAGTAATCATCTTCCATATATAGGAAGGTGGTGACTTAAGTTTCTTCTGTATAACTTGGTTGTGAAAAGCTGCTACTAACATTCTTCCCCTTTGGCTGAGGAGTTAGTCATGTCACGTTGATTACCGCAGGGAAAGAAAGGTGTCTTACTCTGTACACAGATGCTTTATTTTGTGATTCTTCTGTAAAACACCTGCTTTATTTTATGACTTTTTATATCTACAGCAACCAGTCGTGTTTTAGGGAACAAGAAGGGGATCTTTACCCGTCAACGACAACCAAAGGCAGCTGCATTTGTCCTAAGAGACAGATATTGGAAGCTTGCAAATGAATCCAGTTGTCTCCGTCCAACACTGACATATTACAATTTATGAGTGGGTATTAAGCTCAGACGTTTTCATTAAATAATATTTTGCTTAATATTTTACTGAAATCTAATATTACAGAATTAGTGCAGCGTGTTTGAAATAGTACTAAAATAAAAATATTTCCATACCATGGGTTCTATTTAATACACACCACCAGGCAAATTGAAATATATCCATAGAAAATTAGTAATCAATAGGCTGTATGGTTGCAGGTGGTAAAGTGGATACCTAACATTCTTAATAACTAACGTATTTGAGAGAGGTAGATTGGGAGACATGCATTAGCTCTCCGGATTTTTAACACTGTAGTGTTTTCATACCCTATCCCTGAAAATGGATTTCCGGATAGCTACGTTCTGAAGGAATCACCCTTTCCCCTCTACCCTCTGGTGCCTCAGAATGAGTACTATAATTGATTAGAATTGCTCTGCTATAAGGGTACACAACTAATTCTAGTTAGTATGGAATCTATACTACATTAGGTTGTTTCATTATACCACAGTGGCTTCTACCCTACCATGCCAGTCAGACATAAATAGACATGCTTATGGATAGCAGCTCCAGTTCTTTTAAGTATGAACTTCTCTCCTAGGACTACAAGGATGAGATGCAGCCCCAACTTTCAGCTTGGAGGAGCTTAATTCACATTTGGAGGTCAAACCGTAGTAGTATTCTCAGTAGATAAGTTAACTTTGTCCAAGTCTGACCTGAGCACTATCACTTAACACTGGATTGAAATATAGATACTGTAGCACCCTCAATGTTTTTGGGGTAGACAGATTTGTTGATCTTCTAACAAATTCAGGGTGCCAGCCTTACCTTATTGGCTACAATACAGTCTCAGTGAAGCTAATATAGTGGAGGTAGTTATAAAAGCTTCTTACACAAAGATTGGTTTCAGAGTAACAGCCGTGTTAGTCTGTATTCGCAAAAAGAAAAGGAGGACTTGTGGCACCTTAGAGACTAACCAATTTATCTGAGCATAAGCTTTCGTGAGCTACAGCTCACTTCAGCAGTATGCATCCGATGAAGTGAGCTGTAGCTCACGAAAGCTTATGCTCAAATAAATTGGTTAGTCTCTAAGGTGCCACAAGTACTCCTTTTCTTTTTACACAAAGATTGTAAGTCTAGTCCTACAGCAGCATCACCTTGCCAGATCCATGTTCCTGAACAGTGGTTGCTTACTAGATTTTGGATAGTAATTGATATGCATTAAACTGCCTGGGTGTCCCCATTTCTGCACACCATCCCCTGACCAGAATGATTAAGAATACCATCACTTATAGTTCTCCTTTATGCAAATATCTCCTTATGGCCTGATGTAAGGGACTTAAATTTCTGCCCATATATAAAGAAAAGAAAACAGTGGCCACTATTTATTGGGTTTGGATGGTATCAGAGTGTTCTTCCACTCTTGAAGCAACACATTAGAAGCCAAGGGCAATTCTAACCACCACATGCAGCAATAAAAAAGGAAAGATACACTCACTACAGAACTCAGAACAATTTTCTTTTAGTTTCCAAAAGAAAACCCAGACTATGAGGATGTCATGTTTACATTGCATACTTACTTAAATTTTACAGATTTCCTAATTAACTAAAACTCAGAATATAAAAAAGTTTATCCATGTTAAAAAGCAGTCACTCACATGTTATCCAGTACTTTACTGAATACCATATTAATCCCATTACCAGCATTTGAAAGTCATTTAAAAACTTGTTAATTTCTAAACTTTAATTTTTTTTTTTAAAGTTTCTTTCCCCATTTCAACACTGACAGAATGACATACCAACAGCTGTCACATCAAGATACAGAGACAAATTTGACATGGTTAATGCATTACAAACTAGGACTCAGATCCCGACAATATGCACAGGACTTGCAATTTCAGTAGAAAAAGCTACACTTTTGTTCACTTTCCAACAAGACAGATGGTTAAGGGTTCAACATCCATTTGTGTGGTAAGCACGCATGTCAAGGAGAGTCATTTCCTGCTTAAGTTCTCCACAGCTCATTGCAAATTTAAACAAAAAACGGGAACACATACTGCAGGTTTAGAATACTGAGACATTGTCAGAGTGGAGTTAAAGCAGATCTTCACACCTAACAAAAGTAGGCAGTGAGTAAAATAACACTTAGAAATATGTTTGCATGTTGCTTGAAGAACTGTAAACAGTAAATCCTTAAGTCAATGGTGCTCAACCTTTACGTACCCATGTGCACACAACATTCAGCAATACATGAAGCTACAGGAATTTTCTGCACTAGTATCTCTGGGGACTCAGTGCTTCAACCTTCTACTGCTAACATACATCTTTTTGAAAAAAGAAATCACAACTGAGAACATTTCTACAAACAAGATTACAGTGCTGGCTTTAAAACCAGTTTCTAAGGCTCTGACTGAGTCCAAAAAGGCCTCTCGTCAGGTTCATTCAAGCTCTTTGTCTGAACGGCACTACTGCAGTGTAAGAATGATTGCAGCAAGACGCCCACAGGTCATTTCTACATTTATTTTTTTACCAAAAAAAGTTGTGCAACAAATAAACATTTATATATTTACATTAGTTTTCTTTACCTGTTAGCAAAATTGTATTCTAAACCTCTGATATAGAGTATCTCAACCCATACTTGATAAAAGGAACATCTGCCCAATGACTCCACTTTAAATGGATGTTTACTCTGGAGTTTAAAGCACTAGTAATAAATATTAGATGGAACATACTATACAGAACACATACCTAATATTTAGGCCATGCTTAATACAGTTTTACGGTAACAGAATACTTCACTTTTTTTGGACTAGTTTTGTCTAGATCATGTTTAAACAATGTTGGCTGAACCAAAGTCAAGTTTTATCAGATTGTTTATTTAAGTTTAGTTCAAACAAATTAGGAGCCACACTTGCCTCGTGAAGCACCTAACCATCCATTTTGACCAATCAAGACCTATTAGAGACTTAGTACAGTAGAAGACAAGTACTACAGCATACAGAAATTTCTCTCCTCTAAATGGAGAGTTTTGTTCTCACCTCTGATACTTAAAGTGGTGGGAAATGTTTCATCGGCCTTCTTGTAGCAAATACCTTACAATAAGGAGCCTTTTCAGGAATGTTTGCTTTCTAAGCAAGTCTTGGGATTCGATTCTTTTCCCTCTCCTCTTATCACCCTCCAAAACCTGAAAGGGTAGAAGTCCAAATTTTGAACAGCTTTTGTGTTTTGAAGAAAGCACAAAATGGTATGAGTGCTGAAGCCACAGTTGGGATGGAGATTTTTTGTTTGTTTATTTTTTAAGTCTGGATACTAGGTAGCATTTTGCCTTATTCTTGTACCCCAATCTTTCCATGAAAGTTTACCAGAAGTTACCTTTAATTTGAAAAAGCTCAAATTAGCATATTTTAGTACATTTGGCATGCCATTTACTCTGGTTGGGGGGTAGGGGCGGAGAGATGGATTAAGTACTAGTCTGATACCTGGCACATTACTAATTATGACCTGAGCTGTTTTACTGGAAGAAAAATGCTGTCTCTCATTGGCAGCAATAAAGAAGAGAGGTCAAGTATGGGCAGTGTCTACCAAGAATAATTGTTTTGCCCTTTATTCACACAAATTGCATTTTCTCTGACATAAAAGAGAAACACGAGAAGAGGAAGGGGTCATTTCTAGCAAGTGTTATTTCCATGTTAGGATGAATTATAAAGTAAACACTAGAAAAGCACACAAGAAAAAGGATTTAAAATTAAGGGTCAGATTTGCAAGGGTTTGCACGCAGCATCGTGACAAACTCTTATGGAGGCCAAGCCTGATATACACGCAAATGGGGGCCGCAGGCCGGGTGCCTTTTGCAAATCTGGCCCCAGATGATTCTGCTGAACAAACTTTAAAGTTACAGACTGTGCCCGCACAGTTAAGCACAAAGACACAGTGAAGACAGTCAACACCTATATTTTCAGCAGATGGTTTTGGGGGTTTTATGCATTAAGTCATTAATTAGACCAAATAATACTTATTATACTTGTCTCCACTGCTGCTTATTCTCAGATATTAGCATTGTGACTAATCATTTCAAGCAGCCCATGTTCACCTTTTCTTTCATTGAAGAGATGCCTTAGTGTAGCAGATCACATGAATGTATCAAAATAAATCCATACAACAGATTCAACAGTGGTATTTCCCCAAACCTTGAGCCAGGAGAGGGTAAAGCTTTGAGGTACACAGTTTAAAGTTGCTCATGTCAAAGTTCAAGGCATCTGAGAGAACTAAACATCAAGACAAGCTTTAGCTCTAGTCAATACAAAATGTATTTAATGGCGACATTGTCTAGCGCTGTTAGACAAAAGAGACAAGTTATTTAGTGTAACACGTAACAGATGTTACTCACACCATAGAACTCCATCCATAAATCAAATCTCCACCTACTTCCAGGGTAAGAATCAGAAATTTACCTCAACAGTAATTTAAATACTGTTGTGAATTCATCCTAAATATTTATTATCACTATTATACATCATACTTTCACACAGTTAAGTTTATTTTCAACCCTTTAGTGTTTTTAATTCATTTTACAGTACAACACATAAGAACAGTGTCCCTTAAGTAGGCTCATATTTAGTAGAATTAACTAAACTTGCTTCTAAATCTGAAGATGTATTCTTTAAATGATCTAGTTCAATCTAGCTGACATGAGGGAAGAAAAGTCATGGCACCAGCGACTGGAAACTGTTGAATCAATGTATTCTGGATTCACCAAGTTTCAGAGAACACGGTATTTGGCTTGTTTGAGGGTAAATGAAGTATCAGATTATCAGCCCCACATGTCTGTCTAACACACTGGCTTAAGGAACCAATCATATTGCTACCACTTCTCATTCTAAGAACTAAAATGGACCATAGAATACTTTTCTACACACTGTAAGTTTATTTGTTAAATAGCAAGGACGCTTCTGCCTGCCAAGTTCAACACACAAAATATTTGGTTTACGAATTTAAGACAGAAGGCACTTTCAACATTCTACTTCAGGATATATTGAGCGTAGACACACTGTTTACAATTTTGTTTACTTTTTAAAAATAGTTCTTAGAAAGAGCAATGATAGCACTACTGTGTTTCATTTTCAAGAGCATGTTTACCTACTTATCCCACTCAAACAGATAAGACCCCTTGAAAGGGCAATACGTGTCAGTTCTAAAGTTCATTTCTAAATATAACACAAATCAAAGATCCTGAAAAAGATCAGTGAAATATCTGTTCAGTCAGTGCATTACTCAGCTAGCCCAGTAAGTCTCTGGTACCCACTGTAAATTACAATTCTATTTTGCAGCATTCAATGTAATGTCAGATTGTTGTTGGTAACACTGTGTTGGGCTGTCTGACACCAGTTTAAAATGAAAAACAGATCTGCATGAAAATTAAGCCATTCCAAGAAGTGCTACTCAGATAATCTTATGTAAGAGATTTCTCCAGTTTCAACATACCACCTCCCACGCCTTCATGTATTAAATTTCCCAATGGTGGCTTTTTGCAGGCTATGTTAAAGAGTCTTCATTCGGTACAGATATTAAATTACAATTTCATTACTGGATATACCTGAAGTTTTAGCTTTAATTCCATTTTCATTAATAGGGGAAAAAAAGATGGAGCAAAGGTAACATCACTTGTATTTCTGTACTGACTACTACTAGTGCTTCTCATATATGGGCTCATTCCTTCCATTATTTCAATCAATCAATCAACTATAAGCTGAACATTCTTAAAGTTGCTACACTAACAAAATTGACTGTACAGTGACTTCTGCAGGAATGGATCCAATATTTCTAGTTATTTACAATATCATGTTTTAGTCAGATCTACATGTTTAAGTCCATCTGCTAAAAATGTAATACACATACTGTAAACATGGCAACATTAAATATGGTACCTCTATTCTAGGATATTTAAATGGCATGATCACATCTCATCATATCTGAAGTTGAATTTATACACAGGATATTTTCTAGCGTTACCCACTTTACAAGTTGCAAGGAGTCTAGATTTTGTGTGGCTAAGAAATTTCTTCAAAGTAAAGTTAAAGCTTGTCTTTGATTGTATTAGAGCTTTTTCTTTTGTAGCCATATTTAAATTGAAGATTAGCACAGAAATTATCTAGGGCCCCTTCCAATTTACAGTTATTAAAAATATCAGTTATGATTCTTGGGAAAAGTGTCTGATATGAAAAATAAAAAATTACTGCAAAATAAACTTAAATGGAAGTCAGGTCTTCAGACTATCGGTCAAAAGTTCAAACATGTGTTATTCCTGTTTGGGCTGGAGTTGCCGTTTCCAGGCCTCATTCAAGTAAACTAGTCGTTTGTAGTTGATGATAAAGAGAATGAAGTTCAGCAAATATGTGATGACGCATATAATGCAAAATTCCTTCAGCACAAAGTACAGAATGTATGCCAGGTACAGTGACCCTACTACTGACACTATGGAGGATGTCATGAGGATTAGAGCTGCTACTGCACTTGCTGTCATACCTGCAACAAAAGACAAAAATTATTATTGCTACTTTAATGCCCTCATTCCATAGTTAAGCAAAAAAATTATGAACTAAAATTTTAACTATTTCTATTCAGTGAGTTTGTATTCATATAGCTCTGCTTAAAATACCATGAGTCCATGCTGGTTGCAAATCACAATTTGGAGCGGAGTTTCTAGGTTCTGTATTGCAGTTCTTTTTTGATCAGCAGTGTGAGTGGTATTATCATCATCTTTCATGTTCCTGAATTATGGGAAAGTTACCGGTTGATGAGGTTACATCTATGAACATTTTCATTGGTTTTAGATCATATTACAGGGCCGGGCAGATATGGGTTTGCATGTGTTACTAGTCACACATCTTATCTCACTTGTTTGCCTGCTTGCCACATGCAGTCTTTGTGCCAGTGCTCATATTAATGATATAGAAGAATACTAAAAACAATCAAAGTAACTCTTGACGTTATTAGGAGTTTTAGAGCTACCACTGTGACTGGACAGCTAGACTGGTGTAAATTGTGACTTGCACCAGTGCAATTTATCGTGGTTTCATCCAGGTTTAGCAATGTTTATATCAATGTCCTGTTTTATTAACATCTACATTGTTATATACTTTAGATCATAAACAAAGTTAAATACTTACCAAGTAACATTTGTAGTATATAAAATACAAGTCCAAAGACACTGTTTGGCTGATTTATTGCACTGTCCTTTCCAAAGATGGAACCCAACAGACCAAATCCTCGACCCCATCTGTAAAATAACAAACACCAATAATCCCAGATTTGAGATCTGCTTCTTTCTAACCCAAATTTCACTTTAGTACCATAGGACGATATTCTGGTGCAACTAGAGCATTCCCTATATGTAGCTCAAACTTTGCTTTAAAAAAATACTTTGTCATAATGAGGGTGTACTGGATACAACGCTATCTCATGCATCCATGCTAAAATTGGGATTTATTACATTCAGTACCAGTATAACCACAAAAAAATGCAAGACATCATAACAAGTCATTTATTTCTGTAGGAGTTATCAGTTTGAAAATCTTGCTAATGCTTATAAGCTATAATGGTAAGTCAGGATTTATTGAGGAAACCGTTAGCAGAATCTCTCTCCACAATATTATACGGAATGTGATTCTGATGTAGCGTCTCAACAGGGCAGGCTTCAATTTTATAAATGATAAAGTTATAAAAGTAATAGTACAAAATAGCAACTACAGTAAGAAGGAATTTTCTAATCAACAATCGTGTATTTGTGCTAGGAATAGATGGTTCCTTCTCTCTAAGACCGAACACGTCAAGAAATATTAGTGGCCAGAGCAAAGTAAGGATAATTTTTTAAAAGTGACAACTGAAAGAGGAGATAAGCAAAGTAACTTGAATACTGAAGCAATGTTAAATTACAGAACATTAGATTTCTATTACTATTTATAAGTTAGATGTCACCTGCATTTTCTCCAACTATCAAGCCAAAGTTTCCCTACGTCTGACTTCCCCACACTTTAACAGCCCCGATGAGGATGATTTAGTGCTTTTCATCTCCAAACACTTTCAAATCAGGTACGCTTCTATGAGCAACATTTTCAAAACATCCTCAGATCAGACATAGTTAAAGCAAATCAGCCACTTCGGAAAAGTGGGCTCATTGGTTGAACTACTATGCCCACCAGCCGCCTCATCCATCTCCTCCAAACACTGTAGAGAGAATTACACACCAATTCCTAGATAGAGTCTGACTAGACAGTCAACTGTATTAAAAGCACACTAATTTGTTCCAATATGAGTGTGTTCCTTGGAAATGCTACATGAATCCATGTTCTCCTAAACCTCAAAATGAATGTATGAGAAATGAAATTTAAGTATAAATATGAAAACCCATATTGCTTAAACAAATTGTTCTTCCAGTGTTAAAAAAATCGCAAAATACCTGGTTTCCTCAATAAGCCAAGTGTGAGCAGAAGAGTTGGGTTTTTTAAATTAAATCTTATACTAGGCAAAAATTAAAGTTTATGACCCTATCCACTGGTGGAAAGCTTCCTATAGCAAGTGGACCTTCAGTCCTAGGTATTATGCTCTTACCTACTTTGACCCCAATCCTGCAAACACTTATACACAGGTTTAACTTTACTAATTTGTGTAAGGCCAGGTCTACACTACAGAGTTAGGTCAACATAAGCTGCCTTACGTAGACCTATGTAAGCGTCTACACTAAAATGTAGCTCCCAAAGACGTAAATCACCCACTACATTGATTTAACTCCACCTCCACGAAAGAGGTAGCACTTAGGTCGATGTTTTTAGGATAGACACTGAGTTACTTACGTTGCCTGTTGGCTGTCAGCCCCAGGATGAGGGGGCCTGCAACTGTCAGCCCTGGGCTGGGGGTTAAGGCAGTGGAAGCACTCTTGGTGAGGGTGCACAGAAGGAGCATTAGTGTGGACATGAAACACCGCTTTAATTACTGCTGTGGCTGTACGTCAACTTAAGTTGACTTAGGATACGTCTACACTACAAAATTAAGTGTGACAGAGTTCAAAGACTGGAAATCCTGCAGCAGATTCCCATTGTTACCACACTCGCCTAATCAGTGGCACGCAGTTTCACACCACAAATCTGTGTAAGGAGTGAAAACATGTGAAATTCTCTTGTACTTGGTTCCTTTCCGTCTCTGTCTCAAATGGCTTACTAACAGGCAATTTATTATTGCTGATATTTAATCTGTTTGTGAGTTGGCAGCATTTAATTTCTTTATAAAATTCCTGGGTGGAGCTCCAGTGCTTCTGATCCAGTACTTCTCACAGGTGTCACCTCTAGAGTTCATGGTAATGTCCCTCCTCAGCACTAAACTTTTCTATCTCCAGCTTGTTTGACTGCTTCTCAGGTGATCAAAATTTAAACTGAAGTAAATATTCATGATAAAGAGCATGCAAATTACAAGGCTACCAGACTCAGAACCAGATTTGGGTTTCTTAGCCCTCATCTTCCAGGACTTGTAAGGGTTGGAAAGGCAGTACACTAAACTCAAGTAGGGTCTTCATGGTCCCAGAAGCATGGACTACTTCCAGAAAAGAAGTAACTTGGCTGTGTCATTCTCTAAGTTATGGACTAGCTCTCATTAACTTATTACAAGTACTGATACAAACAGTCAAAGTTTCCATGCATCTAGTAGGTATCAAACAGAGGAAGTATGCCAGAGTAGCACCAAGCAGACATGTTAATAACACATACTTATATTTACAACCATGTGCAACTTTTGTTTACAAGTAGCTTCTCAAACCTTTTTCTCTACTGTAATAGTACAAACCTGGTTTCCTTCAAGTTTGGGCAAGCATGTAACTTCTCTGCATCATTTGGTCATCTCAATTAGGAAGTACAAAGAAAATCCCATTTCAGAGTTTTTATTGCATTTGCATTTAGTATACCGAGTGTGTGATCATATTCTAAAATTTTTTGGAAAGTCTCTTGTAGATCATTAGCTCTCTGGTGCAGTGAATAGTAGTAGCATTTAGTGAATAGTAGTAGCATAACAGTTTTTGGCAATTCAGTTGACGTACCTCGGCAAGAGAAGGTCCTATGCAATTGGGGCAGTGGCTTTTGGGATCAATATGAGCATATCGTTTATTAATTTGTCTATGGCAGGTTGCTAACCCTTTCCTGTGTCCTGATGGAGGCAGCCTCTACTGCTGACTGTGTAGTGTTCCATCTGCATTAAAACTTGCATTATTTTAATAAGTGAGATGGCTTGCATACATAGCTCAAACATCATCCAAAGTCTAATGGATGGCTATGCAGTACTGCACAAGATGACAGCCCTTTCCATAGAGAAAGTGCACAAAATGCATACATAAAGTATGCTTTTTTCAAAATCAAAATGGGACTCTAAACTTCTTGCATCTTCCATTTGGTGAGAAAAGTTTACTTGCTTTTCTCTTTTGCTATGTCTACACTACAGCAGAACAGCTGCACCGACACTTAACACTTCAAGCTTTTAAAGCTGCAACAAGGCCAACAAAATATATAATGAACTATTCCATGTTGCAGACACCTCTACCATCCTGATCTTTTTACAGCTACATACAGATGGCTAAATTTAGTGAGCCCCTCATTATAGGGCTGACTTCAGAATCTTTCCATTAGCAAAACTGTTCTTCTGCATTGTCCCAAGAAGGCCACTCTTCCAAACGCAGAGTTGCTGTTTGTTTAGGTTTATGCCAAGCTTTTCCCAGAACCATTTCCCAGATTGGACCACATCCACCACCTGTGCAATCCTCCACAGATTTGAATCATTGTGAAATATTGTATGCTCTAAGATCTTTTGGAGCTTATTTACATGGGAGGAGCAGATTATGGCTTTGCTAAAGAGGTCTTTACAAACTGGAGATTTTAACAGTCTTGGGGATGATGATTCTGATTCCTTCCCTATGCGATTTAATTTTATTTTCAATATCTTTGGAAATTCCAACATGGTTTACATGAAAAGTTCAAATTTCTGTAGTATTCTAGTTTCCATTCTGTAGCCAGTGAAGGTTTTTGGAAGAGATAGTTTGCTGCAACTGTGAAGAAGCAATTTGTTATCGACTTGTCTGAGAGATTCAACAGACTTGGCTCTGACAGACCTCAGAAACTGGGTGCCCTCCTCAATGGCAGTAACTGTTCTACTAATTACCAATTCCCATGCAATCCGTGCCACACATCGGCTCTATTGCTTTGGATTAAGGAATCATTTTGAACTAGAATTCCAGTCTTACTTTATTGAACAGTGCTAGTTTGTTGGCTTAACTGCTCAAAGGTTCTTCAGGGCCAACGATTTTCAGCTTATAAAATGCTACCGTTTTACATGCTGCTGTAAACTCCCTATTCAGGTTATAGCAAAGTTCACAATAAACAAAGAAGGAAATTCAATTAAACAGTAGTTAATAAAGAACTGGCTGATGCAATAAACTCAAAAAACATAAGAAAATGTACCACTCAAGATCACCAATTCCTTCCCTTTATTGATTTGTAACTGTTGGATCGGACAAGTGTTCAGTTGCGAAAGTAATGCAAAATAAAAGTACTGCATGATTTGGTGTTACACAAAAACTATACTTGGCATGTGTACGTATGCCACAAGCAAGTTTCACTCAGTTAGAGGAGAGGCAATTTGCATGAATTTTAAGACAGTTTTAAAAAAGTTTCCTTTAGGAAAGATTCTGCTGCCTGCCTCAAAGAGAACTTCAAAATACCATTTCAAATTTTTCCTCCTTCAAGTTATCACAGCTTGTCAGCTCTACTTAAGTTGTTTGCAACTAATACCCTTAATGTTTTAGACAACTTTATGACTTGAAAGCGTTCTTAAAAATTTATGTAAAAAAGACCTCAGAGTAAAGAACCTGACACACAATAAATTTAGAATAGTTTATCTAGCTTTACCAGAATCACTAGAACTGTGAATACCGCACACAATTCTATTCACACATGTCCCTTTTAAAAGAGTGGAAGATAGGCAACATCTAAAGGGTTTGACAATTTTGACTTGTGGCATTTAAAAAGGCTCAGAAGCAACCAATTCTTAATGTTTTACTATAAATATATGCAATTACCTATATTTGACCCTTGTCTTCCTCTTGTTACACCGTGGCACTGATGTGTCATTCTGTCCATCCATGATGAATGCTCAACGAAAACTTTAGAAACTGTTAATCATTAGCTCTGATCAGCTATGAATTTCACTCATGTTCAAGAACACCACATCCAAAGGAAAGGAGGACTTGAGCATAAGCTTTCATGAGCTACAGCTCACTTCATCGGATGCATTCAGTCGAAAATACAGTGGGGAGATTTATATACACAGAGAACATGAAACAATGGGTGTTACCATACACACTGTAATGAGAGTGATCAGGTAAGGTGAGCTATTACCAGCAGGAGAGCAGGCAGGGGGGTGGAGGGACCTTTTCTGGTGATAATCAAGGTGGGCCATTTCCAGCAGTTGAATAAATGGATACAAATCAGACATCAAGAATTATAACATTCAAAAACCAATCGGAGAACACTTCAATCTCTCTGGTCACTCGATTACAGACCTAAAAGTGGCAATTCTTCCACAAAAAAGCTTCAAAAACAGACTTCAACAAAAGAGTTCTGAATTGGAATTAATTTGCAAACTGGATACAATTAACTTAGGCTTGAATAAAGACTGGGAGTGGATGGGTCATTACACAAAGTAAAATTCTTTCCCCATGTTATTCCCCCCCACACACACACACTGTTCCTCAGATGTTCTTGTCAACTCCTGGAAATGGCCCACCTTGATTATCACTACAAAAGTCCCCGCACCCGCTCTCCTGCTGGTAAATAGCTCACCTTACCTGATCACTCTTGTTAAAGTCTGTATGGTAACACCCATTGTTTCATGTTCTCTGTGTATATAAATCTCCCCACTGTATTTTCCACTGAATGCATGCGATGAAGTGAGCTGTAGCTCACGAAAGCTTATGCTCTAATAAATTTGTTAGTCTAAGGTGCCACAAGTCTATTTCCTTGTTACTTTGTTCTTTCTTCTTTCCATTTCCTCTATACGCATTTAGGATCTCTCTCTTTCCTTTATTGGTCCTTTCCTGTTGTCTGGCCTCTCCTTCCATTCATCCCCTCTTGTTTCAATCCCACTGTTTACTCCCCTTTTCCAGTTCCCTTCTTTCCCCCTCTCCTTTCCTCTCCTCCTCCTCCTCTCACTTTGGGGAGTTGTTTTCCTTATTTTGGGCCTGGGGGTGGGGGGCAGCTGTTGTGTTGGCAAAACAGCCAGTACAGAGTTTCCTTATGACAAGATGAGTCATGTAAAGAAGGCACCTTTTGTGTGCCCACACGTGTTGCACTGCCCCGGCACCGGCTATGTAGAATGTATACAGCCCTTGCAAGGATAGTCCGATGCATCCGATGAAGTGAGCTGTAGCTCAAGAAAGCTTATGCTCAAATAAATGTGTTAGTCTCTAAGGTGCCACAAGTCCTCCTTTTCTTTTTGCAGATACAGACTAACACGGCTGCTACTCTGAAACCTGTCATTATGCAAGATCCAAAGGAGTGCACTTGAAGAACTGGCTACTCCATTCTAAGTTAGCAAAGGCAGCTAAAAGTAGCATCTTTGCTATTATGCATCGCAAGGTTCTTTACAAGTGACTAAACAAACAGCTTACATGTTTAATACTGGTTTAGGAGCTGGCAACAGCTATCAGTGTCTCAAACGGAGAATGAATGTAATTCCGAGCTTGTTAAGTGCAATAAAACCGAACAAAAAACAAACAACCCACCACCCTTAAAATTGATGGCCAGGAATCAAATGACTAGCATCCAGATGACTACATACCCAGATTCAATTTGGAATATAAGTTCTAATAAGGTCAATAAAGCTGGCCTGAACTCATGGGGTGCACCTTTGATCTTTACATCAGCTTTTGATTAAAGGACCTAGAATGTGCGTTAATATGTAGCAAGGATAAGAACCTTGGTTGCAGCTTTTGCACAACTCCGCTAGAGACTTTGGATTAAGCCCAGTTCACAGCTATAAGGTCACTTGGGTCACTCTGCCAGTCTTAACTGAAGCTCTTTAAAAGCCAACAAAGAATAGAGTCAAAGTTCCAGTTTGTAACCTTGCCAACAGTGCTCAAAAATACATTTCAGACATTTACTTTCATGATTGATTTTAAATATTAGTATACTTAAGAACGAAGATATTTTATTCTATATACCTTTTACACTTCACATAAGAAATGATAATTAGGGCTATCAAGTGATTAAAAAAATGAATCATGATTAATCACACGATTAAAAAATTAATCGATTAATCACACTGTTAAACAATAAAATACCATTTATTTAAATATTTTTGGATGTTTTCTACATTTTCAAATATATTGATTTCAATTACAACACAGAACACAAAGTATACAATGTTCACTTTATATTTATTTTTTATTTACATTTGCACTGTAAAAAACAAAAGAAATAGTTTTTCAATTCACCTAATACAAGTACTGTAATGCAATCTCTGAAAGTTGAATTTACAAATGTAGGTTTATGAACAAAAAAATAACTGCATTCAAAAACAAAACAACGTAAAACTTTAGAGCCTACAAGTCCATACAGTCCTATATCTTGTTCAGACAATCGCTCAGACAAACAAGTTTGTTTACATTTGCAGGAGATAATGCTGCCCGCTTCTTGTTCACATCACCTGAAAGTGAGAACAGGTGTTCTCATGGCACTGTTGTAGCCGGTGCCACAAGATATTTACGTGCCAGATGCACTAAAGATTCATATGTCCCTTCATGCTTCAACCACCATTCCAGAGGACATTTGTCCATGCTGATGATGGGTTCTGCTTGTTAACAATCCAAAGCAGTGTGGACCAACGCATGTTCATTTTCATTACCTGAATCAGATGCCACCAGCAGAAGGTTGATTTTCTTTTTTGGAGGTTTGGGTTCTGTGTTTCCACATTGGAGTGTTGCTCTTTTAAGACTTCTGAAAGCATGCTCCACAGCCTGTCCCTCTCAAATTTTGGAAGGCACTTCAGATTCTTAAACCTTGGATCAAGTGCTGTAGCTATCTTTAGAAATCTCACATGGGTACTTTCTTTGCGTTTTGCCAAATCTGCAGCGAAAATGTTCTTAAAATGAGTAACGTGCTGGGCCATCATCCGAGACTGCTAGAACATGACATATATGGTTGAATGCGGGTAAAATAGAGCTGAAGACATACAATTCTCTCCCAAGGAGTTCAGTCACAAATTTAATTAATGCATTGTATTTTTAATGAGCATCATCAGCATGGAAGCATGTCCTCTGAAATGGTGGCGGAAGTATGAAGGGACATACAAATATTTAGCATATCTGGCATGTAAATACCTTACAATGTCGGCTACAAAAGTGCCAAGCAAACGCCTGTTCTCACTTTTTGGTGAGATTGTGAACAAGACGTGGACAGCATTATCTCCTGAAAATGTAAACAGACTTGTTTTTCTGAGCAATTTGATTGGCTGAACAAGAAGTAGGACTGAGAGGACTTGTAGGCTCTAAAGTTTTGCATTGTTTTGTTTTTGAGTGCAGTTACGGAACCAAAAAAAAAAATCTACATTTGTAAGTTGCGCTTTCACAATTAGGAGATTGCACTACAGGCATATTGAAAAAATACGTTTTTCTTTTTTTACAGTACAAATATTTGTAATCAGAAATAATAATATAAAGTGAGCACTGTACACTTTGTATTGTGTTGTAACTGAAATCAATATATTTGGAAATGTACAAAAAACATCCAAAAATATTTAATAAATTTCAATCGGTATTTTATTGTTTAACAGTGCAATTAAAAATGTGATTAATAGCGATTAATTTTTTTAATTGCAATTACTTTTTTTGAGTTAATCGTGTTGAGTTAACTGCAATTAATCAACAGCCCTAATACAATAATAATAATAATAGCAGCAGCAGCTAGACTACAATCTCACGTATTTCAGCTTTTAGATCTATAGCAGATTCACATGCAGATGCCAATTTTATAGCAGACACTGCTGGCTATTCAACCTAAGACTTAACAGCAATTTTCTTCATTCTAGGTAAGCTTTGCTAAGTTACTTAGGCCTTGTCTACACTTGTAAGTTGGAGCGCATTAAATCATCCCTGCGTGCCCCAACTCCTGAGGTGTCTACACTGGCAAGGCATGTAGAGCGCCCAGACTCCGTGGCTGGAGCACGCCTGGTCATCCACCTCCACGAGAAGCATAGAGCTTTCTGCGCCCCGGCTGGAGCAGCACAGTGCCAGGAGGCACTCTGACTGGCCTCAAGGAAGTGTCCCACAATGCCTGTTCTAGGCACTCTGGTTATCACTTTGTAGTATACTGCCCTGCCCTCAGGTGACCAACAGTCAGACCTGCCCTTTAAATTCTCTGGGAATTTTGAAAGTCCCCTTCCTGTTTGCTCAGCAAGGCATTGAGTGCTCTCAGAGCATCTTTCCAGGTGACCATGCCTCCATGCGATCCCCAGTATAGAGCAATGGCGAGGTGCTAGACCTCATCAGTGTTTGGGGGGAGGAAGTTGTCCAGTCCCAGCTGCGCTCCAGCTGTGGGAATTACAACACTTACAGGCAGATATCAAGGGCCATGACAAAAAGGGGCCATGACCGGGACACAGTGCAGTGCAGGGTTAAAATGAAGGAGCTAACGCCTACTACAAAACGCGGGAGGCAAACTACCGCTCGAGAGCTGCCGCCACAACCTGCTGGTTCTACAAAGAGCTGGACAAGATACTTGGGGGTGACCCCAACTCCACTCCAAAGAGCACCATGGATGCTTCAGAGGCCGTGGCAGCCTAGAATGCAACAAGGCAGGAGGAGGAAAGCAGGAATGAGGGTGCTGAGGAGGAGGGGAGCCCAGAACCAGAGAACAGCCCAGCATCCATAGATGCATGCAGCCAGAAGCTGTTTTCAAGCCAGGAGGAAGGTAACCATTCGCAGCAGATGGTGCTTGGGGAAGAACAAACAGCAGAGGAAGTGCCCAGTAAGCGGCTTTTATTTTGAGAAGGGAGTTGTTGGGTGTGGGCTGTTGGGGAGAGGAGGGTTGCAGAAACAAGGGTTAGGGCTGCGTGCATGCCTAGATGCGGAATAGGGCTTTGATGTACTCTCACATATTGCAGTAATTGGCCTCAGTGATCTCATCGAAGGTCTCATGCAGAAACAGGGCAATCCAACTGCACAGGTTCCTTGGCGGAGCCACTGTGCTCATTGTCCGAGTAAGGCTAACATATCTGCACCACTGTGCCGTGAGAGGCAGGGGAGGGGACCATTGCTGCACACAGGCAAATCGCATAAGGGCCAGGGCTGAAGCCGCATTGTTACCCAGAGTCACAGTTCTTCTGAGCAGGATGTGATTAATGGCCCTGCACACTTGCCTCAACACGATTCCAACCGTCGACTTGCCCACTCCAAACTGGTTAGTGACCGATTGGTAGCTGTCTGGAGTAGCCAGCTTCCAGACTGCAATCACCACGAGCTTCTCCACAGACAGGGCAGCTCTCAATCTCGTGTCCTTGCACTGTAGGGTGGGGGCGAGCTCAGCACACAGTCCCATAAAAGTGGCTTTCCTCATCCGAAAGTTCTGCAGCCACTGCTCTTCATCCCAGACTTGCATGACGATGTGATCCAACCACTCAGTACTTGTTTCCCAAGCCCAAAAGCAGCGTTCCACGGCGGTGAGCATGTTTGTGAATGCCACAAGCAATCTCACGTCGTATGCATTAAGCGTGTCGACATCATCATCAGACTCCTCACTGTCACTTTGTAGCTTAAGGAGTAACTCAACTGCAATTCGTGATGTGCTGGTGAGACCATATTCCTCAGCAGTTCGGGATCCATTCCCGCAGACCAAAAGGGAAGACAGAGCGCGCAGAACAGAAACCATTGAAAGATGGCTCCAAATGTGGCCGGAAGCACAGGGACTGCCAGGACGCGAAGCGATGCATCACACGGCATTGGGACAGGACCCATGATGCCCCGCACCCCCCATCCTCCTTCCCACAAGCCTCAGCACCAGAATGGGAAGAGGTACTCTGTGGGATAGCTGTCCATAATGCACCACTCCAAAAGCTGCTCCAAGTGCTGCAAATGTGACCACACCACTGCACTTGCAGCTGACAGTGTGAACACATGGCAGCCCTTTTCCTGCTGCTGGTTTAACTCCTGGCACGCTACATCTGCAAGAGCATGTCTACATTTAAACCATTGCAGCTGGGCCGCTGTGGTGCTTCAGTGCACATACTCACTCCAACAATGAGAGGATCTCCAGTCACCGTAGTTAATCCACCTCCTGAAGAGGCAGGAGCTAAGCTGACTGTTTGATATAGCACAGTAGGTGCTATAGCAGATGGCAAGTTTCTGCAGTGAAAATAAGATTTAGAAAGTAACTATACTAGTGGCTTTCAAAACAACTTCTTTCATACAACAAAAATGATTAATCCATATATAACTGCAAAAGTTTTCAAATATCCTGGTATTTTTGCTCTGGAACAACCCAAAACCAAGACCTGGTCTATTCTACAGAGTTAGGTCAACGTAAGGCAGCTTACATAGAATCATAGAATATCAGGGTTGGAAAGGACCTCGGGACGTCATCTAGTCCAACCCCCTGCTCAAAGCAGGACCAATCCCCAGCTAAATCATCCCAGCTAGGGCTTTGTCAAGCCTGACCTTAAAAACCTCAAAGGAAGGAGATTCAACCACCTCCCGAACACCTCCAGTGCTTCACCGCCCTCCTAGTGAAAAAGTTTTTCATAATATCCAACCTAAACCTCCCCCGCGCAACTTGAGACCATTACTCCTTGTTCTGTCATCTGCTACCATTGAGAACAGTGTAGAGCCATCCTCTTTGGAACCCCCTTTCAGGTAGTTGAAAGCAGCCATCAAATCCCCCCTCATTCTTCTCTTTTGCAGACTAAACAATCCCAGTTCCCTCAGCCTTTCCTCATAAGTCTTGTTTTCCAGTCCCCTAATAATTTTTGTTGCCCTCCGCTGGACGCGTTCCAATTTTCCACACCGTTCTTGTAGTGTGGGACCCAAAACTGGACACAGTACTCTAGATGAGGCCTCACCAATGTTGAATAGAGGGAAACGATCACATCCCTCCATCTGCTGACAATGCCCCTACTTATACAGCCCAAAATGCCGTTAGCCTTCTTGGCAATAAGGGCATACTGTTGACTCATATCCAGGTTCTCGTCCACTGTAACCCCTAGGTCCTTTTCTGCAGAACTGCTGCCTAGTCATTCGGTCCCTAGTCTGTAGCAATGCATGGGATTCTTCTGTCCTAAGTGCAGGACTCTGCACTTGTCTTTGTTGAACCTCATCAGATTTCTTTTGGCCCAATCCTCCAATTTGTCTAGGTCCCTCTGTATCCTATCCCTACCCTCCAGCGCATCTACCACTCTTCCCTGTTTAGTGTCATCTGCAAACTTGCTGAGGGTGCAGTCCACACCATCCTCCAGATCATTAATGAAGATATTGAACAAAACCAGCCCCAGGACTGATCCTTGGGGCACTCCGCTTGCTACCGGCTGCCAACTAGACATGGAGCCATTGATCACTACCCTTTGAGCCCAATGATCTAGCCAGCTTTCTATCAACCTTATAGTCCATTCATCCAGCCCATACTTCTTTAACTTGCTGGCAAGAATACTGTGGGAGACCGTATCAAAAGCTTTGCTAAAGTCAAGGAATAACACGTCCACTGCTTTCCCCTCATTCACAGAGCCAGTTATCTCATCATAGAAGGCAATTAGATTAGTCAGGCATGTCTTGCCCTTGGTGAATCATGCTGACTGTTCCTGATCACTTTCCTCTCCTCTAAGTGCTTCAGAATTGATTCCTTGAGGACCTGCTCCATGATTTTTCCAGGGACTGGGGTGAGGCTGACTGGCCTGTAGTTTCCTGGATCCTCTTTCTTCCCTTTTTTAAAGATGGGCATTACATTAGTCTTTTTCCAGACGTCCAGGACCTCCCCCAATCGCCATGAGTTTTCAAAGATAATGGCTGATGGCTCTGCAATCACATCTGCCAACTCCTCTAGCACCCTTGGATGCAGCGCATCTGGCCCCATGGACTTGTGCACGTCCAGCTTTTCTAAATAGTCCCGAACCACTTCTTTCTCCACAGAAGGCTGGTCACCTCCTCCCCATGCTGTGCTGCCCAGTGCAGTAGTCTGGGAGCTGACCTTGTTCGTGAAGACAGAGGCAAAAAAAAGCATTGAGTACATTAGCTTTTTCCACATCCTCTGTCACAAGGTTGCCTCCCTCATTCAGTAAGGGGTCCACACTTTCCTTGACTTTCTTCTTGTTGCTAACATACCTGAAGAAACCCTTCTTGTTACTCTTAACATCCCCCGCTAGCTGCAACTCCAAGTGTGATTTGGCCTTCCTGATTTCACTCCTGCATGCCTGAGTAATATTTTTATACTCCTCCCTGGTCATTTGTCCAATCTTCCACTTCCTGTAAGCTTCTTTTTTGTGTTTAAGATCAGCAAGGATTTCACAGTTAAGCCAAGGTGGTCCCCTGCCATATTTACTATTCTTTCTACATGACTGGATGGTTTGTTCCTGTAACCTCAATAAGGATTCTTTAAAATACAGCTGGCTCTCCTGGACTCCTTCCCCCCTCATGTTTTTCTCGCAGGGGATCCTGCCCATCAGTTCCCATCAACCTAATTATGTCAGTGTACATACTACAAGCCTTGCTCCTGCTAATGTAAGTTCCCTACTACACCGACATAACTCCGCCTTCAGGAGAGGCACAGGGCTTATGTCAGTGTAGTAAGGACAACACTGTGTCCCTGTGGATACTACCTGTTACTTACATCCGCTACTTGCTGTTATTCTTCTCAATTTCAGGGCTCTATGCTGGAGCTGTGAAACTGACAAGAAAGTCGCTCAGAGTGCTATTACCCTGGGGCAGATGAGGGGCTCCCTGCTCCGAGCCCAGCTGCACTGAGGCTCCCCGGGCTCTTGGCCCCCATACTACCCTCTTAAACTGGTGGAAGTGCTCCTGGTGAGGATGTGCACCACCGACAGAAGAAGGGCAGTGTGGACGTGACCCACTGCAGTAATTGCTGCGGTAGCCGCAAGTCGACCTAACATAGGTTGACTTAAGTTTGTATTGTAGATATGCCCCAACAATCTGAAATCCCTGTTCAATGTGAACTACAGAAGCCAAGTTAAACCCCCTGGAAGACATTTTAGGGTCAACCCTGATGGATCTGTGTTTCCATACAACATACCTACCAAGGTAGCTTAAATACTATAGGAATGTCCACACACTCCTGACCTTCAAGAAAGATCTACTACTTAAACTTTATTTTTTGCTGCACTGAGTCAACAAAAGCCAACAAAAATACTAGCTTGCACTCAGTGTGGTTGAAGTCACAAAAGACAAACCAATAAGGAATCTGTATTGGTGCCTCAATACTGAAGAATGAATAATACTAATCAAAACGACCAGTAAAATTTAAAATAAATGCTGTTTGCTAAGACAGTTCCAAAGAATGGCTCACAGGGTATTTTGCTTTCTACCCCAGATTGCCATTATGGTTGCTAACCTTACACCTCAGTCACTAATAATTGCAGTAGTCAGGGTTAAAAATATTAGAATATTCTCTTGAAACTACAGCAATATAAAAGTGCTGATGTCAGTGGACTTACCATTAAAGAGAAAGATAACTGCTATAAAATGTTCTTAACTTGGAATCAAACTTGACAGACATCAAGTTTACAGGAACTGCCCCACAACAGAACTGAATAGGAACCTGTAATATAAACAGCAGGTTAGGTGTGAAGTCAAAGAAGCTTTGATCTATGTCCCATGGTTTAGATATGGTTTAGGGGTGGTTCTTGTGAACTTGACCTTGATTATATCTAAGGCCTGGTCTATTCTTAAAAGCTGTACCAGTATAAGAATTTTGAATAGGGGTGTGATTTTAAAAAAACACCACCACCAAAGTAGTTATACTGGTAAAAGTTCTAGTATGGATGTGGTCACACTGGGCTGTATATCTTTTTCCTCTTCCTGCATGGGAATAAACAATACTGGTATAACATTTTAATACCAGTATCAAATGTCCAAAATAGGGGGGTTGTACCACTTTAAATAAAAAAGTTATACTTCTATAAATATCTGGCATAGTTAGACAAGCTCTAAACACTATTTATTAATTGTATTTGATAAACTAGTAAACAGATGCCATTGTACAAAGAAAAACATTAGTGGTTACACAGCAATGCTCAGGAACTCCACATGAAACAACTGGAGAACTGCAAAGACTCATCCACAAAAACAGCAAAATTTTCTAGAGCGTGTTTATAAATTAATGACTTTTTAAATTTGACTATCCAAATGTATTTCTTGCATGAGATATACATACAGCCACCAAATGTTTTTCAGCATAGTCATCTTAGAAGGGTTGATAGCTGACGTCCTTCCACACTTGGTAATACCTTGAAGATAGAGTTCCTGAAGTAGATTGTTCGAAGAGTCGCACCCAAGTCAATGTCCACTCTTAAGAGCTATTGGACTTATCTTTATTCTAGGACTTACTTGATAAACTGAATGTGCCCAACTAGATCAATATTGACTATTTCCAAACCCTCCACATTCAGCCACTCGGTGAAGGCTGCAGATATTGTTCAAGATGTAAAATTAAACCTGCCCCAATGGTCACTCACACTAGCCACCAGAAATCTGTCTCAGAGTTGCCACCAACATGTTAACACACATTGGGTTAGGGGCTACACATTAATAGTCATACGCTGACATGCCCCACTCCATAAGACATTTAAAGATCAACCTGGAAGATAGCCAGGAGGCGGAAACATATCTGAAGACCTAAAACAGTCCACTGCAGTATGCAAGGGACAAAGTAGGGGAAAAAAAAACAAAAAAAACCCCAAGCCTTTAGATGAGAGGATTTAAAATTTAAATTTAACTTTTTAAAAATAAAGTATCACAAACAACCTTGCATGTTTCATTCTGGGTTTTTTTTGAAGCTACTCTGGAATAGTCTAGCCTGCTGTAAATAACAGCTATCAGTTCCTTTCATGATTGCCTTTAACAGATTTCATTGTAATTAAAATTTTACCAGCTATTTACAATTATTCTTACACATAAAAGAATTAAGTTATTAAAAACATTACTGTAATTGCCAAGTGAAGATTTTGAATGTTTCCTTAGTTCCTAACATTTTTCTCAGATGCAGTAACATGAGCTTACAGTGTTCTTGCTAACTTTCGCTTGTGAACTCCCTCGGGGACTCAGTTATATTTGGAAGTCTCCCAAGGCTTCCCATGTTACTGAAGTGTCAACACAAATAGATGGAGAGCATTCCATCTCCAAAAGGAAGATAAAATGGTAGAAAGAAAAGTTACTCCATAGCATGCAAGAGATATAAAGGATAGATTTCTTGTACTCTGTAATCATATTAAAGTATAATTTGCCATCAAATACTAAATTTTAAGAAGTTATTTGTAACTCACAAAGTAAATTGTTTCAGTTAAATATAAACATTCTACTTCCTTATTTGAGTATAAAGTGTGTTAATTATAAAATCAGGCCCTCTTTATAGTTTGCCATGTATAGCAAAATAAAATTTATATTCAAGTATACAATAGTTCATTCTTATAATTAGAGGAATATTTAAGAAAGTGGTCTTGCAATGTTGAGCAAACTGTCATTTTAGAGTGGCCTGATACCAGCTTGAAATAAACTCAATAGAAAGCTTATATTTCACATATAAAAGTGAGGAGCTAGATTTCTCTGATTAATTCTTCATGATGAATTAATTTTCAGATACATGGTTTTCCAGGCCTCTCCCCATTAATAGTAGCCTACATTAATTATTTCCCTTTTCAATGCTGAGTCAATACCTGATTCATCTTTTGAGTGACTTGTGAAATGCTAACAGTTTATTAATAGAAAAAATATCTTCCCTGAAGACCAAAAATTAATCCCCAAACTGACCAGATCAAAGCAGAATAAATAAATTTATAGACAAGCTAAATTACACATTTACTTTTAATCTAAACACATCAACTGAATGTTTTTATTCAATCCACCACTTGAACAAACACTTTAAGAAAAGATATTGACCCAAGGGGATTCATCTACAAACCATCAGATCCCATTCAAATTTCAGTCACAAATCTAGCTTAAGGAAGAATACTGTTGCACAACACTAACAAATTAAAGACTGGTCTTTCAGTTGAAGACAGACGACTAACTAATCTATTTGCTGTTATACTGTGAATTTAAATAGCGGATCAGAATAATAAATTAACACTAAAATTACTAGCATACCTGAAAATGCTGGAACACCATAATTTGAGCCTTCACTGTCTCTGCCAACTGTAACTGGAATTTAAGTTCCAATGAAACAGTGCTATTGCTGGAGGTGTCAAACTATTTAACTGAAATACAGTGAAAGGCAAGAAACAGCGTAAAAAGAAAAATCTCCATTTGGCGGTGTTTTAAGAGTGACTATTCTTTCAACAAAAATGCACAGCTCCCCTGCCACAGATAATCCTCTCACTTATGTATTGGAAATATTATCATTTGCTGAAAGCGCGTTCTTCTCCTAATATAGTTTGAAATAAAGATAACTTGCATGCTTAATATCACCTGTTCCACAGACACCCTTTGCATGACTGCTCCACCTGTCTTGAGTTACTTCTTTGGTCCTTGCACATCCTTGTACATCACAGGAACCCAACACTCAGATTGTAGTAGTATATTAGGGCTTGTTTACACTGGCACTTTACAGTGCTGCAACTTTCTCACTATGGGGTGTGAAAAAACACCCTCCTGAGTGCTGCAAGTTTCACTACTGTAAAGTGCCAGTGTAGACGGTGCAGCAGCGCTGGCAGCTATTCCCCTCATGGAGGTGGGTTTTTTTACAGTGCTGGGAGAGCTTTTTAACATTGATAGTGAAGACGTGCCCTTAGTAAGTGCTCTAATTACTCAAATACTCTGAAACCTGCCAAATACTAATGAGCCATTAAAAATTCCTTAAAAAGTTAGAGCACTTTTGCATATTCAAATATTTTGTAAAAATTAATCACAAGACTGTACCTCATTATTTACTTACTTGAAACTTGAGACCTTATATATGCGCAGCATTTTAAGTACAGAAATTAAAGAAAGGGGTGTAAAACCCTATGGTCTAATCTTGAAAATGTTACTTAGGACTACTGTAGTCCCACTGACTTCTGGTCCAAAGGTTGGAAAAATTGATTATTGTGACGGTTGCCCCACTCAGCCAAAACACACAGGACCAGACTTTTGATTTTTTGTTACAGCTTCGGTAACAATTATATTGTTAATGATGTTTGAATAGCTTAACATAAGTGGCCTAATAACAGTTTAATGTAATTGCTCAAGTTGTTTGACCATCTTAATCTAAAGAGAGAAGACTAAGATTTTAAGTTATTTCTCAAAGAGAGAGGGCCAATTCTCAAGTCTTTTCTTGGCTGAAGATTAATCTGATGACTAGCAGAAAAGCAAAAATGAAGTCCCCACCCAGACCCAACAAAATTCCTTTCAGAGATTGGTACATAAACTTCTCAACACAGTATGTTGCAATGTTGGTTTCAATCACAATAAAATTAGTTTTAAGAGTAAGTACTAAGTTATAGTTAGACTAAATTAGAAAGCAAGTCCCATGTACTCTTTCATTTATTACAGGATTATTCTTCCTATGATTAAATCCTGATATGACAATATGATAATTGCCTAATATAAGTATTTTGACTGCTAAAATATTTGAGTTAAATAGAAAAAAAGCCATTTCTGCAATTCTCACTGAATTTAAGCCTTAGGTGTTTGAATAAATAATCATGAACACGTTATCGCAAAAGCATCAACAAAAAAACACAAAACTTTTCAAAAATATAAGCAAGTTGTTTAGAGAATATATGTTTGTTCAAGGACCAAATCCCTCCAGCTCTACAACTTGTTAAACAATAGAGAGAAAGATTTCTAATCTACAAGTGAATGCTGTCTTTGGATAATCCTCTTGTTTCTTAGACTAAAAAATAATTCCTATTAATTTTTCTTTAAAAAAAATTGTGGAAAGCTATATGCACTTAACCACATTTGTAAGTTTATTATAGTTTGAACAGTGAATGGCAAAGTTACAGCACTATTAGTGTGTAAAAATAAGGGATACATACATTCTCCACACCATTTATGATTAAATAACTTAGCTGCTTGCCAATGGAAGTCAGATTAGTACCATATAAAATTTATATTCTATTAATCTCCTAAAATACCTGTAAAAATGGAGAGTAGCTATCCATTTAATTTTATTACTGATACTTAAATAGAGAAGCTCATCCTACAATATTAAGAAAAATCCAAATTTGGAATGGAGTCTTCAGTACTGAAGTAAATTAAGTCTTACCCTTAGCATTAAACATTAAGCATTTTTAAATGCATCAGACAGACACTCATATGCACTATGGGGTAAAACAACATTTACTGAAAAAGCACTTCAACTGTTTATGTTAAAATTAAACAACCTAAACAACCAATATCTTAAATATTTTCCTCAAACACTGATTATTTACACCATTTAATTTTGATGAACCACGTTTTACCAAAAAATGCCTGTCACCCTAATCACTGTGGATGACAAAACACAAATGGCATGTACTTAATCCTCAAACCCTCCTCGCACCCAACAAAAGACACACAGAAGAGCAATTCCTACCTCATTCCCTCAATACATGACACAACAGCCGCTTTCTATCAGCCCGGAATCCACCCCTCATTTATCACAAGTCCATAATGGCAAGATTACCATTTCCCCAAGGCTGTACCCAGCAGAAGCAATTGAAATGAAGATCACAATCTGGCAAAGCGAAATAATCCCACGTCTCTTTAGGTCAGAATCCTCCATCCTCGAGGAGACCCTGACGACAACACCCCTTTACAATTCGTCCCGAGCCATGAAATCTCCGAGTCCTGCAGCCCCCCGTGAGAGGCTAAGGGAGGCAGTGATGGAGCCTCCCTCTCCTCCCCCCTTTGCCCTTGGGGAAGAGGAAACGCACCCCGGTACCCGCTTCACCGGGGAGGGGAGCTTGCTGGGGGGGGTGGGGAGTTTCTTCCCATTACCCCTCAGCTGGAGAAGCGCCAGACCTAGATTCTCCACGTCGCCCACCGGCCTCCTCCACCCACCACCCAGAAGCCAACCCCCCACCCCAATACCTGTCACCCCCGAGTCCACCCCGCCCTCCTGTCCCGCCCACTCCTGGCCCCCGGCGCCGGGCTTTCCCACCTCCCCGGGCGGCCCCGTCCTCTCGGCTCCCTACCCGGCCCCGGCCCCCGTCTCTGGCGCCTGCCGCAGCCCCCGGCGACAGCCCCCTCACCGGGAGGCGATGGCGGCGGAGCAGCGGACCCGCTCGCTGAAGTCGCACAGGGCCCGATAGTGGAGGTCCCGGCCCTTCTCCCGCTCCAGGTGGCAGGCGTAGAGAGAGAGCAGGATGCCGGCCGCGCACACCGCGTAGCGGGCCACCCGCTCCCAGCGCGGCACCGACACTCGCAGCAGGACGGGCGCCGCCATCTTCCCCCCTCCCTCCGCCTCAGCCCCCGACGCGGACCCGGCCAGGGGACAGCAGCGCACGCGCGCCGGGAGCCCATTGGCTCAGCAGCTCGGCCAACCTGGACGTGGCGTTCCGCGCCGGCGGAGGTGCGTCAGGGCGTTCCCAGACGCCACGTCCAGGAAGGGGTGTGGCGCAGGCGCGCTCAGGTCGGAAAGAGGTCACCGTGTGGCGTCCGGGCGCGAGCCGCGAGGCTGGGGGGTGGCGTGTTCGAATCCCTCCGCCGTGTGGTGCGACCAGATTCTCGTGCGACAGCCACCCGTCCAGCTGACCTGGTAGTGGAGTCTTGCCTGCTTATGTCAATGGGGAGAAGGGATCCCCCTTTATCAGTGAGGGATGGGGTCCATGCTGTGGTATCAGTTGAGCTGGGGGCTGGTAGACCCTAATCTCAGATCATCTTCCCTACATTGGCTCCCCAAACAGCTTTTAGCTGTACCCATGCTAGGCTGGACATACCCTGCTAGAGGAACAAGGTGTTAACGTCACACTCGATTTTGTGAACCAAGGGATCTATCCCAACGGATACCCACTCAGTTACCAGTTTTGTTTTGTCTTTGTAATAAATGACAAAGTGCATTAGGACATGGTCAAAGGGCACATGAATAATATTGCATGGACACGAGGGGGAGAATGGAAAACATCAATATGGGGTATGGGCTTGTGGGGGTAGGCCTTAAGGTGCTTCTAGATTGGCTGTAGATAACTAATATTTTTCTGCCAGTAGCCATGTAGTTTCCATGACCATCCCAAACACCACTAAAATGTCAATAAACAACTCCAAACTCACTTTAAGAAATGAGGTAATAGAAACTCCATCCTGCTCCCTTTGAAATAAATGGAATTTGTGGCATTGACCTCGGCAGGACAAACTATCAATGGGTTTTAGCACATGCATCTCCTTTTGAAGTCCCCTTTATGCTTTAGTCCATTTGGAAAGAAACAAGAAAGGTACAAGGTATACCATTGTTCTTAAGAACAATGCTCCCATTAAGCCTTACTGTAAGATTTGAGAGGTTACGGAAGAAGGAAAAGGCGGGGAAAGGATAGCGTAGGACAATAATCTTAAATTGTGTCTAAAAATCATCAGTGATTTGTAGATTCTTTCCTAGTAATCTGCAGGACTAAACTTTTTGAGAACTAAGCAGTAGGGTGATTAAGGAGGAGAGGAGATTGATTCATGAGAATATGTTTTCTTATGAATTAACGTCCTAGAACAAGATAGTCTAGAAAATAAGGTTTTTCTGGCAGGAGCAGTTTCAATACATCTCTGAAAGAAAAGGAGTACTTGTGGCACCTTAGAGACTAACCAATTTATTTGAGCATAAGCTTTCGTGAGCTACAGCTCACCTCATCGGAGGCATCATTTGATGAACCACGTTTTACCAAAAAATGCCTGTCACCCTAATCACCGTGGATGACAAAACACAAATGGCATGTACTTAATCCTCAAACCCTCCTCCGATGAAGTGAGCTGTAGCAGCCGATGAAGTGAGCTGTAGCTCACGAAAGCTTATGCTCAAATAAATTGGTTAGTCTCTAAGGTGCCACAAGTACTCCTTTTCTTTTTGCGAATACAGACTAACACAACTGTTACTCTGAAATCTGTCATAATACATCTCTGGTTATAGTTTGAGAAGCCAGCTAAAGTCTCTGAACTATAAATACAAAAGAGGTATAACAGCAGAGTCTAGAATCAACCTTGCACTATTATAAACACCCTCCACAGCCACTATCTTCCTGCATATTTAAAGTACAATCACAGCCCATCTATCCCCCTACTCTCTTGAGCCTTCTGGGCTTGCTGCTAGACATACTAACAGACAGTAACTCAGTACAATATGAGCCTCTGTAGAATTTCCCAAGGAACAAGAAACAATAAAGCAACACAATGGCAGCATTCATCGCACAAATGATGCCATTAGTGCCTCTTTTGTTCTATGGAACAAAAGCAATACACAGAAACACATTGTGAAATTACTGCAGCAAAGAGAAGAGATGTATTGCTCAGGACTCATAAAAATGTATTAACAATAAAAACGGCTGTCCTTGCTGTCTAGGCTCCAATTTCTACTGCTGTGGCGAAAAAAAGTCGGGTTGCACAGAAGAGATAATAAAGGTGAGGTATGGGGGAACAGAAACAACCCTGTCTCTTGCCTGGCAGCAGTCACATTTTTGAAGTTCAGCCCCCAAATAACACAAAGTTTCCAGTTAAGAATATTTTTATGTATACTTAATGAAGGCGCAACCAGGTAAGAACGCAGGCAGTGCCTAAGAGGTGTTTAGCACACTCAATTCTTATTAAAGTCACAGAGAGTTGAGGACACAACTCTTCACAATAGGCACTCAACAGGTACAGGACTGGGTCCTGAATTTTTACTTCAGGTGGAATACAATTTATTTTTCCTCTGTCAACTTTTGAATGATGCTTTCTGTGTCAATGGCTGATTTATAGAGGATGTGCTATTGGGAATCACTATGGGCCAAATTTAGGAGAAGGAGTTCAAAACTAGTTCCAAAATCTGAAATGATTACTATCTGGAATCCAAATTCTGTATGAAAACCTATAGAAACATGGAATATTTTTCATATAAATACAGCACAGCAAATATTTTTCAGCCTAGTTAGATTGGCAGCTGGTGTAATAATATATTTAGAAATTATTAAAAATAGAAATTATTGCCTGGCTGACAAACAAAACCAAAAAACAGGGACGTTCAGGGAAAGATACATGCCATAGAGATCTTAACAGACTGGAGAAAAGTCAGGGAAAAAGAACGACAGAGATTAAGAAGGTGGAGGAAACAGCTTCTGAGACAATAATAAAGGTCCAGACCTGCAAACAGTTACATATAGTCCAAATTGATTTAAAAAAATCCTGCAAACAGTTTTGTATGGTCCCATAAATTAAAAGAAATTATGTGAGTGGTTTATTTGTTGTATATGTCACACTAAATGGGCAGGTTACCTCACTGATTTGCTTTTGTAAGATATTTTGTTGCAGTATAAGTGGTTTGTTTGTCTCCCCTTTAATACAGGAATTAACAGAAATTACATCTGTGATTCAAGCTGCGCTTCAGACTAATAATACTTTACCAGCTGATAATACTAATGATGTGATCATGCAGAGAAAGTATCACTAGTCAGAGAACAGCAACATCGTACACAACAATGCAGAAATAATTTGCGAGCGGTATTTAATATAATTCTAGTCTTGTACACATTCCTTACATAGCAGCAAAAAACTGAAGTAAAAGGAATGACAAATTTTCTCTTGTGGAAATTATTCCTCCTTGGGCTTGAGCATTAAGTTATAATGTTGCATGGTAGCAATCATATTAAATATATGAACTTCTGAATGCTTGCATACAATACAAATAAGAGATATACCTGCCTACAATGGGAAATAAAGCAACCTGAGATTTTGCTTTTGGCTGATTCCCTCTGCCATTTGAAAAACAACAACAAAAAAACACACACACAGGGCCCAATCCCAGGTCCATTGACTTCAACAGGAGTCCTTCTATTTATTTCAGTGGATATTAGCTCAGGCCCCTAATCAGGAAAAAAAAAAAACTTTTCTACATTAACTGAATAAGTAGGGATCAGGAAATCAGAGGGACACATTTATCCATGGTGTGCATATATGTAGGTTGTTGTAAGCTCTTTGGGGTGAGGACTATTTTTCATTATATATTTGTAATGTAGCTGTGGATCTCCTATTATACATGTAAACAACTAATCCTTTTTAAAATCTGAATAAGCTTGCTATCTTATGGCAGCAATATCCACAGGTTAATTGTGCTATCTAAACAAGTATTTCCTTTCATCAGTTTTAGGTATATTGCATTTGACTTTAATGTGTATTAAGTATCTAATAAAAGTGCCAGATTTCCTTTTTCTAATGCCTTTCATTATTCTTTTTACATCTATCATGTCCCTTCTCTGTACTAAAAAGTCCTAATCCTTTCAATCTCTCCTATTTTTTGCCACCTATCTCTGATCCTCTTCTTTTTCTAACATATCCCAATCCCATGGTGGAGTTCTGGTGATCCTGTGTGCCAAAAAGGATGTGCATTGTGCAAGAGAGAGCCTCCCACTCTTTGCATATGGGGAGAGAGAGATAGCAAGGTCCCCTTTGTATACAGGCTTGGGGGGGAAGGTCCCTCTTTTTCTAGGTAGATGAATGCTCCCTTTTTATGTAGAACTGGGGTGCAGGGGACCACCCCTTGTAGATAGAGATTTGTGGTCAGGGGACACCCCCTTTGGGTATGAATCTGCTATACAGGGGACACCCCACTTTGTATATAGACTTGGGGGCAGGACCACTCCCCTTGTGTATACATCTGGGGCAAAGCAAGGGGCACACCCCTCCACATGTAGGCCTGAGAAGTGAGAGGGGGACCCTTTGGCATAGGCCTCTGTTGCCATAGCAACCCCGCAAGCCCAGGGGCCGGTAACCTTCAGAGAGGGCGCGACATGGTCTATGACGCAACGGGAGGGGTGGGGTTTGTGGCGCGTTAGAGCCCGCCCTCCGCGGCGGAGCCAATGGGAAGGCGGAACGGAGTGCCCCCTCCCACTCAGGTGGGCGGGACTGCGCGCAGACAGAGCCAGGCTCGGCAGGCATGCGAGAGCCAAGGGCCCAGGAGGAGCCCGAGGGCCCGGCCGCCGCCCGGCCGCAGAAGGCAGCGCCCCCTGGGGCGGAGGAGCCCGAGGCTCGCTTCGACCCGTACGAGTGGTACAACGTGCGGGAGTGGAGCGGGCCGCGGGGCCCGGGCTCCGGCGGGAAGGGCCGCAGCCGCCGGGAGCGGGAGCTCCGCACCAACCGCTACCTCCCCGCCGGCCACGAGAGGAAGCTCGCCCAAAAGCTGCGCAACAGCCAGGCCAAGCGGCGCCGCCGGGAGCAGCGCGGGCCTCGCTCCACCCGGGCCGGGAGGCGCAGCGCCAGGGCGAGTTACGCGCTAGGCCCAAGGGGGGTCCCCCTTCTCCACCCACCCCCTGGACTTTCCAGGGAGGTGACCCGCGCTCCTTACACAGCTCCCCCATCCCGAAACCCCTTTGCAGCCACGCAAATCTGTACACTAGCTTCTCTCCCATACCCCCTGCACTGCCAACTCGCGAGCCCCAAACCGATGGTACCCCTCTGTAAGCAACCCAAGGTCCATAATGTTCCTTCTCACTGTACTCAGCTTGTAAGCCTCTTGGGATAGGGACTTTTCGTTCTCTTGGTACAGCACCTAGCACAGAGGAGACTAGGTCCCATGACTAGAACCCTGAGGCAACATGGTAGTACAAATAAATAATAATAATGAGCGTTAGGACTAACTGCGGTGATAAAACTTCATAGCCTCTCTATACCCCGACTTTCCCCCCTCCTACTTTGAAGCATCAGCATGTGCAGCCCAAGGAGCTGCCTGATTTTAAGGCACCACCACTGTCAATATTCTTGGGAGAGGATGGTTTCATGCTGATAACAAAGGAGGAGGGTTGGCTTACCTCATGTTTAAATGAAACAGCGAAACGTCACACAGTAGCTGATCATGTAACTAAAAGAGACCATGTTTTGTGTCTATTTCTTGCAGGCTGAATAGAGGACTGGATGTTAAACCCCTCCACACATTCCTACTGCTCTTCCCCTTAGGAAGAGGGAGCTCTGCTCAGGAATGCTATGCAATGGGATCTCCTTAACCTCACCTGTTGCACTGTTTAAATACCATGTCTTGTAGGACAAATAAGTGACATGTTTTTCAATAAGACCAAGGTCCTTGGTACATTTTTTGCCTCATCTTGTGTTATTTTATGTAATGCCAACAGTATGCTAAGCACTTTACAGACAAGTAAGAAGCTAGGCTTTCTGAATTAGAGACTTTACATTTGAATAAAGACTGGGTGTGGATGGGTCATTACACAAAGTAAAAACTATTCCACCCCCCCCAACCTTCTTGTCAACTGTTTGAAATGGGCCATCCTGATTGTCACTACAAAAGGTTTTTTTTTTCTCCTGCTGATAATAGCCGTGTTAGTCTGTATTCACAAAAAGAAAAGGAGGACTTGTGGCACCTTAGAGACTAACCAATTTATTTGAGCATGAGCTTTTGTGAGCTACAGCTCACTTCATCGGATGCATACCGTGGAAACTGCAGCAGACTTTATATACACCCAGAGAATATGAAACAATACCTCCTCCCACCCCACTGTCCTGCTGGTAATAGCTTATCTAAAGTGATCATCAAGTTGGGCCATTTCCAGCACAAATCCAGGTTTTCTCACCCTCCACCCCCCCACACAAATTCACTCTCCTGATGGTGATAGCCCATCCAAAGTGACAACTCTCTACACAATGTGCATGATAATCAAGTTGGGCCATTTCCTGCACAAATCCAGGTTCTCCCAACTTGATTATCATGCACATTGTGTAGAGAATTGTCACTTTGGATGGGCTATCACCAGCAGGAGAGTGAATTTGTGGGGGGGGGGGGCGTGGAGGGTGAGAAAACCTGGATTTGTGCTGGAAATGGCCCAACTTGATGATCACTTTAGATAAGCTATTACCAGCAGGACAGTGGGGTGGGAGGAGGTATTGTTTCATATTCTCTGTGTGTATATAAAGTCTGGTGCAGTTTCCACGGTATGCATCCGATGAAGTGAGCTGTAGCTCACGAAAGCTCATGCTCAAATAAATTGGTTAGTCTCTAAGGTGCCACAAGTACTCCTTTTCATCTTAACTAATTGGTCTTGTTACAGTTGGTATGGCAACACCCATTTTTTCATGTTCTCTGTGTGTATATATATCTTCCTACTGTATTTTCCACTGCCTGCATCCAATGAAGTGGGTTTTATCCCACAAAAGTTTATGCCCAAATAAATTTGTTAGTCTCTAAGGTGCCACAAGTACTCCTTGTTTTCTTTTACAATTGAAGGCACTACAGTCATATCTGTTAGTGTGGATGCTTGTGCCCAGGTGAAGCTTCACTGAAGTCAGGTTCCTTGCTAGTAAATCCTGTTGCAGAGTGGGTAGATGCATGCTTGAGTAATGTTGTTGAACTCAATGAGTTTACTCAGGTGTGTAAAAATTTGCAAGATTGGGGCCTTAAATCTCAGAGTTGCTGATTACAGCCTTGATTTTACATGAGCATATGTACAGGTGGATCTCTTGTACTCACAAAGAACCCAATTGAAGTCAGTGAATGAGAGTCGGTGTGGGCACTGGGATCCAACTGCACATGTGAGTTTGGAAGATCAGGGCTTAAGTGATAGAGTTGTGATTTTCAAAGGGGTCTAAATTAGGGAGGTTTCAGGGATCTTTAAAAATCTTAGCCAGAATGTTGAAAAGGTACACCATTAAAAATCAAATGAAATCAAGGGGGTTGTTTTATTTTTTTAATGGGGATTAAAGTTGTTTAAAATATTTTTTTTTAATTTTCACTACTTTCAAAAATATCTCAGTCCCTTATTGCTGTTTGAAAGACCCATACAAATAGGGGAAACTGATTAAGGCCCCTATCCTGCACATGTGTAATTTTACTGACATGAGTAGTCCCATTGTCTACTATAATAGGGGCTACTGGCATGCTTAAAGTTACGTATGTGCGATTACAGTAGTGGCAAGGGGCCCTCATCAGGATCAGGGCTTTGTTATGCTAGATGCTTCACAACTGCAACAAGCATTGTAGATACAGTTTGTGTGCCAAAGAACAGGCACATGAGTAGTCTCACAGTGATTTACACAGGCATGTAAAACTATGAGCATAGCTGTTCGCAGGATCTAGGACCTAAAATATAGGGGCAGCTACATATGAAGTGGTATCGAAACCACAAAATAAACTGAAATAATATACATTCCCATCAAGTTCTATTGATCTTAAGAGTTGTAATAACAGTAAGTTAACAAAAATTAGAGAGGAGTGTATTTTCAGTATATCCCTTCTAACTCTCCTTTAGGGCAATGTTGGTGTTTTTCTTTGTTTTTAAATGACTGGTTATGTATATTGGCATTGGGCTGTACATAGTACCTTTTTATATACTGGTTAATTGTATATGATGTTTCTAATATACGATAGCTATATGAATATATGTAAATACAGGTATTATTATTGGCTTATTTTTTTTTAAAAAAAGAGTGGCTTTTATTGTCAGTAAAATCACATAAGTAATCTGATTTTGATCATGGCAATTTTTGGGAGTTGGGTCCTGTCACTTCTCCTGCTGCTCTTAAGATTTTTTTTTTTTTAAGACTCCCATCCTACAACGAGCTGTGTGTGTGTAGACCACTGTTCCTGCACACAACTCTGTGTGGAATCATGGTCATAGTTTTTCTGATCAATACTTGTTTTTTTACTTTCTAGACAGCTGTCTAAATCTAATGATAGGTTGCTTCTGTATGCAAAAATGACACAATTATGCTTTTTGGGGAACTGGTAATTAAATATGGATAAATAGAAAATGTTAATCAGGGCAGTGAGATATGAAATAAAGGCAGAGGGGAGAGACGTGTGCCACTTTTTCTGATTGATATCATAATGCTATAAAGGATTTAATTGATTCACCTGTTCTCTAGAGCATATAACTATTAATAGATCAAAATTAAAAGGTGGCAATACATGTAAACGAACAGTATAATTTCTCATACATGCCAAACCAATCACAGTTTAAAAGAGAGAAAAACATTTAGGACTTTAGCTGAACAGCTGTGAACAGATGTTGTATTACAAGGTGCTTTGAGGATGAGTCTGTACTCAAATAAGTTTTTGGAAGTAATATTTGTATAGTACTAACACATTTCAGACATGTGAAAAAACTTTTAACATTAACTAAACTTAGCTTAATTCAATATATAACAACTCATTTAAACACATACTGTATACAACAGCATTCACAAGACTATGTAATTTGATTGTAGATGGTTCTACTCTAAGACTTTCCTACCAAATACATTTATTGGATCTGTAGTCACTTATTTTTCATTCTCTTGGCTTGAATTTTGAACATTGGTGCTGCTGAGTGACATTAACATGAGATGCGTTTACTATTAATTCACATTTCTATTACAGCAGCACTTAAAAGGTCTCCATCAGGAGTGGGGCCCCATTATGGTTGCTATACAAACAGATACATTAAATTCTTTATCATTCTTCTACCATATAAAATTGACCATTTTTAACTAAGATTTCCCCTCCGTAAATGTTAAGATCAACTCCACAGGTACAGTGATCACAGGGTCTCAGACTGGCCCAATAGTTGCACTCGACTTCCCAATACAGCAGACATCCATCAGCCTATGGATAGGGCCTTAACCAAGGACGAGGGGCAGCCCTAGAACATCCTTCCTCTACCCAGCAGGGCCTCCCCAGTGGGTCCCTCCTCCCCCGGCCTTGGTCTGAGGGCAGGTTGATGGGGACAGCAGGGGAGTCTCTCCCAGCCCTGGCAGGGGGTGGAGACTGGGCCAAGGGAGCGGATCGCAGAGCATTGGCTCCGCCCTCTACGCCGCTCTTTGCGTGTGACGTCATGAGGGCGCGCGCCGCCGCTGGCAAGCCGGTGACCTTCAAGGGGGCGGAAGCGGAAGCGGCGGCTCGGATCAGTGCGGCCCGCGGCGAAGGCGGGTGCAGCAGGCGCAGTCCCGGCCGTTAGCGAGTCCGCCCGCAGCCGCCAGCATGCCGAGGGGCAGCCGGAGCCGCACGTCCCGCATGGCGGCCCCGGCCAGGTGAGCGGGGCTGGGGGCGAGCAGCCTGGAGGGCAGATAGGGTGCGCGGGGGGCGGGCCCTGTTAATCTCACCTTGTCCCTCCCCCCCCCGGCCTGGCAGGGCAGCAGCCCCTGCGTGGATCCGGGTTCGTGGGCCTCCCCCAGCGAGCCTGGTGCGGGCGCAGGGCAGCGGGGGATGGGCGCGCCGTGAGGCCCGCGGCGGAGGCTGATCCAAGGCCTCGGTTATGTAACCGTCTCCGGCCTCCTCTCCCGCCGAGGGCGGCGGTGTTTGCTGAGCGCTGCGGCCTTGTCGAGGCGGTCAATGTTTAACCGGCCTAGGGAGCAGCCGACTTGTAACCGGGCGGGGTGCTGCCTGGACAGGCCTGCGCTAAACTAGATTGTGGCACCTACAGGCTGGACGGGCTGTGGATCAGCCTTGGCAAAAGCCAGCTGGCTCCGGTTTGAAAATCCGCCACACCTCGATTATCCCCCAGTTCACACAGTTTTGTTCTTTTCATTCACATTAGGGGGAGGGGGTCTGAATCGCCTGTATCCATTTGTGAAATCTTTATGAAAGTTTCCAAAAAGGAGACCTAAGCCTAAAGCATGTACACCAGCCCTAGAGTTCAGTCTTTGTATTGCAAGACATGTATGTGGTATAAACATTACAGGTATTCAAAAACTCAACTCTTAAATAAAAAGAAAAGGAGGACTTGTGGCACCTAAGACAAACAAATTTATTAGAGCATAAGCTTTCGTGAGCTACAGCTCACTTCATCGGATGCATTCAGTGGAAAATATAGTGGGGAGATTTTATATACACAGAACATGAAACAATGGGTGTTACCATACACACTGTAACAAGATTCAGAGTAGTAGCCGTGTTAGTCTGTATTCGCAAAAAGAAAAGGACTTGTGGCACCTTAGAGACTAACCAATTTATTTGAGCATAAGCTTTTGTGAGCTACAACTCACTTCACTGGATGCATACATCCGATGAAGTGAGCTGTAGCTCACGCTCAAATAAATTGGTTAGTCTCTAAGGTGCCACAAATACTCCTTTTCTTTTTACTGTAACAAGAGTGATCAGGAAAGGTGAGCTATTACCAGCAAAGGGGGGGGAAGGGGGACCTTTTGTAGTGATGATCAAGGTGGGCCATTTCCAGCAGTTGACAAGAACAGTAGGAGGGGAAATAAACAAGGGGAAATAGTTTTACTTTGTGTAATGACCCATCCACTCCCAGTCTTTATTCAAGCCTAAATTAATTGTATCCAGTTTGCAAATTAATTCCAATTCAGCAGTCTCTCATTGGAGTCTGTTTTGAAGGTTTTTTTGTTGAAGAATTGCCACTTTTAGGTCTGTAAGCGAGTGACCAAAGAAATTGAAGTGTTCTCTGACTGGTTTTTGAATGTTATGATTGATGTCTGATTTGTGTCCATTTATTAATAGCTCACCTTTCCTGATCACTCTTGTTACAGTCTGTATGCTAACATCCATTGTTTCATCTTCTCTATGTATATAAAATCTCCCCACTATATTTTCCACTGTATCCATCTGATGAAGTGAGCTGTAGCTCACGAAAGCTTATGCTCTAATAAACTTGTTAGTCTCTAAGGTGCCACAAGTACTCCTTTTTACAGATACAGACTAACATGGCTGCTACTCTGAAACTCAGCTTTTAAATGGAGTCTTTTATAAAGGGTGTGGGGTTTTTTTGCATTAATTATTTTTTTTCCCCAATGCAGTCGTGCACCGCAAATGAGAGCAGCACCCCCACCCCCTGCAGCTCGTGCTCCAGTACCAGCACCTGCCCCTGCATCTGCAGTGACTTCTGCTGCTGCACCAAGGCAGCCTGGTCTGATGGCACAGATGGCTACAACTGCTGCAGGAGTAGCAGTAGGCTCAGCTGTAGGACACACACTAGGTCATGCCATGACAGGAGGATTTGGTGGAGGAAGTGGCTCTGAAGCTGCAAGGCCTGACATTACTTACCAGGTACATGGCTGATATTGTATCTTCAGTCTGAGCTATGAATGAAATGGGAAACTTGTAAGGTGAGCCATAGTGAGTGACACAGGCCTAATGACAGCTTAATCCATGGAGATGGTATATGGGGATACATGCATAATTCTATTCTAGTGACTGGCTTTTGACATCCCCCTCACCCCCTCAAAAAAGGGGTGTGTAACAGATTGGCTCAGTCAAATCTAATGCCCTTATGGTTTGATTGGTAAACTAGCCATCAGAGTAATAAGATGTTATGGGTATTCAAGTGTTATTAACTGCCATTCTAGGATTCATTAAGAGTTTGTGATGAAGGTCTGAAATATTTAGCTGTTGGATTTGTGCACAAGAGAATTTCCATGTGCTGCTTTTCACTCAAGTAGAAAAAAAGACTAGATCGATTAAGATGGTCAGCTAGAGGCTCAGTATAAGGCTCAGATTCTGTCAGCTGCATTTGAACATCTTACCTTGTTCTGCTTTTGTACCAAATTCTTAATCTTACTGAAATAGACTGGAGAGTTATGGATTAGCCTTCCATTAGTACCCTTTCTGATCACATTTTTCTTTAAAATGCAGACACAACTGCAATCCAAAACATTAACTTATTTATCAACAAGTCTCCTAACTATAAGGGGAACAGGAAAATATGTCAATGTTTTATGAGTTTAAATTGACCTCTATTCACCAATGTGATGTTTGGGACCAGACTTTTTTGGGTACTCTTTCCCTGTATTGGGATTTGAATCCCTCCCGGGTCAGTTCTTACGTTGCCGAACACTGGATGAAATCTTAAGTCCACTAAGTTCCTAAGAATGGGAAGACTCCCTTTGACTTCAGTGGGGTCAGGATATTACCTCTAGTATTTGAAAGTTGCACAACTTCCAAGGGAGCTCCTGCTGCCTTCACAGGGGAAGAAAGAAGCAGAAATGTACCTATTGTAATAAGTAGTCTTAGGGTGTGATTCTCTGTATCTGGAAATCTTCATCCACATTCATTTTTTCAAATATGTGAATGTGCTTCTGTGGCTTCCTTTTCAGGAGCCTCAAGCAGCCCAGGCTGCATATCAGCAGCAGTCCCAGTATCCGCCCTGCCAGTACGAAATGAAGCAGTTTTTGGAGTGTGCACAGAACCAGAGTGACCTCAAGCTGTGTGAGGGTTTCAGTGAGGTGTTGAAGCAATGCAGGTTTGCTAATGGTGAGTAGCTTACTTAGCTCTGTGTAGTCTGGTACAGACTTAAGTCACCTGATTAATTCTCTCAGGAACTGGGCCTGAACCAGCATGGTACTTGGTAATATCCATTCTGGTGTGCATGCCAGAGCCCCCTGTAATTATTTGCAATGGAACTGAAAGAATGCACAAAAGCTTCTAATGTTTCCTCCTTTGCTCCATGTCCAAGTCTGAAATTAAAGGTGGACTCCAAAGGAGTGGTACCTACGCTAAACTGTGTAAGGTGCATTGACAGTGCTTGTCTAATTATGGGTGTTACTCTCCAGAGACATCTGTTCTGCTTTTTATTGAGGTGAAATTGCTAATTGTGCAACTGTTAATCTATGCAAGCACAGTTGGAATATGAAACCTAGTGATGCCTAATGTCACTGAGGAATTAAGTCTTCCTGAATCATACAAAGCAAATTAATCTACAGGTAGTGAAGGTTCTCGGCATTAAAATTTATCTTGTCACTAATTCTAACTGTTTAATTTACAGGTTTATCCTAATCAAGTTCTACAGAATGAAGAAGCTGAAAATGAGCATCCAAAGATCTAAAATTGAAAGATGCTTCAGTAGCTTTAGACCTTAAGTTTACTATCTGTAATATCTTGTTAGTTCATATATTCACAACTGAATGTCCAAACCTTGACACAACTTAAAGGGTCCTTTAGATTTTTCTGCCACATTGATAAACATGCTGGATTGTAACAGGATAGTTCTAAACTAGAGATCAGGGGAGGGAGTTGAAATATTTTGCCCATCTTCAGAATCTTATACAAGGGGCCTAATCAAAACTAGTTCTGCTTATTACATTGCTGTTTAAATGTGAGACTAAATAAAATTCTCAATGTTTGAGGTGTCTAATGAGAGCCTGTGAATTAGGAGTTATCACTTTCTGTGGGAATAAGATGTGGAAGTAGATAGTTAGGGAAACACCCCTCCTATGTTAGCCTCAAGACCACATTTTCAGGAGAGCTTAGCACACACATGCCCTGTTCATGCTGATGAGCCCTCTTCGAAGTCTGGTCCCTACTGTTGGTTCTGAACACTCTCAAAATCTGACCTGAAGGGTATGAAGGAGTAATGCAAACTTGTCTCTCTGCCATCATCAATCTTTAGAAAAACCTCAGTCATATGAAAATCAAATCTGCTAAATCAGCAGTTCCTAAACTTGTATGGTGTGGTCAGGTTCTGAAGTGTATGAGACACTCTTCTCCCCCCCCCTCCCCCCCGAGATTAATGTGAATCACTTGCTTTTCTCCTGGGGCATTCTGCCTCTTACCTCCATTAATACCTTCCAAGGTCAGAAGGGACCAGTGTGAATATCTAGGCTGACCATCTGTGTAATGCAGGCCATAGAACTTTCCCCAGAATTGTTTGAATTAGAGCACTTTTTAAAAAAAGCTTGATTTCTAAATTGCCAGTGATGGAAAATGCACCATAACCCTTAATAAATTGTCAGAGTGGGTAACTACCCTCCCTATTTTATTTTAACTACTTCTTATTTCTGGTCTGCATTTGTCTAACTTCAGCTTCCAACTGATGGATCTTTCAACCATCTTGGTGGTAACTGCCAGCCCCTGTCTCTTTCCCCTACCTAGCAGTGGCACCAGTAAAGGCACCTATGTTAACTTCTCCTTGTTTCCAGCTACTCAGGCAGCCTCTGACACAAGCTTGGGCTTCTGTAAGTATCTGGAAACCAGGAACATTAGCACAGTGGGCCTACATCGCACCAGCTCAAGCTGGGAACAACTGAAGCAACTGACATCACTGAATACAGCAAGGTTTGTCCCCCTAAGGATTAACTACCAGGCTTCATTAGGAGATCTCTCTTCATGTAATTGGTTCAATGCGTGTTGCCTGAACTCATGCCATCTTAATTGGTTCAAGCTTTATGAAATAGGGAGAGGGGGCTAGTCAGGGAAAGTTCCTGCAGGAAATCCAGAAGCGTTCAGTAATTGAAACACTGTCATGTTACATTGAACAAGAGCTGAATGATGACCAATACAGCAAAACTCAGATCACATCTGAAGCATGACTGTGTACTCTCTAGAAAACGTCAATGTGCAATTCATTAGATCGTGCAAAATCCTGGCTCTCAAGAGCAGCAGAAACAATGAGTATGTGACAATGGTGGCAGGTTCCTTTTTTCCACTTCAGGGAAAAAGATTACCAAGAAACATTCCTCACAAGGTCAACAATCCTGCATGGTGGTATGCCGTTCAATTGTCTTCAGCAGCTGCTGCATCTACTAGTGCTGCTAGTAACAGCCTGCACTGCTACATGTTACCAGCGACCTTTGCAACTATCGGCTAAAAACCTCTAAAGAAAGAATTGGAAGTAGTCTGATTTGTTTTAAGATGCCCTCCTTAACTGCTCCACTAGAGGGTGTTGCTGTTAAAACAGCTTAAGGATGTCAAGTGAAATTCAGCTGCCTTTAAAAGCTGCCCAATACTTATGTTCTACGTTATGTACAACCCATGAATGGAATCTTCTTCACAATTGGAAAAAGCAATAGGCTTTTAGAGGAGGGCTTAGACCTCTCCCGCTCCAGTGCAAAGGGGAAGGAGATGACGGTTATATGAATTGCTTTCCACTGTTCCCCCTTTCCTCTTATGCTAGTGCTTGATATTACCCATTTTCCATAGGTATCGATATATACCAGCATACAACTTGACTGTTCCCAGAAGGTCCCAGGCCTAGGTCTGACTTAACTCTCTGGTTGAAGAGACAAATTTTATGCCTTAAATAATGCAAGTGTTCAAAATACGACTTAATATGTAGCAAGCAAGAAAGGTAGAAGTGATAAAGTATTCTATGCAGCAGTGCAAAAGAGGTTAGAGGGTAAGACCACATCTACCATGCCATATGCATTTCTGCTTTTCCTACGTTAGCAAAAGCTGCTCATTGGGTAACACATCTTACGTATGTTAGAGAATCTGCTATCCTTGAACAAGCAAGCTTACACTTGATCAGCTTATTTTTAGGCTGTAGGTGATGTATAGCTATGTAAAGCATTAAGGTGCAGATGGAATTTATGGTGGATACTGTTCTTGAAATAAGAGCTGGACTAAAGTACAAGGATACATGTAGATATGGGGGAAAGCTTCATAAGGTTAAGAGAACAGTGCAACAGTTTACATAATGGCCTGGGTAAGAATCTTTACCACTATGTATCTTTAAAGGTGGCTTTGTAGGCTGAGCACTTCCTCTTGAACTAAAGTGGAGATTTGCTGTTCCCTCCCCATAACAAATTCACATTTTAGCCTCAAATCTATTTCTGTAGAGGTTTCATAAGACTCCTGTGTGGCTTCTCCCATGGGAGCCATGGCAAGAATAGCTGCAGTAGTTTAAAAAGTGTGCCTAGCATCCCCCTTGCAAGGAACTTGCTGCAGTACATCTGCTCAAAGATATGAAACAAGAACAGGGAGAGGCAAAGCTGGCACGTGACCCATTTCAGGAGTGGAGAACAGAAGTACAAGATGGTTAAAGAACCCTTTCAACATTATTATTGAGTATATACATTAGCATAAATGTTCAGAGAGGGAAGCGAGCATGAAGGACAAACACGTTGAAGATGGGGCTTCTGCCTTCTCACCTTGTTACTACTTTTACCAAATTAGCTTTAGCTTAATTACCTCCCACTCCTCTGGCTGCACTTCAGAATCATGCATGCTGGGATTACAAGTCCTTTCTATGCTCCCTGCCTGAATTCCATAGAATCTTACCTAAGAACAGTTGTGAATTGGCTCCAAATGCTGAGGGGAAAAAAATACTGATCGCTTACGAGAAACTACCCAGCCTGCTCCTGCATGCTGTTACTATTCAGTAACCTGCAGGAGAGCCAGGAAAGCCCTGCTGCCTGTTTGAATGGTTTCTGATCACTTCAGAATAGGGTCATTCATGTTGCTTTCCCCCCCCTTCCGCTCCAAACCAGCGATTAAACAAATGTTGTGGCGCTGTACGTTCATGTCTGAGGTTCTGGCATTGCTTCCAAGTAGCACTGCAACTTATTTTTGGCTTTGCAGCCCTCACACGGACGCTGACCTGGAACGAGTTAGCAGCCGTGCTGACGGCTGGGTTGTTATTGTGGAACTCAAAGTGGTCTGTCTCTTAGACCCTTATTGTTCAAGTTCATTTTGATATTTGTGGTAGTAATTTGATCCCTAATTGCTGCTCCTGGAAAATTTGGGCTGAAAGTAGAAGGCAGAATCTGCAAAGAGGTAATGGTAAGTAGGGACCTGCTGTGTCTAGCAACAGCTCTCTTGAAAGGAAATGAGCAGTAGGAGTACATCTACAAAGGAGAGTGGTGGGGAGTGTATGAAGCAACAGGTTAGAACTACAAACCATTGATATGTTGTGATGTTTTATATAGCACCTTACAAGTGATCACCATAAATCATTCTCAATTGTAAGGCAGAGAGCCTTATTTTCTTATGTGCCTGTGTCATGGTGGGTCCTTTTGGTACCATAGAAGTAATTATGTAATCTTGCTGAAGTTGAAAGCCTCTCTCAAATCCACTAGCGAATGCTAAAACCAGCAAGATATCTGGAACAAACGTATATTGTCTAATCAGGCCTTTGGAATAGATTGTGTCAAATTCTGCTGTCATTACAATATTGTAGCAGTGTAACTGGAATGACTCCATTTACTGCACTGGTGTCAAAGTAGAATTTGGCCCATTATCTTGCAGTATTGAGCTTTATATTAACATACTTGGTAAAGGGACAAAGGGTGCATCAAGAGTAGAAAGACTGGTTCAGAGAGATGCTATTCCTGTATCTGCTATATTCTTTAGGGTTTAATATGGGGTGGCCAACCCATGGCTTGCGAGCTCACAGGCGGCTCTTTTATGGTTAAAGTACGGCTCCTGGAGCCCACTATGTCCATTTCCCCCCCACAGCTTCTCTGTCCAACAGATTGCCAGGGATGGGGAGTTTGGGGTTTCTGCCCTGCAGCAGGGTGGTGTGGCTTGGGGCTTCAGCCCTAGGGGGCACACCAACTGGGGCCCCGAGCCTTGGCAGGCACCTCCCATGGGGCAGAAGCCCCAAACCCTGCTGCAGGCATGCCCAGCTCTCGAGGTTATGACAATTATCGTATGTGGCTCAGAGGGTCAGTAAGTTTGTGTGTATATATTAAACCATAAGTGGCCAATCAGTTATTTCAGGCTATCAAAGTTTCAAAATACATGATATGGGGATAATATGAAATGCAGACTTGGTGCAGATGTTTGTTTATCCATACTGAGATAATGGATTTTCCTTCTCTAACTAAAGAGTAATATTACCCTGGTAAAGACAACTCCTTTTACAGGATCAATACTGCTACTGGACTGTCCCACTATTGTTAGTTCTTTACAGCAGCTGCCTGTAAAGGAGTCCAGTGGATTTTAAGCAAGCTCTGTTAGGCTGGAGTCTCCTGCATCCATTGAAGTCTATGGGAGCCCTCCCACAGAAGCGAGCTCCACATCTAGGTCTTTTCCCCACAAAACTAGACAAAAAAGAGAGACCTTAAAGGTCTGATCTTGCAAGGTGCTGAGCGTATCCCAGGTGGTATGGAGCATTCTCAGCTCCCCCTGAAGTCCTCCAATCAGGCCCTTAAGATTTGAAAAGCCTGTAGGACCCCAGCCTGCGAGGTGTTGAGCACTTCAGCCTGGTGTGGCAGTAGAGGGCCCTCAGCACCTCATGTGGTGGGACAAGACTTGACTATATGAGAGGCCTTGGGGTGGGTGTAGGTGCCCTGACACCACCTGCCTTGCCAGGTGCCACCCTTGCAGCTGAGCTCAGTAGACAGTGAGTTTTTGCTATGGGTGTAGGACTCACTCCCCCTGTATACCTGCCTCAGTTTCCCCCTTAAAAACAAGCCAAATCCACAAGCCCTCTTGAGGACACTTTGTCAGAGGTGTGTTGGTGTTCTCTTTTCTCTGTCTGATCCTCCCCCTTATTTAAAATATCCCCTCTGGCTTGCCTTAGCTATTGGTTTATATAATGCTTGTGCACTTTCTAACTTCTATGTTATCTACAGCACCTGAAAGAGCTTATGGGGTATAGGCTGCTCTTTATAAATTCAGTGGCCACAAGTTAATTAATTGAAATTTGTTTGTGTTAGTTAAGGGTTGGATGCTCTTCCTTATTTAGCACTGATATAAATAAGTTAGATTGATATTAAGTGACTCAGAATGGAGCATAGATCAAGACATACAGGCTGAAGACCTTCAAGAAGAGCTTTTCGTTTCTTAGAACCAGGCCAAGACAGACACCATTTGGGGACATGATCTGAATGCACTGCAGAGAAATGAAAGTGCACCTGTAGGTATTGTAGCAGAATCATCATGTTACTGGTAGGACAAACAAAAAGACAACGTGGAGGCAAAATTGCTACAGTGGGACCTTCTGGCCAACTGCAACTGGCCATGAAAGAAACTTGGTGAACAGCCCCTCCAAAGCTTTCAGGCATGTTTAGAGAGGTAACCTCTAAGGCTAAATGGCTTATGTTAGAAGCCTGTTTTTTGCAATGGTGCCGAACATGCACACAATAGCTGGAGAATTTCAGGAAGGCCAGGCTCAGCAAGGAGCACTGTGGGAGTTCAGTTCCTCATGGGACCCTGTCCCTAGAGGTGTCTAAACTGGGATATCCAACAAATGAGGCCATCTGTGAAAGTTAGGGCCGGACCCTACTTCCTTGACAATACTACGCTCCCGTGGCTGCAAACATATTTAAAAAATAAGGGACTGTTTTCCTAGCACCATGTGTAACCCACACACCTCTTGGTGCAGTGCTTTGTCCCATGGAGTGGCACAGAAACCACTGAGAGATTGATGAGTCTGCTACAACCTTAGCTAACAGCTGTATGGCTTTTAGCTCATGCAGTAGAGGCTCATGCATTTATCTCCAGAGATCCCAGGCTCAATCCTGCCAGCCAACGACCGGGGTCTGTCAGTGTTACACCCACACTGCCCCTCCTCCTGATATCATCATTATTAATTAATAAGCAGCCCTCAGCTACATTCACCAGGGGTATTTCTTGCTGCTTTTTTGCAGCACTCAGCAACTACCAGTGTTGTATAGAGAGGTAAACATAAGGGACGTCCCTTGTAATTAGGGATGTCGGCATTCCTGGCCACTGACTTCAATAGGAGCAGCAACTTCAACCCCTCTCCCCACATGTACACACACACAAAGAACCTAAAAACTCCTTTCTGTTAAGCACTGAATGTCTCCAGGGGGATTCGGAGCACCCTTAACTCCCACTAGGATCAGGCCTTAAGTGTACCGGTGCTGAATGGACTCTTGGAAACTTTATTTCAAAACTGCTGTATTCCACAGTGATGATATGGGGAGTCTTAGAAACACAAAGTGCGTTATCCAAACCCTGACCTTATGAAACCGAGCTGCTGCAAGCTCAGTGCTTCATAAAAAACGGAGGCTTGTGGGAGAAGTCCAGCTCTCACTGTCTCTATTTAGTATAAACTTTAGTTATGTCGATCAGCAGAATATCCTCCTGGCAGAAGCAGCAGCTCAGATGTCATCCAGACCTAAAACTGTATTTGAGTGGGTTTTTTTCTTTCGGTGGGAGTCATTTTTATTTAGTTTTTAATGGATTTTTAAAAATCCAGACACTTCAGTTAGTTTTGTGAGGCTTAATGCTTTATTTAAAAAGCTGACAATGTCTCATTGGGGGGAGAGAGGGTGCTCAGAAATAGCCATTGGCCAATGTTGTTGATGTGCTATAGTTTATTAGGCTAAAGGAGCCTGACACGTAAGCCAAAGATTTCTCAAGCTTCTATTGATTTGGGTTGCCTAGGGTGAGACATTCCAAAAGGCCTGGTTTTCAGAGAGCACCAATCACCCACTCTCTGAAAATCAGGGCCCTTTAATCACATCTCAAGTGGGGTACCAGTGGCTTTTGAAAACCTTGGCTGTTGATAATGAGAGCAGCAGTGGTTTGAGCACAGGCCTGGGAGCCAGAAACTCTTCTGCTGCCAGCTCACTGTGTGCACCTGGGCATACTACTTAACCTCTCTGTCTCAGCTTCCTGTCCCCCATAGCTGTAAAATTAAAATAGTTACCTTCATTCCTCCCCAGGTTTGGGGTCCTGGTTCAGCCAACTATCCCTATTCAGCAAGGCACTGAGCACACTGGAGTAAATGGGACTCAAGCAGATACTTTGCTGAACTGCAGCTATACTGGGGGTCCTGGTGCTTGCCCTTTAAAGTCCTTGCTTTACTACAAGAAGGAATACTCTGCCCTTGCCATCCCAGCAAGAATCCAGTGTTATTCACTGGAAGTCTTCCTGCAGGACTGAAGGAATTTTAAAAGGGCCTGGAGTACACCCAGCAACTGGAGTCAATGATTGCTCACTCCAGCCGAGGGGTTAAGTAGACCCTGTGTGGCAACAGAGCCTGTGTTCCTCTGTCTGTGAGATAGCGAGCCAGGGAGCTACAGCAGCTCTGCATGCCCAGTATCCTCAGTAGAATTATCCCTGTGCTCACTACAGCCTCTACTATGAGGGATGCTATAGGGCCAGGACAGTCAGGAAAGGGACAAGATTTCAAAAGTGATTTGGGGTACCTCAAAGTTTGGTGGCCCCAACTTGAGAGACCTTAGAGTAGCTGACCCTCAACCTGGGCTCAACTGTAGTCTTGTTGGGTCTCTTGCTCCTGGGTCCCCTATGGAAGCCCCCACCCCTGGCCAATCTCACTGTTTCTGGAAGGAGTTCTGCTCACTCTTGGGGTCTTTTAAGAGTCCAGCTACAGTTCACTTGTCTGTAGTCCCTGCAGGGGACTCCTAGGTCTTGTCACAGGCAGGAAGCAGATTTACAGGGTCCCTTGCTCACATCAGGCTCATAGTGTCCCCCAACCAGAGTGGGAGGAAAGGCTGGCTACTGCCTCAGGCAGGGCTTCCCTTGCTACTGGAGCTTGCTGGCAACATTCCTACACCTGGGCAAGCTTCCCCCTGTCCTCTGTGGCCAGTTTCACCTTCTTAAGCTCCCCTTCTCCAGGTGGTGCATGTTCTGAGGGTGGGCCTAACTGGTGCTGCTTGAGTGCAGGACTGATAGTTTCTACCAGCAGGATGGGGGGCCCAAACTTGTGAGACACTTTGGTTCATTGAAGTCAGTGGCATGTTTCCATAACTTCAATGGGATTTGAATCCTGCACAGAATAGAACATTCCCCATCAGTGAAATGCTCCCTTTCATTTCGTCCCTTTCTATTGCCCACCCTGCCTTTAGAAGGAAGCAGATACAAGGCCAACTCCCATGAGCACTGCAGCATGCCACCTCATCATCACTGGTGTGCACACATATGGCGAATGAACGCACCTGGTCCTGGGACAGTGATGAATACAATTTTGTTTGCATTCTGGACCAGACCCTCAGAGGCATGCAGGCTCCTAACTCCCATTTATTTCAGTGGCAGTTAGGAATCTCAGTGCCTTTGAAGGTCTGGGCCTCTGTTTCTAGTTCTAAGATCTATCAGACATCAGGACTCGGAATAAAAGAGACAATTGGAAAGCCAATAATACAGAGGTGCAGGTCCATTTTTAGTCATTAAGACTAAAGGCCTGGTTAGAGGAAACAAAGACAGCCATGGTACTATTTAGTTGCTTTTTTCTTGTTTTAGCTACTTGTTACCTTGAAGCAAGGCTTTATAGTGGGCGCAGTGAGGATCCAAACATGACCAAGGAGGAGCAGCTACCAGACTGGCATTCGGCCAAGGAATTTTATCAGAATTATGACCCGAAGGAAATTCTGGGCAGGTAAAGTCAAAAGACAAAATCAGAAAGGCCAAGGCACAGAATGAGTTACTGCCTTTTATGTTCCTTACTAGGTGTAAGAAATGTTTTTTTAAGTACATTTGGCGAAAGATGAAGGAAAGTGGAGGTCTTCTATTTAATGGGGAAGGGGAGCGAATAACTGATGACATCAAGAAGGCTGAGGTTTAATGCCTATTTTGCTTCAATGTTCACTAAAAAGGTTAATGGCGATCAGATACTCAACACAATTAATATTAACAACCACAGGGAAGGAATACAAGCCAAAGTAGGGAAACACCAGGTTAAAGAATATTTAGACAAGTTAGATCTATTCAAGTTGGCAGGTCCTGATGAAATTCATCTTAGGGTACCTAAGGAACTAGTTGAGGCAACCTTGGAACTATTAGCTGTTGTCTTTGAGAACTCCTGGAGGATGGGTGAGGTCCCAGAGTACTGGAGAAAGGTAAACGTTGTTGCCCATTTGAAAGATAGGTACCAAGAGAATCTGGGTAATTATATACTAGTCAGCCTAGCTTTGACACCTGGAAAGAATCCATTTGTAAGCATCTAAACTCTAAAAGATAATAGGGTTATAAGGACAAATCCATGCTAGCTGTTCAAGAACAAATCATGCCAAAACAACTTTCTTTGATAGGGTAACTGGTCTAGTGGATAGGAAAGGAGCAGTAACTATGATATATCTTGATTTCAGTAATGCTTTTTACACAGTCCCCCATGACATTTTCATAAACTAGGGAAGTGTGGTCTAGATGAATTTACTATAAGGTGTGCGCACAACTGATTGAAAGACCGTACTCAAAGAATAGTTATCAATAGTTTGCCATCCAACTGGGAGGGCATACGTAGTGAGATCCCGCAGGGGTCAGTCCTGGATGAGATGCTAGTCAATATTTTCATTAATGACTTGGATAATAGAGTGGAAAGTAGGCTTATAAAGTTTGCAAATGACACCAAGTTGGGAGGGGTTGCAAACACTCTGGAAGACAGGATTCAAAAGGACCTCAACAAATTGGAGACGTAGTCTGCATTCAACATGATGAAATTCAATAATGACAAGTACAAAATACTTCACTTAGGAAGGAAAAAAAAATCAAATTCACAACCACAAAAATGGGGAATCACTGGCTAGGTGGTAATACTGCTGACAAGGATCTGGGGGTTACAGTGGATCACATCTAGAATACGAGTCAACAATACGATGCAGTTGTGAAAAAGGGTTATATTCCAGGGGGGTATTAGCAGAAGTCTTGTATGTAATGCCCAGGAAGTCATTGTCCTACTCAGTACTGGTGAGGCCTCACTTGGAGTACTATGTCCAATTCTGGGCGCCACACTTTAGGAAAGATGTGGACAAATTGGAGAGAGTCCAGAGGAGAGCAACAAAAATGGTAAAAGGTTTAGAAAAACCTGATCTATGAGGAAAGGTTAAAAAAAATCCCAGACATGTTTAGTCTCGAGAAAAGAGGGCCACTAATAGTCTTCAGATAAGTTAAGGAGTATCAAACGGAGGATGGTGATCAATTGTGCTCCATATCCACTGAAGGCAGGAGAAGTAGTAATGGGCTTAATCTGCAGCAAGGGAGATTTAGGGTAGATAGTAGGAAAAACTTTCTAACTCCAAGGGTAGTTAAACTCTGGACTAGGCTTCCAAGGGAGATCGTTGAATCAGCATCAGTGGAGGTTTTTAAGAGCAGGTTGGACAAACACCTGTCAGAGACAGTCTAGGTTTACTTGGTCCTGCCTCAGCACCGGGAGCTGGGCTGGATGACTTCTTAAGGTCCCTCCCAGCCCTGTATTTCTAGGATTCTATTTGCAGACTATAGCTGCAGATACTAGATAGGGTCCACAGCAGCAGCTTGGGGAGTCAAACTAACATGTGGGAGCCTCACTGTATTTTCCATTGACCCAAACTCCCTTACCCCATCCTGTTAGCCCTATGCTAGTGCATGAGCACCAGGAAGTGAAACTGGCTAGAAATTTTCCTCCTATTCCAATCTTTTCTTTGTCTTGGTCCTGGCAGAGGGGTAAGCAGCGTGGTTCGTCGGTGCATTCACAAACCCACCAGCCAAGAGTACGCAGTTAAGATTATAGACATCACAGCTGGCAATTTGTCCCCAGAGGAGGTCCAGGAGCTGAGGAAAGCCACTATCAAGGAGATAGACATCCTTCGGCAGGTCTCAGGACATCCCAATATCAGTAAGTCAAAGTATTAGTATGACTGGGCACCTGGGTAACAAAAACGGACCACAAAAAGAAAAGGAGGACTTGTGGCACCTTAGAGACTAACAAATTTATTTGAGCATAAGCTTTCGTGAGCTACAGCTCACTTCATTGGATGCATTCAGTGGAAAATACAGTGGGGAGATTGTTTCATATTCTCTGTGTGTATATAAATCTCCCCACTGTATTTTCCACTGAATGCATCCGATGAAGTGAGCTGTAGCTCACGAAAGCTTATGCTCAAATAAATTTGTTAGTCTCTAAGGTGCCACAAATCATCCTTTTCTTTTTGCGGATACAGACTAACATGGCTGCTACTCTAAAAATTGATCAGTGGCTTTTTCCACCCCATTTTCTGTTCTAGATATTCACAAGAGTTTTCAGATTTTGATTAATCCCTTTGGCTCCTTGAGCCGAAATCCCGTCAGGGAAAGGATGCATCTTCTGTGGATGCCCACCTGATGGTGCCCGACAGTGATATCTTGCTGGGAATTGGCTCAAATCCTAGATGAGCAGGGCCCTCGTGAGCCCTTCTGCCACTCACTGCTTCCCCCAGACCCATAATGATCCCAGTCAGCATTGTTGCTGGACAGAGCACAGCACCTGCTGGAAGCAAGATCCCAACACTCCATGGAACCTCCAGCCGGGGAAGACAGATTAGGTGAGGTGTTAGGCCAAAGCTCACGGACGTCAGGGCTCTTAGTGGGGAAATCACTTTGTTGACAGACGCAGTCTGTGACCCATGAAGATCTCTGCTTCAGGCAAAGAGTATGGCTTGGTCTACACTACGCTACAAGCTTATGTTGGTGTAACTATGTCGCTCAGGGGTGTGGAAAATCCACACTGCCGAGTGACAGTTAGATTGAGCTAGCCGCCAGTGTAGACAGCACTATGTCGACGGGAGGGCTGCGCCTGTCGACGTAGCCATCACCTCTTCAGGAGGCGGAGTACCTATGCTGATGGGAGACCCTCTCCCCGTTGCTGTAGGTAGCGTCTTCACTAAGCGCTACAGCACACAGCTGCAGGGGCGCAGCGCTCTACAAGCCTGGTGGGTGGCTAAAACCTGCAAATTGACACAGGGCAAGCACCTCACTTCAGAGCCTGCTGTGTTCACATTTGATTCCTCAGGACCTTGGCTTTGGTTTGCAGGCTCCGGTACCATATGAGGAGCCTGAAATTCCACCCTGACACCTCTGGTGTTGTGTGTTTCACTTGTTAATGACTCAGCTCTTCTGAAAAGTACAGGCTGTGACCTCCAGGACATGGTTTCCAGTTCTGCCTGATGAACGTATTCTAGGAAATGGAAGGGTTGCGTTGCAGATTCCTGGGATTGGTTAGTTTCTCTTCAGATGATTCCAGGAAGTCCCTTTCAGTGCAGTGCCATTAGAGAATCTGACCAGAGAAAAGCTACAGGAAGGAACAAGGGGTTTAGCTAGAATCCATTTCCCTGAGGGCAGGGATGTAGTCCCACTGCCAGAAGTTTTAGATAGTAAAGCTGGCACTGGTGTCAACAAGACAACACTCCTGGTCTCATTTTTCACTCTTCTTGGGGAAGGGGGAGGAAGAGCCATTGAGGAATTCTGTGGTCTGTAGGGAGGCAGAAGGTAATTTCCCCAGGAGGTATTTGGTTACTGTGATGATGTACCCTTTGGTGCAAGGGGGTGAGCACAGCTAGCCAGGACTAGGCTTGCATCTCATCTGAAAGGGGAGGCCACTAGTAGCCCAGTGGTCCCTAACCATGCTGGGACATTGCTGTCTCTGATTCACCCACGCTGCTTTCTGCAGCACTGGGTTTTCCTTGGTGGTCTCCCAGCCAAAGACAAACCAAGCTCAGCTCAGGATCCAATCCAGCAATGTGCCGGGTGACTTCTGCAATGTGTCATGCACTCTCAGCTCCCACTGAGCTCAGTGAAAGCCTAGGGCACCCAGCCACCTTCATGGATTGGGGAGCTCGGAGAGGAGCTCACATTTTCCATCCTTAGGGAGTCAGTGGATTAGAGTCTCTTTGGGGCAGGGAACGTGTCTGATTGCACATACATAGAGCCCAGTGTAAGTTACAGCACCGTAGTGATAGTTGATATCCTGTTTTATTGCAGTTCAGCTGAAGGATAGTTATGAATCCCACACCTTTTTCTTCTTGGTGTTTGACCTGTAAGTACCATCTTTTTTTTTGTCCTCCTGTCTGTCTGATTGATCAGTGGGGGCATGTTCTGTTCAGTTACACCCATTCAATCCTTAAGGACATCAATGGGGTTTACCGTAATGTATCCAACAGCAATATCTGGCCCTGCGGATTTATAGATTATTCTTATTAGTGGTTGCCGTACCAAACTGAAGTTGAGACTATAAAGGAGTGTGCCCCCTCCTTGCAACAGATCATCCTAAGCCTGATAACATGCAGGGCTGGCTTTAAACACATGCAAGACAAGTAACAGGCTGGCACTCTAAGCTATTCCTGGCCTGACCCCTCTCCTGGCAGTGAGTCCAGGGGAGATTTCCTTGGTGGTCTCCCAGCCAATCTAACCGAGCTCTGCTCTGTTTAGGACCCAATACAGCCAGGTGTTGGATGGGTCCTGCAGAACACTGAGCACCTCCTGCTCCTAGTGACCTCTGAGGGAGCAGAAGGCAGCCAGCCACCTCAGCACCCAATTCGCTGTCAGGCAGAGTTGGGCGTTTGGCTGGCAGTTACTTCTCCCCCCATTACCTCTAAACCCCAGCACCATGGAAGGCTCTGGCTGGGCAATGGAGATGATCTTCCATAACATAAGCTAGGTGATGTGTGCTTTTCTGTATGAACCAAGCAACCAGTGCAGAAAAGCTCCCAAGCATCTGATCTGGTCTGACTCAAACACCCTCAAGCTCTGGCTGACCAAGCTGGGATTCTGGTTTGGATCCAGCTTGATAAAAAGAGTTACGCAATCGACATAGATCCCCGCAGGTTTCTCAGGAGCTCAACCCCATGCACATACAGCTGGCTTCAGCTGGCAGAGGAAAAGTAGTTCTATTGAGTAGCTGTGCCAAGCAGTGTGAGGTTAGGAATGCGGCACAAGGTGAGAGAGGAGTTGAAGGCGGGGTTTTTTGTTTGTTTTTTTAAATGTAGCTGTTCCTACCATCTCGGCCTCAGGCAAATCAATCACCAGAGCGGCTACTGGGACCAATTGAGAAGAGGTGAAATGCTTAAAGTCAATGACTGAGAGAAACAACAATAACTTTGCTCTTCCCTAGTATCTTCTATCTGAGGCTCTCAAAGAGCTTTACAAGCCGAATGCACTAATCTCACTGCCCCTGTGAGACTGGGAAATATTGTCACCCGCACTTTACAGCTGGGGAAATAGAGAGGGTAAGAGACTTGCCCAGAGTCCTGTCCCAAGCCTGTAGCCGAGGTGGAAACAAGTGCAATGCGTCCTGTTTCCCCTGATGTACCCTTGGAGCCCTGCTGCCTGACAATAGTAGGATCACAGCGGATAGCTCCATTCTGGTGGAATTACGAAAAACACTTCCCTTGAGTTTGCCTCCCAGCCATGTTAAAGGTCACAACAGTCTGGTTGAGAGGAGGGAACATCCCTTTTATAGAGGCACCCTCTAGTACTCCTTCAGCATGGCAGGTGATAAACAGGAAATCCGTGGATCTAACTGAAGGGAGAAAGGTAGCCAGGAAGGCCATGACGAGACCTCACGTGGCCCTCAGAGTGAAGGTGGCTTTGCTGGTTATGATGCTGGTTCAGCTGGTGTCCCCATTCCCACTTTACTGTTCTTCATCCCCTTCTATCAGGAACTTTCCTGTGTACACCCACCGAGCCGGCTGGCTAAATGAGAAGTGAGCGTCAGTCTCCCGTCAGCAGACACCAAGCAGGTGGCCTCTGTTCCAGTAACCGTTGCAAAAGGGCGTTTGTGAATGGAATTTCACACGGGCCCAAAAAACCACCAGGCACCCAGCAGCACTTTGCAATGTATCCGACTCTGCCAGGACTCAGCGCTGTATGCCCAAGAACATTCTCTTCGCTGCTAAGGCCGCAGCCTCCCCTGTCAATACAGGGCTGGCTGCAGCTGTCAGCACAGGCAGCCCTCCCCTTTGTGGGAGCGAGCGGGGTTGCTCAGGTTTCCCTGTAACCTTTGGCAAGGTCTGTCATAGATCCTGGAGTCTATTTATACATTTGGCCCCATCTGCATCCCCAGAACTATCTGTGTCTTGTGTAATGCTTCAGCTTCGATCAGTCAGGGCTTGTGGTTTCAGCCAGCTCTTTAGAAGGTAACCAAGTGGAGTGGGAAAGGTATGAGCTCTGTGGCTTAGACTTGATTTAACTCAGGGTGTGATGTTGCACCAATTCGGTTAAACCACTGCAACTTTGTGCGGGAACAAGCCCGGAGAGATGCTTTTCTGTCACTGCTCTGAGGTGGCTGCATTAACCCATCTTCTTACGCCTCGTAGCCACCCTTAGCAGAAGAGTCCCTGGATCTGAATGCATCCAGTGGGGCAGTCTAAGCAAAAACATCCGTCTCCTGTGGGAAAGCTCCAAAAGCTAACCGATTGCAAGAAGTCACTGCATGTATCAGGCATCCTTTCTGGGCCACCTCTCATCAGCCCAGGGCTCAATTACTGATTGAGTAATTACAACCCCCCACCCCCCATCAGCTTCCTACTGGGGAAACTAATTACTCTTAGAGTGATCAGAGGGCAGGCTCACCTGTTTGCACCCTGCACTCTGTCACAGAGGGGCTGAGAATTTAGGTGAAAAATCCCACAGAAAAACCAATAAATAAATAGTTTTGAGTGGTCAGAAAAACTACTATTTGTTGTGTAAAAGACTAGGGGAGTATTCCTTTAAATAGTTTGCAAGCCCTCTAGTGGTGCTCATGGTGTTCTACGTTTTAGAAGCTGCCAGAACCTAACCAGAGCAACCAGAATACGTATGTAATGACACCTTGAATGTTGTGTATTTTCAGTAAATATGGTTATTTGGACCCTACTGTGGTTCCTTCATATTATGTTTGTGGTGTAAAGGGCAAGAGAAAGAACATTATTTAGAACTGTCAGCTTCTTATCCACCACATCTATGGCCTGGGGGTGTTTGGAGTCATCTCTGTGCTCTTTAGTGACCAAGATAAAGGGCTTCCTCCTGTTAAACCAAAAACAATTCCAGGAGAGGGATCTGGGTTCTTTCCTAGTTCTGCATCAGTGGAATTGTTAACTAAGTTCATTTGCAAAATCTTTATTACTGGTCATGATGTAAGAACCAGAGAGAACCCAGCTTGACTCTCAGATCGAGCTTACGGGGCTGATTGATTCGGGGAGGGGGGGAGAAATCTACTCCCTTTTACTTGTGAATTGAGTACAATTCAGTGTTACCAACTCTCATGATTTTATCATGACTCTTATAAACTTTGTTGTTTTTCTTAAAGCTTCAACTCCCGGAGTCAAGTGATTATGTGAGACTCCCAGCTTTTTTTTTTTTTTTTTAAAGTATGGTTCCTCATAGTTAGAGGAAAGCTTGAAAATGTGACCTCACAGAGTACAAAGTTCAGAAGGCAAAATGAAAAGAACCCCATATTTATTGTTTTACAAATCTCATGATTTTAAAGCCAAATCTCTTGATTGTTTGAGCCCTGACTCTTGACTTTTGCAGGCTTGTAGTTGGAGATACTGAGATTTGCTTGATGTCACAGAGAGAAACTGGGAACCCCATAGACCTTTTCCAGGGTTGTCACTGCATTTTACATGCAATGGTTGATTCCAAAGATTTTATTTCCATTTTACATTGTGGCTGTGACTCAAGTCCAGCATCTTTAAATGCCTTGTCTTCCTAAACACAGAATGAAGAGAGGAGAGCTTTTCGACTACCTCACAGAGAAAGTCACCTTAAGTGAGAAGGAAACCAGGTATGGTGAGACAGACTTGAACAGCACAGTGGTTCAGCCAGCACTTCTGCCTGGACAAACAGTGGCACTTTGGACCCGCTAGTCCCAAGCTCCCCCAAAAGGTCTCCAGGTCTGAAATGGGGTTCCTCACAGCCCAGGTTTCACACCTTTCAGTTCCTGAAGTTGCCCAAAACTGCTGCTCTCAGCTGGCAACTTGTCAGGAGTGCAAGGGGTTGCACTTACAGGCACCTTTTGGTCCACACCCAGCTTCAATGGAACGTAAGGACAACCAGTGTCTGTTCCTAGGGCCAGCTGGCAAAGCTCACTCTCGGGCTACTGAATTGGACACTAGGGTTCAGCGCTACAGTGCTCATCTCATTGCCTAAAAGCAGGATGGGCTCAGTGTCTCTCCATCATTTTCAGGCTGTCTGTGGGGAGAGAAGGAGAAGAGGGTATGGGTTCTCTTTTTGGATGGGTTGCTTGGCAGAAGGAGGACTTATCTCCCCCATCCCATTATCTTCCCCTCTAGGAAGATCATGCGTGCACTGCTGCAAGTGATCCAATACCTCCATTCTATGAACATCGTCCACAGGGACCTGAAGCCGGAGAACATTCTCCTGGATGACAACATGAACATCAAGCTGATGGACTTTGGCTTCTCCTGCCAGTTGAATAGGGATGAGATGCTCAAAGGTGGGAAGATTATTTGATCACAGCAGTCAGAGGAGGAGAAGACTTTCTAGATTGTCTATGCTATCCCCTTGGCAGGGCAGGCTTGCTCCTTCAGCCTATACACCGGTACTTTGTCAAGCCTTGCTTTAAACATCTTAACCGATGGGACTTCCACCACTTCCCTTGGGAGGCCATTACACTGGCTTCTCCTCTGGAAGTTCATCCTAAATTTTTTCTCTTGATTTCTACTAGTTGCTCCTAGTTACACACACCTGTGCCATCCTATACTAGCTTTCCCAGTCACAATCTTACTTGCAGATACTAGTTATTTTATAACTCATTGGGATGAGATTATTCAAAGGCACAAATGGCTGTTTGGCTTGGTCACTCTTCTCCTTGCCCACATTACAGGTTATAACTCGATATTGGACTACCCTCATTAGATACCAGTGAAGCATAGTTAAGGACTATATAACACACACTGGAAACATTCTGTCCAGCAGCATCCGCTCAATGAATAGCTATTTACTGGTTACAGGGTGGTACAAACCTCTGCAAATTCACTGATGTTAAAGTGAAAAGTTCCATCCCTTTCTTGCAGAAATCTGTGGCACTCCTGGCTATCTAGCGCCTGAAATATTAGAGTGCTCCATGGATAAGGACCATCCAGGGTATGGAAAGGAAGTTGACATGTAAGTAGAACATTCATAAGTAGTGACAAACTTTCCTAGTAACTGGAGTGAACATCTCCTCCCTTCGCGCTGGGGTTTACTTCTGAAATGCACATGCTTTTGGATGCTGGGAAAAGCAAGAGGATCTCATACAAACTAGTCTCCAAGGATAAGAGACCGGAATACCAGCCACAACTGGCTGGGGTCAGTGAAGAGCTTGTCATTTGCTCAGCGCACTGTATATGGGCTAGTGGTCCACACATACAACTGAGAGCCAGGAAGATCAGACTTCTAATCCCAGCTCTAACAAATTCTCTGCCACAGTTTCCTCGTCTTTGCCTATTATGTGAACACACAGTGCTAGAGAAGTAGTATTATTTACCATCAACTGTCTAAAACATGGGAATAACAACCCTGCTTACTTGCCTCACAGGTGTTGTGAGGCTTTGTTAACGGGGGTTTTGAAGGGGAATAACACATAGGGCCAGATCCATAAAGGTACTGGGGCACCTAACTGCCACTTAATTCAATCTGGGCCTTAGTGCTATGTAGGTGAAAAGCAGTAAGTGCCATTAATAATAGTGAGCTGTGCACGATTGGGTGCCCAAAATGGCTCTTTGCTTTTTCACACTAACAAGCCCTGAAAGTGGGTTTTATACACCCCCTGAGAGAGCAGTCAGACAGGAAAACAATGCTCTTCTAGGGCCTGATCCTTGTCCCAGTGAAGCAAATGGGAGCTTTGCCATTGACTTTAATGGGCGCAAGGCCAGGCCTGTGCAGATTAGTAACTGTAAACAGACACGTAATGGCTAGACAGCTGAGCTGCTTTGTCAGCTCTCTTCTTGCGTTAGTCACCTGAATTAAACCGGGCACCTGACAAGCCTCATGGGTGTAAAGGCTATTTGCTGTGCAAGGTTCTCCCATTCCTGGCTAGCCGGCCGTGACAGAGTGACTCCAGCACACTCACCCCTGACAGCACAGGCTTGTCAGGTGCAGACTCCCGAATTACACTGCAGTACAGTCCAGACAGCTGACTCCTATCCTGCCAGGATGGGGCTGGGGGGGCATACAGGACCCAGTGGCTTCACCAGTGATAGGCCTGAAAGGCAAAATAGCCCTCTCTCTCATGGCCCACCAAAGCTTCCCCACAGTCTAAAGCAGTGAAATCAAAACAGGTCCAGAATAAAAGTCTAACTCACAGCTTCCCTGAGCTAGCGCAATGTCTCTGGCGAGTGAGGAGGGCCACTCCACTCTTCCACCTCAGCATCTACTCCGACTTCCTGGTCTTTCCCACACAGGAGAAGTCATAGGTTATTTCTCCTTCTGCACACAGCCCCTCACACACCCATGCTTGCTCCTTAGCTAATGAGCCCCACCTGAGGAAACTCTGCTCTCCTCATTACCAGCGGAGGCAGTTTTTCCACAGTTGTGGCCTGTTCTGCCAACCCTCCCCTTTCCCAGCTTGACGGAGTGTGAGGTTCAAACACCCCAGGATAGGCCCGAACCCTGCTCTGGCCTCCAGTTTTATAACTGGGCCCTATTTGTCTAATAAACCGAGCACCCCAGAGACATTTGACACCCAGCTCTGGATCAGGATTTTGCAGTTTATGCCTGTCTTGGCTTCCTTGTTGTGAGCGATACTAATGAATGTGCCCAGAGGACTGATACTGGTCGGCTCTGCCTTTGGCAGGTGGAGTAGTGGTGTGATCATGTACACCCTGCTGGCTGGCTCCCCGCCCTTCTGGCACCGGAAGCAGATGCTCATGCTGCGGATGATCATGAGCGGGAATTACCAGTTCAGCTCTCCGGAATGGGATGATCAGTCAGACACAGTCAAAGATCTGGTGAGCGCTTACTTGCCATGGAAGGAATGGGAGAAAAAAGGGAATGTCTCTCTGGCTTTACTAGTGGGGTAGGGTGGCCTGGTGGATGCAGCAGTAGCATGGGTATCCTAAGACCTGGATTCTACTCCTGATTCTGTCCTGTGTGATCTTGGGCAAGTTACTTAGTCTCTGTGCCTCACACCCTTTATCAGTCTTGTGTGTATGGACTGTAAGCTCTTTGGGGTAGGGACTGTGTTTACACAGTGCTTAAAGAAATGACACCCCAACCTTGGGTAGGGCCTCTAGGCTATACTGTCATACAAATAATAAATAACACTCCAAGTATTTCTAGACACTGCTCTTCTTATGCAATCTCGAGGCCTGAGGAACCAAAGACAGACAAGAATCCAGTAGCGGGGACACTTGACGGAATGCGCCTGGGATGGGGTAACAATAAGGAGAGAGGGGTACGTCCGTCTGACTGTGCCTTCCTGCAGATTTCCCGGCTCCTGGTGGTGAATCCTAAGACGCGCTACACAGTCAATGATGCGCTGGCCCACCCGTTCTTCCAGCAATATGTCGTGGAGGAAGTGCGGTACTTCAGCCCTTTAAGGAAATTTAAGGTAACAGAGTTTTTTAGACCCTTCCATCAGGACTGACTGACAGTGACCTTTCAAACACATTAGAAGCGAGATCGCATTCAGCCGGTTTATTATTTATTCATCATGGTCGACTGCCACGGCTCCAACACTGATTCGACTGTTAATGAGGGTGAAGGATCAGGCTGTTAAAGATGGGCCCAAACTGTAACTATGGAGCCAAACTTTGGGACTGAATTTTGTAGCTTGGGTTCATCTCTAATGCACAGGAAAGTAATAGATCCGTTTTGTTTAAGTCCTATCCAGTATATTAGTGCTTTAGAGAGACAATACAGTGCAGGTACTTAATACATTATAGATAACCAGATGGAGGCCAGGCTAAAAGCAGTGCCCACATCATTTATTTTTTGATATATCCTAGTGGGTTTCCACTGAAATTTTTAATGGAAGAAGCGTGTTACAGAGGGATTTGAACAAGGAAAAGGTAGACTGGGGAACAAAATGGTAGATGAAAGTTGGTGTTGATAAATGCAGAGGAATGCATCTTGGAAAACATAATCCCAACTATGACAAAATGATGGGGGTCTAAAGTAGTTGTTACCACTCAAGAAAGAGATCTTGGAGTCACTGTGGATGTTTCTCTGAAATCATCCACTAAATGTGCAGCAGCAGCCAAAAAAGCGAACAGAACGTTCGGAACCACTAGGAAAGGGATAAATAGAAGATAGGAAATATCATGCCATTATATAAATCCATGGCATGCCCACACCTGGAATATTTGTGCAGTTCTGGTCTCCCCATCTCAAAAAAGAAATAGATTAAAGACAGAAAAAATACAGAGAAGGGCAACAAACATGATTAAGGGTAAGAAACAGCTTCCATATGAGGAGAGATTAAAAACACTGGAACTGTTAGGCTTGGAAAAGAGATGACTAAGGGACAATATGAGAGAGTCTATACAATCATGAATGGCATGGGGAAAGTGAATGAGGAAGTATTATTTATCCCTTTACATAACACAAGAACCAGGGGTCACCCAATGCAATTAATTGGCAGCAGGTTTAAAACAAACAAAAAGAAGTACTTTGCACAAGGCACATTCAACATGTAGAACTCATTGCCAGGGGATGTTGTGAAGGCCAGCTTCAAAAAAGAATTAGATAAGTTCATGGAGGATAGGTTTGTCAATGGCTATTAGCCAAGATGATCAGGGATGTGACCCCATGCTCCCGATGCTGGGACTGGACGACTGGATGACAGGGGATGGATCACTTCATAATTGCCATGTTCCGTTCATTCCCTTTGAAGCATCTGGCATTGGCCACTGTCAGAAGACAGGATGATCCTGGGCTAGATGGACCATTGGTCTGACCCACTAAGGCCATTCTTATGTTAATGAATCAGTTTAAAGTGACAGTCTGTTGATTAATTTCAGTTTTCCAAAGCACTTGCCTTTTCACATGAACTGGTTACCTTTCATTTCAGGTCATCTGCCTGACAGTTCTGGCATCAGTCCGCATCTATCATCACTATCGGAATGTCAAGCCAGTTACCAGGGAGGTACTAATGAGAGACCCCTACGCTCTGAAACCCATTCGCAAATTGATCGATGCCTGTGCCTTTAGAATCTATGGACACTGGGTGAAGAAAGGAGAAGCACAGAACAGAGCAGCCCTGTTTGAGAACACTGCAAAGGTGATTTTGCTGAGCTTAGCTGCAGAGGAAGCGTTCTTTTGATTTAGTCCTGAGTAAAACTGCTTCAGCACCGTCTTCGCTTAAGTTTGTAAGCGCTAAGGCAAGCAGATGCTCTGGAAACTAACCGCAGTCTCCTTTATGTTTTCCCAATAAAATCTCAATAGATAATATTAAACCCAGGGTGTGCCAAACCTTGACATTCTTATTTGGCCTTCAAAAGCTGCCAGGTGCACAAACCTCTGCAGAGCCCCATCAAACTTCAATGAGAGTTTTGCCTGTGTAAGGCCTCCACAATTTGGCCTTGCCATACCGATATTCAACTTCCCTCCAAAATGACATTTAAGAGCCTGATTTTTTAGACGTGGCCTCTAAGTTTTGCAGCTGTAATTAACTGTGTGTGTAAATAAATTAACTAAAATAAATAAAATAAAATAAATTAAATAAATAAATAAACTGTGTGTGTAAATTCACCTGCATCAGGCAGGTGAACATCTTAAATGCCAGCACGTGTGCCCCACATTAATTCCACCTGAATGTTGTGGTTTTTTTTGGCCTGGAATGAATTGCAGGCACAAAATTGGTCCCCAAGCTGAGCGCTTTTGAAAAAGAATAGAGTTGGGGGCCTAAGTAAAATCCTAGCTGTGGCATTCGGGTACAGCTCCAGCTCTGAACATCGCAGCTCTGTCCCCTCTCTACTGCAGAGGGAACCAATAGGGGATGCAAGAACAACAAAATACACTTAGTGCTTCTCCTATAGGAACCACACCCTTTCATTGGCAGGATGGGCCATGCTCCCCTGAGCTGTGGTAACAGAAGGAGCACCCTCACATCTGTGTGAAATCCTCTCCAGCCATGGTGGCAATATTTTCTATTATTGCCATTTGCTATAATCAGGCTCATGTTGCTCTTGCTGGTGCCTTCCTGCTTACAGCTAGGACCTCGATCCTGTAAGCTACACCTAGGCAGACCTTTGCACCTGCCCCAGCGCAGTCAGGGGACCTCCACGTGGGCGTAGAGGCTCACCTCTAAGAAGCAGCTTGCCGGATTGGGGCCTCAGTGTCTGGCCCAGGCCAGCCTGAGGTTTCAAAGCCTTGCTTTCGTTTGGTAGTAGGCACGACCTGTTCTGTGAAGATGATAGATTGGCCGCTGAATGGTTAGAGGCAAGGAGGAAAGGGGACAGGGGTGTGGAAAGCAGCCCCACCCATGGGACACTCACAAAATACTAACCAGTTACGTTCAATTGCTTGAGGTTAAAAACCACATGAAAAAGCTGGTCAAGCTTTGTTTTTACGAGGTGGCTGTTGCTATTAGAGACCCACGTTTCCAAGCTTCTGGGACCAGCCTTCACCGGCAGGGCCTTAAGTACGGTGGGCTTATCCCGTATCACTTTTGAAAATCGAGTCTTTCAGGGCACGAGTACCCTGGTTTGGGTGCCCCACTGCAAAGGCGAGTGTTCACTGCCTGTTTTACCATCTGTAAAATGAGGCTAATGATACTGACCTCCTTTGTAAGGCGCTTTGAGATCCACGGATGGAAAGTGCTGTATAAAGGCTAGGTATTATCCACTGAGCTCTTGCTTCATTTAGCTTTGGGGCTAACACATTTTTCACATTTAAAAAAAAAAAAAAAAGCCTCCCCCCTGGGCTGTAGTACAATTGGCAGTTTATAACTCAGCCTTTAATACAAGCTGAGGAAAACTTCTCTTCCTGTCCACCAAACCGTGGGGGGGGGAGTGAGGGGGGAAAGTTGTGACAAAACCACCACTCAAATTTGTGTCAGTAGGAAAAAGTGACCCGTCCAAATCCCCCAAACGGCAAAAGGCCACCTGCATGTGAAACCAGAAATCAGAGCCTTCATCTTAAGGGACTCGATTGGCTCCTTCCTTTCTATCAGGGATAGGGCATAGCCTGACCAGTGACTAGTATCTCACATAGCACTCTTCCTAGCCAACAGATTCCATTATGTCATTATCACGGCCAGCCTTAGTTACCACTGTTGTAACCAGTCAAGCTATAAACGATGCCTTAAGTGCGACAGGTGTTTTGTTTCCAAAGCTTTAATGCACTATGCTGAAGAGTAGCAATTCATTTTATGCATCTACAACTTAGGCTGAGTTTTTAAACAGCCTTTGAATGACGGAAAATGCACATTGCAGCTAATGGTGACCTGTGTACTGCATGTGTATTTAGGAGACATTTTAAAAGATATAGGGCTAATACACAGACCTCACACTGGGCAAAATGGTCAAGGGCTTCAGTTTATTTATGTCTGTTTTGTAAACTGTTTACAAGTCAATAAATAGGCTTCATTTTACTTAGCTGGTGTGACGTGGCATTGGTAAGCTAGTGCCTGTTGTATTCTGTCAAGTAACATATTAGGCTGGGATTTGTAAAGGGGCCTAAGACTTTAGGTGCCCAACTCCCACTGGTTGCCAATAGGAGTTAGATGTCTAACTCCTTTAGCTCACCCACTTTTGTAAACCTCAGCCGTAATGCTTAGCATTTATATTCAAATGCTTTACAGACAATAAGTAATTCGTCCTCCCAATAACCTTGTGAGGTAAGTATGTTTTATTATCCCCGTTTTCGAGGTGGGGAAACTGAGGCAGAGCTGAGGTTAAGGGGCAGATTGTCAGAGGTATTTATCAACTTAAAGATGGAGATAGGTGCCTAGTGCTTTTAAACCAATGGGAGCTTGATTTAATTCCCATTTTAAATCAACAGGCGTCAGATGCCTGGGTGTTCTTGAAAATCCCACTAGGTCCCATCTGCATTTTGGATAATCTGGGCACAAGAGACTGGCGTCAGGTCACCTTGGCTGTGTCTACATTGCACTTGCTTCCTAAAATTTCCCACCACGGCAGCATGGGTGATGATAGCAAGAATGGGAATGTTTGTGGAGGCTAGTCACTGGCACGGGCCTGGGACATTTAGGTTATTTACTGAGAATACAACTTTCTAACTCTAAGAACAGTGAAGCTCTGGAACAGGCTTCCAACGGAGGGGGTGGAATCACAGGAAGTTTTTAAGAACAGGTTGGACAAAGAGCGGTCAGGGATGGTCTAAGTTTACTTGGGCCTGCCTCAGTGCTGTGGCCTGGACTGGATGATCTCTCAAGGTCCCTTCCAGCCCTACAGTTCCATGATTCTAGACGCTGTGTTGTGGAACAGCGCTCAGAGCCGTGGCTGATGTACACTAGCTCTCCCGCCATCAGTGGCGCAGGTGGAGCTGCGACCACAGAGGATTGGGGTGGGGGGGTGGAGAAGAGTGTAGCGTAGCAAACCTAAAGTGTCCCTGAGTCAGAGCGGGGATTAGAACTCAGGAATTTCTGGCTCAGCCCACTCCTGTCTTTCTCAGTTACCAGCAGGAACAAGTGCAACCCTTGCTCACATGAGTAGTTCTTACTCCTACAGAGCCAAGTCCTGCAATCTTTACTCAAGCAAAACTCCCAGTTTTTTCCAAAAGGAATTTAGGCAAGTAAGAGCCTAAGCAAAGGCTGCAAGAGTTGACTCATGAGCAGCAGCATCCGTGTCCCTGGGACTACTCACGTGTGTAGGTGTTTGCAGGACTGGGCCCATGGGGATGGATGGCTGAAGTTAGCTGAAAAGAGAGCAGCAGCATCTTCTTAAAAAGTCAAAAAGAATTGAGACAACTGGACAAAACCACGCTCAGTGTCTACACTCTCCACTCTGACACTGACCATTAGTAGCAAATGTTTATTTTTAAAACTCGCCAAACTTTGATCCAACATAGCTGCAGGGAATCGCTGGCGTCTCCATGGGAGAAAACGTCTCAGGACCATTCCAATAAGTGATGTCATCACAGCTCTGTTTTACTCTCTGTTTTCCGACTCAGGATGTGGGCAGCACAGCGGAAACCCAGGTTATCTGAGGCAGAGTCTGGTGTGTTTCCCATCCTGGGAAAGGACAAAAAAAACCCTCCTATGTCGATTCAGTCATAGATTTTAAGGCCAGGAGGGACCATTAGATCCTCTAATCTGACCCCCTCAATGACACAGGCCATAGTGATCCCTGTTTTGAGCCAACTAACCTGTCTTTGACTAAAGCAAATCTTCCAGAAAGGCAGCCAATCCTAAAATGATACTGACACATGGGGCCATTTTCGAAGAGCTCAGCTCCAATGTAGGCACCTAAGTAAGTGGCCAGATTTTCAAAATAACTCAACCATCAACATACTGTGCTAATTAAAAAAAAAATCTGGCCCTTTAAATTAGGGGTCTAAATGAGAGCAGAGCATTTGGGAAAATCTACCACTTGATGTACAGAATTGCTGCAAAGGGGCTGATGAGTGATGCAGTTCCTCCCCCGGGCTTTTTAAATGAGATCTTCTGACAATAATTAATATGGAGAAGGAAGGCAAAGCAATTTAATTATTCAGAAATTGTCATTTACATAATCGCTGACAAAAATGAGTTTGTCTGTATGATTTAAAACAGTTGAACATTATTTCCCACTGTTAATTACACTTCATTGTTATAATTTCTATCCTTATGTTATTTTCCCCTCCCTCTCACACTGTTGTATTGGGTGTTATACACTAGCTGGCATCTGGCCTTCATTCCAGGATTGGCTGCTGTCCATACAGAATTTGAGAAGTGTTTGGGGATTTATTATTAATAAATAATAATAAAGTGGTCTTCACATTAGTTAAAAGTAAATAATTATTAAATAGCAAAAAGTTTTAAATAAATCTATGTAATGAAGGTTAAGTTACTATAAGCCCCCCAATGTGGTGCAAAATAGCACCTGGCCACAGCAGTAAGTAAACCTACCTAGTAGTAACAAGAGCTTTGTGATTGGCCGATCCGTCCACTGTGTCAATCCAAGATGCACCTCGCAGGACGTGCATTTTCTGGGCACGCTGCCTTGATACAGGTCCATGAGGTTGATACTCTGATGCAGTCCATTCCCAGGTGTTTCCTAACAGGTCATAGAGCCCTGAGATATAGAAATTGCTTAATTAGGATCCATAGGAGGACACATACACTGTCAATACAAAGCCCTTTTGGAAGCACTTTGGTGCAGTGAGGGTTGTTTAAGACGCCATCAGAAGAGCATGGTCTAATGGCTAGAGCAGGTGACCAGGAATCAGAAGCTCTGGGTTTTATTCCCAGCTCTAATACACACTCACCGTGACCTTGGGCAGATCACCAAACTTCGCTGTGACCATCTATTTAGTGGGGGTAATAATGCTTGCTTACCCTCAAAAGGACATTGTGAAGCTTAATTAGATAATATTAATAAAGTGCTTTGAGATTCTCAGCTGAAAAGCATTGCTGAAGGACAAAAAGTCATCAAGTATCATTATTATAAATCATTGCAGGCAATGTCATGCCTGTTGTGTTAAAATGTCTCATGTCAACATCAGCCAATTTAAACAGCATTCAGAAATCTCAATGTGCCCAGCATCAACATATCTAAATGCCAAGAAACTCCATGTCAGTTTAGGTTTTAAAGTCCAGCTACAATCTTAAGGCGTTATTTTATTATTTCTAAATTGAAATTAACAAAAGAATTCATTTGCAAACTGGGGCAAAGGTGCCTACTAGTCCATACCATAGTTGTTCTGAGGAGAGAATGCGTTCACTGGGGAAACACCATGGTAACCATCTTCTGCCGTATCAATCTTTGGGAAGATTCCCTGTGTGAAGAGAGGATTTTACTCAAAGAAAAAAAACCCAAATAAACCTCACCCAGGATGGCACAGAAAGGAGCTTGCGCTTTACAGAACCTCCTCATGCTTAAAATAATGGAAACAGTCTAACAGTTGTAAATTACACAACGTGAAGATATTTCAGTATGAGGAAACAATAGTTCAACCATTCCAAGTGCTAAACAGGGAGATCCCTCCCTCGTGAAACTCTGAACCTCAACAGCCACAAATGTTGAGGAATCTGGATTCCACTTCCGCCATAGAGAGCAGGGTGAGATTGCCACCTTGCAAGGATATTCTGTATAAATATTAAATATTTATGGATAAATATTACCTTTAAATTCTACATCCTGGAGATTGGGGGTGGAGGGGGAGGGAAGAGAGTCAAATGGTGGCAAATTTAACAACTGACCTGGGAGCCCTACCAGCTGATGTTCAATATCTTGAAGACAAGTCAGTATGATTTACTAGCTAAATGTTTCCTTAGGTCACTTTAGGACATTTTTCTTCATCAATAAGCCATCAAGACAACCCGTAACAGACATGATGGTATTAAGACCCTACCTGCCAGAGATTTGTACGATTTGGTTGAAATTTGTTCCCCCAAGGATATACTCTGCCTGTCAAAAAAGAAGAGGCGGGACCAATTATTTCCTTCCTGATCAAACCAGGATACCAGTAGGAACTGTCAGCTTTACCCTTTCTCGCTGATGTACAGGGACCAGTGCTGTTCAACATATGCATAAACGATCTGGCAAAAGGTATAAACAATGAGATGGCAAAATTTGCAGACAATACAAAATTACTCAAGATAGTTAAGTCCAAAGCTGACTGCAAAGAGTGACAAAGGGATCAGACAAAACTGGGTGAGACTGGGCAACAAAATGGCAAATGAAATTCAATGTTGATAAATGCAAACTGATGCATACGGAAAACATAATCCCAGCTATACATACAAATGATGTGAGTCTAAATTAGCTGTTATAGCACAAGAAAGATCTTGAAGTCATTGTGGATAGTTCTCAGAGAACATCTGGTCAATGTACAGCACCAGTCAAAAAAAGCTAAAAGAATATTAGGAACCATCAGGAAAGGGATAGATAACAAGATGGAAAATATTATAGTGCCACTATATAAATCCACGGTACGCTCACACCTTGAGGACTGTGATGCAATTTTGGTCACCTCATCTCAAAAAAGATCTATTAGAATTGGAAAGTACAAAGAAGGGGAACAAAAAAAGGTTGAGGTGTGGAACAGCCTCCATCTGAGGAGAAGTTAAAAAGATGGAGTGTTCATCTTAGAAAAGAGACGACTAAGGGGGGATATGAGAGAGGTCTATAAAATCATGACCAATGTGGAGAAAGTAAATAAGGAAGTGACTATTAGCCAAGACAGTCCAGGACACAACCCCATGCTTTGAGTGTCCCTAAACCTCTGACTGCGACAAGCTGGGATAGATGACCAGGGAAAGATCACTTGATAAATTCCCCTGTTCTGTTCATTCCCTCTGAAGCATCTAGCACCAGCCACTGTCGGAAGACAGGATACTGGGCTTGATGGATCATTGGTCTGATCCAATATGAACATTCTTATGTTCAAAAGGAAACCATACATTGGTTTTAAAAATAAACATTTTGACTCTAAAGGACACAGTGCATAGCTGGGAGGGCAGTCAGTGCCCTAAACTGCTTGTCATCAGCCCTTCTGATTACCACTCCTTTTGCCAGTTACTCTGGCGAGGATTTTCAAAGGAGCCTAAGGGAATTAGGCACCTAGAGCCTACTAAATTTCAATGGGAGATTTGAACATCTAGCTGCCATAGACTCTTTGGGAAAAAATAATCACAGTTTCTGCGCATAGTGATTTACAAACATGAACTACACATGGGGATCAGTTCATCCACCACTAAAATGCAGCTGCCTCTGGAGTAGGACACTGCCGGCTTCTTACTGTTGTGAAGTGAAGAGGAATATTGTACCTGATTGAAAATGCAGGGGGAGTTTTTAGGATGGACATTAATTTGGAGCTGGTATTTGACCTGGATGTCAGAGCTAATGTCTCTTCTCTTACGAAAAAACTGTGGGAACACAGGCATTGACACACTTGATCAAACCCATGGGTCCACCTGGTCCAGTATCCCATCTCTGACTGTGGCCAGCACCAGATGCTCCAGAGGAAGATGCAAGAAACTCCACGCAGGCCCATGTGAGATAATCTGCCCCACATGCAGGTCACATCTCAATCTCAAACAGAAGCTGGTTTAAACCTTGCAGCATGAGATTTTGTAATCCCTTCCCACACTCTTCTTTTAAATTTTGCATTAACTGTTATAACTCTGGATATTCTTGTTATCCCTGTAAACATCCAATCCCTCTGTGAATCTTCCTAAACTATTGGGACAAAGTCTTGGCTCCATCAAAGTCAGTGACAAAACTCCCGTTTGACTACAACGGGGCCAGGATTTCACCTGTGGCCGTAATGACGTCCTGTTGCAATGAGTTCCACAAGCTTTGATGTTCATATCTCAATTGTAAGTGGATCAAGCCAAGTTCACTTCTCAGGGCCATGCCTCATAACTGAGCACCTAATGCTATCCAGCTCCCTCAGGCAAAGCACATCTTTGTAGCCAACTCCAGGACAGCCCATTATTCCTGGCAGAATGCACTGCAAAGCATGAACATTAAGGGCCAGACCCAGCTCTCATTACTGAGAAGAGAATTTGGCCTCCAGAGCTTTAATCAGAGAGATGGCTCCAAAATGTATTCATGTAACTAATTTCATAGAGTCATGGGTTTTAAGGCCAGAAAGGACCATTAGATCATGTAATCTGACTTCCACCCACATCTCCCTGCGGAGACCAGAACCCCCCAGCAGAGGGGAAGGTAGAGCTTTGAGTCTGGTCCCCTGCCATCCCAGGCCACCCCACCATAGACTCAACTATAATTATTTGATGACTTAGTTTGGTTTGAAAGAGATCAGCTCAAAGAGCTTTTCTTACATACTCTCTAGTCCTCCCCTTGCAGCAAATTCCCACTCTGCCTCAGTAGGGAGTCTCTTCCCTTTCCACTTGCAGTATGCCTGTGCATCATTCCAGCTCACGTGTAGCACGGGGTAGTCCAGCTTGGTTTTTATCCCAGATCCTGGACCTGCTGGCTGAGGAGAATTTCATTTAACAGGTTTTCATTGAACCATAAAAACTTTATGTAAAATAAACCCAACAACAGGGAACAGTATAGAGTCTGGGAGGCCTACAATTAGACACATCATCTATGATGTACTGCCATGAGCATCCACCACTCACTTTGCTCTGCCTATCTGTAAAGTACTGAAATAGACAAGAATCTTGGACTTCAGGCGTTCAATGGCTTGTCAGCTAAGGTGGCAACACCTTTGAAATCTATGGGGGGTCGGGGGCAAGAAAAATCTGTGGACATATTTTTTTTAACACCAAAAACATTCATTAGCCCAAGACAACTTTCTGAAAGGCGGGGAGGGTACAAATGATAAATATTAAGTAAGACAGTCTGTGGCAGAGCAAGGAATTGAACCTAGGTCTCAGGTTAGTGGTCGAAATACTGGCCCAGCCTGCTTCACATGAATGTATAAAGATCATACTCTGAACTTCTGCAGGATTTGGAAATGCATCCTTTTATCTTTTTCTACATGGTACAGGGCAACTTGCCTTTGACTACTTGGCAGAAATCAATCTAACTAAAGACTGGAGGATATGCATCTGTCTCAGTTAAGGATAGACCCTCAGAGACTTGCGTAACACATAGACACCAGTTCTATCTACTCTGCTAAAAAGACTTGGCTGGTAGTGGAGTTTATCCCCTAGACAATGATCTCAAACAGGTCTGCAGATCAACTGTGGCCTGTGATCACATCCAGGTAGCTAACAGAACTCCTCCAATCACAGTGCCCCCTAAATATATAAACAAAACGGACAAGAACAGTGCATAGCCGGGAGGGCAGCGAGTGCCCTCAGCTGCTTGTCATCAGCCCTTCTGATTACCACTCCTTTTGCTAGTTATTCTGGTACGGATTTTCAAATGAGCCTAAGGGAATTAGGCACCCACAGCCTAGTAAATTGCAGTGGGAGATTTGAACATCTAATTCCCGGAGACTCCTCTGAAAATCACAGAGGAGTCTCTGCGCTTAACTCTCAATTTCCTCCTTTTATGTGAGTGGAATTGCTAACATTGTAATTAATGCCGTTTCTTCTCCCCTCTGAAGTTCAGCCCATAAGCAGACAGTCTCTGAAGCCCTATGGGATTGCAATTCGCTCCTTTGGACTGCTCACCTGTCGCCAAAATGCATTGTCAATCGGCAACCACCAAGGGGCAGACTAAGAAAAAGGAAAAAAAGAGACCAGATTAAAACACAATCCTGCCATTGAATCGTCCTCAAGCCTTGACTCTTAGTGCTTAACCCATTTCACAGCATGCAGAGTGTTTTTGAGTTGGATATGGTTAGATTCTGTGGCTGGATATGAGCAGCTGGTTCATTTTAAAGACATTTCGATAAAGCTCATAAGTAAGGTACAGGGGGCATCTGATTTTAAAAAGAAAATTCAAGATTTAAAAAACTCCTTTAAAAATGTAGGCTTCCCTGTTTGCAATTCTGTTGAATAAATATCAGGAGATGCCTTGCTCTCTCCATACTCGCCTAGCAGACCCTACTGTACATTCTGCAAACTGGGGCCTTAAATCAGGTAAGGCATAATCCTGCTCTTATTGGGGTCAACAGGAGTTTTGCTCTTGGTTTCAATGGGAGCAGAATCAGGCAGGGAAAAAGCCAAAATATTAAACTAGTTGTTACCCGGTGGTAGTATTCAGCAGAAAAAAAAAAATACCCATTGCAATCAACGAAGTCTTTCCCTCAGGGGTTAATGTTTATAGCAAGACAAACAAATAAAGGTAACACGGTCAGGAAATAAAGTGAAAAACTCCCCAGTGAGGAATCCAATTCCCTCCTAATCCCTGCGGTGTGGAGCCTAAGCTTTCCAAAGGCTTGCATTCCTTCTTCTGGGCACCTGGCTAGAGTTGAAGTTAACGTCTCCTTTCTTCACATAAGGCCACAACATAAATAGTAGACTTTTCAGGAATGGATCTGCTTGTATTTATTCCACCATCCGGACACCACTCTGAGTTCCAAGGACAAACACCACAGCCCTCTTTTCACCATCAACCCCATAACATATTGTTCATGTCACTTTACACACTCCAAATGCACTTTACCTCCAGTTTTTGGGTCACTTTTTTTTTCAGCTCTTCGGATACAAAATCCTCAAAGACAAAGCTCCAGCCGAAGGCTTCTGCTTCAGTTTTATATTTCTTTTCTCGAACAAACTCTCTGGTGTAAACATGTCAGATATAGGTCTCTGGGTAGCACTCCCACAAGGTTAACACCACAAAATTTAATGATCCACATGCATAAGAAGTTGATAAAAGTAAATGTAATTTACAAGAGCTATTCACACCATTTATAGTTTATTGAGCCCCTCCCCTAAATCCAATCAGCTCAATGGAGTTAGGTTTAGAGATGAAACTGACCCAGTTTGTATTGGTTGAATGGAACTGCTATACTGATGTGAACTTTTTTTAATGTTTAAAAACAAAATTTATTGAGTTTCTTTATTTAGATTTATTAAAACAAAACAACCCAAAAAACCAACCAATCAAGGCAGCAGAGTTACTAGAAGTTCCTATTCTAAGCTGTGAGTGCACTTTGCAAAAATTCACATTGAACAAAAGCCACATGCAACCACTTAAATCCACTGCTCCTATTGCAAATCTGTCCCCAAAATGTAATTATCCAGGGCAGCGAATAACCCTGCCCAATCTGTGTTCTATCGCCTCCCAAAATAGCTGAGAATCAAGATGAGCTTCTCGGCACGTCCAAAAAGGACTCATTAAGATATCAGAATGATCTCTGTGCCAGTGCAGGATAGTCCCTCCAATACATAGTCTAGTGCAGGGGTGGCCAAACTGCGGCTCCTTGTACAGGCACCAGGCTACAGGTGCCAACTTTCCAATGTCCAGGGGTGCTCACTGCTCCACCCCTGGCTCTGCCACAGGCCCTGCCCCCCATTCCACCCCCTCCCTGAGCCTGCCATGCCCTCGCTCCCCCCTCCCCACCCTAGCTTCCTGCACACCACGAAACAGCCGATCAGGAGGTGCAGGAAGGGAGGTGCTAATCGGCAGGGCTGCCGGTGGGTGGGAGGCGCTGGGAGAATTGATGGGGGGCTGCTGACGTTCTACTACGGCTGCCAACAAAGGTAAACTCAGCAAAGATAGCTTCAGTCACTACCCAGACCAACTGCATCTAGCTGAAAGTCTCCACCACCCTGCGCCATCCAGTCTCTGCAAACTAAGCAAACGCTAAGCGTAGGCCTCACCTGAAATCCCGGTTGGTGACAGGATATTTGTCAATACCAAATGACTTCACTGTCACTTCCTGGAGAGGCCCTTCATTTTTACCGTCAGGTGAATTTGCTCCCATTTGGAACTTCCCGCCAGGCAGTTGTACCATGTTTCCATCATCTTCAAAAACTATGAGAGATGTTGTGATACAATATAACATTAATTAGTAACAAAATCTTGGAGTGCGTACATTCTTCGCTAGAGGTATGTCTGCATGCTGGGGAAGGAGGAGAATAGAAAGTTGATAATTATACCTAGCATCTAGACAGTGCTTTATATCTTGAAAGTCCTTTGCACAGAGTACACTGAGCTTATTCCTGGTGTAACTCCATGGAAATCAATGAAATTATCCCTGAGAAAAATTTAGTCCATTCACTCATTCTCTCTACTCTCCTAGGAGGAAAACAAGGAAGTATTGTTATCTCAATTTTACAGCTGGAGTAACTGAGGCAGAGAGGCTAAGTGACTCACTCTAGGTCTCTTAATATGCTACAGGACCACTGCTGCTGAAGATACTGATATCTGAAAGACAGCTCCTCTGCATGGCAACAGATTAACCACATAAAGGAATCAGACTAGCAGCACAAAACACCCCCAGCCCACACAGCCTGGATCTGCCCTATGAAAGTTTTGTAAATGCACAGAGGTTTTATTGTGAAGGAACCATTAGAGAACCTACACTATGAAGGGTTCACTGAGGACAACTGCAGCTCAATCTGTTGCTTTAGATTAGAGTCAGTGGTTGGTTGATGGCAATTTATAAAGAGCAGCATTCCTGGGTATTGCTTTGAGTATTCACTCCTGGCATCTAGTCTCGCTCATCAGTTTTTACATGCAGGATTTCAGGCCACCAAAGGAATCTCCTTTGAAAGTATTCAAGGTCTGTCACTTTTCAGCTGCATCAAATGACCCAGGGATTCACGAGGGAAACTCTGAAAGGAGTAGCCCCTCCAGAGATGGGCAGGCCCAGGATTAAATACTGTGTTAACATATTTAGAAATGACTCTGCAAACCTTCAGAAAGAAAGAGAAGGGAAGAATACATCAGAGTGGGGAAGTTACCAGACCTTCACAGCTAGGAAACAAATTTGGGCATGGGGGTACGAAGAAGGGAAGATGAGTAGGAAGGGAATTCCCCTAGCCTTCCCAGCATCACAAACATCAGATCTAGAGTTGAACTTTGTGGGGTATCCAGGAGGATTCTGTCTTAAGCTTGCACTTTAGAGTCAGTGAAGGGATGGATCTCCCAGCTAACTTTTCCAAAGTTTGGAGGTGGGGGTGCTGGTCTCTTTTTACATTGCTCATTTCACCTAACTGCTGGAATAAGTTTAAGAGTTTGATACTGGTTCCTTCAAATCTATTTAAAAGGGAACAGATGGGCCCTTTCTTCCTTGTTTTCAGGCAGTTAAGGATTCATTTTAAGGCAGTACTTCAAGTCTCTGTTCCGGGAGAAGGATTTAGGGTGGTAAGAGTCAGGGAAGACACTTCCTTGAAATGAGTTCCGGTTAATGCAGCCCCTGACAGAAGGGGAAAAAGTCATTAAGTGGGGGCAGGCACCACTTATTAAGCTCTGCTGCAATGAAAGAGTATAAAGGAGGTGGAACGGAAAGGTGGAGCAAGGCATGCTTTGGACACATGAACTCACCTTGCAGACTGGAGCTGCTCCCTAACACACAGGTGCCTAACAGGAGAGCCAGCTGCACTCTCCCAGCAGAGGAGCAGGGTAGCATCGGGGACAGGAACAGGAGATAATTAGAAGAGGAGGTGGAAAGGCTGCCTGTGACGCAGAAAGGCTGGGTACTGGGCTGAAATGCTTCCGGGATCTCCGGCTAGAAGGGAGGCCAGTCAAAGATCTTCCCGGCCCGAGTCCCCGCCTCCCCCTGCATGGAAACGAAAGCCGGGGGGTGATGAAAGGGGAGGAGTATGTGCACAAGCGGCAGCAGAGAAGCTGGCTTCTGCGTACATGGAGTCGGTGTGGAAATTAAGTCATATTTAAGCCATAACCAAAACCCAGCCCGTGCAGGATCGCTCCTGACGGTGCATTAAATTAGTGCACAAGCCATTTGGTGTTCAAGAGGCAAAAGCCAATCACTTTTCACTGAAGCGTTTTCCTTAAAATTGTTACCCAGAATACCTAGGATCCCTCATTTAAAGAGGGGAAAATATCTTACCCTTCCCCCCCCAAAAGCAAGCCTAAAATCCAAACCGATTTTGGGCACTTGACACTTTTCACACTTTCATTTTTGTGCTTCCTGGTCTGCTTTGCATGGGTTTTCATTACCATGACAAATGAAAGGTGTTTTGATTTTTAAAACATGAGGGAAGGGAGGGGACTGTAGGCTCCCATAGACGCAGACCATCCTACAGATGGCGTAGATCCTGGAATGGTTTTTCCTTTTTTTTCTTTGGAAAGTGACTAGCCTTTATATTGCGTCCCTTTAAATGGGGAAAGCACTAGTTACCCTACCTGCTCAGTCAAGAGGACACAGCATTTCAATTCTTGAACCTACTCTTACTGAGATGTTGAGATTTTCTGCAGAGGAAATTTTGCAGTTTTAGAGCCTCTTTATGAGCTCTTCCATACACAAGTACAGAGGCTTGCTTTTTAACTCAACTCTCCAAAGACTGATTCTTCAGGTAGTGACGTATGACTCTAGTGTTACAAGATATTGTTTCAGGATTTTGCTTTTACTCAGTAGGCCTCATACTGTATTCCTTGTTCACCCAAGCTCCATGGTGGGGGATAATGCGCAAGGAATTATCAGATCAATGCCCATATTCACAAAAAAACAAATGTAATAGGATAAATTAGTAAGCACGGCTAGAGTTGAAAGAAGTTAAACATTTCTTGATTACCATTACAACAAAAGGCATGCAAGACTGAAGCTAGAAGTTCTGTAATGTGGAAAACAGAACAGGCAGGCAACTGAAGTAAGAATCTACATTACCCACAGTGATATCAGGCCAGACCTCAACCAGTTGATCCCATACTTGAAGTTTTGATGGCATTGCAGCTGGGTCTAGTTCAAGGTTTGTCAAAGAGTTCCTGTCCATCCCTCCCCCTAAACTCCTCAAGCTGCTGCTCAAGCAGCTTGTGTCATTGGTGAATTCGCATCGGAGTTATCAGATTCTGCCAATAAAAAAACCCCCAAACACTCTAGGAACTTGCCAGCAGGTTTGTGGACTATTTTAAAAACACCCTGGATTGTAGATCACCATTATACATTGCTAATTAAATTCTAAGAATTATGCCTATAAATATGCACAGCTTTCCCCCTATAGATCTCATATCACTTTACAAATGAAGGTGTTGTTTACCCCCGCCCCACACACTTTGTAGACAGGGAAACTGATGCATAGAGCTGACATTAACGGCCGTAAATCAGTCGCATAGCTAGGAAAAGAATCCAGACTGACACTCACCCAGTGCAGTGTCCTACACATTAAAACATATTGCCTCCCAGACAACTAAAAGGTATTCACAAATCCTATGGAGACTCTCCACTCTTAGCAAATCTTCCAAGCTTCAAAGAGTTTGGTGCAATCCAATCTGCATGTGTACATGAGCCACAGAAAGTCATCCCTGCTGGGGGTATTCTAGCAATATCCAGAAAGAGGTGTACAGATAAGTGACATTTCCTCCCAGCTGACAATTACATAAATACATTGACCTGTCCCACATTAGCCATCCCAAGCAAAACTGACACCACTACAAAATAAGCACAGAGCAGAATTGTTTATTGGGTAAAAAGACTGTTGTACATTTCAGTGCAATTAAGAAAAAAAATAAATAACTGATTTTAGAACCTAATATTTGAATAGGAGCGAATGTTTGAGAGTGGCTATGTATACTCCAAAGAGAGGGCTACTTCTGTTACTGTGAAGATCCACTGGAGGCTGGAGAAAATAATGCCTGTAGCTGGATTTTTTTTTTTTTTTTTTTGAAGTTACTTAAGGGCATCTCCCTACTCAAGGCAACCATCACAGCAGAGGGCAGATTCAGTTCAACCTTTGAGAGACGACATTCCAGCTCGCATAATTTCATCAACCAAAAGAATGTTGCTAGCGATCACCGTGCTAAAAAGATCAAAACATTGATGGTCAAAACTTCTGCATTATTCTACAGTTCCTCCAAACAAGAGTACCAACTGCATGCATCTCCCCCCCTTCAGTCCCCACTTCACACACCCACTCTGTAGATTATGTTCTACATTCACTAACTTGTTAAAAAACTTGTACCGGCTGTTGAAGTGTCATTCTGTAAGTTATTATAAACCAATCTTGGCTTATTTAAGAAGTTTGATTTCTCTATGGCAGACAGAGGTGAAACAGATATCAAGACTAGTCATTTTTATAAAAACATGTGAGTACAATATAGTTATATTTCTACACTGTACATTTAGATAAAATATTTCTGTAAAGATTAACCCATCCCATATCAATCCATCAAATTTGACTAGTAGCAATGGAAGCCTATTTTAATTTAAAATTAAAAAAAAAATTACAAAGAATTTACCATGAATGAAGTAGTTGTTTTTTGACATTATAATTATCCCAAATTCCAGCTGTCGCCGCCACCATTGGTTCACCTGGGAATGCAAAATAAATCCCCTTTTAAGCAATTGATGCATTTTATTAATGTAGTTCAAAAATCTTGTTACAGACAATAGGAAATCACAAGACATTAACATGTTCTCCCCCCACCCCCACCATAAGAATGGCCATATTGGGTCAGACCAAAGGTCCATCTAGCCCAATCTCCTGTCTTCTGACAGTAGCCAATACCAAATGTCCCAGAGGGAATGAACAGAACAGGTAATCAAGTGATCCATCCCTTCACCCATTCCCACCTTCTAGCAAAACACTTGCTGCTGCCACCAAGAGGCAAACCAAAGCATCTCCTACTTCATACTAAACACTGGCCTTCATCTTTGTGTGCCCATATGTTACAATGAAAAATACACTTTGTAAATGGAGTGTCTGAGCCTCCAAATGTGGAGCAGTGGCTCACCATGTCAGTTAATTCTCTTGCATAAAGCTATATTGAAATTAACATTATTCATCACGAGTGAAGTATTCTTCTAGGAAATATTCTTCTTGTAAATCTAAACAACTAAAGAAGCTGCTGATTGAAAATCTGCCAGAAGATCTTACAAAAATTCCGCCAGTCTTGAAACATCTTTAGAAGCTAAAGCATGATGGACTTGCTGTACATTAAATAAAAGCTCCATTTCCTCCTCAGCAGAAACAGCACCATTTTGAGGGCTCAAAGCAAAAATTAATCCTAATTGTCTGAACATATTTTAAAGTTTCTTACCAGTGTTCAGATCAACTCCAATAAGTTGTCCTGATCCTGCATATTCGGCCAGAACTTTCACTAGTGTTTCCTGGGGGTCATAGCCAGAGTTCTGCGCAAGAACCTTGGAGGGGGAAGGAAGGGGAAAAAAAAAGCACATTGTATGTATTAAACTTAAAGCCCTGTATGTTGTTTCAGAAGGTGCATCATTAACTGTTAATCTCTACCGCAGCTCCCAACATATCCCCCTGCTGGTATAACTCAGACAAAAATTAGGAAGGGTATACATCCTTGCCTTCAGTTCAAAACATTACTCATGTCTGTCCTCTGGCAAAAGACTCTTCAGTGAAGTGGACTACTGCTAAAACAGGTACAATTTTCTACACTTTATAACTGCTCTGAAACTATTACTTTAACCAAGAGTACTTTTATACCTTAGGAATTATGAGCAGAGCATCAGCAAAGGCTTGAACTCCAAACTGGGCTCTTCCTTTTACATTGGGCTTATGTTTCACAAGAGCATCAGCTATTGCCACTTCTAATGCACCAGCTCCTGCAACTACACATCCTGTAAGAGATAAAACACACTATGTAGTCCAATTGTTTGATAGGCTGTACACTAATTTAAGTTAGTGGTCATGAAGCTCCCACAGAGACAAAAAGAGGTCCGTTTAAGATTTGCTGACTGTAGTGAAGAGCTCCAAGCTTTTACTGGGCAGAGAGAAAGCTAGGAAGTTGAAACAAAAGCGTGTATGTTTCTATCATATTCACTAAAAACATGCCAAGACGGTGGTGGTGATTTTTAGTAAAAATCTTACTAATTGGCCAGCAGTTATATTTTAGGCCCACTGTAGACATTTCAGCAAGACAGCAGAAAGTCAAGTCAAGATTATTAGTATTACATGAAGTAATTTAAATAAAGCACCAAGTCTACACATATTAAAAGGTTTTCACATCAACAGTTTGCAGTTCTCATGTGTCATTTTTAGTTAAAAAACATCTAGAAGAGCTGCTTTGTTTTTGTTTTCTCCTTCCCTTTGAAATGGAGATTGGAATAGAAGAGAAGCAGCAATTCTACCGTTTTCTTGGAATAAAACTCAGGTTTTGGTAACACCATACATATATACTAATTCAAGATACTTTAAACAGATTTTTGAAAAATGTGTTACCGGTTCATTATTTCCACTGATAAGAAATGCTGTTCTAATGATACTTCCCAGCATGAACTCTAGACTGATAATGCAGAGTAATAAACTTTTAGATGACTGGAAAGCAAGCCTTTCCTAGCCCTCGTCTATGCTTCCAGAGGCATAGAGGGTATATTACATATAGCTACACACAGCAGTGAAAAATAGTCCGTGTCCACACTGCAGTATGTAGCTACATGTGGCAGTGTAGCATGGGAGGCACTGCTTTGGTGTGTAGAGATTTATGTAGGGTAGATTACCTAGGGTTCTGGCATGTCTATTCAGCCAAGCAGTGCTTCACGGTCTACACTGCTCTTTATATTTGTGCTAGTGAGGTGTGTGGTGTCTGTACTCTATATGCTGCCACACATGTAGACATACACCTTGCAGCTAAAGGTATGTATTTTTTATTCTTCCCACTTCCAAAAGCACTGAATTTAATTAGATCTAAAGTTTTAATAATTTTCCCTGCAGTGATTAGAGCATCTTGTACTAAGAGTATTCCAGCAACTTTTAACTGCAGTACTTAACTTATTCCCTTTCTTGGAGAAAGGCAACATGCAGCTATTGTGTCACCTAACATGTAACTTCAGTTACAATAACTGACCAAATGTGTGCCCATCTTTCCTAAATACTCACTTTAAAAACAGCAAGGCACTGGGAACACTTCAAGTAGAAGTGTGCTTTAGCACAGAGTCTGTATAAACTATTAACAAAAGCGAACAATTTATCCGTATCACCCGACAGAAAAGTACAGGCACATAGATGTGCATTGGCAGCTGTTTTGCACATTTCAAGATGTGCCTCATAAGACCTTGCTAAATGAACCACCACCACGAGACTTACCATCCTCAATAGCATTTTTGACAGCACGTAGCCCATCTCTTACTGCATCCTTGATTTGTATGAGCGTATGTTTATTTGGCCCCCTGATCAATAGGGTAACAGAGCGAGGGTTGTCACACTTCTCAATGAAGGTAAACTTCTCTTCACCCTATATGCCAATAGCAAGTTTCTAATATCACATTTTTGCTTAACAAAAAACCCCACAGTACATCCATGTAAATCACTAAATGAAAAATATTTAACTATGGTGCATCTGAGTATTTTAAGACCGATGTCAACAAGAGAAGGAGGACTTGTGGCACCTTAGAGACTAACCAATTTATTAGAGCATAAGCTTTCGTGAGCTACAGCTGAGGAAGTGAGCTGTAGCTCACGAAAGCTTATGCTCTAATAAATTGGTTAGTCTCTAAGGTGCCACAAGTCCTCCTTTTCTTTTTGCGAATACAGACTAACACGGCTGATACTCTGAAACCTGTCAACAAGAGAGTTATTCAGATAAATTAATTTTATACTGAACCTTTCAGGAGGGGAAGAGAGAGAGAGAAGGGGAGAAGTTTGTCTCCTCACCCTCAGAAGCTGTTCAGATACCTTCTCAATGATATTTTATCCTTAAATAGAGAACAAGTTTATTTTGTTTTTTCCTTTGGTTCAATTTTATTCTTTAACCCCAAACACATTCTACACATGACAAGGAACAACAAGGACAAGAAGTCCCAGTGACTTTTTATGAGACTTCCATTACTGCTCTCAAACTTTTAAATGAATTCTCATGGGCACCTAAATGCAGGCAAAGACCTCCATATGTTTAGAAGTAGCAGAATTAACAATAAAGCCTGAACTGAAAAAGACTGCTGCAGACACCAGATAGGAGCCAGAGGAATATCTAGTTTAGCCTTGGTTAGAAGATGAAGGTCTTACGCACCAGTGTATACTCGTAGACAAGACCAGCATGCCCCAAACAGTCAGCAGTGAGGTCATCCACAGAATTCATAGCCATACCACCACAAGCAAGTGTCAATCTGAAAAAGGATGTACATAAAAACACCTAAAGCATGTTACATTAAAAAAAAGTGAAAAGAAGCTAGAGAATCTTAGTTGTGTGAATAGTCCTGAGTGAAGATGCTTTTCACACCATGCCATATATTGTTATAACATATAGGCTGGTCTCCTTATTTGTGAATTTATTTCAAGATATTAAGGTTTGTTTATTCAGGGGATTTATTTCCTAGTGTTCAAGTTTAAAACAATTCAAGCCTCTTCTATTCTACTCAGAGTTGAAAGCTTACTGTAAACATGGTTTATACTGGACCGACAGTTTTTACTCCTGTAAGAGGTGTATGTGCTTGAGCTAAAGGGATATTTTATTTCAGTTTTGAAAGAAAATATACAATAAAGTAAAAATGGAAAGAGTGAAAGTCTAACACAAAATTCCTTCCCCAAGAACTGACCTCTCCATGTTCCTCCTTTTTGCTCTGCGCAAAGCTACTATTCCTTCTTTTGCAAGTGCATCCAAGGAAAATGGGTCAATTCCCTATAATCAAAGGGAGAAGTACACATTAAGAAAACTAAAAATAGAGATTCAGTCCAGCACTAAAGACCAAATTGTACATTCAGTTCATACAAAAGTTAAGTGGGAGGTATGCACACTTATCTGAAAAATACACTGCTGACCAAGCCTGACTAGGGTTTGTCTGAAGAAGCCTATACACTTAACTGAAAACAAAGCATCAGGCCTGCCAAGAATGCCAACATTTTAAAGTAATTTTTCCAGTTACTTCGTATTCTCATTTATCTCACCTTTTGATTGATCACAATAAATCCTTTATTTGAATCACCACAGACTCTCTTTTTCAAATCTATGATTTTGTTCACTCTGTCTTCAATGAATTTTCTCTCAGCTTTTACTAACTTCTCTCTTTCTTCTGCACTCTTATAGAAGAATCCCGAGCTCACCTCTCTGAAAAGAAAAAAAAAAAGAAATTGTTCAACATTACTACTAGTGCTCTAGAGTGTTAAAATAGCAGAATCTTAAAATCAGAAGGGGACTTAACTTACATGTTTCAGTTAAGACATCAATTAGCTAAAATTACAGTACAGCACTATGAAGTGTACAGTCCTTTTGAATACATGTAAAAAGGAAAAGGATTCCTTCCAATGCAGAGGCACAGTACAGAATTATTCTAGCACAGAGTTATACCAAGGTAACTATGAAGTATACTTGGGTGTTCACTGTGCAATGTAAGACTTGTTGGAGGCATAAGGGAGACTTTGTCATTCAGTAAGCCAACAGAAGGGACGATTATGCTAATGTGTCCACAATCCAGCCCACCTCAAAAGCCAATTCATCACTCCACTAGTTTGGAGTTAAACATTTGACTTCATTTCCTCCTTTTACACAAAACCAGGCTAGTTCTTTCTCTCTCTCTTTTTTTTAATAAAAGGATATTCTAAAGTATTTATTACTCTTAAAAGGTTTAAGATACATATGCAAATATGAATTCACACTACCAGAGTCAGGTATATTTCTTCCCTTGTCTCACTGGCGACTACTTACGTTTTTTCGTATTCTAGTGATACATTGCAAGTAAGGATGTAAGCATCTTCCACTCTTTTCTTCATGTCCGGATGACGAGCACCATGGTCCAAAACAAGTCCTCTAATCAGCCTGTAAAAAGTCAGTAAGATGACCTGTAAGAAATCCTTTATACACAGGGTAGGAAACTTCTGTTTTCCTGAAATGTAGTCATAAAACTCATACTATAGTTGAGCAAACAGATTAACTACCATACTGTCACATTAAGAATTCCTTGGATCATGTATCCTACTTGTATGGACATGCTAACTTTACACAAAGCATACCATTAGGAACAAGTGAAAAGGAAATATACTCTAGCATAGTGTCTGACTGCATTAGCTACTGAAGAAGCCAATGCAGAATTCGTCCATGCCACTCAAGTTAAATATATCTACACTTCTTTGTATTTTCAAAGAATTTTGAAGCATTATGGTTCTCGTAACATGTAATTCTGATAAGATTTTATACATCTTCACTTAAGAGGACACTTAAGACACATTAGGAGCCACCCCGTGCTGCCAATATTTTAGAGTTACAAAAGGTGGAGAGTTGGATTCCTGTTCACCTTCCATTTTTGATTAGTCACCTAAAACTTACACTTCATCTATACTGGAAGTGGACTTGCATTCCAAAAAAGATGGAATAGTTAAAAAGGAATAAGACACTTCATGTTTTTGACGCTGACAACTGTTTTAAAACAATCTTTGAAAGTGAACAGTTGTATACATGTACCTAATGTACATTTTATACTTGAAATGAATGTGTAGTGATAATGATGTTCAGAAAAGTGTATCAGAAGAATACAGTCAGATCCTCCAGCATAAAGGGACATGATTTAGTCTCACTTGTGTCCAGTCCCTCCAGGCCTGTTAGAAGATTAGCAAAACAGAGATTACAGGAAAAAGGCTATTTTTCAGGTTATTTATTTTGTAATTCTGACAATACCTAGCTATTCGTCAGTTCTGTAGTTTTCCCTGCGTAGTCAGTTTCCTCTTTTCAAAGAAAAGAGGGGTAAGAAAAACGGGAAAACGCAATTGTAAATTGACAAAAAATTGGCAGAGGGACTCAGAGGTGGTATACTACCCCTAAAGCTACCTTCAACTGTTTTAAAGCAATTAAGTTTCAAGCTATGATTAACCTTTAAGTACAGAATGCATTACCAACATTTTATAGCTACCTACGCTGTTTCAGTTTCCGATTTGTGCTTCATCTCCATAATCTCAACCATGTAGAGGTCAATAGGCTCATCTGGTTTTCTGATTGCCAAAACAGCATCTACTACAGCCTGAAATAGGAGAGAATGCCTCCATAAAAAACAATGCATTCGTCAAAAAAGCAACCCAGCCAGTATTTCCTCAACGTGCATACATTCTCACCCCTTCCCCAAATAGTTACAGAACAAGCTGAACACCTGGAGTTCCTTACACAAAAGGACAGTAAGGTAGATGACAGACAACACATGCACACTTGCCTCTGTTAAGATATCAGCAAGTTCTGCATGAACTTTAGTACGCAGGGACGTTCTGGCAACATCCACAAGTGTCTCCCTGTCCATCTCCTTGGTTACTTTGACTTTCTCCAAAACTTCAAGTGCTTTTTCCTTTGCAGCTTCAAATCCTTCGGTGACTATTCTAGGGTGCAAGCCCTAATTTTTTAAAAAGAGTTAAGTAACAGAATGAGTTGACTGAAAACTCCTATTTACTAGTTTTACTTGAAAAGTTAAGATTTGAAGTGTTATCTCCAAACTTCGGATACCACAAACACCCATGACTTTGGTGCTGTAAGACTGAAGTTAGAATTTGCATGCTACAGAGAAGGGAAAAAAATAAATAAAATAAAAATTGTACTGTCCTTCTGAATACATGTAAAAGGAATGGCACTCCTTCTAATGCAGAGGAAAAGTACAGATTATTTTAGCACAGAGTTATAGCCAAGGGAACTACAAAGCACACTTGGGTGTTCACTGTGCAACATGAATTAATAAGGTATCAGCCTAAGTTTCCTGGCACACACTGCCAGCAGCGATTCCTTACTCTAGGAAGGTGCCTCTTATTGTCATACAATTAGAAAACAAGAGCTTTAAATTCAAATAGAAATAAGTCAAAAACAAATTGGTAGATACAAGGTACATCCTGCATCTATCATAGGTGGTTTCAACCTGTAACAACGTAACCCTGGCTAGCTGATCATCTGTTTTAGTTTTTACCCAATGTATTTACACAATAAAAAGTGTCTCAAAATAAAATAATTCTGGAAGAGCTGTAACACCGGAAGCCTTTTTTTATGAACATGAAACATTAACTGCAATGACGCTGAACAGCCTCAAAGGAAAATGTTCACTCATTTTCTTATGAAAGTGAAAAATTCATACGTACCTCGGAAATATAGAGATCTGCCTGCTTCAGCAGCTCTCCAATGATCAGAACATTTGAAGTGGTACCATCTCCAGTGATGTCATCCTGTGCTGTTGCTACTTTTGCTATCAAGGAGGCTGTTGGGTGTTGTATTTGCTAAACAAAAACAAGACACTGAACAATAAATCTTGAATTGTTATGGGAGTAACTATCTGAAACCAATTTAACCTGGCCAGTGCTTACTTTTCACAACCACTAGTGCATCTGAATGATTTTGTTTTTATTACTTTAAAGTGACACCATCTAATTAAAGAGTCATATTTAAAGAACCAGCTATAGTGGTCATAGACTTTGCATAACTCTTGTTTTGACCAAAAAGCAATGAAAATAAAGAACCAAAGCACAGCACTGGTTTCTTCAAACATTAAGAAGTCCTTATCAGCCGAGTTATTCTAAAAGGACCATGTATACATGCCTGACAGTGACCCGGGAAAGGAGAAAAAGGATGTTATTTTAAGAAGCAGCACAGAAAAGTTAACCTTAATGGAGTAGACAGAACATACAAGCACAGAGTAGACGGCATTTAAAAGTGTGATGTAAAGTACAGTACAATGAAAGATTGCTGTAATATTTCATTTAGCTAGCATGTGGCAGGGAAACTACAGTGTAGTAATGGATCTGTGTGTAGCAGAAACTCACACGTGGACCACACCCACCATGCAGCCCAGTACATTTTTCTTTTTTAACTTCACACATCTGTACCTTACTACCTTTGGCCTCAGTTCTGCATGTACATCTGCCCAGAGCCCTACTGTTTGCAACAGAAATGCAGGCCTCTCCCTGATCAGATGCAAGACTAGGACTTTAGAGACATACCAGTGTTATGTGAACCAAAAGAAATTTTGGGTAAACAAGAGCATATTTAAGAGTAACAGGCAGGATACTGAATGAAAGATCTACCCCTTTCTGAAGTCTGAAATCGGTAAACAACAAACCAATGAGGCAACGGATATATTTTAACTAGGGAATTAACAACTTTCCTTTATGGTTGCCAACCCATGAGATTTAGCAAACATCTGCCCAAAACTACCGCTGCCTTCAGCCACTGTATGAGAAGCCCCGTTCATCATCGTTACCGCACAGAGCTCCAGCCGCTCTGTTCGCCCCAGGGGGTCGGGGGAAAGGGGCGCACTCACCATCTCGTGAAGCAGCACGTTGCCATCCTTGGTAAGCTTGATCTCTCCAGCCCCGGACACCAGCCTGCGAGGGTCACAATGCAGAACAGTCAGCGGCTGCGCAGCCTCCGCCTTGCCCCGCACCCCAGCGGCCTGCGCGTGGCCCAACCCCAGCGCGTGGCTTAACCCCAGCGCGTGGCTTCCCAGGCGCCTGCACGGCCACGGGCCACCGGCGCGGCGCGGCGCAGCGCAGCCCGGCCAGGGGGCCGCGGCTAGCGCCAGCCTCCCGCCCGCTGCTTTGTCTCCAGCGCTCTGCGCCCCCCGGCCTGCGGGAGCCCGAGGCTGCCCGGCGCCTCCCGCTCCGCGCGGGGCCGGCGGAGAGCCCGCCAGTCACGGCGGACAGCGGCTCCCGAGAGCGGCCGGCCCGGCTCCCCAGCGGGCCCCACCGCTACACCCGCCTCGGCCACGCGGCCTCTCCCGGGCCCCCCGCCTCGCCTCAGCCCGGCCCCCGCGGGTCTCACATCTTCATGGTGCCCTTGGGGCCCAGATTGGTCCGCAGCACGTCCTGCAGTCCCCGGGCCGCGCTGATGTTGACGGCCAGCGCCGCCTGGGCCCGGGCCACCTCGGCCTTAGGGTTGAGCGCCTTCACCGCCGACATGTCTGCAGCAAGGCCGGGGAACGAGAAGGCTCCAGCTACCACAGCCGCCGCCCCGCCCTTCTAGAACACTCCGCCGGCGCCAGCCCCGCCCGCCTCCCATTGGCCAGGCCGAGCCGGCTGCAGGACCATTGGGCAGCTCGCTTGTCGTTCGTTCCCAGTGCCCACCCCCTGCAGAGGCGCTCGCGGCCGCTGGAAGCCGTTAATATGCAAATCTTCGTAATCACGTGCGCATATTTTAATTAATATACAACGAGAGCTCATTAATATATACAAAGTTATTACTGTACAATAGGATGACCAGAAAGCAAGTGTGAAAAATGGGGACGGGCGGGGGGGGGGGGGTAATAGGTGCCTATATACGAAAAAGCCCCCAAAATCGGGACATCTGGTCACCCTACTGTACAACCATGCCTAGTCATGTAGGATTGCGACTCAATATATGAATAACGTAATTAACATGCACAAAATAGCTGGTCACAGTTATAGCTATTTGTATGCAAATCAAATAATTAACATGCCTCTAGGTCATTAATGGATATATTACTAGTTAGCAATGGCAATCCCCCAGTTACTAAAATCACAAGCTTGCCTGAGTTAGAAATTAGCCAAGTTTTTTTTTAAATACTGGATTAATATTGAAATTAGCTTAATGAATAACAGATAAACTCAATTAATATTTCAAACAGCCTTCTTTGCTCTCCTTGCTACTGCTATACCCTTGATGTGCTGCTCAGAGTAATAAGCAAATGTCCAGTATTGCCAATCCCCAATGTTCAAAAATCATGAGTCAGGCTCCAAAAAACTGAGATTTGCTTTAAAATCCTGAGATTTCACAAATAATAAAATTAAGAGTTTTTCTTTTTATTTGCCTTGAATTCTGAATCTTTAGGGTTCCCTTTTTCAAGATATTATCTGTAACTATGAAGGCTCGAAACTTGCTTGTTTTAGATGAAAGTTGAGATTCTCAGGTAATCACAGGACTTCAGGAGCGGAGGCTTTAAGAAAAACAACAAATATTGCGAGACTTGTGTACTTGCAATAAAATCAAGAGAGCTGGGAAGACTGAATGTCCTCAGCGGGGTGTTCATTATAGTAAATTCTACAGACTAGCTTTTCAAAGGGGCCTAAGGGAGTTAGGAACCCAACTCTGATTGAAAGTCAATGGGCTGTGGGCACCTAACTCACTTAGGATCCTTTAACACACACCCCCCAATCCTCAGTGGAACTATTCATAGAGTAAGCACCATTGGCCATATTTTTAAGGTATTTAGACGCCTAAAGATGCAGATAGACAACTAGTGGTCTTTTCAAAAAATCCTAGGTGCCTAACTCTCATTCACTTCAGGCACCTATCTGCATCTTTAGGTGTCTACATACCTTTGAAAATATGGTCTGTCCTCAGGGGGACTAGTACAATAGTAGACGCAAACCTCTGAGTGTAGTAGCTCACATACGTAAACAATACACTTTCACTGGGAGAGAAAGGATGGCCTAATGACTGAGGGACTAGTCTGAGATGAGGGAGACCTCTGTTCAATTCCCTGGTCTGCTATGGACTTCCTCTGTGACCTTAGGCAAGTCACTTAACTCCTCCGTGCCTCAGTTTCCTATATATAAGAGATCCCAGAGAGGAGACAGGTGCCTTTGGAATAATACTGCTCATTGAAATATCATGATATAATGCCCCTATGACTGAAGTGGTTACAGGATACATAGATACCTCCACTGTGATTGCAGATGCCAGATTGTCAAAGGTAGTTAGGTGCCTCTGCCCTTGGTGGGTCTAGCTACAGGCCAGATGGTGGTCGATCCTGTGTGTCCATACAGGAAAGAAAACAAACACCCCCTTTACTATTCCCTCTTCAAGCAAAGCACACTGGGTGGGGGGGGGGAGCAGCTTCTGCAACAGTCCACTCTGCCCATTGCAACATGCTGGCATTACAGAGAGATGTAAACTATGCCAGGTGTAGGGCTGATGGAGGGTATGTCCATCCATTGCCACAGGGAGGGAGCTGTGAGGCCGAATATGACTCTACCTCACAATAGGATCTCCAGTCTGATTGTGGGGCAGCACAACACCGTGCTGCCTTGTAGATGGGCTCATGGCAAAGCCATGACAGAGGTCCAGACTAAGTACTACACACTTTGCCCTTGGAGGAACTACTTGCAGTAGTATGCTAAGGGTACAGTGCTTACTAGTGAGAAAGCAGGATGAGGGAGTTTTGGGAGACCTGGTTGTGAATGATAGAGCTAGGTATGGGAGCCCAAGAGTTTCTGTGCAGCTGAAAGGTGGCAACCTGCTTGGGTTACTGACTTTTTGATGTTTTTTTATGCAGTTGGTGAGTAAGCATCAATGGGAAATATATCAGCATGTTTGGACCTCTGTGGTTTTGCTGAGCTGCTGGCAAGTTATTCTAGTGAGGAACCAAAATAAAAAATACCAGGTAGGCTTTCTTTGTCATTGCATTCATCTTTTTTTAAATTCAATATTCTAAAATGCAGGAAATTGCACTTGGTATCTCAAAATGTACTGTTAGAGGGGACCCCTGGAATTTTAATTTTAATTGTCTACTCTGTGTGTCTGGCTACTGGCTACAGGCCTGGAGAAAGACTGCACACATAGCTTTTGGGATCTCTGTCCCCATATATCCTGCCAAGGAGACTCCACTCCTGAATCTTCCACACATCCCTGACATTCTCCCCCAAAGGATTCCACAGTCCAAATATCACACCCAAACATTCTGACATGCACCTTTGATTAATGATGATTAGCCGGCCTAGCCTCTAGCTGTAGCATGTAGCATGCAACCAGCCAAGAGAGGGCAATATAGTCAAACACACACATACATGTGCACATGTGTACACACACACATTTCCTATCCTTCATATTATGCAACTTCCAGGTGTATGATCTTTTCCTGTGATGTTCCCTGGAAATGGGGCAGTTGTATTGTCAATATAGATAAAAAGGGGTCAGTGTCAATATGAATCCAAGGCAAGGCTGAAGCCATCTGTAAGGAATTCAGTTTTGGCCTTGCCCCAGCCCTGATGCCTATGGTGTTCAAATACTCAGGAGCTATTTCAGATAGGGGGCTTTGATTTAGTGCAGGGGAAAAAATGTAGTCTTTTTTTTGTTTTAGTTAGAGTTTTTGCATGTTTTATCAGCAAGAAAAGCCAACTTCAAAAGAAATCCATCAGTCCTTAGTTTAAGTCAGTATCTACACTTCTCACCAAATGGCGTTTTCTCAGGAGCCTCAAGGAGTTAGTGTCCAATTCACATTGACTTTCAAGGGGATTAGGGTGCCTAATTCCACTAGGCCCCAATGAAAATCCCAGCTAAAAGTCTCTGTGCTTCCTCCCCGGACCACACATTTGAGGGCTGCTGTTTCAGAGTATGCAGAACAACTCTTTCTTATTACGACTTTTATATTTTTAGAGCAGTTGAACTCCCATTTTGCATCAGTTTTTTAGGGATCCATGCAAACCTGTCGATTTACAGCTCATTTTCATTTCAGTTGTTGAACTGTTGTGCATTTAATTTTTAATGTGCAATAAAAATATAAGGGCAGATACTTGCTGGAGTAAATTGTCCACTGAAGTCAGTGATGCTGTGACAATTTACATCAACTGAAGAACTTCCCTATAATGTTTAAATGGATGAAATCCTGTCTATTAAACCCAACTAAATCTATAGAAACCAAAGGGGGGATATTTCTACTTGACATATGCAATAAGAATTCTGTCGGCCAAATTATGCAGTCCTTACTCAGGAAAAACTGCCATTGGGTTTCTGAGTAGGAACCATTTTCTCTAGTCTTTATCTGATTCAATTTGTCCAGCATCAAACTGTGATTAACCCATGTTAAAATAAACTATTTCTAAGCCTGTTTAAAAACACAATGTCCTGACAAAGATAAAACTAATAAACAGAATCAGAATAGACATTAGAGACGTCAGTGTCACTCCAATAGGGGGTCCTGCCATAGGAGTACTCTGACACAAGAAGCTACACATAGATGCTCATATTGACCACTGATTATTTAAATATTGTTAATATTTGAAACGACAAGGATGACATAGAAGGAGGCACCAATGAAGCTTGTGACTTTAATTAATCCACATAAATCGGAGGAATAAGGTTGCCAGAATTGCAAAACAGCTGATGCATGAACTGTGACTGTTGTACTGACTGGCTCTTGACAATCTTTTCATACGGATGCCAGTCACAAGACTGCCCATCAAGAAGTGAATAAATGGAGCTATATCAGCCACAACAGCTTTCCTGCCTTTGAATATAACAACCAACTTAAAAGGAGAGATGGCAGTTTTCGGTTGGCTGCCTGAAGCTCCCTAACTAATGGTTACAAGTAGAGCTAGTCGAAAATTTTCTGATGGAATATTTTTCCACTGGAAAATGTTGATTAATCCAGATTGAAACATTCTGCAGGAACATGTCAATTTTGACAAAATTTAATGAACTCCCCTCACACCCTCAGCTTCGAAATGAAGCATTTCAACCTTATCTGAATGGCACACTTTGATTTTTCATTTAAAAACAACTTTGTTTCAAAATGTATTTTAGATTACATTATACACTATAATATAACATTTTAAAAAGTTAAAATAGAAATAAAATGTTTACATTTTAGCTAAACAAAATGTTTACAGTGACCTAAATCAAAATTTGTTGAAAATGTCATTTTGCAGGAAATTTGGAAATTCAATGTTTCTTTCCAATTCAGAACAAAAACTGATTTTGAAATCATGCAATTTCCCACAAATGGAAATTCCAGTTTCCACACAGCTCTACTAACAATCCAGATTATTCATAAAAAGAAATCCGCCCTCTAATTTTGGAAACCACTATAATTTCAGTCCCTAATCGAAAATGCACAGGAGTACCAGTATAAAAGACTGTACACTATCTTCTACATTTGTTTAAAATAGTGTAAATTTGGAGTCATCACACTGATTTAAATAGAGCCACTCCAAATTTATATTGCTGTAAAAGTTGAGGCTTGATCTTGCAAGATGCTGAACAGCCTCCTGGTCTTGATATAGTAAAGCACCTAGGCATGTGTTTAACTTTAAGATTGCGAGTAATCCCATTGACTTCAGTTATTCAATTTCTCAGTGCTTAGAGTTACCTTTCACTAAAATGCATCCCTTTTTAAAAATGAGAAGGTAGCTTTTTTATTCAGGACAATAATCACTGGCAATTTTGGCTTACAGAATGCCTGGCAAAATGGGCCAGATCCCAACACAGCTACATCAGTTTACATCAGCTGAGGATCTGTCCCCAAATCTCCACAGGTACCTCAAAATTCCTTCCTATGTTTCCATATTCATGTGTAATATGTATCAGAGCTATCTACATTGGCCTGTCAAACCCTGTTTAAAGCAAGTTCATCTGAACTGTGCTTGAACTGGCCATGCTAATTTAGTGAAAGCCCACGCGTAGAAGGGAGCTACATTAATCTTTAAATAGGCCAATACTTCTTACATCTCTTTGGTACCATGTGTCTCTCAATTCACGTGAGAATGGAGATATTCCTCAGCTCCAAGCTGGATAATTTAAGGGGTCAGATCCTCAGCTGGTGTAAATCAGCTTAGCTCCACTGACTAAGAATTCTTCTGTTACAAATATAAACACTGAGTTATCCTTAGTTCTGGGGATAGTCTTTGTAACCGTATCCCTTGCCTCTGCATTACTAGGAATAGTAATCCTGGACCACGGCCCCTAACATCCCTACACTCACCTCTTTGTGTTTTTGTGCCAAGCTCTTTTGTTTTATTTTGCTGAGGCTTCAGAACCCTGATAAATTTCTGTGGCACAGAGTGACATATGAAACGAGCAAACTCTCCACCTCTCCTTGCAATGCTCTCTCTGCCAGTACATCCTTAGCCAACCAGGGAGCTAGCAGGGCTGGGCTATAGGCGCTCCTCCTCCAAAGGGGGCAGGATTGCACCTCTCTTTCCTAAGCCTGACAGCAAACAGCTGAACACCTCTAGTTTCATGCATGTAGAGATTAAAAAAAAACTCGCCGTGCTTACTCAGCAGATTATAAAGAGCTATTTAGAAAATGCACCTTTCTTCCTGATCAGCTCGTGCCTTTGTATATATATGACCAAAGGTCCCAGCTTATCATTTCTTTTCCTGCACAACCAGGAGGTTTCCAGCAGCAGCAACAGCAGCCACGGGCAGTACAATACTGTAAGTCACAAGGACTTTTTTTTTCTCTGTTTAAAAGGGGATGTCTCTCTGAAACCTCATATCCATCTTGCTCCCAATTTGTTTTCTATTCCAGACAGTATGTGATGGACTTAGTTTTCAGAACCTTCCGGGTATTTCTTGTTGTTGGTATGACTGTGTTCTCACACCAGATGCAGTGACAGTGAGGTGCTGGTTTGCAACAAGAGTATAAATGAATGATGCAATCCTATAGAGGGGAATCATCATCACTTTACCAGAAGAAAGCACTACCCAAAAAGCTGAAAGGGGTCCTATATTTATGGCTATATCATTTGGTCTCCTTTGCCTTTTCCTCATCTATTTTTTATAAAATATTTAAAGCAATTTACCCTGGTGCATTGCTGTTAGATGTCAACTGACAGTTGCAAGTAACCCATCTGTTGATTCAAAATGCAAATATTTATTTACATTGCTTCCTTTAAAAGCTGAACTGAAAATCAACATGTTGAACCACGCTCAGTGATACCAGGACCTGAATCCTTTAGTCCTTGTGCACCAAAAACTCCTTAGGACTCCCAAGCTCTATTATTTTTAATGAGTATTATTATTTGGTCTTTTAATGTAATTACTGCTAATAATAATTTGCTCAAATATAGCTCCTTTCATCTGAAAAGCTCAAAGTGCTTTTCTAGCATTGTGAATTAAGCCTCGCAACAACCTTGTGAGGTAGGTATTTATATTCCCATTTTACAGATAGGGGAATTGAGGCACAGAGAGATTAAGTAATTTGCCTCATCCTAACATGCAACCCAATCCGGCACCAGCTGAAGTCAATGGAAAGACTCCCATTAACTTCAGTGAGAGCTGGATCAAGACCCACAGTAAGTGGCAGAGTTGAGACTAGAACCCATTACTCCTGACTCTCATTTCTCTTTAGTACACTAGAAACAATTTAATATAGTAAGAGTTAATTTCACATCTGTGCAACAAACCAGGGTTCAGTTCTGCCACGTGAATATAGTAATATTTCAGGATTGATTCTGTTCTCATATACACAGGTGTAAACAAGGAGTAACTTTTGAAGTAATTGATATTACACGAGGGTTAAACCAGTGTAAGTGAGATTAAAATCGGGCCTCTTGTGCGGTCCATTACTATTGATAAGGCGTTTACAGTTTCACTGAAAAGGAAGGGGGGTGGGAGAGTGGGAGACACCAGATACTGTTTGTGATGTACACCACAGCCCTAATGATCTGTTTAAGGAGGTACTTTTGGTAACTATTTCACTAAGGTTGAGCTGATCTTCAGTTTTTTATGACAACAAGTGTAAATGCAACAAAAAGTGACAATGTGGATGGGGATGGATAGCACTTCTGAAAACTAACATATGATAACAAGTGAAGTGAGATTGGGATGTTGATTTTCTGATCTCACTAGGCAAATCAATACCTAGTTACATCAGGCTAGAAATAAATGCAGCCAGAAAACCACGTGGCTTCTAAACATCATTCCCTTTTCCCTCTTAAAGTATAATTTATCAGACTTCTTGCTTTTCATAATGTACAAAACATTCTTCCTCAAAGGGTCGGAAAACTGGAAATATTTCAATTGTTTTCTTTAAACAGTAACATTTGGCACTGCATAACTCCTAATCCTAATCCACTGGCTCCATCACCTCTAGGTTATGTAACAAAACTCATCTATAAACTGTGGATGTGCCAGGGCTGCTTCTGGGTGTCCTGGCAAATCCAGATGGTTGTAGAAAGATCTACTTTCCCTTCCTTGCCACTGCCTTCTTTGTTCCTCTTTGTTCTTCTTCGTTATCTTTCCTTTCCCCCAGCTGTGCTACTTTGCTCTTCTGAACCTTCACTCTCTTCTCTTAAATCTTCTCTGATCTCTCCTTTTCCCCGGCTTCTCCTCTTTCCCATTTTCTTCGTTCACCTTTTTGTCCACCTTCTTCCATTCACTTATCAGACTTGTATGAATGCTTGCTGTGTGGAACCTTTCCAAAGGTGAAATGACAGAGTCAGAAATCTAGCCTGCCTTCCAGAAGTCAAATGCAGGAACTCCTCACTTAACATTGTAGTTATGTTCCTGAAAAATGCTACTTTAAGCGAAACGATGTTAAGTGAATCCAATTTCCCCATAAGAATTAATGTAAATGGGGTGGGGGTTACGTTCCAGGGAATTTTTTTTGCCAGACAAAGACATACGTATATAGATATACACACACAGTATAAGTTTTAAACAAACAATTTAATACTGTACACAGCAATGATGATTGTGAAGCATGGTTGAGGTGGTGGAGTCAGAGGGTGGGATATTTCCCAGGAAATACCTTACTGCTAAATTATGAACTAGCGCTCAGCTGAGCCCTCAAGGATTAACACATTGTTGTTAATGTAGCCTCACACTCGACAAGGCAGCACAAATGGAGGGAGGAGACACAGCAGGGCAGAGGCTGCAAACATGGGAAACTGAAACCCACGCTATCCCACTGGAGCACACCACTTCCTCTACTTTCCAAAGTGCTGGGGTGTGTGTGTGTGCATGTGTGTGTTAGACAGAGACACACACACTGTGTGTTTGTATGTGTGTGTGAGAGAGAGAGAGACGCGCATTGTCCCTTTAAGTACGCTGACTCCACTCTAAGTACACTGCCTTTTTAAGTAGATCAGCAAGTTGAGACAGCAGCTGCTGCAAGCAAGCTCCCTCCTTCCTGAGCCCTGTCATGTCCCGCCCATCCCGCGTTCTGTGGAGATGGGGTGCATGAGCAGGGGGAGGGGGACACCCTGACATTGGCACCCCTCTTCCCCCCACCCCCTGCACAGCAAGCAGGAGGCTCAGGGAGCAGCTCCAAGGCAGAGGGCAGGAGCAGCACATGGCAGTGCGGGGAGGGACACCTGAACTGCCCGGCAATTGATAGCCTGCTCGGCCACTGCTGCACAGGGAGCTTAGGGGAGCTGATGGGGGGCTGCCAGCCCACCCTGGTTCCAAGCCCCCACCAGCTCGCTCCAACGGGCTGCTCTACCTGCAAGCAGTGGACAAAGCAGGCAGCTGCCAAACAATGTGATAAGGGAGCATTGCGCAACTTTAAAAAGCATGTTCTGTGATTGATCAGCAACATAACAACGAAACAATGTTAACCAGGACGACATTAAGCGAGGAGTTATTGTGCTGGAAGGAGGCAGGCTTTTCCAATTTGATGTACCTGCATCTTTCACATGGAGATAGGCCTAACTGATCTTAGTTGTGGGAATTCATCCTTTTCTGTCTATATTGCACAAACCTCAGTGCATCTATGCTAGTAGATTCTCTTTTTCTCAGTGCAATTGGTCTTTGTCAGCCTTAGAAGCTTACATAACCTCTTGGACCGTGGGCCTCTGGAGTAAAGCCAGACACACGATAGTTCCTCATGTCTTCTACTTGGAAGTTTGACAAAGGTTTTCAGTTCTCCTTCCACTCCTTTTGAGATCTTATACACCACACGTCTGCACAATGTCCTGGTCTTTATGCTTATCTGTTTCCAAACAACACCTGCTTGTGACTAACCTAGCAACTCCTTGCTTGTGCTGGCTGTGCTCATAATCGTTATACTCCACCTCATTTGAGGAACTGCCAGAGAAAAAGGTGCAGGGCATTGCTTTCAGCCCTGAAGAAAAGTCAGATTAGAGATCACCTCTGTCTACTTCCTCCTGTGTCTTCCTTCCCCACTTCTATGCGTTTATGCTCTGTTTGAAGAGGTCCTTAATGGGTGGGGTGTGACCCACAGGTGGGTCCCCGGGGGTGCTTGGTTGGTGTGGCAAAATCATGGGGTCAGGAGGGCCCAGTGGGAGTTTGGGCTGACGCTGTGACTGCTCCCTCTGCCCCCACCCCGACCCCTATTGTCCGGTACCAGTCACAGGACAGCTCGGTGGTCTACCCGCTCCCCTGTTACTGTCAGTTCCAGGGCTAGGGAAATGGCTTCAAGACTCTGTCTTCAAGACTCTGTCCAAGCCCCTTGGAATGATGCTTCCTAACCCTAGAGCTGAGGCGACCCCTTGAGCTGTGCAGGCATGAAGGACAAAAAAGGAAGAACCCCAGTTCACCTGAGGTGTATCAACCCTCACCAACTCAGGCAGCACTGGCTGTACCGACATACGAGCCCCTCATTGCAGTAGCACCAGCCTCCCTACCCCAAGCATGCTCTGCACCAGCTGCCCCACCCCACAAAGCCTCCATCATCACCTTTTTGATCAGAAGCCCCAAATGCCCCCAACAATTAGCCCATGACTCAAAATCCTAGCTGTAGTGTGGGGTGGGATGATTTTCCAGCTATTTTGCAGATAGCAGGCCAAAGGAGATCAGAAACATCCGCTCTGTTTTACACATCAAGCCCGGATTCTCCTCGGGGATCAAGATCACGCCACCTAAGCATCTCCTTCCACAAAGCATGGCCTTAAAGTACTTTCCAAAGAGTCACTGCATGTAATAAAGAGAAGGAAGTGTTGGTCTCAGTAGTGGCTTCACAGCTGGCATCAGTGTTTTTTCTCTCCATCCTATATCCCAGTCCATCAGAGTCAGCAGCAATGGCTACATCACAGCAGGGAATGTCCAGGAAAGGGAGCAAACTGGAAGCGCTGAGCCCAGGGATAGGCAGAACCCAGTTGGTGCCCATGATTAGGGTTTCTGCCTATCCCAGTTTTCACAGGATACATCAGATTTTGAGGAGGCATAGCCTGAAATATATTTCAGGCTAGCACTACATCTTCACATGGCAGTGGTGTATCACCACAGGATGACATGCAATGCAACCTCACATTCTCACGATGCAACATGATAACTTTGCATACGGATAGATCAGCACTGGGACATCATGACACAAATGTCATGCCACTCTGAGGCAATATGTTTGTCTGGTAGAGCAAACTTTAAAACCGGCATCTATAGCCAGGGTTGAATTCTTGACAGACTTCATAATTTTCTGCAGACTGGATTTTAACCAAATGCTCTCCCAAAAATGTCAGTACATGCTCTTTTCAATTCCCTTGCTCAATCACATGTCACAACACATGGTTCTCCAACTCTGCCCCAAAGTCAGAGCAAAAAATTCCAGTAACGGCATGACCAGGCAGATATGGAGTCAATTGCAAGTTAAGGCTGATGCAATGTAAAGCTGGAATTCAGTCACATACCCACCCACTGAGAAACCTTAGCTTAGTACCAAGCTGTAGGTATTGCAGGGCGGTTTATGGTTTATTTCTATAGCTATGTCGTAGCACTAAGTTTCTTTTGCATGCAGTGACCGTGTAATGTTATTATATTATGTGTTCTTTATGCAATTGCATAAGTGTAAGGGGTGCATCACAGAAAAGTACATGATGATGTCCCCACTCCAGAGAGCTTGTAGGCTAAGTGTTGGAGGTAGACTGAAGTTTACAATCTGCCCTGAGTGAGGGGCAGCGCGTAGCTGCATTATTTCAGAGTCAGACTCCAGTCCCTGCTTCCTCCTAGTGCCCTGAGAGAAGAAGGCTGCACCAGCCATTTTCTTGGCACAGGTTACTTGCCCTCCACACTGGCTCAGCTGTCCCTTCTGGAACATTGTGGAGGCTGAGCCAGAGCTCTGCCCACTCCCTCTGCCCTACCTACCCACTCCCAGCCCACCTGCGTGGGAGGGGAATAGCAGCCCTGCAGCAGCTGCCCATGCTCCTCACACTCCTACCTGTGGTACAGATAAGTGCAGGAGGGTAAGGGGACTCCTTACATCCCTTTATATCCCTGTGTGAGGGCACAGCAGAAGTCAAAATCTGGTTCTTGTGGAGTGTGCCACACAAACCCCTAAACCAGGTAGATAGACTATATGTCGCACATACTACTATTTCACAGGTGCCTTAGTAGAGTTTTATTTTTCATAGGTGTTTTTTGCCAGCTAAATCTCTGTCTCTGCCTCTCGTGGTGATATTTCATACTCCGTGCTGATAGCGTCCTGCTAAATACACACGAGCGTTTACAGATAAGGAGTTACCTGTTCTCAGCCACAAGCTTTATTCCACCTGTTCGATGTGGCATCTTTGGCTGTTGTCTTCTGTCTCATAATGAAGGACTGGAGCATTCCTATTTATTCGGTTAGTTGTGTACTACATGAACATTTACAAGACCAAGTCAGTCTCTTTGATGACTGTGTGTATAGTACGTATGTTTTCAGTTATTACAATAATTGTTCATAGACCCTTTCACCCCAAAGGATCTCAAAGCTCTTTCCACGGGGTATATACAGTCATTCATCCACTGGCAGGGCAGAGTGCCATAAACCCGCATGTTTTACAAAACACAAGGACCCTGCTCCAAGGAATCTCACTGAGACAAATGCCAATACATGAGGTAACAGTTTACACACACAGCTGTGGAGCAGGGGTGGGTAAACTTTTTGGCCCGAGGGCCACATCTGGGTATGGAAATTGTATGGTGGGCCACGAATGCTCAGGAAATTGGGGTTGGGGTGTGGGAGGGGGTGCGGGCTTTGGGGTGGGGCCAGAAATGAGGAGTTCAGGGTGCGGGAGGGGGCTCTGGGCTGGGACAGGAGTTTGGGGTGCAGGGGGGGAGGTGAGGGCTCTGGCTGGGGGTGCAGGAGGGTGCTCCGGGCTGGAACCAAGGGGTTCAGAGGGCGGGAGAGGGATCAGGGCTGGGGCAGGGTGTTGGGGTGCAGAAGGGGGTTGGGGTGCAGGCTCTGGTGGGCACTTACCTCAAGCAGCTCCCAGAAGCAGCAGCATATCCCCCCTCTGGCTCCTACATGGAGGCGCAGCCAGGCGGCTCTGCATGTTGCCCTGTATGCAGGCACTGCCGCTGCAGCTCCCACTGGCCGTGGTTCCCAGCCAATGGGAGCTGCAGGGGTGGTGCTTGGTGCGGGGGCAGCGCGCGGAGCCCCCTGGCTGCCCCTACTCATAGGAGCCAGAAGAAGGACATGCTGCTGCTTCCAGGAACCATGCGGAGCCAAGGCACGGGCAGAGTGGGGCAAGCCCTCAACCCCACTCCTTGGCTGGAGAGCCAGAGCAGGGTAAGCCCCCAACCCCACTCGCGACGGGAGCTCGAGGGCCGGATTAAAACGTCTGAAGGGCCGGATACGGCCCCTGGGCCGTAGTTTGCCCACCCCTGCCATGGAGAAATGGTCAGTCAGAGCTCCATAAGGACAGGAAGTGAAGAATAACTCAACCAATTGAAAATGTATTGGGAATGTAGCTAGGGTGGATGCAAGTACTCAAATGGGAATTCTGCCACATGACTGGGCTTAATGCCTCTTTCACATGGAAAAGATCTTGGGACGGATAAGCGAGCAGGACCTCATTCTTTATGTCTCATCAGACGCTTTTATTTCTGAGTCAGAGTCCTTGCAAAGTGGGGTCCTGTCCATGACTGAGGTCCCTAGGTACTGTGGTTATACTAATGGTAAAGTATAATAATGTGGAGCTAGAGCATGAAGAGCGTGTTAAAGTCAATGGAAGTTTTGCTCAATTAAGGACTGCTGAATTTGTCCCTAAGTTCTTACTTGGTTTTTAATTAGTCCTCAGATAAATTTCGTATCACTCTCCTGGGAGTTTTGTCCAAGAGAGGAGTGAGTAATAAATGAGTGAGAACTTCAGGATTTAGCTCAATAACAATAGGATGGACTTAAATAGCAGCTTTCCTTCTGAACATCTCAACTATGTGTAGCCTACCCAAAGGTGGGCAAATAGTATTATCCCCATTTTATAGACTGGGGAACTGAGGCCATGTCTATATTGAGAGTTTGAAACAGCAATAGGTCAAAGCACACTATGGAACTTCTAGTGCATGGCGACAGAGTCCACACAGCCAGTTAGTTTGCAGCACGCTAGTGCACTGTAGTACATCCCCGCTTGCCAAGCACTAACTCTTTATAAGCAAGCCCTGAGACACAGAAAGATGAAGAGACTTATTAAATGTCACACACAGGTGCACTGGCAGCATGGGAAATAATAAGCTGACTAAGGTTTCCTGACTCCTAATCCCCTGCTTTAACTATTCAGCACTGCTGTCTCTCAGCTTTTATCAATCCTACCACCTACTGTCTCTAGAGGTCTCTCATCCAAATACTGAATCAGTTCAATCCTTCTTAACTTGTGACATTTACCAGGATCATGCCACAAGCAGGTATATTTGCAGGCAAGGTGGCAAAGAAGTTGACCGTGAGTGTTCTGATATATATATTGGGCAGAGGTAGGGAGACTATCCTGGAAAAATTAAAACACTTATCCCACGGCATCCACTGGCAGCTGTTTTAACCATTCCCAGAGCCAAGCGCTTTCTTACAAAATCAAAACGTCTCTTACTTTAAAGGTGCCCTTACAGAGCTGGATATGTGATGATCAGGGTCCCATCTCCACCGGCAACAGTTAGGAGCCCAAGTGTAAGAAGTGTGTTTTAAAAGGACAAGTAATATGTTCTCTGTGGGAACCAGCCAGGTCCTCTGTAAGTAGCTGTAGGGCATCTTGCCATCAAATTATAGATGAATACACAAGAGGCAAACGAATCTGCATATAGTTTAGTGTGATGAAAAGAAAAGATGAAGCTGTGTGACATGACACCAGATGGAAGAACAGGGAAGATTCAGGTTAATCACATGCAGGGATGTATAGTAGAAAGTATTGGTGATTAGGAAACAAATCAACCCCAAAACAAACCAGCCAAACAAAAACATCTGGGGTATGAGGGTAGGTATAAAGCTGTAGCACTGAGTATTTCTCCCAAATACAAACAGATTGCTAAATATGGAATTACACCTTGGATTTGCCTATAAAGAGAAAAAGCACAAGATGATTCGTGGGATAGCAGGAAAGTATACTCATGCTGTTTAATATCCAACTGTAAATCCTGTGTTTCTGATCTACAGAATTATCTGTGCCCAACACAGCCAAGTAAACAGATACAAAAGAAAGGGAAAGCTATTTTATTTCAGCAGTAATTATGCACCCTGACTGTCCAGCTGAGTGACACTTTCAACTTCTAATTTTAAACATAGTCCTCTGGGGAAAAGGTTGTTGTGTTATGACATTGTGACTGATGTCCTGGGTCAACTTCACTGAGACCAGGAGGATAGTAGGACTTATAAAAGAATTATGTTTACTGTCTGCTGGGCTTAGGCAGAAACTTCACCTCTGGGCAGATTAATCCCTAACTGTCCTTGATGGGATTTCTTGCACTATCCCTCAAGTATTTGGCACAGGCTTAGATGGACCAGGGTCTGATCCTATGTCCTTCTACAAGTCCTTGGGGTGAGAAGTCTTGTTTCCTTAGACCTGAGAGGGTGAGCTGGAATTTAATGTCACAATCACTGCAGGAGAGTTGGATTCAGATAGTACTGACATTTAATGCAACAACTATAAGCTTGAGCCCCATTGGAGCATCAACTGGCAGCCACTGCAAAGAGCGAATCAATAGCTGAGCCAAATCTCCACTGCCCAACTCCAGCCTTGAACTCAGACTGAACATCAGCCAGCAGGCACCACAGAGAGCAAATCAGCGAATGAGCCAGGTCTTCACCACTGCCCACTCTCATTAATAAGGACTGGCTACACGGCTGCATTCAGCACTAGCTGGCAGATGACAGATCAGTTTCTTAGATGGCTCAAAACAGAGTGCAGTGCAGTGACCGGCAGAAAGAACTTCTCCTCTTCTCTTGCAGCAGGAAGGTTCCCAGAAGGATGGCCTCCCTCCTGGAGCTGAAGGAAATCTTCCGCAATGCCGATGCAGTGTGCTTTGATGTGGATAGTACAGTCATCAAGGAAGAAGGAATTGATGAGCTGGCAAAGTTCTGTGGAGTTGGGGATGCTGTGGCAGAAATGTATGTACACTATTTGGTTATTTATTTCATGTGCATAGCAATCAATAGTAATAATGGCTCAGCTTCATCCCTGGCCAGTGGAATTACATCAGGGACAAATAGGTTAAAGAGGATCATAGTAATAATAAATAGCATCAATGAATACTGGACTAACTTACATTTTGGAATTGTGGATATACGGGGCCTGAGCCAATGTTCATTCAAATCAATGAGCATCTGTCCAATGAACACCAGGCCCCTACTTTGTTAAGGGGCTTTTAGTTAAACTTTGGAAAACAGTAGCACAGCTTGGTCCCTCTTTTTTGTGAAAGAAAGAAAATACATTTTGGGCCATTCGGAGGCCTGATCTTGCTCCCATTGCTGCCAATAGCCAAACTCCCATTAACTTCATAGGGAGACGAATCAGGCCCTTACTTAAGGAATGCTGGTCCGATATGGAGAAATAAAAGATTTTGTCAGCTGGTTCAGCCATGCTCATGTACAGCATGATGGGGTTCCCTGTCAGGGCTACGTATCTGCTTTGCTTCATGGTCCTCCTAAATCACAGCATTTATCTTTAGAAGTATCAATGATCCTCTTCCACTGAGCTTGGGGAAAGTGTCTGTTTGTGAATGCTGTAAATAAATACCTTACAAACCTCAGACTTGATGAGTTGCTAACAAGTAGTCATCCATCATCAGTTCAGCTCCACCTCTTTTTAAAGCTCTTTGCTGCCCATCTTCTGTATTTTGCCCAGTAATATCGGTCAGGTAACTTCAACCTGCCATGTTAGAGTGCTGTCCCTCTTTGCTCCATTGTAACTAGAGGTGGATCTGAACTGCCACAAAATTTTTGGAGGGGGATTTGAAATCTGGCAGCAGTTCCTAAATATCATGCAAATTTCTCAGCTCATCAGATCATACCTTTTCAGAATGTGGACACAGCAGAGCCTAGAACTAATGGCACTTAAGAACATACAAGCGGCCATACTGGGTCAGATCAGAGGTCCATCAAGCCCAGTATCCTGTCCTCTGACAGTGGCCAATGGCAGGTGCACCAAAGGGAATGAACAGACAGGTTATCATCAAGTGATCCATGCCCTGTCTCCCAATCCCAGCTTCTGGCAAACAGAGGCTAGGGACACCATTCCTGCCCATCCTGGCTAATAGCCATTGATGGACCTATCTTCCAAGAATCTATGTAGCTCCCTTTTGAACCCCGTTATAGTATGAATAATTCCTCTTCTGTTAAAAGTCTTTGTGACAAATCATCTTCTATCGAGTGTAATTGATTTGCACGGATTTGTTTGGATCTCAATTTAGGACACGGAGAGCTATGGGAGGCTCTGTGACATTCAAAGCTGCTTTAACGGCACGACTAGGACTTATACGTCCCTCCTGCGAGCAAGTGCAAAAACTAATTTCAGAACATCCTCCTCAGCTCACACCAGGGATAAGGTAAGATGTGTTTCAAGTGAGCCTTCCAAAACCACAGAAGGCCAGACGCTCAGTTGGTGTAAATCAGCATAGCTGTGTGAAGTCAGTGGAGTTACACCAGCTGCGGATCTGGCCCAGAATGTTTTCCGGCTTGACTTTTACATGGTATGTGATGTTCAAATTGGGATGTTACAGTGGGATGAGTCCATTTCTGTGGACTAGTGTCCACATCAAAGCAAGTACCATCTCGGTTGGTACTAAGGGGCATCCTTGTTGGCAGTCTCAGCACACAGGCCAAGGACTGAATGGTTATGGACCATGATCTATCCCGTCACCTTTAGAAGTGGTCTTTCTAGGTCAGGCGTGTGGCCCTTTGATTGCACTGCCGTTGCCCTAGGTGTGTGTGTTCTGGAGATACAGAATCTGACCCTGTGAAGTGGTGAGGGCATTCAAATCCCAGGACTGGGCCCATCTAGAGAAGTCCATTCTTCAAGACTATCAATTCATTACTAAAGTCACAAATGAAGTTTTAAAGAAACTGGGGCTCAGAGTAAGCATAACTTATTTTAACCTAACAGGTATTTTCCACCCCAAAGCAGAGAGTGGCTGAAAAAAGGCTCTTATTAGAAAACTGCCCTCCTAGCAGGCTCTAATTCTATAATACCAGTGTTGTGAGAAGATATTGCATCAGCATTTTCTCCTTGAACCGAAACACACATTAGCTCTCTCTGTAGGGGTGGCAAGAACACAAACAGCACATTGTGTCCTTGTTTGGAATCACGATTCTCTTCTATTTACACTCACCCTCTTCCTTTTTCCCTCCGCTTCGCTGTTCACACCGCTCCTCTGCTTTAATCCTGTACTTTCCTGTCCCTTCCTCTCTTCCTACCACTTCTGCTGCTTTGCTTTTGCTGCTTGTTGGTCTTTTGTTTTAGGGCCAGATCCTGCCAGGTGCTGAGTGCCTTCAACTCCCGTTGTCCTCACAGATTGGGGGGTGAAATTCTTTTGTCTCCAATACAGCTTTTGGAGATTCCTTTTCTGTAGCTATTGCCTTTTTCTATAGGAAGGCTGTTGCTGTCCAATGTTCCCTAGGAAGAGATACAGCTCAGGGTCAGTGAATCCAAAAAAACAGCTTGTGCTTTAGATCAGTGGGTCTCAAATTTTTTTTTTCCCCACAGACCACTTGAAAATTGCTGAGGGTCTTGGCGGACCACTTAATGATCTTTCCAAATGTTGTTTGTACTGTTATTTAACTACTGCAATGTGCTTTGGCTAAAAGTGCTATATTGAAAAAAACTTAAATTTTTTTTGTTCTACAAATAAAAGCACACAACTCGTATTTTAATATCAGTAGTCTTACCTTTCTAATGCAATGGATGTGCCCTCTCTTCCCCGCCACAGCAACCCCTGAGCTGGGGCTTGGAAGGAGGGGGGGGTCTCTCCCCTGTCACAGCAGCTACAGAGCTGAGGCTGGAAAGGAGGGCAGTCTCTCCCTGGCAGCTGCAGCCCTGGAGCTGGGGAAAGTTGCCTCTTTCTCTGGCCACTGCAGCCCTGCATGTCCCAAATTTCCCCCACCCCCTCTTCTCACCCCACTGACCCCTCCCACTTACCCACTAACCTGAAATGACTTGAATGTCAAGAAAATTGACCTGAATGTCAAGAAAATCAGTTCCCTGATCCACTAGTTTCTGAGCAACTAATTGCCAGTCTGTCTCTCAATATAATACAGATTTGTTATAGCTCCTTTCATACAAACTCTATGGGAGCCTGCAAAGGAAGAAGGGAAAGTCTAAAACTGCACTGAAGTATGGTATTGAAACCCAGTTCCTGAACAAAGAAGGATAATGCAAATTGCAGTCAGCTTTGTTAATGAACGATCTACTTGGGATTCCTCCTTCCCTCTCCGTTACTTCTTGATCTTGCTAGATATTCAGGGCTGGTTGTTGTGTTTTCTTTTCCTATAAGGGAGCTGGTAAGCAGGCTTCAGCAGCGAGGCATCCAAGTCTTCTTAATATCCGGAGGGTTTCAGAGCATTGTGGAGCATGTCGCTTTACAGGTGAACATTCCAACAGCAAACGTGTTTGCCAATAGGCTGAAGTTTTACTTTAATGGTAAGATGTGATTGGATGGCTCTTTTTTCTACACATTGATGGTCACCATTTCACTTCAAGCTGAAGTAGGATCGTGGGCTATGGTGGCTTAAGAATTGAATGGAAAATCAACACATTGAAATATGATCATTTTGCTTCTATGAATGGCCTCTCTGAACTGAGGTTGATGGTTCTCAGTCCTGTTTCTTGTGATCAAGCATCCACGTTATAAATACTGTTACTACGAGTGGCACTGATTGTCCCTTATTGACTGTCTTAGTAGAGAGGCCAAGGAGAGCGGAATGGAAACTGAACTGCCCATGCTCCCCTAGAAAGGTCAGGGTTAAGGCAGTTTGGCGACCTAAAAGCATTTAAAAAGTCACAGGACGTAAGACAGAAAATGAAGCGTGGGTTGCAGTAGTGGCTTTACAGCCAAATTCCATGCTCTGCCGGAACCATCCAGCCTGCATCGTCTCAATGCCAGTTTGGGCACAGCACCAGGCAAGGAAATTGTGAGCCCCTCTTCTTTCTCTCTCTCTTGATGTCTGCCAATCAAACTCATGGGGGTGGGCTGTTCTGTGGATGGAAAACTGCGAACTGCTGTGCTGTCAGGCTGGCAACTTTCTCCAGCACTAAGTTGTCCCCCCGCCCCTCTCCCAAAACCCTTTCTTCTCCCAAAACTCCCCTCTCTCCTCCAAACAAAACAAATCCAATTGAAACAATTTCTGGCCGTACAAATTGTTCTTTGGAAGCCATTATTTTCCCTGAGACAGCATAACACAATAGGGTAAAGAAACAAGCATGGGAAATATCCTACTAATAATGATAGTTGGTTCAGTCTATTGTGTGTCTAGAATAAAAGATCAAATCATTTTTTTTTAAACTACGTGCTGTACTAGGAAAAAGAAGCAAATGTTGGAGCTCCTTTGCATGGCTGTGGAGGCATAGAAAGTCAAGTTCTTTTACATTCTTACTATGGGTTTGATAAGATTTCAAGTCAAAGTTAAAGACTGTCTCATTAATAAAAACACAGTTTCTGTTCTTTTAGCTTCTGTTCTCAGTGACTTTGGGGTAAATCCAGAGTAACTATTGACTTCAATGGACTTGACTTCAGTGGAGTTGCTCTGGATTTTACACCAGTGTAGCTGAGCAGAATTGGGCTCAGTGGAGGTTCATTATTCTTACTTACACTGAGTGTATGCCACTGATTTTAATGGGGTCACTCCTGAATTACATGGTGACAGTGTAACCAAGGGTAGAACCTGTCCCAATGCATCTGTGAATTTGTGGAATTTTTTGCCTTTTCTCAGCATCCAACACTGTGAAAATATTCACACCTTTGTGGCACTGTAAGACCCACAAAGTGATTTAGGTCAAATCTACAGTTTTTAATGCATGCTTAATTTCCAGTTAATTCAGTGGGGGCTTTATGCATGTAAAGCCTTCGGGATTGGGCCCTAATTAGTTATTTCCTAATGAAAAGGCCATAGACAAAGTAAAAATCCCTCTTGATTTTCAAGAAGTTCATTGGTGTCTTTCCTAGGTACTTGTGATTCTCTGCAACCCACTGAAGCAATTGGACATGCTGCCCAAGTATCTAACTCCTCCTCCCCACATGTTTTTAGGAGAATATGCAGGGTTTGATGAGACACAACCAACAGCTGAATCAGGTGGAAAAGGAAAGGTTATCAGTCATCTGAAGGAAGAGTTTCACTTTAAGAAGGTAGTTATGATTGGAGATGGAGCTACAGACATGGAGGCATGTCCCCCTGCGGTGAGTATCCAAGAACTGGATTTCCCTTTTAAACAAATGCTTTCATATATATATATATATATATATATATATATATCTATATATATATCTATATATATATCTATATATATATCTATATATCTATATATCTATCTCAATGGCAAGACACCATCTGTTTGACCATTATACAGTATTTACGGGGGATCGTTAATGCCTTTCAGTCTATTCTGAAACAGTACCTGGTGAGCTATTTGCAGCAGCAAAGGCTGTGACAGAGATCAGATTTCCTGCCTGACACCAAGAGGGGGGGAAGTACTGATGGGCATTCACCTCCCTGTGCCAGCAGGCAGTGGGATCACCTCAGGGTGGACCAAGGGATCAGGCCATTCACTCATGTACCCCTTTCATTCTGGGTCACACACACACTCATTACGTCTCTCTCTTCTTTTTGCCATTCGAGCTGGCAGAGCCCTCCAGATCTTACTGCTTGTAAGTGGTGCAGCAAACACCCACACCTGCAGCTGAGGTCATCACCTCCCTGCCTCTCCAGCCCTTAATACAAAAGCCTGAAAAGAAACATCATAATCCTGTTATCACCTTACACTCATCACTCTTCCTGTAGCCCACCCAAGCTTCTCTTCCGACTGCTCCCTTTGGCTCCTTGACCCACTCCCAGCTCCTTGCCTTCTTTCACGTTGCGCTTGGAACAGACTTGGAAGCCAGCCAAGCACACTCCCTCAGAAATCTCCTGAAAACCCTCCAGTGCCACTAAGCAGTCCAACTGTAATGCCTTCCAGTTGGTCTGGACAATATTGTTCAGCACTCGACCTGCCTTTTAGACTGTGGCCAGCACCTCCAGATTTGCAATTCTTTCTTGGGTATTGTTTACCTTTTTCAGAAGCATTGCTTGCACGCACACACACACCAGCCACATCTTTTGTCACAGTAACACTAAGGCCATGACTACACTACTCGCGCGAGTAGTGATCGATCTATCATCGATTTATCGTGTCTAGTGTAGACGCGATAAATCGATCCCCAATCGCTCTGCCATCGACTCCGGAACTCCACCATGGCGAGAGGTGGAAGTGGAGTCGACGCGGGAGTGGCGGCCGTCGATCCCGTGCCATGAGGACGTGAAGTAAGTGATTCTAAGTCGATCTAAGATAAGTCGACTTCAGCTATGCTATTCTCGTAGCTGAAGTTGCGTATCTTAGATTGATCCCTCCACCCCAGTGTAGACCAGGCCTTAGATTCCTGTTAGTATCATGGTGCTTCCACACAGATTCCTTCAAGTGCCCAGATCCCAATCTGGGCCACTGATTTATGGTGCTTATGAACCACGCTCCTGCATCCTTCTGGTGCACATGCTGCCTGATACTAGCGGAGCAAGAGTGCTAGTCTGATGACTTAGAGGGTGGGTACCAAGATCCTTTCTTGCACCAGAGATAACTTCTCATGGGGATGGAGCAGACACCTGCTGAACATGGCAGCTCTCACAGAACTAGGAATAATTTAAAAAAGAATTAAAAATACAACCTAAAAAAAAAAGTGCCTTTTTACAGCAGGTGTGGATCTAACTTGCAACTTACCATTACAGTCAAGTACCTTCCTAGAATACTAATGCTCTTGCTCTGTCAGAATCAGGAAGCACGTACCTTAATGTGGGCCTGGGGTGTGCTCCCTAAATACCACAAAATCAGCACCGTGTTATAAGGAACATGCATGATGCTAGTTCCAAGCATCAGTGCTTGTGTGATTCTATTATTTTTAATTCTAACAGTGCGTACCTTGGCAGCAAGTGTGTGCACTGTGATTTCAGATTAATATTTGCTTAATGCCTTAAATCTCTCACGAAACAGCAAAGAGTGAAAGTTTAAATGTTGCATTTTCATTGATCTAAATTGTCTAGGCTCTAGAAACGATGATTGTTCTTGGTTAATTATTTGAGCCATTATTAGTTAATGATTGCATTTGGTATCTGTCACAGGAGGTGAGTGGAGTTAAAATAAACAGCAGAGGTATAATTGTAGTATTGGGCATAAACATTCGCCTGTGAACTCCTACTGGACTGTCAGTTCAAAGTACAGTAGCAGCATAAGTCACAGGAATTTTCCTCAGATTTTTCAGTAGAGTCTCGGATGTGAACAATCTCAAAGTCACATGGTATTAGAGAATGACCCTTCTCCCATGGCAAAGTTCCCATTGACTTCCAGGATGCAAGATCAAGCCTTTTGATGAAATCCATCCCAGCAACAAACACAGAAAGGCAATTTTTTGTGGGGTTTTTGCTACAGATTTTGAGGATAAACTCATTCTTTTTAAAATATTGAACATATTTACACTGAAAATCCCCATTTCATTAGTGGAAAGCTTAATATACGAACCTATTCATTTCTGTTTTGCTAGGACGGCTTCATTGGATTTGGAGGAAATGTAATCAGGAAACAAGTAAAGGAGAAAGCCAAATGGTACATCACTCACTTTGACGAACTGCTTAAAGAACTGGAAGAACGATAAGTTATACAGTAACATAGTATTTTTATTAACAATTATAGTAGATCAATATATACAATGCAATTAAACATATTTTTGTTTGCACAATTGTGTACTGATTTTTTTTGTTTGAATTTGATGCTTCCAAATAACTTCCCAAGATGTTCCCTCTTGGACCTGCAGTTCACATTGCAAGTGGTCCCATTCCCATAGTTGTTAATAAATTGGTACTTTATAATGTATGTTTCTTCAAATCACTAAGGGCCCCATTCTGCTACATTTATTCACCTTGAGTAACACCTTACTCTCCTGCAGAAAGGTCAGATTTGCTTGGCGCATGATAGGGAGGGAAAGCCATTGGCTCTCTGGCCTGCATTAACTAGAATGCCAATTGGCTATGGTCACTATAGACCGTACGCCAGCTGAAAACTGGCCAATCAGAGCTACACTTTGCCTCTCATGCTCCCAACAGCGTGCCCCCCCGCTTCCCCCCCGGATACTGGCATGGGTACGTAGGGCAGCTGGTACAGAGTCCAGCTATGCTGGCTGTGAATCAGTTGAGAAGTCCTCCTGCTGAGGGATTCTCAGCTGGCCTGAGCGGTTCAAAGGAACCACTTCAGGTGGAGAATCTGGGGCCATGGCTTTGATGTGCGTTTGTTTGCCGTGCGGAAAGCAGTGAGGAACGCCACACTGAGCGGAAACTCTGCTTTGAAATGTGAAAAATAAGCTGCTACCATTTGCTGAAAAGCAGAGTCAGGGCTCACAATTCCAGCAGAGGTGTACCACCCGTAGTTATGCGATGTACGGATAACTAACCGGGGGCACTGGCTAGAAGTTTCAGAGTGTGCAACTGCTTGCTCAGGGTGAACGCTTGTTGGCAACTCTCCCAAAAGTTCAGCGTTCACATGTCCACTTATCGTGGTATAGAAAGGACAGAGATAAATGTTTGCAGCGTAGTTGTAGCTGTGTCACTCCCAGGACATTAGACGCATAAGGTGGGGGGGGTTTTGCTCCAGAAAAAGATATGCCTGAGACACAAGGAGGGGGAGGTAATAAGTGAGTCATTTTCTGTACAAAATTCCAAAATACTGCATGAAGACAGCATGGGCGTCGGTTTTCTTCCAAGGAAAGATGAGCACACTATCACCATAAGTTTTTCTTTTTTTGGCCACTCCTTCCAAGTTTGTTCTTTAGCAAGTTTAGTTGATTAACGCAAGGAGCAGATAACCCAACAAGCTGATTTATTTTTGAAAATGTCTTTTCAAACAGACCTTTATTAGTGAGGGCTGACTCAGAGGGCAACATCTGCTCTGCTTGATAAATCTGCATCTGTACTCTAGCAATGGGCAAGACAGCAGGCTGTTTACTACAAGACTCTACAGTGGCCTACAAAAAATACTCCCTTTTAAATTCATCTGGAAAGAAATCTCAGCAAGTTCCAAGAACAGCTCATGTACAATAAGTCTTTTGTTTAGGTAGGAGTGTTTGAATAGGGCGAGAGAACTCTGTTGCTCTTGCTGTTATTCAGGGTGTTTTCTGCTCTGCTCTGAGATGCAGCTGTAGAGTTTCCAGGCATGAGAGAGTTTTTGTTAAGAAATCTAACGTCCAATACACAGCTACGGCACTCACTCAGGCCCTGTCTCTGCAAACAGTTATACACCTACTTAATGTTAAGCATGGGTAGCCTGACTGAAGTCAATGCATTAACTTAAGCATATGAAGAAGGGTTCGTACAACTGAGGCCTCAGTGTACTTCTGAAATTCTTCTCCACGCCCGTCACCGTGATTACAAGTGGAAAATGGAAACGTGGATTGTACCTGACATTTCACAGGACTTCTTCAGGTGTGATTGTTTTGAAAAGAAAACCGTTCTCCATTGGGCAAACAGCAAGCCACACCTCTTCCTAGGTGGAATCAAGAATTATTATTTAGCTCAGTAAGCTCTCTTCTCCTGGCTAGCCTCTTTAGCACTCTGTGCTTTACAGACCGCTAATCAGAGGCAGTACAGCAGTGAGAACAGCAGCAAGAAAGTTTCCACACCACAGGTAAGGTGCCAGTCCAATTGCATACAAGATCCATCACAAAAGAGCCCAGGAAAATTTTGGGAAACAGTGCAAGGGGTAAAGTAAGTAGGCAGTGCCAGGGGTAAAGTAAGTAAGTAGGCAGGCGCTCCCCTGACAGGAGGGGAATAGGAGAAAGTAGAGGAAGTTACAGGAGGGAAGGGAAATGCCCTACTTGACCCAGAAGAGGTAGGAAAATCATGCAAAGCCATTGTTCACTTAGAAAAATCTGTTCTTCAGTCTGTGCTCAAGCACATGCATTATATTCCTTTCCCCATGCTTTCTCTCTTGTGTGTTTAGATTGTAAGCTCTTGAGCACACAAACAGTCTTTCACTCTGCTTGCACGGTGCCTAGGAGACACTGGGTGCTACCACAGTACAAATAATACTAAAGTTAGGAAATTAATAAAAAAGTTAGGAAACTATTAAGTTGAAAGACCAGATATGCACAGGTGCTGGAACTAGGAGTGCGGTGTGGGGAGGCAGCACCACCCGACCTGAAGAGGTTTCCATTATTGTCAAGGTTCCTCCCCCACTCTGAACTCTAGGGTACAGATGTGGGGACCTGCATGAAAAACCTCCTAAGCTTATCTTTACCAGCTTAGGTCAAAACTTCCCCAAGGTACAAAATATTACCCCCGTTATCCTTGGAATGGCCGCTACCACCACCAAACTAATACTGGTTACTGGGGAAGAGCTGTTTGGACGCGTCCTTCCCCCCAAAATACTTTCCAAAACCTTGCACCCCACTTCCTGGACAAGGTTTGGTAAAAAGCCTCACCAATTTGCCTAGGTGACTACAGACCCAGACCCTTGGATCTTAAGAACAATGAACAATCCTCCCAACACTTGCACCCCCCCTTTCCTGGGAAATGTTGGATAAAAAGCCTCACCAATTTGCATAGGTGACCACAAACCCAAACCCTTGGATCTGAGAACAATGAAAAAGCATTCAGTGTTTTACAAGAAGACTTTTAATAAAAAATAGAAGTAAATAGAAATAAAGAAATCCCCCCTGTAAAATCAGGATGGTATATATCTTACAGGGTAATTAGATTCAAAAACATAGAGAACCCCTCTAGGCAAAACCTTAAGTTACAAAAAAGATACACAGACAGAAATAGTTATTCTATTCAGCACAATTCTTTTCTCAGCCATTTAAAGAAATCATAATCTAGCACATACCTAGCTAGATTACTTACTAAAAGTTCTAAGACTCCATTCCTGTTCTGTCCCTGGCAAGCGCAGCATACAGACAGACCCAGACCCTTTGTTTCTCTCCCTCCTCCCAGCTTTTGAAAGTATCTTGTCTCCTCATTGGTCATTTTGGTCAGGTGCCAGCGAGGTTACCTTTAGCTTCTTAACCCTTTACAGGTGAGAGGAGCTTTCCCCTGGCCAGGAGGGATTTCAAAGGGGTTTACCCTTCCCTTTATATTTATGACACGCCCCCCAAATCTCAGCTAGGGTGAAACACTGGCTGGGATTTCTTCCTGGAGCTCTAGGAAAACAGAGTTAATAAGACACATGCATCTCTAAATATACTACCAAGTACATAAAGACTAACAATATTTTCCACATCTCAAGGACGATTTTAACCAGTTGATTCTGGGAAACTTTCACGGGAGAGTGCATCAGCCACTTTGTTAGAAGCTCCTGAGATGTGTTGGATGTCGAAATCAAAATCTTGGAGAGCTAAACTCCACCGAAGAAGTTTTTTGTTAGTTTCTTTGACGGTGTGAAGCCACTTTAGTGCAGCATGGTCGGTTTGCAGGTGGAAACGCCGTCCCCAAACATATGGGCGTAGCTTTTCCAGAGCGTAGACAATGGCATAACATTCTTTTTCAGTGACTGACCAGTTGCTTTCCCTCTCAGACAGTTTTTTGCTGAGAAACACTACAGGGTGGAATTCTTGATCAGGTCCTTTCTGCATTAAAACTGCTCCCACACCACGCTCGGATGCATCTGTGGTTACTAGGAACGGTTTGTCAAAGTCTGGGGCCCTTAGTACAGGGTCAGACATGAGTGTCGCTTTAAGCTTGTTAAAGGCCTTCTGACACTTTCCGGTCCACTGAACAGCATTTGGCTGTTTCTTTTTGGTTAGGTCTGTCAGTGGGGCAGCAATTTGGCTGTAGTGCGGTACAAATCGTCTGTAATAACCGGCCAAGCCTAAGAAGGATTGAACCTGTTTCTTTGACTTTGGGACAGGCCACTTTTGGATAGCATCCACTTTGGCCTGTAGGGGGCTGATAGTTCCTTGACCCACCTGGTGTCCAAGGTAAGTCACTCTGTTTAGGCCTATTTGACACTTCTTAGCCTTAACAGTTAGTCCTGCCTCCCTTATGCGCTCAAGGACTTTTTGTAGATGTTCCAGGTGGTCTGCCCAGGAATCCGAAAATATGGCCACATCGTCAAGGTAGGCGACTGCATATTCTCCTAATCCCGCTAGGAGACCATCTACAAGTCTTTGGAAAGTGGCAGGTGCATTTCGCAGCCCGAAAGGGAGTACATTAAATTCATACAGCCCGAGATGTGTGATGAAGGCTGACCTTTCCTTGGCAGATTCATCTAGCGGTACCTGCCAGTACCCCTTGGTTAAGTCCAAGGTAGAGATGAACTGGGCCCTTCCCAGTTTCTCTAATAGTTCATCTGTGCGTGGCATGGGATAGTTGTCTGGGCGAGTTACAGCATTTAGCTTACGGTAGTCCACGCAAAAACGTATTTCCCCATCTGGTTTGGGAACTAGAACCACTGGAGATGCCCATGCACTTTCAGAGGGGCGGATTACACCCATCTGTAACATATCCTGGATCTCCCGTTCTATAGCAGTTTTAGCTTGAGGAGACACCCGGTAAGGTTGGACCCTAATTGGGTGAGCATTACCTGTGTCAATGGAGTGGTATGCCCGTTCAGTCAGTCCTGGGGTGGCTGAGAACGTTGGCGCGTAGCTAGTGCACAGCTCCTGGATCTGCTGTCGCTGCATATGCCCAAGGGTCATGGAGAGGTTCACCTCTTCCACACCACCAGCACATTTCCCTTCGTAGTAGACACCTTCAGGCCACTCAGCGTCGTCTCCTCCCTGGGCTGTAAACTGACAAACCTTTAATTCTCTGGAATAAAAGGGCTTTAGAGAATTAATATGATACACCTTAGGCTTTCGGTTGGAGGTGGGGAATGCTATGAGATAATTAACAGCTCCCAGGCGCTCCTGGACCACGAATGGCCCTTCCCACGATGCTTCCATTTTATGGGCCTGGAGCGCCTTTAAGACCATGACCTGGTCTCCTACTTTGAAGGAACGCTCTCTGGCATGTTTATCATACCAGGCTTTTTGCTCTTTTTGAGCATCCTGTAAGTTTTCTCTAGCAAGGGCTAAAGAGGTTCGGAGGGTGTTTTGTAGGTTGGTTACAAAGTCCAGAACGTTAGTTCCTGGAGAAGGTGTAAATCCCTCCCATTGCTGCTTCACCAACTGCAATGGCCCCTTAACCTCACGGCCATATACAAGTTCAAATGGGGAAAACCCTAAACTGGGATGTGGTACAGCTCTGTAGGCAAAGAGCAACTGCTGCAATACTAGGTCCCAATCATTGGAGTGCTCATTTATGAATTTACGTATCATGGCCCCCAAAGTTCCATTAAACTTCTCCACCATGCCATTTGTTTGATGATGGTAAGGAGTGGCAACCAAGTGATTTACCCCATGAGCTTCCCAAAGGTTTTTCATAGTTCCTGCCAGGAAATTAGTCCCTGCATCTGTGAGGATGTCGGAGGGCCAACCTACCCTGGCAAAAATGTCTGCTAGTGCCTGGCACACACTTTTAGCCCTGGTGTTGCTTAGAGCTACTGCTTCCGGCCATCGGGTGGCAAAATCCATGAAAGTCAGTATGTACTGCTTTCCTCTGGGTGTCTTTTTCGGAAAAGGACCCAGAATATCCACAGCTACTCGCTGAAATGGAACTTCAATGATGGGGAGTGGCTGGAGAGGAGCTTTGACCTGGTCTTGGGGTTTTCCCACTCTTTGGCACACCTCACAAGACTGGACATAGGTAGAAACATCCTTGCCCATTCCCTCCCAGTGGAATGACCCCCCCAAACGGTCTTTGGTCCTGTTCACCCCAGCATGGCCACTAGGGTGATCATGGGCTAAGCTCAAGAGCTTGGCCCGGTATTTAGTTGGAACTACCAACTGTCTCTGAGGATGCCAGTCTTCCTGGTGTCCCCCAGAAAGAGTTTCCTTGTATAAAAGTCCTCTTTCTACAACAAACCTGGATCGATTAGAAGAGCTGAGAGGCGGTGGGTTGCTCCGTGCCGCCGTCCAAGCTCTCTGGAGGCTGTCATCTGCTTCCTGTTCGGTCTGGAACTGTTCCCTTGATGCTGGAGACATCAGTTCCTCATGGGATTGTGGACCTAGGCTTGGTCCCTCTGGAAGCGATATGGGGGTGGAGCTGTTTCTGTTGACTGTGAACCGCTCTCCGCTGGTGTACTATGTTGGGATTCAGGCTCCGGCTGAGCCTCTTGTGTAGGGTTATCGGCTGCTGCCAGTTCAGGTTCGGTGGGGCCCTCTGGTGTTGAGGTTGCAAGTACTGGATTCAGTGCTGACACGGGGTCTGGTGTTGGTTGTTCGGCTGGTTCCGGTTCTGGGACTGGTTCCGTCTGGGTCTCTGGGACTGGACCCACTACTGCTGTTGCAGACATTGGCCTGGGGTCCAGGTCCATCACCTCTGACTGGGTCCTGATAGAAGTTTCCGGAACAGAGCTAGGCCTCACGGCTTGTTTAGCCTGGTTGCGGGTGACCATTCCCACCCTCTTGGCCTGCTTCACATGATTGGCCAAGTCTTCCCCCAACAGCATGGGGATGGGATAATCATCATAGACTGCAAAAGTCCACATTCCTGACCAGCCCTTGTACTGGACAGGCAACTTGGCTGTAGGCAAATTGAAAGAGTTGGACTTGAAGGGTTGAATCGTCACTTGGATCTCTGGGTTGATTAAATTGGGGTCCACTAAGGAAGCATGGATAGCTGACACTTGTGCTCCGGTGTCCCTCCACGCGGTGACCTTCTTCCCACCCACACTCACAGTTTCCCTCCGCTCCAAGGGTATCTGGGAGGTATCTGGGCCTGTGGACCTCTGGTGTGATTCCGGTGCAATGAACTGTAATCTGTTGGGGTTCTTGGGGCAGTTGGCCTTTACATGCCCCAGCTCGTTACACTTAAAACATCGTCCAGCTGACGGGTCACTGGGGCGAGGAGGGTTGCTGGAGAACGGGGTGGTGGGACGATAAGGGGTCTGGAGGGTTCTTTGGGAGGTAGGTGGGGCTTTGGGCGGCCCCCGGTAATAGGGTGTGGTCTGGGGTGGTCCCTTCTGGTCTCCGCTCCAACTGCGACCAGTTTTCTTCTTCTCTGCCACCTCCACCCATCTGGCTCCAATCTCTCCTGCCTCAATTACAGTTTTGGGTTTCCCATCTAGGATGTATCTTTCTATTTCCTCAGGAACACCCTCTAAGAATTGTTCCATTTGCATTAGGAAGGGCAAATTTACTGGAGATTCAACACTTGCTCCTGATATCCAGGCATCCCAATGTTTTACAATGTGGTAGGCATGTCGGGTAAATGACATGTCTGGTTTCCACCTTAGGGCTCTGAACCTCCGACGAGACTGCTCGGGTGTTATCCCCATTCTGACTCTCGCCTTGGATTTAAACAGTTCATACTTGTTCATGTGTTCTTTAGGCATTTCAGCTGCCACCTCAGCTAAGGGTCCACTGAGCTGCGGCCTCAGCTCTACCATGTATTGGTCAGTAGAGATGTTGTACCCAAGGCAGGCCCTTTCGAAGTTTTCTAAGAAGGCCTCAGTATCATCACCTGCCTTGTAGGTGGGGAACTTTCTGGGATGGGAAGTGGTACCTGGAGAAGGATTGCTAGGGTTTGTTGGTATATTCTGCTGGGCCTTTATCCTCTCCATCTCCTCCACATGCTTCCTCTCTTTTTCCTTCTCCTCCTCCTTCAGCCGCATGAGTTCTATCTGTCTTTCATGTTCCCTTTGTTTTTCCTCAGCCTGAAATTTGGCTAATTCCAGCTGTAGTCGAGCTGAGGATTTGGCCATTCTAACCTCTCTGTTTTTAACTAACTTTACACCCGAGGTTTAGAAATAAACAAACAAAACTTGGCTGTAAAATTTTGCTGTGCTGGAATAGAATACCTATTCTCTGATAGTGATTGTCAGCCTACAGAAAAAGACAATTCCCTTGTCTCTGCTCTGGGCCCAAATTAAAGCAAAAAACCTCCAACTACTTGGAAACCTGCTTACCCAGCCCAAAGAAGAAAAAAAATTTCTTTTCAAACCTGTGCTCCTTGTAAAACAAAAAAAAAATCAAAATCCTAAAAAAAACCCTGCCACTTTTGTCTCCAGGCAAATGGGTAGAGCACACACCCCCTATTTACTTTTAGGAAGAAAAGAAAAAAAAAAACCTCTGGGTTGGAAGACTGTGAATTTCCCTGCAGGAGTTAAGTACTCTGCCTCCAGGCAAAGAAAACCTGCAATTCACAAGATAATCCCCTTTTGTCTCTGCTTGGCCACAAAGCAGAGAGAAACCAAGCTGCTTTCAGTTTCAAAGCTGCTTTCTGGACTTCCTAAAAATTCCTTTTTAAAATCTGTATTTCTAGTTCAAAAAATCTCAACTGGATCTCAAAATGATTTCAGGTTAATCCCACCACTGTGCCACCATGTCAAGGTTCCTCCCCCACTCTGAACTCTAGGGTACAGATGTGGGGACCTGCATGAAAAACCTCCTAAGCTTATCTTTACCAGCTTAGGTCAAAACTTCCCCAAGGTACAAAATATTACCCCCGTTATCCTTGGAATGGCCGCTACCACCACCAAACTAATACTGGTTACTGGGGAAGAGCTGTTTGGACGCGTCCTTCCCCCCAAAATACTTTCCAAAACCTTGCACCCCACTTCCTGGACAAGGTTTGGTAAAAAGCCTCACCAATTTGCCTAGGTGACTACAGACCCAGACCCTTGGATCTTAAGAACAATGAACAATCCTCCCAACACTTGCACCCCCCCTTTCCTGGGAAATGTTGGATAAAAAGCCTCACCAATTTGCATAGGTGACCACAAACCCAAACCCTTGGATCTGAGAACAATGAAAAAGCATTCAGTGTTTTACAAGAAGACTTTTAATAAAAAATAGAAGTAAATAGAAATAAAGAAATCCCCCCTGTAAAATCAGGATGGTATATATCTTACAGGGTAATTAGATTCAAAAACATAGAGAACCCCTCTAGGCAAAACCTTAAGTTACAAAAAAGATACACAGACAGAAATAGTTATTCTATTCAGCACAATTCTTTTCTCAGCCATTTAAAGAAATCATAATCTAGCACATACCTAGCTAGATTACTTACTAAAAGTTCTAAGACTCCATTCCTGTTCTGTCCCTGGCAAGCGCAGCATACAGACAGACCCAGACCCTTTGTTTCTCTCCCTCCTCCCAGCTTTTGAAAGTATCTTGTCTCCTCATTGGTCATTTTGGTCAGGTGCCAGCGAGGTTACCTTTAGCTTCTTAACCCTTTACAGGTGAGAGGAGCTTTCCCCTGGCCAGGAGGGATTTCAAAGGGGTTTACCCTTCCCTTTATATTTATGACAATTATATACAGGGTTTACAGTTTGGTTCAATGGCTCTCAGCACCCCCACTATAAAAATTGTTCCAGCAGCCCTGCAGGTGTGTGTCACATCCATGTGCATTTTTCAAATGCTGTATTATCTTGGCCAAAATGGGTAGGTTAGTGCATTAGCTTTTCACCTGCGGAGACCAAGGTGAAAATACTGATGCCAATCAATAGTAAGTTTGGGCATCTAGACTGGAGCATCAGAGACAGGGGATGGAAATTACAGGCTAACATGCAGGATTCAGCATAGTTGCCATTGTCTAGCACTGCAAAGCCATCTAACAATCGGGCATAATTAAGTAGCTCTACTCAAGAGAGGCCTGGCAATAGAATGAAACAAGGATGATGTAGGTCAAGGGGTCAAGACTGAAGTATCAGAAGAATGTTAAAGCTTGCAGTGCCAGGCTCAAACTGGCATTGTTCATCCCTCACTCTCCTGAGCAGTGAATGTGTTCAGTAATTAAAAGCAAAAATAAGCCACACACACAAAGAATACACTGGATAATAATAATAGCATGGATCGTTTGAAGCCATACTCTGCAAACCAACATGGGTCCTGATCCTGTAATCGGATCTGGCAACATGGATCCCTGTAGCCTATATGACAATCTGCTGGCTCTACATGGGTGCAGGGCTCCACACCAGCAAATCTAACTGAGGGATCAGGGCTGTGGGCATAATTCCCTATTCCACATCACATCACCACACACTTTTGCAACTTAGTATCTTATTTGGAAATTGTATGTAAAGTAAATATCAGCTGACAGTGTGTCTTTGTGGAAGTAATAAACTTCTGGAAAAAGGGCATATTATGGCAATGTTGGCCATCTAAACTGAAATACTGTATACTTCCACCCTCCCCGCCTTTTTCATAATAAACACTGCGCAGCTGGATGGAGACATATGGTGCCAGTAATATGTGAAAATTAAAAGGATTTTATTGACTGATATGTTATTGCAGAAAACTCATTGAAATGTACAAACTGGACATTCAGTATGTGATTTGTACATACAATATATTACAGTGATTCTTTAACTAATCTGAATAGACATTATTGTTTTCACTTGTAGGATGGCCACATCATGATAGATACTAAAAAAGTAGATATGCTCTATTCTAAAAGTGAAATCAAATCAGAACTGGACATAACGATACATTGCTTTATGCTAATCATATTGACTCAACATGCGCCATCATCACAAATCGTTTCAGAGGCACCTACTGTGGAGATAGTGAAACACCTGATCAAGCATCTATCCGAAGTCATGATTGCTTATTAAACAAAACCTCTTTTCCTAGCCTTCAGAATTATTTTCAGAAATACACGATTAACAAAACGTGAGTGCCTGTAAAATTTCACATCTGTGTTCCTTGCAAACATTGATTCTAGTACTGTAGATCATACAGCCCAAAGCATTGATTAAATAATTTCATAAAGTTAACTCCAGCTATAGACACCTAGATAGAAGTGTTTGTTTCTACTCCAGAGCCTTATCAAAATGGAATCCACTATTTTCTGTACATTCATCAGCTATCATCTGATTTGTAATTCATTTTCCACTAATACTTGCACTTTGTTTATAAGGGAGAGTAGTTCAGTAATTCTACTGTACGTTATCATTTAAATATTCTCAGCTACTTTGTCAATTTAGAATTATTTACTGGTTCAATTCCCAATAAAACTGATATAATGGTATGAATTTCTCAGATACAAAGCTTTGTTTAAATCTCTCCTATTTATGGGAACCAACCAACATGGATTTTTCAATCGGTAATTACTACAAAATGAATATACATTTTCCATTATACAAAAGCCCCCTGAACTGTAACAACTTCCCCAGGATTTAAACACAGCATTAGTTCAAGACTTTAAATGACAGCTGTGTAACTCTCCCTTTGATGCTACTAAAGCGTGGCATCAATACAACCCCAAGACACACCATGTATCTGTATGCCAGGCTCAGCTTGAGGGGCCAGTGTCACAGATGAACTGGGGTATGTCTTTGAGTTCTTAAACTACAACCCTACTATTCTTTTCCTGGTACATTTCTAAATGCGAAAAGTCTTTCGATTCTGAAGAAAAGAGGTTTCTTTGACAATCTCAATATGGTACTTTTATGTTTCTTTGACCATGATATATGATGTATACCATCAAATTAATTTAAGAAATACTTGTCACTTCATGTAGGCACAGGTAAGTCAATAACTTTACTGAAGTGGAGAGATCTTCAATGGTATCATGATTCTGGACTCCATTTCCTGAATAAGTGGCACTGAAAAAAGGAAAGATAGGCTCTCATTTACTAATAAAGATCCCATTGGTAATTCTGCATACTCAACTTGGAGTATCGCTGTCATCAAACTACTCTACTAGTTAGTGCATGTCAAATCTTTACTAATCACCAACCACCCCTTTCCTCTGTCACCCAAGAATAGTAGTTTTGAGAGGAAGCAAAAAAAAAACAAAATTATTTAATAGACTTTAAATCTGCACTAAGGGTTTTGAAGACAAAAAACACTTGTTGCTTTTCAGCAAGATTTAAGGTTAGCTTGCAATTGTACTGTAATATTTCCATTGTAATCTGACGGAACAACATTTGAAATATTTAGCATAGCTTACATGCCAGATTTATTATGAAAGCTGTTTCTGCTATCAAAGGTCTCCTGGATCCTGGCTCCAAAGTCTACTTTCCCTCTTTAGAGGAATTTATGTCACAGGGTTCCAGTGTTTCACATTATAGCTTGTTCCAAAGAAAATATAATGGATTCTTTTAAAGATATATTTCACTATTTACCATACAAGTTTTTGTGCACAGAAAATTAAATCTTTGAACAGATCTATTCCCTTAGTAGATGATCTTTAGTACAAACCTGTTTTAATACAAACATTGATACAGGAACTACTGTACATCAATTTGCTGACATTTACAAAAACTGAAAACAGATTATTTAAACTGACTTTGTAACTGACAAACATACCAGCAAAATAAAAGATTCACGACACGGTAACTTACTGAAACAATCATGGTGGCATCTCTGTCCATTAAAAAAAAAAAATGTTTACTACATGGCCCATTCCAATTTAGTTCAGCTCTTACCTGTATAATATACTAGTTCATCCCAGCCATGTTTATTCCATGCAGAATTTCTTGTATCTTCTCTGGACTGGAGGTCTTTGTAAGCTAGAGTAAAAAAGTACACACACAAAATTTAGTACTAAGTCAATGTCCTGCTGTCCATAACAATCACGTTTTAAAATATTTAATTCTGTGGTTAAGAGGCTGCAGTCATTTGGAAGAAAAAGAAAAAGGTAGTTTCAGATGCTCCCCTTAAAACAAAGGAAAAGCTCCAAGATCAGAGGAAAGGGTGAAGGCAGAGAGAGCGAAAAAGTCTACACCGTGTATGGAAACCATTCCATGTGACTCTCACATGGCTGGTGCTCCCTTGGTTTTGCTGCATGTGGAATCCTCAGGCAACTGCTCTGCCTGACATTTAACCCTGGCAACCAGCCTTAAGTATTGCTCGGAAGGCTGGTAGAAGTCACTGTAGGTCATCAGAACATTAAGCTCCACTCCCATGCTGACTAGCCCCTTTCAAATGGAAGGTTTCAGAGTAGCAGCCGTGTTAGTCTGTATTCACAAAAAGAAAAGGAGGACTTGTGGCACCTTAGAGACTAACCAATTTATTTGAGGTTAGTCTCTAAGGTGCCACAAGTACTCCTTTTCTTTCTGCTTCTCTGAAACCTGTCATTATGCAAGGCACTGCATTAGCCGTATGGAGTGGCTCAAATAAATTGGTTAGGTGCCACAAGTACTCCTTTTCTTTTTTCAAATGGAAGTAAGATGTAATTGTGGCAAGTGATGCCAGAGGCAGAAAGGGCATTGAGGGGGCCTTGATACCATAATTATCGCTGCATTAGAAATAGATTAGATAATGCAGCACACAGGGGCTGGATCTCTGCATGGGTGCTCTAGGATTCATGGTGTTGGAATCCAATTTCCTGTGGATACCCTTGATGCCTGAAGGCTGCAGCACACATTTCCTCAATGCAGTTGTTAGACTGTGAGCTTCTCTGAAGAGGCCTGTCCTCCTGAACTGTCCAGAAACCCCCTAGCACACAGTGGGTGCCACTGCAAATAAATAAATGTTCAACTCTCTCTGATGTGAGGGGAGCAGACAGTGGTAACCTGAACAGACACTTGATTTTTCCTTCCCTCTAGGAAGGTATGATTTGACCCTTAGAAATTAAATCTTTGATTACTAATTTCAGTGTGAATTTGGCCTGAGGGAAGAAACGGCAGGACTGAACTCATTACATCCACTTTACTTGAAGCAAACAGTAAGACTCTGATAAGAAAGGTTTGTGATGCTTTACTGTAACTTCTGATAGAAGTTACAAAAGGACAAGGAAATGTCTATTTTGTGCTTTTAACTTTGGCAACTAAAACTGGAAAATAAATGTAAAAAACCCTTGTTGAAATCAAAATGCAATTCACATGGTTCTCTATCTATTCCACATATCTAGTTACACCGAACGGAATAGGTCCTTGTTTTAAGGACCTATTTAGTATAGTGATAGAGGAGCGAGTATAGCAGAAAACAAAGAAGCCTACCCCAAAGATGATGAACCATATATAACTGTCCGATTTGTGAGAAAAATCCTCCAACTGCTTCATTATTGTCCTGTCGGAAACGAATAGCACGAGCCCTACAAGAGATAAACAGAACCTCTAGAAACAGTAGATGGGCACAGCAAACAAGTGGTGATTGGAAGGAAAGCAGAATTAGAATTAACCCCATCGCAAATGTTAAAGCATTTTGCAGCACACTCCAGATGTAAAAAACAAAAATACAACCCTATTCCCAGCAACAAGCAATTAAAATAGAACTTGTTAAGCCACATTAAACTTGGAGACACACACCTTTATTAGATTGCATGCTGATCGTTTTCTAGTCTTCAACTTTAATTTTGGAGCCAGTATGATTATCACTGTTATGGTTTAAAACGGCAAGAAATTTCTAAAGGGTTCATCAAAAGAGTCTTCTGAAAGTGAATCCTCACACCTGCCAACTTTATACTAATTTTGAGTGTTAGTCATATCAGGAAGATATGGTATTTGTTAATGTATTGTCTTTCACACTTACACACATGGATTTTAAGTTACTGGAATGCAAAGTTCTTGTACACATACATCTTTCCTAGGCAGTTGCATCACATGATGCCCCAAGCCTATTTTTAAACTTTTAACTCAACTAGAAGCTGCTACATTTTCTGAAGTGGATCTGTTGCCAACCTACAAATGTATGTGAATGCGTACCACCCCAATAATAGTATGAAACCACATTACTGGCAAATTACTGAAATTAAACAAATTATCTTGATGCACATTATGCTCTTAGAAAACCCAAGTCTTCATTCTTATTCAAAACAACTGTAAATACTCACAATCATGCAACCGCAATTCATTAGAATTGCTTGGATGTAGGTAATGTAAATGTAAGGAACTTATACGGGTATTAAACAAGATAAAAATCAGGCCTATATACTGAAGAGGAGACAAACACTTTTACCTATATCTCAAAATAGAAATGTGATACTCGGGAGGGTTTTAAAATGAGCTTTATTTTAAAAAGATAAAAATCTAAGGTTTGGCATTATAAAAATAGTATCTCTAACTTTGATGCTGAGGAAGCCAAGAATGATCAACATAGTGTTAAGTAGTTAACCCTCTGAGTTTCAAAGGGCAGTACTTTCTAGAGAAAACAATGCATTGCCATGAATTCTGCACTACAGTACTGCATTGCTCAGAAGGCAGACGGGACATCTGGCCTTAGCTGGGTACACCCAGCATAGGGAACAGAAAACGCCAAGTGAGAAGGGGGAAGGTTTGTCCCTAACAAAACTAGCAAGTGATTCAGTATCCAAAACCTGCTGAAGCCAAGCACTTTCCACTGCTTCCTTGGCTGCCCGTGTCCCATAGGAAGCCTGGCTCGTGGAAGACTCTAGCATGTGCTCCTCAGTCTGGGCACCCTCTACCCACAGAAGTTGGCTCTAGGTTATAAAGCAAAATGAAAGATCTGAGACTACATTTAATTCTAATTAAATGGAATCTACAGAGGCCTCTCACAGAGAGGAAAAAAAAGTATGCCAATTCTATTGGCAATCCTTCAAATGCATGACTTCCAGAAGCAGCAACACACATAAATTATTAGAATCTTGAGACTCCTTAATATTTTGGGAAAAGAAAAAAATCCTTCCTTGTAAATTAAAACAACCACCACCTAACCAATGCCAATATATTGTATTGTGTACTAGTCAAACCGTATGGATGCTAACTTTTGCGAATTGGCCAATGGGTTAGGAGTCAGGTGACCATATTTTCAAACTAAAAAACAAGCATGTTTTGCACAACCTTTTTTCTGATCATCAAATACGCAAGTCCTCTGCCTTTTGGCGCCTTTCTTTGATTTGTTCCACCTGAGCTAGATGAGTTCCATCTGGAGCAACAGGAAAACCAAAGAAAGGCTCTGCCTCTTCCCCCTGTGTTCCTCCACACCTGTTTTCCCTCCTTCATGTGAGTCTGGCAATTTTAGAGAAAAGGGAACCAACAGAGACCATCAGCTCTCCCTCCCACCACCACCCATTTCTTAAGGGGTCAGAGCAGAGGTTTTGCATTAATTAGGCTGGATCATTTGCCTTATTACTACAACTCTGGCACATGACAAGTTATAACTAGCTTTGGTTTTGAACAACTGTCAGCGTGTAACACACACTTACTGTGGGAAGGACGAAGCAGGGACATATACTGCTATAAGATATTTTGTAATGATAAGAAACCTGAACATTTTGATAGACGAAGTAAAAAACTGGGAAATTTCAGGTGTTCCAAAAGAAGTTCTCAAGAAACAGAGACGTATCAAAAACTGGGACACATACAGTCTCTTTGTGTAAAGGTCTTTATTTGTTTTGATCACACTACTATGGACAAACATGAGCAGGAGTGGCAAAAGAGTTTAGCCGGTAGAGATCTACAAGTGAGAATAGGTGAGATTCTTAGTGGTAGAGGACGGTAGTTCATTTTGTAGTTGTGAAAGAAACCCAATGCCAGTAGTGCCCAGGTGTATTAGAAAGGTGGTGGTGTCTCTTCTACAGAAGTCTACTCTTGCCAAGAGTCTGAGCCTGCTCTTATCGAAGTCAACAGCAAAATTCCCATTAACTTCAATGCAGTAGGATCAGGCACCAAGTCAGTAACATTGGTACTGTCCCTGAGGAGACTGATTGGGAAAGTAGACTGAACATAGGACAGCAAGCAAAATAATCTAGTTTTAATCTTGGCCCTGACATTGGCTTGCTATGTGGCCTTGGGAAAATTCCTTCCCCAATCTGTGCCTCGGAGTCCTCAATAGTAAAATTAGGATAATACTTCCCTTCCTCACACAGTTGTTGTGAAGATAAAGCATTTAAATATTAAAGGATGAAAAATATGATAGAAGTGTTAAGTATTATTTACTTCTCAAAAGAATGACAGCTTTTAAAATGACAACAAACAAGAGAGGTCCCAGCATTGTTCATGGAGCCACTCCCTTTCCTTCCCAGAAAGACAAAATAAAAGAACTAATTTGTCAGAGCTGTGTAGGACCAGAAGCAGCTCATTAGCTCTGTGTATCTGGAAGGGTTTGGGGATTATTCTACCATCTCCACCTACATGGTTTTAAACTATGAAACGTAATTAATAAACTTAAATTACACTACACAACATGGTGAAATACACCTACCAGTAGTTGCCCCATTCAATCATTGTTCCAGGCTGAAAGAAGAAAGAAAGAAATTTCAGGTCTAGTATTTTAAAGAAAACTAGAGTGTTGGGACAGTTCTGTGGCATATTTTTGAAAATGGATCTGACAAATGTGGAGTTATATGAAGCAAAAATATAAAGGGGAGGGAAAGAGGGGCTTCCTTCCATATTTCACAAACTGACAGTGATATGCCTGCTGCTTGATCTAAGCACCACCTTATGGCCATCAATCTTCTGAGCAAGTTAAGATTTATAGGGCTCCCATTTTGAGTCTGTTAACACACCACATTAACCAACTGAAGGAGTACCTTGAGTGACAGAAGGCACTTCTTTCCCCTGAGAGGCTGTGCATGCTGCCTCTGCAGGGTCCTTAAATGTAAAAGGTAAGAAACTGAGATGTGACTTTTCAAATATTTTTAGAATAGAATTTTTCAGGCTTGACAGACCATGCCAGCTGCTCAAGTCCTCACTCCTGCCTGCTGGCATTATTACAGGTTTTCAATAGTGCTTCCAACAAAAATGTATTTTTAGCATGTCTTTTCTGCCAAACTGAGCACTGTTTAATTTTCACTAATCTGAAGGGTGTTGTTTTTTTTAAATAAAAATGAGGAAAAAATGAAAAATACAATGGCATGAGCCAAGAGCTACTGAAATCTATTATTATCATAATCAATTACTTGTATTATTGTAGTGCTTATGACACACTAATGACAAAGGGGAACTAAAATGGCTTAAAACAAGATATTGACATTCCCACAAATGTCAGTGATGCTTTTTTGAGCTACTTTCATCTTGCACGTACATGTTAGGAGAATACAACATTGAGAATTCAGTCATCGATATTACAGAGGCTTCCATTCTCACAGGATTTCCATTTGAAAAATACCATCATTTATCAAATACATTGATTCCTTTAAGTGCTTAAAGTTATGACTGTATATTCATTTGCAATTACACTGTACAGCTATTATAGATTTTCTTTCAGTCTCTTGCATGAGTGTGCGCGCATTTCCTTTGAAGTCAACGAGAGGCAAGGGTACTCAGCACTTCTCAGGAAATGGCTAGCACCTTCTAGGATCCAGCGTTTATCGCTGGATTCTGCACACATTGAAGCCAATAACACTTTTGCCATTGACTTCAATAGGAACAAGACTAGATCCTTAGTTTATTTTTAAGAAGGTCTGTGTTTTATTTTACACATGTGTACATGTGTGTTGAATATTTTAAATTTTTAATCATTCACAAAAGACAAAATATTTGACACTTACTCTAAGTTGATAAGATCTCAGTTCATAAATATTAGGACCCTCCCTGGGAACAGGTTCATTCCAGAAACTAAACTCCAACAGAAGCTGGTTCTTGCGAGACAGAAGCATGTTACCTCTTTCTTTGCGAAACTCTGTGAATTCCTTAAAAATAACAGTCATCATTAAACTTTAATATGTTACATTAATTCTACACTTCTATAGTGGTTGAGATTTTCAAAACCACCTTGGGGATCTGTACACCCAGTTCCCATTGAATTTAATAGTATCCAAATTCCTTAGGCAGCTTTGAAACTATCAATCAGTGTGTTTACACATCATAGTCTATATTAACAATTTTTGTACTGAGCAGTTTGGGTGTGAGCTGTTTTAATAATGCCAAGCTAAATAAGTAAAATCCAGAGGAGTGATTTTCTACACAGACTGTACTGAGTGGGTGCATGACAACAATGTTTTAACTGATAATTAGATTGTGTGTGTTCTGAATGGCTACTGACAGTATCCTGAAGAATGTAATTCATCTGAGCTGGTGCCAGTGGCTGTGTGGGGCAGAGGAGAGAATTAGGGTGGGTGAGAAAAGATGTAGGACTCCAGATCTACATCATCCCCATATACAGCAAACATGCTGATGCATTTGCAGGAAAAGAAGTGGGTAGCTCATTAAAAGCTAGTGGACATTCTTCCATGCTTCTACACAGCACCTAAGGTCACTGGCTGTGGCAGCAGCTCACATGTACAGTGCTGAAGGCTCACACAGCAGCCTGCCAGCTCAAGCATCACTTTTCTGCTCCCACTGTAGTAAGTATAGCCTGGCACCAACAAATACCTCCAGCCCCCAGCATGTGACCTTCAAATAAGTGGGAAAATGGGGAGGGGAGAGAAAGAGTATCTGCAAAAATCATGTAAAAGAGCATAATGAGAATAAGACAGGAGGGAAAATAAAAAGACAAGACGAGAACAAAGTAAAGGAGAAGCATTATGTGAGGGGACATGGTGGTGGGGGCATGCTCCGCTGGCAAACCATCCCAAGAAGGGGCTCTGACAAAAAAGCTGAGAATCACAGCCAATTCATAACAGCAGAATATAAATGACTAACACCTCTTTGCACTTCTACAACGTTATACAGTTGAGGAACTCAAAACATTATATAAACATTAACACATTCAACCTCAGCACCCAAGAGGGGTGTGTGATCCCTATTTTACAGACAGGTACAATGAGGCACAGAAAGATGAAGTGCCTTGTCCACAGTCGCACAGTTAGTCTGACAGAGCTGGAAATAGACTGTAGGAGTTCAAACTTCTAGTCTTTTGCTCTGACTGCTAGACTATGTTCTCTAGTGACATTGGGAAAAATATTTCTCAGTAAAACATTTATTATTTCTAGCCAAAGTTTAAAATGTAGTCTTCATTCCGACTTACTTTATTTTGTCGGAGCTTATTCATGACCTCAGTAAGAGCTGGATAGCCTCCCTCATACCGCCAGAGATGTACTGAAATAGAAATATACCATTTTAGAGGCTTATGACAAAAGACATGAAACACCATAATGTAAATGAGGCCATTAACACTAACAAATGATACAAAAATAAAAGCTGACTAGCATGTTCAAAATGCATTCTCAGTGCTATGCAGTCGAGACATTTGCTTTTTGACACGGGGCTTTCCTTGCTATTCTAGCAACAGATGATTTACCCTAAAGGCAAGAATGTACAAAGATTTTTGAAGGGCGCTTTTGCTGTATACTACTTAGATGGGATGCTTCTATGTGACTATAATTAAAGTTGAGCTTCAACTTAAAAGCTGTAGCTCATGAAAGCTTATGCTCAAATAAATTGGTTAGTCTCTAAGGTGCCACAAGTACTCCTTTTCTTTTTGCAAATACAGACTAACACGGCTGCTACTCTGAAACTTAAACCAGTGTCTTATGCCAAAAATGACTTGGTGCAGAGCTTCAACTGATAGTAGGGCAGCGGTGACACTTGTATTTCAATTAACTACTCAAACAGAAGGAGCACAAAACTTTTTTGTAGGATAGATAAATAAAACAGATGCCATTGTTAATTTTTTAATTGCTCAGTGATAAGAGGCAACCTTAAAAAGTGCGCCAAGCAAGACCAAAACCCTCTACAATATTTAGAATCAGGAGGAATTTCCTCATCAAATAATAATTTCAAGATGGGATGCCTATTTTGACTGAAATTTGACAATGCCCTTTAAGTGCTCTGTGTAACAAGACTTCTTTACAAGTTTTCAGAACAGCAGTGTTAAAATACTGAGACTCCCATTCCCACCCTCTTTTCTTCCATCTTCCCTCGAAGACCCACAAAAGCTACCTTTCCTCCAATGGAGATGGGATGGGAATGCCTTGCTCTGAACTAGTTAATGCTGCTTCATGCATCTACCAGAAGAGTGGACTAGACACCAACCTAAGGCACTCCACTTGCCAGAAGACGTGTGCTGCTTCTGCAAAGATCCAAACTTGGATCCAGTGCGTTGTGGCCTTTGTGTGCCAGGCTAGCTGCTTTTGGTACTTAACATCTAGTACCCAGTACTAGCAACCCAGTACTAGCAATAAACTGGAGACAGGTATCGAATACACTGGAACCCTTTAATCCTCTGTTATGTTGCTAGGACGGTTGCCATAAAATGCTTAGGCAGGCTTTGGAAATGATTGCAGGGACATTCTCTGTCAGTATGCTTCTGAATTAGCAAAGGAGATTGTCAAGCAGTATTTTAGGTTTATTCCGCTCCGTACCTCAACATTTTCTTTATTTTTAAAAATACTCTCTTACAAGCTGACAAATCTCTGTCTACAGATATCCTCTCACCTTTAGCCAATGCTAATATTATAATTATATAATATTCAGCAAATACAGCTGACATTAACATACACATTAGCATATGCTCTTGTAATTGAAGCAGCAGCACTGATATTAGGATAGCTTTGGCAACAGTGTGTGTCTGCTGTAGAACTAAAGAGAGCACAGCATGCTGGTTATGTGGTTTCCACAACATGAGAGCTGCTGCTATATCCCTTTAACTTCTCAGAGACCAGGGACTGTTCTAAAAGCCATTTAAAATCATTTAGACGTCTCCCCAGACCAGATTATAACACAGATACAACACTTTGTAGTTATATAGCATATTTTCATCAATTTGAAGGGAGGTTACATTTTGATCCTGAATGACAGGACACCATCCGTTTAAGGAAGAAATATCTAGGGTATCAGTACAGAACCCAACTGGCCATGAGACAAGAGTTCCATTACATTTTGTGATAACTTCAACGTTGCATAACAGTGCCATGTGACCAATTATAATAGGACACGGAAAGTCAAAGTTAAACTTTTAAACTGGCTCACACCAGCTAAATTCTATCTCAGTACACCTTTAACTATGGCTTTTAAGCCTAAATTTTCAGAAGCGTGATCCTATGCCTGAAAAATAATGCAGGGACAAATTGTATGCAGGTGCAAAAAAATGCAGGAACAAGAGAAAGGGGCTTACCATGTACTGTCATCCTCTCATTGAGAGGAGATAAAAGTGTATTAACTAAGTATACAAATGTGTTTGAGAGAGAGTATTAGATTAGTGCGAGCACCTGAATAAGCATATTTTATGAGTCAACACTTCAGTATCAAATTCAATGTGATAAAAACAAAGCAATTTTAAAGTTAACAATCATTAACCAATTATTTTATGTAATCAACAGCACACATATCCTCAAGTACACTGTTAAAGGTTTATGAACAACAGTGATGATGTAAAAAGAAACCTGCCAAGCACATATTTCACTTGTACGGTTTTACATTCTGTTGTACTTCTATCTCCTACCAGCCTGATCTTGCTCTCCGTACCACGTGTTCCAAGTCCCCACCAGTGCACATGGGTAGTGTTTTTCTTCATGAATCTTTGGCAGCACCTCTTGACTTAAAAACAAGGAATACAGACACTACGTTGCATTTCCTTCAGGGAGGCTACATTTGATATGCATAACAAATCATATTATGCCACCATTAACTCAAAACTATGCCACCACATGTTCATTATGGTATGAACATTCACAAACTTCATTTTTCAGAAGAGAAAGCAGAAATACAAAAGCCTGCTGTATGCAGGAAAAACTGATCACTACAACTCTCTCTGTGTAAACTTAAGCATAACCATCTGTATGTTTACATAACCATCTGTATGTTTACTAGATGACCTTCTGGGGTCCCTTCCAACCCTGATATTCTATGATTCTGTGTGTGTCTAATACACTGTGTGTATTAATCTGTGTGTCTAATACACAGCACGACCCATCAGGTCTTTTGATGTGAACCCATAAAACATGTAATGTTACCTGGCAGGTTACCTGATATATTAGCAAGATGTCCCAGTCTGAGGGTGTGCAACACACTTGCATGACTTGATTCAGGAACAACTTAAAAAGTTTTCTTTTGTTAGCAGCAATGGCAAGACACAGAGATGGGAAAGGATAATTCGTCTCTGACACTAAAGTTCTATAACAATGACATTTCTATTATGCCACACAGATGAAGATAATCAATCACTTGGTCTGATGGACATGAGTAAAGTCAAGTGATGGTTGCACGCTGTAGCATTACTGAACAGATTAGAAAGCAGATCCAGTCTGAAACTAATTTATCCATTAAAGCACAACGTACACAGCGAAAGCTGCCTAAAATCCATCTCCTACATGCAACCTGGTCTTGAGCAACCACTGGTTTCTTGCATGGTTGTTTAAAACAGATTTCACTATACTGTATTTTGATGAATAAGCTTGTTTCAGACTAGCTGAATTTTCTCTTTATTACTTTTTATTGCTGAATAACTGTCAGACATTTAGCATTCTGGCTAGCAGCCACGGATTCTATGTACCATAATAAATAAGGAAGAAGAATGGTCTTATGTGTAAGGAACAGCATTCAGAGTTAGAAAACCTGGGTTTTATTCTTAGCTCTGCCACTGACCTTCCATGTGACCTTGAGCAAATCTCATTACCATTTGTGCCTCAATTTCTCCATCTGCATAACAGGTATAATACTATGCACTGATCTCACAGAGGAGCTGGGAATTTTTAAGAATTTATGTTTGTGAAGCATAACAAGATCCTAGGATAGCAGTTGCAACAGTAAGGTAAATTATCATCATTACTACAATAAAACTGAAAGCTAGTTTTTGCTCTAGATTAGGAAGAATCTCATCTGATTCATATATATGAGCACCACCTTTTTGCCTTTTATTATCAGAAGTCAAATTGGCTCTCAAAGCTTCAGAATGGAGCCCCCTATCTCTGAAGGTTCATGAATTAGTGTTATATCTGTCTTTGTTCTACTATTTTTCTATTAATTTACACAGTAGGGCTGGAAGATGTCATCAAGTCCAGGTTCCTGTGCTGAGGCAGGACCAAGTAAACTAGACTAGACCATTCCTGACAGGTGTTTGTCCAACCTGCTTTTAAAACCGTCACAAGCTCCCTTGGAAGCCTATTCCAGAGCTTACCTACCCTCATAGTTAGAAAGTTTTCCCTAATACCTACCCTAACTCTTTCTTGCTGCAGATTAAGCCCCTTGCTTCTTGTCCTATCTTGAGCAGACATGGAGAACAATGGATCACAGTCCTCTTTATAACACCCCTGAACGTATTTCAAGACTGTTAAGCAAGTCCCACCGCAGTCTTCTCTTCACAAGTCTGCAGATGCCCAGTTTTTTTAACCTTTCCCCACAAGTCATGTTTTCTAAACCTTTTATCGTTTTTGTAGCTTTCCCCTGGATTCTTCTCAATTTGTTCACACCTTTCTGAAAGTGTGGCACCCAGAATTGGACATCGTACTTCAGCTGAGGCTTCACCAGAGCTGAATAGAGAGGGACAATGACCTCCCGTGTCTTACATACAACACTCCTGTTAATACACCCCAGAATATTAGCCTGCATCACATTGTTGACTCAAATTCAATTTGTGATCCACTAAAGCCCCAGCTCCTTTTCAGCAGCACTACCACCTAGCTAGTTATTCCCCATTTTGTAGTTGTGCATTTGATTTTTCCTTCCTAAGTGAAGTACTTTGCCCTTGTCATCCTTGAATTTCACTTTATTGATTTCAGACCAATTTTCCAATTTGTAAAGGTCATTTTGAATTCTAATCCTGTCATCCAGAGTGCTTGCAACCCCTCCCAATTTGGAGTCATCCACAATTTTATAAGCATACTCTCCACCCCATTATCCAAGTCATTAATGAAAATATGGACTAGTACCAGACCCAGGACTGACCCCTGCAGGATCCCTCCCATCTTGACATCAAACCATTGATAACTACTCTTTGAGTATGGACTTTCAAACTGTTGTACACCCACCTTACAGTAATTTCATCCAGACTGTACTTCCCTAGTTTGTGTATGGGAATGTCATGTGGAAGTCTGTCAAAAGTCTTACTAAAATCAAGATATGTCACATCTATGTCTTCCCCCTATCCACGAGGCTAGTAACCCTGTCAAGGAAGGAAATTAGGTTGGTTTGGCATCATTTGTTCTTGAAAAAGTCCTGCTGGCTATTCCTGATAACCCTGTTATCCTGTAGGTGCTTACAAACTGATTGTTTAATCATTTGTTCCAGTATCTTTCCACGTATTGAGGTTAGGCTGATTGGTCTATAATTGCCCAAGTCCTCTTTGTTCCCCTTTCTAAAGAAAGGTACCCTGTTTGCTCTTCTCCAGTCCTCTGAGACCTCACTCATCCTCCATGAGTTCTCAAAGATAATCGCTAATGGTTCTGAGATTACTTCAGTTAGTTCCTTAAGTACCTCAGGGTGAATTTCATCAGACCCTAGTGACTTGAATCCACCTAACTTGTCTAAACATTCTTTAACCTGTTCTTTCATAATGCAGGCTTGTGCACCTTACCCCTGGTTGTTAATATTGTGTTAAGTATCTGGTCACTATTAACTTTATTAGCGAAGACTGAAGTAAAATAGGCATTAAACACCTCAGCTTTCTTTGATGTCATCTATTCTTAACTCTCCTTCCCACTAAGTAGTGGACTTACACTTTGGTTCATCTTTCTCTCACTCCTAACGTATGTATAGAACCTCTTATTCTTGCCTTTTATGTCCCTTGCTAGGTGTAACTCATTTTGTGCCTTAGCCTTTCTGATTATGTACCTAGGTGCTTGCAATGTTCTTTTGTACTCCTCCTTATCAACTCATCCATGTTTCCACTTTCTGTAGGATTCCTTTGTGATTTTCAGGTCATTAAAGAGCTCCTGATGAAACCACACTGACCTCTTCCTATCTTCCCTTTGCATCAGGATAGTTTGCAGTTGTGCCTTTAATATTGTCTCCTTGAGAAACTCCCAGCTTTCCTGAACTCCTCTTACCCTTAGATTTTCTTCCCACTGAACCTTACATACCATTTCTCTAAGTTTGTCAACATCTGCGTTTTTGAAGTCCTTTGTCCTTATTCTGTTGCTCCCATCTTTCCTTTCCTTTAGAATCATGACATCTATTATTTCACTATCACTTTCACCCAAATTGCCTTCCACCTTGGGATTTGCTACCAATTCTACCCTGTTGGTGAAGCCTCCAGGGTCAGGATGCCAAGATTCATGATGGCTAATCCTTATCATCTTGAGTTGGCAGTATGTAATGAGGACTCAGACTGCTCAAGATGAATTTTTGGGGATACCGAGGGAAGCTCAGGGAAGCTTCAGGTTTTCATCCCTCCATTCTTAAGATGGACCCAATTCTCTCCTTCCTACTTGAATACTTAGGCTGACTTGGTTTGGAAAGATCAAATCAAATACCATAGCTTTAAGTAGATTGCAATCACTCTCCCTGTACCTTTCCTTGAAAATAAACATCTCTGCTTTGACTTAACATTTATTTATCTGATGAAGCAGTGCCATTTCTCCACTTCCCTACCCCATATAATTATATACATTTATACTGAGCTGGTTGAAAGTGATTTGCTCCTCTCGAGGTATGCTTTTCTTCTTTCAGTCATGAGAGGAAAAAAGATTACCCTGGAAACGATTTTTTAAAGATTCCCCCCTTGTGTAGCAAAGAAGAACCTTTGTTTAATTTAAATGAAGAAAATAGTTTTCCCCCAGTACATTCTCTCTACTTTGGGTGTTTTAACAATAGGATCATTCATACTGTATTAGAGATATAATAGTGATTTTATCCAAAGCAAACCAAAGCACTTTACAAAAATTAATTTATGAAGCCTAAAAGAACCCCTATAAGGAAGCTATGTATTATTCCCATTTTAGAGATGAGTAAATGGAGGCACACAGAGGTCAGGTAACCTACTTATGGTTACATGGAGAGTCATTAACTCTCTTGAGAGCAGAAGTCAGGAGTTGTGACCTCCAGACTACCGTTCTAGCCAACAAACCACACTTAAAACAATATTGGTTGCACTAGGATATCATTATCCTAAAACAGTGTTCTATTTAATTGATATCTTCTCTTAAATGATCAGTGTCAATGAGAAAGAACTGCCATTTTGAAACATGGGAGGCTCATGTTTCCCAAGGTGTGTTCAGCTCTTTCAAAGTGTAATGGCTATGGCTCTAATACAGCAACTAGACAGTCAAATGAGAATTCACATTTCTGTAACTGGTCTTTAAATTAGTATAGTACATTCAAAAAACATAAATACTGATACTTATTTTTAAACAGCAAAAGAGTTTTTGGAAATCCTATATAACAGCCCTGTGGGTAAAATTCACTGCAGATCAAGCCTGCACAAGGATTCACAATACCTCTTAATATACGGTTCTCAAAAATGTGACTTTTCATAGAATCATCAGGGTGAGTGAATGTCAAAGCTTGGGGTTTTATCCCCTCCCTCAAAACTTTACTTCCGTTTTATATTTGATATTTAGTGGCCCCTCGCAAGTGACCATCTCTCTTTTCTTCCCGTTTGCAGACAGGACTCCCACCAGGTAGAGTCCTACATTGTAGCTGAAGGAAGGAGGGAAGCTGTGGGGGGCGAGGGATAGCTCAGTGGTTTGAGCATTGGCCTGCTAAACCCAAGGTTGTGAGTTCAATCCTTGAGGGGGCCATTTGGGATCTGGTGCAAAAATTGGGGATTAGTCCTGCTTTGAGCAGGGGGTTGGACTAGATGGCCTCCTGAAGTCTCTTCCAACTCTGATATTCTATGATTCTATGAAGGGCAAACTGGAACAGCAGCATCTGCCTAAAAAGGCTGCAATAGCCTTAAGACAACTAGGGGAGGGAAGAAATGTGCACCTGTGTCCTTCTCATATGAATCCTAAAAACAGCATCTGGTGCAGTTCAGTGAAGGAACAGCCCAAGGAACAGGGCGGTACTAGGGGAACTGGAAAGAAGCATCTGTGCCAACTGTCTCCAAGAATAAATGGTTTATTCAAAATAATTCTCTTCTTCCCAAATAAAAAAAATCACACATCAGCCAATTTACAGAATCCCATTGCTCAGATTCACATGTTGAAAACCACAAAGTATAATATATGAACTTACCAAAGTTTGTTGTAGGCATCTAGGTATTCTGGCTTTACATTGTGAACTGAAACAACAAAATTCAAGGATAAATGTAGTCGCAAAAATAAAAGAAGATAAAAGGAAATGATAAATATAAAAATATCACTCACACTGTATTTTATACAGACTGCTGGTCTCCTTTTTGGCTAGTAGATTGGAGTGAGCATCTTTCCTTGGATCCACTTTGCGAACAAAGAGTGATTTTAACCAGCTGTCTTCACCTGCTCTGTTAGTTGATGATGCCAGCCCCCTACACATCAATGAATATATTACATAGTTACTGAATGTTTATTAAAAATGCACAGACAGGAGGAAAGTCAGTCAAGATCAAGTTTAACATAATATGGTAACGTATACAAAGGAATGATGCTAAGTCTTCCCATTACCTCACTCTCCAGCAGTGTAAAGGTACAATGTTTACCCAGCAAGGTATACACCGATTGAAAAGACTTCCTGGGATGGCACAGAACTGGTGCAGCTACACTACCCCACTTGCACCCCTTGTACTGAGGAAGGGCATGGTTGGAATGCTTCTGCATTCCAGCTAGTCCCAGCTGATGCAACAGACCCAGGAGCCATTGCAGTCAAGCATATGGTAAGTAGTTTTGATGCTGCTCTATGGCCTTGTCTACACTGCCACTTTACAGCGCTGCAATTTTCTCGCTCAGGGGGGTGAAAAAACACACTCCTGAGAGCTGGAAGTCTCAGCGCTGTAAAGTGGCAGTGTAGACAATGCACCAGTGCTGGGAGCTATCCCCTCGTGGAGATGGGTTTTTTTTTTGTTTTTTTGTTTTTTTTACAGTGCTGCGAGAGCTCTCCCCCAGCACTGGGGCCACGACTTCACAACCACGTTAAAGCGCTGCCAGTAAAGAAAAACCCTAATGTATATCAGGTTTTAAGCCAACCCCAAAACATTGTGAGGCATAAAGCCACTTTTGCTTCCCTGCCCTGCCCCTGCATGGATTAGAGCTCTGTAAGAGCAGAGAATGGGAGCCACTATATTTTTTTTTCTTTTAAACTATCTTTGCTCAAGCAAGATAGCTACGTCCCCCCAGAAACTTGCGGTCAAAAATGAACACCCTAGTGCACGTGCACAAGAAAAGACGTGTGCAAACATTGCTTTGTTTACTGTGAATGGCACAGTAAATGCCACGTGTTCCTGTGTTTACTGAAACAGATTTCAAGAAAACATGATAGAAAACAAATAATACAGGTTACAGTATACTCTACTTTTGGAACAGGTTACAGTGGCAGAAGTCAAGGAGTCTGCATAGATTTTAATTTTTGAACATTAGCCATTATAATGTTCAGGGTTCAAATTCATTTTCTTTGTTCAATATTTACAGTTTTTCCCACTTAAAAACTGAGTTGACTTCGATAGTGTGTCTGAAAGCCTAGCTAGTTTAACAATTTAGTTTCTGCAAGTACCTCTGCAAAACTGCTACTTTCTACCTTCTTACAACAATACAGTACACAATAAAATCACAACAGACAACATGGTTCTTCTGAAAGTAAGAATATATTAGGACTATTTTTTCCCCTTTTTCAGTGGTAGACAGAAACCAGAGCCACCAAATGATGTTCACTAGCTTTATCTACACCAATACAAATAATCTTTCATTCAAGTGAACAGCAAACAGAAAAGATTCTGTTTTTTACTGCTTCATCTTTATAATGTACAACGGTGGCCTTGATCTTACAATATTTTCCTTCCTCCAAACCCGTTAGGAGCATTTGCTCGCAGCTTCTCCCCATTTCCTGGAGGATTGTGGAAAGATTTTAAATTATTTAATTATACTGAATTATTCTGGAGGATTTTATTGGCTGGGAGATCCAGATCAGGACAGATTACAACCTTCAGCTGTGATATTGTCTTTAAGGTTCTCAATAGACTGTGAAAATGTTCCAGAAATAAAAATGTTGGAAAAAAACTGTTTTTGGAAAAATAACACTTTGCAGTTCACTTTAAAAACACATAACCCCCCCCCCAATACACAATCTTCTAATCCCAATAATAATAAAGAGGCATAAAGTGATGTGGTATCTTATATTGCTTATCCAAGCAACATGCTGAAGGAAGCAGAAGACATGTGACAGCTAAGAAAAGAATAGCTGGGAATGAGGTGACCTTCAACACAAAGAAATGACAAGAACATCTCTCACTGCTCCACTCCACTTATTGAAAAGTGTATTCACTTTCTCTGATCAAATCCCCACACACTATTGTGTAGAAAGCTAAACAGGATACTACTAAACAGAAGTATTTACAAAGACCTCCAGTGCCAGAGATATTGCGGGGTATAGGGCTAATGCAGTTGATCTGTAGCCCTTCTGTGCCACATAGCCAATGCAATCCATAAGTCAGGCCTTCTCTCTATTATATAAGGTTGATATGTACTCATCTTCCCTGGAGGGTGTCGTGAGAATAAGTTGATGGTCTACAAACATCCTGACAATAAAAGTCCTAAGTAATCATATTTACTTCCTCATTTGTGCACTAACATTACCACTATCAGCAGCAAGAACATGAAGAGTTATGGGATACTATTGGATGACCAATTCCTCAGCTAATAGGAGACACTTACGCCTTTGTTGTTATTTGCCACATAAAATTAGGAGGTAGTTTTCTCTTAATCTCTCAATGAAATGGTGACATTAATAACTCTGCAATTCTTGGATACAAAGTACCATGCAACTGCAAAGAGCTTTATGAACATTGATTAATAAAGTGTTACTATACACCTGCTAGATAGCATGAGCAACATTTTACTTATAAGGTAACAAAGAAAGGTTACAGTTAACATTTCTGAAAATGGACACTTATTCTGTGTCCCAAGTTCAGACAGCTAGGATCTGATTTTTAATTGTCCTGAACATCTGCAGCTCCCATTGATTAACATAAAAGTCATTGGCGCTCAGCTGGTAAATCCTGCCTGAGGTATATCAAGTTGGGCACCCAAAAACGGGTAGGTCCCAAACTAGTGGCCATTATTGAGAAATGTAACCCTTGTTTCGCCAAGACTGACTACGGGGAAAAACTGGAAACTGAACCCAACTTTCTTGGCTGCCAGTCTTGGGCTTAAACTGCAAACCCATCCTTCCTTTTTAAAACAGAGACATGTATATATTTTAAATGTGAATGACATTCCCTATTAGAGTTACAAAAATTGGAAGGAACAAAGTCTTGTTCTGAAATAAGTGTGTTCACCTTCAGATAAGACAAAAAATACTAGACATGTCATGTTCCCATGGATTTAAGCTGGAAGAGTTAGCAAAGTAATCACATTGATTAACATAAGAGTCAGAAAAATAGATAATGCTGCATAAGGGCACTTAGCCCACAAACTACAGATCCTTACGAAAGCGTAAGGCAAAACTGATTGTGAACACAATAGTTCTATTGGAAAAAAACTATTTTAATTCCCCCCACAGAGATACTGCAAAGCACATAATTATACAGAACATTTCAGTTTAAAGACCAATCTCATGATAAGTTACATTATTTCCTTTTTTCTCCTGCTCCGGGACTGTATCTGAACTTTAGCATATTGTAACTGAATAGCAAATAATGCATTTTTTTCAAATGAATGTCTTATGCAACCAGGGCTACAGCTTCTGGGGCTAGACTTGAATGTCAGTAATCAGTACGGTACACAGTGAATTTTCACGGCAGAGGACTGATCAACTGAAAAATAAAAGTTAGTAAATTAAAACCATGGCCCAGTTTGATAATTATTGCTGAACAGTCCCCTTCTCAAGAGTTTGTCAGGGACAATAATGAAAACCTTGAAATGAAACAAATACAATAAATGTACAACCATAAGAAATCAGCTTTGCATGACATATTACTGGGTAGGTACAGTATTTGAAGATTATAAAGTAATATGATTATCTCTCTGTTTTGAAAGTTACTACTTCTTAGATGTAATCCTGGTAGTATAAAGAAGAAGTCCTCATTTCCTAGGTGTATTTTATAAGGATACTACAGTGCTTAATATTTTTAAATAAGAACACTATCAACTAAAACATGAGCAACATTTAGAATTTTGGGAGGGAAATAATTTTTAAAAGCTCAGATCCAACAGGTATATTTCCATTAATTTGTTTTAAACATCTTCCAATATAAACAGTTGTTTTTAAACAAAAGCATCTTCCTCCAGTGTTGTCAATTCAAAGATTTCAGTGCTAAGAACTTCAAAGAGAAACTGACTATAAACAAGAAAGAAACTGACTTTGTTGATATTAATTGTTGAGTGGTAGTGGAATGCAAAAGATAACAGGATATAAATGGAAAAAAGAACTTGGATTTTTAGAATACTTTGAAATAATAATCAAATTTATAATAAATATGCGTACAATATGAATTATAAATTGACAGCATCCCCTTAAACTCTCCAAAGTTTTACTTCTCAGTAGTTTGAAGTAAGACTTATTTCCTTAACAATTCTCACTGTTTGACAAAAATGGATACTTTCCTATATTTCTAATTAATCTTAAAATCAGCATAGACTTGTGCACAGTATCACTGATGTCAGCAAAACTTTGAGAATCGTCTCCCTTGTCTTACTACTACAAAGCCAGTATATGCGTTGGTCGTAGATGAGCTGCTTTCCACCAAAAATGTTCCAGCTATAGAGAAATAGATTTTCTTTAAAGGATATCCTGACTGCTATTCTGAGCTCTGAAAGAGACAGAAAAGACCCAAGTAGGTCATCATCTAGTCTAATCTCTTTTCTAGTTCAGAAATGTTCCCTGCAGTAGAACATTAGTGCTTTGTACAGTTCAGTTTTAAATATCCAAAGCCATGGCATTCCCCACTGGAAGATCACTCCACAGTCTAACAGATTCAGAGGCCAGAAGGGACCATCGTGATCATCTAGTCTGACCTCCTGCATAATGCAGGCCATAGAATTTCCCCAAAATAATTCCTAGAGCAGATCTTTTAGAAAAAGATCCAATTTTGATCTAAAAATTGTCAGTGATAGAGAATCCACCATGACCCATTGTAAATTGTTCCAATGGTTAATTACTCTAATTGTTAAACATATATACCTTACTTCCAATCTGACCTTACTGTCTGGGAATGTTTCCTGATATGTCCCACCAGATTATAAAACAGGTTTAAGAAAACACTACTTGACATCATCTCTCTAATGCCAATAAGAATGTGTTTACATCATGGATAAAGGGTAGGTATACAGTGTTTACAACACAGCATAACATTTTTGGTTTTCTGGGAGCCATAATTCTCACAGCATTACACGCAACCTATCGTGGAATCATTATCAGTCCTTTTACGAAGGCACTACTTGATTTTGCTAGCTGTGGTCCCAATCCTGCAAGCAGTTATGGATGTTCTGAACTTTAAGCACGTGAAGTCACTAGGTCGAGCTAGGTACTCAGAGTAAAGCATATGCCTAAGTGTTTGCAAGATCAAGGCCTACAACTGCACCTGGTAGGTAAGCAATCATGCAGTGTGCAATGGTGTGTCCACACTGGCTTGTATAGAGAGCCAAAAAAACACAGAAAAAATCAAGTACTCCTGTGTTGTTTTTTTTTAAGAAAAAATCTTTGATACCCAAGATTTCAAATGGACACTACCAGGTTAAAACAATGTAACAAAACAACTTTCCTTATTTAAGAAGCATCATTGGTAACTTGTAACAAAGGGAAAGTTAGAATTTTGAAAATGTATGTTTATTTTTCACTGTTTCACTTTTGGCATTACCCTTCAACTGAAAAATAGTAAAAGACTAATCAGTTTCTAATCGATTTCACCTCTCTGTTCTCAGTGCTACAGTAGGCCGCTGGAAAATGTTTATTTAAAAAGTTGCTTACGATAGATTAAAAGCACACAGGAAAATATTTCTATCCATCAAGTTTTCTTTTAGCCGAAAACCTATATTCAAGTTGAGTACAAATCCTAAATATTTGCCCTGACACCATCGCCCTGAAAGAGAAAAATTTGGAAGAAACACTTCACTGAAATGGAACCAATTTGTCCGAAACAAATACCAAAGTTAAGGGGAAAGTAGACAAATAAACCAGACTCTTCAAAGCCATTCCAAGCGGTGCCTGTTGGGGCATGGGGCATCAGATATTTAGACACTGTCTTGTGGGTTTCCCTCTGGGGGTGCCTGTGTAGGGGGATTGTGTAGGAGGTTCCCAGTCTCAGTTGGGGCGGGAGGAGAGGTTCAAACCCAGGAGGGGACGGGGTTGGGTGGGCATGATCCCAAATCCAGGTCGCGGGGCGGGTATGAGGCGGACGGTGCATCCGTGGGGCGGGCCCCGCATTGGGGGGGTGCACACGCCTGGGGAGGCGCGGGGGGTGGGTGCCCGGCGCGGGCTGTCCCTCGGCGGAGCGGGGAGGCCCACGACCTTGCGGGAGACCCCGGGCTAGGGACGACGACGCGGGGCTGCCCCTCTCCTGCCCCCGGTCCCGCCGCCCGGGCCCCTCCCCGCAGGCCAAGGGGGCGCCCTTCACAGTGCGGAAGGAGTCCGCGAGGGGGACCCAGGGGGCCGGGCCTCCCCGCGCCGCACAGCAGGCCCGGGGTCCCGCCTGGAGGAGCGCCGCGCTCACCTGAGGGCCAGGCTGCCGCGGGCCGGGAGGCGAGGCCCTGCCCTGGCCAGCCCGCCGGCTCCCCCCAGGCTCCGCCGCAGCAGCACTCGGGTCGCCATCTTGCTCTGGCCTCCTCCTCCTCCCAAGCTCGCCCGGGCCCGGGAGAACCCGGGCCTGCTGTACCCGCTGGCGGCCACTAGGGGGACAGCGGGGGGTGAGCAAGACCCCAGAGCAGATGGGGGGGGAGCGTGGCGCGCTGGGGAAGGGGGTCAAGGGGGACAGCCCCCCATCTCTGCACCCCCCCCACGACCCTACTCGTTAACCCCTCGGCTGCTGGGCTTGGTATCCGTGGCTCTACGTCTCCCGAACACATCCCATCAAGCCAGGCACCTGCAGCATCAGTAGAAGGGGATGGAGGGGATTTTAGGGTGGAGCCCCATTTGCCCCCATGCAAATCTGTTAAAGCCTATCTTCACCCACCACGTGTAAGTCCCTTGGGGGTCATGCCAGTGCTTCTCCTCCTCTACTGTTAAAAGAACAGGAGTACTTGTGGCACCTTAAAGACTAACAAAGTCTCTCTGGCGCAGGAGAATAATTCTGCATCTCATCAGCACTTCAGCCAAAAAACATTATCTCTGTAAGGAGACCAGGGTGCAGGAGCCAGCTCTGCTACTGGCTTCTAGCCTTGGCAACAAGCCCTTTCACCTTTCTGTGCCAGTTTCCTCCTCTGTAAAATAAGGATACTATTTTGCACATGCTTAACTTTACTACTGTGAGGAGTCCCGAGGATGCATAAGTCTTAGTGGGCTTGAGAGCCTAAGGTATTACTTGCTAATGCTTGCCACTGTGGTTTTTGCTCTGCAAGACAAAAAACCCAGCCATGTGCAGAAGTCCCAGCTCTGAAGAGCTAAGGGTCTAATGGTTGGCTGCTCTTTACACTTGTTCCTTTCGTGAAGTGTGTGATGGATGCAGAAGTATTTTGTGTTCAGGGTTAGCTGTAGCTTCTTACCACTCCAACAAGTTATTAGAGATTAGAATGCTCTTTTTCCTGTCGCCCTCCTGTTGGAACCCTGCAGGAGCAGATATTAACAGCAATACACTGAAGTAATGGGAAAAACTCAAGTCTTTTTCAGTTACCACAACAATATGTTTCACTTGTCACTCATAGTTACAATTTGATTTTTTTGCTGGAGGAAAGAACCAAAACTGGAAAATACCTTCACATTGGAGATACGGCATCCGTATACCACAATGCTGAGTGCACACTACATAGGCAAGGTGTATTTTCCCATACATACCAGACAAGCAAGGCAGTACTAACAGGGTTAAAGCAAATGTAGGGGTACTGAAAGAGGTCAGTGTGACAGCCCTGGAAACCATTCTACTACTATCCTCAGCCCAACCAGCACCAGTGCAAAACTCCTCTGAACTACTGTGTGAATGTGCCTCAATCTTGACCCAGAAAACAAATAACTTTTAATGAGCACAGTGGATAAATTACAGAAGCTGTAGCTCAAGGTCCTGCAAAATACATTAATAAAGATGTAAGCATTCCAGACTCCCACTTTCCAAATCAAATACAGAACTGATTTTTGACATAACTTTAACAATGTAAGATCTTCACCCCCACACAAAACTAAAAAATATTTTCCTTCCCTCATCTCTTACTCTAGGCTTAGGCGTTAACTTAACAAGTGTAAAAATTTCAGACAGATTTTTTTTTAAAATGGAGGACTGTAAAAGTTGATAATATATAATATATTTTAAAGTAGTAGTTGAATTTTGGGACTTCTATTTATAAATCATTAAGGTACACAGCCACGAGTAGCTAGAACGGGTACAGTAAACAGGTGTTTTAAAAGAACTTGTGACAGTTGTGAATAAGTAATTATCTCTCCATGACACTTCCTTCCGTAGGTTCTCTGCTGACAGGGACTTCAGTGACAGCCCTATTAATTCACTGAACAGGTACATTTTCACACCACATGCTTCCAGCTAGCAAGGGTGTCCATTAGATCTTTGTTAAAACTACTTTGTGTAGAAAGACAAATCCCCTAGTGACTAAAAAATTATATGAAAGCCTATCAGAACATAATGCTGCACTACCAAAAACTTTGCCCAGCCAATTGTTTTTATGGTGGTGAGCACAGAGAGGATATAAATTCTGTTAACACATATGGTGGTCCATAAACCTCCAGTAGTGTGAGGGTTTGACTTGTTCAACAGAAAATGAGTTCAAGTACTGTTTATAATAGTTAATTTTACAAGTTTTGGTTTAAATGGCAAGTAAAGTTCACTTGGCCAGTTACTTTAAGATTTGATATTAGCACCCACTGCACGGAGACCCATACAAACTTGCACATACAATTTCCTTCAATATTAGCGAAGTCTGATGTTGCATCTTAAATCAACGGTAGCCACTGACTTAAGACTCCTCATTTACAATTTTTTAAAATGAGCATACCTCAGATTTTTTCTCTTGTTGGTCTCATATTTTGATTTAAGCAGAATGAATAGGTATGTTAAATCTCCAGCAAACAGCGTGAAGCACTTTTCACAAGACACCTGCAGTCTGAGAAACATGAATTCCATTCCCTCTTTACATATTCTTCTTCCGCAATATTTGAAAAAAACAAAACAAAATCCAATTTCTCTAGTGCTATATAACTGCTAGTGCAGAACAGCGGGCACACGGATAATGAATGAGTTGGTGAGCAATGCATGGCTTTTGGCAACTGCTGAACAGATTCGCAAGCACAAGAGCCTAAGCCTTTAGTGTAGCATTTCCCACAGTATAACACAAGCACCCCTGGGGGCTGAAAGGATATAAATTAAAATGGGTAGGACACATGGGAGACTGGAAGGGGGCACAACTGATTTCATATTTCTGAAGAGGGGCTCAGTTTCCAAAATCTTGCTTTATCAGTAGCACCTCATCCACAGAGATGGATTCACTGGAAGTTTAGGCTGCAATCCTAACCTTGCAAAGTGATGGATGCAGGCACAACTATACACCCATTTGAAGAGTCAGTGAGTGAAGATTCCTTCCCCCAGCACTGGGCCTGGCCCCTGTGCAGGTGCACCATATATGATCTTCTGCTGTCCCCTGCAAACCTTGTATTTTGGGGGTGGGAGAGGGTGTCCCTGTAGATTTGACTGCTGAGCAACCCCTGGAACAGCTCTAATTTATGGCAAGGGGGTGAAATAGTATCAACAGGCCCAGAATCCCAGCACCAAGTCAACTGTAATCCTGAATTGCTCTGGACTATTTGTTCTGTCTTACAGCTTTTAGAGACTTGATCCCTGCATCTCTTTGCAGGATTTGTGGCCTTAATTAGATTCTCTTATTAAGGGATTAAGACTTCAGGCATCTTTACTTCCACTCTCTTGTATTACATTCATGGGATTTTTCCAATACTCAGATTTTGTAACTTTTCTATTTGCAGCACAACACTTTGGTTAAAACAGATACATATCTACTTTTCCTTTGTTTGACAAGCTATTTGAATCATGAAGGACCCACTTTTCTCCTTCATATATGGATTTTACCCCTATTTAAGAACCTCTCTCATGAAAGTCAATAGCAAAACTCTCATTGACTTCCCATTCCCCTTTGACTTCAAGGGGTGCTGGATTATGTCCCTTCACTTTGTCAAACTATGCCTCTGTTTCATTTTAGCCTTTTATCAATTTCACATGGGAACCTTTCCTTTAGTATGTCTTGTGATAAAGCAGATAAAATTTATAACAGTAAGCAATTAAAATTAGGTGGTTCAAATGCACGATTCTATTACTCATTTTATACAGAAGGTTTATGAAATGTTATAACAGGCTTACTGCTATAGTGTGGTATTACTAATAATAAAATTAAATAAACATCTGGCTATAGGATTTCTACAAATTTTTTTAAAAAGTTATAATTGTGTTACTTTAAATTTAAGGCTACAAACCACAACAGATTCAGTTCCAGGGTACAGACAGTCAAACATGGGAAAAACATCCTCCCATGAATATTAAACTATATATAAATTTATGCTCTTAAACATCTTAATAAAGAAGAACCATTCTTAATTTTGTGACTGAGGTGGTAATTTTGACATTCTTGCTAAAGATAGGGCAAAACTGTGTGTTAAGAAAATAAACCATGGACAACACAGCTTAACTGTAATTTAAGTTTTCTCCACATTACTTCTAATTGATAAATTCCCCAATTTTAAAATATCTGTCATTTTGGTGTTGGAAGTAATTCAGTTTATTATTTGTTGTTACTAACAATAAAAAGATTTTACATCCTAAGACAATAGGCACAACCAATCCCTCATGTAAAGATGAGAGGTAAAGCCCTCGGTTTACGGCCTCTTCCCACCCTTTATTTCTCTTTTGAGGAAACATTTAGTTCTTGGAGCTTTTCACTTAGATAGGTAGTGTCTGCCTCAGTTAGACTTTCTGAGTCTGTTAGACTTTCCAGGAACCTGGTTCCTGCGCAGGCCTTTCCGGTCACTGGGTCTATGACATTTCCAACCTTGAAAACAATCTCAGCCAGTTCATGTTTCACATTTTTGGTCCTCCGCTCAGGCAAAGCTTTTAGAAGAACAATGTCTCCGATGGCACATTGCTGCAATGGATCATGAGCGAAATAAGTTTTTCGCTTGTTAAAGAACTGTTGGAGAGAGGGAGAAAAGGAAACCCAGGCATTAGGACTCGAAACTAAAAGATGACCAGTAAACTTATGTTCAAAAGCAAAATGAATTGGAAGTTTCACTATCCGGCTGATAGTGCAGGTATGCACAACTAACAGGGTTTTTGCCCAAACAAAGCCACTGGTAGATGCATATCTATAACAGTAGAACTGGGCAAATGTAACATTCGCTCTTCTTCACCCGGGATAGGTCTTTTGCCCTAGGTACTGTCACTATTCACCAATCCCTGACTCATCAACTCCATTCTTGACCACTAGTTACCTCTGCTTTATCATCTCAGTCCTTCCCGTGCTTAAGATGCACCAACATGACAGTGCATCACATTCAGCAAAAATGGTTGTCAAGACTCTTCCAAGCCTAATAATAATTTGCATAAACTGCAAAGGGGAAGCGGTCAGGAAACTATATAATTCTCATCCTTCTCAATACACCCAAGTCCCTATCACTGTGGTATTAGTGTTGCACCAATATCTCCCATATGAGCACATTTTAGTCCAATTTTAGTAACTTATTGTCTGGGGAAAATATCAGGATCCAGACTACATCCTTTGAGAAGATTATGTAAATTATGATTGAAAAGTTGTGGAAAATGCACCCTAAAACAGAAAAGAGTCAATTACAAATCTAACCTACCTTCTTTTATCTTATAAAATTGAATTGAATAAAGGGAGCATAGTTTCTCCTGAATCTAGTCTTTAATAATAACTGAGGGAGGCTTGCTTATAAATAGTCTGATTATTTTATTATTAATTAATTATTGCAATGCTAAAGAATATTTCTGCAATTACTTATTCAACAAAGTGGTTAGGAAAAAAGATATAGTAAGCAATTATTTTATTATCACCATATACAAAAACATCTTATTTTATAACTTCAAGCTTTCAAAATGGAGCAAAAGCCCAGAAACTTATAAAAATTTTAAAAGGACTTTTCAAAAAGTCAAAGCATGAAATCAGCAGTCCACTTTCCCAGCTCAGATCCAAATGTGTGTTTACAGAATCATTCAAGGAAATACATTTAATAGCTAATCTGATATGGAAAATTTTATGTTCTTACACTGGTTTTACTTTCTATGCAGTCACATTCAGAGCCATATTCATGTTCTTAATTAGTTAACAATGTAAACAGTTTACAATGGAATCCTAGTATTTCAACGCATCAATACAATTTTTGATACTGAATATGAAAATGGTCTTGCAAAATAAGTTGGTGACCAGACCTTACCTTTAGTAAATAAGGATCCAGCACAAGCCTTGTCACTCTCACTTTGGCAGTTTTATGCATTTTAGTTCCAATTACTTTCCCTATTATCCATTTTGCATGGACAGCTCCACGTAGTCCAGACATTATTTAGCTATGATCATCCAGTGCCTGGAAAGAAAACTGCAATGTTACTTCATAAAAAAAATTAAGTGGTTTCTGATCAGTGCCAAAATAACAAAGCGCCTGGTCCCAACCCAAAATCTATTTTAATCCTTAGAAGAGGTAAGGCACAGACAGCAGCAGTTCAAGTTCCCCACATTCCCCTTCCTTAGCCTTATATCAAAACCTACAAGTAGGTGTGTGAATGTATGTCAGTCTCTACACCCAAATTTTGAAGACAGCAACTGAGGTAGTGATTTCAGGGATGTAGACTTGGACCCCTTGTGTCCACTGAAAAGTGAACTGCACCCAGTTCATTTTACATGGCTCAAATAGCCATCCGATTAAAATGCTGGATCCAAATTCATAACCTAGAAATGAAAAACTAATTAGGTTAATATGAACCTAATCCATATCCAAATTACTGTTCTTGTCTTACCTTTCTTTGGTATCTTCCCTATAACCCCCCTCACAATTTTACCTAACATTGTATCATATGAAAAGAATGATGTGGAACAGAAAAAACCCAGAAACAAACAAACAAACAAAAAGCCCCAAACAAAACAAAAAAACTGCTACATGAAATATTCCACAGTTTTAGGGATAAAAATATTGTACATATGTCTGTATATTGCATGATTATTAATTCAGAAACTAAAACTTGAAAAAGATGTCATGACACTTTCAAGGTGCACTGGGGGTTAACTAAGTTAAATGTTTTTTTCTCACATCAGATGCATTCCATGAGATGACTACTTTTAAAATTAGTTCTGCTGTGCAAATAAGAGTGTGTGACTATCACACCAGTCTTGCTAGGACTATAACAGGGTTTAAAAGAGAACTGGATAAATTCATGGAGGTTAAGTCCATTAATGGCTATTGGCCAGGATGGGTAAGGAACAGTGTCCCTAGCCTCTGTTTGTCAGAGGGTGGAGATGGATGGCAAGAGAGAGATCACTAGATCATTACCTGTTAGGTTCACTCCCTCTGGGGCACCTGGCATTGGCCACTGTCAGTAGACAGGATACTGAGCTGGATGGATCTTTGGTCTGACCCAGTATGGCCATTCTTATGTTCTCTAAAGGGGGGAAGAGTTTCTCCGCAGTTGCACATTACCCTGATGAGCACTAAAGGAAAACTATGTCTTCAGAAATAAAAATAAACTAGGGCAATGTTAAAATTGTTAGTTCAGTAAACACCTGTTCCCCTTGTTCAAGTAAACTTTGCTAAAGACAGTCATCAACACTAAAGGAATTCTTGATCCGCCATATTGTTTTGCGAGTTATTTCCCACTAAGCAACAAAAGCAGAAGTACATACATTACATACATATATACAAGGTGATGCATACTTTTATTTCTACAGTAGTCAGCGCTAGAAAAGTAAATAATACATTTAAGGAAATACTACAAAAGTAGATAAATGTATATCTGAAGTCCCAAGCCCGAGAGGGCGCTAACATGAACAATTTTTCTTGACACAGACCTTGGCAAATTCCAGCTACAAACAATTAATGTGACAAAGAAAGAAAATAGCATTGTTCTTTTCTGACACACCTTTTGTGCAATGTTATGCTTGGCTGAAGAGTCTCTCCAAAACCCCAGAGACACTTCCCTCTCTCTCTACTTTTTACTGTGATCTCCACATACCTACAAGATAAAACAAAACAAAAACGTACATTTCAACACAGGAGTTAACAGCCAGCTCTTCCCTGCACATTCACAAGCAAACAAAGTATCAATTCTCAGTTGCATGGTCTAGTGGCTGGAGCATTAGACTGAGGGTCAGGATTCCTGGGCCCTATTTCTGCCCCTAACTTGTTGAGTGAACACAGGGAACAAGTCATTTTCCGTGACTCTAGCTCAGTGGGGATAATGATACAGGAGTGCTGTGAAAGAGGAATCACTAGCGTTTATAAGGCATCAGAGATGCACTGGGAGGGGAAGTGCTGTAGGCAGGAAGGCCCAGATCCTCACAAAGCATTTAGGCACCTAACTCTCACTGATGTCAATGGCAGTCAACCACCTAAGTGCTTTTGGAGGAGCTGGGCCGAAGCTGTCTCGCCGGGAAAGGTAACCTGTACGGAGAAAAAGATCAGGTCAAGGGAGCTGTAGTGGCCCTGCCCTGAGAAGCCCCCAGAGCTCCCTCCCTGCCAGCATCCCGCCCCCAGAGTCCCCCTCACTCAGAGACCCCGACCCCCCCCCCGCCCTTAGACCCCCCCCCCCCCTGCCCCATCCCCCACCCCCACCCTCGGCAGAGGCCAGCCCCAGACCCTATCGCCCCCCATGGCCGGGAGCGGTCCTGCTTTGGGCCGCTCCCCCGACCCCAGCGCCGAGCAGCGGCCCGGGACCGTACAGCGGCCTTAGGCCGCGCTCCGCCCACGGGCTCGGCCAGCGCAGCACTCCCGGCTCCCCCGGCTAAGCAGGGAGCGAAAAGCCGGCTCCCCACCCGCCTGCACCCCGGACTCACCTCACGTCGGCCGAGGAGGAGGAGCCGGCGCCGGAACGGGGCGGAGCCAACGCCGGAAGGGAGGGGGCTGGCCCTGATGGGAGACTAGGGGGCGTGGCCAACCGCGGAAGAGGAGGGGGCGGGGCCATTTAAAGGCATCGGGGCCGTGCAGGCGGGAGCCCCGTTGTTCCTCTCCTCAGGGGAGGAGAAAGGGAGGCTCTCTGCTGTGGCACTGGGGAGTAGCGTGGAGGGGCATGGCTCCCTGCCTCCCTTTGGGGGCAGGGATAGCTCAGTGGCTTGAGCCTTGGCCTGCTAAACCCAGGGTTGTGAGTTCAATCCTTGAGGGGGCCATTTAGGGATCTGGGCCAAAAATTGGGGATTGGTCCTGCTTTGAGCAGGGGGTTGGACTAGATGACCTCCTGAGATCCCTTCCAACCCTGAGATTTAGTCACACAGGGGGGCTACAATGGGCTGGAACGGGAGGGGAGCTTGGGCTGCAGCCCCTCGGCCGGGGAGGGGGAGCCATTCCCAGTCAGCAGGGGGGGGGACATCTGTTGCTTGTAATAAAGGGGAATCTGGGCTCAACTTCAACCCCTGCACCTGAGCAACGGGGTGCGCCTACTTGGGGGGGGGGGGGCAGGATGGAGGCCTGGTTGTGCAGGGTGGCTGGACTGGGGTGGTGGGAATGGGGCGGCTGGAATGGCCTGAGGCGAAGGACAGAGAGGAAGAGGTAACAAAAGCTGAGGTGAGATGGTTCATCTGGCCTTCCAGGAACATCATGTAACCATGAGCTTGCTCTTGCGGAGTGTTTCTGGCAAGTACTTTCCATTGACCCGCCCTTTGCCACCTCCAGAGGTGGTTGAGGAGTCTGTGTGTGCACCCCCCTGCAATGTGGTCCGCCCTGATGGCAGACAGAGAAGTCGTGTCTTCTTCATTTCCTTCGCTGGCCAGTACTGTCACTAGGGAATTACTTTCTACGGCGGAGAGGAGAACTGCAGTCTTGTGTTACTGGACCATTCTAACCCTACCTTTCCTTGCCAGCTTTCCCGTTGGGGTCAGCATCATGTCAAGTCAAAGTTCAAGCACTTGCAAAACCCCTCTCACGTATGGGTATGAATAGAGCTGGTTGAACTCTTCATTGTGATGAACAGAGCTGAAGATTTTGTCAAATTATTCATAATTACATTTTTCATTATTCAGCTATGAGTGTCTTTTGTGGATTTCCGATTAGAGGTGCCCAAAGGAGATGAGGATGCAAAGGTGTAGGAACTGAGGTGCCTTGTTCCATTTCACCAGAGTTCCTGTTAAGAACTCTGTTTAAATAAAATACCCTTTGTTTTATCGTGAAATTGTGTCCTTTGCACCTCAGGAGAGCAGAATCTGATGAAAGAGGCCTTTCTCAGAGGGGTTTATTGGACCTCTGCTCATGCTCAGACCAAAATCAGATCAGTGGGCCAAATTTTGCTGTTACACCTGTGTAAAAGTTTACATTGGTGTAACAGATACGGGAGTTTGGCCTATTGTCCTTGCTTATCCATTTCCTAGTAGAATTTGGATATTTAAGAAATTGACTTCTACTGTAGCTCAACTCCAAGGCCTGGTCAACAACTAAAACTTAAGTTGATCTACCTATGTTGCTCAGAAATATAAAAAATTCACACCCCTCAGATGTAGTTAAGCTGACCTAAATCCTGCAAGGTCGATGGAACTATCTACTATCTCTGGGAGGGGTGGATTAACTACAGCAATGGCAAAACCCTTTTACTGATGTATCACATGTCTACACTACAAAGCTATGGTGGCACAATTGCAGAGTTATAGCCCTAAAAATGGCAAAGGATAGTGCAGTTGAGTCTCTGCATTCTGGGCAACGTGCTTTTAGCAGCTCGTTGGCACTGTTACCCCCATCCCATTTCTTTCACTTTTCCTCAGATTTGGGGCTAGCTGAACTGCATTCAGTTTTGTTTCTGGGTAAGTTTTGGTCTGTGAATATATGGGCCGTTACCCATTTCACAGTCCTACTCTCTAGATTTTATCATCGCCTCACATGTCACCACAGCAGGAAGTAGCAAGAGGCAGGGTGGTGTTTACCTAAGAAGAGTACACAGCACAGTTTCCTTTTTTTAAGGTGGTTGGCAGTTTTGAGGTAAAGCTTCTCTTTGTGACTGGGGATACTGTCAAAATAATACGATCAAATGTCTTTAAAAGAGTTGTGACACTCTTCCAGTGTGTCTGATCAGTTTTTACATATGTGTGCATCAAGATTTACAGGCTCCTTCCTGAAGCCCTCCTTATGTTTTAAGGTCTTGCTGCTTAAACTGCAGTGAATGGAAAATTGGGGAGGAGTTTAGCCAGCACAGGCAGGAAATGGTTAAAAGCCATTCATATCACCTGGGAAAGCAATTCTTTGATTTGTCAGAGGGCGCTAACATGCTGCAATTCATAGGAAACAAAGGAAAGGGAAGCAACTATTAAACATGAGCCTGGATCTTAATTTCAATGACAGAAGTGAGGAGTGAGGCTGGACATTGATGTATGCTGCAAAATGTGGAATTTGGGATTGAAAGTAATTTTTTTGTCCTATCTTAGTTCAGAGCGGAAACGGGGAAATAAATCTGGTTCCAACTGGAGAACCTAGACTCAAGAGAAGTTATCTGAGAGGTAAGGAAATTATTTATATCACTCACACATGTTAAAAATAATATTTAAGCAAATCAGAGTGGGGAGCACAGAGACAAACATTTAATTTAAAGATTTCTAAAAGAAACAAAACACCATTTATCTCTTAACTGTCTACATTCTGTTTATTTGCACTAATTTCTGGTTTTAAAGTATAGACACCTGGGAAACAGGAAAAACAGATGAGGCAGTGGAACTTGTGAATAAAAGCTGCAGTAAATACTTCAGTGATGATGAAGGCAAGAGCCTTTTAAATTAGACAGTGTTTCTGCTGATATAGTGCTTTTAAAGTACTCTGCTCCTTTTACTGCAGGATCTCAAAGTGCTTCACAAACCTTAATTCATTAAACACTATTTTGGTGCCTGTGAGGCACAAATTTGGTGCTTGTGAAAAGAGCTTATCGGACATGCCTGAAGACTTTCATGGTAATCTGCCGACCACATACAGCACCATCACTGCCCCACCAAAATGCTTGAATCCTAATCTGAAAGAATTAAGTAATCCTAATTAAAAGATGACCCTTCTTGGCTCATTCATTTCTTGGCTTATCTGATGAGAAAACAAGGTTGCCAATTAAAGAAGGAGATGTGTGTGCATCTCACACACACACACATGTGGATGCTCTTCCACTTGGGGGGGTGTGATGCACACACAGGGATTTGGACTGAGACTCCCAAATTGTGATCCAGACTGTAACACTTTTACTCACTATCCATATTAGCCAGAGCTGGATTAAAGCAAGTACCATGTACGTGAAAGCCTTTATATCCCATATACAGTCTCATGAACAATCCACTTACCTTGGTAGTACTAAATTGAAGTTGAATAAAACTCAGCTTCTTGGGAGGGTTAATTACAGTGGCCTTGGTTGAGATCTTTTGATATCCTGGTTTCGGTAATTTAATTACCTCTGGTAGCTATATTATGACCAGCAGGATTACTGATTCCACTTTCTTTCCAATTCTGGTTTAGGTTGATGTCATAAGTCTAATTATCTGGATTGTTTACACTTTTGATAATCTCTTCAGAGCAGGGACATGTTCTGTTTTATATGTCTGTAAAGTGCAATGCACACCTATGTGCTGTATAAATAAACTGTAATCTTTGCAACACTCCTGCAAGAGTTGCCTTGCCAGTTCTTCCTGCTGCTATTTTCCTTTATCTTTCTTCATCCTGATCCCTTGGTCCAGGTGCTAGTTTCTGGGTTTGTTCACGGACTGTACCAGGCAGGAAGAGGACTGCAGTCCAGTGAGGAGTGGCTGCTTGGGTTCTGAAAGTTCAGAGTGCTTAGCAAACCACTTTCCTCAGTGAACATGGTGAAAGGTGGGGCCATAATAATTTTGTTCCAGTAATTATATTAGATCACTACATTTCTATTTCCACCTTTCAAGCAGAGCTTATGTCTTTCCTCAATGAATTATGAGGGGGAGGAGGAAGAACTGAAAATTCACCACTTCTCCATGGTTCCCTGGCTCTAAAATGTCAATAATTTTCTATCCAGCCAGTTACTATGTTTTTCACCTCACCCTCTCTATGTACCTGCTGTGGCTTGTTGCATTGTTATTTACTAAATATTATTACATGTTTCAGTTTATCAAAATTTGTAGCTTCTGTCTCTCTGGGAATTTCCTAAATAAATGATTGGAACTCAATGAAGGAGATTGTATCTTGATACAAGTTTCCCATGACTCACAGTCCAAAGTGGTTATTACTAGCAAGAAGACTTGACACTGTTTACCATTTTGTATTTCACAAAGGATTTCAAAACCTGATTATGCTGGCCTGCACGGTTTCTTTTATTTGAAAAAGATTTCTTTGTTGCTACTCTTCTCTCACTTACAAGGGTTTTAAGTAGGTGTAACTCCATTAGGGTTCAGTAGAGTTATTCTGGATTTAAACTGGTGTGAAGAAAATCAGCAGTGGGTCCTTGGATTAATTATTGTGGAAAAGCTCTCCTCTTACGTTCCTCAGAGTAGGTCTGCTTGAAACTAGGAAATTTCATTTAGTGAGAAATTCTGACATTTCAAAACTTGGGGCCATGTAGTAATTTTTGTTGTCAGAAGGGGTTCTTGGTGCAAGGAAGTTTGAGAACCCTTGGATTAGTGAATTCAAAGTATACATTAAAAACAGATTATGTAACTACTTGCTCTCTTGTCTCTAGCTACTGATTCTCTGTCTCTGCAGGATTGGGGGGTAGAAGGTTTCATTCCCCTGTTTCACTTTGGTTCCACTGGCATCTAACTGTCATCTCCTGTACCAGTGCTAAGTACATCTTCTGTAATACTCTGTATGTGTTGTACTTTGTGGAAGTATTAGTTACCTTTATAAAAGGAAAAGATGTGTGGGAGTGTCCTTTTGAATATACTAGACACACAAAGGTACTATTACTGTCATGTGCACGGTCACATCTAGAATAGCTTGGTGGATTGGGGCCTAAAAAGGTATCAAAGTAATTAAACTGTTTTCATATAGCTTCAGTTCAGATCCTTACTGAGACTTATGATGGTGGCTGAGCTGGCAAAATGTTAATGTCACCTTTGACAGAAGTACAACTTTGTATACTAAATACAGAGGCAGTATGCTGTAGTGGTTAGAATGCAGGCTCCAATTGCCCTGTGGAGAATTTGCATTGGTTAGACTGGTGAAAAGTGATTGCACCCCTCCAGGAAAATACTTTCAGTACAGGGATTGTTCTGGAGGTGTGAGTGAGAGGGTTTGGCTAGGGCACAGCTGCGTCCCAGCTGTTCCTCAACCACACTAGTCGGCTTTATAGCCAAGGCACACCTTGGCAGTTCTGATCTGTGCCTGAGTTTAAACCAGCCTCCAGCCTCAGGATTGGGAGAGTGTGAGCCACGTCCCCATGATTTCTGCAGTGGTCTCAGTGCTGGTGCAGGGATGAATTCTTCATTGAGAATCTATTCCCAACTCTGCCATTGTGTTTTGTGTGACCTTGGGTACCTTACTGACCTGCTCTTTGCTTCTGTGCTTCCATCAGTAAAAAGAGAGAGTGTGAGTGTGTGTGTGTGCCTCTGTGTGTGTGCACGCGCACATGTGCTTGAGATATTTGGTTGAAATACACTATTTTCCATTTATTTTGCATCTTTGCCAATTTACAGCTCAGTAGAAGAGGAAAAAAAGAGACAAAGATGCTTTATAAATTACTGGGAAGTTCAGACAAATGGGCCTTTTCAATTTAAACTGGGACCTTATTTAGCAATTTTTTTAAGACAAGATTTGAAGGTAGCCACACTATAAGAACAGCCTTAGTTTGTAGGAAACCAAGAACTCTGGGTCTCTTCTTGGCCTATATTGCCCTCACATGTTAACTAGGCTGTGTATGTTTCAAATCAAAGCTATTAATTCTTGTTTTTAGTTTATGGAACAAAACTTTATGGATTACTTTCCTACACTTATAACACCTGAGGACAGCATAGTGTGGATCCATGTCCCACTGCCGAGCCCACTGCTTGCAACGTTTACTTGGGCTAGAATCCACAAAACCATCCGGCTATGGAAATAGCACACATTTTCCATATAGTTTTATAGAAAGTACTCAGTCAACTGTATTTAAAATATATGTTATGTGGGCTTATGCAAAACTGAACTAAACTCACATCACAAGAACTGACGTGAAAATAAATATTTAAATTACCTTACATCAATGAGACTTAACTGATCTTTTAAATATATATCCTAGAGAAGTGTAAAAATGCAATTTATTCACTGCATATGTTGTTGCACATGTCTCAATGAGATGAGGGCATCCTCTGTAAAAGGCAGAGAATGATTAAGAATAAAATAGTCCTCTCTGGTCAGCGCTGTGGATCTCTGCTCTTTGGTGCGTATTTTCGTTTCATATTCTGCAACACAGCTTCCATTGATGTCAGCAGCAGTTCTGTGCTCAAAGAGTATGGCATATGCAACAGAGATCCTGTCTTGTTAAGGAGAATTTTGTCTAGGTCTGTAAAGGGACAAGATAAATGTCATATTTGTGTTATTACAACACAATAGTGAGATGTTGTAGTTTGTTGTACTCTGACATTTATGCTGCAACAGAGGAAGGAAGCACTTCAGTATCTTGTGGGACTGGATCTGGGGATGCGTGTCTCGCATGTGATAAGAAGCAGACAACTGGCCCTTGCCATGGTGGGACTGAATGTTTGCTCGAATTGGAGGAAAAGTTGGAGACTTACTCATATAAATAATTGCTCCTGTACCGTAAAATCTTAATCTCCTTTCTTGGTTATGGTCTGGATTTTCTATCGTTTCCAGGTATGCTATCACATACAGAGACAGCTCATAATAAAGAGTGATTTCCTCCTCCTCCTCCTTTCCGTAGATCAGACTTATTTTATATTGGGATTTACTATTTTATTCCAGAAAGTAGATTTGCAGCCCCAAATTGTGTATTTAAATGTATACTTTTGTTAATGTTACTCTTGTTCAATTTTAGCTGCAGTTGTCCTGATAAAATGTCCATCAGGGGGCTGAAGAAGAAGCAACCTAAGACTTTTAAAGTGAAAGTTATAACCATGGATGCTGAAATGGAGTTCAGCTGTGAGGTAAGTTTCCTGGAGGTGGGAGGAGAGAGAGAGAACTTACATCCTCCATGTTACTAAGGTCTGACTTGGACAATTCTGAATAGAACCACAAACAGGCTTTGGAAAAATAATTGTTAATCAGGGGACTGGATGGCTCATGGGATTGGTAATGGGATTTTGAGCCTGCCTCTCCACTGTCCTGCACCTTATGTAGTCACATACACCTGGGATTCTGATCTACTAGCATTTCATGTGTATTTTATACAGGTGTAAATGGGTACATGAGGTGCAGGACAGTTGAGAATCAGACCCATAGTCTCTCACCTGTAGGGAGCTGGTTTGAACCCAGCTTAGGTCAGTATTGCCTGCAAGGCATTGCTATGTATTGATTGTTCAGTGGCCTGTGTGAAGTAAGTTGGGTGGTCTCAGTCCAGTTCCCAATGGATAAGTGTCCACATTACAAAACCACTTGTTGACACCTTGGGAATCTCAGCAGAGAGGCCAAGGATTGAATAGACAGAACTACCCACAACCTTATAGTAGGTCCCTCCAGCTTCATGGTGGAGGCATGCCGACGGGGCAGTGTAAGGAAGCCTGTGCTGCCACTGACCTTGCCCTACATATATAGGTAATGATTAGTAGCATTAACTTATTAAATGTTCATTTTTAAAGTACACTGAGATGGTACATGTGAAAGGACAGTCGTACATGTAAAGAATTAATCAAGGCATGCACTCTGTAATGGGTATCCATTAAAGTCCTCCGTTAATAGGCTATTTAAGAAATAAATGATCAGACCTAAGGTGAGGGCCATTAATTGTCTCAGAAAACATGTTCTGTTATGCACCCTTGACTTCATATGCTCAATAAAAACCTAAAACTACCTCAGTAAAATTAATTTCTGATTGTAGCACCACAGTACAGCTAAAGTGGCATTATGCCAGCTGGAGAGATTTCAGTCTGATTTTCATCCTAGTCAGACTGGTGTGCAATACAAGGACCTCTTGTAAATATCAGTGTGGGTGCACATATATAATCTTTGTACAAATGACATAGTCCTGTAAGGTGCTGATTGTGGTCCATTCCCACTGACTTGAATGGGAGTTGCGGGTGCTGAGCAGGTCCAGGGCCTGTAATTTATTTTACAAGTTGCAGAATGCATATTTGAGTTGGGAATTAAGACTTTATCCTCAAAGGTGCCTGCTTGTTTTCTGGATTTAAAAACGTTTACCATGCTCAAGTATATTTGTTTAGTCAGAATGACTTTTAGAATGTCAAAGCTCTTGTTTTGTTTTTTCGTGGGGAAGCTTTTTATGGGGGCGGGGGACAAATCTGGACACACCAGCTAGTTCTTTCTTTCTGCTAGTTATGACTCCCCCGTAAACAAAATCAAGAAATACAGGCTGCAAAAGAAGAGAGTGAATGAACACCACATGCAGGAGAATAATGCATTAGATGACCAGTCACTGGTTGAATTTGGGTTTACTGTGGAGGAAATACAGAGATTGGCTAGCTGGTCAACACATACTAAATCAACAGTAGCAAAAAAGGGTGGGAAATGATTTTATTTAAAAATTAAAGGTGAAAATTTAGAACTGGTATGGGCTGAATGAATTTGCCATTGTGGGAGCTGGCAATCTTGTTTGGGATTGTCTGTTCTGGGTGTGAATTGTTACATAATTCTTGGTTTTTAGAAGTCACCCAAAGATCAAATAACCTAGTTACAGGTCATATATTGTTACACATTGATCTAAAATAATTTTGTCAGATTAACAGAAATAAAGGATTTTGGAATATTGCTTACAGCTCAGGAACCTTGTTAAATTCAATGTAATGTATTCTCTTCCCCCTCCTTTGCAAAATATTGGTTTTGTTGTTGGGATGATTTCCTTCTCCCCATCCAAATATTACTCATAAATTCACTTTTTTTGCCATTAAGTTCTCAGGATCTGACCCACATTATTAGACAGCAACTCTTGTAACACCCAGCCAAACAGGAGAAACAGCTTTATTTTTTTTCCTCTGAAAAGGCTGCACATCTATGTGACTGTGTGAGAGAACTTCAGGTCCTTTAATCAAAACCTTCTTCCTACACGGAGCTAGCCTAGCAAACTAACTAATCATATATCTATGTTAGGTCTATCATTAGACTATGTTTTTACATTTTTTTTCTGGATACAACAAATCTTGCCTCTATTGTGGGATCAGTCCTATCCCAATGAAGGCAGTGGCCAACCCCATTGACTTGAATGGGAGTAAGATCAGAGCCTGTATAGTTAAGGGGTCAAGTCTGTCTGTGGTGTAACTCCCTGAAGTAATGGAGTTACATCAAGGATGGATTTACCCTATGATTTTTATGCATTACTGTTCTTCTAGGCTTGGGCCTCCCTTCAACACACTGCCCCAATCTCTCCAATTTGCATGAATTATTAAATATACTTTACAAATTATTAATAAAAGTTTGCAATGTAGCATCATCTCCATTTTATATGTAAGTAAAATGCAGGATAGAGAGTGACGTACTCAAAAGCTTCACTGTGAATCTGGCAGAGTTTAGAAGAGACATCAAGAAGACTTGGCTCTTGGGCCTTGCTTCTGAGCCTTTCCTCTGACCACTAGGCAACAGTGACACATTTATTTGAAAAGCAAAAGATGAGATAAATGCAGTTCTCAGGAAGAAAGCAAACCATGACCTGGTTAATCCCCTATGCTTTAGAAAACCAGCCTGAGAGCACCTCAAATCCATTCTTTTTTTTTTGTCTTCATTCTCATTCTAGATGAAGTGGAAGGGAAAGGACTTGTTCGACTTGGTGTGCCGAGCATTAGGACTAAGGGAAACTTGGTTCTTTGGCTTGCAATACACAATAAAAGGAATGTACACCTGGTTAAAGATGGATAAAAAGGTACTGAAAACAATTAGCCTGTAAAAACAGCAACTGTCAACCTCCTTTCAGTTAGGTTACTCCTACAGGAGCTACTACTTCAGCTCAAGAGGTAAAGGCTCATATGTTTAGTGATGACCTGTGATTTCTAGATTTTTAAGGCCAGAAGGGACCATTGTGATAGTCTAGTCTGATCTGCTACATAAAATAAGCCTTAGGATTTCACCAGCTGATTGCTGCATAAGGCCCATAATGCATAGTGTTAAATTTAGAGTCAGCAATGTCCTTCGTGCTCAAATCTGAAAGGGTTGCTTTGGTTCAAATGCTTGCTGCTTTCTAACTGATGTCTGGAATTGTGTTCTGAGGCATATCTGCACCATTTTCACTGCTGCTTCTACTAATGCTTATTTTAAAATAGGTTTTGGATCAAGAAATCCCCAAAGAAGACCCTGTTAGCTTTCGGTTTTTGGCTAAATTTTATCCAGAGAAAGTGGAAGAGGAGCTATTACAGGAAATTACCCAGCACCTATTCTTCTTGCAGGTCAGGAGGCAGTTTTTAACTGTTAACTTTTGCTCTGTTCATCCCATCCCTTTTCATGATTTGTCTTCTCTTTGTTTGTGTCTGTAGTTTAGTCCTCAGTGTGATGCTGCCCATAGCAGGCAAGCTGCTGTGTTTCTGTGGGATATCCTAGTTGGAATCAATAATAGTCTCCTCTCCTGGTCAGTGGGCTCACTCACCTTATTAGACTGGACCTACCCATTGTTTGGGCTACACCAGCTCCGGGTCTCCTGGTGGCTTGTGTTGCTGTGTCCCTATTACAGGTGGATTTACAGCTGCTGGGACTTACAGTCCAGAATGTGAATCAAGCAGTCAGTGTTTTGGGTGTTAATCCCATGTGAACATAACCTCTGAGTATTTCAAGGTTCATTCATCATTATTAATTACCTATTTTTTCCTCAGCAAGGGTGAGAGAGAGAGTGTGTGTGTGTGTGTGTAAAACCTTCAAGCAGACCCAGGGAGATTTGGAGAAGCTTTTTACTTGGCTGGGCTGAGAAGGAAGAAACACAGCAAAACCAGGAAATATGAACAGCTCCATAAAATTTTTAAGACCCTCCAGTTCTTTGGTCTGTAAATCTTCTGAGCTCTGGGGTTCTCAATTGTTTGAAGGCAAGATCAGACCAGCTTAGCAAATCAGTGTCTGTAGTCCCTGTTGCTGCTGCCTGTTTCTCTCTCTCTCTTTTGCTCAGCTTCCTGGATTTCTACCCTTGGGCTGAGAATGCAACTTCATTCTTCTGATTGTATCTGTCAGTTTTCATACCTAGAAAGTCTGCCCCGAATATATGTTTTGAAAATCTGTTGGGACAGCAGCATAAGATTCCAGGAATCCCTTATGGATTTAATGTTCAATCACATGTAAAACGCACAAAATTGGACATGGAAATACAGGCTGTCTGGCAAACTCTTAAATTTTATTGGGATAAACAGGTAATTTATATAAACAAATCAATGGGCTCAGCATACTTTTGACCTAAATCTCTTGCAAATTTATTACAGATAAGCCAAGCTTGGGACTGGTTTAACTCTTCAAATCAAGCAAACCATATACCCTATTTACTGTACAACAGCACCAATATACTATATTTGTTTCTCTGGATAGCAATTCAGGGATACTCAGAAGTCCTCTGGCACCTTGCATGCTTCTAACTTCTGCCAGCCAACTGGAGCTGTGTTTCCCATCCCTGGGAATTTAATGGAATCCCACTGCTCACAGAAGTATAATTGACCCTACTCATGGTGACACCCTGCAATGGGGTTGATTGCATTAGGAAGTAATATTGTGGTTTTGCCAGGAGAGAATGGAATAATTTCCAGCACTTCAATAACTGTTAAGAGGGGAGCTGTTTGTTTTCAGAAGCATAGTGCAGTAGTTGTAAGAGCAGAATTCTTAAGTCAGGACTCTGGTGTTCTTTTCTCCTCCTGACACCCTAAATGATCTTGGGCAAGTTGCTTAGCTGGTCTGTGCCCCAGTTTCCCCTCTTAAAAATTGAGATTGTAATACTTATCTCCCTCTCAGTGGTGCTGTGAGGCTTAATTAGTATTTGTTAAACGCTGTGAGATCTCTGGATGGATGGTGCTAAAAAACAAAAATAAATTCTACTTGTACATTAGAGCTCGTAGCTCTGCAGAGCTGCCTTTCTGATTGAATTGCTAGGGTTGGTCATTTCCATTATGCTTGTCTTGGAGACTTCTAAGGTTCTGGTAATCCTGTGGATGCTGTGCACTATGGGCCAAATTCTTGTGTCTCATGCTAAGTTAACAGGCTTTGCTTGGGGACCTACATAGAGATGAGTGAGCTCAAAACCTTCCCCAACCTGGAATAGAGAAACCATGTTGTCACACCACAGCTGCTATCATAGCCCTTCTTATGCACCATGCATGGAGGTTTTGGCCAATTATTCATAGAACCACTGCCCGTTCCTTGGCCTGCCCCAGCCCCACGTTTCTGCTATTGTGTACAGAGCCACTGTAGAGCACTGCTCTATCTACTGCTCCATCTGCCTCTCAACAGATGGGTTCCTCTTTGTAGCAGGACCATGGCAGTTCTGCTTGTTTTTGGAACTTGAATGTCTGTGCAAAGGAGGTTGGAGGCATAGAATATGATTGTCTATATGCTGTATGATATTAAATATAGAAGCACAGCAGATATACTTGTTTCCTGGCAGGTATTAATTCATCAAGTAGTTGGACAAATGCCATTGTTCTAAGGAACTGTTCTTCCACTTGGATTCTTTTAACCATTTGACAGCTGGTTTCTTGAGTCATTTAGGAAAGAGATGACAGGACAAAAACTCTCCTCTTTGCCTTTCTTTTAATCCTCATTTTGCTTTTGTTTTTTTTCCCCTTGAACCTGCCTTGACTAGCTTTGACTTTCAGATATGCAATTAGTGTAATTCTTCTCATTCCAAAGTAGAAAGACATGGCAAAAAACAAATTTGAACTTGCAGAGTTTCCTGGCCATAAGAACCAGATTGCACCTGGATACTAATAGGAAAAACATGTACAGACATCCGCATGCCTACAGATTTCAGCTTTATAGACTACTGAAATGTCTAAATATTAATGTGGCATAATAGCATTTTGCCATATGTGTGAATAAAACTACATGACTAAAACTCTTCATAACTTTCTCAGTTGATCTCTAATGAACAATCTGCTGTCGAAAGAAGTATAACAATTCATGTTTGTAATTCTTTAATTTCAAAATCCCAAAGACGTGTATAGAATTTGTCCAAGGTCATTTTCAATTGTGAAAGATGTGATTTGTAACATGGAACATGAAAGCTGCAATTTTGAAGAAAAACCTTTTCATTCTTTCCATTTTAGCATCTTAGAAATGAGTTTCCCCCTGCACTATACACACATTCACAGATTGTGCTCACCAAAGGAATAAATTTTTATAATAAAAATCCTTCCTTGAGGATTCATTTCAGTTCACAGAATCTGCTATCCCAATGGATATTCATAAAGATAACCGAGTTACCTCAGGTCATTCCTTCCTTCCATTTTGGAAGTGTTTAAGGCTATAAATTCCTCAAGACTTGTTTCTAGGTTAAACTCATTTGCATTTGAGAGGGCTATTTGTGAATATTATGCTGCATTTCTCCTTTAAATTATTGGGTAAAATCAGATTTAAAACAAACAAAACCCCTCAAGTTAGTACTTGTGTTACTAATATCAGCTTAGATTATTAAAATGGAAAAAATGTTAGATATTTTAACTTTTTACCATTTATGCTGTTTTTTCCTCCTGAACTTTCTGCACTTGGCTCTGCCTGGTCAACTAAAACACTTGTTAGTTTCACTATTTTACTAGTCAGTTTTACATTGTGGTTCTCCTTCACTAGTCCAATGTTGCAATGTTTGAGCTTCAGGCACTGCAGAACTGTATTAATTGAGCATTTTTTATTTTATTTTTTTTACATTTGAGAACATTTCTATTAACTTTACATTTTGTAAGCCTCTTTTAAAACAAAATTTAACCTTTTGGCCTAAGCTACCTGCTAGAGCCTTTTTTAGATACAGTGAGCCAGATTCCCAGCTGGTGCAAATCGAGGTAGCTCTTCTGAAGACAATTAAGTTGTTATGCTGATTTATGGTAGCTGAGGAGCTGGCTCACTTTTTTTAATGGTAAAAGCAAGATGTGTTATCGCTTCTCCCCTGGATATATATGCTTGAGTGCCAGATAGATGGGTGAGAGAGAGTCGTGATTCATTCTGCATATATGAATGTGGCATAATGAGTAAACCTGATGATTCCAGATTCACAGTAATGAAAGCTTCTCTCTTACATTTTTCTCGCACTTATGGGAAAAAAACCTGCTCTTGCCATTTTAAAATTTTAAGAATTTGTGATGTCAAGCAAACTGAGTATTATATTTTCATTGGGTTTTCTTACTGCTGTTAAAATGTTTCTTCAGTTTTAACACTTACTTCTAAGACATAATTTTCATTTACATTCAGGGAGCTTTATACCACTCTGGCAGCGTAGAGGGGCCTGGCAATGAAGGCCTGTTGGTGCTGCTGGAGTGGTATAAAGTAGGCTTTGTATATATAAGAATTGGGCCCTTGATCTCTAGTTGAACACTTGTTTTCCAGGAAAATGTTGTATCTCAGTAATTCTCAGATGATCTCTGATGATATTTTGCTCTTGTAAAGCACCTTTTATCTACTGTAAGGTAGACCCGTTTTTATTTTCACACAGAAAAAAACTGGGTTAAAGTGAAATGAAGGCTAGAGGCGTACATTAGTGGTTTGAATGCGCATTACCTTTCAATAACATTTGAGTTAAGAGAAAATTCAAATTTAAGAAAACCAGGCCAGAGTTAAGATGAAACTCACAAGAAACCCAAACCCTTGGCAGCATGGAGATTTGCAGTTAAAGTAGCCAAACGACCTTAACTCTGTGCCAGTAATGAAGTGCTGAGAAAATAAGCAACATGTGCTACTATATGGTACTTTATCCATCCAAAACAAGTGCCTTCATTTTAGCATTGATCTAAAAAAGTAGGATACTTTCATCTTAATCATACAGTGGTTGAGCATCTTTCTGACCTTCTCTATGGTCATATACAACATGTGCACAGAAATCTGCCAAATTCCTGAATAGACAAATAGCATATGGAAGGCAATCATTCCTCACTCTTCATTAAGGTCCTGATCTTCGGAGAGTGTTCACCACCTATGATTCATGTGTCATCCAACTAGTCACATGTCTTTAGACCCCAAGCTAGTGTGTTTCTCTATAAAAGCTTCATATCCCTGGATCATAAGATTAGAGCAGGTCGATGAAAAGTGTGCAAGTTAGCATGGTGAGCAATTATTTCACTTAGTATTGGGTATGTGTGCATGAAACAAATGATAAAATTCATGTTCTATAGTACACTTTTTCAATACAGTATCTGCAAGACAGGGTAGATAGCTGACGACTGGTATCTCTGTGGGGATAGCCAAACTACTTTAACTGTGACTTCCAGATTTTCAAAGGTCTTGGTTTCCTGTACATTTAACCTTAACTTTGAATATCCTGTGTTTCTACAGTGTATTTTTGTTTGTTGTTGCTGTTGTTATCTCATAACTGTTAATTTCTGGTGCCAGGCTGTGGTGGGCTGGTTTGATTCACTTCAAGCTTAGTTTAAGTCCTGATTTTGGATTGTCTTTCATAACTTGGTACTGTTTTTCCATCTTTAGGTTAAGAAACAGATATTGGATGAAGAAATCTACTGCTCTCCAGAGGCTACAGTTTTATTGGCTTCTTATGCTGTGCAGGCTAAGGTTAGTACACAAGTGCATTTTCTTTTTATTTAATTTCTATCAAACATGATTATATAGGTTTAACTAACACATACAATACTGACAGGTTTCAGAGTAGCAGCCGTGTTAGTCTGTATTCGCAAAAAGAAAAGGAGTACTTTTCTGATGAAGTGAGCTGTAGCTCACAAAAGCTTATGCTCAAATAAATTGGTTAGTCTCTAAGGTGCCACAAGTACTCCTTTTCTGCATACAATACTCTTAAACTTTGCTGTGAAGAAAGTAGGTCAACTGGGGACATGGAGGTATTGCAGAAAGAGAAGAGTTATATTGTATATAATTACTTGCAATTAGGGAGAGAGAGGCTTGTTTGCTATTTTACATTGTTTTTAACAAGGAAGAGGACTAAAATTAGATCCTGTTCTCTGGATTGTCGTATTGCACTAAGAGGCAGAGTGCGAGCATGTGAATATCTTGATCCTGAAAATCTGTATATAGGACTTTGGTATAAGCTTATATTAAAATGTAAAATTATTCCTGGCTCTTTAAAAGATGTCCATGGATCCTGCAGGTGGCTGGTGCCCTCAGTTCCTACTGAAATCAATGGGAACTAAGGACATTCAGCATCTTTAAGTATCAGAGGCCACCATATGCTCACAGGGGTCAAAATTGTCCCATGGCAGAAGGTCAGCACAAAGCCCTCTGCACTGCTGACTGCAGTAGCCATGTGTGGTATTTGTACAGGAGGAATAGCTGAGCCGGCAAAGCCACCACATCTCCAGAATGCAGCTGAAGTGGGCTCCTTGTTGTGTCTGAATCAGCTGAGGTGAAGAAGGATGTGGGAGGATGGGACAGGGAAGGAGTCACTGGATCTGTAGTTACATGGATTCACAGACTGGAACTTCTGCAAGGGGCTGTGCCTAGTATTTCAGTCCATTGGCTAGAACAGTGGCTTGTTGAAGCCACATGCCCTGGCCATGGACTAACGACAAATTCCATACCCCAAACCCATCTAAGGGATCCCTGTACAAAGCCCATTTACTTGGACTGTATTTCCCCCTTGAGGCAGTCATTCTAGACAAAAGTTGTCCAGCTACCAAATTCTCCAGCATTCTGCAGGTATTTAACCAAGTGTGTTTTCTTCTCCTGTGACAGTATGGTGACTATGACCCGAATTTTCATGAGCCAGGCTTTCTTGCCCAAGAAGAGCTGTTACCCAAAAGAGTAAGTATTTCCCATGCCTGAACATGAATATTTTTAGCTGCATGAAGAATCAAATGTTTTCGTGGGGCTGGCTGTAACCTCAGGAATTCACACTGTGTGTGTGTGTTTTCTCTGAACTTGGTAACAAGTCCCAGCTGTGAATTTTGTTGACCCTTATACACTGTGTTGTTTGGGAGCGGCAGGAGGTAAACGCCATTGGCAGCACATGTCTTCATATGTTCAAAAGAAAACCAAATCCTTCCCTGTTCTGTAGGTCCTCCGGCAATATCAGATGACAGCAGATATGTGGGAAGAAAAGATATCGGCTTGGTATGCAGAGCACAGGGGTATTGCCAGGTACTGTAACATCTCTTGGGAGATCATAGACATATCTGTTACATCAGTGCAACCCACTTGACTTCAGTGGAGTTTTACAGTTATAAGTCATCGGATGGGTATCTGACCCCATTTATGTTGGTTTATCAACATTGTATTCCTAATAGGAACGTTTATTGCTGAATGGAAAAATACAATATTTTGGTCCTAAGATCCTGCTCATACCAGGTGCTGAGCAATTGAGATAGACTTAGTGCCTTCAACTTGCATTGAAGCCAATGGAGGGGTTGAGGCCCTGTTTCAGAGGCACACCATACCAGGCCCCATGTTAAGCTACAGAGAATGAACCTCATATATCTCATACCTACTTAAGAAAATGAGAGAAATTGCTAGGACTATAGAGGCACGAGTCTATTTAGCTAGGAACCAAGATGGAAAGGGGGGGCATCACCTGTGCAAGAATCATGGGGTTTGTCTTGGTGCTGTTCCATGTTCATGTTCCAGGGCTTATACAACTAACAGTGATGTACTCAACATGTCTGGCAATAAAATAAAACTCAATAAGAGTTTTAGGCATGTGGAGTTGATCTAGCCCAAGTTGTCTGAATTCATTTTTTCTTTATTTAGCTGCCCTGGATGCACATTAACATTCTCTCCTCAATATTTATTATTTTGCCTGCCTTGAAAGGGGATTGGCAATTATGTTGATCAGTGGCTGAAGAAGTTCTCTGTTAGTCAAAGGACCGCTTCGGTGTATCTCTTGGACTTTAGTGCATAATATTGTATGGAGCCTCTTACAGCAATACTTCTCAGTGAACCACTTCCTGAGGGGAAAACTCCTACTCTAACATTGTCTTCCATGACACAGGTCTCTAGCCAGTGGCATCTGTGAACATCTGAAAGAGGCAAAACTGACACGTAGAGATGAGATCAGAGCCAGTTACCAGTAATGGGTAAAGGTTATACTATATGTGACTCAAACAGGGTTGGTAAAGCTTTACTCTGGTCATCTGGAGTAGACTGCACTGGTTAAGCTGTCAGCAATAGATCATGAACTTAACAGTGCAGATCTTAAAAGCTGTACAGCAAAACTTAAGCGCAAGTAAACCAAAGGACAAAGGAGCAAAAGATCAAGTCACCTGTTTAGGATTGCTCTCTTCAAAACAGTAATGTAAAATTAGAGGAGAGGAAAATGGTTGGAATTTACTTGAATTTCCAGGTGTAATCACTCCTGTGCTTTCTAGGGATGAAGCAAAGATGAACTATTTGAAAATTGCTCAGGACTTGGAGATGTATGGTGTCAATTACTTTCCTATTGCTGTAAGTGTATCCTATTAAGCTGTATTTTTAGTTGCCATAGATTAATTGATTCTAAATCCTCAGCCCAGTTAGTGCCAGTGTTTCCTGATACTTGAAGCAGGGGAGTTAGCACTAGGATTCATAGGTTCTATTTCCACCTCTGCCACTGACTGGCCATGTGGTCATGGACACACTACTCTCTCTCAGCTTACTAGTCTGCAAAATAAATACAATAAGTTCCTGTGAATAGAACTATTAGGCTTAATTATGTAATGTCTGTAAAAGGTCTTTGATATCTGCATGTGATGACCCCCTAGTGAGGTCACCTATGGTGACTGAGCCTGGGATTTCTGGATCTAAAACTATGGGCTTCTACTGGCTAAGCTAAAGGACCACGCCTGTTAGCTAGAGGTGGCAGTAGACTAATAAACCCCGTATATGGTGGAGACACTAGCCTCTAAAATATACAAATACATTGCTTAGAATAAACAAGTTGCTGGAGTGTGGTTGTACATGCCACCCAAAATGATGTTGGTCGTAATTTATTGTATTCCTTTGCAGCAAAATAAGAGTGACACAGATCTCCTACTTGGAGTTGATGCTAAAGGTATTCATGTCTACAACATAAATAACAGGTTCTCTCCAAATAAGTCTTTTGAATGGAGTGGTATCAGAAACATTTCCTATAGTGAGAAAGAGGTAGGCTGGATCTAACCTATTACTCTTTTTGCGGTCGTGCGTACACACACAGGGATTCTTGTAATAGATTGGAAGCAGTCTGTCTATCTGAACAGCTGAAAAAAAATCTGAGGATGGGGGATTTGTAACAAAACTCAGAATTATGGGCCTGAATTTCCCCCCCAGAGGTGCTGAGTACCTGTAGCACCCATTGGTTTCAAGGGGAGCTATGGGTGCTCAGCCCTCCCTGAAAACTGAGCACATCATTGCAGTCTGATGGCTCTTTGACCTGTGAAAAAAGTGTGGTGGTTTGTGTTCATTTTCCAGAAGATAAGGCCTACAAAAGCCACCATGATTGGCTCCAGTTGCCTCCGTGGAGAAGCTAAGGATTGAATGGTCCATGAAGACTGAACTTTATCTTCATTTACAGAGCTGGTCCCTCCAGGTCAGGATGGAGGCACTATGGCAAGAGAGGGAATGTAGGGAGGCTTATGCATTTTCTACCTGCACTCTGCCTGTTCTGTGGATAAGTAGAAGACTTCTGTCTCCAGAGCTATAAACCCAGCACATTTTATAAGAGTTCAGTTGAATTTAAAGAGATTACAGATCATCCTCCATACAAAGAAGGGAGAGTGTGGAGGGGAAGGTGTGAGAGAGACCTGAAATATTGCTAACTGGAAGACTGATCAGGAGAAAACATCAGCACTGGAATCCCCAGGAATTAACAATAAAAGCAGAACACAGTCTGTTCCTTTCTTTTCAATGAGCCCTTTCAAATTGGGGTCCAAATTCTGCTCTAGTGGAAATCCAAAGTCAGGGGTGTACATGTATTAAAACATTCATTATCTTCTGCTATTCAAACACAGCCTTGCTTTGGGCAAGATGTTTGAATGACTGTTACCCACACAGTGAAATGAGCTATAACAAGTTATTTATAATCTGAGTGAAACCGTATCTAAAATCAGATGATAGGCACTGAGATTATACAACAAAATGCAAATGAGTGAATCGTAATAGAGTGCTAATTCATGAGTCGCAGCAAAAGCCAGGATCTAAAAGAAGGGAGCTGCTTTTATCGTACTGTTGAATGGAACATGGGAAGTGAAACACTCTGTGCTGGCCCTCTTGCAATATAGCTCTTTTTCACTTACTCCTCAGAAAACAATTTGGGAGATGGACTCTGAATATGGAGAAGCAAAAATTCCATGAATGGGTCCTGATGTCCAGGAGTTTTTATCCTTTAGGCTTTTTGCTATGTATTTCCTTTTTGTTTGTTTTATAACCACAGTGGTGCTGGATACTTCACAAGGGCAGGCTTGGAGTATTAAATTTGTTAAAATGACAACTTCTAGAGATTAGTAATAACTTCATGTAGTAATTAGTAATGATGACCATTGACTTTGGTGGCCTCAATCCAGTTCGTCACAAAGCCACTGTCACAGCTGGCACTAACTGGCCCCATTGCTGGCAGCTTCAGCTTCTAAAATCCCTTAGCAATCTGATTGCAGGACTGGAAACTAAGAACTCTCTTGTTGTCAAATCCCAACTCTGGCTCTGATTCTCTCTGAGGTCTCGAGTAATCATTAACGTCTTGTCTCAGTTTCCCCTCTATGCTGGGGATAATACTTTCCTGTAGGTGTGGGTTCGTTATTGTCTGCTGTAGAAATAGTATTCAATACTTTCAGCTTTTTATTGATCCAGACTTTTCTGCTTCCCTTTATTTTTTTTCCCCAGCTAACTATTAAACCTCTTGATAAAAAAGCAGAAGTTTTCAAATTCTTTTCTTCTCAGCTCAAAGTGAACAAACTGGTAAGTGGGCTGCTGCTCTTTTAAAAAATCTGAATGTAGTAACAATCCCAGTTGCATTGATTGATATCAGAGTGAGAAATCTTATTCTCAGAATAGCCGCCGTGGTCGTGTGTCATGAGTATTGGTACTTAAGAGGCCTGAAGCCATAATAAAAATTAGTGTTGCAGTGATTTGGTAAAAATTAATGAGAGAAACTGGCGTACCATATTGTGCCCTACATGAGAGAACCACCCAGGGACCAGAAAACTTAGTCTAAACACTTGCTATTTCCTCTAAATTATTCTGTTTGTGGGTGAGTTTGCACTTTTTTTTTTTTAAAGAATGGGTATGGGAGGAGACTCACCAACTGTGTAAAAGACCAAAGAGCCACAGGGAAATCCTGCAGACCTAAGGCTAGGGCATTGTGGGAAGGCATGATGCCTCCTTTGCTTCCTCAGGAGCAGTGCTTGTGTGGATTCTCAGTCTGTTGCTGTCCCAACTTTCCTCAAGGAAAGGGAAGCAGCATACGATACTGCTGACTGGGTTGGCATTATCTTTCATTGAAATATCCCTATGGGATTGATGGGGGAAGACACTGGCTCAGTCCTCTCCCTAGCTAAACCATATCCTTTCCCAACCTGCAATCTTATTATGCACCTGTGCAGGGTCTTCTGCAGATGACCTGCCATGCCACTACTGCTTTTCTCTTTCATATGCCTTCACCCCAGACGAGTTCCATTTACCTCTCTTACACCAGCAGAACTGGAGGAGAAATTGGTGCCAGAGACGGTGACTGAATAAGGAGAGAGACTTTCAGCCTGCTCTCAACCTGTCCAAATCATATATTTGCTGACTAAAGATGTGCCTTACCTTGACTTGCTAGGCTAGAAACCTACAACCTGGAGGAATTGCTAGCTCCTGATGATTCTGAAGTTAGCCCCCAAGTAGAAGATGTGTTTGCATTCCTGTGCCGTGCTCTTCCCCCAGCTCACTGCAACTTACTTGTGTTGCAATTGCTTTGCTTTCTGCAGGTTTTACAGCTGTGCATTGGAAACCACGACCTGTTCATGAGAAGGAGGAACGTTGACTCCATCGAGATCCAGCAAATGAAAGCTCAGGCCAGGGAGGAAAAGGCTAGACAAAAAGTAGGTTCCTTCTGCTTCTTGTTGCTGAAAGTATCTATTCCATTCATCACACAAACATGCTTCCTCACCCTACTTGTTCATACCATAAGCAGAGGTGGGTGTGTCTGTGCTGATGCCTGTGGAGGGACTGAATATGAGCAGCTATGGGAGGTTTGGAATGTCTGAGGAGATGTGTGTTGTGTATGGGTGGTATCTGTGGTAGAGGGATGCTCATGACAAGGTGCAGTACAAAGGGAGACATGACACACGTGCTCCATATGGACAGCACTTTTCAATAACCAGACTCACCAGCTGTTGGATTCAATGCGGATGAGCTGCCCTGGCACTTTGCAAGATGCCCTGACAGTGGCAGATAGCCATGCAGCAGCTGGACAGCTTTCAGTTCTCTAGAAATATTTACCCAGTTTGCTCGGCAGTCCCAGTCTGTGAGCATCACTCATTATCTTTCCAGATGGAGACTCAAAGGCTGGCCAGGGAGAAGCAGCTCAGAGAAGAAGCCGAGCGAGCCAAAGAAGAGCTGGAAAGGCGCCTCTTCCAGATGGAAGATGAAGCCCGGCAAGCCAACGAGGCACTGGTGAGCGTTACAGTAGTCTGTGAATGTCATCTGGCCTTGGGTGACATCAAGATTTATAAGCTCCTTTTCCTGTGGCGTTAGCTAGGACACTGAGGAAATGTCTGTATTGCAATAAAAAACCTATGGGACCGAGTCTCCGAGCCCGGGTCAATTGATTCTGGCTCACAGGATTCAGGCTGCAGGGCTAAAAATAGCAGTGTAGCTGTTTGGGCTCGGGCTGGAGCCCAGGCTCTGAGACCCTCTGTCCTCATGGGGTCTTGGACCTCTGGTTCCAGCCCAAGTTCGAATGTCGATGCTGCAATTTTTAGCTCTGCAACCTGAGCCCCGTGAGCCTGAGTCGGCTGACCCAGACCAGCCATGGCAATGCCACAGGTCTTTTATTGCAGTGTAGATTTACTCTGAGGGTTATTGTTAAGGAAAGGAGGGAGACTTTCTGGGAGGCAGGGTATGCTTGCACTCTTGCAGGGAGCCAGGCCTGCCCCCAATCTCCATTTGCTGGGAACCACTCACTTCCCCAATTTTTCTGCCAACACCTTGTTCGGGCCAGGAACCAGAGAGGGAGGAAAGCAGGCTGCATGAGGAATGGAAGCTGTGGAGAAGCCTGTTTGAAGCCAGCAGCAGGTGGGACTGGCAGCTGAAAGGAGGCAGGCAGAGTTCCCTAGGCTCTGCCCATTTTGGATGATGTCTTAGTCCAGTGCTGAGTGAAGGAGGAGAGGTCATATATGGTGGAAGGAGAGAAGAAGGCAAGCATACTGGAGCAGAGGGAGATGAGATATCCTGGAAATGTTTACTTGGCTCTAGGCCCTCAGTAAAGAGGGCAAAGGACTAATATAATGATCCTTGGTATGTTAAGGGTTAACATTATTATGATCTGCTGGAAAAGGGAAAGACCTCCTGCTTCTAAGCTGACTGTAGCTATTTTTCCTTTCTAAATATTGCATCATAGTAGCTAAGATAAATCATGTCTCTTTTTAGCTCCGGTCCCAGGAAACAGCAGAGCTGCTGGCTGAGAAAGCTCAGATTGCAGAAGAAGAGGCCAAACTGCTGGCCCAGAATGCTGCAGAAGCTGAGCAAGAGCGGCAGAGGTTGGAGATCACAGCACTGAAAACCAAGGAGGAGAAGCGTCTGATGGAGCAGAAGATGCGGGAGACAGAGCTGATCGCAGTAAAACTGGTGAAAGAGTCAGATCGAAGGTTAGATATGCTTGTGGGTTTGGTGGCTGACATCTGTCAGCCTTGGCACTTGTGGATATACTGTGTGATTATCTTCCCAGAATTTACGTGTGGAAGGAGGAACTCCCCAGGTAACACTTTACAGCTTTGTGCATCTTGTTCATGCCCACCTTGTACCAGTGTATTTGAAATTAGTGCCAAAAATTGTTTAGCAAAAATTGCATCTTCAGCTATAGTTTTCACCATGACTATGCAGCAACTCCTTCTTAGCATTATCGAAAGACTGAGGGCTACTAATGGAGAGTCTAAACTTAAATTTAAAGCCTTGTGAATGCTAGACCCATGCTAATTAGAGGAGTTTAAACTCATAAGTGGTTTGCAGGATTCTATTATGGGGTTCTTAGCCAGTGTAGTGCATTTAATATACACACTGTTGTAGATTATGTATATTCTATTGTTTACACATGTATAGAATCCCAGGGCTCAGTGCTGTCCTAAAATACAGGGCGTGTCTCATGTTCTTTGTTGTTATAGGTATTTGTAGAGTACTTATCACCTTGGTAGGCTGAGGGCACTTTACTTATGCTAGCATAGTGTTAAACAGCATTTTCCCCAAAACAAGGAGCACTTACTTTTCAAACCAGCATCCCAGAGGGTATCTTTGATGCCAGATAATGGTTGAAGGCTCAGAGATTACAAGACAATAGGTGCAGAACTGGGCCCATAGGAATTAGAGATAGAAAAGATCTATTAAATCAGCCAGCTAATGCAGGACTGTTTCCGCAGTCACCTCTTTTTGTGCTTTGTCCAGTTTTCAATTTCCCATGCAATTAGGCCTTCACCTGTGGAGACTATTTCAGAGGCTAACAGATGTCTCTCCAGAAACAAGCTAGGTGTATGAACTCAGTGTATTGCCATGTGTTTGAAATCTACCACCTAACATTCACAGTATGTTTGTTTGTCTGACAGAGCCAAAGAAGCTGAACATCTAAAACAGGATCTGCATGAAGCCAGGGAAGCTGAACGAAAAGCGAAGCAGAAACTTCTGGATGTAACGAAGCTTAATTATCCTGTAAATTACCCAGTTTAGGTTCTAATGGACAGCACTTTATTGGAGAGTGGACAAATAACCAATCATCATTTAAATGTAGATACAATGTAACTAACAAGTAAATACACATTCTCCATGAAGCTTGCTCAAGACACTTTGTTACCAAGCTGAAGTATTTATAATGTCTTTGTACTTTGCAGTCTTTGGTCTTCACAATTTTAACATATGATAGATTAGACAGATATTGCTTAAATTATCTGTCTGTCACCATCACTGTTAATCACATAGCCTACACAGTACCCAGAGATGTTTGCAATTTAAGGATACCTGGATGTCGTATTGACAGAAATGAAATATGGAAACTGCATGACATTGAGAGAACTTTAGGAAGGGATCAGCAAAGGAGCTTTGTGGACAAAAACTTGTCTGCAGCTTCAAACTTCTTTTGTATGCTCCAGTATAGCAAAAGGGGGAATCTGAATTGTCAAAACCGAGGATTGGCATCGTCAGGTTCTATTCCATTCTCTGCCACTGAGTCACTATGTGAACTAGGGCAAGCAACTTAGGGTAAAATTTTCAAAAGTGTCCGAGTCCAATTTTCAAAAGTGTCTAGACTCCTCAGTACTTTAATTATTATTTTTGTGAGTGTAACAGGAGAAGATGAAAGTTTATTCCTCCCGGTCTGTGTTTAAAGTAAAGCTGTGGTCTTGCATAGAAGCAGTATTTGCCACTGTGACCTGAGGTGCCAGGAGCAAATGCCACTCATCCTGCTTATGGGGAAGTGGATCTATGCACATGCTGCACTCTCTCTGATATCCACAAAGTTTAAAATTAGATGGGAAACATTCGAGCCATGATGCTTCTCTCTCATTGGCACGCAGTCTGTATGCATTGTAATGTATTTCATTGAAGGCTAACATTTTATTTCAAAAAGATTTGTTTAGGGCCAGCCAGCCAGGGAGGAAAGGGATACAAATGCTTACAGCCATCTTTAGAATCAATAGGAAGACATCAATTTTGGAGACACTGTTTTTGAGATTCTTGTAGAAGCTAGAAATATACTTGAAATTAAAAAAAAACTTCTAATTGTATTGTTAATGGAACAAACTCTTTTTTTGATTATCTTGCGTCTTTTAGCATGTGGCCCGGTATCCTCCTCATTCACCTGCGGACACCAGAGATGTCAGCTTTGACAAAGGATCTGTAAAGATGGATTTAAAAGATGTAGATCTGAAGAGACTGTCCTTTGAGATAGAAAGAGAGAGGTACTGGAACACTCCTGAGATGTAAATAAACTAGGGAGTCTTAACGTGAGAAACTAGAAGTGGAAAATACCAATTAGGTCTCCTGATGTATCCTCCTACCAGTGGAGGATTGTTCCCCAAAATACATATGGGTGACTGCCTTATACGGAAGTAATAGCATCAGCTCAGAACACATTAGCTTTTTAGAAGGAGAAAAGAGGTTTTCTTGGCATCTAGCCACAAAGAATACAGAGCCCTGGGGTTTAAAGGAATGCATTGTCTGGGGCAAAGCAATCTGCTTCAATATGAGTCTGCAGGAGGATGGAAACAACTGACTGGTGCATTGAGAGGGCTTTTCTTTCCTTTGCCCCATTGTAGACTGTATACTGGACTAGGGGAACCTTTGTTCTGTTACGGTCTTTCCTACATTCCTGTGAAAACTGGCTTTAAAATCTATCAAAAGACTATTCAAAATATTCCTAGATATTACACTTGCTTGCCAACACAGACCTTGGAGAGTTCCAAGTTGGTTCTGAGGCTATCTTGAATGTTAAAAATGGTTTATAAGCTGCATTCTGGGCAAATGGACATAAAGTGGCAAGACTCATGTTTTAATTTTTTTCACTCTGCATGCACTATAATGTATGTTATACTTTCATAGAGTTTATCATCAGAAGAGACCATTAGTCATCTAGCCTGATTCTTGTATATCACTTGGCTCCATATGGGAGTATCTGGGCTGTAACTTCAGCAGTATCTGTATTTGACTGATTGAAATGCATTAATGTTCTGATAGTAAATTAGCTGACAATGCAAGGAGCTACTACACGTATTAATTGCATTACCGTCGTACCTAGGAGCCCCAGCCATGGACCATGACTCCACTGTGCTAGGCAATGTCCAATCACAGAACAAAAAGATGGTCCCTGCCCCCAAAGAGCTTATCATCTAAGTAGAAGACAAGAGACCACAGATGTCCTATCTATACCTATTGCGGGACCCTCTATGATTCTGCAGATTCCCATATAAAGCTGGTTCTCCGACTGTTTAATAACACCTAACAGGAGATTCTGTGTGTGACTGCTGGATTTATAGTTGAGGGGGAGCAGGTATTGCTGTGATCAGCTGGAAGTAAATGTGTGTCCACAGGTTTCCCATGAAGCCCATAGCCTGAGCTTACATTTGTAACCATTCCCCTTTGTTTTGACTTCTCCCTGATTAAAGAAAACCTCCCTCAGCAAGCAGGGCTAAATGTTGCAGGTGCTGTCAGCAATTCAGAATGAATGTAATGACAACCAAAGAAAAGTCAGGGTCACTGAAAGCCTTTCCCTGTAATGAGACAATTGGAAAACATAGGTTCAGGTCATGTGGAGCAAATATCAGAATAAATAAAATACAAATTGGATGAAGTTATTGACTGTCAACTGAATAACTTAGTGTCAAATTAATCTCTGATGTAAGATTAGTGGATTTACACTGGGGATGGTTTTTGTCCCAGAAGCTTAGAATGAACATTTCTTACAAATTGCCCTTACAAAATAGATGAATGTAAAAACTACAAAACCCTCCGTTAGAGCTACCACTGGCTAATTAGATTCATTTTTTGGCTTCTTCTCTCCCTGTGTGGGCTGCAGGTTAGATTACTTGGAAAAGAGCAAAAAATTTGAAGATCGATTGAAAGAGCTGAAGTCAGAAATCCATGCGCTGAAATTAGAGGAAAAACAAACTGGGCTCTACTCTCACTGGAATGAAGTTCTTGGATCCTTGGATCGTTCAATAGGAAATGTATGTAACCACAAATATAGGTTTTATAATAAGAATAACAGATAACCTTACTTATGCAGTAGACGTTAATAAATAAAGAAGGTTCAGTTGACACCATAAACGAAGGAACACTGGAATCCCTAAAATGTTTCTAAAAGCATATGCTAAACGTATGCTTCGTATTTTGGTACGAAACACACCATTCACTATCTCTATTGATAATATGTGAAAAGGGGGTCTGGAGACATTGAAAGTGGCATTTTCTGTTGGAAGCTTTTTATGGGAGGAATCCCCTCAAATATATAACAGTCAAAGACTGTGAGCTCCCAGGCAGAGTCCCATAAAGGCTGAAAGCTTTTGTGCAAAATAAGCTCTTGCAAGCTCATTACAACTATGCTACATTTAACTGTTATCAGTCTCTTTCTACTGCATGCTTTTTGTGGCTATTTATTCTTCAGGTGTGATGATATTTTTGTGTGTGTGAAAGTCAGCTTTTTACACCAGATTCTAGTGATTCAGCAAACAAACTTTCAAGCCCCTTTCTGGACCAGTGCAACAGTAACAGGGCCCCAGCCCTTCCAGATTTCTTCAAACCTAGAAATTTATCTTAGACTAACATGTGAGAGACAAAAAAGGGAGGCTTGGGTGAGAGAAGGCTCCTATAATTTCCGGTCCATGAATTTGATATGCCTTTGGCTTAATGTGAGCTGATGTAGTGAGAACACTGTTTCACATATTCTGTTCTTTAAAGGCTCCCTCATGGATGAAAACCTTTGGAGCTGGAGACTTGTTAGATATGAATCTTCGAAAGCCCTTCCCAGCTTATCCATTAAATGCCACAAGCAGCTGCCCATGTACCAACAAGAATCAACATACAGTGCCTGTGGAAAAGTCAACTTTTCAAACAAATACCTTGGTTGCCAGCAATTTGGGGACAGGAACTAGAAAACAGATTATAAAGGTAATGGGATTTATATGTATTTTCCCAAAATGTGGATGAATTTATTGCTTGTGAAAGTAAGGAATTAATAGCTTGGGCAAGCTTCTTCCACCCAGCTCTGCCAGTGCCCCTCAATCCCAAACTGTGGAGGACTGCTAGTTACTCTAGTCCTTCAGTTTCATGCCATTTAATGCAGCTTATAACATGGGCATCATGGGGGCTAAGATGAGACCATCTGACTCCACTCCATCTGTGGTCAAAGCTGGAATACGAATGGAAGATAAATCCCATTAGACAACAAGAGGATTTGTATTCAATAGCTGCGTTTTCTTTATAGTTTGACCAAGCTTGAAAGTAAAGTGTCCTCAGTGCTGGCATCAGCAGTTTAAAACGTAAAACATGACTCCCTTCTGTACTAGTATTTATGGCTGTGAAAACCTAACTTCCAGCATTAAGGGGTAAGTAATAAGATACTAGTAACAGAAATTGACCAAACCACCTACAATTCAGCTCTTACATGGCAATGGTAATAGAACACTGCCTCTCTATCAGCTGTTTCTACAAGTGCTGTGTAGGTCCATGAGGGAGACCTTGTGTCCTTGTATGCTTGGCTCCTTCCAGGTAGGTGAGTGAGTAAATACATTTGGGGATATAAAAGCTCAGTCTGTACGTGAGACTGTTTTAAGGGCAGGTAACTGTTGTTTAACAGTTACCAGCAAGTAACTTCATTTATGCACTACTAATTGTGCTGGTTGCCAGAGAACTAACTGGAGGTTTAAAGGAATGTTGATGTATGTGAATGAGGTTAGGGCAAGAGTTTCTACTCTATGATCAATAAACTTGAGCTGTGCCCGTGACCTCCTTCAGATATTTATTCTAAAGATTTTTCAGAATCTCTAGAGACTGTCACCTGACCTTAACTTGCAGACTGTGGGCACAGAATTATAAGATACACAGTCCAATGTGGTTGGACAGAAGCAGCATCTTCCTAATACAAATAATACAGGTAATTGTTTTAAGAAAAATAAAATCCAAACTGCAAAGTGATGTCTTTCAGTGTGAAAACTTCCATGGGGCTGGCAGGAAAATAAGTCAAGCCATTTTGATGTGACTTCTTAAAGGCCAGAGTTGATATCAAAGCCAGGATTAGAGCTAAGGAATTCCTGGTTCCCACTCATATGCTTAAACAGAACTTTAGGGTGGGTGGAAATAACTTCTCTTTGATTTGCCTGTAGGTTCAGCAGCATGACTCAGACGTGATCTACATTTGAAGTGTTTCGGCAATTCAGTAATGCTTTCATCAAGAGGTGAAAAGGTAGAATTTCAGAGTAATCCATTTGCCTGCCACAAAAGTTACTTACACAAAACCACTATATACATTTAGCTACCCAATGATGTCAGCATCAAAACACGTCCTGTCATGAGTGTGGTGCTGCTCAGTTTCCAGACAGGCAGCCTATGCCTGTAGCACTGGAAACGACAAGCATCTTTCATACAGTAGCAAACATGAAATAATATAGGAGCCAAGTTACATCATATGTGCTTTGTGAGAACACTTTAGGAGAAAAGGCATTTTAAATTTAAAGTGCGTTTTAAACTACAGAGCACCACTGAAGTACAGGACCCTTTAAAGTGAAGATTAGCAAACAGTCAGTGGAACACACTGGGAGGAAGTGATGTTTTGGAAGATTCCTGCTTCTATAAAAAAAATGTACATAGAGCATACAGGACTTTGTGTTTAAGTCTTTGCAGCTGGTGTGACACTTCTGAAGCCTGTTTCAGCATATTTGTTAGCAGACACAGAACATTTTTTCACTTATCCCTAACATAAGACTGTCTGCATACTTGACTTGTATTTCTATTAGGGAAAGTTTAGCTCTTAATTCAGGATTGGACAGGCTTTTTTGTGGGTCTTAATACATCTATTATTTTGGTGTCTTATGGAGATGTGAATGAAACCTTAATTTGGAAGTGCAAGACTTCTGTTTCTATATGATTTTTGTGATGTGGAATACCTTCACTGCTGCCACCTGTAGAAGACTCTATAACATACTGTCTCAGAAATTTAAGTACTAGAGACAAGAAACCTAATGGTATCTGCTAAAGCGGGACTAATCTCTGATGAAGAGTAAACATGGTATCGAGTATCTACTTTATCAGAACCAATTTGTACTTGAGGATGTTGTGTATTAAATGTGTATTTAACTGAGATCTTCATACAGACTTCTATGGAAGTAGACAATACAAAATTGTAGCTAACGTCAGTTGAACATGCAGGACTGAGAGATGTTAATGTTCATAAACATCTAGTCCTATAAGTTAAATATCTAAAGTATAGTGAATAAAGTTTCAATTTCTTCTAGCTGTCTGCTTTTTAAAGGTGTATGTATATATTGCTTGGATTTACCTTTAAAGGCAGAGCATGAAATACTGGAAGTTTTTCAGCTCTGAGCACAGACCAAGTAGGTGTACCATGTGCTCCTTTACTAGTCTTTGGCTCTACTTCCTTACTTAACGTGCTTATTCTCTAAACAGTAAGATGACAGAATTGTAAAACCTCTACATGTATCTTTTTGAAATGTGAATTGTATCCATATTCAGGAAAACATTGTGCAAGGAAGTACAGGTGTTGAAGCAGAACTGAAAACCACCACAAGTGATAGTCAACTTTAATAAGATTTGTTTTGATACTTGTCAGCCTTTCTTCCTGACCCATAAATACTAAACAAACCAACTGTACATAAATTACAAAAAGATCAAAAAAACTCCCTCTACAGCAAAAAACCTGAAAAAACTCACCCATATCCTAGAGAAGGCTTTACAGGCTCATAGACTTCCCCCACTATTAACCAGTTTGTGAACTGGCTTCTACTAAATTATTACAACTCATCTCATTCTCTTGCTAGCTCCCAAGTTTGCTCTTCAGAAGCTAAGCTTTATCACTAAAGAAAAACCAGCTCTAATTATAGATGCAGTGATGGCTAAAGCTGCAGGCAACCCAAAACACTAAATGCAACTAATGAATTGCCCAATTAATCTCAATGGGATATTAGTACTGATTATCTTTAGTACTCAAATATTAGCACAATCAATGTCTTAACATAGTTTAGGTATAGCTACTTAGTCTAGTGTGTGTCCATATAAGGAGACACAGCAGCAAAATCACACAGGTAATTTCAATTTTCAAAATGCTTAATGACTAAAGAGCCCATATCCCATTGACTATCAGTGGGACTTAAACTCCAATGCAACTTAAGTACTTCTAAATTTATTATTAGCCTCCCCTGTAATCTGAACTGTGAACAAGCTCAGGCTGTAAGACTAAAGGGAAGGTAAATGCCTGAGAGGGGGATAGAGGGGCTTTGCTAGGTACTTGTGTTAGCAGTATGTTTGTTGTAGTTATAAACTAAGAACATTTAAGTCTTTGCAGAAAATGTATGCATCAAATCAGAGGACAGCTGGCAACTTCATCACAAAATACATATGCAGCTTAGCTCTAGGAGTCAGCAAGTGACCAGTGTACTTGCTCATCCCCTAGAACTAGGAAACAGAAATTGTACCAAACAACTAATGCATGTTTTGCTGCATTGTACTCTGTCAGAAGTTGTTTAATTACAGGGGCACTATTTAAACTCCATGTTTATCCTTGAACTATCTATGGATGGGTAGGTGAGTTAGTATCATTTATTCTCTTTTCCCTCTATTTTGTATTCTCTCTTAGGAAGTATGAATGCATCCCTTCGAGCTGCTTAGCTGTATTATTCATACACTATCTAGTTTGAAAAAACTATACTGTAATTTTAGCACGAAAATAGTTTAGAGTGCTATATCTTCTGCAGCAGGTTAGTTGATAGAAAGTATGTGTGTGGACATCACCAAAACATACAAAGGCTCTAAAATGACAATACTAGAGAAGTTGAAAGCATTTTGGCTTTTATCTTTGATGAGAAAAGGAACATACAACTTCTAGCAGTGGAAAATCTCAATGAGCAGATACCTTGATCTAGAATAGATCAGGTTTATTTTAGTAATGAGTTTTTGCAGATTGTGGAAGCACAGCTTCAGCCTCACAGAAGCATAGAAGACTACTACACTTGTGCCAGATCCTATAAATATAAGTATATATTATAATTCATTTATAGTTGAAAGAATGAATTAGGGGAACACTTTTTTCCCCTCAAGTTAGAATGTATATTTTGCATGTGTCCCATGAATAATATAGAAGAATGGTCTGCTGAAAGTTCTCTAGCTAAAGTTCTCTAGCAGTAGCATGTGGCAGTCTAGGTCACACCTACTTATGTTGCCATTAAACAAGGTTAATATTGTACACACTAACTCTGTGCACTGGTTTAAGTGACACTTCATTTAATTCACTTGCCTGTGCATGTTTCTCCTCATACACAATAAGCCTCTCTGGGATATATGCAATCTTCCCCCCAGCACTAAATTAAAGGGAAAAGGACTTGGCCCACTGGATAGCACCAGTGACTACTGATAATCAATACCCACACCAAAACAAAAGCTAGTATAGCCTTTCACTGTTAAATCCTATAGCTTTATCCTTAGTGCAAATTGAACACTCAAAACACCTCTATTAAAAAGGCACTTGTTACCCAGACAGATGCAAGGAAACGTGGCATAGAAAAAATCTCAAATAGAACTAGTGACAGCAGTAGGTTGGAAAAACAAAAGTAACAGAATGAGGTGGCTTAAGTCTACCTATTAATAGTGTTTACCACAAAAGTGAGGTTGATGAAGGGTTTTATTCAAACTTTTCATCTCCTTCTTCCACATCTTTCAAATTGAGTACTTCAAGCGAGCCTTTCCCTTTAGTCTCACACCGGATCAGTTCATCTATCTCCCTGAAGCAGCCTGGGTCAATGAGGCACACCTGAAACATTTTACATATCAATCAGTGAAGATTTTAGCCTATACTGTTTCCTTTTCTCCAATGGCATTTTAATATACAGAGATGACTGACCCAATAGGCCTGAAGAAAGCTTTTCCACATTCCTAAAAGCCTATATTTAATCAATCCACATAGATCCATCTTTTCTTTAAGGGAGTTTTGCAACTCCACCTGCTGATGCTTGACTTGCTGATAATGCAGCAGTGAAATTGCAGAAGCAGCCCAGTCTGTTGTACGTATCCCAAAGTATTACTAATTACACATGGTTTTATTATTTTGGGGGAATACCTTTTAAATAAATTATAGTACTGTCAGAACTGAATTGCAGTAAGATACAGTGCAAAACACATGCACCATAAGATAATGAAAATTTAACATCCTAACTATAGGGGACTGGCAAAATGAGGATGTTAAACATAGCACTCACTAAAAGTTGCTGCATTATACTTTAAGTTTGAGCAGTAATTCTACAACAAATATGGGTACAGGAAGATAACCGAGTCATGCCTGCTGGTTAAGAACTCTCATTCCTCAAGTAAGTGTTCTGACAGTCCTGAGCCTTGCAAGGCTTGAAAGCAGTCACTAAGACCATGAAGAATTAAAATACCAAAACAAAACCCAAAACACTTAAATTATGTATCTGATTAATTCAGATTTCAGCACTTTAGTTCAATTTCAGCTAACCCAAACACAGGTTTTACATGTAGCTTTCAAAAGACAGCAACTAAGTGTAGACAAATTAACTATGGAAACTAGATTCTTACAATTTCTAACTGCTCATCGAAGTCTTCACTCTCTATAACTTTGATCAGTGGTTTGAGCTTCTCTTTTAGCTTCTTGCCCTCTTTTGCTGGGAGAATAAACCGCAGTCTCATGTGAGCCCGCTCAATCTGCATAGTCTCCTTTAACTGTCTGATCACTTCCAAAGCCTGCAAAAGACATTAACTACAAATGAAATTCACTTATACTCATTTGTTATTTACATAGCACCACATCCCACTCAGACTGAGCATTATTTACAACAGCTTATAGATGCTCCAGAAACGTTCCTTGTTACGATCCCCTGGAATTCTCCAGGAATACATTTGGTATATTATCAGAACTGATTATTGAGAAGATCTGCCTTTTTATGTTAAAGTATTGCTGGCATTGGACTTAAGGTGTCAGAAAAGCTGGAAATGTTAAACAAGGTGGTTATATCGAAACTATAAAAGCCAGGACATTTAAAATTAAGGATAAACACACTGTCCCACTGAACAAGAGGTAAGATGACAGCATGAGCGTTGAGTATTCTTGCTTTTGTTTTACACCCAATGTTGCTGCTGTTTTAATAATCTGTAGTTTGTTTCCCTTTCCTTGTTTCATGGGCAGATACAAACCAAATTACAAAGTTTCAGAACATATGTTTCTTTCTGACATTCAGCTCCTGTGCCACCTCTGTGTCAAACAATGCTTACCTACCATCCTTAGATTTAGGCTCAAGTGACTCCTGTGGATGTTAATAATGAAACTGCATACAAAATTTTAAGTTTAAACAGAATTTTTGGGGAGTGATACTGACCTGCTGTTTGGTACTCTTGTTTGGTTTAACAGAATAGTGGATATCCTTCATGGCTCTTTCTATAAGGATTACTGTGTATGGCCTCTTTGTTTCAGGATTCACACATTTCTCAGCGACAATAGTTGCAATATCTCTAAACATCTGCTCCAATTGTGTGTGTCGCTCTTTGTCAGACACCTGCAACTCCCCTTTTGTTAAAATCTAGACGTGATTAATCAAGAATGAAAAATTCTATTAAATAATTATAATACATATTTGATTGAGGAATAGAAGTCCTAGCTCTGGGAAAGTTATTGATTTGTTTTCAAAGTAACAGTTACACACCCACACACACAAAGCTAAGACATACCATATGTATATTATAAATAAAAAATAGTGTATATATATTTAATTTGACTAGGTTATTCTGCAGCATGTCAAGTATAACTTTAGAATTTTTTCATAATACAAAAAACCCTAACACAAAAGTGTAATGCTTGTTTCATCAAACTATAAAAAAGAAACTAGTGTTTTTAAGATAAGGGTCAAATCCTATAAGTGAAGTTAACAGTTTATATACGTGTACCAACAAGGGAACCAAAAAAAAAAATCATAACAGGTTTATCTTGAACACTGAAACTATTTCAAAATAAACAGCATTACTGAATATCTTGTTTGATTAAAAATGCAGATTAACTATTCACCCCCACTCATTCCTTTTACATTATAAATACACCACTATAACTAAAAAAATCCTTTGGATCAAAACATGTGTGAAACAAAACTATTACCTCTCTCCCTCCATCCCTATCTTCCAGTAGAAATTGGTCTAAAGTTCTTTGGGACGGGGACTTTGCTTCTGACATGTATGTAGAGGACAATGCATCCTAATGATGCTATATAAAAAGTGCAAGGGTCAGAACTCAGTTTTATAAATCTCTCACTGGAAAGATCAGGTATCAAGAAGAATGCCCCTTCCCTCCCCACCAGGAAGCTGGTTCAGTAGCGACTGAAAGAAATGTATCCTTGACTGAATCAGCAACACACTTGTCTATAGCAACTAGGCATTGCATGGACATCCCCTATCAGTCGACTGATCTGATAGGACCCTGCTTTGTTCACAGGACAAGTACAAAGTAGTGCTGAAGACCACAGATTTAAAGCACTTTATTTCCAAAGAGAAGGGAAAGAATGTGTTTACCCAAATCTGATCAATAATTCAAAAAACCCACCACCACGTAATATACTAGAAAATTCATTAATCTCTAACAGCATCAATTGACAGATGGAGATTCAGTTCGCTAAATTTTAATGGAGGATGGCTAGAATCTTCTGTGATTCACAATAAGGTGTGTTAACTCTATGCTTTCATGTATGGAGGACCTACCATCTTGCAGATTTCTGTTTGGTCATCAGTTCCAAAAGCTTTGAGGAGATCTTCCTTCTTTGCAACTTGACCTTTAGAGACGTTTACAAATACCGTATTGGTCTGTAGAACTTCATCAATGTCTTTTTCACTGGTAAACAACAATTGTATTCACAATCAGAAAACGTGCAAGCATAGTATTAACTAGCAGGGAGTAGTCTTGTGGTTGCTACTCTCTGTCTGAGGCTAGGGCACCAATTAGTGGAAGCTGGGAACTTGAGTGTGGGCAGCTGTTGGACTTTCTCACCAAGAGGAATGTTGTTTGGGGCCCTCGGTAAACCTAATTGTAGCTTTATGGACTGGTTAATTCATTACCAACTTCTTAAGAGGACACCAGCAAGTGACTTAAAGGAGAAACAAATTTCCTTTCTAGATTACTATTACCACATTGGTTGTTAAAAAGGAAAGAATTTTAACATCCAATGTATTTCTCCTCTAGTTTATATTGCTTGTTTACTTTCATCACTTCTTGCAACTGGGACCATGAAAATCAGTTAAGTCGGTCTCATTTTGATTCTCAATGCTGAAACATTTGTATTGCATGCACTGCAGAATGTATGTTTACAGAGAACTATTTTCACTGGAATTTTAAAAAATGTCAACATTGATTTTAAGAATTGGTTTTCACAAAAAAAAAATTTAGATGCTGGGGTTAAGCAATGGCTAGTTAAGTCGGTGCAGCCATTAATGTTCCTTTAGGACACCAAATATGACATAAAAATATTAATTTTGTGGGACTAGTCTTTGATTTTTTTTTGAAGTTAAACCCTTAGCTATTCAGAGAAACTAAAGAAAAAACATGGTTGAGACAATGAAATAGAAAAGATTCTCAATAGGCTCTCAAACATTATGCTGATTGGGATAATATAAATCCCAGAGAAAAAGACATTCAAAATAAGAGTTTTAGATTGATAGTGACTGCAGGGACAGGTCTTTATTCTCAAACCGCTGTTGCCTCTTCAACATTAGTGGTGCAGAAACATAAAACAAGTACTGCCAACTGCAAGCCTCAGTACAAACATTGCGACACACAAAACAAATCAATATTTTCCAAATAAGAGCAGTCAAAACTGGCAGTAGCAACAGAGTATTTCTAAATCCTGAAGTAAAACAACATTCACAAGAAGAAGAGAAGGAGCAACAGGTTCAAAGGAGGGACACTTCCTCATGTAGAAGATAGGAGGACACTTAGAAAAGTTAAAGGCAAATAAACTAAAGGTGTGAAGATACCTTCAAAGGGCAAGGAAGGATTCAAGGAGGATCCAGGAGACTATGCTGGCATAACCCCACAGCATACATGCAGCCTACACCAACAGAAGGGTTTTTTTCTAATCAATGAAGGAACACCACCTCCCCTGTTGACAGTAGCTAGGTTGATAGAAGCATTCTTCCCTTGACAAAACTGCAACACTCAAGGGTGTGTTTTTTCACACCCCTGACTGATGTAGCTACCTCAGCCTAACTTTTAAGGCTATGGCTACACTTGAGAGTGCCACTGTAAACTCTCTAGTGTAGCCGCTCGAAGCAGACAGGAGAGACCTCTCCCATGGATTTAATTAATCCACCTACAACAAGCGGTGGCAGCTATGTCAGTGGAAAAAGCTCTCCCACCGACAGTGCTGTTCACAGCAGTGCTTAGCTCCATGCAACTTATGTCACTCAGAGGCTGACTTATACCGACATAAGTGGTAATGTAGACACAGCCTGAGTGTAGGCCACGCTTAGTTACAGGAAATTAAGGCAGTGTTTACTCCTGAATGAGAGCATCTACATGCTTTAACTTATGAGCATGGACTCTTCAAATTCCAGAGAGCCCCCATGGAGACAGAATTGGTATTTTCAGACCCCCCCTCAGTAACTCAGGGCAGAGCCAACTCCTAGCTTCCCTGCATGCTGCGAACCCCTCCCCCAATGCCTGGGTGGGAACCGCTCCTGGAGTAGGATGAGGGCAGGTCACCCCCGCTCTGTAAGCGTTGGCACCCGCTAGAGGAGTAGGGTACTGGTGAGTCAGCCCAGCCGGGGGAAGGGCCTGACCTGGTCCATTTCACTGGGAGCTGGATGTTGGCAGGCACCGCTTCCCAGCACCGCCTGGGGCATCCACCCCCCTCCGCCCCAGACATCCGAGTCTCCTCCCCTTCAGAAACCCCCCAGCGAGGGGGGTCCCACCTCAAACGTCTCCCCGGGCCCTCACCCGCCTCCCAGCCCTGCACCCACACCGGACTCCCCCCCCCCCAGCAGCCCTGCACCTGCCTCAGCCCTCCCCGCCCCCAGATCTCCCTCCTCCCCACAACCCTGTAGCCCCCGCCCCAGCCTGTACTCACGCCCCGCTCCGCCAGCCCATGACTTTGTTGCGGTAGCAGGCGATCTCGAAGCGCTTCCCAGCGCGCCGGGTCCGCACCACGGCCACGTTGGTGAGGCGGATCTGGTTGGTGGGGGTGAAGATGGACATGGCGGCGCAGGGGGCCCGGGGCCCGTCAGGCGGCGGAGACCGGAATGGAAGCCTGTCAACAAGCGGCGCTGCGCCACGGCTATTAACCACCGCCCCCGCTTGTGACGTCGGCGCAGCTCCGGAAACAGGCGGCTCGAGGGGCCGCCGAAAGGCGTCCGCGGCGGGAAACGCAGCCCGCGAATCAAGGGTTCCAGGGCAGCGGCCGCACAGGGAGAAGAGCGCGCGGTGTGGGGGTGTGTGCGCGCGCGCGCGCGCGGGTGTGACTTCTCCTCGCGCGTGGGGTCAGTTCCCCCCTCCCAGGGGCCCAGTCTTCCCGGGGGCGGGAGGGCGCCGGGCCACGGCTCCCGGGCGCGGGGCTCTCACAGCGCCGCGGCACGCTGTGGTGGTGGTGGTGGGGGTCTGATCGTGCCTGCCCCGGCGCCCGGGAGAGGGGCGGTTTGAAAGCATTGCCCCGAGCCGGCCCCGCCGTGCACGGTTCCCCTGAGGCGCACCCGGGCCTGCCCCCAGCCCCCCGGACCTAGGGGGCAGGACGCGGCCTGTCAGGGAGTGTCATCCCGCCGTGGGCCCTCCGTGGCAGCGGGCCACCCCCTGAGCCACACACCAGACCCCAGCGGACCACACCGCCGTGAGGGTGCATTCATATGAGCGCATCGCACCGCGGTTGTGGCCGGAGCGCCGTCAACGGACAGGGTGCTGCGGAGGCGGCAGAGAGACCGGCCCCGCCGGAGGAGCTCACACCCAGTCAGCCCGCGCGCCCATCACCGTGTCGCCTTGGCCGCGTGCCTCCCTTCTCTGGGGCATGGATGCCAGTGGCTCCTGGGTGGGGTTCCTCGACAGCAGTGAAATGCTCCAGAGGGCCGGCTGGCGTGGGGGACGGTGTTCCCGTGATTGTGTCGGAGACGGGGGTGAGAGTGGCCTGGCTCTGTGTGTTTTTTTGTAGCACGGCGTGTTTCCCGGGCGGGCTGCGTTTCTGCCTGTCGCTCTGTGCTTCAGTGTGTTTCTGTGACTGTTCGTGGCATTCGGTTTCTATGCGACCGCGTGTGTGGGGTGTGTGTAGGATCCGCTGCTCTCCCCCCTCCCCGCCGTGATTGTCTTTACTGTATTATTTTAGTGTCCCTTTTCTTTAGCCCGGTGAAGTGGCACTGCCAATCTGATGGTTTGCGTATGAGAGATTGTTTTTCTATGACTGTAAATGTTTAGAGTGTTTGTGATCGCCTGTGCTTTTGTTTTCTAGGCATGAGGAAGAAAACACTGCCACACCAGCCCTGAGCTCTGTGTAGCTTTCTTTTCATGAGTAGCAATCTATGAAGTGAAGTGGGGAGGAAGGAGAAAAAAACCTCCCAGCATCCCTCTGCAAACAACATGGCTGCCCCCAGCCGTTCCTGTGGATTTCTCTGTCTCAGTTAAGTTTGTTACCTAAGACGTAGAAGAGTAGCTGCAAATTGCCACATCACGCTCTGGAATACTGAATTTTTGGCTGGTGTTTCAGGTCTTAACTATGCCAGCTGCTTGTGCTGATGCTCCTGCCATGGGTAAGTACTATTGTGTGGAGAGACCTGGTGAGATCGTTGTTACTAGTGCCCTGACAGAGGACATATCTCCTATTAAACTGAAATGATACTGATTTAGCCATCACACATCAGGAATAGCCTGTTATCCTGCTGCTCCCAGCAAGGTGGGAACGGGCTCGCTCACTTGCCGCTTTTAGTTCTGAGTGCGTCATACGCTCGGTTGCTTATTCTTTTAAAAGGGGGTCAAATTAGTGCCAAGCCTGGAAGGGGTGACCCCTGTGACCAATATCTTAAAACCTTAGGGCTGCTGGGACCACCCGAGTGCAGGCTGGCTTTACAGATAGAAATGAGTTTGGAACATGTCTCTGATGGAAACACCCAAAGTGAAATCTGTTAGTATCAGAGAAATGTAAGAAACAATAATATGAAGGTAACCCTGAATTATTGCTGCACCCTTCTCTGGTGGTGCCCCTGGGGGAAGCATCTCTGAACCAGCTAATAGCCTTGGCTTTTGGGTGTTAATTTCCAGCCAGGGTTTAAGGGTGTTAATTACAGGCAGCTGAGTGTATCTAAACTCCATAAAGGGAAGGTATGTGTGACTGGGAGCAGTGAGGAACGGGAGGGGTTATCTTTGGGGTTATGAGTTTTCTGCATGGGAGGAGGGTAATTAGAGATTTTGGCCAGATTGCTTTTAGGTGGGATTGAATTAGAAACTGTTGCAATAAAACCTTGACCCAGAGGATTATTTGGATTCAAAGCTGAGCGTCTAATAAACCTTTTTGTTTGAAGAGTTACCCTCTCTGGCCTTGCTTCAGTGGGTAAGCGACATTATCCCCATTTTACAAAGAGTGGGAATGAGAGCAGAGAGGTTGAGAAGGAGACTTGTTACAGATGAAATATCAAGCCACTGGTAGAGCAGGGAATAGTACCGAGGTCTCCAGACTTCTAGGAAAACATACTTTTTTTAGATATCCCTTTTACCAAAAAGGCATTTTTGTTCCAAGGAAGGCTAGGCTAAGCTTTTATTTGTCTGGCGCTCCTGGTTTGGTTGTGGACCTTGGAAACTAGTTTATTAACTGAGCTGATTCTAAAGGGCTTGTTTAGATTAGGGCAATTTGCAATTGTGTGATTACATCTGTGTAGTCACACTGGTGCAAATTTCCATCTAGACACGCTTTTTGGGTTTTTGCTGCTTCAAGAATATTGGAAAACATCTGTTGCTCACAGTGATTTTCACAAACATTTTCTGGTCTCCAGCATTGTCTGTACTACAACTCTGGCCTCTGACAGGCAGCTGCTTGTAGGGTTGGCTCTGGTTACAGACTGCTGTCTCAGTGGCTCCTCATTTCTTTCCTTTCAAGTAGCTCATTCTGATTGAAATGCTAGACAAGGCTGGTCAGCCGTGGAATTGGGGCAATGAATTAACAAGTGAGCTGACAATCAGTGTGAGAAGTCTTATGACTATTCCCAATGGAGGTTGCTGAGAAAACCAAATATTTTGCATTCAGTTTCCAAGAAACTTTCCTTTCCCTTACTTGCACTCTTTTGTTGGATAGCAGACCTGATCTCAGACTCCAGTACCTATTAGAGTCATGATGTTGGAGCCCAGTTAGGAGCATGAGAAGTAATAATGTGAATGCTCAATCCCTGCTCTTCAGAAAGAATTAATTTAATGAGTTAGTCTTATTTTGTTAGCTTATGATCTTTAAGCCTTTGAACATTTTGCACATAACCAGTAAAGACAGAGAATGGGGAAGTAGTACTGTTTACTACACTGTAACGTATATTGCTCTTAATGCTATACTTTAAAAGCTAATCCTGTTTTTAAATAAAAACCTTGTGGTTATGCGCCTTGTATAATGCTGATAAAGTATGTTCAGTTTAATCAAAATATTAAGCATGTCTTGATGCATAGTTTATTAAAACTTGTATAATTTGAGCAGTTTGTAATGGTTCTAATCCTGCACTGAGCTCTTTGAAGTCAGCAGAGCTCTATATAGGTGCAAGGTTTTGCACTCATTGGATTTGTTGCAAGACTGAGGCCAATGAGATGAAGTTTGGCTTTTGCATTAAGACTGTATTAATTCTTAAGAGTCTATAATGGCACAAGTATCAGAAGGATAGCCGTGTTAGTCTGTATCCACAAAAAAACGAGGAGTCCAGGGGTACCTTAAAGACTAACAGATTTATTTTGGGCATAAGCTTTGGTGGGTAAAAACCCCACTTCTTCAGTTTCATCTGCAGTGGTTTTTTAACCACGAAAGCTTATGCCCAAATAAATCTGTTAGCCTTTAAGGTGCCACTGGACTCCTCTTTTTTTTTTTATAATGGCATAGAACAAGTTTAAGACTAAGCGCACCAGAGCTATGTTGTTGAAACTTAGGATGTCATGTAACAGTTCAAGGCTTTGGCATGCATATGAGAATGTAGTTATGCTCGGTCTATGCAGCAGTATCTTACTGGGTGAAAGGCCAGCTAGTCCCTAATTCATTTATAATGGTTGTGTCCATAGTCAAAAGCCATTTCAATTTCTGCCTGTCATTGTGTGATCTGGAGACTGAGAATAGTTAAGGTCATGAGACTGGTAGATGCTGTGTGTGCGTGTGTTGCTTTTTTAAAATGGTTGATGAAGGAAACTACTGCTGCTTTTGCTGAGTTGGAAGAGGGCAGTCATGATTTATTCTCATTTTAGATGCATCAGGGGATACATGGAGCTTCTTCTACACTCATCTGATGTCCTTATGGCTAAACAGGTTTTACGTCTACTCTTGTGCAGCTTTTGGCATCGGTATTTGGATCTGCTTTCAGTTCATTACCACCAAAGCCAAAAAGCAGGTAACTGAGACTTCACAATTCTAGCATTTATAGTCTTTCAACTGGAAGTATCTCAGAGTGTTACAACAGTAATCCTTTGATTACTACTGAAATGTATCCCACTTTGATGTGGGAATGTGGCATTTCATTTCAGTGTAGTCCTAGGCCACGTGCAAGTCCTAACTTCTTAAAGTTTAAATGTGGCTTAGCATACTCGAAAATCATAGTACTTGAAGTGTGTTAGAAATATATCAAAAGTATACCTGCTGAATATTTTACTGCTTTGTAACCGACATGTGAATTGATCTCACATAATCGCTTCTGTTTGTTATGTGAAGATTTGACATTCTGGACGGGGCCAGCACTTTTTCAAATGTAGAATCCTATCTCTGCCAGCTGCTTACACCTGATGTTTTAGAATCAAGTCCTGTTCCCATTGAAGTTAATCATAAAAATTCCATGATTTCACTAGGAGCAGGAGTATGCCATTTAAGAGGGTAAAAACTCCCTAATAAAATATTCAGTTGTGTATGTGGGTGAAGTGTGTAGATATGTGGGATGGGAGGAAGGCATGTCTTCAGACACCTGCTGTGATCAAGTCATGCCCTATAGTCTGAGATAAGATTACAGAAACATGGCTTATTTAAATGAGAGGATGCTAGTTTGATTGTTTTTATGGGCCAGTTGTAACTCTAAAAATGATCACTGTTACATTTGCTAGCGCTCACCAACCTAATGCTGAAGATCTGACCAGGTGGTTTGCATTTTATGTGAAAACTAGCTTAAGATGAGTTTGAAAGGGGTAAGATTGGGATACTACAATTGTTTTGTAGGATGAAAAATCCACCCAGAAGCTAACTCCATCTAAAGTAACAAAAGATGTGCTAATAAATGGATATACAATGCCAAAGACGAAGGAGGTTTATGTTGCTGGGGTGAAGGTTTTCTATGGCTCTCAAACTGGCACTGCTAAGGTAAAAGTAACTTTATTCTACTTGGACAAAGTTAATTCAAAATGTTATTGAAGTGTAACTTTGGCTTGCAAACAGTGCATTGTGCAAGAACCTGAAAGTGAAATTGACTAGGTTTTTGTTGTCCAATACAATGAAAAAAGTGAAGAGGAAATTAGTTTTTAAATAATTATTCATCTCGAAAAATCTAAGGGTTATTACGTGAACCCTTTAAAATATACTCTATTAATCTGTTGGTGTCACTTTAAACTCCTCTTGTGTGGAGAGATTCTGCTTTATAATGTTTCTCTGACAAAGACAAAAACTGATTAAAGTTGAGTGATTTTTGTGTGTCTGTAGAAATACTCACTTTTTCCAAAACCAAATGCACTTCACTTTTAAAAAAAGAAAATGTGTGTTTTATAGTTGTCTTTGTTCTATTTCTGTCCGTGATAGCCATATGAAATATCAGCTTCTTGTTAAAAGGTTTGTGAGTTTCTAACACCCTCTCTTGAATTTGTTTGGCTCTTCCTTCTGTTGGATTATTGCAGATAAAGCCTTTCCATGTCTCTCTCTCCAGGGATTTGCAACAATTCTTGCTGAAGCTATTCTCTCCCTTAATTTGCCTGCAGAAATCATTAACATGAGAAACTATGATCCAGATGATTGTCTAGCCGAAGAGGTTAGTATTTTTCTTTCTTCCCCTTCCTAGAGAGGTAAAGTATATAAATGTAACAATTCCCTGGGTCTGTTGAGAGGTCTTATCTCTTCTGCATCTCCCTGCAGACCTCCCCCAGTTCTCTGCAAATCCCATAAGATTTGTGTTGAAGAGTGCATCTTTGGGGTAAATGGGAACCTTCAGTGCTGGGCTTCTTACAGCCTAAAACACCACCTTGAAGTAATTTAATATTAGCCCTTATTTGACATCAACTTGCTATTTCTTTTCTAAGAGAAGGTAGAATGATAGTCTGTCTAGAACACAGACCTATGATCCTGGGAGATCTGAGTTCTTTTCTTGGTTCTGCTGCAAGCTTTCTCAGTAAGATAGAGATATTTCTCAAGTCCTTGCCTCAGTGTCCTGTCTGGGAGTAGTAATAGTTCTTCCCTACTTCACTGGGGTGTTGAGATTTATTTAGTTAATGTTCATAAAGTTCCTTTAGATCTTTGAATGGAAATGCTGTATGGGGCAAAATGTTTATTAATACAGTTTCCCAATTTATTGAATCCATGGTTTATACAAAGTGAATTTACCAGCTTCATGCCTAGGGTTTTCTGCCCTAGACTTCATACCTAGACTTCTAAAAAGACAATAACATTCTCTTCCTGACGCTCTAATATTAAAGTTGTTTTAGAAAATGCACTGATCATCCCTTTAAAATATTCTTTTCCTCTGCTATGCTGTCTTCAGGCAATCAGCAAAAATATTTGTGTGTTTCTGGTTGCTACCTACACTGATGGACAGCCAACTGAAAATGCAGCATGGTTCTGCAAATGGTTAGAAGAGGCTGTGAATGACTTTAGGTTTGGCAAAACCTATCTGAAAGGCATGAGATACGCTGTGTTTGGCTTGGGAAATTCATTATATGTGGACCACTACAACACGGTGAGTTTCTCTGGATTTTCTTTTTGTTTTCTGATCCTGAAGAATTGCTAAGCATCTTCGGTGTCTGCAGACATCAGTGAGACTGATAGTGTTCTTCACCGCTCAGGTTAGGCAGTTAGTGTTCTGGAGATTCCTTGCTTTTAAGAGGAAGTTGGAAAATTAGATGTTTAAAGAATGCAGTATTTAAGGCCAGATCCAACTCCCCTTCAAGTGCAGCACCCATTCAAAGTGAAGAGGAATGATTCCTATTGGTACTATGTTAACCTCTGGATTGTTTTCCCCAGGATGGCAATTCAGACACTTGTAAAACTATATAGTAACTCTGATCCCCAGCCTTTGTAATATTTACAGAATACATTTTGTAAATCTCTCATTGTGAAATGAATTTCCAGGCTTTTAAAACCAGTAATTAGTAGATAAAGCTGTTATATTTGTTTTGTCAGAGGCTGTTCTGTATGTTTTTTAAAGAGCAAAATAAACCACTGACTTATTGCCTCTTTCCCTTTTTTAAAGTACTCCTTTCTCTGCATTTCATTTACTATACTGGATCATGTACATCTTGATATTCGCCAACTATGTGATAGTCTGATGGTGTTTAACCTTATGAACTGACTGAGATGATCTAAATCAGAAAGAGAAAAAATATGTAGTTTATCAGACTAATGTACTTGTACGGTGCTTGATGGCCTGATGGCAACACCTGGTATTCTACATACATAGGTTTAGTTATTACTAGCAAATGCTGTGAAATAAAAAACTATCCCCTAAAACACATCTATTATAGAATTCTAGAAATACAGGGCTGGAATGAACCTCAAGAAGTCATCAAATCCAGCGTCCTGTGCTGAAGCAGGACCAGGTAAACTTAGACCATCTCTGACAAGTGTTTGTCCAACCTGTTTTTAAAATCCTCTAGTGATGGAGATTCCACAACCTTCTTTGGAAACGTCTTCCAGAGCTTAACTATGCTTAGAGTTAGAAAGTTTTTCCTAATGTCTAACCTAAATCTTCCTTGCTGCAGATTAAGCCCTTTACTACTTCTCCGACCTCAAGTGGACACGGAGAACACAGTCCTCTTTAGGACAGCCCTGAACAGATTTGACGACTGTTATCGGGTCCCTTCTCAGCCTTCTTTGCTTAAGACTAAACATGCCCAGGTTTTTTTAACCTTTCCTCACAGGTCAGGTTTTCTAAACCTTTTATCATTTTTGTTGCTCTCCTCTGGACTCTCTCCAGTTTGTTCACATCTTTCCTACAGTTTAGCACCCTGAATTGGACAGACGCAGTGGTGATATCAATACTGTTTTACTGATGAAGAAACTATGAGGTATAGAGCTAAGGTTTAAGTTCATACTCTGCATCTAACAGAGCTGGTATTAGAGCGCAGAAATCCCTTGTTCCCAATCACTTAGTCAGCCTGCTATGGCCGTGCATCTAGCCACATCTTTCTAAATTCCTGTCCAATTTGTTTTCTGAATTACTGTCTCTGTGAGTTCCTGGGCCTTGTTAATGGGCTTTTTTCCCTCTCCTGTCCTAGGTTGGAAAAAACATTGATAAATGGCTGTGGATGCTCAGTGCTAGTCGTGTCATGACTCGTGCGGAGGGGGACTGTAATGTAGCCAAAAGCAAGCATGGCAGCATCGAGGCTGACTTCGACGCTTGGAAGGCCAGGTTCCTTGCTAGGCTCCAGGCACTTTGCAAAGGGGAGAAGAAGCCCTGTAGCGGGAACTGTAAGAAAGGCAAGTGCAAATCCAAAGGGAAGCAGAGCAAGGAGGGATCAGATCATGAACAAAGGGTGTCGGAGCAGGAGAACACTGAGGTAGGTCCAAAAATCACAGGGCATTACTTCTGTGACAAGTCTCTCTTAGCTGGGTTGGTTTAAGGAAATCTGTGGGCTCTCTTGGAGTGGTATTGGACTCCTCCCTTTGCTTCCCCAGCTCTAAGGGCTTGGATCCACTATGTGACCTATTCCCTCACACCTGTCCCTTGCTTCTGTGCCTTGGGGAGGGTACAAGTAGAGGGCCAGAAAAGAAATAGAACTGAAGCTTGTGTGTGTGAAGGGGAGTTAGAGGGAATGGTACGGGGAAGTTTCCCTTTAAATGGGAGCAAGGATGTGCCAGAGCCAACATAAAGGGGAGCCATGTTGATTTCTCAGAGGGGTCTTACGTTATCTCCACCGCCGGGGTGAAGCTTCTTCTTTACTGTGCCATAGGAGCAGTTAACAGCGCCACTAGCATTTCAGTCTGTCTCTGGTCAGGTGGGCTGCTTTGATCCAGGGTCTCTTTTCAGCTGCAGATTGGCAGCATTGTCTGAGGCAGCTCTGTCTCTTCCTCTGAATACTTACACGTCTAACTGCTTGTCTCTCTCCCACAGTGTTTGTGTTAATAACAGGTTTTGCTTAGGGGATCATCTCTCTTGCTCTGTAGAAAGTGAAAGCAACAGCTGCTGATGCTGAGACACTTGAATCATCTATCTCGAGCAAAGGGCATCATTTCTAGTGCACTGTAGACCTTACCAGAAGACAGTTGCTCTTCTCCCTGGATGGGTTTGAAGGTGCAAGGCTGCCTCTTCCTTAGGCTACCACGAGAGGAATAGGCTTTGTTAATATTGATACAGGACAGCTGCTGTGCCTGGCTCTTTACGGGGGAGTAAGACAAGCCCCCTGCCCTGAGGAGTTTACAATTTGAACAGCAGTTCCCTTCCTGTCTTGTTCACTGTGATATTGATCACTCTGGTGTGGCTTTTCAAAGGAGCCTAAGGGAATGAGGTGCCTAAATCCCATGGGAGTTGGGTGCCTTTGTCCTAACCTCTGATTTAAACTGCCAATGACATGGTGGCAAATGGACGGATCAGGAAAGAGAGAGAGTGGAATGAATCTGGAAGCCAGATTTCCCAGGAGAGTGAGGGTCAAATGCTTTGTGTACTCTTAAATTAATTGAAAAAAACAATTCATCAGGCTTTTTATTGCTACAGCTGGGAGTTGTGTGCCTTGTATAGGTCAAATGTCCCATCGTTAACCCTTCCAGAAGTCTTTGCCGCATGTTGTGTAATTGAATCAGCAGGCTCGAATAGGCAGGGGTTTATATTTAATATAGTACGCAAGCTTCTAAAATTCCTTCTGCAATCTTTATTGCATAGGTGGAGGATTTATTTGAAACCACTAGCGAGGAGGAGTCGGGCGCTGAGGAAGATGGAAGCCGTAACTCTGTCATTGACGTTGAAGATCTGGGCAAAATTATGGGTCACATGAAGAAGGCCAAGGTACTGCTATTAGAGCAAGCTCAGTACTTGGAGTTTCCTTATCACCAAGGTGGCGAGCTGATTAAAATAGTACTGCCCCTGGCTTGTAGCTATATAGGTAAATTATAAACTAAGCAGTAAACTCAGTTGGCTATCACCTAAGGACACAACAAAAATGTGACTTAAAATATTTGGAGGTAGGTTGGGAAGTGCTCTTTTCCCCCTTCAAAAGATTTAGCAATAGTCTTATTTTAAAGTTACGGGAGTGTAATAAAGGGCACTGACGCCTGGAAAAATGTGGATTGAAAAGTGCACAGAGTACAGCTCTTGGTAGCATAGATGTTTCGTTTTTAAAATTTCCCTCCAGTTGGGGGTGAACAATATGATTTGTTTAGTGTCACCCATGATGCCATGGTACAATGGATAAAACTCCATTTTAGGTGGACAAGCAGATGACGATGACGTGCCTTTATAGCAGAGGTGGGCAAACTACGGCCCGTGGGACCATCCTGCCTGGTCCATGAACTCCTGGCCAGGAAGCTCGCCCTTGGCCCCTCCCCCGCTGTTCCCCCTTCCCCGCAGCTACGCCGCTGCGCGGGCAGCGGGGCTGCGAGCTCCTGCCGCTCTGAGCAGCATGGTGAGGGGGTGGCGGCAGGGGGACGCGTGCGGTGGTGCAGGGGTTGGGTAAGGGGTCCCTGGGGGCAGTCAGGGGACAGGGAGTGGTTGGATGGGGTAGAGGTTCTGGGGCGGTCAGGGGGTGGGGGCCAGGCTGTTGAGGGGGGCACAGCCTTCCCTACCCAGCCCTCCATACAGTTGCGCAACCCTGATGTGGGCCTTGCGCCAAAAAGTTTGCCCACCCCTGCTTTATAGAGACTGTGGCATGACACTATCTTCAGTCATGTTAGACAGCTGAATGCTTTGGGTAACAGGGAGGCTTTCCCCTGTAAGGGCCAGTCAGCCTTGTTCAGTTAGTCCCACCCTGCTACACCTGCGCTGGGTGTTTGATTTAAGAAGAGGAGCTCCATGTGGAAGCAGGCCAGAATCCCGTGGCTAAGGAGGAGAACAGGTGAGCTACCTGAGGAGGAAAGTCCAGCAGTTGAGTGCTGGCTGGGGTGGGAGCGGATGGGTTGCTCCTAAAGAGGGAAAAAGCTGAGTGTGAGCTAGGAATTGGCTGTGGCCTGCCAGGGTCCCTTTGAAGGAGGGTAGACCTGACCTGGATGGTTGGGGTGATTGGATCCGGAGGTGAGATAGTGAGACAGGCCATTGCTGCTGGAAGCCCGCCGTAAAGAAGACTTTCTTTTGTTTTGGTGTTGCATTGGACTTAGACTAAGGGACTCTGTTACCCTGGAAGGGATTGAATGTTTAAAGTGGCTTGGCTGCAGGGCCATGTCACCTCTCTGGCAAGAGTAGGCTGAAGAGTGTTAAGGGGAAACTCAGGCGCAAGTGCTGCAACACCTGGTCTTGCAACAAGGGGACACTCTGCGACAGTGAGCTGTGTTCATGTTGTCACAAGAGTGCTTGCTAGCATGAAGTTTTGGTTCAATTGTCTTTCCTGACTAAAGGAGAAAGTTGGAGAGTCTTTCAGGAATTTAAGAGAGCAGGAATTAGCTCTTTGCACTGGGACTGTCACTTGCTATATATTTGACCTATTTGTAGAGTAACGCAGCTCTGACTTGGTTGATGCCTCTAGGGGTGATTGCAGCATAAATGTCTAATAAAAAAGAAGAAAAATAAAGGTTTGAAATGCAATGGGGCTAGGATAGGGCCCAAAGTTTCTCTCTTTGGAAATACGGGTGCATGCACAAATATTGACTCTACTTTGGGTTCGTAGAGGAAAAAGTGGTGTTCCTGAACGATGAATGGGAAGTGTCCTCAGAAGTTATTGGACAGAAGTTATTTTTGCCAAGTGCAAAGATGAGTTTTCTACTACAGAACTAGGCCTACTATTTTATGTTGGTTTTATTAAATGCTCTCAGTAGCTAAGTGTGTTTTTTAAGAAAAAAAAAAAAAAGACCCACAAAAAAACCCACAAACACACCACCAAAAACAAACAAGCAAACCTCCTGCCTCTGCCACATGCTCATTATTCCTGTTATATAGTGCATATCTGTTTGGATTTATCTAGTAAGGCATCCGAGGCAATAACTGTAAAGTTTCAGTTGCGTGTGCAATGAAAATAATTGGTGTGCACATTTCTTTGTAGTCCATAACAGTAACGGCAGTTACCAGTTAGTTCTAAGAGACAGTTGCAGATAAATCTGGCAGGCCTGATCTTTTATTGCCTCAACACCCAAAACTCTAATTGATTTCAGTGGGAAACATGGGAGTGCAAGGAATGCAGAATGAAGCTGTCTGAGGATACTTCATCTCTTTTCTCAAGGGGAAATTCTGAGATTAGCAGGCTTCTCCCCCGAGCTCATACTGCCTCATTAACTGTCATGGGGAAAGATGGGGACCTGTATCTGAATGTCTACCTTTCCTTAGTGTAGTGTCAGCTTAGTATCTGTGTCTCCATTGCAGGGAAACTATTTTCCACTTACTAGATCTTCCTCACCCTTAACACGCTTTGATCCTATTTGCAATAGGGTACAGTCCTCCTTTGGCTTCACTGTCACACATATTCACCACTAGAGGTCACTGGAGAAAAGAAAAAGAGATTCTTTGTGTATGCAGTGTTGTAGCTGTGGAGGTCCCAGGATATGAGAGAGACAATGTGGGTGAGGTAATATCGATTATTGGACCAACTTCTGTTGGTAAGAGAGACAAACTTTTGAGCCACCTTGAGCTCTTCTCCAGGCTTAAAGCTTGAAAGGTTGTGTCTCTCACCAACAGAAGTTGGTCCAAAAAAAGATTCTTTTTGGTAGCCTTCATTTGTGACATGACTTGAAACCACTAAAGGGAAAAAATAATCATTTTTGCAACAATTTTTAGAGGAGATTAGACCTCAAGGTTTCACTGACTAATAGAATCTAGCAACAGCACAAGGAATGTACAATGTAAAATAAAAATATGCATAGTCCATTGTCTAGTTTATGAACAAGCAAATGACCACAACAGTAAACTACAACTGCTTCCTAAAGTTTTGTGATCACTGCATTGGTAGTGACCAAAGTTAGAAAGGCAACAAAAACTCACTGTTGCTTGACACTTGGTCTTTGTAGGATCTAAGACGGAGTTTTCTGTCTCTACCTCTCATCCTCCCCTTATTTTGTCTGTGGAGCTGGAGTCTTTTATTAATCTCCTCCTCCCTAAACTGGTTTCTTTGTGCAGACTCTATGTAGGTTGGCTATCCCAGAAGTGCAATCCCCTACCCCATACAATCTAGGGACTCTATCCTGCAACTCTTACACTAGTAGACCCACTTGAGTTCAGGGAGGCTACTTGTAAGAGTAAACTACTTCTTGTGTGTTCTGTAGCTGTCTAAGATTTTGGATTAATTCAGAAAGCTTAGACTTGGGAAGTATTTTGTTTCATCTCTTCCCCCATGGATATTCCAACTAAAAACCTCACCTGTGGCAGTTAAATACCTCCAAAGAATCCTCAGGGCAGGTCTACACTTAAAATGCTGCAGCGCTTCAGTGAAGATGGTATGGGGGGCTTCTCCTGTCAGCATATTTAATCCACCTCTGTGGGGGGCAGTAGCTATGTTGACAGGACATTGACATAGCTCTGTCTAGGTTGGTATAACCTGCATCGCTCAGGGTTGTGCATTTTTCATACCCCGTCGTGATGTAGCTATACTGATGTAAGTTTATAGTTGGAGACCTGGCCTCAGGCAGGCCCGGGGGAAGACTCTCTTGTATTTCCTCTAGCTATGTGTTGGCTGTGTGTGTTTAATGTCTGAAAGTTGCATTTCATTCTTCTTTTAAAAATTGCTTGTCAAGGATAGGTTTCTTAACTACAGCCATATCCTGCTATTAATTTTAATGTAAAACTCCAATTGACTTCAGTGGAGCTCCATACACAGAACGATGGCAGGATATGACCATATTGCTGCATGGGAGTGGCTAAATAGGTGTCTGTCTGTATCGTTAGCTATGAGAATGCATGGCTTTGCCTCTGACGAATCTCCCAGGGAATATGCAGACTGATTTACTAACGAATTTGTGTAAATGCTTGAATTGTGGAATGATCACATAGGTGCAGTCATTCACTGTAATAAAAATAAACACTGAAGATGTGATATTAACATGCAGAAGAATTTGAAATGTGAAACTAATTCTTCATTATCGAGTTGTCTGATTTCCAAGATGGAAGGTACCATTGTTGGTTAAGTCCAAAGCATCCTTCTTTACAGAAAGAAAAGGAGTACTTGTGGCACCTTAGAGACTAACCAATTTATTTGAGCATGAGCTTTCGTGAGCTACAGCTCACTTCAAATAAATTGGTTAGTCTCTAAGGTGCCACAAGTACTCCTTTTCTTTTTGCGAATACAGACTAACACGGCTGTTACTCTGAAACCTTCTTTACAGAGTTGTCCTTGCTTTAGCTGCTGCTGCGCATTAGTGCAATGAGAGCTTTTGTCTTTCAAATTAAGATAATTTTAAAAACCAGTTTACAGAATACTGAGTTGCATGTGTTGAGTACTTAAATTCGCAGGGCCTGATTCTGATTTCACACTGACTCTACTGAAATCAGTGGAATTACATCACTCTGACTTAAAATGGGATGAGTGAGAGCAGAAAGGGGCCTAAAAATCTATTTGTAGAATACGTTGTTGTATCTTAGCTTCTGATTTTTTTTTTTTTTTTTACAGTGCTGATCTATAAATATTTCAGGCTTTACTATATGATGTCAAATTCATCCTTCTAATATTCCCCTGGCTTTGGGATGTACACTTGCACATTTCCTTTGTGCGTAGGGGGCAGTAAAAGATAATTTTTGAAGATTTTTAGGACCTAATTTTAATCTCTTATGTGGCTGTGTAAGGACTGGTGGCAGAGATTTGAATGCCTGGGACGTCTAGTCATAAATCCTTGTTGTCTTGATTTTTATGCTATGGCAGCATGAGCGAGGTCATGACAGCAGCATCTTAATAATGCATGTTTGTTCAGATCTCTGCAGTTAATCTTCATTTAATTTTGCTGAATGAAATTCCATCTCCCATTACATGACTTGCTGGGAAATCTAGACCAGATTTTTGTTTTATGTATTGCCTTTTACACACTGCAAGTTTCTTAGGATTATACAAAATAGGGCATTTGATATAGGCAGCAGACCTTTTCTCATAATGCAAGGAAAAGTGGATTTTAAAAACTGATAAAAGGAAATACTGTTTTTACATGACAAAGAGCTAACTTGTGGAATTCATTGCCACAAGCTAAAATGGAAGCCAAGTCCTTAATAGAATTCAAGAAAGGGATTAGATCTTCATATAGATAAGGGATTCTCAACCTTTTTCTTTCTGAGGCCACCCCCAGTGTGCTATAAAAACTCCATGGCCCACCTGTGCCACAACAACTGGTTTTCTGCATATAAAAGCCAGGACCAATGTTAGGGGATAGGAAGTAGGGCAATTGCCTGGGGCCCCACACCACAGGGGGCTCCACAAAGCTAAAAGAAAAGGAGGACTTGTGGCACCTTAGAGACTAACCAATTTATTTGAGCATAAGCTTTCGTGAGCTACAGCTCACTTAAGTTGCTCAGGCTTCTGCTTCAGCCCCAGGTGGTGGGGCTCAGGGTTCCGGGTTTCAACCCCATGCATGGGGCCCCAATGAGTGTAACACTGGTCCTGCTTGGCGAACCCCCTGAAACCTGCTTGTGACCACTGAGAAAATATCCACAGTTTCATAAGACAGGATAAAATAAATTCCAAGGCATATTAAAAATCTCCATGCTTTAGGACATAAGGCAACCACTAACTGATGGGTGGTTAGGAATAATTAGCCCAATGGGGAGGTTACTCGGTAAGTAGTCCACCATGGAGTTTCTTGCACCTTTCTCTGAAGCATCTGGTACTGGTAACTCAGAGACAGGATGCTAGATTAGATGGAATGCAGCCTGACCTAGCAAGGTAATTCCTATGTTTTCTCGCTATTAGCTATAATTTCAATTTTGTTGCTTTTCAAACAGAGAATATGGTTTGGTTTTATTCCCCCAACCAGCTTTTGTTTATCAGAGGAAGGTGTTGGCTTGTGACAGGTTTAACAGTTCCTTCTGCTTTTGATTGATAAAAATGAGGTACACCTTCTCTGTCCTCTAAAGTAACTCCCCAGAAATGTGTTTGTCAGATAAATGTGAAATTTAATGGATGTATTTTTAGCCTTTAAATCTATGGTCATTAATCACAGGGATACTGTTTCTTCATACAGTGTGTCTGCCACAGCTGGATGATTGTGATAAACTAGAAATACAGATTTGTCCTACCAAAAGGAATTGCTTTATTAACCTTCATACTTATAATCACCTAATTTTTTTTTTGATCTGTTGAGAGCTAATCATGCATGCATGTTTTTCTTTGTACCATCTTCATATTAATGTTCTTGGTTTGTTTTCCAAAACAAACAAGTATAATGTTGTGTGTGGATACAGTTGCAAAGTTAAAATACAAGGGCGGGGAGAAGAAAAGAAAAGGGGTAGTTGGAAATGAACCATGTGTTCAGGATAGGATTGAAGTGGGGGACTAGGAGTTAAAGACTTTAGATACTATTCCTGTTCTGCCACAGATTCACTGTGTGTTCTTGGGGAGGTCACTTGATCTCTCTTAGCTCATTTTGCCATCTTGTAAAATGGGGTGGATATTTACTCAACTCCTGTGGGATTTGTAAACCTCAGTGTTCATACATTTATTTGAGAGCCTTTATAGTTTTAGCATTGTGAAAGGCCAAATCTTACTGTCTTCACTTAAACAAAACTCTGAGTGAAGTTGGTGGGAGCTTTCCTTGTGTAAGGAAACAGGTTTTGGTTCAAAATCTGTGCAAGAAACATGGTGTCTGCTGTCGGTATCCAAACCTAACTTAGTGAGCTTACTGTTCTGAACTGTAAAGCTTCACAACTAACAACCAAGAGTATGTGCACAACTGGAGTAGGGTTGCCAGATGTCTGGTTTTCGACCGGAATGCCCAGTCAAAAAGGGACCCTGGCGGCTCCGGTCAGTGGTGCTGATCAGGCCATTAAAAGTTCAGACAGCGGCACAGCAGGGTCCAGGGCGGCACAGCAGGGTCCAGGGCTAAGGCAGGCTCTCTGACTGCCCTACCTCCAAGTGGCTCCCAGAAGCGGCTGCCCAGGTCCCTGTGGCCCCATGGTACATGGTGGGCAAGGGAAGCTCTGTGCGCTGCCCCCGCCCGAGTGCCAGCTCCGCAGCTCCCGTTGGCCAGGAACTGCAACCAATGGGAGCTGTGGGGCGGCACCTGCAGGCATAAGGGCAGTGCGCGGAGCTGCCTGGCCACGCCTCTGCCTAGGGGCTGCAGAGACTTGGCCACTTCCTGGGAGCCATGGTAAGCGCCGCTGGGACCCCGCGCCCCGTCCCACACTGTCCAAGTGTTTGGCATAGTCCCTAAATGGCAGTCAACCCTGAAAGTTTGTCTTCTGTCTTGCCAAAGCGTACTCCTTTTCTCTAAAGGTGCGGTTATTCTGAAATACGTTACCCATCAGGTCCTTTCTTCATTTTAAGGTGATGCACAGCTTTGCTTCCTTCAGCAAATTGGTTGATTTTTGTTTGAGCACTTCAGAGAGTTGATGGACAGAAATCCCTCTCTATCATTTGTGGCAGTAGCACCTAGTGCTGCAACTGAGATTGAGACTCTGTTGTGCAAGGTGTTGTACATACACAGCACGAAAGTATGTCTGTCCTGAGTTTATATACACGAGATGGACAAAGGGTAGGAGAAAGGAAGTAGTATTGACTCAATTTTACAGATGTAAACAGGGCCTAAGTATGCTATAAACTGATATATTAAACTGTACCTGTAAACTGGTATGGAGTAACCTCTGGGTACAAAACCATGCCATGGAGTTTGTCTTGGTTCGTAGTACAGCTTGGTCTTAGCCAGGGAAACAATGTTAACCTGTTTCTGCCAATAACCTTATATAATTGTAATCTCACTCTACTGATGAGCGCAGTGTTGGCCTTTTGTATACACTTGTGACATGTGTAGGCTAGGAAATGATCTGTGGTTGATCAAGGATACCGACCCATCTCAAGTGAGGTTGAAAGTAGCTCGGCCTCTAGGCAAGGACAAATTGGGCTTGACTTGATTTGGGATGCAGAAGGTTGAGGGGTTTGGAGTGTGGGAGTGGCCTCTGGGCTGGGGCAGAGGTGTTGGGCTGAGGGTGCGGGCTCTGGGGTGGGGCTGGGATGAGGGATTTAGGGTATAGGAGGGGGCTCCGGGCTGGGATCGAGGGATTTGGAGGGCAGGAGGGGGCTCAGGGCTGGGGCAGGGGGCTGGGGTGCGGGAGGGGGTCAGGGGTTCAGGCTCTGGGCGATGCTTACCTCAAGCAGCTCCCGGAATCAGTGGCATGTCTGCCCTTCGGTTCCTATGCAGAGGCGAGGCCAGGCAGGTCTGCACACTATGCGGTCTGCAGACACTGCCCCCACAACTCCCATTAGCCACGGTTCTCGGCCAATAGGAGCTGCAGAGCCGGCGCTTAGGGCAAGGGCAGTGTGTGGAGCCCCCTGTCTGCCCCTATGCATAGGAGCTGGGGGGGGGCGGAGATGGGGGACACATGCTGCTGCTTCTGGGAGCCGTGCGGAGCCTCGGCAGGCAGGGAGCCTGCCATAGCCCTGCTGCACCGCTGACCGGACTGTTAAAGTGATCAGCGGCGCTGACCACAGCCGCCAGGGTCCCTTTTCGACTGGGCGTTCTGGTCGAAAACCGGACACCTGGCAATCCTACCCCAAACAGTTACTGCCTGGAAGGCTGCTGGTGTTCATTGATTCAGCTGAGGTTTAGTCTGATTTAGAACAGACATATTAGCTCATCTAGTCCATATTATTGCCAGGACAGTGTTGTTTCCTATGGTCAAGTTTTATCTTTTATCTTTATCTGCCATTATTGGTGGCAGCTGCCATGCTGGAGTAGAGAATTGTATAGTGAGTTATATCCACAGATTTTCTTCAGCTGTGACCCACTGAGGATGAGAGTCACATTTAATGGGAGGTTAAAAAGACTTAAATTAACTGTGTGCTTAGTTTAAATTGAAATGGCTAATTTTATCCACAGAATGTGTTCTGAATATTTTGAATTCTACATAATGAAGCCAAAAATGCAGCTGAGAAGTTTTGACAGTTTCAGCTATAACCATCTGTGGAGGTGTCCTCCTCCATGTCTGCAGATATCGGCAGGACCCCAAATAAACACACGCTGCTGAAAGAACTTTACGTTTTGTGTGCGCTTTCCAGGCATATTTGTAAGAAATGCATATAAAGAAGCATTTGAAACATTTGAGCTGTGAATTTGCAGATAATGAATGTTGTTCTGCTTTCTATTCCTATCCTAACCAGGAACACAGAATGTTCTCTACTAAATCGGGCAACTGGTCCCATGTTCTGCCTTTTATAATGGCTAATATTTGGTCATTCAGAGGAAGGTGGATTTCTCTGGCCTGTTCCATAAAGTGCCTAGCTGATGGTGTTATGCTGTACATATAAGAATAAAGAGAAATACATTTCTTTCCTGACCCAAGATTGAGGTCAGCTTGTGCCCGGAAGCATGAGGTGTAATTGTCCTTATTTAGGTCCCAATGAAGTATAGTAGCAAAACTCCCGCAGGCTTCAGGATTTGGGCCTTAAGTAGCAAAAATCTGAATTCCTAAGTTTTCACTGTCCATGGACTTTTGCTGCCTGTGAATATAGAACAGAAGGATGAGTGTTTGGCTTGTTTTATTGGCAACCACATTATTTCAAGGGCAAGAAAAGCTGGCTGTAGCCACTACTTGCTTGATTTGTTACAGAAAGACAATGAACTTGGCTTAGATTTACTTCAGTGCTTCTTGCTAAATCACCCTTGAGAAGTTTGCTCTCTGTGCTAAATTGTTTACTTTTGTTCTTTTCTTTCAAATCCTAAATAACAAACATGAAAGGTTTATTATTAAGCAAATGAATAAATACAACTTCTAGGGCAGCAAGTTGCTTTTCCTTCAAGAAATGTCTTGGATTAAATATTTACCAAACACAAAACAAATTGGGTACTCAGTTAAGATTGGAACAAATGATTGGTGTTCTGTTTACACACTTTGAAATACTCATGTTATACTGTGGCTGATAATGGTGGCTCTAATCTTAGTTGGGTTCCATGATGAGATTTATTAGCTTATTTCTAAACAATGCAGTTGGTTGGGTCTGCATCAAGAGTCCTGAACTGATGCAGCATCACAGCATGAAAGGACAAGTTATGTTTCTGGAGTGTGTGACGCTCCAGATAGACATAAAACAGAGGTCTGAAGCACTGGCCAGGAAAGGTCCCATGGTATTTAGTGTAAGAGTAGGAGAAACATTTCATGTCTCCAAGTCAGTAAATTGTTTTGCCTATTGAAAACCCTTTAGTGGTTTAAAACGGCTATGGGGCATTCTTCACTGACCTGTGCTAAATAACTGCAGTGCTGAGTACTACTGGAACTACTTTTTACCCAAGAGGTGGCTGTGGTTTACTGGCTGGGAGATGTGATCTCTGCACATACGGATCAGTTGTAAAGCGCTTGGAGATGAAAGTCCCTATGGCTGTGGATTTTCAAAGGAATTTATGGGAATTGGGTTCTCAAATCCCATTGACTTTCTATGGAATTTAGATGCCAAACTCCATTAGACTCCTTTATAAATCCAGGTATTTAAGTGTTTTGGACAGCATGACGAAGAGGTGGAGTGAAATAATGGATGATCAGCTTTTAACAAATGAATTGCATGAGTGCCAGGTTCATCTTGGTGTGCCAGAATTGTTATCAAGTTTAATAGCTGTGATTTGAGGTTGTTAGGAATATTCCTATGTCTAAATATTGCATATTCGGATAAATGATTGTAATTCATTCTCTTTTAACAGAAAGAACGTGAACTTGGGGAAGAAGCTGGCAGGACAGGTCCATCTCAGCAGAGCAGTGGGAAAAATGAAGAGAGTGAAAGGAGGGAGATGATCACTCCAGGTCTTAGAGATGCACTTACAAAACAAGGTGAGGGTCCATAAAGATGGTGTGGAGACCAGATTCTGGATCAGGCTTCAAAAGGTTTGTGTATAGATTTTTATTAGAAAGGGTGCAATGTAAGGATTGCGAAGAAAGGATTGAGCTATTGTATGCCTTTTGTTTATGTTGGTTTCCATGATGCCTGCATAATAGATATGGGACAAACTTTTTGTAGGTGTCACCCTCCTGTTGCAAAGTTAGGACACTAGTGAGATTACTGAAACCAAGCAGTCCAGGCCTAAAATACTTAATAGGGCACAGCAGCTCTTGAAGTCATAAACAGTAGTATCTGATCAGGAATTTTGGAGTCTAGTGGGCACCAATCTTCTTCGTGAGCCGGTTTGTTAATGTTTTGGGGAGAAAACACCCTGGTGCATATCCAGCTCCCAAAAGAGAGGGCTTTTGAAGGGCATTTGAAAATTGGCCTCACTTCTAATATTTTAGTCCAGTACTTTCTTCTCAATTTCATACTCTGATTTTAGTGCTGAAATTCATTCAAATTAATCTGAATCGTCCACTGGAGGAAAACTAGATAATGACTTCTTTCAAGAACCATACAGAACAATGTTATTGGACTTAAGGCCATTATTTTAAAAAACATGTATGTGAGAATGCATGAAAAATGCCTGATTTACAGCCCTGCAGACCAAAAGCCTCAATCCCCAGAACAGGTACAGCTTGGGCAAGGGTAGCACAATGCTCCGCTATGGATATGTAGCTCAAGGGCATATGAGAGCGTAGTTTGATCTTCAGCTCTAAAGATGAGAGAGGAGTTTAGTTTTCATGCCCATTCACACACTAGTTCCTCTCCTGAAGCTCCTGAAAAAGGGTGTTACAGATGTGTGACTTGACAGCTAGTCTGAGATAGTGAACTTGTTTCATGTAAGTCAAACAGCTGTGGCCTTTCTGTAACATTTTCAGTCACTGATGGTGTGTTCTAGCTTCTTCGACATGGTCACGTGAACGTGACCCAGCTCCATGTCCCAGCCATCCAGTCTTGTGCATATGCTTTTTTGTTTTGTTTTTTTGATTAAATTTAGAACAGATATAAAAGAAATGGGAAATGCATAAAACTCAGTTAGAATAAAATAATCTAGCAAAGGCTTCGTAAGAAATAAAGTTCTGCAAAACTTGGCCACTAACCTGTAGTGCCTCCACGTGGGTATCTGTCTTGCTACTTGCTGACACCTTTGGAAGCCTGAAGTGTCTCCAACACATCCGGGTTGCTCAAGTCTTTTTTGGTTTTGTTGCCGAAGGCCATACTTTTGGTGACAAGTGCAATGTAAACTGCTGCAAAGTAGTTGAATATGTGGTGCACTTTTGTGCCCCTGTGTAACTTTAAGGTCAAATCCTGTCCTAGCCTGTTGTCTTAGGAGCAGGGGTGCTGGTAGATGCGTAGGGTGGAGAGGGAATCTGAAGTGGGATGGATGGCATGCAGTGCAGTAGCATCTATTGGAGATAGTAGCATGTGCACTAGCTGCCTGGGAATTTGGGTTCTGGCTGTTCCCTGGGTTGGATGATTGACCCCGATGTGCTAGGCAGCATGGTAGCTGGTACCCTGCTAAGTGATCTGTGGAGTCCTAAGGAGGAATCTTGTTCTGCTACTGCATGGACGTGAGGGGAGAGGCTTTTACTGTCTCTTTCAGTTGGTGAAACACTTTGATGATAGGAAGTAATTATAAATGCTGCTTATGGCCCTGGCCCTTTGACATGCTGGGGGCCATCAACTACCATGGGAGCTGAGGACGCTCAGCATCTTGTGGGATTGGGCCCCATGTTTGCATTGTAGTGCCCTGCCCAATTGTGAGTCTGCATTATGTCTTCCGGAAGAGTGAAGCAAAGTGACTGCAGTGATTCAGGCAGCTTCACCTTTCCAATTGCCTTTAATTTGCTTTGGTTTTGTGGCTCTGACGATATATCTATTTGGTGCAACATAAAAAATGTTCAGTTAGATGATCAAAATTGCACACAGAGCCCACTTTTCTTCAAATAAAGTTTTAAACACCAGAGCAGATCTGCCTGAGAAATTTTCATCATTTGAGACGTTCAGAGAAGAATTCACTTTCCTGTTGGCAGATTGCATTTTTTTTAGGTACACATGTCATTTACTTTTTCTGCTTTCTGGAAAATGCCAGCAATCATAGCTGGATGAATAAACCTGCAGTCTCCAAAGAGTTAATTTTAGCATGCCCATTTCTGTTAAATTAAAACCTCTCAGTGAAACAGTTTCCCGCTGTGCACTGAGTACACTATATTCACAAAAACTAGTATCAGAGCATCCTGCTTTATAGGGGTTTAATTTGCCGCCTTTCTATTCAGAAGTCAAAACAACATTCTTCCAGAGATCAGACTATAGAGACATATTTACAAGGTGGTTTAAAAAAAAAAAAAAAAAGTGCAGAGGATTCAAAAGATCATATAATTTATTTAGCAGTTACTGATTGCTATGGGTTAAACTTCACTTTCTTTTCAACGTTATCCCTGAAGGCATAATTAACTTGAGAGAGAGAGTCTTAGCAATGAATCTATTTCAAGTATTTGACTGTGGGTGTTATGTTTACAGTGATATTACTTTGCAGTGGTAATGTTATAGTAGATTTCATCTATTTAGGCAGACAGGAAATGAACTGAAAATAGAAATCAACCATTGATATTACTTTGTTTGCCAGAGCAAACAGTATGTACGTAGAGCTGAGACATAGCTTATATTCTAACTTCTTTAGTTGCTTATAGTTTTTCAAAACTGTTCCTTCTTGGCCGAAACCTGGTATGCTTGGTCTGAAGATGAATTTTTGTGTGTAGAAAAGCTTATCTCTCATGACTTCTAAGTGTTGGAGGCTGAATTCAGATGAGGAGGTAAACTTAAGTGTGGCTTTAGCTTTAGAGGCACCCTTAAATTATGGTTATGATCAGAAGAGAGTGACTGTTTAAAGTAATCCATTCTGAATCAACACATCTGTTCCTTGTGTGTAATCCAGGTCAGGTCTGCTTATTTTACTAATGCAAAAAACATGGTAAACTTTTACACTATCCTGCTAGCTTTACAAAATCAGCTGTGGCATAGGAAGCTGTATTCTGTTCTGGTTAATGAATTATTCATGGGATTTGAACTTTTCTGATTTGCAGACTACTTATTATCGGCGATAGACAAGTCAGAATGAACGCATCTTGACGTGCAGATCCCAGGGTGAGGGCTGGGAATTAAAAAAAAAAAAAAATCATCATTTGTCTAGTAAGCAGATTTGTCTCTAAGTGATTTTTTTGTATCCATAAACATGATCCCCCCCACAGTGCCCATTTTGAAGTCTATAGTGAGGACTGTAGCTACAGTCTTATGGTGCTTAAGAAGGGCACAGTAAAGAGGACCTTAAACCAGTGGGAATATAAATGCAAAAAAAAAAGGCTGAGAACCCAAGCAGGGAGAAACTCCAAATGAGACTCCTTCCGTGTCTCTGTTACCTTGGGGTAGGTCGACGTTTTAGTAATGGGATGTGATTGCAGCTTGTTTAGATCTACCTGAGCTATCTTCAGTCGAGCTAGCTTGGGGACTGGCGCAAAGAAGCTGTGGAACCATTGGCTTTAGTGTGGGCTAGCTGCCTGGGTAATTATCCATGTGTATTTCACACTGTGTGTGTGTGTATAATATATGCACACTGTGTGTATATATACAGTATATGTGTGGGTATATATATGTGTGTGGGTATATATATGTGTGTGTATATATACTGTGTATTGCACAGTATATATTTAGTACAATGTGGCTGAGGTAATGTTACTTATATACTTACAAAGCAACCTGGGCCAAATTCTTCTGTTGGCTGGAAAGTCCAATGGAATTTGTTCTGTGTTTACACCAGCGTAAATGAGAGCAGAATTTTGAGCCTTAATAATGTCCAGAATGTCCTCACTTTCATGGGGCTTGCTTTCTCATCCTTTATGATGTTGCATTTAATTATAACCTTAATTTCCTGTTTGTTAGCTGAATGGTAATGGAAATGCCAAATGATTTGGAATATCCATTTCAATAGTATGTGTACTTTCTCTCATCCTGTTCTCTAATGTCAAAGAATCATCAGGTTATAGAAAATTGGTTATTTATTTAATGGGCCTTGGTAGAAGAGAAATCCAAGGGAAAGAAATAATAGAAGAGAACGCACTATCTGAAATAGCAGGGGCTATTTCAGTCCTGTAACGTCTTTGGTGCTCTCTCATCCCATTAGGATGTCAATGTAAAGTGCTTTGATCTAAGATTTTCAGTGTGTGTGGGATGTGCAGGTGTTGACGTCAGGAAGAGCTCAGGGTCCATTTTCCAAATGCTCAGCATGCACAGTTGAGGCCAGACTTTTAAAAGTACTCAGGAGCTCCCATTGTTGATTCAGATGGCCAGATTTTCAAAAGGGTCCAACACCCAATATTCTGGGCTCTGTTGAAAATCTGAACTTGATTATGGGTACTGAGCCCTTTTGAAATTTCTGGCTAAAGGCTAAATGTGCTGTGAATGTGATGCTGCATTCTGCATAGAAACTGTCACTGATAGGTTTAGGAAGCGTGATGTACCCCTGTGTGGGTTGCATACTTAAAGTTATATTTTCATCTTTCAGGCTTGGGGATGATACCCAAGCCTGAAATCCCTGTGTAAATCCCTGGTTTCAGAGTAACAGCCGTGTTAGTCTGTATTCGCAAAAAGAAAAGGAGTACTTGTGGCACCTTAGAGACTAACCAATTTATTTGAGCATGAGCTTTCGTGAGCTACAGCTCACTTAGTGAGCTGTAGCTCACGAAAGCTCATGCTCAAATAAATTGGTTAGTCTCTAAGGTGCCACAAGTACTCCTTTTCTTTTTGTGTAAATCCCTGTGCATCGAGGAAAATAAAGCCCTTGAACTCCAGGGAGTGCTAGCAGTCTTCTGGCTGGATTATGTATTGGTAACAATAGCGCAGCTACTAAAATGTATGCTATAGATAGAACAACAGAATTCAAATGTTTGTTGTGGAAATATTAACCATGAGTTGTGAAAACATAAAATAAAATTATTCTCACTCAAGTGCCTGTATGCAGAAGAATGCAGTGGTTTTAGATGACGAGGCTCTAAATGTGCTAAATTTACTTAGAGAATTTGTGTATCTGTAAATAAATATGGAATATACAGTTAAAGAAATAACACCCTAAGAGCAGCAGTAACTGAGGCTGAGCAGGGTCATGGTGTGGGAGCTGCCAAGAGCTCATGGAGAAGTGACTATATTCATTTGCTCGGCTAGATGCATAGCATTAGTGGCACAGAAAGTGGTAATAATCGAGATTCTGTGGGCCTGATTAACCTTTTGCTTATGTCAGTGTAAGTGGATGAAGTTACAAATGTAAAACTGGTGGGGGGAAGAACTGGACTCTTTCTATTTCTATTTTAGGTATATTGGTTTTATATTGGCACTGGATAGTTGTATAACTGTATTTATGAGGGGTGGTGTTTTGTACTGATACAGTTAACAGTACAACTTCCAGTGTAGATGCAGTTATACTGATACAAAGGTACCTCATCCTGGTGTATAGCGTACGTCACTTACCGAAATATATTAAGCTTTTCCCGGGGTAAGCACTCGCACTCCATACCAGTATAACTGCATTTACAGTAAGAGGGTTTTGCCTTTTTAATTATACCAGTATAGTTAAAGTGGCAAAACTTCCTAGTGCAGACAAGGCCTGAACATCTGAGTTTCCTGGAGATGTTTTCAGTTCCCATGGATTACACGCTGTTGTAATGGAGAACACACACTATCATTTCACTGGTGACTAATTCTCAGTGATGGAGAATGTAGGATGTGATCCTTGTATGGATGCCAAACAATGGTCTTTTGTTTTGTTTTTTAAATCCATTGATAAAAATGGTGCAGCTTGGGTCTGAGTTGTGGTTAAATTTTTTCACTGTGTACACCCTGCTGCTTGACAGTTGTAACATAGCTTCTGTCTCTTCTTTTGAAAGTCTGGCTGTCAGAACAGATCATTACCAAATGTTCTTTTTATCCTCTTAATATTATAGCCAGAGGACACTCATTTGTCTCAAAAGCTGACCTTCAGGCTATAATTCACGTCTTTTATAACATTTAGGCTTGATTACTGAAATTCACTGTTTGGCAAGCTCTAGTTTTTTCAGAATTCATCAGCTAGAGAAGGGTCACTTGGTACAAAGTCCCAGTTTTGAAGTCCTTGTGCTTTCAGTAAAAATTTTTTTGTTGATTTCATTATGATCTTGCTTATGATGATAAAGATGATAAAGATGTGTTGATGCGTACTTCTTTTGAGCAGTGCTATGACCATAAATCCATCTAGTTGTGATTCGAGAGAGTGCTGTCTGGAAAGCATTTTTTTTTTATTTGGAGTATATTGAAGCTAAACTTTCAACTTAAGCCTGTATCTCATTATAAGTGTTTTGGGAAGATGTGAAACTTGAAATTTCTTTGCTAGCACTTTGAAACTACTAGCAAAAACAGTTGGATATGTTCAGAATGTCCTTGGGAATATCTATGCACAGGCTTGCCCTGAGTGCTTTTACATGGGACCAGTAGCTGCATTTAATTGAAACAGCAATTGTAAGCATCGCAAACAGGAAAGAAGATCAATAGAGTTACCACAGAACCAAAAAAAGTATAACAGTGAAGGTGACCTGGCCCCACTGATGGAAAAGGTGTCTGGCCTGGGCTACTGAAGAGTTCATTATGTATGGTTCAGGTAGCAGACACACAACATAATGAGAGAGAAGAGCCCCAGTTTGATTCTGTCTCCTTTGCATCCACAAAAAGTGCTATCGTATCCTGTATAGTTTAATCATGAGTGTGCACAGTCCTTTGTGCTCCTTTCTCCTGTGTTACTTAGGCTGGCTTGGTGCTGGTATTGGTAGACCAAATGGGAGATACATAAATGGGCTTCAGAGAAATTGGAGGAATGGTTTTACTCGTTAAAATAGCCGTACTGAGCTGTTAAACTTTAGCCACTAACCTGCATGGGGATGGGTTTCATTTGGCTTAGGACTTTGCCATTACTTTATAGTCCTTGAAACCATTAGGATGGCTGAGTGGGCAATTGTCACCAAACTTTCCACACAGTCAACACAACAGGTGAAGAGCTTGGCTACATAAGTTGCTTTTAAGCACTTCTGCAGATCTCTGTGCTATTTCTTCCAATAGTATAATTCCTGGCACAGGCCAACTAGATGAGTCAGACGCTTTTCATCGCTAAAGTTGGCTGAGAGCTTCAGCCTCTCTTAAATGTTGAGCAAAATCTTAGGAGGTGCTGGGCATGTGCCGTCCCCATTGCCTTTATTGGAGGTTTGCAGGTGCTCGGCATAGTGAATTTGGCATCAGTGGCCCTTACTCAAGGGAAATAAACCTTGTAGATTCAGGATCCCAGGGTCTCAACATCTCTTAAGATTGATCTAATTTTTTCTTTACCATGAACTGGTCAACAGGGGATTTGGGCAGGTAGGTTTTATTTTCAGTAAAACGTTAATATAATAGTATTTCTTTTTTTTTAAAAAAAGTGATACTATTGAGACTTTCTTACTGACATTCGGTGTTGTAGTCTTGGAGAAAATAAATAAATCTCTCCTAAAACTGTCGATGGAGGGCTGCACGTGGCACCTGATGAATGGGTAAAATGTTTTTTTAAAAAAAAATAGGGCATGGGAGTTCTGTGGAGTGACATGAGCTACAAATGTGGCCAATGGCACCTTCTTGGAAGGGAGGAAGAAGGCGCATGGTAGGTTCTACTCAGACAAATAATGAAAATGAATGACAGTAGTACCTACAGGCACCAGTTGAAATCAGGGCCCCACGGTGGTAGGCATTGTAGAAACCTAACAAGAGGTCCCTACCCCAAAATGCTTACAGCCTAAACAGACAAGACAGACCCAGGACAGGAGGGGAAGAAGTGGTACAGGGAAACGAAGTGACTTCCTCAAGGTCACACTGCAGGGCAGTGGCAGAGTCAGGAATAGACTCCAAGTCTCCTGACTCCCAGTTAAGTGCCCTATCCACTAGACCAGGCTCCCATGCCTCATATGGCCTTGGGTTTTTTTGCTTTTCCCTGTAGCATGTGGGTGTAAGCCCCTTGCCAGGATTATCTGGGCATATTTCCCTGCCATTGTGGGGGCCTTGGGCTCTGATGCACATCTGGCTCCTGCTATTTTCTGCTTGTGGTGCATAACAGTCTCCTGAGCGGTGTAATACTTTGGTCTAATTTTGGTTGTTGGGTTTAGCATGCGGGTGCTGGGTGATGGTGGTGGCCTGTGATACACAGGAGGTCAGAGTAGGTGATCTTTGGTTGCTTCTGGCCCTAAACTCTGTTTCTCTATGTAGATTTGGTGAAAATAAATCCCACATTTAAAATGTTAATTGGGGGCTACACAGGTCCCCAAATACATTGGCAAAATGTGTTATTTCCTAAAAAGATGGGGACAGACCCTCAGCAGGTATAAAATGGAATAGCTCCATTCATAGAATGATAGGACTGGAAGGGACCTTGAGAGGTCGTCTAGTCCAGTCCATCAGGACTAAGTATTATCTAGACCATCCCTGATGGTGTCTGTGTAACCTGCTCTTAAAAAATCTCCAATGACATTCCACAACCTCCCTAGGCAATTTATTCCTGTGCTTGACCACCCTGACAGTTAGGAATTTTTTTCTAATGTACAACCTAGACCTCCCTTGCTGCAATTTAAGCCCATTGCTTCTTGGCCTATCCTCAGAGGTTAAAGAGAATAATTTTTCTTCCTCTTGCTTGTAGCAGCCTTTTATGTACTTGAAGACTGTTATCATGTCCCCCCTCATTCTTCGCTTCTCCAGACTAAACAAACCTAATTTTTTCAATCTTCCCTCGTAGGCCATGTTTTCTAGACCTTTAATCATTTTCGTTGCTTTTCTCTGAACTTTCTCCAATTTGTTCACTATAAGCTCTTTGGGGTAGGCACAGTCTTTCTCCATTGAAGTAATTCATTCTGGCCCATAGGATTTTTGGCAGCCAATAGTTCATTGTCCTTCAGAATTAATTTTTGTCTAACTTCTGTGTACGTAACATGCTTTTGGCTAGTCCGTTGAGGTGCTGAGTGCTCTCTTCGCCCATTGACTTCAAAAGGAGGTGAAGGGTGCTCAACACCTATGAACAGGAATAGCCTGTTGAGTGCTGTATATGCTCAATGGATAGACAGTTGCACAGCCTCCTTCTGTGCTTGCAGTATATCATGCTGCTTTATTTGTAACTGGTACATCTGACTCAGATTCTTACTCTTATTTTAATTCTGCACTGACTTCATTGGAGTCTGCAGGGGTGTGTAAATCAGGACGGAGCATCACCCTGAGCCTGGTGGCAATGAGATGTGTGTGATAACTTCACAAGTGAAGAAAGTAAAATAAACACACTAATTCCACCCTTTGATTCGCTCTGGGTGGCAGTGTGCCGAATGGTTCCTTGTGCCGTATGGTAGGTTTTTATATCTAGCTCATGCTTCTGGGCAGGAAGGAGGACTTGATTCATAAATTTTTATTTGCCTTAAAAGAATAAACATCATAAACATCTGCTGGAATTAACCAAGAAAAACTAGCTAGCTGAGGTAAACCTTTGGGTCTGTGGGTGTCCAGTCTGCATTGATTAGTAAAGAGCTCTGCATTTGGTCTGAGTTATGCAAGTGGGCTTTCCAAATCCCACTTATCTCTTTGTGCCCATTTCGTAGAGAATTTAAATCTTACAGACATTTGGGTATCTAAGCATTTTTTTTTTCCAAAGAGGAAAATTACCTAACGTAGGCTATTTAGGGTAATAGTGCTTAGAGCTTAATGAACATCATCTAATTAATCCCCTCATCCCAATGAATTTGAAGAAATGTGTGTCAGTACTGTTGTAATGTCATGAAGTGATGTCAAATTTACATTATCTTCAGAATATAGGGTTGGAGTCTTAGCTGGTGTAAATCAGCATAACTCCACTGAAGACAATGGAGTTACCCCAAGTTACACCAGCTGAGAATCTGGCTCACAATATCCTGAGTCCAGTTTAAAATCCCGAGGCTTCCTTCCTGCTTTCCATTCCAAGCCCATCATTCTCCTTTCCATTTCCATCTCTTATCCCTGTTGTGGCATGAGTGGACTGAGGAGAGCTGGCTATGATTCTCCTTGGTCTGTCAACTTTGCTGAAGAAGATCCCCTTCCCTTGTCCAGGGGAAAAGTCACTGCTAGGCCTCTAATTTAAGGTCTGGCCAATTTGGAGAATGACATACACTGGCTATTTAGAGGCCTACATGAGGCCCTGGGTTGGTGTCTGACGCGTTTTAGTGAACAAATATCACTTCACATAGGCCATTTGCTGGTACTATGTTGAGTCTATGTTGAAAGGGCATGAAGATGGAACAGTCATTCTCTTGAGGTGCTCCCTTCAGAATTGGGCTGAGATACTAGTGTGGGAGAAGCTTCTGGAAGAGGTGAGCAGAGGTGTGATAAGTCTTGTTCTGGTATAACCTGTGCTTTTGATTCCTGCACCTTTCTGAGGGGCTAGATGATGCATTATGAGACGGAAGGGTCTTCCTACCTTGAAGTCTGCTTTATACTCTTTAGCCCTTCCCTAGAAACCTATGAGCAGCTGGACTTTGCACCATGCAGCTAGTCCAGATTCACCCCTTTCTGCCTAAGCTTTCCTCCACCAGGGTTAGCTGTTACAAGGGGTCTTCAGGAAAAACCCTGGGGTTCCAGACCCTATTTCCTTTTGTGTCTGAGAGGAGATACCATCCTCTGTATGACTGGTTTGGAGCTAGTTGGATTGCCTGCTGTTGTGACTCGGCCATAGTTACAATGTGCCTAAATAGCGGATGCCTCAACACAGACTCTTTCACTGTGATTTGTCCTAGAGTCTGCCACTCTGTTACATGGCCCCTTCTTGGGGCCACCATCTTTTCATCAGAGGGAGACTGGGCAATATAAATACATCATTTGTAAACAATCAGCAGCCATCCTGAATGAGGTGGAGTCAGTTTTGGGTGACATGTGGTTTTCCCTCTGAGATCTGGGCTCGCGAGAATAAAACAAGGCTGATGCTATCAATGAAATAACTCTAATGCAGGGAATTGCTGATGTGTGTGTTAAGTTTCTCCACCATGTTAACGTAGGGCGTGTCTACATAAAGAGTTAGTGTGTAGCAAGCCAAGGTGTGAATCTCCCGCGCACTAGCTCCCCAAGCACTAGTTTGCTGCGTGGACATCACTACAGAGTACTAAAAGTTCCATAGTGCACTTTGCAGTGGGGGCCACATGGCGAGTTAGTGTGCAGCAAGCTAGTGTGCTATAGATTCACACTCTGGCTTGCAGCTCATTAGCTCTCCCTGTAGACAAGCTCTAGTATTGTGTCACATCCATCATCTGAACACCTTTAATTTTTAGGGGTGGCTAGAGGGGATGGGAGATGTTAATGCTCAGAGACTAGATTAATTTTGTGTGCCATTTACTGCAGCTTAAAATCAATGGAACTAACTCTTCCCTTTCTTCTGTCCAGGTTACAAATTGATTGGAAGCCATTCCGGTGTGAAGCTTTGTCGGTGGACAAAGGTACCTTTTTATTTTTTTTTTAAGGTTGCAAAACTAACAAAAATAAACATCTAGAGACCTAAATCAGGTGTGACCCTTCTCTGTCCAAAATAACCGTTTGAAAATATATTCCCTGTAACCAAACCTTAAGCTGTCTATTATAATGTCACTTTGCATTTTGATTTATTAAATCCCTGCTGTGAAGAGTAGAAATATGATTTACGCCAAGAAGTTGGAGCCACTCTCTAGTAGTCTCACTTTCTGCGGCTTATTCCTGTTGTTGTTGTTGCTCCTGTCTGCAGTAATATATAGCATGAAAAAGTAATTGGGCAGATTGCTTGCACCACAGAGGCAAGATCTTCTAAAGCAAAGATGACACCTTCCATTGTAATAGCTGTAGCAGGGTATTCAGACCAGTTTGTCCTTTAACTGATGTTTCTGGTTTTCTGTGGTTGTACTGCCTTGTCCTTGTCTCCTAACAGAGAATATTATGAATTTTGCAAATTCAGGATATATTTTACTAAAACTTTCTCAGAATTATAAACTCTAGGATTAAGCACTTTTAGTGAACATGATGACACATCTTTAATTCTGGAGTCGTGGCATTGATAAGTTCCTGGTGTGTCTGTTTTTGACGCATGATTAGCGTGGTCTGTTTTGAAAAGAACTCTTTGAATTATGATTACCAACATGGGTGGCTGAATCTAGTTTTTACTGAAATGCCTGACGGAGAAGTCTCACATCACAATATCTGCACCTCTGAATGGTTTAAAGTGCACCCTGCCGTACTGTCATGAATGTTTTGTAAGGCATATTGATCCTGGTAATGCTTTTGGTGACCACTGCATCGATGGCAAAAAGTGGCCTGTAAAATTACTTTTAAAAATGTTCCTTCTGTGGTTTTTAACATACTAGCAGGTAGCGAAAAACTTAAAGAAAAAGTCTTCCGATTTTGTCAGTGCCGCAAATGAGAGCGAAGAATAGAGAACTGATTTGTTTTAAAGTGCCATCGCTTCAAGCAATATTACATAAAACCCATTAAAAAGTATAGAACTACAATTTGGGAATGGATGGGGGCAGTACGTAGTTATTCTGAAGTGTGTGGTATAGATCTGGTCTACATTACCAGTTTCAGACAGTATCTTAATTGATTTTAATTTAAACCAGTGGAAAGCAGAAGTAGGCCTAAGGTTTATTAAAGAAAACAAGCTGTACAGTGCCATCTTAACTAATTAGACGTATTTATGCTTTGCCATATTACAGAAGAGAATTGGCAGGTATGAAAAATGTGTATTTCTGGGCATCTCAGAATATCCATCTGCACGATCTGGCTCTCTTAGATGATGTGCATCTTCTCAAATCCATACATATGGCATTGGGCAGGGACTGTGTTTTTGTTCTGTGTTGTTCTGTACAGCAAGCCCAAGCAAGGGCTCCAAGGACTCCTAGGTGCTACGATAATACAAAAAGTACTTTAATACCTGTTTGAAGGCAGGGGGCACAATCACCTTTTTTAACTCTTTTTTAAAAAAATCACTAAGTGCGTAATTATACTGTAATGGTTAGGCATTAGCTGTATTTTCTTTTTCTCTAAGAGGATGAAACTTTAATTTCAATCACCGGGGCTTTTAGATTAAAAGGGTTTGGTTTAAAAGTTAATCCATTATATTCCTCTCTCCCTCTTGATAGTGATAGCAATCCTTTCCCATTTGTTGTTGTTGATCTGATGTGTTGTGCCAAAAAACAAAACAAAACAAAAAAAAACAATCTCTGTCCCAAGCAACATACATTCTAAATAGACTGCAAATTCCTACGGGAACAGTGGTTCTCCAACTTTTGTATTGGTGACCTCTGTCACACAGCAAGCCTTTGAATGCAACCCCTGCATATAAATTAAAAACACATTTAAAAAAAATATTTAACACTACTATAAATGCTGGAGGTGAAGAAGGGTTGTGGAGGCTGATAGCTCGCGATTCCCCAAGTAATAACCTTGCAACTCCCAAAGGGGTCACGACCCCCAGTTTGAGAACCGCTTGGATAGATGCTGCAAACCCAGGCTTAAGGAGATAATGCAGTCCTCCTGGAACAGACTCCTGGTGTAAAAGAGGGTTTCTATTATTTAAATTAGGATTGAGAAAGAAGCAGTTTTTTAGGAGAATTAAAACAAGTGGATGTTTAATAAGGTAGCCTTTAAATTGGTTTTTGTTACTATTTGTAGTAACTTTTTACAAGAAAGTTACCTTAAGTTTACAGCTAAGTGGCTTGACCTGTTGGTTATTGATAGTGAGTATTTTTGTAAGGCTAAAAGCTTTAATAACAGATGTGGTGGGGTATGATACTATTCAAGAAAAAATTATGTTTAAGCTACAGAATTGTTTGTTGTTTCCTTCCTGTAAAGGAGAGTCATGAATTTCCCAGCACTGAGGTAAACTTTTTATATAGGCACATACATAAGCTGCTGTAGTGTACACTGATCTGCTTGCCATGAATTTTCTCAAATAGACTATATCTGTCATTATTGTGACCTACTGCATACATTTAACCTGGCTTGTGGAATCTGTCCATGGATGGATTTGAATGAACATCAAAGTGGCTGATGATTGAAACTGCAGATCTGTTAGGGGAACAAATAACCATACAGCATTTATATGACCGTATTAAAAACAAAAATGATGCAAAACTTGAAGAAATGCCTGTAAAGATGTTTGGGTGTTGCTGTATTATAGTTAATACAGCACTGGGGACTTGATCTCCATTCCAATGCATTGACTTTGCTGTGGATTCTTTGGCAAAAGGAAGCTTAATTTAAGCAGCCTTATTGGTATTCAGGTTACTGGGCTAATTAGTCACAGGTATAAGTCTCTAGTGAAGTCAGTTACACTGGAATTTTCATATGTTCATAGGTTGTAAAGCCAGAAGGGAACCATTGTGATAATCTAGCTTGATCTCCTGTATAATGGGAGTAAGAATTAAGTTTGATCCATTGTCTTATTTCTTTCTATGAAGGAAGCTGAAATATGGCCAGAGTTGTCAAATCTTGTTTTTCTACATTATTTTGCTTTTTGCATCATTTGGTTGCAAACTGTGTGTTAAACTTCTATGTGGCTTTTTTCCCCTTTCTGTTTCTAGTCTATGCTGCGAGGTAGAGGAGGCTGCTACAAACATACTTTTTATGGCATTGAAAGTCACCGCTGCATGGAGACCACACCGAGCCTGGCTTGTGCAAACAAATGTGTGTTTTGCTGGAGGTAAAGTACTGATGATGATTTACTTTGGGGACTGTGATTCTATCATTTGGTGAATTAATTGGAGTGTTTATAATCTCCTGGATTCTTAGCATGAGAGAAAGACCTGCTTGCAATTCTGTGAACTCAGCATACCTATTTTAAAAAAAACCTCAAACAATAATTCCAAATATTAAATCGGATTTGTTACATGCTGACAATCTGCTGAGTGCTGTGTACACACACTTAGTAACACATAGCCTAGATATTGCAACTGGACATGTGCTTACACATGGAGATCCAGTTGCAGGGTCAGTACCTCAATGCCCTTCTTATTACAGTTGCAAATGGGAGGTTTTTAAGTTTAAGGTGTTTCATTACCAAAGATTGCTAAATTTTGCATCCAGAGTAAGAAAATATTAATATGATGATAAATGTGGTTTAATAGCCCTCTTTAATTTTTAATTTATTTATATGACATTTTAAAAAGATATTTTTAAAAGATCCTTTTATAGTTCCTGAGAATTTGGTGGAGGGATTAATTCAGTGTATGTTCTTGCTGTTTCGATAGTGAGGGTGGGAATAATTTCAAAAGCATCCTTGAGTTTCCAAAGAATTTTTCATCTGGAAAGATGACATTTAAGCTATAAAGGAGCTAGCCAAGAAACTGAACATGCTGTGCTTTACTTTGCAGCTAGTTTTTTCTTGCAATGTTAAGTCCACTGGAAAAAATACCAAGCACTAATAAGTCATCTCGGAACCTGATTCAGTTGAAAAAAATGAGTGAACTTCCCCATGGTGCAGGGTCACAGAAGTGTTAAATAAATGTGTTCATATGTTTTAGATTGTATGAAACTGGGTCTCTCTTTTGTGTGCGCTCGCATGCCAAAGTGCCAGTCCCAAGATGGATGGTCTTGTTAATCGTCCCTTGAGGGGCGTGAGCTTGTCGGAAGCTGAAATTTAAGATAATACCTGAACTAGCACTCCTTACTCAGGCAAAAATTTCATAGTATTCAGCAGGAATTTTTTTGCCTGAGTAGGGAGGGCCAGGTAAGCCTGGTGGGAAAGAACATAACCCTCAGTATAAATAAAAACACTGAAGTGAAAATGTGATGGATAGGAGGAGTTGAAAGTTATTTCAACTTCTCAACTGTTCGTTCTTTTTCTATCCCATTAACTAATTCAATACTGTTCAAACTGTACTTAGCTTGGGTATTATTTCTCCCCAAGAGCACATAGACAGACACCATTCATTTTCATATTCTGCCAGCATGCTGGACATCTCAAGATCATCCTGTGAAAACAGCTGTATCCCCCTGAGTGTCAGTTGTTTCCACTATTCTGATAGTCTGTAAATTTAAGAGTAAAAGTATTTTAAATAACAGTCCCAGTGCAGACCGATTGATGTCATTTTGAAAAGGACTTTGAAGATAACTACAATGTAAATGCTAAGTTCAAGCATTCTGTACTGGCCATCCTATTTAAATCTACACTTGAGCCTTAATTGGTACTGTAATCCTAAACAGGCTCTCCACACCTCATGGTTTGAAAGGACACCGTGAACTTCATATGGCATAGTTAATGGGTGTTATTTTCCCACTCTATTCTACAGTATGTCATAACTGTTCTGTAGCTAGGAAACAAAATGTGGTTTGTTTTTTTCTTTTTTCTCTTTTCAAGACTTCAGTTTGTAATGGTGCAGTTAATTCTGCAATGGTTACTGTGCCATTAGGAGTGATTTTGATGTGTGTGTAATTGTGTATCCAATCCCAACACAGATGGGGCGTATCATAAACGTAAAATAGAAAGCAATAAAACCACCCAAACGGAGCTTTTTGGTACCTCATATTCTACTACAGAAAATTTAATACCGTTCCCCTCCAAAACAATCCAACTACAGTATTTTCTATCAGCAGGAGTCTGTGTCTTGAAGTATGGGGCTGAATTAGAGACGCCAAGGGAGAGTAAATTTGGAAGTATGATAATTGGGATAAATCGTCGAGTGTGACACCCGCCATATGACTCTAACTCATAGCTCTGTGGAGCCATTTGTCACTTTTTAAAATAATGCTGGAAATGGAGTAGCACTAATGAATAGTAATGCTGGAAAACGGATTTTGCTAATGGTGACAAACTGAGTGCAAGGAAATCACTTTCTAGAGGACTCTGCTGAAAAACATTCTAGGTTATTTGCTTTGGATGAAATGGGTCTAATTAGTAAGCTCTTCGGTATGAACAGGAGGAGTGTCTCTTCAGCTGTCAGGTCAGGTGCAGTTAAAAACACGGATACAGGTGCAAAAAACAGATGTGTAGCAAATTTCAGTGATCTAGGGTCATCCCTACCTCTTTCTGACCAGTTTTTTGGGGGACCTAGGTACAGCCTAGGTAGTCCAGTGGTTAGGTCACTAGCCTAAGACTTGGAAGACCAGGTTTAATTCCTTACTGCACCACAGAGTCCCTGTGTGACCTTGGGCAAGTCACTTAGTTTCTGTGCCTCAGTTACCCATCTGTAAAATGGGGATAATGGCGTTGCCCTGCCTCATAGGGCTATTTTGGGGATAGATACATTCCAGGTTGTGAGGTGCCCAGATACTGTGGTAACAAGGAGCCCCGACTGGTGGAACAGGCAGGCTCAGTGGTACTCCAGTACATCAGGTGGCACCCCGGAGTGGAGGGTAACCCATCACATTTACCATCTGTGCTGTTGGAGACTCATGTGGTAATGGTTTTGTATCCAATGCTAGTAAAATACTTGTAATATGTATTTCCCTCCTGACTGGCCCTGTCAGCTAGCTCTACACACTCCCTCCTCACTGGGTTTCAGAGCCCAGGTTCCAGCCTGAGCCTGAATATCTATACTGCTATTGTTAGCCCTGTAGTATGAGCCTGAGTCAATTGACCTGGGCTCTGAGACTTGCTGCCGCAGTGTTTTTTTTTTTTTTTTTTTATGGTATAGACATACCCATAGAAGTAAATGATGACTGTCCCACCCCCACTCCTCTGGCAAGACATGGCTATAGTTTGGCTGTCTTCACTCAAGATGGGCGCTGGCTAGCATTGGTTATGATACTCGTCATCCTAAAGCCCATATGCATGAGTGTGGCCATGGCTTGGCCCTTGGCACGTTAAACTCTGCAGCTTTGGTCCCTTTTTTAAAAAGTGTGGTTTGGCTCACTCCATCATCCGTGGAGGCATTATGCCTTGTGTAGATATAATGCCCTGCACTGGTGAAAGGAAGCAATTAGGGGTGGTCTGTCTTCAATACCACTTCCATTCAGAGACAGGCAAGATTAAACTTGGCCCAGGATTTCCTAAGCGCAGTGTACACGTTGTCATATGCTAATACTGTAGTCTCTTCACAGGGCTCAGGGATAATATGCGTGTTTTTTAAGGGCTTATTCATGTCTTAGTGAAGTGAGTAGGAGTTGGCAATGGGAGCAGGAACAAACCTTTAATTATTATAATACATAAATATCCCAAACTAATAATTCACTTTACCACAAAAAAATAAAAAGGTAGTTGGTCACCATCCATTATTGCTCTCAATCTGTCCACTGTATTTGTTGTGTCTCTTCAGCTTAATTGTCTAAATGGAAAAATTTAAGTGATCAAATCTTTTAATCAGTTAGAGGAAGCGTACAGACTGAGTTTTCCGACACTGTGCATATTCTGTCACGATTACTTAGGAGATCACTAAGCAAACCTGATTTGATTATATCCTTTGGCTGAGTGTCTAAAACCCAATCAATTACTGTGGAGAGATGAAGCAGTTAAATAAGATTTCAATGAATAGGTTTTATTATTTTGTCTTTGAGTAGGAGGCAACCAGAATAAAATACCATAGAAAAATTGCTCTTATTTCTTCCTTTAACACTACATTGATTACAGCTGTGTCTAAATGCTCAGTCTTCCGCTAGTACAGCAACCTGAAATTTCGTGGCTTGAACTCCTCAGGGATGGATTTCCTTACCGTAATACTTGAATATCTGTATTGCCAACTCACAGTGTTCAAAGAGCAAGAGTCAGGCCCCCAGAAATAATGAAATTTTCAAAGGAGATACATTGTGAGTTTTTGGGTTCTCAAGGTTTTCTGTGCAGTTGGGAGGGTAAGAAACTTACCTTTTAAAAACCAAAAGCAGACTTTCATCTAATAACTTGACTCCAGAAGCTGGGGCTTTTAGAGAAGCATCGAATATCATGATAAAATCACAAAAGTTAGCAACACTGGAATGTAATAGAATTACATTAAATAGAATTGGAGCCTGTAAGCTGGAGAAGGCCCCTCCCATCGCCAAACAACCTACTCATTTTAATAAGTGAAGTCATCTTCCTGTAGGGGTTTGTTCTGTTAACAAAAATAGGGTAATTCAAAATTAGCATTACCTAAACCCTAGCTTTAGCCTTCTCCCCAGGCTTGATTTGTCCTCTAGTTTGTTTTCCATAAGACCGGACTGTCCCAGCCCCTACCTTCCTTTGCAGGTCCCACTGGCTCAGCAATAAGGACCCTACAGGGTTTCAGCACCTGTGTGACAATGGATAAAGGTGCTTGTTAACTCCCCATGCATAAGAGGGTTCCCTGCCTATCACATGGGTAACCTGGGGGGGGCTAAAGCAGAGGTGCAGCTATCCAGAGAAAGGGTGTATTTCTTTCCTCTCGGCTTGCTGCAGTCTTGAACGATGGGTAGTGGCTGTGACAGAGTGTTCCAACCAGCTTTGGTCTTGTTTTTAATTTGTATGTATTAATAAAGCCCGTCTTGAGGAAAGAGACTTGGGCTGAATGGTAGCATGGGGCTTTAGTTTATCTTCCCCTATTGCCAGGTGAGGGACCGGGAGAATTCTGTCACAGGGTCTAATTCTGGATTCCTTCCACAGATACAGTTCAATTGACTTCAAACATGAGGGTAAGCTGGATGGTGTGCAAAATACATAGCTTGGGTTTGATGCCAGCAATAAATGGTGGAAACTTAAACATGCTAACAAAAAGGTTATTTGAATGGAGAGCAGAGAATACCTTCCACAGCCCCATAGGTACAGTGGCTTCCACCTCCATTTTGTAGCAACTTCTTTATGAGGTGCTCAGTTCGGTACAAATACCTAAATATATCCTTCCTTGTCAAGTCCAGGCAATATAGGGTGGGGAATAGGTCTCACTATATGTACAATAGTACTCTCCACTTAGATAGCATTTTCCGCATGAGTGCCCTGCAAAGTAAGGAGTATTATTATCTCTATTGTATAGAAGGGGAGGCTGAGCTACAGCAAATGGAAATAATTTGCTTAGGGTCACATAGTGAGTAAACAGTAACATGTATCCAAAAAGTCCTCTAAACCCAGGCAGTCTGGTCCAGTGGACAGGATACTGTATTGGGACTTGGCATCTATTCTTGGCTCTGCCACTGACTTACTGGATGACCTTGGGCAAGTCACTTTACCTCTCTGCTTCAGTTTTTCCCGTCTGTGAAATGGGGATAATGATACTTTCCTCCTTTGTATGGACAAAAACACTTTTGTAAAGCTAGGTGGTATCATTATTGAGATACCTTTCCCTCAACATTAATTTCCCAGTCTCAACCGCATACTGGTACTGAAATCCATACTTTTCATCACTCTCACTCTTGTATCTCAAAATCATGATGTTTGATATCTCGTACCTTTTATGTTCATGGTGTTCTCTGTGACAGTAAAGCTTTTGTGATACAGTACTGTGGTATCAGTAATGAATATTGTTATGAGCTGGTGAAGCATTGTTATGGGTTGAGTAAAAACCTTGTTGAGATTGATTTTTTCTTACAGTTATCTTAAATACAGGATGGATTCATACCCACCAATCACAAGCCACTACCTAAGACAAAAGGGTTAGGTGACCCTGCCCAGGAGTTTTGGACTAGGTGGGTGGAGGGGTTTTGCTGAGTGTTGTTTTTGGGTGGGTGTGAGGGATGGCAGAACAGACAGAGGCGTTGAGGTGAAAAAGCAAGAAAGCTGAGCAGTAGCCTCTGAGCATAGTGTGTGACCCTGGGAAAAGACAGAGTGCTTTTGGGTCTGTTGTTTAAAAAGGTTTGGGGCTGTAAGCGAAGAAATTGCTCTTTTGGTTTTTGATTCCTTCTATGCTCAGAGAAGCAGGACTCTGTACTTTCCTTGTAAATAAACAAGATTGAACCAAAGAAAATACCAGACTCCATCAATGTCTGCTTCCAACTGGAACATCCTCAGGGCCCTGAACTATGGCTAGGCGCTCGGGTCAAAAAGATACAACAATATAATAAAGCTATTGGAAACACCGTGATCACTTCCCTCCACTAATTATTGCATGTGGTTGGTGAAATGTCACTCAGTCTTGCCAATCCTTTTTTGACAGAATGCTAGAAACAGTCTTTTGAGTTGATTTTGAAGGAGAAGCTTCCATGTCTCCTCATTCTTGTTAAGTGGGGAGCAGTTGTTGTGTTCATTGCAATACATATTTCCTTAGGGAAAGAATATTAGATACACTAGGCTAAATTCTGAGAGGTACTTGTTTTCTTAATGCATTGAAAAGGTCTATATTAGAAAAAGCACGTTCTACCAAATTACGTGGTTCCTAAACCCAGCTCTTTCCCCTCCTCATCTCAGCCCCCAAAATAAAACTAACAAAAAGGAAATATGTACCGCAAAACCATCTTTGCTGACAGAGTAAAAGTGTTGCTGCTGATAGAAGCTAAGGGTGGATAAATGACATTGAGAGTTAGGAGCAAACCAGGAATATGTTCTAGGAGTCTTGACTTTCAATCCCCAACGACTAGACCATACTTCCCCATAGTGTCTGTAGAAGCTTCCTATTGCTGGGTCTCCCAATCTGAGTTACCAAGGCAGGCAGACGCTGGCAGTTCAATTTTTTGTGTGCTATTTGTTTCTTTATAATGGACTGGGCTACTTTTTCACAGTGGAAAATAACTCCTTGTTCTGTAAAGGTTTGCAGTAAATCCACTGACCTTTTTTCCATTTTAAGCAAATAGTGCTTATGGAACTTGCCCATGGTAGTAAACTAGTGATTGCTTCATCGTAAATATTTACACCATAGGAGCATTCATCTTCCTGGGAAAAAGTTATGATTAATTGCCAGGGTCCTTTGGGTAGTATTGGTAAATGATATAGGTAGATCAAGGGCCTGATGAGAATACAAATAAGGTTCACTTGTAGGCCACGCTGATTTGCTGACGGACCGCTAGAATGATCTGAAAACTCCCTGTTGTGTTCAGGTGATGTCTTTCATCAGTTTCTCATAGCAGTACACTATAGCACTCATGCCTTATATTTCAGAGTAGCAGAGCAGTCTCTTAAATGAATATGTTTTGAATGTGAAAGTTCTCTAATACAATAGGATTTTTTCCCCTTTGTTTTGAGTATGGTGTGTTAGTGTGGGAAGGGGAAGAAAGTCCCCCATGATTACCTGCTTGAGACCTGAGTAACTAGTCGGGCACATGTTCTAGGACACCTTATAGCCTGCTGGTGAATGAAAAGGTGAGAGTGAATGATTGGCTTTGGCAATAACTAGGAAATGCAATCTCCAAAGCCATGAAATATGCTTTGTGTCCCCATTAAAACTCCATACTCCAAATAAGCCACTTGTAGACATGACCTAGTGTGTTTATTAAACAGTTAGTGTGTTAAAAAATTCAAGGCCTGTGAGACGCTCATAATTTATGGGTGTCCAGAGTCCATCAAGGAAGGATCTATTGACTTTCTGCCAAGTCACCCTATTAAATATGCATGGTACAAGTGATGGAGTTAAACATGTATGAGTTGAATAAATACCTTATAATAGAATGTAAGAGTTGTATGAATGCCTTATAATGCTTTTTGGAGAAACTCTAGAAGAATAAAGCTGCTTTTGATTGAGATTCACTTTTATTTATGTATCTTCCCTTTGTGAGAAGTTAAAGATGCTTCAGGCATCAGTGCATGAATTTGTTCTTTACCTGAACGAGAAGGATATTTGGCCCAAACAGGCACTTTGGCCTTGTGCTAGGTTGAGAATCAATTAGTTTGGTTCAGTCAAAGTGTGAGGTTGAAGGGTTTTTCTCACTTAGATCCCTTTGACTTGGTGGAAGTCTTTTGATTAACTCAATGGGCTTTCAGTCAGGCCCTTAATTCTGGCCCGCGATCTCTTCCTTCCCTCTTTTAGCCACATATTAGATATTAGGCATGAGCTCTATGTAGCTGGAAGATTACAGGAGGAAGACGTGGCCTTGAAGACTATAGAAGAGTAATATCAGAGTCTGAGTTCTGCAGGTCAAAAACCACTTGTCTGAAATGCTCCTGATATCAGCTCTCCCTTGAGCAGCATTTTGTACAGTAACCGGAACTGTGAATGCTGTATGGATAGAAGGTGTGATCCTGTATTCCTTGCTCAGTGTTTTAATCCATCAGTGCCATTGCGTGAGATCCAGTAGGGTATTTTGTTCCCTCTACAGCGCTTTAAATTTCTTCTGAGAGCTGTACTGAAATTGATGGTGCAAGTGCTCAAATGAGAGAACAAACAGGCAGCCTTGTGAATACACAGGCAGCCTTTGTGAATTTCAGATTGGTTCAAAACATGAACAGAAGATGGGGGAATGCACAAGATTAGAGGAGAAACTTCCATTTTTGGCCTTCTGTTTTCAAACACACTGTATTATTTTTAGAAGAGGCACAGAAGTGTGTGCGCGTGTATTTTCTTTCTTTTTTTTTTTTTGTTTATACCAAGTTAACCCCACTGAATTCAGTGGAGTTACTCCACTGTTGTAACAGAGAACAGAATCAAGCCCATTGTCTAGGACCCCTTTCTGTGTTGTTACTGGTATGCACAACATGAATCACTTGTAGTAAAGGGAAATCATGAGGGATGTTCTACCTTTTTGTCTGGGAGTTAAGAGTCTGGGAGATGCCTTTGGAGTTTTGCACAGTTGAGTTTCGATCGATTTATAGTATATCTGGAAAACTAAGGTAGAGGGTGAAATATAATTGCAGGTGCCTGGCCTGTGGAAAAATAATCAGTACAGGCGAATCTGAGTACAGCTGCTGAGATATTGATATAAATGCTTTCTTTGGGTGGTTGGGCTTTCCTGACTCTGAGCAAGCTGCTGCACTGTGGTCTTACTCCAGCTGTGTCTCAAATGATTGACTGATTGTTTTGTTTGCCGCTTACTTCAGTGCGGAGAACTAGTACTTTGTTAGGTTTCAATACTTTAAAAAAAAAAATCTTATAAGTAACCAGAGAAGGCCTCACCTCAATAAACCTAGGAAATTAACTGGATCCGTCATAAATGCATCTCTGATCTATTGCAAGTTGCACTGTCCTTTTTTTTTTATATTGAATAACAAAGTCTGCTCTTGTCCATTTTACACTGGAACTCACAGAAAGGGTAAGGCTATTGTGTTAGAAACACATCACTTCATTTTCAGTTGAGGATAGCATCTGTACCTTCAATATTCGGCTAAATGGCCTGGGACCTGCCTCCTTGAGTGTGTCATACTGCCGCAGCTGCACTCCATTGGAGATTCTAGAGCTGGATCCCCTTGATTTTAATAGAGGCATGGTTGGAGGCAGAGTGTTCCCTTGGCTGCTGAAGAAACTTTTGCCCATCGTCCAGAATAGTTAGATTTATGGCTTTCAAAATGTACTGCAAGGCCCACCTTTCTGCCTGGGGAGAGGAGAAATTGAGGCATGGGCAGTGGGTAGCATAGGCAGGGGAATGCTGTGCCTCTGCAAACAGCCTGGTGTGGCCCCATCCACGCTCTGCCCCCAGGCCACCTCTTGCCTGCTTCCAGTTACCTTTCCGCTCTTCTGTGGCCAAGAGGCGGGGGCAGGCAGGCTGGTGCTGGTGTGCACAAGGCTTGGGGCTAGGGCTGAGGGCACTCCAGCCACGCCCACCCGGTGTGCTGGGTTTGGGGACACTCCCGTTGCCCAGCGCTGGGGCTGGGGGCTTTCCGGATGTGCTGCCCGCACAGCACGCTGCAGGGCCGGTGGTCGCAGGGGGGGTGTGCTCTGGGCTCCAGCCAGGGGGCAGGGGACCTCAGGCAGAGCAGGAGCAGCCAGGGACTAGCCTCCCCCAACACCGTGTTCACCCATCGGCCATGAAATGAGGGCTGATGGAGCTGGCTGCTTTGTTAGAAAAGTCCCATATATTTATTGGGTTGTGCGAGGGTTGGAGTTGTATTGGGGATTTGCAGCTGGCTTTTGTTTTGTTTTTTTAATAATGTCAGAGGTGCAAAGATTGGCAGGTGGGCTCATTCTTGTGTGTTACAAATCACAATAAAAAAATCAATATTTCTCTCTTCAGGCATCATACAAATCCAGTGGGCACAGAATGGCGGTGGAAAATGGACCAACCTGAAATGATCTTGCGAGAGGCTATTGAAAACCACCAGAGCTTGATCAAGCAATTTAAAGGTAATTTAAATGTATTTTTTTTAATGAAGCTGTTAAGCGGGAATCAGAACAGACACTAACTAATAATGTGTGGAGCAAAAAGTTTCTAGAACACTAGAAAAAAAAGATGAGACTAATAAGGGCCCTCAAGCGTACGTAACTGTGAAATTTTTATGGCACATTATTTATTGTCGTTTTTCCCCAGGTGATTTGTCTTGTTTACGTCATTAGAACTCAGGATCAGCCTCTGGGCTGCTAGTTTCTGCCATGAAAGAGCTATCTCATATATGATAACAGGGGTAAGATATATGGTTTGTGGACAGAGGCCCCACAATGGGTGGGGACAGACTGGGTGACTACAAATCTTGACCTTGCTGTATAAAAGGTAAGGAGAGGTAAGAATGGAAAGGAGCTGTCCATTAACCTGAGCAGAAGGAGTGCCATAGATAGAGCCTCATTGGAATGAGATCCGCAGGGTATTGGCTGCATTTTCTCTCATGTTTCACAGTAGCAGCTGTGTTAGTCTGTATTTGCAAAAAGAAAAGGAGTACTTGTGGCACCTTAGAGACTAACCACAAGTACTCCTTTTCTGTTTTCTCTCATGTTTATGTACCTGGTTTCTGCACTTGAGGGTCTGATTCCCCCTGAAGTACTTGGCACCCAGAACTCCAGCTGGAGTCAATAGGAGCTGCAGGTGCTCAGCACCTCTGGAAATCAGCCCACCTGAATGTGTAACCTGGAATCTTCTTGGCTTTGTTTCCCGTATGGGCTACTCATTAGCTCACATCCTTTTTCAGATACAGAAAATTAGTTACCTTGCCATGGTCAACACTTGTGCACAAGAAAAGCCAACCGATTTGACAAGAAAACTCTGACAAGAAATAAGCTCTTTCTTATTGACTGTTTAGATTGTGACTGCGTCAGGAGTCAAATGAAGCATCTGTAAAATGTGCAAGTCGAGCCTTTGTCTTGGATGTCATTGGGTAACCCATCTGTCTATCATGGCTGAGCATGGAACGCGCCCAATGGATGAGAAACGTGACAGGCAGAAACTTTTTTCAGCAGTATGGAGTGATCCTGTCTAGTTCATTGGTGTTCTCTCTTATGTAAACCCAGCTTGAGTTAGGCAAAGTCGGTCCTGCCTTCCTTTTTCGTTAAGTTGCTGATTTAAATCCTGTTATGTTTTGGACGAGACAGTTTCTTAGGATCTTGATGAACTAGATATTCATGGCCTGATTCTAATGGAGAGGGCCAGGGATGGTGGGACCTGGGCTGTGGGGCTGGAGTGGGATAGAAGAGCTGGTCTTTGTTGCTGGAATGAAGTGAGGGGATTGTGGGTGCAGGGTGGCACTGTGGCTAGAATGGGTTCTCCTTGCTCCACCCCCACCCTGACATAGCTTCCAGCCACAGAATTCTCCATTGTGTAAATTAGAGAGGGAGAGAGAGAGAGAGAGAGAGAGATCTTATTGATTGATTGGCTGCTGAAGGGGACAGGGGCAGGATAATTTATTTGGTGGATACTTTTTTCAGGTAGTGACTAGTAAACCCCATTGCCCTTCACAAAGGTGGACACTGCATAGTAATAATAATTAAATCAATCAATCCTCCCACCCTCTCCCACTCCAGAAAAGCAGGTACCTTTGGTATTGCAGTCCTGGATTTGTAACGAAGTGTGCCCTGAAAATCTAGGTGCTGTTAGAGGTGGGGAGGGGAAGGTCGCTTATCTGGGTGTTTCTGATGTGTTTAAACAAGATCCTTAATACAGTACTATAATGCTGGTACAGTGTGAACAGGGAAGTTTGGTCCCTAATGTTCATTATGCCTAAGCATTGCAGCTCAAGGGGAATGTGATATTAAAGTCACAAAGAGCTGAGGTGGTGGAAGAGTGAGCACCGTAGATCTGAAAGCGAGCTCATCCACAGGAAATGGGAAGTTGAATGTGGTCATTATGTTTAGTTATTAAGTGTATGGGAGTTCATGTGCTTCTTAACATGCCCATGTACTCACTGGGAATAACCCTGAACTAGCATATCATTTATGCTGGTCAAAATGATTGCTTATAAAACCTCAATACCCCACCATTTTGTATGTAGTGCATGCCATATTGGACAATAACTGTCGTAGGAAAATTTTTAGAGAATTTAAAAATGTGCTGTTGGGATTATTTTTTATTTCCCTCTGCCTGTAAGCCTGGTGCCTTGGTCACTATTATCCAATAGCGTAGGGTTAATAAGGGAAGGGAAATTAAGCTAAATGCATCCCAGAATAACTTTGAGACATGGAAATGTCATGACTTTAATGTCTGATATCTTTGCTCCTTCCAGAACCAGAAGAAAGTGCTGTTTGTCCCATTGTAAATCTGCGATTCTCCTTTCCAGTGGGGTAAAATTCCCATTTTGAGTCCTGGAGGGTCCCTGTGAGTAGACATTATTAGAGCTATCATGGGCTCAGGACTAAATCTAACTCATTTTAAATGCACTAAACTTCCTGGTTCTGGTCACAGACCAACTTCTCTGTTTAAGGTTGACGCTGTATCCTCAAACGCCTTTCTTTATCTTGACGTTGCAGTCTAGTGGGTAATTTTCTGTACCATTTGAGCTGCAGCGTCTAGGCAACATGAGGTGAGGTGAGGACTGTGGTTTCCAGCCATAACTCTTTTTTAAAATTCTTAGTATATTATTCAAATGCATCAAGGCACCTCAGGCCAATATAAAGTGACATCTTCAGAATAGAAATTTGAATTGGCTTGCTTCTTATTCCTAGTGAAATGAGTTCACGTGCAGACGCAGAAGCTCAGGGAGCTGGTAATGGATGGGATAGAGCACTCTTCGTTCCCAGATTGCTAGTATGAATCTGGCTCATGTTATTAGGAGCTAAAAGCACTTATATCTGGTGACTGTTCCATGGGATAGCTATAGCTGGTAGCCTTATTGTTGCTACCTTCTCACTTGGAAGTGGTCCTTGCAACCCAGGGATGAGGCAATGTTTGTGTGTTAACAGGTCTTTTGTCTCAGGAAATGTCTTAAAGCAGATGGTATTGGTGACGAATACTGATTTGCAATGGAATATTGTTGCTGTGTTAAATGAAATGTGGGCCTTTGTTTTCGTGTGAAATGCACAAACTACTTTCAGCTCTGAGGGAGGAGGAACATAACTTGTTCATTTCTTCTTAAAGAAAGGCTTATGGTTCTTGGTTTTGTTCCCTTGTTCCTATTCCTTCACGTGTGCTTTATTGAGGACTTATGTGTGGGCGAGAGACTATTCTATACAGTGTACTAAAATATTGCTTTTGTTGTTTATACAGGTTCATTGTATACACAGTGAGCGGCGTCCTCTGTTGGTGCAAAGCAATGTTAGGGCATTGACTTCAATGATGCCATGTTAATTTACACCACCTGCGGATCTGGCTCAGTAGCTTCAGTCATCAGTCCCATTTTCTTGATCTTGACACAATGAAAATCTTAAAATGAGTAGCCGCACAGGTGGATTGGCTCAAGTACATGATGGTTCAGAAGGGTTGCTTACAAATTGGTGTTCAGTTACTGGAGGGTAAAATGTTGGTTTTGGTTTTTTTTTGTTTTGGTTTTTTTAAAGGATTAACCAATCTTCTTTCCCTGTGATGGACAGCAGATTTTCATCATTCACTTTACTCTCTCCCCCGTTTCCAACGAATATCCAAGATGTGCTGTTTGTGTAGGTTTTGCATGAATTCTTTTCAGAGTAGCCGCTGTGTTAGTCTGTATCTGCAAAAAGAAAAGCAGTACTTGGTGCCACAAGTACTCCTTTTCTTTTTATGAATTATTTCGTAAATTCTTTTCCCACCGCACTCTTCTCCCCACCTCTCTCTTTTTTCCAGGTGTGCCAGGGGTGAGAGTAGATCGCTTCGAAGAAGGGATGGTGGTGAAACACTGTGCGCTGTCTCTGGTGGGAGAGCCGATTATGTACCCGGAAATCAACACGTTCTTAAAACTGCTGCACCAGCACAACATCTCCAGCTTCCTGGTTACAAACGCACAGTTCCCTGTGGAGATTAGGTGAGAATCCTATGAAGTGTTTTGTTTTTTTTTTAATGGATTTTGTCTTGTTCTAAAGAGTTGGTGTTGTATGGTGTGCTTATATTTTATCATAGTGGAAATACACAATGCCACAGTCTGCATGACAAATAGCCATGAAAATTATTGCTCAGAATCTGCCTGGGTCATAGTTTTAGTCTCTCTGGGCTCGTTTCCCGCCCTCTTCCTTCTCTTCTCCACACCAATGTACATTTACTTTATTATTTTTTTTCTGTGCCTCTTAAATTCAGTGCAATTACTTTGAATACAGGCAGTATAACCAAACGTCCATTCCGGAAGGTTCTGGAGATACCTAAAGTCTATAAGAATAAAACAAATGAAATGCAAATTGTGTTTTGCTTTTGGTGTTGCAATTGAGTAAAGGAAGGGAGTGTTTCTCATAAACAGACCGCAAATTAAAGCTCATGAGTTCTATTCCCAGTTCACTTGCTCGCTTCCTTGTGACCTTGGGCAATTCACTCACTTCTTCTCTCAGTATTCCCACCTGCAAAAGGTAATTAGTCATTTTTATCTAACCACTCAGAGGGAGTTGTGAAATTTAATATTTGTAAAGCATTTTCAGATACTTTGATTAAAGGTCCTGGGTGAATTAAAAGTATTATTTGTCTCTTTTGAGAGTGCTTGACACCTGTTTAACCAAAAATCAGAACAGCAGTGAAAAACTTGCTGCTAATGTTCAGACCCTGTCTTCAGCTCCCACAACTTGGGGTGGGGAGAGGGAGGAAGAGCACTTCGAAAGGCATTAGTTAACAGCATAGGCCCAAATTCCTCTCTGGTGGAACACTAGCAGTGTCACTGGAGGGTACAGCCGCGATGGCTTTGGTGTGTTATATTTCCCACAATTTCTAATTCCAGGTGAATAGGACATTCCATTTGTTGCAAAATAATAATTTACACATCAGTAATCTCTGATATTTTGGCTTCCTCTCTGGCTCCCTTTTTTGGTCTGAATGTGAGGGCTGGAGGCACACATTTTTTAGAGTGAGTAATTAGGTACTCCAAAGCCATTCCAAATGATTGGGTAATTGTGTAATCAAGTTACTTTTCAAACCATGTATTATGAGCCTGATAGATAGAAACTAAACATAGAATTTAAAAAGAGAGCCAACACTATTTTTGAAAATATATTTCTTGGAAAATGATGGGTTTTTTTTTTTTTTTTTTTTAAAATGATAAAATTCTAGTTTTGCTCTCTCATCAGCATGTCCATTGATCCCAACTAGCAAAATCCGAGTCTGGTATATGGTACAGCAGTTAATAAGACTTGCTTTAAGAACACACAAACCTTGCTGAGATAAGAGTGGTCTTATTCCTGCTGCTGAACTTAGACTGTACAGTTTATTGACATGTTTTGTCGGTATTGTAAGTCTCTTAGGGATCTGACACTGGCTGTGTACAAAAGCATTTTCAGGTTTAGCTGGTAATTATATCCACTACATTAGGTTGTGTCCCTTGTTTGTTCGCTACTAAATCCATGTCAGAGCTCCGTGGAATATCACAGCAGCTCTCACAGCTTGTGGGGTAGAATGACAAGTGTATTCATGTACTTTCAGACCCAGCTATGCCCCCTTGTGGGTGCTGGGGCTCAGTCGGTCACTGCAAAGCGGAACAGCATAGTGCAAGAGGGTATGTAAAACCTCTGCTCATGATCGAGTCCCCATCTTTCTGTGGTATAACTGTACTAATTCTGCTGGCTGCCTGCAGCTGCTGGGGATGGGGCATGCTTTGGTTCCTTGGAGAAGAGGAACTTTTCCAGTTACCATTCTGAAAGTGACTAGCTCTGTTTTCAGTGATACCTTTTTATCATTATTATTATATTATTTTATTAGGCAAATGTAACATGCAAAAGACTGGCTACGCTCTTTGTAATTGAATATTCCAATCCCTTAATACCTGGAACACTTGGCCATTTGGGCAATTGCTGCTTGGACTGTCAGTTCAGAGCATGCTCACTAGTAAACCGGTTCTTAATCTAAACTGTTAGATTTGTTTCCCATTAATGATCTGTTCTTGTCTGAATCTGGAGAGGAGGTATATGCTTGGGTACTTTGCAAGTTCATGTCGAGTAATTGGATTTTCTAACCATTGACAGCTCAGCTCTGGTCTCATTCCAGACAATTCTTGTCACTTTTAGTTTTCACCTTCATGTTTTTTTAAAGAAGGAGTGATTGACAGCTGTATGAAGGATTCTTTTTTAAAAGCACTAGATCAGACTGGAGTTGTAGCCTGCTCGTTAGCAGCTTTCACAGGCAGCATTTGTGGAAGGCTCTTCCTTAATTTCCTAAGATATTGGCTAGTAGACCCACAGAGCTGTGTGATAAAATTTTGAAGCTGTCACTTTATCTAGAAGGCATTGTGGTAGAGTGTTTTTGCCTGGTGTTTGACAAATATCACCAGCCCCCCAGAAGAGACAAAAGGGTATAAAAATTAATTGCCTTTGTCTATTTCTCTTGATTTTAAGGAGCTTGCTAAGTCTGATTCTCTCAGCTTGTTACTCTTGTTCATTATTCCTTGCATAGCAGAATACAGTGTTATTTATTCTGCTCTTTGCATCTCCAGTTATCTGTGTCTGCATCACACTTGCTAGCCTTGGGGTTCCAGCATGGATGAAATCGGTCACAGGCTCTTGGACAGCAAAATAGGTTTAAGCTTTTAGAAGTCACTTACGCAGTGCTTGTGTTAACCCACTGGTGAATGTGTGTTTTAACTGGGGGCTGTGACAACTCCTGTCCTCTGTGGATCAGCATAGGGGGCATTCACTAGGAAATTACACTTGTAAAAAGAGTAATGTCTTAAATTATAAAAGAGCTAGAGCATAATACGCTTTCCTGCAGAAATCCAAGCTGCAGCTCTTTGCACTTTGACTGATGTGGGCTGGGATTACTGTAATGACCTCTTTAGTCAACTTCACAAAGGCATTGATGTCCTTGTGGGAGCTATATCCCACGCTTTTTGCACTAGAGGAACACTCCTCAAAATGTGGGAACTTGGGAGCCTGGGCTGTTAAAATGTGGGGAGGAAATCATAACTAAGGATATGCTTTGGAATCAATGTCTCATATGACAGTAGGTCTCTGGCCCCAAGCATGTTTACAGTAGTGCTAGCTGAAAAGGATTCAGTGCAAAATTTTGAGCGGGTCCCATGAAATAAGGTCCTCTACAAAGTACCAGGAGCACATTTGTAAAGCCACTTTTATACTTCTTTTGTTGCAAAAAGCCCATTTGCATGTGGCTTACAGTTTTGGAGCCTTAAAGTTCCACCTGCCTAGCTCAGAGATGTCCCACCCTGCCGGGTGAACTCCACTGAGCAGCACTGCATTTCTGTTGAATAGGGCTGCCTTCTTGTAGGACAGGTGGAATTTTAGGGCACTTTGCCTGCAGATGTTCCAATAGGAAGTGAAGCTTTTAAATGCTTCAGGTGAGACTCCAGGCTCTTTTGATCACAGGCCACTTGGGAAGGCTTTTCTTAATTAGTGTTCTACCTGGATGAAAGATGCTGTTCAGTGAGGATTGGATTGTTGAACTATCACTGGGCTTGGCCCTTCCGCGAATGGTTAGTATGTGGTATTTCTTGCTTTGTGGCACATTATGTGGTGAAAGACTATTTTCTGTTGCTATTAGAAACCCCAGCCATTTGGCAAAGATTCACTGCTGAACTTCGAGAGAGTATGCTGTAAATATTACATTACTGCTTTTGCTTCTGGGAACAGAGCAGAGTCCAGCATAGTTATTTGCTCTGCCATGTTATGTCTTATGGATACGTCTGTAAAAAAGCATAAATTCAGTTAGCTGTAATGTCTGAAAATAATGATTCCCCTCTCCTTTTTATTGCCAAGGAACCTTGAGCCAGTAACACAGCTGTATGTCAGCGTGGATGCTAGCACCAAAGAAAGCCTGAAGAAAATTGACCGTCCCCTCTTCAAGGATTTCTGGCAAAGGTTTCTAGACAGTTTAAAGGCCTTGGCTGAAAAGGTACCAAATTAAGAACAGTTTTTGTTAACTTTTTTCCCTTTCTTCCCATTTTCCGCTCAGGAGGGGGGTGTGGTTTTGTGGGGCTTGAAGGAAATGGGGTGCTGAATGCCTTAAGAGCTTTATTTCTGTGCTTTGTACAGTTTGTGGTGTTAGGATAAGGAGTATAGCAATCCAAACTCAAAGCTAACAAAGGACTCTGGGTTTTTTTGTGTGGGAATAAATTTCAGGAGAGGAGAGGTAGAATGTGTGTCAGGAAGAGAATCATGTATTTATTTTGCTGTCCAAAATGGAGGTAATCCCTGCCAAAACTGCTTGCAGCCAAAACGAGGCAGTTGGAGAAAGGTAGGAAGCCCAGAAGAGTTCATGAAAGCACATGTGATAGCTAACATTTGTTTCCAAAGCTTTCACCAGGAGCTCAGTAAAGCCCCTGTCTTGTGAACACTTACACATTGACTGCAATGGGACTACTGATGTCTAAAAATAAGCATATGTGTAAAAGTTTGTTTGCAGGATTGGGGCTGAAGATAGTGGCTGTATATACTTGGGCAATGTAAGGATGCTGCCTCTTCCTGATATTTCCAGGTTGTAACTTTCTTGCTGTACTGCATAAGGCAGTTGAACACTGGGCCAAATTCACGGCAGGCTTATGACCTGCTTATACCAGCTGTGAGTTTAGGCCACAATCTTTATATTTTTCCTTCTCTCTGACAGAGCCCTACTTATCTGACTTGGGCACTGTGTGAATTAACAAGCTAGGTGTTTTGTGTACATATTTTTTCTTGTCTTTACTATTGCAGCACTCAGAAAAAAATCTTTTATTTATATTTCTGGCACAACTTTACATGCTGCCTCTGGTACTGAGCAGATGGGAGATGCTATTTAGTGTATATAATAAGCTTTGCTGTGTTCTGAGACTACAAATATTAGGCCTGTTTCTGCCAGATTTACTTACATGAATAGACCCATTAACTTCAATGGAACTGCCTGAAGGTTTGGTCCTGCAAACGCACGCAATTAGCTTTCTCACTCGGATACACCCGTTTCATTTGCTGGCAGTACTCACATGGGTAAAGGTACTTGTGTAGAGTGGCTGTGTACAGGATCATCTTGTTAAACTCAGGGCTAAATCTGGCTTCAGCAAAGTCGGGGGCAAAATTTCCGTTAACTTTAATGGGATCAGGATTTGGCTTGGGGACGCCCAAACTCGATTAAACCAAAATGAAACAAAACCAACCAAACAAAAAAGGGGGACATTTTGATGTACTAGGAAATATGCCTTTGGCAGAATATCTCTCTTGACCTTGGTTATATAAGGTACAGTCACTGCTGAATTCCTGTCTGTTGTCACAATCTTTCCACCTTCATTTTTTGTGAGGAACATATTGGCAGTTATATCCATAGAGCTAAAAATACTTTTGGTCAAGGTGAAGAGGAAAGGGGAAAAAAAGCCAAGCTGATAGCTGCATTTTTTTTCCCTTCAAAGACAGATTTGGATGTTCTTATAACACTGACAACACAGCACCCTCTTAATAGCAGCCAAGGTTGACAATATCCTTTATCAGCAATGGGGTATGATTTGCATAATGCCAGGGCAAAAATATGCAAATGTCAAAATCCCCTAGGAATCTTGTATATTTTAGATGATTTTGTAATTTTACACATGGCTATGGTTATAGGGGGTGTCTAGAAACACCTGAAGTGACTTATTAAGAAGGAGAACCTTCCAGGTTTTCTCCTTGGTGTGCATGCTTTTGTGTCCAAGTTGGAGATTAAGCACTGTTTCGTAGGACTCTGATAAATTAAGTGTGGGGAAAGCTGATGCTGCCTCTGATGATCTCAAGGTACACGGTTCACACTACAATATGGATGTTGGGATAAGGAAGCAATGATGCATTGTGTTGAGGAAAGCAGTGCTATGTATCAGGAAACGGAACACAAATCCTCAGTTTTGCACGTTGCATTCAGCTGTCGTGTCTTACATAATTCCTCCAAGACACAGACAAGATGATATTGTAGTTGATATAAGGTCATTGTTATTAAGAGTTTATAGTGGGTTTTCATCCCCTGTGCTGCCAAAAACCAAAAGGCTTCTAAAAACTGACATAAAATGTCTTCATGTGCTTGCTACAACTTTGTTTGGCAAGAGTTGTTCCTGTATTCTCGTTCTCCCTCATCCTACCTGTGGTTGGTTGCTTGTATCACAGTAGTACATGGAGGGCCCAGACAAGAGCAGGGCTCTGTTGTGGTTGGTACTGCAAGTATGAGAGTCAGTCCCTGCCTGGCATCTTGGGAAGCCAGGTAGCCTGGGAGCCCTGGGGTCTCCAGCTCCAGGGAAAGCCCCGTGGTAGGGCTGTCTGGAGTCAGAGCCCCGGGGAGATCATCCCAGGACTTTCAGGATCCCAGCTCTGCAGCAGGGGGTTGGAAACCTTGAGAGACCACAGGAATTCCAGGCTCCCTGTTGCAGAGCCAGGAGCAGTGTCTCAGTCAGGGCTCCCTGCCGTGGTGCTGAGAGTCCTGACTCCACAGCAGAGATCCTGGAAATCCTGGCATGGCGGGACTGTCCTGGAGCTGAAAACCCTAGGAGCCTGGGGTCCCTGGCTCCAGGGCAGACTGTGTGGCACTGCAGGATTTCATCAGAACCCTAGTGGGCAGAGTTTCACCTCTAGTTTGTCAAACCAGTCTTGCTTTCATGAGAAATTTCTGGTTCAATGACCTGGTGTTTTCTGAATAAACAGTTTCTTCAGAAAATCTCTGACCATCTCTTATCAGGCTATCACTTTCCAGTGGAAGCAACAGTGTATCTCCCAGCTCATGTGGAGAAGCTGTTTTCGGGCATAAGTCTTGCTCTCTCCAAAGTAATCTTTATTGCAGCGGTCTTTATGATGAATTTTCCATTCTGAAATACTCTTCCCGAGAGATCTGTGTGATTTAGTGTTAGATAGCTGGTGAGTACTCGGAAAGCTTTATTTGTTTCGGATCCAAATGTATATTCTGAACATGTCTTAAGCACTGTTTATCAATGAAAAGTAAGGGACAGGTGTCAACTGAGTGCTTAAACTAACATCTAATTTAAAGTGTGCTTTTTCCAAACATCATGTCTGAAATACCCAGCAGAGCTCACTCACCCCTTCATCCTTCCAAAGCAGATGACTTTAGGTGATGAAAACGATCAAGAGGTGACTTAATTTACGGTGGAGAAGTACCTTCCTGGGGAGAAAGTGCTTGGGATTAAAGGATTTTTCATTTTAGTGGTGAAAGACATAATAAGAACCAATTGCTGGAAGGTAAAGCTGGACAGATTAAAATTAGGAAATAAAGCTGTTGCTTTTAATAGTGCGGGTCTTGAATTACTAGAACAAACTACTGAGGGAAATGATGAATCCTCCATCTCTTGAAGTCTTTAGCTCAAGTCTGAATGCCTTTCTGGAAGAGATGCTTTAGCCAAACCCAGGGTATTAGGCTCTCTACAGGAGTAATTGGGTGACATTCCGTGTCCTGTGTTACACAGTCAGACTCGATAATCTAATGGCTCCTTTTGGCCTTTAAAATCTATGATTCTATGGACTTGATTTCCATGAATTCTACTGGGTGAGGTTCTGTATGATGACAGCTGGTAAAAATTAAGCACCTGTCTGTGCTGCCTGGACAATGCAAATCCGGTGATATGTCTCCTAAAAAGAGGGTGTGGCGGTTAGCACAAGTGATGGAGCGACCTTGCATGGGGACCTCAAGCATCACTTGGCTCATAGTTGGTCAGCTACTTTGGGGGGGGTTGAAAAATGGCATAATAATTTAGCCGATTTTAAAGGGAGCACATTTTATTTTTTGGTATGTGACTTACATATTTGTACATCAGAAACTATAAAATTATCTTGGAGAAAAGTTGAAGTAGGTGCCAGCAGAGTGTTAAGATCTGGGTTTGGGATTCTTCATCATCCTGTGGTACCTGTGTGCTCACACGTATATTTTTCTTTGAGAAATTAGTTCAGCTAATTTTTAAGCAGGGTTCTGTGTTTGCTCAGAAAAAAAAAATTCATGGAGCTGATGAATACCAGAGTATAGGAAAAAGTCAATTTTCTGAGCTTGATGCATTCTGCAGAATTCTTTTCCACCTCCGCATGGTGCCACCTCTTTGTCATCTTTAGGTGCCCCCCAGGTACCTCTTACTTCTCCATCTCCTTGACTTAATCATCATAAATCCTTTCCAATCTGCTCAGTACACTGTACCTCAAAGTACTTGCTGTGTTGCCAGACACCAAGTAGGCATTATTGCACTCTTTTAACTTTCAGAGTGCAGGTGCCAGTGTTCTCTTAAACAGATTAGAATGTTTGGGCAGGGGGAGTCCAAACCCTAGGTTAATATAACATTATGGCCCTGCAAGAATTGAAGACCAAGTAGGACATTAACCTGCCCTTAAAAAAGGGTCAAACAAGCTAAGGAACTCCTTGGTGAGCCTTTCCAGAGTTCATTCTAAATTGTATCTTTTTGTAGGATTTAGATCCTAAGTTTCAGATCTTTTCCTTTCTTCAAGTTAATTGAAATTTCATTGGGAAAAGGGTCATGACTCTTTGCAGATGCAGTGCTGCAGAAGTTCCTCATCTTCAGTATGAAAGAATGTTCTTAACTGTGTTTAACTGAGGACTTCACATTTTGAACAGCGAGACCCTTAAATACGGTGCCATATTCCCCAATCCTGCCAAGCGATACATACACGTAGATCTGTATTCCATGCATGGAGTCACCTTAAGGGGTGGTGTTTGCAGACCCATTTGCAGGATCAGGGCCTCAAAATGTGAAACGGCACTTATACATCAGTTTACCACTTTCTGACTCTATTTATGACACACTTCTACGTAATTCCTCATAGATATCTGAGTGTATATGGAGATGCCTGGATCTAGATTTCAAAATTATGCAAGCTTGTGTCTGGTACTGTTTACTTAGCTCTTCTTTTTAATGTGATCCTTACTGCAACTTACTCTTTGGTTCTGTGTGTTTATACATGATGTTTGTAAATATGTATCTTCAGAGTAAAATCTTAGTTGTGCTTTGGCGCTAATGCTCTATTACATAATATATGCCAATAATTATAGCTTTTATGCTTGCAACAGATTTTGGTTTGTGTGGAGATTATTTTGTGTGGTTGAGGGGAGAAATCTCTGTTAGTTGGTTTGGAAAGACTGGTCTTTGTTTCTGAACCAAGATATATTTTTTTAAGGAGACTGTAAAATTCAAAATTTGCAACAGACATTGAAATCAGTATTCAATTATGTGTCACTATAAATTTAGAAAAATCTGCCTCTCATGCACAGTAGACCATCTCTTCTCCACCAGCTGTTTGCTAGCTTTAATGATTTTGTTGACAAGATTTATTGATGTAATCATTGTGAATTGAAACATCATGAAAGTTACAAAGGTACAATGTTTTATGTTAAATGATACTCCCTGAAATATGTTGCCCTCTTTCAGCATGGCGTACCGAGTATAACCAGAATGAATCTTTATTCTTTCCAAAGTCCAGATGTTTTTGTTAAACACATACTTAGCCTTTTCTAACCTTTCTAATATCTCTTGTAGAAAGGAAAAGGGAACGAAGAAGTTTGTAAATAATATTGCAAAATCAAACCTGTTTAATATTCCACATCATTGGTCTCTATTGGGATACCTGGAGACCTGAAATTACAAATAATTACATTTTAAAAGACTGGTTAAGGATCAGTTCCTGTTTTGCTTACCTGGTGTCAGACTTCTATTTTTTCCTCTGCAGGAGTTGTTAATTCCTAGCTCTTATATATCACTTTTCAGCTGTGGATCTCAAAGCGCTTTACAGAGGAGGTAAGCATCATCTTCCCTATTTTATAGATGAGCAAACTGAGGGGAAGTGACTTGCCCAAGGTCACCCTGCAATTCAGAGCCAGAGCTGGGAATAGAATCCAGCTCTATTTAGTCCCAGTCCACTAGACCATGCTGCCCTTGAGAGTTGATGACTTGGGAAATACCCAAAAGAGAGCATTCTCTGTCCTTCTAGAAGAGTCACTGTGTCCCACTGGGTTGACTTGGGAAGCCAGAGTTCTGTTCTGACACTGACATGTTGTGTGACCTTGGGCAAGTCCCTTAACTTCTTTATTCTTTATCTGTAAAACGGGGCTGCTCATACTGACTTTTGAAAAGCACTCAGAGATCTTTAGCTGAAAAGGTTCTATGCATATATGTATTCGTTGGAACGCTTGCAGGGGAAAGATGGGGACTGATCACTGGTTGTGTCAGCTAAGCAAAGGAGAATTAAATCTCATTTAATTTAGAATGGTGCTGGACCAAATGCTGTGTGGACTTGTACTGGGTCTGTTCAAGTTTTCCCATCTGTTAAATGATGTAACCTCTTTTAACTGTTAGATGTTTCTGTTGTTTTTAAACAAATACCAAGAAGCTCTAACTTGGTGATTTATAAGAAAGTATTTATTTCATCCATTGAATTTTTTTTATTTGACATTTCATGAAAGAAGAGGAGCTGACAAAGCATTTCCAAGGGTGATTTACATTTTCATTTCAATGAGAGCGAATGTAAAACTGATGCAAAAGCACCACAAACAAAAGTGAGAAATTCAGTACTGTGAAGAACATAGATACTGGTGTGCTAATGCATATCAAAAACAGAGGGAAAGAAAGAAACGTGGATCCTTCCACACCCAAGAAAAATGGAATAGTAAGATAGCTCTTACTGGAATAAGAGAAATCCGCAACAAGGTTGAATATGTAACCTTTGTTCCATGTGGTAGGCTGTTTGGGTTGTAATTGTGACTTCCATATAAGGTTAAATTGTGCTCTTAATTATGCCTGAGCTACCAAGGACAGATTTTGGCTAATTGCTTCTACATGTCTAGAAAGGATTTACCCCAGCACACTGAAGTAGTACATATGCATTCCAAGACAAAGGGCCAGGTTTTGGTGTTCAGGTTCAGGTTGGTGGCCTTATTCTAGATTAGACTATTCTAGATCTCAGTGCAAATGAGAGCAGAATCTGGCCCTAAACTTTCACTTTTGTTGGGGTTGCTATATTGTGAGTGAGTTGAGTGCCAATTTGCTTGAGCTGGGTTCTTTTTCTTGCAGCCTATAGTGTGCCATGTTTGGGGTCTTTGCATGAATGCAAGGAATATATGCCTTAAACAGTTCCTTTATTATAATTCTACATCCACCTAGCAGGACATGAGACCAAAGCTGCTCCTAGCTTTGTCAGGACGTTGCGTACTGGACAGCATTCAGAGCCCTGCATGGCTATACGAAGGGTAACCTTTGACCTTTCCAGCCACATCCATCAACTTTAGGAATTAGGAGCCTTTGAGGGCAGCCAGGTCAGGCCATTTGTGGTCTCGTTGATGTTGCTGGATCTGAGCATTAGGGCCAGATGCTGCATTTCTTCCTTGGACAAAATTCCCATTTGGTTTGCCACTCTAAGGACTGGAAGGCTTGCCTTGCCCTACAGCGATCTTCAGAGCCCTTTCTGAAGCTGCTACACTGAAGAATTGTTTTCCAAAAAATTAAATTGGGGGATTCCTACTCATGAAAGCTTACCAACCTTGAACAGAGAGGAGTCGTTTTGGAACTGGAATCTCTTAATTAGAGGTTGACCAAAGGCTGTAAACTAATTGCCAATTAAAGGTGATTTTTTTGTTTGTTTTTACATTAAGGCTTGTCATTATGTTTCAATTTAATGGGTTGGTTCAGCTGCTCTGATTAATGTCAGCAATACAGAAAGGGAATAGTGTAGCAGTCAATTTTATGACTAGCATTAACACCATTGATTTTTGATGTAAGGACCATGTAAAGTACAGAAAATCTGAAAGGACAAATGGATTTAGATCATTCTTTCCATCACTGTTTTCTCACCTAATTGCCTGCATAATCTTCTGTTTAAGTACAAGAAACCATGGGAATTTACTGAATTTCATGCAACGATAATCAGGAATGTACGGTGTTAGATGCACATCAAAGCAAACTGGTGGTTGTGGAACATGGAATGAAAGATAAACTGCTCTGAGAGACTGAAAACATGCTGAAGAGAGATTTCTGTGGTGAGCATGGCTGAGGTGATTTTTGTAAAGCCGTCTACCATATTACAGTTAATTGAATCACAGAATCATAGAATATCGGTCCTCAAAGCAGGACTGATCCCCAATTAAATCATCCCAGCCAGGGCTTTGTCAAGCCTGACCTGAAAAACTTCTAAGGAAGGAGATTCCACCACCTCCCTAGGTAACGCATTCCAGTGTTTCACCGCCCTCCTAGTGAAAAAGTTTTTCCTAATATCCAACCTAAATCTCCCCCACTGCAATTTGAGACCATTACTCCTTGTTCTGTCATCTGCTACCACTGAGAACAATCTAGAGCCATCCTCTTTGGAACCCCCTTTCAGGTAGTTGAAAGCAGCTATCAAATCCCCCCTCATTCTTCTCTTCTGCAGACTAAACATCCCCAGTTCCCTCAGCCTCTCCTCATAACTCATGTGTTCCAGTCCCCCAATCATTTTTTTTGTCCTCCGCTGGACTCTTTCCAATTTTTCCACATCTTGTAGTGTGGGGCCCAAACCTGGACACAGTACTCCAGATGAGGCCTCACCAATGTCGAATAGAGGAGAACGATCACGTCCCTCGATCTGCTGGCAATGCCCCTACTTATACATCCCAAAATGCCATTGGCCTTCTTGGCAACAAGGGCACACTGTTGACTCATATCCAGCTTCTCGTCCACTGTAACCCTTAGGTCCTTTTCTGCAGAACTGCTGCCGAGCCATTCGGTCCCTAGTCTGTAGCGGTGCATTGGATTCTTCCATCCTAAGTGCAGGACTCTGCACTTGTCCTTGTTGAACCTCATCAGATTTCTTTTGGCCCAATCCTCCAATTTGTCTAGGTCCCTCTGTATCCTATCCCTACCCTCCAGCGTATCTACCTCTCCTCCCAGTTTAGTGTCATCTGCAAACTTGCTGAGGGTGCAATCCACACCATCCTCCAGATCATTTATGAAGATATTGAACAAAACTGGCCCCAGGACCGACCCTTGGGGCACTCCACTTGATACCGGCTGCCAACTAGACATGGAGCCATTGATCACTACTCATTGAGCCCGACAATCTAGCCAGCTTTCTATCCACCTTATAGTCCATTCCTCCAGCCCATACTTCTTTAACTTGCTGGCAAGAATACTGTGGGAGACAGTGTCAAAAGCTTTGCTAAAGTCAAGGAACAACACGTCCACTGCTTTCACTTCATCCACAGAACCAGTTATCTCGTCATAGAAGGCAATTAGTTTAGTCAGGCATGACTTGCCCTTGGTGAATCCATGCTGACTGTTCCTGATCACTTTCCTCTCCTCTAAGTGCTTCAGAATTGATTCCTTGAGAACCTGCTCCATGATTTTTCCAGGGACTGAGGTGAGGCTGACTGGCCTGTAGTTCCCAGGATCCTCCTTCTTCCCTTTTTTAAAGATGGGCACTACATTAGCCTTTTTCCAGTCGTCGGGGACTTCCCCCGATCGCCATAAGTTTTCAAAGATAATGGCCAGTGGCTCTGCAATCACATCCGCCAACGCATCCGGCCCCATGGACTTGTGCACGTCCAGCTTTTCTAAATAGTGCCGATCCACGTCTTTCTCCACAGAGGGCTGGTCACCTCCTCCCCATGCTGTGCTGCCCAGTGCAGCAGTCTGGGAGCTGACCTTGTTCGTGAAGACAGAGGCAAAAAAAGCATTGAGTACATTAGCTTTTTCCACATCCTCTGTCACTAGGTTGCCTCCCTCATTCAGTAAGGGGCCCACACTTTCCTTGACTTCTTTTTGTTGCTAACATACCTGAAGAAACCCTTCTTGTTACTCTTAACATCTCTTGCTAGCTGCAACTCCAAGTGTGATTTGGCCTTCCTGATATCACTCCTGCATGCCCGAGCAATATTTTTATACTCCTCCCTGGTCATTTGTCCAATCTTCCACTTCTTGTAAGCTTCTTTTTTGTATTTAAGATCAGCAAAGATTTCACTGTTAAGCCAAGCTGGTCGCCTGCCATATTTACTATTCTTTTGACACATCGGGATGGTTTGTCCCTGTAACCTCAATAAGGAGTCTTTAAAACACAGCCAGCTCTCCTGGACTCCTTTCCCCCTCATGTTATTCTCCCAGGGGATCTTGCCCATCAGTTCCCTGAGGGAGTCAGTCTGCTTTTCTGAAGTCCAGGGTCCGTATTCTGCTGCTTTCCTTTCTTCCTTGTGTGAACATTATAATGGGAAGATAGTAATTATCAGGATGGGTCAGACCAGTAGTCCTTTTTCTGATGGTGATCAGTATCTGATGCTTCAGAGGATACATCATGGCGGTACCTGACCACAGCAAAAATTTCTCCCTAACCACTGTGAGCTAGTTATCAGCTTAGGGCCTGAAGCATGAGGGTTTATAACTCCCCATAAAAACACATTTCTAAAATCATGTGTGATAAATCTCTGGATGTTTTCTTTATTCATATAAATGTCAAATCCTTTTTTTGAATCCCACTAATTTTTCAAGCTATGGGTTCTGCAGTTTTAATTTTTCATTCTGTGCAATGAAAAGAAGTGTCAGGGCTTTAAAAGTCATTGCCTTAATATTGGTACAAAGCTTTAGGAAATGCATACCACTCTCTAGTGGTAATTATTTTGTTTCAAAATCTGAAAAAAAAAGCTGCAAGTATTTTTTTATTATGCATTTGTTTAATTTCAGGAAATCTTAGGGATGATGCATACAATCCTGTTTTTTTTTTTAAGTCCCTTTTATTCATTGAGCTACCAGCTGGTAACTTGTACCTAATAATAATATTTATTATTATTCTTCCTAATAATAATATTTATTACTAATTTGTATTCGTCACATTCTGAAGTGAGGGGTTGTCAGTGCCTGCCCTGTAACCCTGAGTGCCTCAAAATGCTCTTCTACTGTGGTTCTCTTGTCTGGATGCTCCCAGCCAGCATCCAAGCCTGTGCTGAGTTTCTGTGAGTTAAGCAGCTCTGACTCAGCAATTCTGGTTCCAGCAGCTTGCTTGTGACACCTCAGCCATGCTCTGGTGACATCTGGCAAGATGACCTCAACACATGAATTTTCCCAAAAATCATGTGCTCTGCAATGTCCAGCCCTCTCCTGGACCATTCAGAGAGAGATTAAGGTTCATTGTTCTTTAAAGGCACAATACCAAGCAGCTTGCCACCTTAACTGGAATTAACATTCACTTTAAGTCAAACACAGCATTGGGTTGGTTTAGATTAAAAGTAAAACAAGTGTATTAACAAAAGGAGATAGGATTTCAAGTTAGTTCAAAGTACAAAGGATAGATATGAAAATGGGTACAAGCAAGTAAAAGTGAAAAGCACTTTCCAGAGGCAAAGACTTGAACACAAGAAGCTACAGGCTTTGTTCAAGGCAGTTTCCTTACTGATAGTCCTACCAGCAAGATGGCTGACCAAGCCCTCTGGTTAGGATCTCCCACAATGTCCAAAGGGCTCAGTTCCTTTGTCGTCTGAGGTGAAAAATAACTTGGGTTTTTTTGCCTCTCCCTTTATAGTTCAATGAAGCTTTGAAATGGTTTCTTCTGAAGGTTACCCCCCAAAATAAATTTCATTCAGACTGTGAGGAAGGCGACGTGGAGTCTCCTGGTGAAGGAAGTTTCATGCTGCTTCTTCCCCGACTGGTGTTTGCTAAAATGCAAATTGATCTGTTTTCTGCAATCTCCTCCCCATGCTGTCTTGATGGTCTTGTGTATCTTCTATGTAATTTGCATTCCCATTGTCTCTTAATGCAGCAGTTCTCAACCGGGGGCCCAGGGCCACGTGAAGTTTTCAGGGGGTCTGCCAAGCAGGACTGAGGTTAGACTCACTAGGGTCCGGGGCAGAAAGCTGAAGTCCTGCTGCATGGGGCTGTAGCCCAGGGCCCCAAGCCCCACCACCTGGGCCTAAAGCCGAAGCCTGAGCAACTTAGCTTTACGAGGACCCCGTGGCATGGGGTTCCAGTGAATTGCCCTGATTGCTACACTCTAATTTCAGCCCTGACTTTTAGATGCAGAAAACAGGTTGTTGTGGAACAGGTGGGACGTGGAGTTTTTATAGCATGTTGGAGGGGTGGGCCTCAAAGGAAAAGGTAGAGAGCCTCTGTCTTAATGTACCTTGGTGATGCCTTCCAGATGGCAGAACCTATTTCTTTGTCTAGGATACGGTAACTTTTGTCCTGGTTGGCAGACACATTTATAATTTCCAGCATGTTTGTAAATTTTGAATTTGACCTCTGTAAATATATATCACAATAATATCAATGAGCAGAATGTGGTTAGCTTTCTATTAATGTTTTACCTGACACCTTTTAGATACAGGTTATGACATCAGTGGTCTGGGGTACACTGATCAGGTCAGGCCAGGTGAAAATCCAGATACCAATGTGCACCTTGTCCTCTTGCATAGGGATATTGTTAGGGTCACAGCATTGTCATAGCTTTTCTAGCTTCTGAGCTGCCCCATGTGCTCTGTTGGGCTCCTAAAGTCACCCCCTGGGGATAGGAGTGGAGTTTCTTCACAGTCAGCGTTTTGCTCCCCAAGTTATATTCCACAAAGGCTGCAAATCTGCCAGCCAAATGGGATCTGGCAAGAAAAATTAGAAACTTAGTTGGGGATTCATGGGGAGAAATAACTTCAAATTATTGTTCTTCATATTACAGCACCACCTAGAGGTCCCAACTGAGATCAGGGCCCTGGTGTGCTGGGTGCTCTGAGCCTGTCTCAGCTCCATGGAGCGTACACGTTAAATAGATGAAGAATGGGAAGGAAAATGGAGGGATCGGGTGGCAAAGTGACTTGCCCAAGGAATAGAATTCACATCTCCTGACTCTGAGCCGAGTGCCCTAGTTATCTTCCTATGACAGAGAACGGAAAGTCTCCAAAATCACTGAACAGGCCATTTTTAATGTGGCCGCATTTAGTGTGCAGATGAATCTGAAGCTGAAAGCATGTGCTTTGGGTACTGTGAAGTTGCACACATTTATTTACCCATTTCTCTCCAGATGAAGTCACCCCCACACAAATGGTCCACAGTACAAATGTCTGTAAATAAACAAATCTATTGTGTACATTTTTAACTTTCTCTTGGGCCAGAGGAATGATGGTTGTGGTGAGCAAGATGGATTCTCTCCCCACTATTACTCCCAGAAGAGTACTCTGCTGTCTCCATGTTTATCAGATGGATGCTTTTACAATAGGCACAATATAAATGATCTCTTCTCATTCTTTTTTTAAAATTAAACTCCAATAGTCCATAAAAAAAAGTCTATGAAATCTGAATTAGGAAGTGTCCTTGTAATAATGACACATCCTGCATAAAGCCATTATGCAAATCCATTAGGTATACTTAATCCTTCCTCAGCAAACGACCTCTTCAGCCCTACACTTCTATGTTTTTATGCTAACACCAGTAGTCTATCCTGGTTTCTCTTTTAAAAGAGACTGAACTTTGTTTTAATTTTAGCACTCAGAGAAACCACAATTCCTGAATGTGTAGTTTGCAGTAAAATCCATTTAGCCAGAATTTCAAATAGCAAAGAGAATAGCAGTTGAAATACGATGTGGAGACATCACATTTTCTTATAAGGCGAAGCCTGGAATCTAGAGAGACGGTTTCCAGCCTTGTAACAAACTTGCCTTTGTCTTTCTGTTCCTGTATGTGCCTTGACTTTGTTGCACTAACCTGCTCTTGTCTTTGTGGGCTGTGATTTTTTCAAAGGATCCTAAGGCATAGACTTTTAACCTAACTCATTTGGCTCCTCTGGAAATCCCAGCCCACAACAAGGGGAAGGTAAGGTTCTCAGTAGTGACTGTTGCCTCAGTTTTGGAGTGCTTAATTTGAAATGCCTGGAAGGGGCCTGGTTTTCAGATGGTGCTAAGCACCTACCCTCAAAACCAGGCTCCATTTGCAGGAGTTTCATCTTGGACCCCCGAGTCACTAACCCAAAACCTTGGCTAAAGGTTTTAATAATGTGTAATACTTATTGAGCTGAGCCGATGGACACCTAAGAAACATGCATGATTTGTGTAGGCTACAACCAGTTAGTGATCTCTTGCCTAAGCCTTGAGCAGGTTTGAGATTCTGATCAATACAAAATGACACCTGAGAAGGCACACAACTATCTAGGTGCATCTCTTGTGCTGAGTCCAGTTTAGAAAATGTTACTATAAAGGATTCAAATGGTTCCCTCTGACAGGAGCATCGGTAGAGTGGTGGCGGTAGAGAGAAGAGGCACGAGGCACCTCAGGCGAATTTGGAAGGATTTGCTCTAACTTTTTTAGAAGTCTGATTAATTCTTAGTGGATAGAAACAGATATAATTTTGTTTTCTCCTTCCTACCTTCCTTCCCTTTACTTTTTAGGGTTTTTTTCTGTTTTCCCCCTTATTTTTTGGGGGGAAAAAAAACCTCAACAAAATATAAAATTAATAATAAAAAGAAATACCCGAGGAGGCAGATATGTTGCAACTGCGAAATGTGGGAGACTTGACAGATCGGGTAACGTACCAGCAGTGGCACAGAACAGCTTAGAGGGCCTATTAGGTTCTGTATTTTGCATACAAACGGGCTTGGAGGGAAAACTGCTCCCAATTTGTTTTACAGGAATATTAACTTGGTAATTAGGTCCTAATGTTAGTCATTGTTTTGGATGTGCTCCCACCACTTGCATTTTCTCCCCTGCTATCACATTAGTGAGCAATTCCTCATGATCCTGTTCTAAATATTTTAATTTGTTGTAAAGTCACGTACGGAGAATCTGCTTATAGCCAACTTGGATGGAATGAAACTCTCCTTACAGTGAAGTAGAAAAGTCCAAAATTGTTTCAGTGCATTGCAATGGGCAAATGATAGTTCTGGTTCTAGCACATGGCCTCTATGAAAATGACTTAGCTTTTCACAGTCTAGCTTCTAACAGCAGTGTCTTCCTACAGGAAAGTCAAAGGTAACTTTTTATAAAAATTCCTCATAGTTTGAGACGGAGTCCCATCTGGCAGTTTTAGGACACAGACAATTAATGTCCATGTCTCTTCGTTTAGATATACAACAGACGCAGGAGCAAGACCATGTCCAGATCAGTGCAGTTGGCATGAGCAATATTCCCCTTTTGGCAGGTCTCACACAAGGCTCCCCGTGCTGTGAAACCCTCATGCCTGTAATGCTATATAGTTAGAGCCATGGGGAGTGTCCATTCTGAAAGGCCTTCAAACTCACTGTGTGCTGGCGAGCAGACTCCACCTCGGTTCTAACCATCAGGATGCAGAGGTGAACGATGGGGGAAAGGGTTGCTGGATCCAAAAACAAGTGGCTGCAGCAGATTAGAAGCTCTGCATAGAAAAGCATTGGCAGCTGATAACATAAGAATGGCCATACTGGGTCAGACCAAAGGTCCATCTAGCCCAGTATCCTGTCTTCCAACAGAGGCCAGTGCCAGGCGCCCCAGAGGGAATGAACAGAACAGGTAATCATCTAGTGATCCATCCACTGTTGCCCATTCCCAACTTCTGGCAACAGAGTCTAGGGACACCATCCCTGCCCATCCTGGCTAATAGCCATTGATGGACCTATCCTCCATGAACTTATCTAGTTCTTTTTTGAACCTTGTTATAGTCCATTAATAACAGTCATGGAATGGATGCAGAGCCGATTTGTGCCCTGTGTGTGGATCAGTGGTTGGATTCCCACTTCCCCAACCCCTGCTTAGCTCCCTGTCAGCTGGATCAGAGTGCCTTCGGCCCCAGATTGTATCTTCTTGCTTGTCTCTAAAGCATGCAATTGGTACTATATAAAAATTATGTTCTTTTAAAATCCCATGAGCATTCTGCTGGAGCTATGCTTTTAATAGGATGGGCAATTAAAATTTTTAAAGCCCATTTACCTTTTATTTTAATCATTATCTTAGATTGTAACTATTGGAGTAATATAATGGCATACAAAAGCAGCTGCCTTCAAAGCTCTCTTAATCAACAAGACATAAAACGTATCTTTCGTGTGCTGTTTTTTTGGTTAAATTCAATAGGCAGGAATTACAGCAAATCAGGTCTTTTAAATCTATTTTTTTAAGGTAAATTAGACAACCCCAAAGAAAAATACTCATAAATCTCTTGCTTCATAGAGTGTTTGAGAGGTGTTCTATAAGGTAATTATATTTTTATGGCAGATTAATCTGTACTTCATTATTTAGCCCTTGCAACTGCACTGCTCTTTGTTGCTTTCCTGATGCTTAGCGTGTTAGCCCTGTTCTTTTAACCATAATATTAACTTGTCATATATCAGTCCATTCGGCATGCCAATGTACCACAGCATTAATCATACATAAAATGTATTAGGTCTGAGTTATTGGCCGCTGCTTTCAGTGAACCATACCTGTGACAGAGCTGAAGTTTTGTCAAATTGTGAAAATCTTTCATTTTAGTAGGCATCATGCCTCTTAGTGTTTCATGCAGTAGGGTCTGGGGGGCTTGCTACTGGAGGGGCTGCTGGAGGGGCACTGCCCGGCTATTTAATCCATGGAACTGATGGAAGGACATGGGATGGGACAAGGGGCTCTGCACAGGGCGGGCAGACTCTGGGCTCCAGACGGATCGGAGCAGGGAGTGGAACTCTGGGTCCTGGATGGGGATGCTGCATTTTAGATTGGTAGCTGTGCTAATGTGACAGTTTGAACCAACCCTCCCACCCTGGGAGCCGCTGGGGTGGATCCCTGCTGACTCCCCCATACACTGGGGAATGCTGGAGTTGCTGGAGTGCATCAGCCATGAAGCCAAGCTGGGAAAAAATCTCCCTGTGACCTTCTGCACCAGTGCAGGGGAGGAGCAGCATTAGGGTTACCAAGCTGTGTGGGGAAGGGTATTTAGGTTGCCAGGACACAGGCATGATTGGGGAGGGGCATTTGGGCTGATGCACAAGTGGGGGCATGTTTGACTTGCCTTGTCCCCTCCTGTGTCTCTGATCCATGAACCTTCTCTCCTTGCTGCCTCCCATCTCCCGGAGCTGCCCTAGTGGGGGGTGGTACATCTTCCCCCACCCCTTTCCTACAGCTGCTCTACATTAGCAGATCCTGTGGCAGGGTCCATGGTGCATCCGTACCTCAGTGAGGCCCCCACTCCGTGCCCCCTGCTTTGCAGACAGCCACACCCTCTCAGGGAAGCTGCGTCTGAGCTGGACAGGATGGGGATGGGATCAGTTCCCAGGGCTGGGGCTCTGTCTTTGGAGTGTGATTATTTTTGCTTGCAAACAGCAGCAGTACCATGGACTCTCTGTCTGAGGATGCAGACAGCTGTGGCGGGCAGTTCTCTCACTGCCCTTCTCACACTGAGGGTTTTGCTGTCCAAGGTGGGCATGGGATTCCCAGAGGGGCTGAGCTCCCCCAAACAATGGACTTCAGAGCAGGGGGACTTATTGCTTCTGGCAGTCCAGCACCTAAGAGCTGGAGAAATTACAAAGGCATGAGAGCATATCAAATCCAACTGGAGCTGAAAAGTAATTTTCTTTGGCCAAGATTTTCAACAATAGGAACCTACAGTAAGGCTCCTAAGTCTTTAGCTGGGCGCCCTGCTAGGGTGTACTACCCCTTTACAGGACAGTCTGGAGTTCACAGCTAAGATAACCTGTGTGTAGTCCAGGAATGCCCTGCCCTGTCCTTGGGACTGGGCTATATAAACAGGAAAAGAAAGCTGAATAAGAGATTGGGGACCAGAAGCCAGGCTGGCTGACCGAGGACAGGCCCCAGGTTACTGGCCTGTAGACTGTTTTGCTGACTATACATTTGGTGGCTCTGAGTCAGGGGCCTTCTGAACTGGGTTAAAGTGACTCATTCACCAACTTGACCTAAGGAAAAGGGGGAGCACCTGCTTGCCATCTAGACCAACAAGAGAACTAGGAATGTTGCAGGTGGCTGGAATCAGTTTGCAGATCACCTTAAAAGTGACTTATTTTTTGGGGGGTTAGTTTTGGCCTTCCACTTCTTGGGTCTTCTACAGGCATGTAAATAAGTGTCTGACTTTCAAAAGTGCTGAGTGGCTAGCAGCTGCCAGTGGAGCTGATGGGTGCTTTGCAATTTTGGTAATCAGTCTGCTTATTTATATTCCTAACTGTTGATTATTTTTAAAACCTTTTGGCCCTGGTTTTCATTTAGATTGTTGCAGAGGATAATCATAGGTAGCATGCCCTTTTCTCTTTCCTCCCTCCTCCTCCCCGTATGAAGTTCCCCATGTTGTTTGTCAATAGACTGTAAATGTTGCTCTTCAGTAATGATGATAATACCTAGTTGTTATACAGTGCTTTTCATCTTTCGCTCTCAAAGCACTTCACAGAGATGGAAACTGAGGAACAATTATTTCTAATGTTTCTGTTTTTTAATAGCATTTTCATGGTCTTAAACTATACTTGTCACTTTTTCATTAAAATGTTGCAGTGGTCATGTGGAATCAGAACTGAGTTGGTATTCCAGCTGGGGTTGTAACCAGGTCCCAACACAGTGATATGGGGAGATGCTGTTTTACAGATGCGATTTAAAATTGAGGGCTGACTGCTTGAGTTTTGTTAAAACTGCTGTGGCTCTTTTCATGATAATACATTGGTAGCCTTCATGTACTGGCCAGATTCCAAGGCTGATTATTACTTTCCGCCTCGCTAAATTGCCCATGCGATTTGAATTGGATATAGTGGTTGTCATTTCCTATTCTGAATAGTTGTTGCCTGATGTTTTAACAGCTGCTGTATCCACCCTAGTGACTGCTGCTGTATGTCATTGGTCGGTAAAGCGAGACCTTTATGCATAGAGGCCCTGATCTTGTGAACACTTGGACATGAAATCACAAAAGCATCCCTGTTCAGGAAAACACTTCAGCACATGCTGAATGGGGTCTTATTACTAGTGTGCTTATTCCCTATGGGTATGTCTATACTGCAGCTGGGAGTTGTGATTCCCAGCTCTGGCAGAGAGATTTGTGCTAGCTCTGTTCAAGCTAGTACGCTAAAATAGCAGCGTGGATGTTGTGGCACAGGTGGTAGGTTGGCATAGGCTCCTGAGCCCAAGGCAACCGAGCTCTGGATCTAAGCGTGGGTGACTAGACCAAGCAACCATTCGTGCCGCAATAGCCACACTCCAATTTTTAACACAGTAGCCTGAGCAGATCTAACTCACGTCTGTCTGCCCAGGCTGTAAGGCTCATTCCCAGCTGCAGTGTACACATACCCTAAGAGTTCTCCTGTAGCTCAAGCCCTGTGTTTTCGTAATAACATTATAGGATTGGGCCATGTGTTCGCAGTATCCATGCTGCTCCTGATACTTGTCTTCTCTAATGTTGGATTTACTTAATTTCCCAAAAGGAACTGAAATATCATTATTCCTGTCGGCCTGTTTAACAATAAATCTGAAGAATGTTTTTGCTGATGGCTGGATATAATTTGGTTTGCTGCTCTTCTTTTATTTTCAGGAACATTACACTTGATTTTCTACTGTGAGTATAAATTTTACATGACAGTCTCCTGGAGCCAGCCTAGAAATAAAAATCTTTCTTAATCACCAAAGGAAATTTGGTAAATGATTTATAGAGATAAGTATGTTAAAGTGGAAAAAATAGTGAGGTCTCTGGATCTACTTAGTAAAACAGTTTTCAGGCCTCAGCACAAACATTTAGTTAAGGTTTTATTTCCAGCGATTTTTAATCAAATAAACAGAACAAAGACTATGATTGGGATAATGAAGTGGTGATAATAGCTTACAAATATTGGTGTAGAAGTACAATGGGTCACAGAGAATCTCAAAGTTTAGTGGTACGATTTTGGTAGGTGAGCAAGAGACATGAATCATAGTTAGTTCTCTACTTTTTTTTAGTCCTCAATCTAGCAAAACACTTAAGCACATGCTTAACTTTCAGCATGTGAGTAGTTCCGTTGGCATGCTTAAGTGCTTTTTGGATAAGGGGGTCTTGGTGAGGGAATTGGTAGTGGTATATTCCCAAAGCATCTCTGTAGATTATTCCTGTCCTTTCATTGGAAGGATTGTAGATTTGGCCAGTAACAGTTGGGTTAAATGAACTCCCATCCAAGGACCAGATATAAAATGTAGAAGAATTGACTGCAGGATTTTGCACGTCTTTAATACAAATACACATTTTGACAAACGGATTTCTCTGCATTGATAACAGGGAAATATATTGAGGCTATAGAAGAATGAGAAATGGTTTTATGGATTTCAGCCTTGGTACCTAAGGATAAAAATAGCTGATCATTAAATCTGAAAATTTTATAGATCTGATTTGCATTTGCCTCTTTGTCCTGGCTGGTACAACTTTCTTGTGTAGAGAAGCTGTCAGTATTTACAGGATCCGGTCCTGAATCAGTTTGACATTTACTTAGTCGATTTCACTTTCGGTTCTCTTGCACTTCCACCACTGATGCAGAGCACAAATGGTTTGGAATGCAACCACTGTAGGGGGGTATCTATATTTTGTAAATAAAACTATAACTTTTTAAAGGAACATCTCAGGTTCTCTTTGACATTATAAACCTGGGGTCAAATCTGAACTAACACTGGCCTTATCTTCACTGCTTAAAAAGATATTTTCTTACAGCCTGGTAACAAAATTCTCAGTGGAGATAAGATAGAGTTAACCAGAGATCAGCCCTATACACCTGCCTGGGGCTGACTGTGCCTAGGTTATCTGGCAGTAAAACTGAAGTGCCTTGTCCTCCCTATGTTTTTTACTGCCAGAGAGCCTTTTTTTTCCTTTTTTTCAAGCCAGTGAAGACAAAGCCCAAGGGCTAATCTACGCTAGAAGCTATTCAGCTGTGTCACTGCAGTGCGTCTGATGCAGATGTTCTGTGCTGAGGGGAGAGTGCTGTCCTGTCGGCATAATAAAACCACCTCAGCAAGAGGCAGTACTGTTTTTGTCTGAATGACTGTGTTGGACATTCTAAAGAGAGGAAGTGAAACCTCATTGCTATGTGCTACTTGAGTTAAACTTGTAAGTAGACTAGGTGGTATAGTTCACTTGGGATGGTGTCTTCTGAGAGCCTGGAAACTCAGGTGTTGTAGTGATTAGGGAAAGGCTAGTTTGAGCTCTCCCACAGGCTGGGAGTTAAGCCTGGATGAATCAGATGGGGCCACTTTACTCTCAGAACCAAGAATCTGTTTGCTAAAACTCTGTCACCAGGTTGCTTTACAAAAGCTTGGAGGCTTCTGCATTAAAATTAGGGGCTGAAATCTGGGATTTGTTGACCTCATGGCCTTTGAATTTATTTGCTGTGTCTTGGATTTATTGGTCTTATGCACGTTGCATATCGTAAATTGATGCATGGCTACAGCTTTCTTTTATAGCAAATCCCTGTAACAAGTGATTGTTTCTGTGTGATAAATTGTGGCCAAGGTTATGATAACTTTACTCAGGACTTAAGTTAGATTGCTTTTGGAGTAAGATGCTCCTCAACCCGAGAAAGGGCATCAAAATCTGGCTGCTGGAAATTACTATTTTTCTATCTTCAGAGGGGCTGCCACTCCAAAAGTTAACCTTGCCTACTGCTCCCATGTTTATAATAAACCACCTGCCATGGCCACCAGGAATGAAACAGTGGTCCTAAAGTTGTGTCTGTGTGGAAGAATTTAAGCTATTCTATGTTTTGATAAGGGTTAGTACTTTGCAATTCAGATCCTTTTAAAATGTTGTCTCAGGCCAGGGTGCAAGTCAAGGCTCTTTGTCAAAGAGAGAGCAGGAAATACTAATGAAAAATCCAAAAGCTGGTTTCTGCAGTAGCTTCCTATTTATAATCTAATACCTACCAAGTATCTGCAATGTTGGAGTAAGACAATAGTCCTTTTCATGAAGGATTTATGTAATCTAATCTTCCACAAGTCTTTTTTCCCATTTAAGCAAAGCTACCTTTGCATTTCGTTTGTACCACTTACGGTACTTATTTAATCCCATTAGGCACAGAATATGAATTTACTTTGAAGACCAGGTGAATAAAATTTCTTATTTTAGTATAGAGATAATATGGGTGAGGTAATATCTTTGATTGGACCAACTTCTGTTGGTGAGAGACCCCGTCTTTCAAGCTTACACAGAGCTCTTCTTCAGTCTGCTTATGTCTAAGGAAGGTATATAACTATTCAGAAGACTTTGCTTTAAGCAGTAGAATAGAAATCCCATACATTTTGGGTGTATTGAACACGTAACAATCTGACTTATAACTCCATGAACATGCTGAGTTCACTTTACCAGAGGATTCTCACACTTTAATGGAGGAGGATGTTAAATCAGCACGGTGCCTGACTGCATGCCTGATCCTGCCCTCCCAGGGAGGAGGAAATATCTGCAGGCATCTCTCTCCTAGTGTCTCATTAGGTATGGGTTTCCCATGAAAAAGGCTAAGTTTGCCCCAAATCTGTTGGAGCTTGGTGGTCTGCAGAATGCCAAGGCCCACTGTGTGTAAGCCCAGAGTGCTTCTACTGGCATTGGCCATTGTGGGCCCTGCTTTTGATTCCCTAGCAACACAGCTCACTGGTGGGAGTGGCGAGTTCTGATTTGGTAGCGTTTTGTACCTGCTTTGCACAGATATGCACAAGATGCAAGGCAATTGGGAGTCAGGCCTGAGGTCTGATCCTGAGCTGCTGAGTACTTACAGCTCCTACTGAAATCAGTTGCAGATGTTCACGATCAAGCACAAGCTTGAGCATTGCTTTTGTAACTCGTGTTATGGATTCTGTGCCTTCTCCCTCCTTGAAGGGAAATTTTTCCTCTTTCTTCTAACTGTACCTGTGCAGGGCCATTTATAGTAACAATTGTGATGTACATCCCCCCCATCTGAAATTAGAACTGGTATGTTCTGTGGAGAATAATTGTATCTGATCTACAAAAAGATGAATGTTAAGGAGGAGGGAATTAAAAAGAGATGACTTAAGAAAAAACAAAACAGACTAATCCCTCTTGGTTTATGAAGCAGGAAGGGAGCACTTTGTCAAGCTGACATGCAAAACCTACATTAGCAGATTCTGGAATGATGGATAGTAAAGAGAGCACTGTCTCCTATATTGGCTTTAGCTGATTGCTCAGATGTATGGGATAGTTTGGCTTTGCGATGTGGACAAAGTCAAAGCTTGTATCTAGAACAAACGCTCACTTGCAAATTGTACAGGAGTGGAAAACTTCTTGACATGGTTCAAAAGTGAGATTTAATTGCATGGTAAAACTCCGGTAAGTTTCTGTGCCTGTGTCCAACATCAGTGGTGAGTGTCAGTTGTGTTCTCTGCTTCTCTAGCAGTGAGACATAAATTCTGACCATACTGATGGGTAACAGGATTCAAAAGTCTCCTCTGGAGAAAAAGGTTTTATCTCTTTGTCTACTGGATAATAATTTTGGATTCCAAAGCTTTTTATTGTAGGATTTTTATTACATTTTTGTTCTTTGTGCCCCTCCTTGGCAATTGGAAGATGCAATGTTTCGAGAAACGAATCAGTTGTACAATAATAATTTAATAGGAACAAATACAATGAGGAGTCTGGTGGCACCTTAAAGACTAATAGATTTATTTGGGCATAAGCTTTCGTGGGTAAAAACCCACTTCTTCAGATGCAACAGGAATCTAATAGGAAAATGCTGTTTTTCATCAAGGTTCCTATTGCATGGAGTTGTTTGAAATGTGTTTTCCTTAAGTAGAAGAGCCAGAGTCAGTGTGTTTGGCGTTTACTGCAAAAGTATGGCAGTGCCAATAACTCGTTCTTGTTGTGGACAGAGGGGAAAAGATCGGTAGAGAATACTTATGAGTGTCTCTGGTGTGATGCCTAGATTTGCCTGGTTTAAGTATTCCCTGGTATAGTAAAGGTTTAAGAATTTTGCGGGAATAGGTTGTGCCATGTGGTATATATTGAACAGGCTTCTAGCCTGCTCAAATACTGTACTAAGGCTGATTTTAATGAACTGAATAGCACTATGAGCTCCAGAAAAACCTCTCATAAGCAAATTTGCTACCTCTCAGAAGTTTGCCCTGATTTGATATCGATGAGGATTCTATAGGAAAAAAGAACGGTGAGGATAGCAAGAAAAAATTCTGACTGAGGGGCTGTGGCGTTGCAGTCCCATGCGCAAGGTCTCAGTGTCTGAAGTGGGGAGCAGGGCCCTGTCCCAAGGGACAGGAGCTGCCACTGTTGGTTGATGGCGGGGTGGGATCGCTCTGCAACCCCTCCCCTCCCTCACAGGGCCTCCCAACTCTCCCCCACCCCCAGATAAAAAGAGCTAACACAATTTCCCCAAAATGAAATGAAAAATTATATATATAAAAAAATTTCACAGAGCTCTATTTTTATATAGGGATCATTAAATTTCTCTAGTCTGACCTTCTGCAAATCATAGGCCATGGAATATCACCTGATGATTCTTCAATTGCCAGTTAGATCAGAAATAGGGCCTATAACTTCATTTACAGTCATAGGGTAAAATTTTCAAAAGTACCTACATCACTTAAGCTCCTGAGTCTCATTTTCAAAAGTGACCTAGACACTTTGGAGTCTGTCATTTAGACACAGTTGTTGTTGTTGTTCATAGGGTTGCCAACCCTCCCGGTTTCACCAGGAGTCTCCCGGAATCAGGCTTTATCTCCTGGAAGCTACTGAAGCCAATCCAGGAGATTTTAAGCTGTTAAAAGTCCGGTGGTGTAGCGGGGCTAAGGCAGGCTCCCTGCCTGTCCTGACCTCACACGGGTCCCGGAAGCGAAAACATGTCCTTGCAGCCCCGGGGAGGGGCGCGCGGGAGGGGGGCGAAGAGAAGGGAGTCTCCGCGTGCTGCCCTTGCCCTGAGCACTGCCGTTGCCCTCCGCAGTTCCCATTGGCTGGGAGCTGCAGGGGCGATGCTTTCAGACAGGGGCAGCACATGGAGCCCCCTCCCCAGGGGCCGCAGAGACGTGCCGGCTGCTTTCAGGAGCAGTGCGGGGCCAGGGTAGGCAGGGAGCCTGCCTTAGCCCTGCTGTGCCGCTGACTGGGAGCTGCCTGAGGTAAGCGCCGCCCAGCTGAAGCCCTTACCCGCTACTGTACCTATCCTCCTGCCCCAGCCCTGAGCCCCCTCCCACACCCAACCTCCCTCCCAGAGCCTGTACCCTGCACCCTAACTCCCTCTCAGAGCCCTCACCCCCTCCAGCACCCCAACCCCTGCCCAGCCTGGAGCCCCCTCATGCACCCAAACTCCTTCCCAGAGCTTGCACCTGTACCCCAACTCAGCCCGGAGCCCCCTCCCACACTCCGAATCCCTCAGCCCCAGCCCAGAGCCTACAATTCTTCCCTCAACCCAACCCTCGCCCGGTGAAAGTGAGTGAGGGGAGGGAGGGGGGATGGAGTGAGCGGGGCGGGGCCTCAGAGAAGGGGCTGGTGGGAGCAAGGGTGTTTGGGTTTGTGTGATTAGACAGATGGCAACCCTAGTTGTTCATCATGAGTAAAATTCAATAATGAGTGAAAAATTTTTAAGTGTTGTAATTGCTCTGGCTATACAAAAATATATTAAGTATGTTGTAAATAACTCATGAAGTATGTGGACATAAAAAGCTACATTTGCACTGTATTGCCTAGGGAATACTGACCAAACACATCTATAAAAGCCACGTTAGTATGTCAGTGTTATGTTGACAGCATACACGCAGAAGTTAGATAAACATAAATTTTTTTTTTTTTTTTGGAAGATTGTAATGTAATGCTCCTTTATTTCTCAGAATCAGGAATCTTAACATGCAAGAACCAAAAACCAGAGACACACAAAGGAGGCTGCTCCCTTATGCAGAGTCTCACAACTCATCCCACCTTTCTCTGGGCTAACTCTTTGCAGGCTGACTGCTAAAGAACCAGAGTGCACTCTTCCTTACAGAGGCCCAGAGTCTGCAAGGAGTACAAGGAAAACTCCTGAGAATTTTAAGTGGCAGCTTATAATGTTAACAGTTTTCAATACAGCCCAGTCAAGAAATATAAAAACACAAAATAGATCTGTTGGTGTCCTGCAAAGAGACTAGTTTATTGTAGAAGGAACTCCTTGGTTTATGCATCTGGTTTTGCTAGTGGAATGAAGCAAATCTAAAGAAGAGTTTTCCTTAAGTGCCTCTAAAAAAATCTTAATTATCTCTGTGAGATTGTTAGTGTAAAAAATAGTCCTCTAGGAGTTTGTTGTTCAGTTTTTTGAGAATAATGGACCAATAATTTGTAAAACCCAGTTGCTTCTGTGAAGCCATTGGTCAGTAAGAATGGTTTATAATTGCTGATGAATGCTCTCATATATGCTCTCATAGTCAAGGATATATTATCTCAGAGTACCAGACTGTACTGTATCAAGGATACACCTTATTTCAAATGTGGCAGCTCACGTCCTTAGGTAGGCAGACATTATAAAATATTATTAGTAATTTTCTGAAATCTCAGCTCTCTTTCAATATATTGATTTTACAGTTGATCTGACTCTTATGGCTGTGAATGGATTGCTTCAGTGTGCTTTACTGCTCTTTTCTCCTGCTACACTCCCAGCTGTTCACTAAGATCTGAATCAGTTGGTTATCTAATCTACCTTGATTATAACCTTGTGATGATGGGAGCTAGTGTTTTTCCCTTCTGTATTTATGCCCCATGACTGTAGAATGCACTTTCTGCTGCTGTTGATAATTGTTGGTCTAGGTCGATATTTTAAACAAGGTTAAAGAAATGTTCCGTATGTTTGTTGCTCCTTTTAATTGTTGTTAATCATGGATATTTTCCTAGAGCTGAATTATACACTGCCCTCAACTCCCCCTGCGAAGGGTGATTTTAGAAGAGATGTGTTTTGTATTATTGGAGCAAGTCGGAACTATTCATTGGCATATGTTGTTTTCTTTTTCCAAAGTGACATGTTTGTATCTTCCTCCTAGATGCCATTTCTACAACTTTTAATTTCCTGATTTAGCTTGGTCTGTGTCAGAGGAATCCCATTTAGAAGAAGAGCATATAGTTTTTTGCAGCCTTTGTCAGATCGTGCTAGTTCCAATAGCAGCAATGTTAAGTGGCGCTGTTCCATGTGTCGTTGCGTTTGGAAGGATGAGGAGCGTAGATTTTTAAATAAAACTTTTGCATTTCCACACCCTCAAATTTCTTCTCAACTGAATTATCACTTGGACAACAGTCTGTCAGCTTTTATTATTCATAACATTTTAACTAGAGTTACTGTGATAGCTGTCTGAATTGAAATACCGATTGCTTTTTCTGGGAACATAAGGCATGTAACGTTAGACAGTAAATGTTAACATTCCAGTGTTTTGGCTTGTAAACTCTTAAAGTGTAAGATGTCTTATTCTATGTTAGTTCAGTGCTTACTACAGTGGGGTCCGTACATAAGAACAGCCATACTTGTTCAAACCAAAGGTCCATCTAGCCCAGTATCCTGTCTTCCGACAGTGGCTAATGCCAGGCGCCCCAGAGGGAATGAACAGAACAGGGAATCATCAAGTGATTCATCCCCTGTTGCCCATTCCCAACTTCTGGCAAACAGAGGCTAGGGACACAATCCCTGCCCATCCTGGCTAATAGCCATTGCAGGGGTCCCTATACGCTGACCTAATACAAACACTAATAATATGTGGCTATTTTTGCTGGGTTAGTGCTGATGATTACATATAAGGATTACTCACATGTAACACATTGAGGGATTGGACCCTTAGTCATTTTTATATACTTTTTTTTTTTTTAAATGAAAAAGTGAGTGAGTTTAGTCTTTTTCTTCCCCACTCAGCCTACACTTGAAGTATATTGCCCTCTGGAAGGATGTTACTTCAGTTGCAGTATTAATCCCTGATGCTTGCTAATTTTTTTCCTATCTCTTTGGGCAATATTTCAGTGTTCTTCATCTGTTTCTCTCAGAGCTACTAATGATTAGCTAATATTTTTTTGTAACAGTTGGGTTGTTAAAGTGATTGATAATATACGTTGACTGCAGTTATTAAATATCAGTCAGCTCTCCCATTTAAAAATACTATTCATATACTTGTAGCAGTTTCAGTTTCACAAAGTTGGGTGAAGTGTGTCAGACTTTTAAAACAGACTAAAATTTCGATCTGAAAGTACCAGTTGAGATCTAGATGACAGGAAACCAAATGACTAATCTGTACAGTACTTCATTATTACAGAAGGAAATCTGCATGGGCACAATAGGTTTATCACTTTCCCCAATTTAAATTTTAAAATATTTAATTTCCTTCATGTAAAATCCTCCTTCCATTTTCAGAATTCTGTGGCTCTCCTTTAATCTTTACCCTCAATTAAAAACATCTCCTGTCACCTCTTACTGATACAAGTGGGCACTTACACAATTTAAGTGTGCTTATTCATTACATTTACTCTAACGTACACTTAATGGTATTATGAGGTGTTGGTAAATTTTGGGAGAACATTTTACGGCCTTTTCCCAGAGATCTTGCTACAAACCAATGGTACTCAAGTGGATAACACATTCCAAGTAGATACTACAGCTGTGCATGGTGCCTTGTGAATTGCACGTGTTTCTTAAATCTTTGGTTCTGCCCTGAGCTGTCAACACTTCAGTTAGGCTAAGGGGCATGCTATCTGCTACATATAGTGGCAATTACCATGATTTTGCAAAGAGATTCTCACCCCATTTGTATCTTGGCTAATTTTTTCCCCATTTTTATTTTGTCATTATTAACAACCATGACTTTTCCATTCATGTATTAACAAATATTGTAATTCTTAGCCCGTATTTGTTATATTGAAAAGATGTTTTTGTGTTTGGTCAAATTCTGTGTATTTTTGGTCAAATTCCCCAAAATGCTAACCATATCTCATAAAATCTGGCTGATCCTGATATAAGGCTGTCTATCTTTTCCCCCCATTGAATGGATTTCACATACTTCATTTCTCCATCTCCATGCTAGTAATCTGTTCTTTTCCAAAAAGGGGCTATTGTAGATCTGACTTCTGGCAGTAGTTGTGTTTTCAATGTGTCCTTCCTTGAGTCAATAACCTCCTTTAGATTGTAACCCGGTAGAATTGCTATGGGTTCTGTGAGTAGCCTAAATGGAGTGGGTAGTTTTTCTTTACTGGTATTCAATCTGCCTATTCCAATGGGGATTATTGAGACTGTGATGGAAATCCATACAAACGGGCATTTCCACTTTTTAATGAAAAGTTTCTGTTGGGGCTTTAACCTCCTGACAGGGCGGTATCTTCCTTCTCTGAGTCCCTAAGATTTGTGCATGTGTATTATCAGCATGTTGCATTTTCCGCATACACAGCAGAAATGCACTGGGCCCTGTTCTTATTTTTATATGACATTCCAATGTTACCTCTAGACTTAATTAATGCAGGGCACAAAACTCACTGATTACATTTGGAGTGTATTCTTTCTGACTTTGGCCCTTTGCATCGATAAACTTGTATTAAGAGCCGTTAGTTTATTTAACATTACGTTGAAGCTACAAATATTTATTTTTCAGTCCTAGCTGACCCTTGGGGAGCAATTTCTGATTTAATTGGTGTGACAATCTCTACCCCTGTGTTCACCCTTTTTACAAGACTATGATAAATTTTGTACCAAGTATGCCCTGTGAGGTATCATTTGAAAACTCATAATCCGCTGAACATTAAAGTAGTGGTTAAATATGTGTGGCAACACGGTTTGTAAAGTTATAAAATTCTACTGTATAAGACATATTCCAACTATGGGGAAACAGCTTCAAACCAGTTCCCCGGGGACAAAAGGCTAGCCAACGCCTCAGCCAGGTATCAACAAAATCAAATGGACTATCATCTGTTACGTGGCCATTCTTTGGCAGGAAGAAGAGTATAAGCAAAAACATTTACATAGCAGCAAAGAAAACAGCTTGGAGGTTCCTGTCCCCCAGACCTCTTGTCTTCTGAAACTGAGCTGGAAATGATCTTCAAAGGGAAAAGAGAACTATAAGAAATGAGAAGAGATTCCCCCAAAATACTCCTGCCTTTCTCTCTGCCTATGAAGCCACAACACCTGAAAGAGAGAGAGAGAAAACTTTGAACTAGGAGTAGGGTCCTGGCTGAAAGGATTTCAGCCAGTGAGACTGCAAAAGTGTGTGGTGAGAGACATTTTTATTTAAATTCGTTAAGTTAGGTGTTAGTTGGATTTTACTTTTTAGGTTCTTTGTAACCAATCCTGACTTTTATGCCTCATTACTTGTAATCACTTAAAATCTTTCTTTCAGTAGTTAGTAAACGTGTTTTATTGTTTTATCTAAACCAGTGTGTTTGGATTGAAGTGTTTGGGAACCTCCATCTGAGATAACAGGGTCTGTGCATATCATTTTCTATTAATGAAGCGATGGACTTTCTATGAGCTTGTATTATCCAGAAGCAAAAATCTGGGCAGTACGAGATGCACACTTCTGGGGGGGGGGGGGATGTCTGGGGCTGGAAGTTTGCTGGTGTCGCCATATAATATAGTACATGACTGGCGGGCTAGAACACTCATGTAACGTAGCTGGGAGTAATTTACATGCTAGAGGCTGTGTGGGAGCAGATCAGGAGTGGTTATTCTCACAGCAAAGCTGTGTAAAAGGCACCCCAGGTTAGAGTTGAGGGACACAGCTGGTCAGCAGTCCAGATTGTACCCTGAGTAATGTCACAATTGCTTCAAAAATGGTCAGGCATGCAGTGCAGAAGAGATTTTACTGAAGTTTAGATTTTTTGTAATCTTTGGTTTCCTTTCCCACCAATAACCTTGTAAAAGATGCTGTATCCTTAGCATTCCCATAGTTCTTTCTCTCTTTAATAATCAATTTCATGACCTTGCTGTTATCTCTCCTCCGAACTTTCCTTTTGCTAATTCAGTTATATCACAAAAGCCTTCACCCTACCATTCCCAGAAGGCAACAAGGTTATGAACAATGGAGAGCCAGAGGGGGAGGACAGATACTTCATTCATGCCAAACTCTGGGCTTAGAAATCATTCCCTCTTCTTGATGTGCCAGGATACTTGTCACATGGATTAGAGTCTTTTAGAAGTGATATCACTCGTTAAAGTAAATTAAATTAATGTTGTTATTGTGTCTTCATTGATTATCTCAGCTGCTACAGGTGGGCTTTCTACGCATTGTAACTGATCCAGAATTTGGCAGCTAGCACACCAACTTTCAAGAGGGATGCTGTTGGTTTCCGGTAAAATGTATATTAATCTCAGGTTTCTTCTCTTCTATAAGCTTTTGTGTTAGTTTATCATATCCAACTGTTGTTGACTCTTTATATGCAAGGTCCTACAAGAGGTGTATCCCTTCAAGGACTTCGGGGGTTCAGCTTTTAAGGCTAGCAGTAAAATTTTTAAAAGTGCCTCAGGGCATGGCAACACTTGCAGATGTAGAGCACTGTGGGTTAAACCCGCCTTCGTAGAGCGCAGTAGGGAAAGCGCTGCAGTCTATCCACACTGACAGCGCACTGGCGTGGCCACATTTGAGGCACTTGCCATGGCATTGGGAGCAGTGCATTGTGTGCAGCTATCCCAGCATGCAAGTGACTGCAACGTGCTTTTCAAATCGCGGGGGTGGGTGGGGTGGAGTGTGACAGGGAGTGTGTTGTGTGTATGTGGGGAGAGAGAGAGTGGGTTTTTGGGATGCTGAGAGTGCGTCAGCATGCTGTCTTGTAAGTTCAGACCCCCCTCCTCTCTCTGACTCACTCAAACAAATAGTAAATATTTGCTTTTTCTCGGAGCTGATAAGCAGCCGACTTCTCCAGAACAGAGCTTTGAAAGGGCATTTCCGCATTTCTGCAGCCGATTTCACAACAATGAGAAGAGTGGCCACTTGACTTAAGGGGATTATGGGACGTTTCTGGAGGCTGATCAGAGCGCAGTAGAGCAACACCTTGTTCACACTGGCGCTGCAGCGCTCCAGCGGGGGCACAGCAAACGTTATTCCACTTGCCGAGGTGGAGTACCAGCAGCGCTGTAGCTGCGGAGTCAGTGTGCTCTACATGCCTTGCCAGTGTGGATGGGTAGTGAGCTAGTGCGCCCGGGGCTCCTTTATTGTGCTGTAACTCGCAAGTGTAGCCAAGCCCTAGTCTGATTGAAAGTGAACAGTAATTAGGCTGCTAAGACCCAGCTCCTCAAAGGTCTCTAGGCCCATAACTGCCTTTGATTTCAATGGGAGCTAGGGGCCTAGATACCTTGGAGGATTTGGGCCCAAGTTACTTTAGGCACTCTTGAAAATTTTACCCTTTTTCCTTGTATACCACCATGACATGCTGAGGCTTTTTTGCTCATAATGGGCAGAAACGCTAAGGCACAAAGGGCTGGATTTTTAAGGTGCCTACAGCTGCAGGTAGGTGCCTATCTGCATCTTTAGGCACTTAAATACCTTTTAAAAACCTGGCCCAAGATGCTTTGAAATATTAACTAAAGGAGCAGTGAGTCTTCAACCTTTGTTTTCAGGCAGTGGCACCCAGTCTGGTTTTGTCTGCTAGTCCTTTGTTAGTAAGTGATCCAAAATGGATTCTAGATTTATATCTATATAGGTATAAACACTATATATTTTTATATGCTGTAGATTGTAACTAAATATTTTAGTTTACTTAAAGGTGAAAGTTTCATAAAAATCAGGTGGAAAACGATGTTATATGGAAACTAGATGTATACAGACCTGAGGAAGTGTGATGTTCCTGGGAGTTGGGAATGGTACTTGAAACCTTTTGGCTATCAGCAGGCAGTGTTGCCTAGTGGATAGAGCACCATGCTGGGACTTAGGAGCCCTGGGTTTTATTCCTGGCTCTGCCACTGACCTAATGGGTGATTTTGGTCAAGCAGGGTGGATAAAAATCAATGATTTTTAAAAAAAAAAATTTAAAAATTGGATTTTTTTAATTTAAATCGGATTTTTTTGATAAAATGCTTTGTAGGAAAAAACCTACCTAAAGATAGTTTTAATTAAGATACACTATAGCTCAAAGATATCTCATCATGGAATAGGGATTATAAGTTCTAATTCTATAGTATGAGACAATATATTCATGTAATGTTTAAGAAACATTTTGTAAATGAGTTCCAATAGTTCATGGATTAGGGACCCAATTTTATGGGGTTCCACAGGCTTCTGTATAGATTATTTTGGTCTACCCAGTGGGACTCAGTGCTCAGTCTAAAGATACCATCCGAGATGCTTAGTTTTGCAGTTCTCAAACTGTGGATTTGTAGTCTCCAGAGGTAACATGCTTGTTAACAGCAAAAATGTTTTTAAATAAATAAATATATAGAGGTGAGAAATAACAGACCTCAACTCTATTGTCCCTCTGCAATTTTGTGTACACAGAGTCAATCCCTTACCTCTCTCTAAAAGTGCAAAGTTTCAAAAAGTTCAATGAATAGAAGATTGTTGGGGGCGGAATAGATCTGGACAAGGAGAAGAAGTTTGGAGATAAATGTGAGAAGCGAGGGACATATGCTTGTTTTGTTAAAATATTATGTATGCTGTTGAAGAAAAAAATCCAGAATAATTAACATTGTTGTTTTAGTTAAATAAAACAATTTAAATGTCTGTCTGGTGGTGATCTCCTCCTAACACAGCATGGCAAGAAAATCCTCCAAATATTAATGATTAACCTGTTGAATTGGAGATAGTTCCCCTCCCAATGACTTCATAAATATCTGCTTTAATTACTTTTGGTAAATGAACTAATCAAACAATCATCCATTTTCTGATATAGCTGTAAAACTAATCTGAAAAGTTTTCAAAATAAATCACTGTTTAAAAATGTATAGTGTGTACCTTCTAAAAATGAAACCTACATCTATCTCTGAGTTGTGAAGAATATGTATTAAAGTTATAACAACCAACAAGAATGCACTTTTATGTAGAAAACCATGATTAAATCGAGTCTTTCTGACTCGTGATTTAAATCAAATCCACCCTGTGGGCAAGTCACTTCCCTTCCCTCTGCCTGTTTCCCTATCTTTAAAAAGTGGATAATGATACAGTACTGACCTCCTTTGTGCAGCCTATTGAGATCTACTAATGAAAAGTTCTATATAAAATCTCCAGGTATCATTATTATTGTGAATATAATATAAGAGCTAGGTATCATTATTAGCATATACTTCTGGAGTGAGGAAATATTTAGTATATTTTGTAATAAACTGGTTAGTGTGTATGTGTACAACTCACCTATACTGAATGGAATTAGAATGGCTTATGAAATTCTGCCCTAGGCCCTTTAATTCTGACAGCTAGCGGAGAGTCTCTTCTAACTCAAGTAGTGAAGGCCTGATTCTTCTGCTCCAGAAACATTTGATTTTTCTCCCTGCTGTTGCTGTGAATTTCTGGCCGTGGTATGCAATGTACTGACAACCGTGAAGTCTTTGGTTGCCATGGATTTGTTACATTATCTTTTCGAAGTAAGCTGGTACTGTTGAAACATTTTACAATGTACTCTCTGCCAAGGATGTAAAATGAGTTAATTGAAAAAACAATTTTGCTGGAAAATTGCTCTATAAATAATGTTTTATTCTACCAGCTTCTGTTTGGAATATAGTGAAAGATGAAGGAGCTGGGGGAATAAGGGGGCAAATGAGCTTTCTCAAAAAATAAAACTAGAGCATCACCTTATCCCATAGTTAAGTGGCTTCCTACTTACAGAAAGGTTGTTGCTAGTATCTGCTTGAGCAAACTTGCCCTAAGAAAGGGACTAGCAAGAAGAATTTTTGCTACAAGCTGAGGAAGTATCAGTTGGAAGTGACGGAGGAGGAGAAAGGCCTGGGTGTATTGGTTGATCGCCGGATGAGCCATCAATGTAATATGGCCGTGAAAAAAGGCTAATGCAATCCTAAGATGCTTCGAGTGAAGTATTTCCAGTAAAGAAAGGGAAGTGTTAGTATTGTTATACAAGATACTAGTGAGACCTTTTCTGGAACACTGGGTGCAGTTCTGGTCTCTTGTATTAAGAAAGACTAATTCAAACTGGAACAGGTGCAGAGAATGGCTCCTAGGATGATCCGAGGAATGGAAAACATACCTTGTGAGAGACTCAGAGGTTGGCTTGGTTAGCCTAACCAAAGGAATGCTCAGGGAAGATGTGATTGCTTTCTATAAATACATTAGAGGGATAAGTACCATGTAGGGAGAGGAGTTATTTAAGTTAAACACCAATGTGGGCACAAGAATGAAGGGATATAAACTGGCCATCAACAAGTTTATGCTTGAAATTAGATGAAGGTTTCTTACCATCAGAGGAGTGAAGCGCTGGACCAGCCTTCCAAGGGGAGCAGTGAGGGTAAAAAACCTAACTGGCTTCTAGACTGAACTGGATAAGTTTATGGAGGGGATGGTCTGATGGGACTGTCTACAATGACATGTGACCCATCGGCGACTGCTAGCAGCAAATATCTCCAATGTCTGGTGATAGGACACTAATTGGGGAGGGCTCTGAGTTACTACAGAGAATTCTTTCCCGGGTGTCTGTGTGGTGGGTCTTGCCTACATGCTCAGGGTCTTAAGTGATTGATTGCCATATTTGAGGTCGGGAAGGAATCCCCCCCCCCCCGCCAGGTCAGATTGGTAGAGGTTCCGGGAGTTTTTTTACCTTCCTCTGTAGCATGGGGCACTTGCAGGTTTAAATCCGTGTAATGGTTCTGTAAGTTGAAGTCTTTAAACCGCAATTTGAGGACATCAGTAACTCAGCCAGAGGTTAGGGGTCTATTGCAGGAGTGGGTGGGTGAGGTCCTGTGGCTTGCAATACGCAGGAGATCAGACTAGATGATCATGATGGTCCCTTCTGACCTTAAATCTATGACTATAAAGAGTGAAGCTGCTGAACAAAATCACTTTATTCTTAAGAGATGCACAGGGCCAGTATTATGCATGAACGTGTTTACTGTGGACATCCTAGGAAATAGGCTAGTGCAAGGAGAAATCCCAGTGCTTCGATAAAGCAGTTTTTGAAGAGAACAGCTTTGTGGAGAGCAGGTAGAAACCAAACAGTAGTGGTGGTGATGTGTTGATGAGATTCAGAGTTGCTGATGGATTGATGTTGGTTTATTTAATAGCATTGCAAATAATGCACACTTTTTTTTTTAATGGTTTATAGCACAGTCTTTATGGATTAGGTCGTGAATGGGACACACATTTTTTGGTAGTAATTTTAATTGTCACTTTTGTTTCCAATAAAATGCATTACTTGTCACAAGGGAGCTTTTTCCACAGCTACAGTGCATTTAGCGTACCATAGCAACGGTCAGACCCGGACCGGTGAAGGCTCCCTCTAGTCTAGTTGCTCGTCTCCATTACTGGCAATGTCACATGATTCATCTTGATGAAGTAAAATATCCATATTGCAACTAACGGTGAAATATCATACCACAGGGGGAGAAACTTTCTTGATTCCTGCTGGAACCAAGTGATTGTCCTGATAAGTAAATACTCCCATATGTAATTGTATATGGAGAGAGAGTGTTAGATGCAGTCATTCTAGATCAAAAGTTAGTTCATGTAGCATGGGTTATTCACTTTATTATCTAAATGACTGCAGTTCCCCCCCCTCACCACAAGTACTTGGAACTATAACTCTACAATAAAATGCTTTTTTTGGTGATAGTTTGAAGACTGTGAATTAGAAAGTAGGAAACATCAACGGCTCATTAAGTGGAGTACAAAGCAAGTGTCACTGAACTGAGTTTTCCTCTATTTCAGCAACAGCGCACAGTATATAGACTGACACTGGTGAAAGCTTGGAACGTGGATGAACTCAAAGCTTATGCTGAGCTGGTGTCCCTTGGTAAACCAGACTTCATTGAAGTTAAGGTGAGCTGCGTATCAGTGCTTTTCCACTACATAGCTTCTATTTTTTTTCCTCTCCACTTTCTGTAACACAATAATTCAAGATTACCCGAGCACTGAGCAAATAAATGACACAAGCATGGCTCTCCCACCACAAGTGGCTCGCACGCTCCTGGACAGGGGAGGCACACCGCTGCATGGAAGGGACTCCTGTCTGGGAGCGTGCAAGCCTCTTGTACACATTAGCACAGAGGTCCCCACACTGTGGGGCACGTCCCCTTGGGAGGGCCTAGAGGAATGTTCAGGGGTGTGTGCGGTTGCTGGCACCTCACTCCGCTACCGACCCCAGGCCTGGGGTCCTAGCTCCTGGCCCTGTGCCCGGGCCTTGCTCCTAGCCCCGCCTCAGCCTTGGCCCCCTTAACTCTGTCCATGTCCCCCGCTCCCGGAATTGCAGTCCTACTCCCGGCCCTGGCGACTACTGCATTAGCACGACCAGGGACAGCTGCCAATGAGCTTGGTGGCGGCCCCAGTGTGCAGGGCTGGGACGGTACAGCCATGCCGGAGGAGCTGCCTAGGCTGGGCACTGACTCCTGCAAACAGTGGCCTGACATGCTGCTGCAGTTCCTGGCCTAGTCACTGGCCATGGCCCTGCTCGTCTCGCTCGTTGTCGCTAGCGTCCTGCAACTCCATGGATATCTGCTTTATATCTGTGGACATAAATTTGGTATCCTTGGAGGGTTGCAGGCACAGTGCCACCAGCACAGAGACGGTATGTGGGCCAGAGTATCTCATGCTTATGTCCTTTAAGGGGAGAACGCATGCATTTTGCCTGTCAATGGAAGACTCTGCATATGGGAAGAAAGAGGTGGGAAACCTTCTTGGGGCTTCTCCATTCCTCTTGTCAGCCCCTGTACACGGCCCTCAATTACAGCTGGCTGAAAATTTTTGCAATGTACAATTTCAACATAAGCTGTATAGTTCTTAGGGTATGAAAACGACTCGTGCATTGGCTTTCTCATTTAAATTTGGATGGAAAAAAGGGGCGTTTTTTTCACAATGCACTTGGTACTGTACATTAAGACAGCAGCTAAGTTATAGAAGAGAAAAGTGGATAGTTCAATACCATAAAACACAAATAATTGGCTGGCATATTCACCTGATAGAAATAGACTATCAGCAAACTAGGTGAACCTCCATCTATTGCAGATCCTGCAATAGCCTCCGTTTCTCCACTTGAGTCATCACAGAGCTTTTAAATTGAAATGCACTGTCCTGTTATTTTAATGCATAAGAACTGCAGCAGTGTATATGTCCTTAAAAAGCAAGCTTAAATATGAAGCACCCTATTACTTACAGCATTTGCAGGCAATGCCCATTCAAGATGGGATTTTTCTTTTCCTGAGAACTGAACTGATCTGATCACTTTCTGAACCAAATGGCACAGCTGTCTATGCATCAGTGGAACATTTTTAGATTTGGATGACATTTCCGTCTCTTTAAAATGTCATGAAATTTTCTGACACTTTCCTGCAGCTGAGATTTGCTTGACACTTGATTATTTTGTTTAAATGGACTGTAATTTATAGTCAATGAAGGACAAACACTGCCTCATGGGTTTTTCAGTGGATTTTTTATTTTTAGTGCTTTTATTTTGGGGCAAGGCTTTTTTTTTTTAACCGTTTTTCTTTCATCTTTCAGTTCTTTAAAATGGGTGTAACATTTTAAAGGGGGTAAATTTTGTGCTGCATAGGAAAAAGCATCTCACACTAAATATAGCATTAGGCCAACCAGTAACCTTATTTGTTCCACATAGTTTTATTTGCCAGTTTCTGCTAAACAGCAGCATTTCTGAAGTGCAGAGGGTTTGGCTCAGTGGGGAAGGTGCAATAGTTTACTCCTCTTACTATGCTATCTCTGTGAATGTGATTACATGGTTTCTTACTTCAAGAGTGAAACTGATTTCCCTATTATTTTTTGGCCTCCCTTTCCTCTTGGCTGGTATCGAGAAATTGTGCATCCCAACAAGGATGATAGAGACACAGTTGTGACCACTTATACCCCAGTGAAATAATGCCAACATGGGAAGGCAACACCTACATCTTTGTCTTAACAACAATGGCTTATATCAGTTGCAATGACTTTGTCTTGGGATGTTTTATCTATTTACTTAAATTATTTTCCCCATTTGTACCTGAGCTCTGGCTGCCTAGTGTGGGGATGAGGACTATCGAGACCTCAGCTGAGGTCAGGGCCCCATTGAGCTATGCTGTATGTAAGTATAATAAGAGCCAAACCCACTCCAACTATCCCCTTGTTGCAGTCAGTAAGGTCTGCTGGAGATGCATTTGGCCCAGGAACGTAATCCAACAGTTTCGGCAATACTATGTGGATTAAGTGCAATGAGTCAAAGTTTAAACTCCTAGCAGCATGGATGTCATGTAGCACTAAGAAGGGATTAGATCCAGGGGCTCTAAGTATCGCAGAGCCAATTCTTTCTTTCTGCACTTGCTGGGTACAGTTTTATGTATTACTTAGAGTTCTTAGGTGCTATTTAACTTCTTGATCTCACTCCTGCTGATAGACATAGGGGTCTGTCCTTTAGCGCAGCTATAATATTTTTGATAGAGTAGTGCCCAGGAGAGGATGTACAGAGCTCTTGTGATGTTGAAATTTCCCTCAGATCTTTCTTTGATTTACAAGGTGGTATTTTTAATCCTTTGGGAATGAAGTAGATGGAAGAACTCATTGGAGACCAAGAGTCATCACAGTCCTTTTTGCCCTAGTTACACTAGTGCAATGGGTTCAAGAAAGGAGACCAAGAAAAGGAAAAGGAATTAGGTCCTGGAGAGCATCTGCTACAAAATGAGGCTTCATCTGTGGGATTTTTCTGGTTAAATACTTGAAATAAATTGTTAGTTTTAAATGAATGTAGCTAATCCCCTGTTGCTCCAGAAACACTCTGGAGTGTAATGGAAGGTCAAAAGATCTAGAATGTAATTCTGCTTTCATTTACACATCTTACATTGGTGCAACTCTGTTGAACCCTATTCTTCTCTCACTTAGTGGAAACTAGCATTAATTTTGTTGTTGGCAGTGGTTACCCTTGTGTAACACCTCTGGGTCAGGAGAATGAGGTTTATGGAGATCAAAATTAAGAGATCTGACTTATTACCTTATCAGATTTTTACCTAGAAAGCCACCAGTTTATATTAATAAACACGCAGTATCTTGCATTTTTTTTCAAATCAAGCGCATTCATAGATTCATAGCATTTAGAGCCAGAAGGGAGCATTAGATCATGTAGTCAGATGTTCTGTATGCATAGGCCATTAAATTTCAGCAGGGGTTACCCCTACATTGGGCTCAACAACTTATTAGAGAAACATGTGTGAAATTTAATAAAAGATTCAGTGTTTGGATCCTTAATAATTAATACCAAAGATATGGAAAACAAAGTGCATATGCAGAAGATTAACTTATTTACAAAAGCTCTGGTGGTGCTACGGGGATGAAAGCCAGATAAGCACCCAGAAAACAAATACACCTTTAAATGGCTTGGTTTACACAGCAAATCTGTTACACTAACATTGTTCATTGTATCTGTGCCCTTGTGTGCACTTACTTCAAACCTCTCTCTGCAAACTGACAGTAGCTTTCAGACAATGTGTGTGTGAGCGTTCATGTGTACATACCCTCTTGCAGCTCTGACCCTGATTTTGCAGACCCTCACCAGTCAGTGAAGTAAACCTGGCAATTGTGTGTGCGTGGCCCTTTGTACATAATTGATAAACAGACACTAACTTACCCAGGAACAGTTCGCCTGGAGAGCAGGCTGGCGCTACTAAAGAAAGGCCCAATTGTGCAGCCCTGAGAACACTTGATTTTGGTAGGCTCATGTAATGAGGAAAGCCTCTAGGATCGGGCCCATAATCTGTCCACTTCCTTTGTCATCTTTGTATTTAACCAATTTCTTTCACTTAAAATAAAATATTGGGCCAGATTCCCAGTTACCCAAAGGCTATTTTACACCATGCTGCTACTTCAAGGAAGAGCTCTGGAAGGGTAAAGGGGCCTTAAGTATAAATGAGATTCAGGCCCAGTATAATTTCCAAAAGCCTTTGTCCATTCAGTCTTCTGACCACTGCTGCTGCATTTGTCTAGCTACACCGCTCAGCACTTCAGAGATTCTGGGCTAGTGTATAAGGGATGGTGGATCCAGTGTCAGTCAGAAGGAGGAAGGGCTTTCTGGAACTGCTATCAGAGGCTTTGCTATCAAATTAAAATGACCAGTTAATAGGCTGGCTGGGTAGAGCCACACAGAAGCATCTCCCCCGTTCTGCTTACCCGTATCATATTAAATGTTAAAGATTATGTAAGTGTTTAAAACAGAGGAAAATTAACTCTTCTTTAATGAGCTTTTACTTGCAAGAAGCGGGAGCTGATTGCCTTCACCTGTCAAAAAGCTATTCAGAGCCTGGGTAGCGTTCCATTCTGCAATTAGATGGAAAGAAGATGAAGTTAAGTCACGTGTCCTAGCGAGTGCTATAAAACAAAAACAACTGATGTATAATTTTCATGCTTGAGAAACGCTGACCTTTGCCGTTATCTACAGAACTCTAGGTTAAATGAGTTAGAGCTCAACAGAGAGAAAGGGAAATGCCAAAGCTGCACGCTGCATGGTGTGATTTTCAGAGAGGGTGAGCTCCCACTAAAGGCCCAGCCCCTTTGAATACCAGGCTAAGTAAAATTTTGTATTGGAAAAACATACAGCCAGCACTTTTTGCTATTCCTTTTTCAGGATAAGGCCCCGGAGTGGCAAATTGCATAGATATGTGCTTAACTCGAATTGTATCAGACATCCCACTGAAGTCAAATCAGTTACTTCAAGTTCAGGACGTGTGAACATTTTAGCAGGAGGTTGTATTTTTTTTTTTTTAAACGTTTCGGATTCTAGACACACCCTGTCAGGTATTTTGGGCTGAAAATTTAGTCATTTAACAAAATTTAGCATCATTACACATGTTTTCATGATGTGAGAGAGAAAACAATTAAAGCAGGTTACTTTTTTGTTTTGATTTAATTGTTCCCCACATTCTTTTTGCAGCCCAAACATTGCGGCATTGTTGTGTTGTTGTATCAATGTGTGAAAATAACCAGAAACCAATCTGAAAGACTCGTCTATTTTCATTGTCTAAGCCAAGAGTAATGTATAAAGTAAATAGCAGATATAAACCATGAAAACTGATGTAGCTATCTGAAAGTATTTGTTATCATTAAAAGTATTATTATGGCACAACTAACGTAAGGTGGTAGCCAAATCTGGACCATGATTTTTAAACACTGTCACCACTTAATGCCAATGGAGTAAATAATAACACTTATATAATGCTTTCCATCTGTGGATCTGAATGCTTTGTAAAGGTGGATAAGTATCATTATCCCTATTTTACTGATGCGGAAACTGAGTCATAAAGAGGGTGATTAGCATTAGGTTACACAGCAAATCAGTATCTTAGCTGGGGATCAGTTGTCCTGACAGCTAATCAAGTGCTCTATGGGCAGGTGTTTAAACAAACAAGAAACCAGCTAGATTTGGAACATGATGTCCTTTAAAACTTAATATTGCTTTTTTTCTTTAAATATCTATACAGTCCATTTCTAAATGTTAGAGTACAACCAACATTCATGGAAGTAGTCTTTATATTCATGACTAAACAGTTGAATTATTGGGTTGGCAGATATAATTGATGCAAATAAACTGATGTCCTTTAGTCAATCCACTTGAGCATGGATATAAAAAAACACATTTCAGGGAGGAGTAGCTGTGTATTATAGCTTTAGACAATATTAAAATCCAAATAATCTGCATTTTTATTGCAGAGTATTTGATCCATCAACGGGCAGTTTAAGGTAGTTATATTTGCCTTGGGTCAAGATTGCCCCAATTTCTGAGCAGTAATCCAGTCTCTCTAATAGTAGGTCAGCCACATTTTGATGGCAGCACTTTATTCTTTTGTCATTTCACACAGTACTCTGTTTAATGAACTTATAATCAGCAGTTTAGAAGATAAGAGAGTTCTCTTGTTCATAATAATTAAATTGGAAGGCCTGCAGTTTATTTTAGAAAAGAAGCAATACTCTCTCATTTTTAGTTCACAGGTAATCTCCCTCCACAGTCATTTGGATTAGAATGATTCATGATTGTTCAGGTCCTTGGAAAGGATCCAAATCTCAGTAGAAGAAACTCTCTGGTGACTGAGCAAGCACCAGACAGCACTCCTTTTTGTGTTTCTCATTCACTGTAATTACAGCCAACCTAGCACAAGACATTGTATAAAATCAGTGGTGAAAATTCAGCTCCATTACACCAGTTCAGTGGAGTTACTCTGGATTTACATGCGCAGAACCAAAACCACAAATTGGCCTGAGCATGAAAGACACTTTTGAAGAGGTTTGGATTTCAAGGTATTTGTCTGAAAGCTGTTAGTATAATTAGCATGCTGAAAACATGCATATTAAAGACTAATTAAGAGTGTCATTGATGTTTCCACTACGGAGAAGTTTATATATAAGCTATTGTGTATAATAGAACTGTTTCCTTTTTAATGGTTTGCTTCTTAGTAATTGCTATTTTCAGGTATTGGTGAAAAATATAACAGGACTGCTCTAATCAACCATTTATGTTTTACAGACATTGTTGGCACTGTTAATTAGCTCAAGTTTTAAGAAGTTGAAAGCTGATGTGCTTTTGTACAGTGTGTTGCTAAGATGATTTTCACTCGTGTGTGTGTGTGTGAGAGAGAGAGAATTAATCAACCATCCAAGTACTTGGTAATTCCATTTGCCACTGCATTCTCTTTGCTTGTAAATGATATCTTTGAAGTTTATTAAAGGAATGAGTCATGTTGTAGCTTCCTAGGAGTTTTTCCCCTCTGTAATCATACATTTTTCATGCTGCTCCAATCATAATCTGCATAATGAATGAGGGGAAAATATTGCTCTACAAAGCTGTTTCTATACAGCTGAGCCTTTGAGATATACATTACATTATTTGGGTATCTGGTTGCTTTTATATAGGCACGTTTAAAATCTCTTCAAACTTCCAGTGCAGGGTTAAATTAATGTACTTTTCTGTTCAGTACTCCCTCTGCGTCTCTTCTGTCTTGCACAGTGCATCTGTTACCTCACTGGTACTGAGCTACAGTATGCTGCTTTAATATCCTTCACTTGGGTAGATTAACGGAGGCAGCCCACCATAAATTAAAAATGTGAAAAATAATTGTTTCCAAAATGTGTGCAGTTTCTAATTAATGCTATTCCATTTCTTCTTCAGGACGTTTCCACTAGCCTAAGAGTCTCTGCTGCTTGTATGGTTTCAGAGTAACAGCCATGTTAGTCTGTATTTGCAAAAAGAAAAGGAGTACTTGTGGCACCTTAGAGACTAACCAATTTATTTGAGCATAAGCTTTTGTGAGCTACAGCTCATCACTTGCCCCCATTTCAAGCCTTTGCAGTGTAAGGACTTGGCCCTCTTTTTAGTGCTGAGCACATTCAACTTCAGTACCTAAATTTTAAACTCTTTGGGACAGTGACTGTCTTTTTGATCTGTTTGTTCTGCTCCTGGCCCAGTGGGGTCCTGGTCTCTGAGTGTGCTTGAGAGGTGCTACAGTAATGCACATGACATCGCTGGAGGTTTGAAAGAACAGGTTAGACAAACACCTGTTGGGAATGGTCTCCTTATTACTTAACCCTCCCTGCCTTGAGTGCAGGGAACTAGACTAGATGACCTTTTTAGGTTCTTTCCGGTCCTATATGTCTGATTCTATAATAAACATTAATAACACCTGCAGGATTGGGTCTTCAGAATGTAATGCTGGAAAGGATCAGGGCTCCATAAACATTTGGTGGAGATGCAAATACTGATTAAAAGAAACCGAAGTTTCTTTCCATGGAAAAAAGGTTTCAAAACATAATCCTCCATAGAATTGCATGTGCTCTGTTTTTAAAGGCACATATCTGATAGCATTTTGGGACCAAATAAAACATCCCCAATCATGAAGCAAAGATAATAAAATGGCCAGTGGGAATGTGGCGCCAACGGGGCCAACTTTTTACCGGAGTAGAGGAACTCCGGTAAAAGCAAGAGCACCTCTTGCCCTCACGCTCTCATTGGCCGTTGTATCATCTTTGCTACTTGTTTGGGGATGTTTTATTTGATCACAGAGATGCACTTGGCCATAAGGGGTGTGAAGGGATGGCATGGAGCCTTAACATGATGTAATTGGCTGAATTCACAGTAGATGCTTGAGTGAATACACTTCAGGGATGGCCTTGTGGATTTTTAAGTATCCAAAAGCTGTGTGAGTAAATCAGACCTGTAGATGGCATGTGGGTCAACAGAGCAATTTAATGCATCTCCTATGCCATATCCTTCATTTTGTGTACTAGCAAGGGGAGTTTGTAATGGTTTCCATGCTGATCCTTATTGACATTAACATCCATAAGAAATGCATGGTATTCAAACACTTATTTCCTTTCTAATATTTAAGTAGAGCTGGGCAATGTGATTTTCTTCCCTATTCACTTTGTACATTTAGAGCCCAGTCCTGTAAGGTGCCAGATGTCTCCTGAACAATGCTGAGCATTCTTGATTCGACTGCCTTCACTGGGAATTGAAGGGAGGGATTCTCCCATTGGTATAGGTATTTGACCTCCCCTAGACACGGTAGCTGGGTCGATGGAAAAATTCTCCTGTCAACCTAATGCTGTCTACACCAGGGCTTTGGTCAGTTTAACTGCATCACTGAGGGGGGTCTGGATTTTTCACACCCTTGAGTGATGTAGTTATACTGACTTAATTTCCTAGTGTAGACCGGGTCTTAGAAGGGAGGGAAGTGGCATGTTCAGAACCCTGAATTTATGAAAAATGTGTGGCTTCCCCCAAATATTCAAATGGTGCACATAAACTAATAGCCTGCAAAATTTCAGTGTAGATAGTGCTGCAGGTTTTGAATTGTAGAACTACAAAATAGCCTCTGAAACTAGGATCTTTTGTTTCTTTTTGCATGGCTGAAAAAGCCAAGGAGATCTTCTTTACCTTGTTTAAAAATCTACCTGTCATCTGGCAGAGGCCTTATGTTCCTGCTTTCATCTTGGAGCCAATATTTGTCCGAGTTACACTGTCATGAAAATAGAGCTAGGTACAGTAATGGGAAAAAAAAAATAAGCATACTTTTCTTTAAGCCAGAGGAGTTGTTACAACAGGAGTCTTTGTCACTTTTTTTTTTTTTTTTTTGAGTTCATATTACTGAGCAGTTCAGATTTTTTTTCTCTCAGGGTTGTTGAGAAATAGAAGTCAGGAGGTGGGAGTGAGACAGAGGGAGAAACAGAAAGAAGGTCTTTCTGAAGTGAAGCAAAGGAAACCAGGGTTGTCACGAGGAAGGAAGGGGGTGTTGGATGGAAGGAAGGAAGGAAGGGGCCACTGGTTAGGGATGCTGGCCTGGGATATGGGATACCAGAGTTCCATTTCTGGTTCCTCACAGGCTTCCTATGTAACCTTGTGGAAACCATTTGGTCTCTTTGTGCTTCAGTTCCCCATCTGTACAGTGGGGGTAAGAGCACAGCTCCACCTCCCAAATAGAGCTCCTTGTGCTTCGACCGAGTTGTTTGTGATTTAAGTCATGGTAAGTGAGGTGAGAACTGGACCCAGTGAGTTGAGGCTTTTGATATAAAATTCAGATCTTTCATTGTTGTGCATTCACAAATAGCACCTGCCTTCTGAGGGCTCTCCATGTGCACTTTACTGCTTTATACTGCTCCTTGACCCCCTTACAAATGAGCAGATTTGATCTCAAAGCTTTCCAAAGAGTCAGAGTAATTTCACACTTCATGCACTTGCACAGAGGGTTAGGAAACATTTGCATGCCTGCAGTATGACTTTTTTTTCTTTCCTTTGAAATTAGAATGGGAGTGTGCATCCTTGAGGTTTGGGTGGGCCATCAGTTTTCTTACCTTCGTCAACCCCTCCAGAACAATATCTAATGGGTTTGTTGTTGGCATTGTGTGTATTTTACTGTAATTCCCTACTGTCTGTTTTATGCAGGCTGTTTTATCCTTTTAGAATAGCAGTGGCAGGAAATTAAAATGGCCAGTAGTGAGTTATGAGATCTTGGGATGCAATCAGTTGCGGAAGTAGAACAAAGCGCATTACTATCAGTGGACTAGCTGACCTGTAGCAGCAGAAATGCAGTCTGTGCTGGCCTATAGCTAAGTCCACCATTTGCAGCAGCCCCACAAGATGGCTTCCAGTTGTGGAGATTTCTGTGGAAGGCAGGCTCTGGTTTCCAAAAATTGCATAGTCTGAACCACATTTTAATAATAATTGTCTCCTGCACATCCCATTCATAACTGTGTGGCCTATCTCCCCTTTTCTTATTTATGATCTCCTTTACACTTCTGGCAACTACAATTGTGTATCCTGAAAAGTAATAGTAGCGAGTTAGTGGGTGTATTTTCAATTGTCTCTTAAATAAATTTAGAAGCTTCAAATGAGAGCCAGTTCTTTAGGGCAATGGCTCTCAACCGTTCCAGACTACTGTACTCCTTTCAGGAGTCTGGTTTGTCTTGTGTACCCCCAAATTTCACCTCACTTAAAAACTACCTGCTTACAAAATCAGACCTAAAAATACAGAAGTGTCACGGCACGCTATTACTGAAAAAGTGCTTACTTTCTCATTTTTGCCATATAATTATAAAATAAATCATTTGGAATTGAAACATTTTACTTAGATTTCATTGTATAGTATAGAGCAGTATAAACAAGTCATTGTCTGTATGAAATTTTAGTTTGTACTGACTTCACTCGTGCTTTTTATGTAGCCTGCTGTAAAACTAGGCAAATATCGAGATGAGTTGATGTACCCCCTGGAGGACCTAACAAAATTTAATACGTGTACCCCTGGTTGAGAACTACTGCTCTAGGGAGCAAAATTTAAAAACCACTGGGACAGAGAGTTCATTTGTGAGGGGATGGAAGGAATTATTCTCTTGTAACTTTTTACATTTTGTTAGGCTGCTGTACATACAGTAATACTTTATACTGTGATAGTACCTTCCTTCCGAAGATCTCAAAGTTGTCTATGAACATTAAAGGTGTGGTTTTCAAAAGCACCTAAATGGCATAGGAGCACAAGCCCTATTGACTTTTGCTATGTTGCTGCTGCTGTTTTTTTTCACATCCTAATGCATTAAAGTGTGTGAGTTGGAAGGGGTGGATTAGTCCCTATTTTACAGAAGGGGAAATTGAGGTGTGGATTACCAAAAATGGTGGAGAGAGAGCCTTCCGCAGAGGTGAGAATATCTCTTTATTCCTATGTCCTTGCTGCAAGACCGTCCTTCCCCATCCAACACACACTTGGCTGATAATATGGGTGAAATTGTCAAAAAGGAGGTCACAGAGTATAGCTAAGTGTGAATTGTACATGTGCGTGTGTAAATGCTGCCTTAAATTTGTAGTCATCTTAAAAAGACATTTGGTAATTACTTCAACATGTTTCGACAGGGAGTGACATACTGCGGTGAAAACTTGGCCAGCAACTTAACCATGGCCAATGTCCCCTGGCACGAAGAGGTGGTGCATTTTGTCCGGGAGTTGGCTGACCTGATTCCAGACTATGACATCGCGTGTGAACATGAACACTCAAACTGCCTCCTGATAGCTCACAAAAAGGTAAGGCGTCTCTCTCCTAGTGGGTGAAAACAGACACTGCATAGAAAGATTTGACGCCTCACTTCCAAAAAGCTGTGAGCTGCTGAGTCTAAGCAATTGCTTTACTTCAGCAGGATTTTCTTTCTAGGTTTGGAAGATTAGCTTTTTAAAAATCCCTTAATGCAGTTATCCCATGGAGCTCTGTGGATTAGTTTTGGAGATTGTTATGGGTTCAGTGACTGCCCTGTTACAACCTGCAGTACTGTCCTTGATGACACAAGCAAGATCTTGAAAATATCAGTCAGTCATTTGGCTCTCAAAGAAAATGAAAGTCTCTCTCTTGCTGTCTTTGCTTTGTATTTTTTGGCAGCAGGAATAAACTAAATGGGGATGGGTTGGTTGTTGCTGTCTCCCGCCCCTATTGCTTCTTTAATAATGCTGTTCAGCAATGAGTGTCCTCATGCAGATTAGACATTGAAGGGGCACCAGAGCTTAGAGGGGTTCGGGTTATATATATATATATATATATATTTTTAATCATTAGAATTCCTGTCAAAGCGGTAGACATCTTTATTCCTTTTACTCCCAAGTTGGAGGAGCACTGGGGACTGCGTTTCTTCTTTGAGATAAACAATTTCTACACAAGACAAATTGATATGTGGGTGTTAAGCATGGAAAAATTTCCCCTCAGAACAGCTTGATGTATCTGGTTTGCAGTATCTGAGAGGTCTCCGCAACTGTATTTCTAGAAAACTGATTTTAAAGGACAAACAATAAAGCAGCTCTGTTATAATTTCATACACTCTCTATCCATATAAATGATAGATAAACAACTGTGAAACTACTACTGCTGTCATAACAGCAACACCAGCCCAGCAGTTCTGTCAGGCACTGAAATACTTTGTAGGCAAAGCATGTTTCAGTGGCGCATATATGTATGTGTATATATAATGTATGTTTCTTATAAATGCCATCAAAGTCATTTGAAATGCATGTGAAATGCTGAAAGGATGGTTAATTTTTAAGCGTGTGGGGTTCAGAAAATATTGTACTATTTGGCATTCTGTTGTACAGGAAAACATTTTAAAATGCAAAACGAAGGACTTGCTAGGCAGCTGATGACATCACTACTTCTTATTTTGGTATTAGATTATGCTGTGTGTGTCTGTCTGTGTGGTATTCACCTGTTACCTCTGATCATTTACTTAAATTGTGAACTCCTTTTGGGGCTGTTCTCTTGTCTCCTGCGTGTACGGTGCCTTGCAGACACCGACTTGCAGAAAATCAGAAGTTATTTTTAATTGGTGTTTGCAACTAATTATAGTGGCTGAAAATGTCCAGTAGGAAATTTTCAAAGGTGCCAAATTCACATTAAAAAAACAAGTGGGGGTATGTGTGGAGTAGGATTAAAAAAATCTGACATGCTACTTTCTTGGCCCATGTCCTCATAATATTTCCTTATTTTTCAATTCAAATCTTATGTGGTGGAACTGGTAGCTGTGCCAGAGTGCATTCACAATGGAAAAATCTCTTCCATAGCAAGGTGAAAGTCTGGCCTAAGGAAAGGAAACCAATTTTCCCCTAGGTCATTGATACATAATCTAAGTAACACCATTATTAACAGTAACAAGAATAGATGGATACTAACCTGTGAGGAATTCTACAACTACTTTGCTTTCTAAATTCATGAGGAGAGGGAGTCTGTTGGAGGCAATCAATACCCAGGAGCTAAAATAACTAATAAAAAGTAAATTTATTTCTACTCCTTTTTAATTCTGGATTTTAAGCTCCAGTAGAGAATAAAACTCATCAATGTTTTACTTGTGGAAAACCAGAGCTATGGGAGCCATTAGGCTGCATAAAAGGAACCTTTTAAAATAAGAAAGAGTGGAGAAAAAAGGATAGTAGAAATAATTAAGAAACTTCATTTGCTTCATTCTGTTTTGCAAGATCTAGCTGTTTTTATTAAGTTCAAATTAAAAAAAATCCAACCCTTCATTGAAATGCCTGCATGTTCAAGAAAATTTAAAAATGGCACATAGAGAGTGAGCTGTTTAATACCTGTTTTGTCTTAAATTAGGGGCATTGACTACCAACTGCTTTAAATATGGATAATCACTTAAGCACTTTTGAAAATTTCACCCTAAGTCCCATTGTCAAAAGGACTTGGGCATTTGGGTGGCTGACTCATTGATAGTGAATGTGATTTAGGGGCCTAAATCCTTTTTGAAAATAGGACTTGGGCACATTTGAAAATTTTATCGTTCAGGCCCAATGCAATTCCCATAGATGCTGGCTGAAAGACTCCCGTTTATTTCAGTGGAAATTGAATCTGGCTTTCAGTGTTGCATTAGCCACTGTGATTAAAAACACTTGGTTAATAGATCAGTATTAACCTGTAGATGAAGAAGCTAATACTTGTACTATTTTGAGGTTGGCTTGAAACTATCTGTGTAGAGTAGCCATTGCTAGCAAGTGCCATTGTGTTCAGTGAAGGTAGATAGCCCTGTAGCAGCAACATTAGTAGTCCCCTTAGCTATCTGTTTCTTGCTTGTATTGCCCAGTGTGTGCCACTTTCAGAAGGTGTCAGTCCCACTTGTCTCTTCTGTGTCCTCCCAGTTGTGTCTTTTCTTAAACGGATGACTTCCACCTCCCCTTGCGAGGTGTCCAGAGTATTCCGGCTCCCTCCCGTCTGATTATATTTTCCCAGCATAGCTGTTATAGTCTCAAGTAATTGCATTTGCTTTGTGGCAAATCCTATGAACAGTCAAGTACAAAAATCTAATTTATTGCAGTGCTTTTGAATTAATTGGTGGAGATATTGAGACAGTGGCAACTTTCTAATTTAACAATTAATTCTAATAACCTTTCCAGAGAGAGAACTTAGGCAGCTGGTTTTCCTTGTGTTGTAACAATAAATGGTATCCTTGAGACAATCAGAGTGAGTGACTAATAAGGGAGAAAATCTTCTGCAGATGCCTCGCAGCAAATATCTTTTTGAATGAAAGTTACAATCGCAGTAATTTCTGGAATAAAAACGTCTGCTTCTCTTTTTTTGTTTTGTTGATTTGTTTTACCCTGGTGTTTGCCATGTATTCCATTGTGTTGAAACCCTTGCTTGCCAATTACATTCTATTATACAGATTTTAAATAACCTACCTTGCTTTTGTGATGGGTTTGTTTTCCATCAATGCTGTCTCTGTCGCTTTACATTCCTGGGTTTCTCATGAATGCTATTTGTATTTGTAGTACCTTTCTTGCTTTCTACTTCTGTTGCTGTTCATTTTTGATCAGCTAAAGGCAAGTCCTTAACACTGAAGGATTATTTTTAAGAATTTAAGTATTTTGTGAGCTTCTTCTTTGTTGGTGTAGTGATGAGTATCCCCACCTGTCATAAGGGGCACCTGGGTTTTTTCTCCCTGCCAGGAGACTGCATTTTGAGGTGGCCAGTTGGACATGGCATTGGGCTACTACTGTATTATGTTGTGCATGCGTGGGTTCGAATCCCACCTTCATCAGTCTTTAGGAGGTTTCAGTAGTGTAGGTGCCTATCATGTGGAAGGTCCCCAGTTCGAAACAGGATAGAAACAAATCAAAGTTTGGGGTAAACAGGTAAAATCCAAAGGCCTGTGTTACACAGGAAGTCAGTCAAGATAATTGAATGGTCCCTTCTAGCCTTAAAATCTGTGAATTGACAGACCTTGTAAAGGTGGATCTGAATCCAAACGGTGGATCCAGAGATCCCAAAACTTTGGGAATGTTTGGCTCTGGATGTGACGGTTATAGCTCAAACCCTCTCTTGTGTTCTACATTGTCTGCAGGTTTCAGCACTGGATTTTGTGGGCTGCAGTGCTTTAGAATCAGTGTGTCCAAGTAGGGTGAGTCCTGACCCACCAGAGGGTGGCGGGTGGGTTCTACATGGGTCTGTGTAAGCTTCAAAGCTTGTCTCTCTCATCAAGAGAAGCTGATCCAATAAAAGATATTATTCTTGTCTCTCAGAAAGATCCACAGCATTTTATTTCCTTCCTGTCCCTAACGGTCCCACATTTTGCAGGTCAATTTTTGGGTATAAGTATTCTCTGTCCTCCTAGAACCTGGGATCCAAAATCTGGACTGCATTCTCTTCGTGTTTATGCTAGTTTGATGTCAGCGTAACTGTACCGACAACAGTAGAGTTGCATGGTGAGAGGAGAATTGAGCCTCCACTGCCATAAATTTGAACCAGATATAAAACATCCCTGTGTTTACAGCAGGCAGGGAGACCCATGTAACTCCTTAACCTGTCCATGAAATAGTCTAACTTCTCGACAGCAATATTATTGCAGGCATGGGATTGTAACTTGATGCTTCTGTGATTTTCTTTAGTGTCGCTCTCAAAATATGAGGTTGGTTCTGCTGTGCTTGATCCCTTAGTTATTAAAAAGGGCACTGTGGTTATTCTGAAGTAATCCATTTTTCATCCATTAGAATTAAAACTGTCTGGGTGTATCTATGGCTTAATTGGTAGATGGGCTGCTCCATAATGATGGTAAGAATTATATATTAAAAAAATCTACAATAATGCATCTTTTATGTAGAATAATCTGTATAAGATTAGACTTAATAAATAGCAGCTAATAAGTTACAGAAGAGAGATCCCATGTGTGGATGGCATTATGCCACTGTACCGAGGATGGTACAGACAGTTTACAAGGCTTTTACTCTTTTAGAAAGTGCGATAACAAATTGAATGTATAAAACTTTATCAGTGCTAAATTTGGATGATGGTCTGATTGTCTAAACTGGTGATAATGCTGTTAAAGGGTTTAAAAAAATCACTGATCATGTGACTAGGGTACTTATGGACAGAGAGATTGTTGGGGGGAAAATGGAAATCTTCAGTGTGATTGTTCATGGATGGTGGTTTTTAAGATTTCTGGAAGGATATAGTTCTGCACCAGTATCATTGTTCCCCAGCGGTCAGTGCCGATATACTGATTTTTGTTTTACCCCTAGGGTATAGTATGTGGTAAAATTCTCATAATTAGATGTCCCATACACTGTTAGAGTTTTATAACATTCCATGTCACATGTTTATGACTTGATTCATCTCCTAGTCCTAGTTGCTTCCCGTGGAGCCTAAAGTTATAGCTAGCAATTAAAAATAATGCTGAGTTCTGAATTAGAAGTGGTGATATGAGCCTGATAGAATTCAGCTGTCTGCCATCTTTCTTTTGGTTTCACATCAGCTCCAGTCCAGTTACTCCTGCCATACAAGAAAGCATATATTAAGAACCTTAAATAGTTAGGTAAAGAAACTGTCCACAATAACTTAATGAATTATTCACGTTGACTCAGACAGATTTCTATTGGCAGGTGGTGTGAATAGCCTTGTTATGAAAATTTGCATAATGTAATACTGTGCACTGCCATTATGTTTCATCTGTTTAATGCTACTTTGTGAATGTATAAAAGCTGTTTTATTAAGATATCTCACTGTCATCAGCTTAAATTAAGGAACTGAGGCTGGAAAGGTTGCATGAGAAAATGGATTAATTTTTTTCCCAACTAACCTAATTTTAAGAATTTTCCTCAAGGCGCACATTAATGAGAACAAAAGGTGGTTTATGCTGAAATGGTGCAAAGAAAATGGCATAAATTGCTGCACTGAGGGGCCCTAGATAAGTAAATATAGTGGTCATAACTTTTAAAAAGGAAACTTCCTATAATATTACATTGCACTTAGATAGCTCCTTCTGTCTGAGGAACTTGGATGTCTTAAGCATTTGAGTTAAGCAACATAGGGAGGGAAAGTGGAGGTGGCAGCAATATTCCCATTTCAGAGATGGGAAAACAGAGGTATGCAAAGGTGAAATAACTTGAAGCTCGTGGCAGAGCCATGACTAGAACCAGATATATTTGTTGGTCTAGGTTTTTGCACTGTACCGCATGACCATGGTATTTGAGTACCTTCTGACTCCTGCTTCCAGGCATTAATCAGTAGCCAATTCATACCTCTCTGTTCCATACATTGAGGAGTCCTTGTGGCACCTTAGAGACTAACAAATTTATTTGGGCATAAGCTTCTGTGGGCTAGAACCCACTTCATCGGATGCATGGAGTGAAAATACAGGAGCAGGTATAAATACATGAAAGGATTGGGGGTTGCTTCACCAAATGTGAGGTCAGTCTAACAAGATAAATCAATTAACAGCAGGATACCAAGGGAGGAAAAATAACTTTTGAAGTGGTAAGAGAGTGGCCCATTACAGACAGTTGACAAGAAGGTGTGAGTAACAGTAGGGAGAAATTAGTATTGGGAAAGTTAAGTTTAGGTTTTGTAATGACCCAACCAATCCCAGTCTCTATTCAGGCCTAATCTAATGGTATCCAGTTTTCAGATTAATTCCAGTTCTGCAGCTTCACGTTGGAGTCTGTTTTTGAAGGTTTTTTTTGTTGAAGAATTGCCACTTTTAGGTCTGTTGTTGAGTGACCAGAGAGATTGAAGTGTTCTCCTACTGGTTTTTGAATGTTACGATTCCTGATGTCAGATTTGTGTCCATTTATTCTTTTGCATAGAGACTGTCCGGTTTGGCCAGTGTACATGGCAGAGGGGCATTGCTGGCACATGATGGCATATATCACATTGGTAGATGTGCAGGTGAATGAGCCCTTGATGGTGTGGCTGATATGGTTAGGTCTTATGATGGTGTCCCTTGAATAGATATGTGGACAGAGTTGGCACCGGAATTTGTAGCAGAGTTTGGTTCCTGGGTTGGTGTTTTTGTTGTGTGGTGTGTAGTTGCTGGTGAGTATTTGCTTCAGGTTGGGGGGCTATCTGTAAGCAAGGACTGGCCTGTCTCCCAAGGTCTGTGAGAGTGAGGGATCGCCCTTCAGGATAGGTTGTAGATCCTTGATGATGCACTAGAGAGGTTTTAGTGGGGGTTGTAGGTGACGGCTAGTGGCGTTCTGTTATTTTCTTTGTCGGGCCTGTCTTGTAGTAGGTGACTTTTTGGTACCCTTCTGGCTCTGTCAATCATTGTATCGTATCACACTTCATACATCAATATATTACATGCACAAATATGGTACATGTAGAATCTTTGTAAGCCTGGTGCCATGGCTTCAGAGAATAATATACTGTGGTAGACCAATAGTCAATAGCCATTTTAATGCTGTCTAGTCTTGCAGAGCTAATACACTTGGTCTCCATGAAAATGTATGGGGGGGAGGGGAGAGAGCGAGAGAGAAAATGGGCAACAGCCCTTACCTTCTGTGCCAGCAAATGAGCAATTAATGGAGTGGCACTTACACTAGCCTAAAAGGAAACATCTGTTTTATGCTGGTGTTTTGGGAGAAGAGTGTTGCTCTTAGTTGGCAAAATACGGGTTTATTTTGACCCAGGTGTAACATCTAGTGCTTCTTTCTGGGAAGTTAGAGTGCCATGTTGCTTTTACAAATCGGCTCTCTAAATATACTGAAAAGGAGGACTTGTGGCACCTTAGAGACTAACCAATTTATTTGAGCATGAGCTTTAGTGAGCTACAGCTCACTTCATCGGATGCAAGCTGTAGTTCACGAAAGCTTATGCTAAATAAATGTGTTAGTCTCTAAGGTGCCACACGTCCTCCTTTTCTTTTTGCGAATACAGACTAACATGTCTGCTACTCTGAAACCTAAATATATTGAGACAACTTTGAAAATGAAAAGCATTTTGGTGTGTGTTCGTGTGGTAACAATCATGTTAGATGACCACAAGCCATCAATGAGAGTATCTGATATGATGTGCTAGTGTTCCTACAGGCTTTACAAGATAGCACATTTTTAAGTTGCAGGAGTTTCTGCAACTAAAAAAAAGGCATCCTAAGCTATGTGTGCACATCTGTGCCGTCTTCCTAAGAACGTTTTTTGTTTAATGGAAAAAGAATTGTTTAAGCTCAGTAAGAAATCATTTGAGGGAAGCTGCTGAAAATAGGGACTCATGAGGGTTGTTCTGATGCAACCCTAACCTGTGCTTTGAAGATAAGTCTTACATTTTAGTAAAATGCATGTGGAAGCGGTGGTCTTTTTTTGATCAAGTACTTCATCAAATGACTGTACTGTGCAATAGAGTTAAAGGGACATATTAAGGTTTGCGAGCCCAACATGGAACACTTCTAAAGTATGTAAAATGATTTTCTGCAAGTGGATATGTGTGACCAGTCCCACCCAAGCCCCAGTTGCTCTGGGGCTGGGGGATCCAAACGCAAAAGCAAGCAACCTCTATTAACAATTCTGGTTTCTGTGAGCCTTCCAGGAATGGAGAAAGACACAATGTTGCTTTGAGGCATCGTTCATGTCAAGTTTAGTTCCTAACTGGCTCACAAGAGTGTGAAGCAGTTTGGAAAAGCAAGGGGGAGAGCAATATGTGTGTGTGTGTGTTGGAAAATTTAACAAGCCTATGTTCTGAGTTCCCTAGTTGGAATGCTCAGCTGAGAAGCTGGAGTTTTAACACTCTTGGAGTCCTTCCTGTTGAAACCTAATAAATAGTTTTTGAATGTCTGATAATTGGGTGTGAGAGAGTAAATTTTCATTTGTTTTTTTGAAATGGGGAGATGAAGGAGGAGGAAGATGGTAACCAGAATTAAACCTTGCATCTGTCAGCTTTAAAAAGCTTCCCCTTCAATATTTGCTGGTGAAAACCCCTCTTTTAACATGTGATGCTGTTAGCAAACTGGAAAAATGTTGGTTGAACACTTGCAGAAACCAGATTTTAAAGTTCTGTAAGTTAGAGATGGAAAAGCTCTATTACATCCTCCAGTCCATCATTCTGCCAATGCAGGATCATTTCCTACAGTACAGTCCTGGAGCAGTTTGTGTCACTAAGCAATGCCATTGAAGCATTCACACCTTTTTCTTTCCACTGAGTGATTTTTTTTATGTAGTCTAGAAATGATTTATGCTTAACCATTATTTTTTGGTAACTTCTGCATGTAAAATGATGAACCTTGAGGTTATTAAAGAATAACTGATTGAAAAAAGTAATGCCCTGTTTTTCCTGTATAGTGGTGGTGAGAAGAATTGCTGTGTAGCTAAACTCTTGCATTTGACCTCAGTTTGGGGCATAAATGAAACACAACATGATTGCATCCAATGAAGTGAGCTGTAGCTCACAAAAGCTTATGCTCAAATAAATTTGTTAGTCTCTAAAGTGCCACAAGTACTCCTTTTCTTTTTGTGGATACAAACTAACATGGCTGCTACTCTGAAACATGATTATTGCCATTCAGTCAATAGTGGAAAGAATTCCATGTTTCATAGCCCTTTCAGTTCAGCCTTCCTGACAGTCTGCAAGGAGAAGACCCTAATGAATGAAGTGGACAGGGCAGCTAATTATCACTTCTCCCATGAGAGGATATGTCCTTCCAGCTCAGGATTAGCTCCAGAAGGGTAAAACCTGGATAGTAACGGCAACAAGCTTCACTGCACCACTCTGGTTGAATTTCTTATTTTGCCTAGAGTACGTTCTCTTTGTCTGGGAATAAGTATATAAAGAACTACCAAAGTGAATGGATGAAGAGACACCTTATTCTTCAGTTTAATGCACGTTCCTCAGAAGAGAATAATAGTGTCATCCTTATTAGGATAAACTAATTGATTTTTGGCTGACTTCCATTTTTCAACTGTAGCATTTCATGTCAAAATCTTTGGTTCTCTTCTGTATTATATCCCTCCATATAAATCTGTTGAGACTTTTATTTCTCTGCAATTATGCCTGTCTGATGGAATGTAGTATGTTGTACTACAAATTATATTATCTCAAACATAAATTCTTTATATGTTAGTTACTAAAAATTGCTTATGCACTGCAGCAATTAACTGTTTTCCACATTTTAATCTGTTCTTTCCTTCAGGAATGTTCAGTTTTACATAATAAGCTACTCTATTTTCAGCATAAAGAAATTCAAGTGGAAATGGTATTCCAGTAGATAATGCCCTTTGAAATAATGTTAGATACACTTCCATTAGGGATAAATAAAAAACAAAGTAGTCAACATTAACTCATGATGTGCTGTCAGTATTGGCCTGAAATGACACACACTTCCCATCAACCTCTTCCCTCAGGCATGATCCAGAGTTCATCAATGGAAAGACTCCCATTCACTTCAGTGGGCTTTGGATTGGGCCCCCCATAGATGTTGCTGGGAAAAGATTAAGTGGGTTTTTGTGCACATTGAGGCAGGGTGGAGGGGAGTGGCTCCCTAGAGTAAGTACTGGAAGGTGCTCAGGCACTATGGTAATGAAGGTGGTGTAAATATGCCTGTATCAGATCTATGGTGTGGGCTAAGCATCCCTGAGATAGGAACCAGTAGAGCAGTCAAGCCTGAGGTGAATGTCTGACCTTACTGTTAATAAAGCCAAACCCCAGAAAGGGGATGAGTTTTCACTCTTCAGTGACTTAATTTTAGAGCTGGTTGGAAAAGACAATCTCACATAGCCTGTGTGGTGGCTTTTGTTGTTGTTTGTTTGTTTTTTTAACTGATCTAACAAAAAAAAGTAGTCCCTTGTTCCTGTATTTATTACCTTAACAGACTAACTAGGTAGTGAAAAATATAATAAAAATCCCAACTGTATTGGCCTTTGAAATAACACTAGTTTTTAGCATTATCGTTCCATTGTTTGTGTGAACTTTGAAATACTATAGAAAGTCTTAAATCTTTTGCTAGCTGGAGAATGTTCATAAAATTGTTGAACTCCAATCAGTAAATCTGTGTGGACAACTGAAGAAGTCATTGTCCCGCTCCCCGCAAAGTTTATTTGATTTTTATTGCCTTGGAGGAAAGTCAATCCATGTTCCACTGTGCTTAAAGATGACTTTTTCATATCCATGTGTTGTTGCCATTGCACCACAGCATTAAAAATATTAAATATTTCTTCTGTTTTTGTAACAAAATACCATAGAATCTTAGCTTGATTGTTGCTAAGGGAGTTGGATGATGATGATGATTATGAAAGCCTGTAAAGGACCCCAATCGGGATTAAGGGCCCCATTGTGCCACATGGTATACATCCACATGAGATGATGTAGCTGAATTGCTTAAAATCTAATTTAGACACCACAAGAGTTGAGCGTTCATCACAAAAACTATAAGTAACTAGAACGGCCTGCATCTTTGACTAGACTTTTTGGGCTGTCTAGCTCTAGTTCAGAGTGGGAATGATGACATTTGGTATGGGTCCGGAAGGGAAGGTGTCCTTGGGAAAAGATTTAGCCTGGGTTTCCTGGGATGTTGTTTTGGAATTTCCTTTGTGTAATAAAACCCGGAAAGGGTGAATTTTTGATATTATGATGAGTGCCTGTCTTTTGCTTGGAGCTGGGTGGGAACTCCCCCAACTCACATTGACCTTGACTGGGTAAGTTGCTTCCTTTCACTGTGCCTTGGGTTGCCCAATTAAAAATGACTCCTTATTCTTACGTGCCTTTTTAAGCACTTTACATACTTTTCATGCATGGATCTGCAAGCATTATTGTTGCATTTGGAATTCTACACTGGTTTCCCTGCTATAATTCAGGTCTTATTTGTTTATTGCACACTCCCTTTGTTGCACTATCAAGTTTTTGTTGTTTGACCCCAGTTTATTTGGGCTTCAATAAGGGCTTGGTTTTAGGTTCTCACTTGGTTTCTTTTGCATATATATGATCCTATTGAGTAATTGCATTTGATCCCATGGTTCCCAGTGCCATTTGTATGTAAAAAATGCTCAAATAGACCTTTCAGAGCCTGCATATCAGATAAAGCAGATTGACACTTTGCATAATTGCATTCGGTCATGAATATCTTCTGATTTTCTTAAGGAGATTGTGCGGGTTAACATTTTCTTCAGGAATCTGACAGCTCACGTTGCATAACTTTTAAGAATTCTGCCCCCTTGTTACAAAAATAGCCCATTGGACACTAGTGCTGGACATACCATTTTAGATCCCCCAATTATTCTAGTATGCTTTGACAAAGATGAGTGTAGTCTTAGTTGGACAGTTAGAGCAATGAAATAGAACACTATTGTGGTCTGAGAAAAGTAAGTAGTTATTTAAAAAAAAAAGCTAATTTTTCTCCAAAGCTCATTTTAAAGTCTCATCTCTGTAAGAGACCACTTTCCCCAACTAAATTGGACAGCAGTGGAGTTCTGTATCTGTAGCAGCTGCTGTGCACTGTGAAGAAGACTACTTGAATGCTAGCCCATTCGGGAATTTAATTTCTTTGTAATCCACACATTCATGTTCTACTGAGTGCGGGTGAAACTGAATCACTATTGATTAGCTTGTCAGTGCAGATATGGGTTCGATGGTAGTTCTGTTCATCCTTCAGATAATACACAAAATTGCCATATTGTTTCCAATTTAATAATCTAGCTTGTACAGTAGACTGCTGTCTGGACTGTTGCTGTAGTTTTTAATCTATATCTTTGTTTCATCTTGACTTGATGACTTATGGTAATAGCAGTTTTTCTTATTGTGGGAGTGGGTACAAAGTTTGTCAGCTGCTGAATGCAGTTAAAAAATTTATTGCAAAGTTGTCGTCCCATCCCCCCCCAAGGTAAGAGCACCTCATTTGTTTGCAAGAAAGTAGGCTTGTTGAACTATTCATTTGCTGATTTAGTTTCAGGTTTTAACAATTTTATTTGATCTTTGATCACCATCCACTAGGTTGCCCTTTATCTTTGCTTCTTTAAATTGCTTTGATCCATTCCATATCTATGGAGTTCCTTGTGTAGTTATGAAAATTAATTCACTGTACGTTAAACAGTTCACTTTCACTGTATCACATGCTTAAGGCTGCAATGACCATCCATTTTTTGGTTTCCTCTCTTTAAATATTGCGTGTGCATTGTATGCCAACATTTGTTGGCATCCTTGTACATTTTATGAACTTTCTGAAATGTCTTTTGTTCTAGGGATTCAAAGCTCTTTTAAGTCATTTAATAAGCCTCTCTCATTCCCATGAGGATGGGGGAGCATGATAGCTAGTTGACTGATTAGGGAGTAAGGGACAAAGAAGTTAACTGACTTGCCCAAAGTCACAAGAGTCAAAGTGAGCTACAAATAGAATACAAAAGTCCCGATTCCCATTCTCCAGCTCTAGCTACTGAGCACCACTGCATCTGGAGGTCTCAGCCAAGAGAAGTGCCCCATTGTGGTAGGAGCGTAGGACATGAGAAGAGAGTCCCTGTGCTGCAGAGCTTTTAGTCTGAGTAGACGAGAGACAGAGGGTGCAAGGGAGCAACAAAGGTAAGGTGAAGTGGCTTGCCCAGTGTCAGGGACAACAATGGATGTAGAGCCCAGCTCTCCTCTCACCGGGAGCACTACCCTATCCACTAGACCACACTGCCTTTTAGGCAAAAACATCTCTTTAAATTGCAAGTTGCTTTATTGCAAGCTGTATGTAGAACAATAGATACATCGCCTAGTTTGAACACTGCCTTCGTATCATCACATATTTAGAGCAAACATTGAATAAAAAGTATTTGACAATGAAATCATTGCCTGCAATTATGACTCTGCATTTTCCTGTTCTTGGCTAAGAGAACTAAGCTGAGGAATCTTCAGACAAGCCATCTTCATAACTATTAGATGGACAGCAATATAGTAACAGGAGCAAAGTTTTATTTCAAATGTTGCTGATGTTAGCTTTTTTTTTCCCCCTACTTGAAAAGCTTTTAGCTCTTGGGCATCAAGTCAGATGCCATTTAAATGCATAACATTCAATTTTTAAAAACCCCTCCCCCTCTGTGCCAGAACATTCTCAGTCTTTCTTGGATGGAGCGTGTAATAGGCACTTACTTAGCACCGATAACGCCTAATTGAGGATTCAGTCAAGGCTGTTGCTAAATTAGCAGAGCTGGCTTATTAGACAAATGCAGTATAGACTTGTCAAAATGAGCAATTCTTAAAATTCCCATTGCATAAAAGGAGAATTCATGTAATTAAGCTTCTCTTCCTTTTTCTGTTCCCCAGACCCTGTCCTCTTATTCTTGAAGAATAATTCAAACCTGTTTCCTACAAAGGCACACCTGTATTATTTACCCGATTTCGTTTCACTCGGTGGTTGCTAATGTCCTCTAGCCGGTATTACAGCATGCTTATGTAACCCACTGATGAGAGTGTGTTACAAGTCCTCATCCATGCTGATCTGCAGAGGATATGAGTTGTTAAAGCCCGCAGCTACAGGGTTTTGGCTATTTAGCTGAACGGGGAGCATCTCTTGCTTTTAGCTCTGGAGGAACCCGTTGTAATCCCAGTGTGTCAGTCAAGATGATGGCTGTTACACAGGTCGATCACTGTCATGGGACAAGATCCTCAAAACAGGGATACCCCACTAACATTTTGTAACACACAAGGCTGAGACAGAGTTTTTCCAGCACCTGAAACCATATTCTTCAGATAAGAATGAACGCTCGGGTGAATGCTGAGATGGCTGCGAAATAGGCTGTCGAGTGTAGCCAAAGAGGATAGGATGAGGTATTCCTTCCGAGGAGGCAGCACTGAGTGTTAACAGGATCAGAAGGACATTCACTTTTGACATGCAGGTAATGCATCCAAGAAATTAAGTCTATATGCCGGTAGAGAACACTCAATTTTGACTAGATCCTTAAGAAAACGGACTGTTCCACATCTGTGTGCATTTTGTTAAGCTTCAAGATGTGAACTGGAAAAAGTGGATTCCCATTGATGGTGAACAATACGCAGTCTGTATGGCTTTTCACATTCAGTCGTTATCATGTCTTAATTTTTAGATGGCTTCTTTTCCCAGGGAGAAACGCTGTGTCTAGAGAATAAGAATGCTGCAGTTCAACCCAATTTAAAATGTAGCTATGAATTCATCAGCTTGGCTAAGCATATAGTCAAGTTTTTTTTGGTACTCTTTATTGCTCCCAGATATGACAATATTCTTTTTTCCCTTTTCTAGTTCAAGATCGGCGGAGAATGGTGCACGTGGATCAATTATGACCGTTTTCAGGAGCTGGTCCAGGAGTATGAAGAAAGCAGGGGATCAAAGACCTTCACCGCAGCAGATTACATCGCCAAAACACCACACTGGGCAGTGTTTGGCTCCAGAGAGAGGGGCTTTGATCCTTTGGACACTAGATTTCAGCGAAAGAACAAAACAAAGGACATCTCGGGGTGTTGATATCAGTAACCTGATTGATAGATAGAGCTATTATTTGGTTTTCTTACTTATATAGCATAACCTTCATACAGAATATTTGCATGAAGCCCTAACCCTTGACAGCAACAAGAAGGCAAAAGCCCTTCATAATCTCTTCCTTTCTGTTCCTTCTAGCTCTGCGAATTAAAATATCAGACACTTTTTAATCTAGTACAAATGATCCATATAAACAATTTGCTATAATTGGCATGGTGCCATGTACATTTTATTCTAAGCGTATAGACCTTGCAATTAGAGAGTAACTGTGACCCACACAATTTAGTGTTACAGCTTTTATTATTTTGTTGCTGGCCTTTTTGGAGTGGAGAGAGCTGGTGTCTGTTTGCTTCCTGTTTCAACATTTAAATGTTCTGTTTCAATAACAACGATAGGGAGGTTGAATTTTTCAGTGTAACTGTCCCCCTCGTCTGGTTGTCTGAGGGCTTGAAACCTGGGAGCTCTGGTTTTAAAAGCCTGACCCATACCAGGACCCATACCCATGCCATTGGCAGCACCTAAGATTTATGAACATGTATGTCAATCACAAACACTCGTTGCTATAAAGAAAAGACAAATAAATCTAGAGCCCGATCCAGCAAGGTGGAGAATATCCACTGAAGTCATAAAACACCTCTAATTATGCTGGTTGTGTCAAGCCTTTAAAACATGCCCAAGTGTCTTCGAACTTCATGGATTCTTATATTTAATATTTTCTAAATAGTTGTGCCTCCAAGCAAAATGAGTTCAGTTTTGTATGAACTCTTTTGGGCCGAATCGTGCTCATCAGATTTGTGCACAATGTCCTACTGATTGCGAGTTTTGAGTGAGGTAGGCTATCAGTATTTGATTTTTTTGAGTAAGCAGCAGTGAATTTTAATTTGAATCCCTGACCAGTAGGAAAACCTAAATACATCAAGTCTTAATATCTAAAGAATCACTTCTGCCTTTGAACAGAAAGACTGAACAATCAACAATATTTTGAAACGACTAGGAATAAGGCACCAACAGAATCTCTCGAACCAGATCATTACTGGCAGTGTGTGTGTGTGTGTATGGGAGGGTGATGGTGGCTAATCTTCAAGCCTAAGTGCCAGTGTGTTTGATCAAAATTGTCAGTTGTGAATGAAGAGCAGTTTTGATTTTAAGCAGTACATTTATTCAGGAATGTTACTTGTTGTCTAAACCCTTCAACAGTTTCAGTTTTTGTGACAACTTACGATTGTCATGGTAGAGCGTGGACTTTGGGGCTTGTTGTGAACTTCCTTACACCTGCGTAAATATACAGTAACAACGGTGAATTTGTCCAAGTTATAAGTGTAAAACGGGTGTAAGTAAAGTCTGAATCAGGTTTGGGATTTTTGTTCCAAGAAAACTGTTGTCTTTTATCACAGAAAAGTAAAGGTCAAACTGATGTGCGTCTTATAAATGTATCTGTCAGAGAGGCTGGGCCACAGATGGCTTTTTGTGATATTCTAAGAGATTAAAGTAACTGCTACTAGGAATTCACATTTCAATAAAGGTGTTTTTTGTTTACCATTGAGGAAATAATTGCTTTTGTAGCCCAACAGTTTGCACCATTCTGTTTATGAAATACGCTTGAGTGTGCTCCATGAAAACCCCGTGCAATGTCACTGTCTGCTCATGTACAAGTTACTAAGCCTCAGTGTGAAAATATCTGAGGTCAGATTCTCAGCTGGTGTAAATTGGAATAGCTCTGTGGAAGTATTGATGCTGTGTTGACTTAGACCAGCTGAGGATTGTGGGTTTATTTATAATCTCCATCTATATGGATCTTAGACTCCTGTTGCATATAATGATTATAGAATGGAGTTGTATTTTACTATTTTCCATTTACAGCAAACTTTGAGGAGTATAATTTGCTCGTGCAGGTTAAAAAATACAATCTCAGGCATATTATAGCTATGTGTTAAAGAGAGCTATGCTTGCTGCCATGTTTTTAAGATATATGCATCTTTTAGATGTGTTCTCTCAGGGTTCCCAGAGAATGCCATAATGTATCTTGACTGAAACCGAACTACCTAACCTGGCTGTTTTATGAAGGTCGTTGCAATTTTTAATTTCTTTGTTACAGTAGCTGGTATTTTCAAAATTAGTTATATTCCTGCCTTATAGCTTGGACATGTTGGTATTCGTGGGATTGTAATTTTTTAAAAGTGCAATTCATAAACTGTAAAAGTAATTCAGAAAAGGCAGGAAATAAAGTACTTGACTTTTCAGTGCAGTCTCTTGTGTGTGATTGTGCACCATTCACCATTTTTTCTATATGGGGACATGAACGAAACATTTAAAAAAAATTTTGTAATGGGAATTTAAATGTTTGAGCTTTTGGTTTGCTTTTAGAAAAAAGTGTGTGTGTGAGAGAGAGAGAGAGAGGTCTGAGCTAGTGTGAAGATGTCCTAATAGGTAATTTCTCCAGCTTTTTTTCTAAATGTTCAAGTTTGTTCTCATGCTATGGAGGTTAAAGGTGACAAATACAAACAGCCATGATTCTCTAGAGAGTGATTTCTAGTGGTTAGAACATTTTGCTCACTGTAATATTGGGTATAATAAAATTGATAGCTTTTGTGCATGGTTACAAAGTCAAAAGTAAGCATCCTTTTGTTATCCCCATACCGTCAACCACAAAGACAGCATGCTGGCCTTTAGACTATCTCTACTCTATTAATTGGAGACTGGAGTTCATCTATCTTTTGATACTAATATGCTAGGAATGTTGTTCAGTGAATTGTAAAGGAAAGATAATTAGATTTCATCGATCCTTTAAAGGTATTGGAAACTCATAATGTAATGCAGTTGGCATATTTGGTTAAGGTAATGGTCAGAAAGCCATAATCAAACGTGGATTTTTTTTCTTTTCACCATTCACCTCTGCAAAATACTTACCAAACCCTAGTGTGAAAAACAACTTCATAGTTCCAATTTTTCACTGTTTTTCCCAGTTAAAAAGTCTAGGGAGCAACGCTTTTCCTTTCTGCTCACTGATCTGGGCTTGGACTAGCTTACTGGCTCTGCAAACATTTTTAGTGCTCTCATCCAGGTGTTAGTGCAAGATATCACATCTTAAAAAATCACATCATTATGATTACTCACTTGTTTCCTTTCAACTACATTTTAGCAATTACTGTCTCAAGATGCCAATATTGGAAATTATTTTATACCATCTGCAAACTGAGATGCCCAGCTTTCTGTCATTAGAAGCTATTTTGTAAGAAAATTCACTTTTACTAGTAAAACTTGAGTTTTGCTGTTTCTGTCTCTTCCAAGTGAATAGGGCTTTTTAAAATAAGGATTACAGATCTCAAAATACGGATTACAAATCCCAAGAATTCAGAGGAGGCTGTGTTCTGGTTTTGCAAAACAAGAACCAGAACTGGTCTGGATAAATCCCCTTGGGTTTTTTCAACTCTAGAATGAGGTTTTTCTCATTGGCTGGAATGGCTGTTACATGCTAACGTACGATCTTCTGTCTGTCAAATCCTTAAGGTGTGGAGCTGTTTATACAGTGGAGGTCAGAAGTATTTCATTGCATCAAAGTGTGCAAATTTGCTTTGCCATAGTGAAAGTCATCTTGTATGTTATAGTAAGGAAGTGGGAAAGAAGTGATCTTACTCAGAAGTGCTCCACTGGATTTAAAATGAGAGGTAACATGTTCCAATAGAAGTTGGCTTCCCTTGCAGTTTAGCTATCATCACACAGCATATTTGTTCATGAAGAGCTGAAGTTTAAACAACATTGACATGCTACTGCTCCTCGGCATAGACATTCCAGGAGGAATTACCCTCTGATGGAGATGTCTGTAGACTGAGACCTTGTCCAATCCTGTTATGTTTCATGGCAGCCTGAATGTCTTATTAGAAGTTCCTTCAAGGGTGGGACAGTGGGGTGAAAAACATATTTCTTTGAAATTAGGGATGTTTTGTGTGTTGCTAAGAAGCACCATAGTGTAAAGCCACTTCTAGTTTCCCGTGTAAATCAAATCAAGATAATTGCCAGAAATCTAATGCCCTGCATAGGTTCTATTAGATTAGTATTAGCACTTAGGCCTCAATACTGCAATTGACTGCTCATGCCTATTCGTGCAAATTGTAGAACTGGGGCCCATCTATGCACTATAATGTACTTACAATACTCCATTTAAGGCTTTCTGTGATGTAGCTGTTCTGGTTTCCTAGGGCCAGATACTCCAATCACTTCCAAACCTCACTGATGTTCCATGGAATTACACAGCTATAAATCAGCCCAGCATCTGGCCCCCTGGCTCTGAATCTACCCTAACCTCCCTGTTCAGACCATGCACTGCAGTATAGTTATTCAATTTCGCTTCCCCCTTGTATTTAATCATTGAAGGCTGAGAGTTGGATTTTACTGATGGGATGTGTGCTGCTGTTGACGGCTATGGTGATAATTAGGCAGTTAATGCTCTATAACATCTAAGTGCTGGATCATCCTTTCCCATGAAGCACTAAAGAGTCAGAAAATGCTCCCATGTGTTCTATCAGTCTCTCTAAGATTCTCTATTACTGTCGTATTTGAGCACCTCCCAATCTTTAATGTATTTCTCCTTAGAACACCCTTGTGAGGAAGGCAAGCACTGTTATCCCCATTCACACATCGGGAGCTGAGGCACAGAGAGGCTAAGTGACGTGCCCAAGGTCACATGTGGAGTCTGAAAGAGCAGAGACTTCAAGCTACATTGTTCCACTTCTAGGCTAGTGCCCACTGGCCCATCCTTCCTCTCTGTTCTGATCCCATCTTGTCAGAGGTCCCTCTCCCCACAAAAGCCCAGCTGCGCACCGCTCTTCTGTTGGGGTTAACTCGCATAAGAAGCACCATTGCATAAGAGCTTGCTCGCTAACATCAGGAAAGTGTCATCACTGAGATTTCTTGAGGCGTAATTTGAATGCAGGCTCCTAATGCAGCAGCTAAGGTGCGATTCCAACTCCCCAACCCTCCTGAACGAAGTATTTTGACAAACCATTCACAATTTGTCAGAAAAGAATAGTTTAATCTTCAAAATAACGTGTGGCCTGGTCTTTAACTTGGAAGTGACCTAAATGCCCAGGAGTTGAACAGGCCTGTATTGCTTTGGAGCCTTTTTAAAAAATATTCAGCAAAACTTGAGGGAAGAGTTTCAATGACTGGTGTTGGTTACTGATTTGTAAATATAAATCTCTCGGCGCACAGTGAAAATTTGTTGTGATCGCTAGCAGGTGGCCACTTCAACTGGAAATGTACAAAGGTGTGGAGAGAAAAAAGAACGAAAAGTTCATTTTTCATTTAGTGGAAAACAGAATAGGGTTTAGTACTGAGTGCAGCTAAGGGCTCAATCCCAGCCTAAAATGCACAGACATAGTTCACATTGAAGTCACTGGAATTACAGCCATGTATGCAAAGGCATAACTGGAGCTGGAATATCTCACCTTGATTGTGGCAATGGTTAATGGCATGATCAAGGTACAATATTTTAGTTGCCTTAAGGAGCAAGGCTTTGGGATTACAGAGATGAGTGAAACGTGAAAACCTTGAAAATTAGGAACATTGAGCAAACTAAGGGCCAAACGCTGTTCACTTGAGTAGTTCCATTCACTTTTAGGACTATTCAAGTGAATAAAACTAGCTGGATTTTGTCTTGCAGTTATACCTGATTTACTTTAAGCACAATGCATGTCTTTCAATGCCCACATCCAAAACCAAATCCTCTTACACAGCTAGCTTTCAAGTGTAAAACTTAATATAAATTGCCATCCCGTGCTGTTCCTAAAATGTGCTAAAACTCAGACCCATGCAACCAGAATGGAGTGCTCTCCTAGGTTAATATATCTGAAGAAGATAGGCTAGATGTTGTTGTATTTGGATTCAGATATTTGGTACTTTGAAGTTTGTTAGTTTTGCTGGACTTTTTTTTTTTTAATCGGACAAAGGTCCTTTGGTTCTGAACAATCAACGATAACATTTGATGCCGTCTCAGAAATTGCTTATTTTAAGGTAGATTTAAAATAGATCGCCTCTCGACAATACATTCACTTTGCTTGTGATTTACACCCTTTCTGTGCTAGGGCTGTCCTGCGACAGTATTCATCCAGCCTGCACAAGAAAAAAGTGTGATCTTTAGGGTTCTCAAACTCTATCCTTTCCCTTTTGACATAGATTTATAAAAGGGCCTGGTCGTGGGAGAATTCCCATAGGGCTCAGTGATCAGGCTCGGGCCCATCCTCTTCGGAGATTTTGATGTCACTTTTCCATAAGCGTTACTGAATAAGCTGCTAGTCAGGGAATGTCAAACTATTTTTTATATGTATCAGTTTGTAACAGAGCCTATTTTCTCAGCAATTGTGTGCCTTTATACTATTCAGAATAGATACACTATATCAAACTCCCACCCTCCCATACATTAAGGACATAAAAATGGCCACACTGGGTCACACCAGTAGTCCATCTAGCACAGTTTCCTGTCTTCTGACTTTTGGCTGGTGACAGATGGTTCAGAGGGAATGAACGGAACAGGGCAATGGATCCATTGATCCATCCCCTATTGTTCAGTCCGAGTCAGAGGTTTGGGGATGCCTAGAGCATGGGGTTGCATCCCTGACCATCTTGGCTAATAGCCATTGGTAGACCTATCCTCCTCAAACTTATCTAATTCTTTTTTGAACCCTTGCCCTTAACAACATCCCCTGACGATGAGTTCCGCAGGTTGACTGCGTTGTGTGAAGAAGTATTTCCTTAGGTATTTAAACCTGCTGCCTGTTACTGGTAGCAATGGTCACGTGTCCATTTAAAAGTCTGACTTAACAGCTCAGTCTTTTGTTTGTGGCCTGAAGCTCCCCAGACTTAGGATCTGGCACCACTACAAGGGGCAATGTCCAAAACCATGACTTTTCTTGCTGAGAGTACCCAGCTGCTTCTCCTGGAAAGTTCAACTCCAGGATCCAAAAGTAAGATGGATTTTAACCTCTGCATTGTCTTGGTAAGACCTTCTTAGTGAGCATGCTGTAAACTAAGTTAACCTATCCGGGATCATGAAGAGCTGGTATTTTGTGATATAGTGGTGCCATCATTTTCTGCAGAATTTAAGCTTTCACTTAAAAAGGTCTTTCCCTGTACTTGGTGAGGAGGGAGGAGGACACACACCACGACACACACCTGAATCTAACACCAGTGCAGCACTATATTACTGAGATTGTGGTTAGCAATAATAGCTCTAGGAGGGTGAACTATCCCAATTCATCTCAGTGATAACTTTGAAGCTTCATGATGATCATCAAGGCTGACATTTCACAATTTTGTTCAATTGCTGATGTTCGTAGCTGCAACATCCAGCCACTGTAGAGTTATGGATAGGGATGGAGTAAAGAACCATCACTTTCATCCCTGACCCACTAAAGTTCATCTTTTCAAAGGATAGAAATAGCTTTTTCATAAAGAGCAAAATCATGATTAGAAACTTCCCCAAAACGGTCGCTCTCCATCAGCTCTGCCTTTACTTTGCTTCACCTGTGAATTATTTTGAATATTATATTTAGCATGATGCAATAAGGAGAAAATGAAAAGAGACATCTTCATTTAAATAAGGTGCTCTCTTTCATTTCATCCAGTGCAAACTGATTCATGAGCTGGCACAGAGTCGTGGCCCCTGAGTGAAAGTAACTGATGGCAAGTATGACCGGGTGTTTGTGCAAGTGACTTAATATGATGGAGCAAAGGAAATGAATATTGGGGAAAATATCAATAAAAATGACACACATTCCTTCCTCTTTGCTGAGCAGAGAACTTGAATTCTTTTCCTTTCCCCCATAATTTTGTGTCTGTATGCCTGCTTTGCAGGAATTTTCAGCTTTGTTTATTTGTTTTTTTAAAAAGTGATGTATATGAAATAAGTTTTGGTTTCTCTTTATTGTTTTGTCAATCACCAATATACACTTGGTTCGATTCATTTACTATAGTAGAGGTAAAAAAATTTCAAAAGTGCTTAAGTCCCATTTCCAAAAGGGGGGATGCAGGCATCTGGGTATTTATGTCTCATTGAAAGTCCATATGATGTAGGGCATGTCTACACTATAGCTGCTATGGCAGCTCAGCTGTGGCCCTGCAACTGTACCACTAACGTGCAATAGTGCAAAGGCTTCCTACATTGGCAGAAGGGGTTTCTAGTGCTTCACTGAGACCCATTATGCTTAACAAATACTAAAACCAACTTTATATTAGGGAGACGTAAGATTATGTAGTTATAGGTCTACAGTAAATTTAACTTCAACTCAGATCACCATAACTTCTCCACCACATTACATCCTCCTGTCAAACCACCTCGCTTCCATATGCATGAGAAAAATAGCAGGCTTTGCAGCGGATCTCGTATGTTGGCTGGATTACATGGACTGAGACACGTGGGTTAAGTACTGTGCACCTCTTCCTTGGTTCGTTGAATGTAAACATTAATGACTGTGGGGCTGTACTGTAGTGTCTCTGACTTTGACTGTGGTTGATTTTAAATGGGTTCCAGTCTGGACATGTACACACCTTCCCATATTGTTGATCTTTTCTGACTTATCCCTCTTATTTTGTCAATCTGAAAAGGATGTGCTGGTCTAGGGCCTCATCCTGCAGTCCTATTGAAATCAATGAGGCAAATTGGGCATCTACTTTCATCCCATGAAATCCCATTCCAGCCAATGGGATTTAATAGAGTGTGAGGGGCCAATTTAGCTTGAGGAGACTATTTACATGAATAAAGGCTGTTTGCATTAGTGCTATGATTCCTCACAGGGTCTTTTTACGATCAAAAGGAGTAGTTCTGGATGCCCCAGAGAAGCAAAACAGAAGGCTTGATAGTGAGATAAAAGATGCTTCTCCCCCCCCCCCGCCATTTCTTCTCTTCAACCAAGATGCGCTTGGCTTATCTCTATGTTCTTTCTAATTATTTCATGTGAACCAGGCCCATATTGTGTCAATTCTATGAAGGTGAGTCCAAAATCACCTTGGACAAGGCAAGTTAGGATAGCCTCCTTGAGGAAAGCCAAGTGCCTAGAAAAGGTGGGATAAATTTGCCAATGGAGTATCCAATAGAATCTCATTGTCAAGCTGGACAGGTAGGAATTCGGATTCACTGACTGATGTTTAAGAGTGGATTGAAATGATAACATCAAGCACAATGAGAGAGACCAAACAAATAATGGAACAATCCTTAGTCCAGGAGTGCAAGGAATTGAGTCTGTCTGGAGTTACTAGGTGGTACATATGAGATGAGCGCAATTATTGGAGGCTCTTACAAAGGCCTGAGTAAAGTCTGAAAAAGCCAGTGTGATCAGAGACCAAGCTGTGGGTTCCATCTTGCTCATGCAACAGCACAAATTGGCCTTAGGGCAAGGCCAAACTTCTATGCTAACGAAGTGCAGCTCAATGCTGCGGTGTATTGAATACTGTTAAAATGACAAGGTATCACTTTAAATTCTCAAAAAGAATGAGGAGTACTTTTGGCACCTTAGAGACTAACAAATTTATTAGGGCATAAGCTTTTGTGGGCTGAAACCCACTTCTTCGGATGCAAGTAGTGGAAAATACAGTAGGAAGATAGATATACAGAGAACATGAAAAAATGGGTGTTGCCATACCAACTCTAATGAGACTCATCAATTAAGGTGGGCTATTATCAGCAGGAGGAAAAAAAAACTTTTGGAGTGATAATCAGGATAGCCCATTTCAAACAGTTGAGAAGGAGGTGCGAGTAACAGTAGGAGAAAAATTAGCATGGGGAAATAGTTTTTTCGTTTGTGTAATGACTCATCCACTCCCAGTCTTTATTTAAGCGTAATTTCATGATGTCCAGTTTGCAAATTAATTCCAGTTCTGCAGTTTCTCGCTGGAGTCTGTTTTTGAAGTTTTTTTGTTTTTTCTTTCAACAAAAATACTTCAGAAACAGACTCCAATGAGAAACTGCAGAACTGGAATTAAACTTATGCCCTAATACATTTGTTAGTCTCTAAGGTGCCACAAGTACTCCTCGTTCTTTTTGCTGATACAGACTAACATGGCTACCACTCTGAAACCTGTTTAAATTCTCAGGGGTTTTCCTGGTCCTGCTGCTACAGGGTAGGGGGTCTGTTTGGAAGCATTCAATCTGGGGCGTTTAGCAGTCCATCTGTGAAGAGCTAGAGCAAGTTGGGTGTCTCTGCCTTAGCAAGCAGCCTGCTTTGTCTCTTTGTTTTTGGGGTTCTTGTGTGTTGTCATGTGGGTTCTAAGAAATAAAGTAGCGTTATGTTGCAGACTCCAAGAAAGAGTATTTAATGTTTTTTAGCTAACTTCTCTGTTTGTGAATACCAGATATTTTCTTGCAATCACGCAGGGAAGATGTCCATCTTGTTACCCATGTTCTAGAGTCCCTACTCTACTCCTGCTGCTAGCACATGGGGTCTCCCCCCTTCATATTTTATGCATGCCTTTAAGGCTTTCTGTGCATTCATTTTACATTCATATGGTTTCTTAAGATAAAGTCATGAAAAGTTCTTAAAATCAAGAAATGCAAGTGTTTGTTGCAACGAAAAAAGAAGCTGGAGCATACAGAATGGTTTGAGTTGCTTTATGTTTAAACTCAGATATGGTCAATCAGCTATAAAACAAACATGTAGTTACATTTTTACAATTGCAAATTGTATTGAATTAAATTCTCCCAGCTAACATTAGCTATGTTGTCATTGCGTTGTGCCTGAACGGCTTTGAGCATCATGTGGAATCATTCAAACAAGCAAAAGTGCATTCTTTTTCTAGGGCAAACTTGTAAGTCAAGAACATCCAGGCTGTCTGAATTCAGGTTATACATATATAATGAGCTTCTTAAGGATCCAGGGTTCTTCTGCAGAAAGCCTTGCTATCATCTGGTCTAAAATTACATCCAGTCTTCCTCTAAACCAAGGTTGACTTTCTTCACCTGCACTCTGCTAATACTAAGGAAAAAGGTTCTCAAGATGCTATGACAGGTGTTTGTTCCAGCAAGTTCACATTTCGAAAGCACTATCTTTAGTGCACACTGAAATGTGACACCTTTTTCAATGGCTTTTACAGGCAGACACTGATGTGTTAAAAGGCAGCGAGATTATTTATTATTAACCCTCCCATTTTTGTGTTGTCCTTGCTGGTTGTATGCCCCGCAGAAATATAGTCAGAAAGGGTCTTGCTGTACAAGTAGGTATTGTTCTGTTTCATGCCTGAACTAGGGGGGAAATTAATTTTCCTGTCAGGGTAGATACTTGTGTGATAATTTTTAACTTGTAGCTGCTCCAGCACAAATGACTTTGCCTTAAGTTTTAACTGCTGGATGCTGAGTCAGACAACTCTGACTAAAATGCTGGAGCTAAAGAATTGCTACATCCACTGGTTGTCTGTTAGATGTCGTGTCCTCCTTTAGGAAAATAATACGATGCTATTCTACAGCAATCACACAAAACGCTGTCTTAGATACTTATCTGGCCACCATTGCCATCATATCTGAACATCTCAGAATCTCTAATGTGTTTACCCTCACAACACTTCATGAGGTTGGGAATTACTATTATCCCCATTTCACAGATAGGAACTGAAGCACAGAGAAACTCGGTGACTTGCCAAGGTTTCATCGGAAGTCTGGGGCAGAGCAGGGAATTGAAGCCATGTTGCCCAAATGCCAGGATAGCACTGTAACCAACAGGCAATCCAGCAGTACTACGGGAAGATGCAATGTTTTGGGCCACTGCTTTTAGAAATGGAATAGTGCAGAAGTTTTTAAAAGAGCTATAAACCACCAAACAGGAGGCGACAGCCAGAGCACATTGTAAGAACGGGAGCTGAGTCAATTGTGTGGCAAGTGGAGCTGTGGCTAAAGTTGGGTTTTGGTTTTTTCTTTAGAGATTTGTGCTCCACCAGATCAACCTGTAGATTAGCGTGAGACCTAACAGCTTCCCCTTGTGCTGTCTAGACAAGCTTTCATCTGGCTTGCCTGGCTCCTTCAAGCTGAGTTATGTGATTGTGACAGCAGGGTCTGAGACACATACACTGTTTGATCTAGCCCTCTTCTGAAGTAGTAGATCCCAATGAACTGGAAGGAACAGCAATCTGCTTAGAAGAAGGTGGTCTATTATGTAAAATGTTTCTGTGAATGACTAGCTGGAAACACACAAGTAGCAAATTGGCAGCTTGTAGGAGACGGGGCAGGGGGAAGATAGGTTTTGTTTGGAACATACATATTAATCATGGGGGTTGTGATGGATCTTTGATGCTCAAAGAGATTTATTTTAGAACTCTTTGTTAAATCTTTAATTATGAAGAAGGTTGGAGACCCAACAGGGACCTGTAGATGCAGATGTAGAGGATGGTTATATTTAGTCCTGTGGTTTTAAAAATATTTCATTGAGAAGAAGTTGTTGACGTCACGCTGGGAATAATTTGAAGTGACAGCAAGCGCAGCAGTTCCTGGGTTTCAGGGCTCCTGATTCCTATTTGAGACTGGTTCAAACTATGCTAACTTGCTGCGTGACCGTGGGTAAGTTGCTTAGGCTACGTTGTTCAGAGGTGCTGAGCACCCACTGACTTCAGTGAGAATTGGGAGTGCTCAACACTTTTTTGAAAATCAGACCCTCAATTTTTATCGAAGAGTCTCCTAGCTATAAAATGGGTACACTTTTCTATCATAGAGGATTGATGGGAGAGTCGGTGCATGCAGTTGTTTTCACTTTGATAATGATATTGTCAGTCCTAAGTGTTCAAAAATCAAGATTGGCTTAATAAAAATCATGAGACTTGTTAATGGGAGGGATGTTCTCTCTTTATTCACCAGTCTGACTTTTGAATCTTTAGGATGTGCTTTTTTTTTTTAAGCTTTTCTCTGCTACCATGAGGACTAGAAAATTATTTTTAAAAAAAAATGAGATCTGAAATTCTCATGTATTCACAAGAGTCCAGGAGCTGGGAATTTAAGAAATGTTGCAAAACCTATGATAAAATCACAAGTCAGCAATATTGCTTTCATCATAAATTCTCTTTTTTGACAGGGAATATTTCTAGAGGTAACCCTGATGCAAACAGACACATGTTAGTAATATCATACAGCTATAGAGACAAAAGCTTTTGAATCAGCTCATCAGCCATATTAAAAAAAAAAATGTAAGTAGCATGAATTGTAGTGCTTGGCTACACAAACACTTAGTTCATGTCAAACTGAGGTGTAAACCTCCCCTGCACTAGCCTGCCACGGACTAAGTTCTGATGCACTTAAAGTTCCCTCGTGCACTTTGATCTATTCCTGTTTCAAAGCAGGGTAGATCGAAGTGCACTAGGGAACTTTTAATGTGTGTCAGCAGTGTCCACATGGTGAGGTAGGGTAGATTTATGCCTCAGCTTGCTGTGAACTGTAGATGAGCCCTTAAATTTGCAATTTTGGGGATTAGGAGTAAGAACAGGATGATTTAAAAAAACCTTCTAAAAATTGTGAAATATAAATTATTTTTAGACCCTTGTTCTAACTTGCTACTCTGGTTAGATACAAAATGGAGAGGAGTATATTTGAGAACTGGTACATCTCATTACAGGGGCAGTTGTTAATTACAGTTTCAGGATGATTATCTGACAGATGGATTACCTGCCTTTCCTGTATCACATTTATACCTTAACTATGGAATAATCTTAATTGTTTCTTCTCTCTTGGGCCTGGTTCAATAAAAACTCCATCTGCCATGTGTGCTGTGCAAGCCCAGTGTTTTAGAGAGGAGGGGGTTTCTGTTGTCTGGATGCCAGACGGAGGATTATAGACTCTGGCCCGAAGCCTTTTCCATTTTGCTGTCTGTAATGATATGCTGCAATATGATGCAAGTGCCACTGCAGTAAGATGCTGCTGCCATATGATATTGCCCTTGCTGGTCAAGGGCTGAAATTCCGATTGCTGCAGCTGCTGCTCTGTGTGATTATACAGCACCCTCCTTGCCCTGAAAACGGCAAGCTAAACATTGTGCCTTCAGTCACAGCCCTCAGCATGGTATGTTTCGTAAACCTCACCCACCTGTGAGGCAGCATAAGTCAGTGTGTAGGACACTGGACTGGGAGTTAGGAGACTTGGGTTCTAGGCCTGGCTCTACCACTGACTGGCTTCGAGACCTTGGGCAAGTCGCTTCACCCCTATGTCTTGTTCGTTTAGGTGGTGTACTCTTTGGCGTTTACACTGTCTCTTTCTGTGTATATTGACAGCGTATAGTACATTGGAGCTCCAATCTCTAGGCACTACTATAATACAAATATCTAATAATACTTCTCTCTCTGCTTTACTCTGGTGAGATTGTTGTTTGTTATTAGCTTATATCAGCAGTACATTACAGCACCTTCCGAGCTAGCCCAGCTACACTGGTTGGATGCACCAAAAGGGCAGAGCAAAGGTACAACCATTCCCCGGCCCAGCCACTCTGGGGAGCATGCCTGCTGATTCCCAAGGTCTGTGCAGGCATGTAATGTGAATTCTCATTTCCCCCTTATTCTGTATGCATCCGATGAAGTGAGCTGTAGTTCACGAAAACTTATGCTCAAATAAATTGGTTAGTCTCTAAGGTGCCACAAGTACTCCTTTTCTTTTTGCAAATACAGACTAACACGGCTGTTACTCTGAAACCCTTACTCTGAGCCGCTGTGTAGGCCAGGTCACAAGCTAGCCTTACATGCCTTTAAATATCAGTCCTTCACAAATCATTTCACCCTTTGTAGAGATAGATGTCAGGAGGCTGAAGTCTTGTGTCCTAACCTGTACTTCTCTTTCTCCCACTTCATTACTGCTGAACACTCTTCTCTCCACAGGCTCCCCATCAGGCTCATCAGAGCCTTCACATCTGTTTCCACTGGTGTTTGGTGTATTTGAAGCCAACCTCATACAGATTTAATCTCAGCTCGGTGTTCTTTAAGCACGATATGAAAACTTTTACCTTCCAATCCAAGGGCAATCAGGACTTACCGATTTCACAGCTCATGAATATGAATGTGTGAAATATTGACTGATATCTATTTAAACATGTGTCCGCTCTCTGTAGAAGACAAATTCTATACGGGTGGCTGTTCAGATTATTATTAATTTGGGGTCAAACCTTGACTCAAGAAATCCCAGTAAAATCACTGGGAATATGGACAGTAGGCTGAACCCTGTATCTCCTTTGCTTCTATGTTTTTTCTTGAGAACATAATTAAACTGACTGATGCCATGGAGGAAAAGAATTCACACTGTGCTTATATACAATGTATATGTAGGTATCACTCACATTTATATAGCAGCTTTGCAAACTCCTATGCAAGTTATAAATAGACATCACTTCCCTTGCCTCTGCAATGTGGCCATCTCAAGGGTGGAATGTGGCAGCTGTTTAACTGCACAATAGCATCACAGAATTGCTTATGACAGAATCAAAGAGTACTGCCTTATCCAGTTGAAATGGAAGTAGGCAGAAGGTAACTACTTACCTATTTGGCTTCCTTCCTGCTGGATAGCCAGCCAACAATACTTCCTACAGCACATAGGAGATCCTTGATTTTTTCTCATCAAACCACTGGCCTAGGTGGAACTCGCTTTAGGGACTTCTTGCATGAGTGTGATCAAATTGGACTGGGCTCTTGCACTGGGAAATCTGATGTGTGAACCTATTGTATTTGGCTTGCCTCCATATCTAGCTCCAGTAAGGGTTGATATGACTGGTTATAGACTAGCATTAAAGGTTGTTCGCTAGTTTCAACATTTTTGCTATGGGTCCCAGCCTGCAAAGACTTACGCATATGCTTGACTTAATTGACATCAATGGGTCAACTCACATGAATCGAGTTAAAACAGGCGAATTTTTTCGGGATCAGGTCCATGATGATATTGTTCATATGAGAGAAAACAACCAGTTGATGGGAAAGGTAGGAAATTTTAGAGGCTTGATTAGTTACTGTTTTCCCCCACAGTGCTAGTATTCTTGGTCGATTTCTCCGTCTCCCTCTTCTAATGGATTTGCCATACATGTCTTTTATCTCCAGGAATTTTTATGCATGCTGATAATAGTGTAATCCTCACCTCTGGGTCAGCCATCTGGGAGTTTAAACTGCCATTGCCATGCTAAATTTCATCCTCTTTGCCAGGGGCTCAGATTGGATCAGCTGTTTAAATCATCTTAGCACTAAATACATGTTATTTAGAAAACAGAGAGAAAGCGTCAGACGTGAATAATTAGCCAATAAATGCTCCATTCCCATTCAGTGGATTGCCCCAGGAAATGAGAAGATACTTGTCAAAATTATTGGCACTTACGCAGTCCCCGAGTGGTTGTCCTATTGTCAGCGACTTGTAATTTCTCCTTCTGAATCAGGTTGCTCATGGGAACCTAGGTGAAACTAAGGTGTTGTCTACACGACACCTTTGCTTCAGTTTCAGCCATCCATGACCAGCCATTGGTGTAGTTGCTTGGAGTGCGGAACCCCTTTTGTAGACAGGCATATCTACTATTTACAGTGCTTGAGACTAGGCCAAGCTATGCTGGTGCAAGTCTGAGTGTCAGCATTTTACCCTGTCTGCACGAAGGGTTTGCTGTGATGCAGTAACATATGTGGCTGAAATCTGTGCATATCGCCAGAGTAGACAAGGACTGAACTTTTGCAGGAGGAAATTTTTCTATATTTCCCTGGCTAATTACATTGAGAATATGGAACTTGGCTTTGAAATATTTTTCAGGGAAGCAGTCCTGTTCCACTCTATAGTTTTGAGTGCAGCCTGACAATAAAGCTCATTACCCTTAGGTTCCCCTACACAGTACATTGATATGGGAGGAAATGATGCATTTAGGCATCACATTTATCAGGTCGGTCGACATTATCCTACAGCTGCACTGACTCACTTCCACTTCCTGGTCAGTGCTGGCAGCTTCATTTGTTACTCCATGTTATCTTGTGTCTCACCCAAAATCTCCTGGCTTCAAAGGTGATGGAAAATCTCCAACAGAGGATCATGATGAAAAAAGTCTCTGCTGCATTTAGCTGAAAGACTGTGCATTGTTCCTGTACAGTATAGTTGCCATACATGGCCGCAGTCAGTTCAAGGGAAGTTTTCAAACTGTATCATGCACAAATTCTTGCCTTTACTGGTTTCAACACTGGGTATAAAGCCTTTCCTCTAGTTTTTAAGTGTGGCTTGTGTGACAAAGTTCCCGCTCTACCTTGGTGGGTCTTGCGCTTATTGGCGGATTTGCTTGCCTTGGAGCTTCACGGCAGCCCTCAGCTTGGCCGTTTTTCTGAACCCACAGTCCAGGTCGACGACTCCTGTGTCTGACCAGGAGTTGGGAGGATCTGGGGGGAACCCGGGCCCGCCCTCTACTCTGGGTCCCAGCCCAGGGCCCTGTTGAATGCAGCTGTCTAGAGTACCTCCTGGAACAGCCGTGCGACAGCTACAACTCGCTGGCCTCCTTCCAACACCTTCTTTATCCTCACCTTAGGACCTTCCTCCTGGTATCTGATAATGCTTGTACACCTGAGTCCTCCAACAGTCCGCGTTCTCACTCTCAGCTCCTAGTGCCTCTTGCTCCCAGCTCCTCACATGCACACCACAAACTGAAGTGAGCTCCTTTTTAAAACCCAGGTGCCCTGATTAGCCTGCCTTAATTGATTCTAGCAGCTTTTTGATTGGCTGCATGTGTTCTAATCCACCTGTCTTAATTGTCTCCAGAAGGTTCCTGATTGTTCTGGAACCTTCCCTGTTACCTTACCCAGGGAAAAGGGACCTACTTAGCCTGGGGCTAATATATCTGCCTTCTATTACTCTCCTATAGCCATCTGACTCGACCCTGTCACACTTGTTATATTGATTCAGCTGTGGTTGGGACCTCTAGATGCTAGTATAATATACAAAATAACAGCCAGAGCACAGATTTGCAAGCAGAATTTGGCTGTCTCAGCAATTTAAAGTAGGTTAAGCATTCAGAACAGTGAGTGTGCTTAACTTTCAGTTCACTAACTTTTTGCCATTCTATGAAAAGCCATGGCTTCTGAAAAGCACCATGGTTTTATCTTGTATTTGTACAGCACCTAGCATATGCAGTTGTGGTCCATGACTGGGGCTCCTAGGCACTACTGCAATACAAATAAATAATTTAGCAAAGCCCTGATGTTCTTATGCTGTTGTACATAGCTGATTTAATAGTTATAAATTACAGTTGAGGGCCCTCCATTGTGTAACCAATTGGGATCTCTTTAGCTAAATGTAGCTTTCAAACATCTTTCATCTGTCTGAGCAATCCAGTTACAAGTTTAAATATTTGGGTTCATGCTGTTCATCTGTGACAACTGTGCAGATTTTGGGTCCCTCTGCCAATTAGTAGATTAAAATGATGGATAAACATCATCTACGCCTGGTATAACCTTGTAAGCAGCGTAGCTATGTTGGTCCCAGGATATTAGAGAGAGAAGGTCGGTGAAGTAATGTCTTTTGGACCAACTTTTGTTAGTGAAAAAGACAAGCTTGGACCCAAAGAAGAGCTCCGTGTAGCTGGAAAGCTTGTCTCTTTCACCAACAGATGTTGTTCCAATAAAAGTTATTATCTCGCCCACTGTAAGCTCTCTGGTATCACCTTGATCCTTTCTTGATTCACTGGCACTTTATAACTTAACGTATCAGAATGGAACTTGTTTTTGTGCTAGGTGGTTGTTAATAGTCATGTTTATTTGGGTAGTGCCTGAGGACCAACCAAGAATGGGACACCTTGTGCTAGGCACTGTACAAATATAGAGTAGTGGATGGTCCCCTGCCCTGAAGCATTTACAATCTAAATAGCCAAGACAGACACAGGGTGGGGAAAGGGGTAGAACACAAGCAGAGTGAACAATGTGATGGCAGCAAATGGCATGTTAGCGTCACGATTTGTTGGGGGGTCGGTTTATTTAGTAGGGGATCAGCTGAATAGAAAGAAAAGTGAAAAGCAGAAGAGACATTGAAGGGTCGCAGGTGAGGAAGATAGGGAAGAGGGGAGACTGGGTAGGTGTGGAGTGAAGCTGAGGTGAAGAGGCAGGGAGAGGGTTGGCGCAAACTGACAGTCACCACAGACCAGAGATAATCCAGCACTTAGAGGAGAAGAAAGTGATCAGGAACAGTCAGCATGGATTCACCAAGGGAAGGTCATGCCTGACTAATCTAATCGCCTTCTATGATGAGATTACTGGTTCTGTGGATGAAGGGAAAGCAGTGGATGTATTGTTTCTTGACTTTAGCAAAGCTTTTGACACGGTCTCCCACAGTATTCTTGTCAGCAAGTTAAAGAAGTACGGGCTGGATGAATGCACTATAAGGTGGGTAGAAAGTTGGCTAGATTGTCGGGCTCAACAATGTCAATGGCTCCATGTCTCGTTGGCAGCCGGTGTCAAGTGGAGTGCCCCAGGGGTCGGTCCTGGGGCCGGTTTTGTTCAATATCTTCATAAATGATCTGGAGGATGGTGTGGATTGCACTCTCAGCAAATTTGTGGATGATACTAAACTGGGAGGAGAGGTAGATACGCTGGAGGGTAAGGATAGGATACAGAGGGACCTAGACAAATTGGAGGATTGGGCCAAAAGAAATCTGATGAGGTTCAATAAGGATAAGTGCAGGGTCCTGCACTTAGGACGGAAGAACCCAATGCACAGCTACAGACTAGGGACCGAATGGCTAGGCAGCACTTCTGCGGAAAAGGACCTAGGGGTGACAGTGGACGAGAAGCTGGATATGAGTCAGCAGTGTGCCCTTGTGCCAAGAAGGCCAATGGCATTTTGGGATGTATAAGTAGGGGCATAGCGAGCAGATCGAGGGACATGATCATCCCCCTCTATTCGACATTGGTGAGGCCTCATCTGGAGTACTGTGTCCAGGTTTGGGCCCCACACTACAAGAAGGATGTGGATAAATTGGAAAGAGTCCAGCGAAGGGCAACAAAAATGATTAGGGGTCTGGAACACATGACTTATGAGGAGAGGCTGAGGGAACTGGGATTGTTTAGTCTGCAGAAGAGAAGAATGAGGGGGGATTTGATAGCTGCTTTCAACTACCTGAGAGGTGGTTCCAGAGAGGATGGTTCTAGACTATTCTCAGTGGTAGAAGAGGACAGGACAAGGAGTAATGGTCTCAAGTTGCAGTGGGGGAGGTTTAGGTTGGATATTAGGAAAAACTTTTTCACTAGGAGGGTGGTGAAACACTGGAATGCGTTGCCTAGGGAGGTGGTGGAATCTCCTTCTTTAGAAGTTTTTAAGGTCAGGCTTGACAAAGCCCTGGCTGGGATGATTTAATTGGGGATTGGTCCTGCTTTTGAGCAGGGGGTTGGACTAGATGACCTCCTGAGGTCCCTTCCAACCCTGATATTCTATATTCTATGATTTAGTCAGAACTATAGAAAATTCTCTGGAACCAGAAGGTCCCTTTTTTGGCTGTATCTGCGCCAACCCATTGGAATCTCTGTCTCCTCTTTGCAGGTTTTGCTCTGGAACCACATGGTGGGGGGAGGGAGGGAAAGAGGCTCCATCTGGGTTCTAGCTTCGCTTGGAGAACTTCATTCCCTTTCCGCAAGGACAAGAGTAAATATTTTTCAGGTACATGTTATGTGGTCTCTTAACCATGATTAGGCCCTGAGAAGTGGGAATAAATATTGGCCTAAATATTTAGTGTGTAATGATTCCTTAATATGGTAAAGCCAAGGTGGGTGAGGAAATATCTTTTATTGGGCTAATTTCGTCTGGGAAGAGAGACAAGCTTTTGTGCTTACACAGGTTTTTGAGGTCTGAATGCCTCATACAGAAACTTTGCTAAACATTTAGGTTATTAAGTTTTCTACCTTTATGGCCCTTGGTGTTCATTGTTAGCATGGAAACAGGATGTTTGTTCTGATTTGCTCCTGCTGTCCATTTCCCATCTGAAGTCAGGAGAACGTTCCTGTTCCCATGAGGGCTGCAATTGGCTTCGATTTGCTAAAGATGAGTCTGATCTGCAAAATCTAGCAAGGCTAAACTGATATTTCTCACCTTGCAGGGTTTATCTTTTATCTTTCCTATATTCTTTATCTGTGCCTTGTTTTTTTTGTAGGTGGGTGAGGAAATATATAATCCTGAGGGTAGATGATTTGGTTAGCTATATAACGTGAATGTGGCTTAAAATTGCATCGGCAATATTTCTTGTCCTCATATTTTTGTTCTGTAGCTGTGTTTGGGCCTGCTTTTATGAGATTCCTCTTCTGGGAGGAGCTGAGCATCCCCAACTCCCATTCAAGTCTTTGAGAGTTGAGGGCACTAGGCCTGGTGCAGAGGTTTCAGCACTTTGTTGGATCAGAACCTTTGGTACTTTATTAAATATTGTCTAATACATGCTCTGATCTAGAATAACAGATTGTAGGTCTCTTTTCTGTTATTAGTTTTAGGGTTTCAGTATTATTTTAAAAATAAGAAATAGATACCACCAGCCATATCTGTAAAATATGGAAAAAACTGCAGGGACCTTATTTTACTGAAACACTTAGGTTTAGTATGGGTGCAGATAATCTAGAGAATTCCATGTTTATTTCATTCCTCAGATCATATTTATGATTAACACGATTCAAATCAAGAAATGGCAATATTTACAAATTGACTGATTGCTTTCAAATAAACCACACCATAATATACATTTTGTAATTCTTTCTGTTGACAGATGCATTCTCAAGTTACATTTGATCATTGTATGGGCAAAGCTGCCTTTATGAACATAATGACAGGTTTCAGAGTAACAGCCGTGTTAGTCTGTATTCGCAAAAAGAAAAGGAGTACTTGTGGCACCTTAGAGACTAACACATTTATTTGAGCATGAGCTTTCGTGAGCTACAGCTCACTTCATCGGATGCATACCGTGGAAACTGCAGCAGACTTTATATATACACAGAGAATATGAAACAATACCTCCTCCCACCCCACTGTCCTGCTGGTAATAGCTTATCTAAAGTGATCATCAGGTTGGGCCATTTCCAGCACAAATCCAGGTTTTCTTACCCTCCACCCCCCCACCCCCCACACACAAATTCACTCTCCTGCTGGTGATAGCCCATCCAAAGTGACAACTCTTTACACAATGTGCATGATAATCAAGTTGGGCCATTTCCTGCACAAATCCAGGTTCTCTCACCCCCTCACCCCCCTCCCAAAAACCACACACACAAACTCACTATCCTGCTGGTAATAGCTCATCCAAAGTGACCATTCTCCCTACAATGTGCATGATAATTAAGGTGGGCCATTTCCAGCACAAATCCAGGTTTTCTCACATCCCCCCCACCCCCATACACACACAAACTCACTCTCCTGCTGGTAATAGCTCATCCAAACTGACCACTCTCCAAGTTTAAATCCAAGTTAAACCAGAACATCTGGGGCGGGGGGTAGGAAAAAACAAGAGGAAATAGGCTACCTTGCATAATGACTTAGCCACTCCCAGTCTCTATTTAAGCCTAAATTAATAGTATCCAATTTGCAAATGAATTCCAATTCAGCAGTTTCTCGCTGGAGTCTGGATTTGAAGTTTTTTTGTTTTAAGATAGCGACCTTCATGTCTGTGATTGCGTGACCAGAGAGATTGAAGTGTTTTCCGACTGGTTTATGAATGTTATAATTCTTGACATCTGATTTGTGTCCATTTATTCTTTTACGTAGAGACTGTCCAGTTTGACCAATGTACATGGCAGAGGGGCATTGCTGGCACATGATGGCATATATCACATTGGTGGATGTGCAGGTGAACGAGTCTCTGATAGTGTGGCTGATGTTATTAGGCCCTGTGATGGTGTCCCCTGAATAGATGTGTGGGCACAATTCGCAACGGGCTTTGTTGCAAGGATAAGTTCCTGGGTTAGTGGTTCTGTTGTGTGGTATGTGGTTGTTGGTGAGTATTTGCTTCAGGTTGCGGGGCTGTCTGTAGGCAAGGACTGGCCTGTCTCCCAAGATTTGTCAGAGTGTTGGGTCATCCTTTAGGATAGGTTGTAGATTCTTAATAATGCGTTGGAGGGGTTTTAGTTGGGGGCTGAAGGTGGCGTTCTGTTATTTTCTTTGTTAGGCATGTCCTGTAGTAGGTAACTTCTGGGAACTCTTCTGGCTCTATCAATCTGTTTCTTTACTTCTGCAGGTGGGTATTGTAGTTGTAAGAAAGCTTGACAGAGATCTTGTAGGTGTTTGTCTCTGTCTGAGGGGTTGGAGCAAATGCGGTTGTATCGCAGAGCTTGGCTGTAGACGATGGATCGTGTGGTGTGGTCAGGGTGAAAGCTGGAGGCATGCAGGTAGGAATAGCGGTCAGTAGGTTTCCGGTATAGGGTGGTGTTTATGTGACCATTGTTTATTAGCACTGTAGTGTCCAGGAAGTGGATCTCTTGTGTGGACTGGACCAGGCTGAGGTTGGTGGTGGGATGGAAATTGTTGAAATCATGGTGGAATTCCTCAAGGGCTTCTTTTCCATGGGTCCAGATGATGAAGATGTCATCAATATAGCGCAAGTAGAGTAGGGGCTTTAGGGGACGAGAGCTGAGGAAGCGTTGTTCTAAATCAGCCATAAAAATGTTGGCATACTGTGGGGCCATGCGGGTACCCATAGCAGTGCCGCTGATCTGAAGGTATACATTGTCCCCAAATGTGAAATAGTTATGGGTAAGGACAAAGTCACAAAGTTCAGCCACCAGGTTAGCCGTGACATTATCGGGGATAGTGTTCCTGACGGCTTGTAGTCCATCGTTGTGTGGAATGTTGGTGTAGAGGGCTTCTACATCCATAGTGGCCAGGATGGTGTTATCAGGAAGATCACCAATGGATTGAAGTTTCCTCAGGAAGTCAGTGGTGTCTCGAAGGTAGCTGGGAGTGCTGGTAGCGTAGGGCCTGAGGAGGGAGTCTACATAGCCAGACAATCCTGCTGTCAGGGTGCCAATGCCTGAGATGATGGGGCGCCCAGGATTTCCAGGTTTATGGATCTTGGGTAGTAGATAGAATATCCCAGGTCGGGGTTCCAGGGGTGTGTCTGTGCGGATTTGTTCTTGTGCTTTTTCAGGAAGTTTCTTGAGCAAATGCTCAGCAGGAGAGTGAATTTGTGTGGGGGGTGGAGGGTGAGAAAACCTGGATTTGTGCTGGAAATGGCCCAACCTGATGATCACTTTAGATAAGCTATTACCAGCAGGACAGTGGGGTGGGAGGAGGTATTGTTTCATATTCTCTGTGTATATATAAAGTCTGCTGCAGTTTCCACGGTATGCATCCGATGAAGTGAGCTGTAGCTCACGAAAGCTCATGCTCAAATAAATTGGTTAGTCTCTAAGGTGCCACAAGTACTCCTTTTCTTTTTATGAACATAGTTTGCTTATTTTTACTTTAAATTGTTGATTGAAAGTCGTAAACTTGCTAAAGAGAAACTTTGCAGTACAGTTTTCATTATATGCAAATGTCAGGTGGACACTGTGGTCCTCCTTTTATTTCCTGTAATGGACCCTGTTTCCATTCCCTTGTACCAGAAAGAGAGCTCTGGGGAAATGATGTGGATTTTAGCCCCTCTCTATACACAGAGGGTATGGAGAAAACTCAATTTTCATAATGTAAAAGTCAATTGTATTGTGATTCCATGTGGCATAATTTGGGTTTGCTCAGTTCATTGTTACTCTGTCTTCTTATTGAGCAATGAGACAGTGATGTTCAATGAAACAGAACTCTGAGAAGGTTAAGGTGAACAATGCTTTGTATTGGCAGCAAAAAAAAAGGTTAAAAATATTTTAAAAGGTATGAAATGTAGTGGTTTACCTATTTCCTTGCTTCTTGTGGGGCATTCATGTAAATCAGATCCCTGCCCTACCCCCCCTTTTAGTATGAAATACATTCCCCTATATAAAGACGTTTAGCCTTAACTTGTAATTTCCCTTTGTCATTCTGGGCCAAATGATTGGCCTCAAATCCTGCTTTCCCATTGTCATAAAAAGGGGCATTTTGCTGCAGTGCAGAATTTAGAGAGAGAGAGAGCGAGCTCAGGATAGCCAGTAGCCCAGTTGTTAGGGCACTTATTTGGAAAGTTGGAGACCTGGGTTCAAATTCCTACTCGGACCTGATTCAGAAATGGAAGTGGGCGCTGTCTGCTTTAATACTATATATCTGGCTCTTTTCTGCTCATGGCACTGGGTGCCCAAGCTGCCCATCTTCCCTTTTCCCTAATGCAGCCTGCACAATGCGCACACTGACAGAGGCAGATGACCTAGTTCATGTGATGGCAAAAGGGCTGGGAGGCTGCAGGCTGTGTTGCTGAAGGATCTGAAATTTCTCATACTGTCTCCCCTATGTGGTATCTACCATGAAGAGGAGACGCTGCTCTGAAAATCCTCTGTATTGGACAGAATGGACAAAGGGCATGTAGATCCTTGGCCCAGTTTTTATTGTAACAGTTAACACTCAACTTTCCTGCTGTAAACTATTGTGTGTGGAGGCTAAATCTGAATTCCCAGCTGGGTCACTGTCAAATCTTATCTACAAATGAGAGGGTTTTCAAAAGCACACTTGTTGTTTGAGTGTGTTGGGCTGATTTACATAACAATAGACAGAGCTGTCATTTCCAACGCTGCGTATTGACAATACATTTCCTTGCACTGGGGGCTGGTGTATTTTGCATGCACGACACTTACAAAGTAGCTAATAAATAAAAATCTGCTTCAGAATTATCATGTAGGAGTGACACCATTTGCATATTTCAACCCAGGGCCAGGGACCATGGGGGAATTCTAATGAGATTCAATCTCAAGCAATAGGCTACAATCTGAATGATACAATATATCATCCACATATTGTAGAAATCAACTCCATAGATTAATTCTGCAAAAAATAAATCTCAGTGGTATTTCCATACAGAGGACTGGGTAATGATTCCAAGAGGATTGCTGTGGATCAGAAAATTAGTATGTTAATAATAAAATATTGTTCTTTGGTAGAAGGCTTATGGCATTATAACTAAAGCTGCTCTGGTACAGTATTTAGTCTTGTTTAGATAGCCCTGCAATAGCCTAATCCCTTGTTCACCTCCCATTTCAGCTGCTAAAATCTGCTTGGAACAGAACATTTCATCTCCTTTCAGCAAATAGGCTACCCAAGACATTAAATGCCTTTGAGAAACAGTAGTGAGAAAATACAGCCACATAAAACCAAATTCATTTGAAGCTATTCCAGCTGGAAAACTGCACTAAGGAAATAGTTGGGGTGGGGTGGGTGGAGCTCCTGTAGTTTTGTGTTTCTAGGAAACTTTACTTTTGTAAATAAGATTCTGGAGTCCCAAAAAGCCCTCCCTGCTTTGGGCATGTTCCCAGCATGATGTTAGAACATTCAGCCAGTGGTGGAATATTCATTATCAGATGCCCTGGAGGTAATTTGATGACAGAATTCCACTACTAGCCTGTCTAGTAGGTAATAGAACAGTACACAGTCTAAAGTAACCCATCTGCACACTATAAATTGTAAAGCAGTGTGGTCAAAGGCAGGTAATTACAGCGAGTGTATGTTACTGTGACAGGCTTCTTTAATGGGAAATGCAGCTAGAGCATATGCACTCGTATCACTGTAGTGTCCTGCATGCTGTCACTGCTCTATAAGAATGTATAATTTCATTCCTTTTTGTTTTCTGGATGGTCTCTGCTTGTCTCTCAGGAGACCCACAGATTTCTCCCCAGTTTTCTCACCCTTAAAGATCTTGGTGAACTTACTTCCACCAGTGGAGAGTGGGGGCCATCTTTAATAGTGCTGGGGCTCAGGGCTTCAGCCCCGCGGGAAGCACTTGCCAGTGGTTGGGGCTTCAGCCCTACTCCTGCTGAAGCCCTGAGCCTGGGCAGGCACCTCCCGTAGGACTGAATCCCTGAGACCCCCTTCCACACTGGGCAGAAGCCCCTAGCCCTGCTGCAGGGAAGAAGCTCCGAGCTCCCCTCTCCCAGTCTGGTAGCTGGAGAATTGGGTTGGGGTGGGGGGGCTATGAGGGGCTCCATGAGCCGCACTTCAAGTGTAAAAGAGCTGCATGTGGCTCACGAGCCACAGTTTGGCCACCCCTGGTCTAATATATCAAAAAGTAGAGGACTTCACTCTCCAGGGTTGCCTATCTGGCTTCTTTCACCAGAAGTAAAAGTAATTAGAAATATTGTGTTAATTTCCCAAAGGGATGAAATAGAATCTTACAGTAGGATGTTACCTTCTGATTGACACCTCGACTGTAAGTTCTTTGGGGCAGGGAGGGTTGTCTTTATTTTTTTGTACAGCACCTACCACCCTGGGGCCTGTAACTGGGTTTCCTGTGTGCTGCTATAATACAAATAACAAAGGTAGGCACGGGTAACTTAAGAACAAGAAGTCACACGGAAGCAGCACATACATCATGACTTGCCCTTTCTTTCATGCCTGGCTTTTGGAATGTGCTGTGGGGTCTCATTCCCACACCACATTGTTGATGGAAGACCGAGTAATACTTAAAAGCAAATGGAAGCACATAAAGGCCACATGCAGCTTCAGGCTCCCCAAACTGAGCATTTTTATCCTAGAAAGTCATGAAAAATGTCCTTTGGCTGTAATCCCAATTTATATCATAGCAGAAAATGCTCAAAATGTGGTGGCAACCTCTCTATTTGGTCACGCAATGTATGGTATGAAGATACCAAGCTTAAAATCAAGAGAGTTATTTACTATCTGTTAGACACCATCCATCACCCAAAGGAGTAAGCCTGGAAATTCAGGGTATTCATTCTCGTGCATTTTTGGCTTCCTTTAAAATGGCAGGTATAAAGGTTTATTGCTTAAATTCTCTTTAAAAAAATTGCATTTAAGGCCAGGCCAATCCCGTTGCAATCTGTTTTATGTCCGTGAAGGATTCATCTTGAGAATAAGCTGCACAAGCGGATCAAGTATGCAGATGCGGTTCTCATTTAACGCTAAGCTGTTATTTAATGGAGACAGAGCACAGCTTAATTTTCTTGCTCAGTCCAGCCTCCTCTGCACTCTCCTCACAGCACAGTAGCAAGGCCAACGTGTGTTCCGAAGAGCTGAGCCTGGCCGTGCCCCGTGGTTAACATGGGAAGAACGGAAGCCCCTTGTGCTTTGAGTTTTGTAAGGAATGATATCCCTTTAAGACCAAGGAGGGAGTCTGGCTGAATGCACAGCACCCTTTGCCCAATCAGATTGCACTGAGCTGGCAAACGGTGGCAGACTCCTTGTCCTTACAGCTGGAAGGGGCTAGTTCTAAAAGAACGCTTTGTAGCTCAGTGGTAATTTCTGTATAAAATTTGATGATGGTGTTTGGTCTTCGGTGTGTGCAAACAGCTTCAGCCACTTGAAACTGTGAATGTAGCTGTTGTTTGTAGCGTCTATAGGCCTCAGCCAAGATTTGGGCCCCATTGTCCTAGGTGCTGTGCAAAAGACATAGTCCCCCAAAACCATACATTCTTGATGAGACTGAGACAGTAAGTAAGCGATGTTATCCCCACCTAATAAATGAGGAACTGAGCCACAGAGAGATTAAGGGTAAAATTTTCAAAAGGAATTTCGGAGCCTAAGTCTAATGGAAAGTCAACGCAATGTAGGCCCCTAAGTGTCTAGGTCAATTTTGAAAAAAGGACATAGGCTCCTCAGTCACTTAGGTGCTTTTGAAAATATTACCCTTTGTAGCTTCCCCATGGTCACCCTGGAAGTGTGTGTTGTAGAGCTGGGAATTACCCCGATCTCCTGAGTTCCAGTCTGATGCTTTTACCATAAGACCATCCTCCCTCTTTAAACCATCTTTCTGCTTTACGCTGATAATAGGTTGACAGCTAACACCTCTGTTTCTCAAGCTTTGCTAATAGCAAGGGGCTCGTTTAATCACTTTGCCTCATCTACAGTAATGGAAACTCATTTAAATCAGTGGTACTCAATTGCAAGAAACAACCCTTAATACTAGAGCTTATTACACACATCCTTATCCTCCCTAGGGGCATTGTTTATGTCCTTGTAATGACCAGCACAATCCTACAGGGCACCCATAGGTATAGCCAGTGTACATACTGGGCCAGTTCAAGAGAAGAGAAAAAGTATGGAGATTTAGCAGCTGGTTTTACAAACTGCTGGGCCATCCATGTCTGAGTCTGGGGGATCGCAGAAGCCTGAGAGCTTGAGTCTAATCTCAATTTACTCTAATGTAAAACAGGAATAACTGCACATATAAGCCATCACACTGGTGTAAAACTGTTGTGAGAGCAGAATCCGGCTGCAACTTCCTTGACAAACTACAGGCCTGTAATTCACCATTAGTCCAGCTCCATCGTTGGTGGGAAGTGTAGTGTAGACAGGGCTCCAGAGCTTTTTTTTTTACTGCTATATCCTCATTGGAGTTACTCCCGAGTTATTCTGGTGTAAATGGAGGCATAATAAAGCTCTTGGGACTCTGACATCCTCTAATCTCAGAAAGAAAAGGAGTACTTGTGGCACCTTAGAGACTAACCAATTTATTTGAGCATGAGCTTTCGTGAGCTACAGCTCACTTCATCGGATGCATCCGATGAAGTGAGCTGTAGCTCACGAAAGCTCATGCTCAAATAAATTGGTTAGTCTCTAAGGTGCCATAAGTACTCCTTTTCTTTTTGCGAATACAGACTAACACGGCTGTTACTCTGAAATCTAATCTCAGAGACACTCCAAGTAGGGTTAATGTTGTAATGCTCCCACCAGTGGCAGCAAACAGGTTGAAAACGATGAGTCCAGTTTGTTCGGGGTGTAGTCAAGGCCTTCAAGATCAGTGACAGAACCGAAGATGCACCCTGCAAGGCTGCCTGAATGAATGTGAACACTGCCCGTTTCCATTTAGCAGGGTTTCCTTTAAAAACCTACTTTTGCTCTAATTGAAGCCAAAACTTCCTATTGTCTTCAGTGGGAGCAGGAGCAGGCTTTTTCAGTTACTAGCTCTATAAATTCAAACACTTGTTCTAGTTAGTGCTTCAAGCCCAGGCATTCCATCATCAGTAGTTATTGCTTTTCCTAGATACCGCTGAATCAGGAGCCAAGCCAATATGCCTACTTCAAATCTCCTCTAATGCTTTTTTAACTGGTAGCCAGATTTACTGTTTCTTACAAAGACTGAGACAGGAATTGTTTTTGTAGGATCTTTGCTGTTTACCTGTTCATGACATTACAGTTAAGCGTCTGTCAGTGTTTTTGTGATAAATCCCTGTGCTTGCCGTTTTATGGCTTGGCTGAAAACATTTGCAGTGGGCTCAGAATTGTCTTGCCAGGTCTCAGCTTGTGGGTATGGCCTCTCTGCAAAAGTGAGAGAAGTCGGCATTTTAGATATTACTTAAAAAATTTTTTTTGCAACCCCTACTGAAAAACACAAACAAAAAAGCCCTTCATTTGCCAAAATAAGGCAATTTGTAAGCAGTTCTGGTCTGCTCTTCAGAGATGCTGAGTACCCATAACTCTCATTGGCTTTACTGGGAACTGTTGGTGCTCACTAGCCCATAAGAAGATCAGGTGGATAGGTCCTGCTTCTGATCCCATTGTTTTCAATGGGATCAAGATCAGGCAAAAACTCCATTTTTAAAAATGAAAAATATGAAAATAGCTATGTGATAAATAAAGTGGGGGATAGCTCCCTTTGTTGGACACCCAGCTGGCCAGTTAGCTGTAAAATTCCTCTTGGTAGCTGTTCTCTACTTGCTTTACCTGTAAAGGGTTAACACGTCCCCCAGGTAAAGAAAAAAAAGTGGGCTAAAAGAGCCAATGGGAAGGCTAGAACTTTTTAAAATGGGGAAAGAAACTTTCCCTTTGTCTGTTGTTCTCTGGGCTGCAGGGACACGGAGCAGCAATGCTATAAGCAGAAATGCTGTGTAAGGTTTGAACCAGGTATGCAAAAGTATCTTTCATACCTAGAAGAAATAATTTGGTTAGGGAATGTTTAGTTAGACGCGATCAGGTTTATTTCTTATTTTGGCTTGTGGATCTCCTCTGTGCTAACCCCAAATGTTTTTGTTTTGCTTGTAACCTTTATGCTGAACCTCAAGAGTGCTATCTTGAAGCTTAATTTTTGTAAGTGTTTCTTTTAAGATCTAGCAAAAAGCCTAAGTTCCAGATGTATTTTTTTCATTTTTGTTTTTAATAAAATTTACCTTTTTTTACGAACAGGATTGGATTTTTAGTGTCCTAAGAGGTTTGTGCATGTTGTTTGATTAACTGGTAGCACAGCTAATTTCCTTTGTTTTCTTTCTCAGCTCTTCCCTGGAGCGGGGGTGAAAGGGCTTGAGGGTACCCCAAAGGGAGGAATTCCTAAGTGCTACTTCCTGGGTTCAAAGGGTTTTTTTTTTTTGCATTTGGGTGGTGACAGTGTTTGCCAAGGCAAGGTCAGAGAAAAGCTGTAACTTTGGGAGTGTAATGCAAGCCTGGAGTGGCAAGTATTAATTTTTAAAATCCTTGCAGGCCCCCACTTCCTGCACTCAGAGTGGGGATTCAGCCTTGACAAGCTAATATTGGACCTGGTCCTATAAGTTTTCGTTAAAAGCTTGTTCACTTCAATGGGGCTACTTATATGAGAGGAGAGTAAAGATTGCAGGGTCCAGGACACACATACAATTGTAAGCCCGTTGGGGCAGGGACTATTTTTTTGTTTTGTGTTTGTATAACGCCTAGCACAGTGGAGCCCTGGTGTATGACTAGGGTTGCTAGGCACGATGGTAACGTCAATCATAGCATCATAGGACTGGAAGGGACCCGAGAGGTCATCTAGTCCAATCCCCTGCACTCATGGCAGGACTAAATATTATTTAGACCAACCCTGACTGGGGTTTGTCCAACCTGCTCTTAAAAATTCCCATTGATGGAGATTCCACAACCTCCCTAGGCAATTTATTCCGGTGCTTAACCACTCTGACAGTTAGGAAGTTTTTCCTAATGTCCAACCTAAACTGCCCTTGCTTCAGTTTAAGTCCATTGTTTCTTGTCCTATCCTCCTCCTTGTAACAACCTTTTATGTACTTGAAAACTGCTATCATGTCCCCTCTCAGTCTTTTCTCCAGACTCAACAAACCCAATTTTTTCAATCTTCCCTCGTAGGTCATGTTTTCTAGACCTTTAATAATTTTTGTTGCTCTTCTCTGGACTTTCTCCAATTTGTCCACATCTTTCCTGAAATGTGGCGCCCAGAACTGGACACAATACTCCAGTTGAGGCCTAATCAGCATGGAGTAGATCAGAAGAATTACTTCTTGGGTCTTGCTTTACAATGCTCCTGCTAATACATCCCAGAATGATGTTTGCTTTTTTTGCAACAGTGTTACACTGTTGACTCATATTTAGCTTGTGATCCACTATGACCCCCAGATCCCTTTCCTCAGTACTCCTTCCGAGGCAGTCATTTCCATTTTGTATGTGTGCAACTGTTTGTTCCTTCCTAAGTGGAGTATTTTGCATTTGTCCTTATTGAATTTCATCCTATTTACTTCAGACCATTTTTCCAGTTTGTCCAGATCATATTGAATTTTAATCCTAGCCTCCAAAGCACTTTCAACCCCTCCCAGCTTGGTATCGTCCGCAAACTTTATAAGTGTACTCTCTATGCCACTATCTAAATCATTGATGAAGATATTGAACAGAACAGAACCAATCTCTGCGGGACCCCACTCGTTATGCCCTTCCAGCATGACCGTGAACCACTGATAACTACTCTCTGGGAATGGTTTTCCAAACAGTGATGCACCCACCTTATAGTAGCTCCATCTAGGTTGTTTTTCCCTAGTTTGTTTATGAGAAGGTCAAGCAAGACAGTATCAAAAGTCTTACTAAAGTCAAGATGTACCACATCTACTGCTTCCCACCTATCCACAAGGCTTGTTACCCTGTCAAGGAAAGATATCAGGTTGGTTTGACACTATTTGTTCTTGACAAATCCATGCTGACTGTTACTTATCTCCTCATTATCTTTTAGATGTTTGCAAATTGATTTCTTAATTATTTGCTCCATTATCTTTCTGGGAATAGAAGTTAAGCTGACTGGTCTGTAATTCCTCGGGTTGTCCTAATTTCCCTTTTTATAGATGGGCACTATATTTGCCCTTTTCCAGTCTTCTGGAATGTCTCTATAATAATAATAATAATAATTAATAAATAGTATGCCGTACTGTGTAGGCTACCCTTGCAACTTTGCTCTTTACATTTTCCTTAGAATTGCAGGAACACCCCCCAATAGGAATATGCCTAGTGGTCTGATTCATTTATTTCTTGAGAGGTTCTGAGAGTCTGCGTGTCGATTGGGTACAATCTGGCAATCAGTCCATGAATACATATTCACATGGTAGTCTGTAATGGCTGATCTGTGGGAGGCAGATGCATTTATATGTGGTTTTAAGATGTGTAATGTTTACCCAGCAGACTGGAATGTCTCCTTGGGAGCCACCCCTGAGCATTGTATATCAAATTCCATAATGATACAGTCACTGAACACTTTTAAATAAATAGGTAGTACACAATTGAAACAATCTGTGTTTATGCAGGGGACCATAAGGACAAGGCACAAGCAGTTGTTATTTGTCACAATCTCTTAATTATTTTTATTTTTCTTTCTTTCTTTCTAGGTACACTTTATTCATGGTAGTGCCCATTAGAACTGGCTGAAATTTCTCAAATGAAACTTTTTTTAGTGAAAAATGTAGATCCAGTTCAACCAAAATATGTCTCAAATTCATGTAGATTTTGGCAAATTGTATCAGCTGGAAAAAAAACCTTAAAAAAAAAAATTCTGAAAATAACCAAAACATTGTTTTGACATTTTCAAAATGAAACTTTTTGGCTTTTCAATTCAAAATGACGTTTTGTTCAGGAATTTCCATATATATAAAACAAAACAATGCTTGAAATCAAAACAATTTTTTTTACTTTTCAATTTGTTGAATATTTTGAATTTTTTTTATTTTGGGTTGATCGAAAACTCTATTTTTCTGAATTGCCAGCAAACTGAAAAATCCATAATTCACACACGTCTAGTGCCCACTGTGTGTGAGACAATTTTCAAACGCCAGAGAAGATGATTCCGCACTGTATGGAACTTGCGTTCTAAGAAAGATAAGTAAGGAGACAAAGGTTAGGGGAAGGGAACAGCAGTAGGGAATAGGCAATTTATATACAAGTGAACTCAGTTCACTGAGTACAGCAGAAGTGGATCTTTAAGAGGAATTAATAATTTGTCACCTCTTTTTACCTTAATTCTTTGTTTGCTTCCATTAAGATTTGACTCTATTGGGGATTCACTGTTTGAGGCAGAACAGTGCCATTTGTTTCTTCGGAAATGTAGCTAGTGTTCAAGGTGCAGCTCCAATAAAAGTTGTCAAATGTGTACTTTGACTTCCCTGAGATTTGGCAAAATATTTTTTTTTCAAAGTCAGCATTTTTTCTTACTACGCTCCTCAATCACATTAATTGTCCTGTCTGTTCCTGGATCCTCATGCTACAAGACTTGTACTCCTTTCTGTAGTTTTTAGCTGCTGAGGTCTCTCCTGAGACTGTTAGTGAAGATCTGAACTAAAGACTGCAGCCCCGACAATAAATTTAGATCCCCCGCCTTTTTAAGGGGGGCTAGTTCCCACAGTGTAAGTGCAAATTTCAGTATCTCAGTTGACTGGAGCAGAGCCAGAAACTGCAGCAATGGTCACCTTATTAAAGCAGAGCTAGCATTATATAAACTGTCTAATAATGGGACGATTGTGCTGTGTAGCAAGCATAGCTGCACTGAAGGGAATGAATGAGGTAGGAGCAGAGAGGGACTGTTATATATTCCACCAAACAAAATTCTTCTTTAAAAACAGCTCGGGTTTCTCAAGTCCCAAACACAACCATAAAAGAGGGTGGGAGACAACCAGTTAAGTCTGCAGTATAATACTGATCTAATGTTATTTCTAACCACAAGCATGGTTAGAGATGAAGACAGCACGTTTTGCGTGGAGGAGTAGGCTGGAGAGGAGTGTGTTGTGAGTGAGGTAAAGTAAAGAAAGTCAAATCTTGTTTGTAAGATTGCAAGGGTGAGGACTTACCTAGTAAAAAGAAAAGGAGTACTTGTGGCACCTTAGAGACTAACCAATTTATTAGAGCATAAGCTTTCGTGAGCTACAGCTCACTTCCTCAGATGCATATCGTGGAAACTGCAGCAGGCTTTATATATACACAGAGAATATGAAACAATACCTCCTCCCACCCCACTGTCCTGCTGGTAATAGCTTATCTAAAGTGATCATCAGGTGGGCCATTTCCAGCACAAATCCAGGTTTTCTCACCCTCCACCCCCCCCCCCCCCCCCACAAATTCACTCTCCTGCTGGTGATAGCCCATCCAAAGTGACAACTCTTTACACAATGTGCTGGAAATGGCCCACCTGATGATCACTTTAGATAAGCTATTACCAGCAGGACAGTGGGGTGGGAGGAGGTATTGTTTCATATTCTCTGTGTATATATAAAGCCTGCTGCAGTTTCCACGATATGCATCTGAGGAAGTGAGCTGTAGCTCACGAAAGCTTATGCTCTAATAAATGTGTTAGTCTCTAAGGTGCCACAAGTACTCCTTTTCTTTTTGCGAATACAGACTAACACGGCTGTTACTCTGAGACTTACCTAGTGTTTTCCTAGACTCTTTTATTTGCGATGGTCACTGTTGAGTCTAACTTATTTGCATCATCCCTTAAGGGTCCAGTCCTGCTGGAAGGACCTGTCCTTAATGTAAGAATGGACAGCAAGTTTGTAGTATGGGAGTGACTATGTAAATGCCAGTGTCAAGTTTCTGAGCATTCCCAGTATGAGAGAGACGGTTCCAGAAACTTGACTTGAGTCACAGTGAGCCACGTACTTGTGCAGGTTATAAAAGTGTTCTGTCTTCTCTTGTGGCTTCTAAGGGCTTTTGCCTTCACTAAGAGCTGTGTCTGCATAAGAGACATCTGACAGTGAATGGATTCTTGCCCAAGATTTTCAAACATGGTGGTGATTTTGGGTGCCTCAATTTTTGCACACGTAACGTGAAACTCCTTAAAGAGGACTGGTTTTAAACAAGTGCTTGAGCACCCACCTTTGGATATCAGGCCCCTCTAAGGTGTTTCAGGTTAGGTGCCCCAAATTGCTGGTGACTTTTGAAAAACTTGGGCTTGAGGGTAGAACTGCCAAAAGGCTGACAAAATCAGTTCTCATAGCTCATAAAGCAGTAAATACTAGAAAATACTTATTTTAAAAGGTTAAGTTTTAAAAATAAGCATTACACTTAGCATTTCTTTTTATGCTTCTGTCTATCTATCTGAGGTGTCTATGTGGCCCCTGTTACCATGTTGTCCAAGAAGCTCACAATTATAATTTCTTGTCATGGATTTTATTAATTGCAGGGAACGCAGAAAGTAAACTCATTTTGCAGTTTTGTTATCACTTAGAATTTAGTGCATTGCCTTAACAATGTAGCATCAGGTACCTTCCCTGAATTCCTACCTGGATGCTACCTTGATATTCCTCCTCCTCCCCCCCCCAAAGATCTATTTCACTCTACTGTACTCATGTCTTCAGAGACATCTATTTCTTATTTTTCCTTCTCCTTCTCCTCCCTAAGACTAAACCGAGAACACTTTTGAACAATACTTGTAAGGTTCTGATCTCTTCAAAGGCGCTGTTCGATGTTTGATTTAAGATGCCAGACAGATTTCATTTAAATGTCTTTTCAAAGCAGTGTTGTGGGACATTACAAGAGTGCGGCGCTATATCTAGATTCCTTTGATTAAAGAAAATTCAGTGTTCTTAGATTCTGCTTATACAACTGGAGTTGCACTTAATGATCACTTTGCTCCTTTTCTATTAACCCAAGAACAGTGAGGTATGGAGAATGAAACCATTGGCACAAAATCCTTCCTAATTATGACTCTCTCAGAATAGGCAGGAGGGAGCATCTTGCACCCACCATGACAGAGAAGTAAACCTTTGATTTGTTTCTAGAGCTCAGATACCAGCCCAGAGATACTGGAACAGCACAGTGAGCTGGAGGAGGATTCTGGGTAGCACAATGCAAATGAGCACATGAAGCAACCCCATTAGTTGTGGTCTCTGTATAGCTCCCCTGATGACCCTCAGGAAGTCTGAGTTGCCGTAGTCCAGCCTGACTGTACTTCTCAATGAAAAGGGAGTGGTGTGGTCATTACATCATCCACTTTAGTTAGTCCTTACCTGGTGTCATATGTGAACTAATGCACTAGAGGTGAAAGACTCCATTTCCTAATAGGTTTGGCCCTGTGAACCATCCGATGTATGTCCATAAGGTAAACTCTCTGCACCCCATGTCCACATGCCACTGTTTATACCACACCTGGTAAAATGATGCCACTACCATTATACTGTGACTGTTCTGTTGATTTTCATATAGTAGATTTACTGTAGTGTTTTCTACTCTGGTGATAATTACAGATCATGATCTGACACTGTGTACTTCTGGTGGCTGGTTTGCAAATAGTATATTGGCAGCTGGCAAGAAACACGTGATTTTGTTGTGAGCATAATTTCTTCAGTGCCCAGACAGCTTTAATACAGAAGAAAAGGCTTTGACAGGATCAGAAGCTTTTGTGAAATCTTCTAACTAGTTTTTCCGCATGACGCATTTACAAAATGCTCCTGACAATACATTATCCATGTCCATAGTTTAAGTGCCAGTATTTTAATATGGAATAGACACTAGGATGAAATACATCAGCACGTTTATTTTTCTATTTTCTCATATAATGGTCCATTAAGTCAATATTTTCATTATCATAAAAGAAACATCCTGAAGTCACGTGCATGCAAATAAAGCTATTTATATCACTGCTTATGGTCTCCACTTTCTATAAATAAAGGAACAACTGCAGTGTAGGCCACTTTCTCGCTCTCTGAAGAATTCCTTAATGAGGTTCTAAATTTTAATTGAAGTATAAGGGATTATTTCTGTAGGGGCACAGGCAGTAATGGATTACTTGTCATGGTGAATGGACAACAATTTTTCTCCCTTTTATAAACACGTTTATGCTGAAATTGCATTCAATGTAAATTGTGCTATGTTAAGTTTAAATGAAGCTTTTCAAGTTTTGTGATGGAGATCAAGAGATCATGTAATCGCAGGGTTGGAAATCTATCTGGATTTTACAAGAATTCACATCCTTTGCTTTATTTTTTGAAAAACATTTTTAGTTTCTGAACATTTTTACCAGCTAACACAAAAATGCTTTGCCCTTCCTCCATATCTTCCACCTGAGGACCTCAATGTCCGTGACTAACATTCGTGAAATACTGCACAGCAGTGCTGGGAAGCGTAAGTGGCATGATTAGTGCTGTTTGTATCAGAGTAGTGCCTAGACATTCCAGCTGAGATCAGGGGAAATGCTGCACACAGCCCTGTGCTTTACCTAGAAGACCACTCTCATTTTAGACCATGGAAATTGAATCTCATGTTATCCGATCACCTCCAGGAGTCAGGAAGGAATTTCTCATTCCATGCGCAAAGGAACAGAGACACTGTTAGCATCAGCATTTTTCTGAACCATCTTGCTGGAGACAGACTATCAGATGACAAAGTATCAGTGGTCCCCTTTAGTTCGGTAAGTCGGACGTTCCTATTAAAGATGAGTCTGAGACACAACGTCTGAGGGTGCAAAGAGCTGCTGGGATTTTTGTTATGGGCCCACCTGGAGTTCCTAGAGACTTGGTTCTGCCATGTGCTAAGCACCTTTAATACCCACTGGTACCAATGTGATATATGCCATCATGTGCCAGCAATGCCCCTCTGCCATGTACATTGGCTAAACTGGACAGTCTCTATGCAAAAGAATAAATGGACACAGATCTGACATCAGGAATCATAACTTTCAAAAACCAGTAGAACACTTCAACCTCTCTGGCCACTCAGTAAAAGACTTAAGGGTGGCAATTTTGCAACAGAAAAGCTTCAAAAACAGACTCCAAGGAGAAACTGCCGAGCTTCAATTATTATGCAAACTAGATACCATTAACTTGGGTTTGACTAGAGACTGGGTCTGGCTGGGTCATTACACATATTGAATCTATTTCCCCATGTTAAGTATCCTCACACCTTCTTGTCAACTGTCTAAATGGGCCATCTTGATTATCACTACAAAAAGTTTTTTGTTTTTTTCCCCTTCTGCTGATAATAGCTCATCTTAATTAATTAGCCTCTTACAGTTTGCATGGCAACTTCCACTTTCTCTGTATGTGTGTATGTATATATCTATCTATCTATCTTACTATATATTCCATTCTATGCATCTGATGAAGTGGGCTGTAGCCCACGAAAGCTTATGCTCAAATAAATTTGTTAGTCTTTAAAGTGCCACAAGTACTCCTGTTCTTTTTGCGGATACAGACTAACATGGCTGCTACTCTGAAACCTGTGGGGATTTGAGGTCTTGAACCTTGCAAGATTAGACCCTGTATTTGGAAGTATCAACCCCCCTCTCTATATTCTCAAAATCTGTATTCTGCAGGCTTCCCTCCCTTGCCTCCTGCAGGAAGTGTTTTCTATTGTGTCCCTTTTCTCCAGACTGTCCTTCCACTCTGCAGTGCTAACTTTTAAAGCACCCTACCTTGTAGCTGTATGTTTGCTGAATATGTGCTGCTGTTTCCCAAAATGGGACCTGTTTTCTCCAAAGCGTGTGGTTAGCTTCCTTTTATTACAAAAACTGCCTTGGTATTATTGCTATAAACTGTAAACTTTTCCAGAAGACTTACTGTAGATCAGTAAATTTTTTCCAATTACGTGGGGATAAAGCAATCAGCAGCCCCTCCCCCCCGCCCCTCCCCCAAGGGTGTTTCTCAGGATTATGTGATTAAACAAAGGCTTAAAAGAGGAATCTTCTTTAAACAGCATGTGAAATAGTTACTGAAATCCTCTGAGAAGGAAACTGTACTTAAAATGCTGATAAAGAGAATTGAGAGAGGCTCAGCAGTGCAGGATGTTGACTTGACAATTTTGTTTTTTGGGGTCCCACTCCTATGTGGGTACAGGAGTCTGCTTATGCTGAGGTCATTGCAGAATTGGGGCCCTAGTTAATATTTTTGACTAATCCTGATGTCTTTATGGTTGAATCCTGAGCCAGTGAATCAATGGGTGTCTCAGCATCCTCTCTCCTGATGGATGGATTTGAATCCCTTCTGTGTTTTTAGGAGGGTGGGCTAGTGGCTAGGGTGCTAGCCTCGGGCTTGAAACACCTGGGTTCAATTCCATGCTCTGCTACAGATTTTGTGACCTTGGGCAAGTCACTTAGTCTCCCTGTGCTACTGTTCCCTTTATGTAAAAAGGGAATAATAGCACTATCCGGCCTCACAAGAGTGTCATGAAGATAAACAGGGGCAGTGAGGTGCTCAGGTACTCTGGTATTGGGGGTCATATAAGCACAATAAATAGATTGTGCTCATTATAATAATTGGGTTCAGTACACATTATTTTCAGTCAAATCTCTGAGCACTTTACAAAGCCTCTTGGCACACCTGTGAAATAGCTATTAGTACTAATCTATTACAGTATTTAAACATTCATGCCATAATAAAAAAATTATCCTCATTTTGCAGAGGAGAAAACCGAGACACTGAGTGATGTGCCCAAGTTCTGTGCTTCTCAGAGACACATCTGGGAATTTAACCCAAGAGTCCTGATACCCTTTTTCAAATTCTAACCACAGGATCATGCAGCTTACCTCTCTCCTGTGCCCTTGACCCTGAGCTATATTATAGCCTTCTTGCTCCATTCAACATCATTAGTAGATTGCTTTCAGGATCACTCTTATCTCATGCAGACAACAAAGTGGCCTCTTTAAGCCTCTCTTCCTGATCCGAATATCATGCTATCCTGTTGTTAACATTATTGATCGCTACACCCCTTGAAAATAGATTTTCAGTGATTAAAGGGAGAGAGGGAGAGAACATATTAATGGGCCTACTTGGCTCATCCACTCTTTTTAGTCTGTAGGGAGGTGATCCTGCTCTGCCTTTAAAGTACCAAGATGGATTCTGCTGCCATTAGCCTGGTCTGAATTCCACAATCACAGCGCTAGCCGGAGATTCATGGTCGGGCATACCAGATGGAGAAGTGCAGGAGTTGCCTCTCTGGGTCATGCACAGAACATTTTTAGCTCCAGTAAGACTGCAGGAACCTTAATTAACAGTGGCAAGGCATTGCCAGGAGGGAGGTTTCTATATTGCTCCCTGCCACAGGGGAAGTCTCATAACTCCTAGAAACTTGCTGGCAATTCTTTCACTTTAGCCAATTGTGCTGCGTTCAGTTCTGACTTTGCTGGATTGTTTCAAATGTTGTTTACTGGTGCTTTTACTGTACTATTGTTCCATGCTTCGAATGTGCTATTATGGGAGGTTGTAGCAGGGAGCGCGGCTTCGTGCTTGAGGCACTGGACTGGGAGTCAGGACATCTGGGCTCAGTTCCTCGGTCTGCCAGAGGGTTACATTGGGACCTTAGGCGAATGGCTCCGTGGCAGTGTGCCTCCCAGCCCAGACTGATAGACTTGGGCTAGTGCTCTGAAAACAGCTGCGTAGACAGTGTTTTGAGGTTACGGCTTGGCCTCTGAGCCTGAGCCGCAACTTCAAAGCACTGTCTGCCTTGATAGGTTTTAGAGTGCTTGTGTGAACCCTGCTAGCCTAAGTACGTTGCAGCAGGCTAGGAAGGTCCCTGCCACGGGCTGCATACACATATGCTGAGTGTAACGTTTGTAGAAGTGACTGCATGACTTGGAAGCATGAGTCCCATCTAAAAGCTCATCTCCGTGCTCGTTCCCTACTGAGTATGTTCTGAACATTTCTGAATGGTTTTGAAGGTTATTAAAATTAAGGGAAACGTCGAAACAAAATGTTATTTTGATCCAGAACATTGCAAGCAAAATGTTTTGCTTTTTTTCCCCCCGATTTTTCTAGAGTTTTTATCTAAAGGAACAATTTGGTGAAACTGAAGCAAATTCGCAGAATGATTGGGTGTCACCGAATCTGCATTTTTCAGCAAAAAACAAAAAAAGGGGGTGGGGTGGGGGGTTCAGCTGAAAATGGTGTCTCCGCTCTAATGGTGGCTGTCCTCGTTGCAAATGACAGCACGCACCTCTGGAGCCTATCAGTGCTTCTTGATGGGTGGAGTCAAGCGTGTTACCTCAGAGAATGGCACGAAGCTTCCCCCTCTCCAGGGACTGAGCTGAGCAGGGTGTGCTGTGGAGGCTTTGGACAACGATGGGCAAACTGGATGGTGGCTTTGATTGTGCAGAGTCTTACTGGTCAGAGTCTTCTTCTTCATGTTGAAATTCGGGGGGGGGGCACACCTGGGTCCTATTGCGTTGGAACGCTCCCATCTCTCTCCTCACATGCACTTCCAGTGGCTCAGGTGTCTTTGGCCCATCTTTCTTCTTGATGCTTGTGCTGGAGAAGCAGATTAAAGGGCTAGCAAGATCTGAGCTCTGCCCCATAATACAAAGCCATTCCTGATTATCATAATTGGCAGAAGACTGTGACCCAGTGGCCTGTCAAGGAAGGAGTGATTCAGGGAGAGATGTTGTTGCAAAAACATCAGGAGCAGAAGCAGGTGTCAGGGACTTTAGGAAGGTAGGTGGCTTTCCTCCTTTACCTGGGATCTTGACATGATGGCACCTGGTATCCACTGCAAGGTTTGAATGTGGGTGGTTTGCATGATGTCTACCTACGGGCAAACACAGATATACTATCACAGCTACCTGATTGTGATGGGGGGGGAAAGCACCAGACAAATCTGATGGTTCCATCTGGCCACGGAAACTAAAGTGCCGTATGCAAAAGATGAGATTAGTGGAAATATGTATTAGCCACTAGGGAATACTGTTGTCCTCAAAAAACAGGATGTACTTAGCTGTAGCAATACTGTTCAGGCTGGAAAAAATCAAGTAGCTCTGGAAAAATACTGACCTGAAAAGGTCAGCTGTAATCGACAAGCTGCCTGTTTTGCCAGAGAATAACCCAAATGGCTGGATTTTCCTGTTGTCCCTTCAGGATGCTACTTTTGGTTCTGATAGTGGTATATGTAAAATGAGCATATTGATGGTCATCTGTGTATCAATGCACATGTAGCGACGTAGTGAAAGGTTCTCAACTAGATACTTGGGGATACCAAGTTTCAGAGCAGCTTGAGATGCTTGTCTCCATGTAGCCCGGCTGACGTGGACTTTCAAGCAGGATGCTTCCCTTATTACATGATCTGAGTCATCATCCACATATGGTTATAAACAAAGGCCATCTGTGTATTTTGTGCCACCCTAGGGGAATTAGTGAAAGCTGAGGGCAAGAGGAAGGGACAATTTGGGAGTGCTGACCCCATATTAAATCCTTCAAATGCAGAGTAAAGATAAAGCGATGCTTGATTTTCAGGTGACTGGTTCAATAGGAACTGCATTGAGGCAGAGCAGCTCTGGCTCACTTCCAGAAATTGATCTTCTGCTGACTATGAGCCTTTAGCAGCTATGCAGCATGGTCTGGTTGTTGGGCATGAATTAGATAAACCCTCTTGTGTTTTTTCTGTGTCAACGGAGTTTGTGGTTCAGGAGTGGCTGGGAGGCCAACACAATGAGATGCTTTTATTTCAGAATGAACCCACACACCCTTTAGTGTCACCCCCAAAACACACCTCTGTCATTGTTATTTTAATGCCCTATCACATTTATTCCTGGGCTCTTGTGATATAGCTGGTACCCCTGTAAGAGAATCAGCTCTGTCCAAGTGATTTTCGATTCTCTGACCATGTGGAAAGCCAGTTCAGTGCTGAGGGCAAACCGTGGTCTGAAAAGTGGATAAAACACTGACATTTGGTTGCTGCTTGGGATGAAGGGAGCTCTGTTGTGATCAGATGCTCCATCCTGCCGCAGAGAGGTCAGAGAAGTGGAGTTGAGGGTGAGGAGGCTGTGGCTGAAATGTTATCACCAATTTCTTCCAGAGCATTAAATGCTACCATTTTTGCAGATAAAAGTGGCCAAAAATTCTGAGAAAGAGGGGAGGGGAAAAGGCTTCCTTTTAATGAAACCCAAGTTCTCATGCCTATTCACCAGGAACTAGAGAACCCCTTCCCGTAGAGAACCCCATGGTGAAGATTTTCCCCCATATGGTTCTGTTGCAGTTGGGGCAAAGGAGCTAAGGATTCTGCCCCACAGATCCTGGGCCACCTATGTGAAGCCTCTGTACTGGCATTGAGCCCCTCTATATTACTTCTTGAGAGTCCCGGTCCAGTGCCTTAAACATCGTTTTGGAGTTGCAAAGCACAGGGCTGGAACATTTGGTGTGCAGTGGACAACTTAGAGCCACTGGCCCCTCTATTAGTCTCAGAAACAGCCATCCATTATTAAAGGGGACAAAATTCTGATTGTGTGAGGGGAGAGGCTTTTTACGTACTGATTGACATAGTTAATGATAATGCGCAAAGGTTCTGATCCTTCAAAGACTTACACACACGCTTACATTTATGCCCTTGAGTAATCCCTGCTCAGCTATCCCCATGCATAGAGTCAAGCGTGTATGTAAGACTTTACAGGGTTAGTGCCTGAACTTGGAATAGAGTGTGGAGCTGACCCTCACCAGGACTGGAATAGCTCAGAATGTACTGGAGCCCCCACCTTGAGGATCCCTGAATGTTACTTAAATAAGCCTTGCGGCGTGCCATCTAATCTGTCCAGGCATTTATGCCACACACATCACCGAGACATCTGAACCACCCCTATGAAGACGTTAAGTCTAATTCTCCCATACTACTACCACTTGACCACACTCTCTCCCTTTTGCATTAATGCTGGTTGAGACTGGCTAACGTTTTATTTCTCCTGACATCAGATAAGGCAGGTTCCATCGACTCCGCTAACGTTTTTGTAGGGCTCACAGGGACGCACATTAGAGCTGCCCCACTTCTCTCTGCTTTTTCATGACTGTAATATTAGCCACGAGAATGCAGGCAGCTATAGATATGAGAGAATGAGTGAGTGTGCATGTGTGCACAGAGCAAAGAGAGAGGAAAGAACCGAAAAAGATATGCATCTCCCAGAAGTCTGTGCTGGAAGAAGACATTAAGCTTGGAAGAATGATGGGCAAGATAAAAAAGCCCGGGGAGTGCTGAGAAGTAAGTGAGGGAAATGTAAAAGAGAGGAGATGCCTAAATGGGGGAAGCAGAGAAGAGAGAAAAGCAGATGAGACATGACAGCAATGATGTTATTTAATGGCAGGTTTGACGTGATGGTGAAAATTAAAGCAAACCCCAAGGAAGCTACTGGACTGCTCCTTAGGATTATTTTTAGTTGTATTGTGCACACAAATGTGAGTGTTAAGTTCCAGTATTAAAGAAAATAATCACTAAATAGGATCTCAGTATGCTGGCAAGAGCCCCTCCTGGGGTTTTAAGCTGTACGTAGGACAAGTTCGCTCTTAACCCTCCTGCAGCTGCACTGTGAAAATCTAATTTCAATTACGCTTGTGATATGAGGGTGGAGTGGAAGAGAGAGAGGTTTAGCGAGAGGCTTGAGGCTCTCAGGATTATAGCTGAGATGAAGACATGTTTGATCTCATTAAAAGTTAAGGTTAAAAAAGCACAGAAAAAAAACAGTTCAGAGGGAGGGCTATGCATACATGAGCGCTGTCTCTTTAAAGCTAGACAATGAGTTGGATTCAGGCTTATACCTCCAGCCATGACAACAAGCAAAAGCATGATTGTCAGGCTAGAACAAACAGGGAAGGGAGAGCTGCCTATTGGAAATAAGATATAAGAAAGGCAGTGGGGATGGCAGGGCAGAGAGGCAGACAGGATTCCAGTCTGGTTTTCCAAAGAGCCCTAATTACAATAGCGAATGATGTGAGAAAGCAGACATTGACCTTGGCAGGAGAGACAGGCTGCAATATCCCCTCTGTGGGGTGACATTTGGATGGGTGGGAAGTGTTTGCTCTGCTGAAAAGCCAGGCACATCAAACATACAGGAAAGCACGGAGTCAAATAGAGGATGAGATGAGACACCGGGTCTCCGACATGTTGCCAGGGCTAAAGTGTCAAAAGTGGTAGCTGAGGAGAGGATGCATGCTCGAGAAGTTATGGCTTATTCCCTGTATGGACACACAGTGGGCCTATCTAGAGGAGCCTTTGCATAGATTTAAGACTAGGGGGTAAAATTTTCACTAGTGCCTAAGTGACTTAGCAACCTAAATCCCATTGAAATCCATGGGACTTCGGCTCTAAGTGTCTTTTGACAATATAACCCTGGATCTATTAGGCAGAGCATGGTGTTTGGTTGTAATATTTCTCTCTCTTGTTTCATTATGACCCAGGCAGGAATTTTAGATGGTTTGGGGAAATTCCCACAAGCCATCTTCAAGAGGTAGAACAACTTTCAACCTCTAAGAGGCAGTGAAGAGAAGGGGTCTGGAGAATCCCCTACTCAAGATTTGTGGCCATTATGGCACAGGCTAAGAATTCCTTGCCCCGAGGGTGTATCATCTTCAGGGCTATGGGTCTCAGGATACATGAGAAATTCTGACAGATTTCTGTTCCTAATCTGCCTGAAGTGTCAGGTGATCAGTCTGAGGCCACAAGATTGTTAAGGGAGGAGATGACGTAACACACCAAGTGTCTAAATTTTAAAACTTTATTGATAAAATAATAAAATAACACCGGAGAGTGATAGGTGCTTCCCATGTCACTCAGAGGAAGGAAGGAAGGAAGCATTAGTGTCCCAAGCCCTAACCACTTTCATACTCACACGTGCACTACCCGAGGCTGGCCAGGCCTGGGTGTAACGTAAGAAGAAGAGGGGGAAGGGTGGACAAGAGTTCTGTCCTGTGTGCACAGGTCGTCCAGGTCCGCTGTGATCTCCAAGTTGCTCCAGCTCTCAGAAGGGTTTTAAGTCCCGGGCTCCTTGGGGGCAGGGGGACGGGGGGTGCTTCGTTCAGGGACCTCTGCTCCTGGTGCCCTCTGTGCCAGTCCAAACCAGCTTTCCATGGTGTCTTCAGTTTTCTCAAAACACCCCGGTTCCAAGGATGCAGGGTTCGGCTCCCCCTCTTGCCATCTCGCCGGTGTTTTCAATCTCTGCAGTCTTAGACCTTGTTTTCTTCTTTGCTGGCCTTGCTGCCTTGCAGGTCTGTGCAGTTGGGTTTTTCTTTCTCACGGCTGCTCGGGAAAGCCTCAAGCCCCCGTCTTTCTCGGCTGTCAGCCAAGTCTCGGCTGTGAGCAGTGTCCTTGGGCTGCGGAGGCCAGTGTCTTATCTTCCGACTGAGCTAGCTGAAATGTTGAGTTAACCCGTTCTCTGCTCTCTTCTTCTTCTCCCTTTGGCCTCTTGCAGCCTGCAAAAGAATCTTTCACTCTTCACTTACACATTTGACCCTCCCCAAAATGCTTTGCGATGCTTGCAACAGCGTTAGCAACATGCAGTGCTGATCTGCCTTCCCCAGGGCAACCCCTGAGGTTGTGACAAAATGCCTGATGACCATGGGGGGGAGGGATAGCTCAGTGGTTTGAGCATTGGCCTGCTAAACCCAGGATTGTGAGTTCAGTCCTTGAGGGGGCCATTTAGGGATCTGGGGCAAAAATTGGGGATTGGTCCTGCTTTGAGCAGGGGTTGGACTGGATGACCTCCTGAGGTCCCTTCCAACCTTGATATTCTATGATTCTATGAGAATTTCGAGAACTGAGTTTACAGGGGTAAAACAATAGTCTAAGATATTGACTTAGGAGGCTCACTTATTAACAGGCCCATGGGAAGTTAGGTGGAATTACAGGGAGGGAGCTTTTCTGGATATCTGTGTGGAAATCATGGGCACATCAGAAGTAAATATAAGTTTAATGCTCTCACTCTATTCTCTGCTGGACACCGAGGGCTCACTTCCATAATCGCAAACCTCTGATTCGCTCTGGCTACACTTGGAAAATAGTGTAAAACATGTTAGTTAAAATGTGTTAGCTAGTCATGGTCTATTTTCCTTATCTAGATGTGCCCAATGACTTTAATGGAAGAGGAATCAGGTTTTACTTAATCTCAGCCAGTCAGAGACATTTCTAACAGGAGAACATTTCACACCAGGCTGTTATAGTTTCATTTCCCTCCTTTCCCCCAGTTTGTTTGTGTTGCTTAAACTGTAGGAATGTAGTTGGCTCAAATAATTTGATTGATTTGAGTGACTACATCATTGTATCTTCCACTGGTTTGATGTGGTTTAGTATCTAATGTAACAGCATAAACCACAGCATGATGGTGTTTTCTGGACAGTTGTGTGCTTGGGAGGTTGTATATGCAGCCTCCAAAGGGTTAATCAAATGCCTTTTGGGGGTTGGGCTCTTTAATATTTTGCTACACTGTCAACACAATGATATTGGTGGCTACTTTAACAGCTTTTCCTGTCTATTCCCCCTTTGATCTTGCATAAAGTACAAGATATTGCAGATCGTAAGAGCTGTTCACATTGTTTACTTTCTTCTATACTGCAATTAATGTCACAGATTTGCAAAAAGCCAAGCATAAGGGCTGCAAAGTGGTGTTGCCTATGAAATTTTAAAAACCCCTGACTGCACAGACTGATTGGATTGATTCGGTTGATCTTTATTCTTGCCTAGTATTCATTAAATTATTCTGTTTATATGAAACCTTAACATTAAAAACATATTTTAGGAGGAAGTTCTTTGATTCCCAATGGCACTATTTAAAGAGGTTGGTGGAAAAATATCTATAATTAATGGCTGTATATATCTACTTTCTCCTTCCTCCTTTGAGGCTGAGAATCCATTTAACGTCCTACTCTGATACTAAATTCTCATTACCAGTGGCTGTTAAATTCCTTCCACCAAGTGCATTGCATTTAATCTTTCTGATCAGAATTGTATTGGATCCCAGAGTTGAAAGGTGTGGGCCTTTACTCTGGATCTAAAACTGCCCTGGAATATTGGATATGGATCCAAGCTTTTGAAATCAGTTGTGTGAACCCACTGAGAAATATTAATAACTCTTCCCGCTTCCCTTATAACTCTTCTCTGGAGAAGCTGAGAATGAACCCTTTGCAAGTTTCTGAAGTGTTTGGAAAAAGTTTTGCATTCCATGCCCAGTTTGCATCCAGGACTGGGATTAGAAATGCTTGAGATACCACAAGAAAAACTGTTCTGGCAGGTATTTCCATTAGTGAACAGATAATGAAATCTCACAATAAAGCCTTTTCTTATAGATTTCCAGATTGGTTTTCCAGACTCATGAGGTTTGGATACTTCAGAGAAGCTTTGGGTGAGCTTTCAGATAGTTATCTGAACTGAACCATTTAGGGTTCACCCATCACTTGTGCAAAATCAGTCACCAAGTTTGTAAACACCACCAATGTTAATATGTTTTGCTTATAAAGAAAAGGTACTTTGTTTAATCCCTTAAAGTTCCAATGAACACAAAGGCCCAGATCCTCAGCTGGTGTAAATTGTCACAGCCCAATTGAAGTCAATCTAGGTTAATTTATACCAACTAAGGATCTGACTGTAACGGTTCGGCGACTCAACCGTGCGGCGCCTCCTGCTGGTCGTCCTTGGGAATTAGCTCTTCCAGTCTCTGGCACGCCCTCTGCAGGCCAGTGTCCTGCTTGCTGCTGGCCCCTGTGTCCGTCCCGAGCCACGGTGCCCCTTTACCTGGGGTGCTGCCCCCTGCAGTACCCCCACAGATCTGGGTCTCCCCCTCCCAGGGGAACCCCCACCCACTATCCCCACCTCGCCTCAGTATATGGCTACTTCCCAGTCACCTGTTCACTGGGGCAGACTGCAGTATATAAGCCAATCATAACAGGCAAGGGGGGTTTGGACCTGCTGCCTTTGCCTACCCGTGGGCTGCCCCCTGCAACCCCACTACCTATCTTAGGCCGTCTGCCAGGCTTGAAGCCTGGGACTTTTCCAGTCTGGAGCCTCCCAGCTCCTCTGGCCTTCCCCAGCCCTGGTTCACCTTAGTATGCTTCACCAGGTATGTGCCCCAGCAGCCAGGCCCATCTCCTTATAAAGGCTGAGAGAGAATGTCTCTGCTCCTGGCCCACTGCCCTCTTATAAGGGCCTGCTGAGCCTTGTTTGGGGCATGGCCACAGCTGAGCCTGCTTCCCCCAATTAGCCTGGGAACTGCTTTCTCCCAGCCACAGCCCTCTCCTGGGCTGTTTTAGGCCCTTCAGGGCAGGAGCGGGTGACCACCCCGCTACACAGACATAAATAGTTTTAATGCCACTGCTGCCTCAGAAAAGATTGACATTTTGCGCAATTTAGAGGAGGGCAGGGGATATGTCCCAGTCAGACAAACTTTTTTGGCTAGATGTCTCTTGCTTTGCCCTTCACCTTTGTTGTGACCTAAAACCAATTTAAGGTACCCAGAGAAATTACCCCAGCATTAGGGTGACTCTCTGGTGGCAGAGAACCAATGCCCCCACTCCTTTCCTCTGATTGGATTAGCCATTTTGATCTTAGACTGCATTTTTTGCTTCTTCTGAGTGCTTGCAACCTGGCTTAAGGTAGAGCAGCTTTTGGGCTGCTCTAACATGGTGCAGGGCAACTGGCTGTGTGCAGAGAAGTACCATGATCAATGGGATACAAAGATGAGCTTTGAGTCACCGTAGTATACCAGCCCCTCCTGACCTGTATTCTGTGCAACGCAGCCAAACCCCAGGACTTGGCTTTTCCTTCACTGTAAATATTAATGATGTGGAAGAAATGGAGCTAATAGAAACCTGACCTGGCCATGCATTCTGAACTGCAGAGGAATATATAAATATTTTAAAAGTAGTTTACCAGAAGAAATTTTCTTCAGGAAGCGGTTATGCTATGACATACCTTTGTTTTTGTTGGGAAAACTCCAGGCCAGTGTGCAGGTCAGTCCAACAGATTATTTAGAAAAGCTGGACGAGCAGAAGTCCATGGGGCCGGATGCGTTGCATCCGAGAGTGCTAAAGGAGTTGGCGGATGTGATTGCAGAGCCATTGGCCATTATCTTTGAAAACTCATGGTGATTGGGAGAGGTCCCAGATGACTGGAAAAAGGCTAATGTAATGCCCATCTTTAAAAAAGGGAAGAAGGAGGATCCTGGGAACTACAGGCCAGTCAGCCTCACCTCAGTCCCTGGAAAAATCATGGAGCAGGTCCTCAAGGAATCAATTCTGAAGCACTTAGAGGAGAGGAAAGTGATCAGGAACAGTCAGCATGGATTCACCAAGGGCAAGTCATGCCTGACTAATCTAATTGCCTTCTATGACGAGATAACTGGCTCTGTGGATGAAGGGAAAGCAGTAGACATGTTGTTCCTTGACTTTAGCAAAGCTTTTGACACGGTCTCCCACAGTATTCTTGCCAGCAAGTTAAAGAAGTATGGGCTGGATGAATGGACTATAAGGTGGATAGAAAGCTGGCTAGATTGTCGGGCTCAACGGGTAGTGATCAATGGCTCCATGTCTAGTTGGCAGCCGGTATCAAGTGGAGTGCCCTAGGGGTCGGTCCTGGGGCTGGTTTTGTTCAATATCTTCATAAATGATCTGGAGGCTGGTGTGGATTGCACCCTCAGCAAGTTTGCAGATGACACTAAACTGGGAGGAGAGGTAGATACGCTGGAGGGTAAGGATAGGATACAGAGGGACCTAGACAAATTGGAGGATTGGGCCAAAAGAAATCTGATGAGGTTCAACAAGGACAAGTGCAGAGTCCTGCACTTAGGATGGAAGAATCCAATGCACCGCTACAGACTAGGGACCGAATGGCTTGGCAGAAGTTCTGCAGAAAAGGACCTAGGGGTGACAGTGGATGAGAAGCTGGATATGAGTCAGCAGTGTGCCCTTGTTGCCAAGAAGGCCAATGGCATTTTGGGATGTATAAGTAGGGGCATTGCTAGCAGATCGAGGGACGTGATCGTTCTCCTCTATTCGACATTGCTGATGCCTCATCTGGAGTACTGTGTCCAGTTTTGGGCCCCACACTACAGGAAGGATGTGGAAAAATTGGAACACGTCCAGCGGAGGGCAACACAAATGATTGGGGGACTGGAACACATGAGTTATGAGGAGAGGCTGAGGGAACTGGGGATGTTTAGTCTGCGGAAGAGAAGAATGAGGGAGGATTTGATAGCTGCTTTCAACTCCCTGAAAGGGGGTTCCAAAGAGGATGGCTCTAGACTGTTCTCAGTGGTAGCAGATGACAGAACGAGGAGTAATGGTCTCAAGTTTCAGTGGGGGAGATTTAGGTTGGATATTAGGAAAAACTTTTTCACTAGGAGGGTGGTGAAACACTGGAATGCGTTACCTAGGGAGGTGGTGGAATCTCCTTCCCTAGAAGTTTTTAAGGTCAGGCTTGACAAAGCCCTGGCTGGGATGATTTAATTGGGGATCGGTCCTGCTTTGAGCAGGGGGTTGGACTAGATGACCTCCTGGGGTCCCTTCCAACCCTGATATTCTATGATTCTGTGTGTGTAGTGTTTGGGCTTACGGGGGTGCTTTGCAATGTGTGGGGCACCAGGAGTCATTTTTGCTCAGCTTGTGACCCTAGGCACCTCTGTATTCATACCCTACATGCTACTGGAGTAACATTTGTACACAGCAGGCCTGTGAGATATCCTATGAAAGCCAATAACACACTGTTTATTCATAGTGTAAGATGCATGTGTTAACCATATATGTGAAGTTATGAATTCTCTCTGTATGATGAAAAAAGAAAAGGAGTACTTGTGTAAGACCAGACTGCCTAGCCTCGATAAAGGTGATGAACAGGTCTGTCCGAGACAAAGGAATGTGGGTTTACCTCGATTTACAGATTAGTATTAAACAAAGTCATCGAGCTAAACTGGGGCAATTTTCCTACTCCTGAACTCGAGAGACAGAGAATTAATATGGCTCCTGTACCCCAGAGTCACAAGAAACTGAATCCCGAGGGGGCCTTCCTGACTTGTAAAACAGACATCCCTTAGGGATATAAGGAATAGAGAGAGACTCCATCTTTATCCTTCTCCTTAGGAGACAAAGAGACCAAGTGATCTGGTTTCTGTGATGGATCCTGGCCAGTAGAGGAGATGGCGTGCGTGTGTGTGTGAGAGAGAGAGAGAGAGAGAGAGAATCCATCTTGAACAAAGACTGTATCTTGCTAGATTAAATTTTAGACTTTTAGGCATGTGTTTACCTTTTATTTGCTTGTAACCATCTCTACCTTTCTCTCTTTTGCTTGGCGTCACATAATCCATGATTCCTTTGTTAATAAACTTGTTTTGCTTTCATTATAAATCATCAGTGCTGGGTAAGTTCAGGAAAGTGCGTGCTTGCAAAAAGCTAACAGGTTGGAGTGTTTTGCTGGTTCTGAAAAGGCAGCAAATTGGCACTTTCTCTCTGAGGGTCCAGTGAGAGGTACTGGTCCCTGCAGTAGGATGAATTTGGGGCTGGAAGGGTCCTAAGGTCAGCCTGCAAGGAGTAAACAAGTGGGACAAAGCTAGGGTGAAGCTTGTGGGCTGCCAGCAGAGCTCTGGTTTAATGCTGCACAGCCACAAGAGAGCCCAGGTTACAAGGCAGATGGTGACTGAACCCCTTGCTGGCCTGGGTGAACCTCAAAACATCACACTGATGACATGCATTTTATAGGAATTAGTGATGAGAAAGAGAGAGGTAATCTTTAGGATGGTTCCGGCAGAGGCAAGTAGGCTAGGCTCATCGCTTGTCGAAAGAGAGCTGCTGCTGTTGTTTCACCTCTGAGTCCAATGCATGCCTCATTCCTTGATTAAAATGCGCAAATCCCTAAGTGATGACATTCAGCTCTAATTTGGAATCCATTTTATGACATTCTCAAAGCCCAGCCTTGAGGTGAGTTTTCAGAGCTGTGGACCAGCTTATTTAAGCAGCACTTTATTTAATGCAGCAAGAAAATAATGGAGGAAAAAAATTAAAATTAGGGAGACAGATTAGTTAGAAAACAAGAGTGGTTGTTTTATAATTTAAACAAGAACAAATAAAATATCCATGATAATGGAAGGAGTTAGATGTCACCCCAGAGCTCTGTTTTTCCTCCAACAATTTGGCAAATTTCACTCGTTCTGGAAAGCTCACTTTTTGCAATTCAGAGTAAAAAAAATTCTGATTAGTCTCTCCATATTTTTCAAGTTATTTAGGCACCTAACACCCCTGGACATCTGAGCTTAAGTCACTTTTGAAAATGGGACTTCAGAGCCTGAGTTACTTTTGAAAATTTTACCCAGGATCTATAAACCTCATGATTTATGTGCAGTACTTCAGTTTTGAGACTTAAACAGATCCTCATCTGGAAGTCATCAAAGCTATGACAACTAACACCAGCTGACGAGGATCTGCCCTTGAGGGTATGTCTACACAGTAACAGAAGATCCATTACAGTGAGTCTAAGAACCCGGGTCAACTGACTTAGACTTGCAGGGCTGGCGCTGTGTGGCTAAAAATAGCTGTGTAGACATTCAGGCTTGGGCAAAAATAATTCAAATCTGTGGTTTGAAAAAGCAGCTGGCTGGGATTCCACCATTATAGCTTTAGAAGCTTAGTGATGTGGACAGTTCACATTAAAAATTGATACACAGAACATATCCGATAGTAATTAAAAATATGGGGGTGAGAGGTGAGCTGAGAATGTTCAGGTGAGCTGTAGGGAAGCCGCTAATTCCAATATTTTACCGTTTAGAAGATTTCTTTACCCTTTAAATTATTTGGGTTTCTTGTGATCTGGGTAACTTTACTGTTTCCGTTTAAAATGGGTAGTTATTCTCAACTTTTTAAAATGTCCAGCTATGTGTACTTCTATGCTTTCCATTATGACAGCCAATGTGGGAAAGAGCCACATTGCAGCATAGATTGTCAAACTGCAGTGTCCCTGGAACGGACCCTACCCAACAGCTGAGGTTATGAAAAGGGTGCTAGGCATTAGACGGTAGATGCAGAAACTTTAAGGGATAACAACAGTGAAGACCAAAGCTGAGCAGTTTCCTCAGAGTTTCATTTTGTGTTTGATTGGAACTAGGGAAACTATAAAGCTCACCTGATTGTGACCATGTTAACTGCATTACTGCTTTCCGGTTTGGGTTTCCATTGCTGGGGCGCACAGAAGTTGGAAAAAACTGAATTCAGTAAGAAAAGTTGCTGAAGTTTTAGGGCTTGATCCATGGCCTTTTGATGAGCCATGGGATTTTGATCAGGCTCTTAAAACAATATATTTGGGGGGTTATGCCATCAAAAAAATACAGTCTCAACAAGATAAGTTGGGGCAAAAGGAATCAGATCAGAGCAAGTGTCCAAAACGTCACTGAGCATCTGAAAAGTGGAGGTGCTGAGCTGTGTTATTGTTAAAGTATTCATTCTGCACACGTGCACAGAGACGCACAGAGAAACCTACATGTCAGACTTGCTCGGAATTGTTTGGATGACACATTATTTTTTTAACGGCTTTCAACAAAAATGGAATTTTTTGAGTGTGGAGAAATTTCATTTTGGTTGCCATTTTCTGGGAGGGGTTTTCTTCAGTGAAAATCTGGAAACTGAAAAATGTGGGATAACATTTTTCTGAAAAAAAAAATTCTGGGAAGAGGGTGAAATTGAATTGGTTTATGCCCTCTTCTGATATTCTGTTCAGAGCAGGGTGGGAACTCTACCTGCTCACACTTGGCTTTTTTTAATGTTTCTCAGTCAGACCTTTGTTGGGCTTCTAAACAGTGGAGTGTACCTTGAAGATGAGAGTTTATGCAAGTCCAAATGTGCATTGTAGGAAACATTTCAGAGTCCCAAACCTCTCTCCCCCAAATTAGCTTAATTTCATCTGCTAGGATATAGACATTTTTAAATTAAAATCCAGAAGCGTTCCAATCCCTAATAGTGTTTCTGCATTCTCAAGTAAATGCACCAAGGGATAAATTTGATGGTGGAGTTGAATCATGGTATGAGCCAGGGGAATTTCACACAGATGTTTAATAAAGCAGTGTTGACCTGGAATAGCATTACGTTGATTTTGATCGACACTTGAATTTAATGAGAGCTCTCTGAAGGAACACAGCCCCCATCTGGCACTCCTAGAATGGTTGCAAATGGACTAGTGCCAGCAAACCCTGCTTTAGTTCAAGGATGCTGCTGCTCTGGATAGGCTGCAAAACTGCTATAGACCACAGACCTACCAACCTGAACAACTGTAAGTTGATGAGTTCACCTATAGACATTGACATACTTGTTCTTCTGAATTCCAATGGCATGGGTCCCCATGGCATGATTACTCAGAGCAGCAGTATACCTGATGTGAATGTTTATTACACAGTGCTTTCCCCTCCACAATTCCAATAATTAGTTATGAAAACAGATAATAAGAATCTTCTCCTTTTTTGAAAACTAGCTTTAAAAATGAGTGTGATGTTCATGGCTGATAGGTACAACCCTAGAATCTGCTTCACTCTCGGTGCACAGAATTACAGGTGCTGTAGGGGCAGTCTGATTTCCCCTTTAGTGTCTCACCAACGTTCCTGGAGGAACTATATCTAGGGATGAGAGGATAGCTTTGTCTCAGTGGCCCATCCAGGCCTTGACTCTCATGGGAGTTTTTGTACTATGAGAGCATGTCCACTAAGAGCTGGGCTGAACATCTCCTCCCCAACTCATTACACATATGGTAGCGTAACAAGCTGCTCAGAATGTGTTTTGTGTCCTCTACTGTGCCAGATCCATGGAGGATATGGATCTTGTACAGTCCCCAGGTAGAGAGTTTGTTTCTGTAGCTTGAGCTGTGGAGACTTATGATTTTAGCTTTGGAGGTCCCTGGTTCAGGCCCTTGATGTGTCTCAAGCAGAGAGCTATAACCAGTCTCATACCAAAAGGGGAAAAGGTAACACACACTGACCGGTGTGTTACATATACAGAGCCAGGCTGTCAAGCAGAGAAGCTGTAACAGACTGGTGTGCTCTGTAGATTGGGCATACGTGTGTAGCACATACTGACCAGTGGGTTACAGCAGGTCACTGCTGACCTAGGTTGGATTCTGGCAGGCGGCATGGTGATACGCCGATCTGTGTCTCCCAACGTAGAGTGTTGAACTATCTGGTTGCTTATCAAGTTTTATTCTGAAGGTAAAGTGATGTCTTCTATAACCTCGTAGAATGGTCAGCAGTGTTTCTAAAGAATACTCTTCCAAACCAAACCCACCAGGGATATTGATCAACATTTCTTCCTTCTATATTTTGCTCCCATTGTGAGAACCTGACTGTTTGACTCCAGGTATTTGGAAATAGTGGGATCAGTGGGCAAGTTTTTCAGTTTCAGGAGTGACTGTTGATTTTGGATATTAGATAACCTTTACAGGGGCCTGATTTCCAGAGTGCTCAACACTTTCTGAAATCCAGCTGCTTTAAGTTGCTAACATTTTAGGAACCAAAAATCATTAGTGACTTAAGAAAATCTTGCCTTACATGTGTAAGCAGAGTCAGGATGAGCTCCACCCTGACATCTGGTGGTGAGGTGTGGCAAGTTGTGGAAAAGAACTTCAGGGGCTGATCTCATTTGCATAGGCACACCCACCCCGCCTAGAATGAGGCCATAGCTGCCCAAATGGTCACTTTGGCTGCTGTGGGATCCTCAGTGTCTCTGTTATTGGGGCAGGAAGAATAAATTGTTATTACCCTGATTATGGGAATCAAGGACAGTGGAACTGTACTTGGCCTTTTGTTATGATGGAGGGACTCACCATCAACTAAGTAGCACTCACTAGGCAAGGGACATGGGTTCCAAAACTCTGTGAATTGAGAGAGGCTGGGAACAGGTATTAATACTTGGTGGCATGGGCCCCCTGGTGAGGGCCTTACTGCTAATTGCAGAGCAGTTTGTTGGATGCCTAGAGTAGCTCATGGGGTGGCTGGCAGAGTGGAGCTCCATGGAGAGGAGGGGGCCATCAGATTTGGACCGCGTAAGATCTCCTTAACCCCCCTCCCGTCCCCCTAATCTCCACCCAGGTTGGGAGGTAAAACGCTGTAGATAAACTTTTGAACTCTGGGGCTGCCCTGACGAGGGACAGAGACTTTTGGGTTGTTGGATTTTTAGGACTTTGGGTGATTTTGGGTTGCTGGACTCAAGAACCAAAGGGAAAGGACATGCCCCAATTTGCTTGGGGTGGGTTTTTGCTCATGGGTTGTGTTATGAATCCTGTTGGTGGTGTTTCCCCAACGTAATGCCACATTGTTTCTCTCTGTTATTAAAAGGCTTTTTGCTACACTCAAACTATCTGCTTGCGAGAGGGGAAGTATTGCCTCTTGGAGGCGCCCAGCGGGGGTGGTATATATTTGTCCCAGGTCACTGGGTGGGGACTCGAGCCGGTTTTGCATTGTGTTATTGGAATGGAACCCCTAGATACTGAACCCGGCCCTTGTTGCTGCCAACTCTGACAGGCAGAAGGGTTACACATGTGCAAACCTTTCTGGGATTTCTCAATTGTAAAACCTTCTGGAGTAACACATATCTACATGCAATGGTGACTGTTGCTCCTTAAAAACCAAAGAAGGTGAGAGATATGAATATTCATATGAATCCTGCAGGAAACCAAGGAACTGCTGTGCATTAGGAAGCCCTTATCATAGTAACACTTTGCAATATTCACCCACCCCTTTGAAGTACCTCACTATTCCCAGTCTATTGGGAATGGAAAATAATTCCTCTGTGAGATTTTGGCTGTGACTGGTTGTGCATTTTGAAGATGCAGAGAATGACTATCTGACGATGGTTGAACCTGGGTTAGTGAGACTTGGCAATTCCCCTTGAATCTCATAAGAACTACAACCAAACCTATTTTCATGGTCAACGAAGCTTATTGAGGAGCAAATTCTGCCCCTGCCCTCATCATCTCCTCAAGAGGATCCTGCCTGCAGTGGAACTGATGTGGGGCTGGTATAGCCAGGATTTGGTGCATAGCCCCATGTACTGTAGGGCCCAGCTCACGCCATATCCCATGCAGCTGGGAGACAGAGGATGAGACAAGGCCAGGGCCAGCTACTCATGGAGCAAAGGTGTAACTGTAAAAGTAGAGCTGTAGTAGCATCCCTGAAGCAGCTCTGTTACCCCTCAGTGGTCTGAAGCATGGGGAAAGTTTTTTCTCCCTTCATGAAGCCTACTGGGGCAAGGGTAGCTTCTTGGCCTTGGTGGATGGGGAGGAATTGGCCCTCAACTCCTCCTTGTTTCCTCTCCAGTTTTTGAACATCTCTGCCCTTGTGGGTTCCAACCGGGGTTCAAAGAGATAACACCAAAGTACCATGAGCGTGGCTGGTTTCTGACTGACACAAGAAGTTCTGAGCTTTCCATGAGAGAGCCTCTCCAACCTAACTCGGCAGAGCCGAGAAGTCCAGATAATTCAGACAAGCATCTAATCGTGTGTGTGTAACAAGCCCAAACCTCAAGCCTTTTTTGAGACCTAGGCCCTTCACCCCTCGCTACTTTGAAAGCCGCACTTAATATCCTGTTTTTATTAAAAATCTCCCTGGAAATAAAGTATGTCCCATAGCGTTCTACTCTTGAACGTCAGTTTTCGGTAAATAGCTATGCAAGGTGGAAATGAAATTTAAAAAGCTACTCGGGACACCCAAGGTCCTTTTGCCCGTAGTTCATTTTCATTCTCGTTTGGATTATTTGTAGTCAATCTAAATTTATTTACCATTTTCAATCTCAAATTCAATCTTCTACATGCCTGATCGTAAAACCAACTCCTTTAGCATTTCCTATTTGCCACAGTTACACTCTCCTCTTTTTGTCTCATCAGCAAATTGTTCTAGTTTGTGCTGCAGTCATTTGGTCTGTCTAGATCGTTTGCTGTCAGTGGAATGAAAAACGGGGAAGCTAGAGTTAAACAATGAATTCTGCTTTAAAACATGCCTCTGTGTGTGTAGGTGTGTGTCAGCAGCAATGCGATCACTTATCGCGTCATACAAGAGCCTCCTGCAGATGTACAAAGTATGCTCAGAGCACACTGGTGTCCTTTGTCCTTGTGACTGCGGGTCAATTGCCAGGACTGTCTGGGTATATCTCACTTAATCATTTTCCTGCCCTAGGCCCTGGTGCACCTCAGTCTCTCCTGTTCTCTCCTGGGACACATAACAGTCTTGTCTGCTGTGGGGTGTAATTCTTTGGTCTACTTTTGGTTGTTGGGTTCTGTCACTGGGTGGTGTTGGTGGCCTGTGAGACACAGGAAGTCAGACTAACTGTTCTGGTCCCTTCTGGCCTTAAACTCTATGACTTTCTGCCTCCATTTAAGCAGGGAAGTTCAAGAGGAAGGTTTCTGCCACCCCCAAACAGACACCGTTGAATGACCTCCAAGGTCTAGGTGGAAGCCAAGGAAGAGTTACTGTCATGCTGTGGTACTCTAGTGATGGGAATTGGGTGTAACTAGCTAGAGTAGATTATATAAAAATCCAAAGCCTAGAGTTAGAGCTATTGTAACCTCCTCCAAGGAAAATAAACATCGTAATGATGCGTGTCAATTAGAGATGGGCCCAGATGAAAAGTCTGAATTTGAACAACACTAAACTCCCCGAACATGGGACAGTTCAGATCCAGATACGTTGGCTCAAACCTATTTCTGTTTCTACAATACGTCATTTATTGTATCTGTTGTTACTATTTATTTGTACTGCAGCTATGCCTATGGGCCCCCGTAGAGATTAGGGCTCCATTGTGCAAGATGCTGTACAAACACATAGGAAAAAGATGAACCCTACCCCGATAAATTTACACTCTAAGTAGGATTGTAATGCATCTGACTTAGCACGGAGCGAAAGCTCCATAAAGATACTAAGGAGTGACTTGCTGATAAAGGTCCCGCCTTTTGAATGAAATGTGAAACTGAAGAGGGGAAAGAGTTCAGGGGGTTTACAGTTTTGAACCAAATGTGACAGATATTACTTATGCATGCTTACTGCACTACTGGAAGGCACTGAGATAGTACAGTGATGAGGGAGGTACAAGAACCTATGGAGAACAGACTAGAATAGAAATGAGAAAATGCAAAACTTGATGGTTTCACTTTGTGTTCTGAACTGTTTTTGAGTGTTCATTGTTAAACAGCTGCTATTGTTCACCCCACAGGTGGCTGTATTCTATTAGTGAGAGAAAAGGTATCTATATGCTTTATATGTTCTTATAATTAGGGCCCAGTCCAACTCCCATTGAAATCCAAATTTTTTATTTTTATACATTAAAGTGAGCAGGAGTTTGTAAAGCACTTTTGGAGCCATTAGGATGAAAGATGCTCTAATGCTATATAGGGTCAAAGAGTCACATCGATCGCTGGTTCCACTGTAATGAAATCCATGGAGTTGCATCAGTGATAAATCTGGCCTAAGATCACAAGCATCTGTGTGGATTGTGCTCCCCTAACTTATCCTCTTACATGGTTTATTTTTATTCTGTGCATCCAGGTGCCAGGTCTGTCATTTCCTCAGCTAGTCTCACTGATCTGTTATCCTTTTTATTCTAGTTCTTCTTGGTCTATAATTTTTCCATGATGTACTTTAAAGCTCAAAGAAAACCCCAGTGTGTCATGTAGCAGGCCCTAAATGGATAAACCTCACTCTCACTTCCATGGACGCCTTCCAGCTTATTGCATTGAAAGCCAATATCAGATGATAGTATTTTCTCTTCTGAGTTCATGTTTTCACTTATTACTTCAATTATTTTATCTTCCTCTACAATTTACTTTCATATTTTATCCTATAATAGGCTCGCTGTTCCCACGGATCTTTTCATCTCTTATGATGATAATAAAAAAAATATTCTTGGCACTACCTGCATGCATCTGATCGTTTCCTTTACATTCCTAATAACAGTTACACGTGATCACGGAGTGTGTTTTGACATCTTTTTCTTTTACCTACCAAAGAAGAATTCGCAGTATGATCTCCATAATTTTCAATGATACAGCAACAGGGCAATGGAATCTCTCAATGAGGGATAACTGGAATATTCACAAGTTGATGTGGGTACTGCTTTACAATCCAAGAATCCTCTGTGTAGAAATAGGTTACCTCCTAAAGGTTCTGAAGAGATGAATACACAGAAGCACCCCAAACTTAACACTTTTGTGTTTAAAATACTATTATTAGGATTGTGTTAATATTATAGTTTGATTATTATAGTATTTTATCTATTTGTATTACAGTTTTGCCTAGAGGCTCCAATTTGAGATCAAGGCTCTATTTTGGTAGGCACTGTACAAACACAAAATAAGAGTGTCCCTGCCCCAAAGAGTTTAGAATCTAAATAGACAAGACATGCAGACAATTGGAAAAAGGAAGTAGGCCTATCCCCATTTTATAGAGGGGGAAATGAGGTGCTGGGAGTTTAAATGACTTGCTCAGGGTCACATAGGAATTTGTGACTGAGCCAGGAACCCAGATCTCCTGAGAAACAATGCCTTAACCACATCATCCTTCCTTTCTAATATGATTTGCAAACATTAGCTATTTCATCTTCATTCTGAGGTAGGTAAATATTGCTACGCTCAGTCCCTGGATGAGGAAACAGACAGATATGTTGCATGAGCTCCCCAAGGCCTTGGAGGTAGGGCTGTGTGAATAATGGATTTTTTGATTCACTGACAATTCTGGGGGAGAAAAATTGGCACAAAGAGAAAATGAATTTTTTCAAAATTTTTGGCAAATCAAAAGTTAAAGAAAAGAGCTTCAGGTCAAACAAAATGTTTTTACATTTTTAAAATAAATGTGAAGGAATTTTTTAAACGAAAAGTGGTTTTGAACTGAAAAAATTCAAATGTTTTGGTGTCACCCAAACTTGCATTTTTTCCTGAAAAATGTTTTGACTGAAAATTTTGCCCAGATGTATTTGGAGGGATCTGGTGTTGACACTGCAATTGGAACACAAAACACCTTATTCTATTATGTGCTTAAACCATCTTCTACAAACGTTTTGGCTCTGCAAAAAAGTAGGCTGGAAATTATTTAGATGCAAGCTATTTGAGGCAGGGGACTGTCTTTTTGTTGTGCATTTGTACAGTGCCAAGCACAGTGGATCCTGGTCAACAACTGGAGCTCCTGGGTGCTGTTGCAATACAAATAATAATAATAAAATTGTAAATGTGCTGAGATTTCCTTTCAGCTTGGCATGATATGCCAAAATAATGCCTTGTCTAATGGAGTTGTCAGCATTTCTAAGTGTGGAAGCACAAAGAAAGGTAATAAAAAAGAATAAGCCAAATCTTTAGGTGTCTAAATACCTTTAAAAATCTGGCTCTTAGGAGCCTAAATCCCATTGAAAGCCTATGGGAATTAGGCTCCTAAGCGTGTCATTCTTTTTTTTGAAAATGGGACTCCTAAGTCACTTATGTGCTTTTGAAAATGTTACCCTTTTCCACTACCTGTATTATTTTTGTTTTTCTAGGTCTTTTTACTGTACCAAGCTCTTTTCAATTTTCCTTTCTTTTCATTTTAGGTACTAATTATTTTTCTCACAGCAATGAGTGCTTCCGTGCTCTACAAAATCAAGTCACTCCTCCGATGCACTTTCCTTCAGTCAAATATTTATATTAGTATTTGCTACTTGGTTTCTGTCTCCCACATACCTAATTAGTAGTACACTAAAAAGTCACTTTTGCATATCTATCTCTTTTGAGCCTCATAGCTAATTCCTGAAACCCCATTTTGATTGTGACTATTTCTCTCCAGGGAGTAGAACTCTTCTCAGTTTCTATTCAGTATAGCAATCATATCCTTTATGAGGCTAGTTCTCTCTTCTAATTGTAGAAGCTCTTTTGGTAATTACCTATGTCACATCTGGATTGAACAGTTTCCCCCTTACTAGAATTGAATTGAGGAAGAATCAGTGAATAGTTCCTACGTGTCTTCACTTCAGCAGGTGAGGGAACAGGATTTCTAAGCCTGCACACTGTTGACCCTCGGTGAATAGTGGTCAATTCTGGCTCCTGGCAGGAAGTCCTCTCTCATGAAACCTCTGGGTTTCTACTGGGGAGACCATCTAGTTGAAAATGTCTGCCATAACAACACTAACCAGAACTGCCGTTTGCCTCAAATCACTTTAAGTATTTTTGGTTAGTAAAAAAATAAGTACATTAATGTTAGCTCTTCAACTTGTCTCACCAGCAGGTTAGGCAGCCATCTTGCCCTCATGTGAAGTGACTCCTCCATAAACCTCACCTCAACCTTTATAACATGGCAGAGCTTTCAACCAGAAGTTACCTTGATAGTGAGCATTCAGAACACCTGAGAGGCAAGTCAGGTGTGGGCTTTAGTCCTGGGATATTTCCTGGCAGCTAAGTCAGGCAATGCAGCTCTTATCTGGAGGGACTCCCATGTCACCCTACCTCGTCGCACTAGGAAACCTTTTCTGACACCTCCATTCCCAGATAGATGCTGACAGCTTATCTGCCAGGCACCGGCTGTCTTCTAAGTACAAAACTCGATCCAGATTTTGACACTCAGGCCTCTCTCTGTTGCTAATGTACAAAATTTTTATTGATTTATGTTTAATGTATAGTTACACTAATGCAAGTCCAGAGTAATTTCACTGATGCCAGCGGTGCTACTCCAGACTTACACTGTGTATCGGAGAGCAGGATCATTGTTTTTCAACTTGGCAGCATCCATTTAAATAATGGAAATTTGTGATGTCGCTAATGTTTAGAGTTGGCTTGGAATTTTGTTGACACAAAGTTTTTAATTGGAAAATGCTGATTTGTCAAAACCAAAACTTTCCACAGAAACTTATTGGTTTTGATGAAAATTTCATCTAGACCGTGTCTATATCAGGGTGGAATTTTGGAAGGAAAGAAGGAGAGAGAGAGAGAGGGCACCGCCCCTGACTAGTCAAGAGTCTGGTGATAAGGGTGCTCCCCTGGGATGTGGTAGACCTTTGTGCAAGTCCCTGCTCTGCCTTATTTGGAGAAGGGACTTGAACCTGGGTCTCCTATATCCCAAGGGAGTGCGCTTAGCACCAGGCTGCTATCTATTCTGGGATGAGCCTGTCTGTCTTTTTCTGAAAAGTTTGGAAAGGTCTGGTTTTTGTTCCAACAGGGAGAGCAAACAAACGTCAAAAACTACAGATTTTTTTTTACAAAAACAGTTTTCTTGTTTTCCAGACAGCTCTACCAGAGTTCCATCAAGTGCTGTAATGTCATTGGGCATATGAGAAATGGTATGAAAGGGTTTTTTAAAAATGCTCAATAGCTTCTAAAGTAATTTATCTTAAATGGATCAAGTATCCACAAAAATACTTTGATTAGCCATTTTTTAATTAAAATGAATTGAACTTTGAATTGTATTGTATTTAATACCCAAGATCCTTTTGTAAAACCTAAACTTTCCTCACTTAAGCATGCACCAGAGGGCACTGTATGATGTGCTGGGATATATATAGAACTCTAATCTTAATACAGCCAGGATTTGTTTTCCTATTATGCAGAAAGTACTCATGTGAACATAAAGAACTGACTCGTGCAAAAGCAGTTGTGGGAGAATTGTTACAGGGTGTTACCACGGTTACAGTCACCATTTGCTACTGAACCAGTGTTCTGATAACAACCGCTACGTGTGTAAAACAGAAAACAAGGCTACCTTCAGTACACACATTCTCCAAACGGCTGCATCACAAATATGCTATATGAGAGAGTGTGTAGAAGGCAACTGTTACAACACCCACAAGCATGCTCCATGCTGAACACAGAAGATGGCTCCTGGTCTGAAATTGCTCATAATATAAATGATGGGGCAATTGGGACATGAATTCTCCCTGGATGATATATTATTAACATGATAATCTGGGGATTACTGATGTATGATGGGTGATATTTACATTGGCAGATGCATCCTATCAACTTCCTTGTGGCTTCACTTCTGGAGTGGTTGTGGCACGTAAATTAAGAGGTTTCTAAGCATGATCTTCATTTCTTGCAGGGTTCAGATATGCCAGTTAGGAATATTGAGGATGCTTTGGGACTGTAGCAATGCCACTGGATCAAGCCTCATATCTTCTTTTCAGATACTTTGGCCCCGCTATGGATGTGCCATACAGTTGTCTGAAATTGCTATGAGATGCACAGAAGCATCTTGTGAGGGGCCATTTCTGCACTGAAAACAAACTATGTCACCATTTCTGCCTTGGACAGGGGTAATCAATTATTTTTTGTCAAGGTCCAAATTTCTTGGTCAAGGTATAGTCAAGGTCCAGGGTCCGGATAAAATAATATAAAAATCATGATAATGGGGTTACTCCTTACTTATCTCAGTGCAAATGAGATCAGTCCCACTGCATCTAAACTTTGGAGAAATTCTGCTCTGTGTTCAGCTCTTGATCCGAACTTGATAGCTAAGGTCTGTCTCTGTCATGGGCCTAAAATGGAACACACAACTTTCAAGGGCTGTGACCCTTGGGCAGATTTTGGGTTCAGATTTGAGCTCTGAAGCTTGGCTCCACTTCTGTTCAAAACTGGTATCCCTGGCATGAAGCAAAAAGAGAAAACTATGACCAGGTCTAGCACAGTACGGAGCACTGTATGAGAACGGAAATGATTTTAGCTGAAGCAAATGTGAGGTTGGCAAATTCAACAGACTGTCTCTTCAACTGGGTTGGGCAATCTGTGATCCAGTCAGTGGGTGTCAGGGACTGGAGGCTGTTGTAAATTACACAGAGATGGGATGAATGTAGTCTCCTGGAAGAATGATCTTGTAAACTGATTTAAAGCAGGATGAGTTAAGACTGAAGTTCAAATTGAAAATAAAGGTGCAGCTGTTCAGTTGGCTTGCACCATCCGTACTTAATCAATGTGTGTTCTGTAAGCTTCCCTCCTGACTGTGGGGCTAGAGCCGAGATGTGGCTGAGGCTCAATGTTTGGACCTAGGGTCAGCTCCTGATGTTTGAACCTCTCTCCCTCACCTGGGTCCAGAAGTGTATGTCCATTTGTAGCTGAGTCTAATCACTCAGGCTGTCTTGTGACCAATAACTGAATATATTAAACATATACCGTGCCAGTTTGACTTAGGCCCAAGCTGAGTTTGAGATCTCCTTGAGCCTCATCCTGATAGATATCTGCATTCGGGCATGGCTCACTGCTTAGAGGTCCCATCATTGTACTTATTTATCTCATTTATGGCATTCCTCATGATAGCATCTAGATGCCTTTATATTAAGAACATAAGAATGGCCATACTGGGTCAGAACAATGGTCCATCTAGCCCAGTATCCTGTCTTCCAAGGGTGGCCAATGCCAGATGCTTCAGAGGGAATGAACAGAACAGGGCAATTATTGAGTGATCCATCCCCTGTTGTCCCCAGCATCTGGCAGTCAGAGGTTTTGGGACAGAGCATGGGTTTCATCCCAGACCCTCTTGGATAATAGCCATTGATCAACCTATCCTCCAGGAACTTATCTAAGTCTTTTTTGAATCCAGTTATACTTTTGACCCTTATAGTTTCCCTCGGTAACGAGTTCCACAGATTGACTGTACGTTGTGTGAAGAAGTACTTCCTTATGTTTGTTTTAAACCTGCTGCCTAATAATTTCATTGGGTGACCCCTGGGTCTTGTTGTTATGTGAAGAAGTAAATAACACTTCCTCATTCACTCTTTCCACACCAGTCATGATTTTATAGACCTTTTTCACATCCTCTCTTAGTCGTCTCTTTTCTAAGATGAACAGTCCCAATCTTTTTAATTTTTCCTTGTATGGAAGCTGTTCCATGCCCCTAATAATTTTTGTTGCCCTTCTCTCTACTTTTCCAGTTCTAATATATCTTTTTGAGATGGGGCAACCAGCACTGCACACAATATTCAAGATGTGGGCATACCATGGATTTATATAAAGGCATTATGACATTTTCTCTCTTATTTATTCCTTTCCTAATGGTTTCTAACATTACCTTTTTTGACTGCCGTTGCACATCGAGCAGATATTTTCAGAGACTCTAAGATCTCTTTCCTGAGTGGTAACGGCTAATTTAGACCCTATTATTTTGTATATATAGTTGAGATTACGTTTTTCAATATGCATTTTACTGCACTTATCAATGTTGAATTTCATCTGCCATTTTGTGAGATCCCTTTGTAAATCTTTGCAGTCAGCTTTGGGCTTAGCTGTCTTGAGTATTATCTGCAAACTTTGCCACCTCACTATTTATTGCCTTTTCCAGATTATTTATGAATTTGCTGAACAGCACTGGGCCCAGTACAGATTCTTGGGGGACCCCACTACTTACTTTCCCCACCATCAAGACTAACCATTTATTCTTACCCTTTGTTTCCTATCTTTTAACTAGTTACTGATCCATGAGAGGACCTTACCACTTATCCCATAACTACTTACTTTGCTTGAGAGCCTTTGGTGAGCGACTTTGTCAAAGGGTTTCTGAAAGTCCAGTTACACTGTATCAGCTGGACTGCCCTTGTCCACATGATTGTTGACACCCTCAAAGACTTCTAATAGATTGGTGAGCCGTGGTTTCCCTTTACAAAAGCTGTGTTGACTCTTCCCCAGCATACTGTGATCATCTATGTGTCTGAGAATTCTGTTTTTACTATAGTTTTTTCAACTAATTGGCCTGGTACTGAAGTTAGTCTTACTGGCCTTTAATTGTCAGGATTGCCCCTGAAGCCTTTTTAAAAAATTGGCATTACATTAGCTATCCTCCTGTCACCTAGCACCGAGGCTGATTTATATATATATTTCTTAGCCCCAAACTTTCTTTTCCATTTCCCTTGAATGTGCCATAAATCAGTTTTATGAATTTACATTTCTTACATGGCAGCCTTATATTTCAACATGTTTACATGTATTTTAAATCAAGATGGGTTGTCTTTCTGTAACAGGTGGCCTGGCTGAGCCGCAAGTTATTGGGCTCAATGTGGGAATCATTGGATGGACTTCTCTGTCCTGTGCTATGCAGGAAGTCAGAGTAGATGATCATAAAGGCTCCTTCTGGCCTTGGAATCTATTAATCTGCATTTTGATGATGCATAGCATCCTAAATCCCTCTGCATGGGATGATGAAATGATAAAATTACCATTGAGTGACTGTGATATTGATAGGAGGTTAATAAGCAATGAAAAGCAATAATACAATGAAAACTGAAGTGAACAGGCTCATCAGAAACTCTTCGTATTGTGGAACAGAGCTGCTGTCCTGAAATTTCCATCATTAATTCAGAGCTTTCCCTGTACATTGAGTGACTATTATAAAAGTAAGCATTTTTCAGCACACAGTTATGCGAATGGAACAGACAGCTCTCAGGTAACCTCAATAGAGGTGGCTGTTACTTATCTTCCTTGAACTGAATAATTCCAGCAATCTGAATAAAATGTACAGGCTTGTATTTGCATTTTTAGGATACTGTACCTTTGTAGGAAGTCAGACAATTGCTGCTGTCCCCAGATTCATAGATGCTAGGGGAAGGTGTGAAAAGTCGGTTGGGGGGAAAATGCCTGGAAAGGAACAGTGCAGTGTATATACAAACAGACGGTAAGGAAGAGACGTGGTTTGGGGCTTGTCATTGTGCTAGCTCTGTCCTGTCCGTGCTGTAACCCTTCTGCCCGTCAGAGTTGGCAGCAACAAGGGCTGGGTTCAGTATCTAGGGGTTCCATTCCAATAACACAGCGCAAAACCGGCTCGAGTCCCCACCCAGTGACCTGGGACAAACATATGCCATCCGCGCTGGGCGCTTCCAAGAGGCAATACTTCCCCTCTCGCAAGCACAGAGTCTGAGTGTAGCAAAAAGCCTTTTAATAACAGAGAGAAACAATGTGGCATTATGTTGGGGAAACACCACCAACAGGATTCATAACACAACCCATGAGCAAAAAAAACCCACCCCAAGGAAATTGGGGCATGACCTTTCCCTTTGGTTCTTGAGTCCAGCACCCCAAAAGTCTCTGTCCCTGGTCAGTGCAGCACCAGAGTTTGAAAGTTTATCTGCAGAGTTTTACCTCCCAACCTGCGTGGAGATGGGGGGGGGGGGTTAAGGGGCACCTTACGTGGTCCAAAGCCGATTGCCCCAACCTCTCCATGGGGCTCCTCTCCGCTCCACCAGCCATCCCACGAATTGCTTCGCTCTGCCAGCTGCCCCCATGAGCTGCTCCCATGAGCTGCTCCAGCCATCCTGCGAACCGCTCTGCTCCAAGAGCTGCTCTGCTCTGCCAGCCGTCCCGCAAACCGCTCTGCTCCAAGAGCTGCTCTGCTCCGCCAGCCATCCCATAAACTGCTCCGCAATATATCTTCAGGCTCCCCACACTACTTAACACAGCATTCAGTGATTTCAGCTCTTAGTAAGTTCAGCTTTTTTGTGATTTCAGCTTGTAGTAGGGGAGCCTCAGTGCTGGTGCACCATTGGCCCAAAGTGAATTCAGCTCAGCAACCTGTAACTAGACTCCTAATGGAATCAAAATTAGCTCTGATATTCCACAGTGGAGAAAGGAGGAAGTGCAATTAGCATGTAAGGCCCTCACTAGGGGGTCCATACCACCAGGTATTAATACTAGTCCTCAACCTCTCTCAATTCACTGAGTTTTGGAACCCATGTCCCTTGCTTAGCGAGTGCTACTTGGTTGATGGCGAGTCCCTCCATTATAACAAAAGGCCAAGTACAGTTCCACTGTCCTTGATTCACATAGTCAGGATAATAACAATTTATTCTTCCTGCCCCAATAACAGAGAAACTGGGGATCCCACAGCAGCCAAAGTGACCATTTGGGCAGCTATGGGCTCATGCTAGGCGGGGTGGGTGTGCCTATGCAAATGAGATCAGCCCCTGAAGTTCTTTTCCACAACTTGCCACAACTCACCACCAGATGTCAGGTTGGAGCTCATCCTGACTCTGCTTATAGCTCCATATGTTTTTTTTTAAGGTTCAAATCCTGAAGCGCTCACTCTGGCAAACTCTCCATAGAGGTTAAAGGGAGTTTTGGCTGAGTAAGCAGGGAATATGGGCCTCCAATTGATACACTGTTCTAGGGGTTGCAGGTGTGGTGGGGAATGAGCTCAGGGTCCTGCTTCCTCCCCCATCCCTTTGCCTTCTCCTCAACTGCTTGGGGGCAATTTGTTCCCCCTTTAGGGGTAATTTGTGTCCCCAGCAGGAAGTGTGACACACTCTGGCCCTTGCCAGGAGGTGCAGACATGTGAGTGGGTAAATGAGGACGTCCTCATTGCTCCCCCACTCTCCACCCACTCCAAGGTCCAGACCAGTTGGGTGCTAATCTCTGTTCCTTCTGTCATCCCTTCAGCCTCACATATACCCACAGCACCCTGTTCCATTCACATGGGTGATTGCAGCTGTTTGAAAAGGCAATGCATCTTCCTAATTTTTATCAACATAATGGTCGCTTCTCCCTGCATGTTAAGATGTTTTCTTTGCGCTTCTTATTTAAAACATACAGCTAGCCCATGGAGGGCTGGGGGGGCAGGAGGAGGGGAAGGGAATCAAATGATGAGTTTTGAAAAGAATCCTGATTAAGGGATAAGGGTCACACTAATGGTTAATCTTTGTCCTTCGCTAACTGAATTGAATTGATGTAATCCTACATACGTTAATGGGAAACGCTGCATGAAGATATTAGCAGTCGTCACATCCTAGTCCTACCATTATTTGATTTGCTCCCATTTAATATCAGTTCAGGATTAACCCAAGAACAAGGTTTCACAAGGGAAACTCTTTTTCTTTTTAGTTTAGTTTCAGGGGATTCATAAATCTCACTGTGGATTTCACTTGCGATAGTTTAGAAAGGGATGCAAGAGTATGCTGCAGCAGCAGAGGAAAGAGCCGCAGAGATTCAGGGAAGCAGGAAGCCATTACACTCCATCATTCTTCTGAACAGAACCAACACAGTGGATTAACACTGAGTGGGGCCTGGATCAGAAACAATACTGGGCACTGGGGGTCCCTGAAGAGCATCAGTCAACCCCTAACTCCCTCATCTCTGCTTTCAAAGCTTCCATAAATAAGCTCTTTCTCCCTGTCTCCCTCACCCTAGTTTGGGAAGTCTCTGTTTCTTCTGTGACTCCAAATTAAGCCCCTTATTAGTCTCCCCCAAATAGATTTGGTTACTCACTGCATCACTGGACTCCTCAGATTCCTATCCTATGATAGGGACGCAATGACTTTACCTTGATCTACCCATAAAAATCACCTTTGATTTTCTTACGTGCTTGCACACACCTTTCACAATTTACTTCCTGGGGACTATATTAGCATATGAATTGAGATAGATTAACGTTGATACTGCATCTTTCTGCACAACAGGTGCAAAATGAGAGAGCATTATCATGCCTGTCACTGTGCACTTTCTCAACCCCGCTGTTGAAGAGCAGAGCAATGAGAGTGAGACAGGCTCTGTTTGCCAAGTATTCATGATATCAGAGTGCCAGATAAACAGGGCATCCAATGCGTCACTTTGTTCTTGTCGCCTACTTTCTCCATAGCTACTATTTGATACTAAATCAAGGCAAACTTATTCTTTCTGTCCTAGAGAAAGCTCCATACTAAGCATCGGGGAGGATATTGTCAAAGGCACAAATGGCAACTAGGCACCTAATTCCCATTGGCCTTTGACCAGGATGTTTGCAAAGGATAGTATGGCCTGCATGCCTTACTCTTTTCCTGGAGGACTTGATGTACTATGTTCCCACAGCAATTTGTGATCTACATCACAACCTGTTCGCTTCAGTTTGCTTGAGTTGCAGTACAATTTTGGAGGTGTTTGCACTTCGTGAGAGTTGTGTTCTGGTTCTGGGTGTTGTCTGAACCCAAGATGGAGGCCAGCTGAAACTGGTGAGTATTTTTAAGCATTCCTATCTAGAGGCCAGATCTTTGGTTCCAGCTGGTTTACACCACGCAAAGAAACCAGAATGGTACTCTAAATATCAGCTCTGGATTCTCCTGACAGAGGGTGTGACTTAGACTTCAGACTTTAAGGTCAGAAGGGACCATTATGATCGTCTAGTCTGACCTCCTGCACAACGCAGGCCACAGAGTCTCACCCACCCACTCCGGCAACAAACCCCTGACCTATGTCTGAGCTACTGAAGTCCTCAAATTGTGGTTTAAAGTCTTCAAGGTGCAGAGAATCTTCCAGCAAGTGACCCATGCCCCATGCTGCAGAGAAAGGCAAAAACCCCCGAGGGCCTCTGTCAATCTGCCCTGGAGGAAAATTCCTTCCCGACCCCAAATATGGTGATCAGCTGAACCCTGAGCCTGTGGGCAAGACTCACCAGCCAGACACCCAGGAAAGAATTCTCTATAGTAACTCAGATCCCACCCCATCTAACATCCCATCACAGGCCAGTGGGCATATTTACCGCTAAGAGTCAAAGATAAATTAATTGCCAAAATTAGGCTATCCCATCATACCATCCCCTACATAAAGTTATCAAGCTTAGTCTTGAAACCAGATATGTCTTTTGCCAGATACTCTCTCCCCTCCCTTCCAGGGACAGGGCAATTTTGGGAGTGGGGCAAAGCGAGTGACATTTTCCAGGGACAGGGCAGTCCCTGTGGGGCGGCTGAAGCCTTAGGGCTGCTGTAAATTACACTGCAGAGCAATTTTGACCCCTAGAAAGCCCAGGTCCAATAGAGTGCCTGGCTCTCTCTCTGCTCCTCTCAGCTGTGTAGAGGGTAAACTTTTCCCAACTTTGGATCTGGCTCATTCTGCCTATGATGCCACACGTTGTCATGATATCTGTGGGCCATTCCTCAAAAGCTTGCTCAGCTCAGCACACCTTCTGTGACCACCTGTCCAGCTGTGACTAATCATCGCTCCTATATCATTATGAAACCACAGCACATAGACTAAGCTCTTTGCATTTAACTAAATGTTTGTGGGCCCAAGACAATTTTACAAGAAGCTCTGCTGGATTCATTTCCATTTCATTTCATTTCCCAAACTAGACCAGATCTTGCTTAGTTTTGGGTTTCCGTTGTAAAAGGATGACGCAACTCTGCTCACCATGGCAACAGAAAGCTAAGGTAGAGTCCACACTGTTCTTGGCAACATCTTGCGGGTAATGGACTTCATTCACAGTACTACTGTATCCGCAGCATGCAGTAAAAAATACCGGCACAGAAAGCTTTTCTACAGTTATACACATGCAATTAGTCTTTGCTGTCAGATTCACTTATCGCTTTTAGTTTAGACAAATACCTTGAATCCATTTGAAATGTTAACAGTCAAGTATGAGTTGAAATGAAATCTTTCCTACTCTATCTACTGTTCACAATCATATGTGAGATATATGTATAAGAGAGAGAATATGATTTGATTATATTGTTTTTGGCTGAACTCAAGCTACATAATTTGTTAGCATTAAATCTTGCTTAATGTTTTGATGATAACTGCTACACTTCAAAGCATTGATAAGTGACTCTTTTCCTCCTTTCCCATCCCCTCAAATTCACTCAAACAAGAGAGATATAGAAGCTCATAAAACCCAATTGATGATTGCAAAATCTCTTTGGATGCTGAATCAAGGACGAAGTTTTGTACCGACTGTTGGGAGTCTGCAGTCATGCCTCCATTAGACTATTGGGTATTTGCAATTGCATGAATATTGTAGAACATGGTCCACAAATGTGAGAGCTCCTTACTGAAAAAGTAGCTCAAGCCAGAAATGCAGTAGTAAAACCAAGCCCTAGGATTTCTCAATCAAAAGGATTTCTCAATCAAAAGGATTGAAAAATATGTTAGTGGCCTTCTGATCGTAAGAAACCTTTTTCTCCTCCTAAGGGAGCATGGACCGAAAATTACACTAACCTCCTGAAATGGTCTGTGCGTGTGATAAAAGCATAAAGCTTGTGTGTTGACAGCTGTCTTGCTGTTATAATGAAACCTACTTCTTGGCTCGCTCTAGAATGGGACCTGTGTTGAAGCAGGTTGTTCAAAGACATGCTGAAACAGAGCAGAAAAGAATAAAGAATCATAGAAAGGTAGGGCTGGAAGGGATCTGGAAAAGTCATCAAAAGTGAGAGCTCAAGAACTTCCCTTTGGGATAATAAAGGGAGGAGTTCTATAAGCTGTATTTTTAAGGTTTTTGTTGTTTGTAGCTGGTGACTCTTGGCCCTGGGCAGGTGATAAAGTAGCAGTGACCCTATGATAATCACAGAGGCACAGAGGAATTGCTATAATGGATCAGATCTGTGATCCATCTAATCCCCTCTCCTGTCTCCACCAGTCACCAGCATCAGAGGCTGGAGACAAAGGTTCAACTCAGCAGCAAATCTGGTTGGGGAAAAATCATAATTTACTAATTGAAAATGTTCTTGATATTGTTGGAAAAGTGTTGAAATTTTGAAAATATACAACCCCCTCTCTAACTGGTTTAAGCAGGGGGAAATGTAACAAAAATGGTATTAAACATTTTCCTGTGGTTTTTTTTTTTTAGTTTTCAAAGTTTTCAACCAAATCTACACTGCAGCAGGCAGTTATGGATTAACCTTCCCATGAACAAAGTTTCTTCCTAAACGCCTATTAGTTAGAATTTGATTTATGTCCTGAAGCAAGAGCGTTTTTATTCTTTCAAAAATCCTCCACTTTTAAACAAGATCCCTCTGTTATTATGAGATATTCTTGTTATCCATATGTGTGGCCAATCCTCTTATAAATGCTGCTAAGCTCTTGGCCTCATTGATATCTTGTACCACTGAGTTCCAAAGGCTAACTGTGCAAAAAAAAATTCTCTATCAGTTTTAAATTTAGTTTAATTGACTGTGCACTTGAGTGAATTGCAGAATCCAGCCTACCTTCTCTATAGACCATTTACTATTTTGTGTGTCTTTATTGTGTCCCTTCTTACTCATCTTACCTTAAAGGTGAATGGTCCCAGCCTTTTCAATCTCTCATCATATGAGTGCGCTTCCAGGTTTGTAATCATTTTTGTCGCCTGTCTTTGGACCTCCTCTATTTCTGATTCCCAACTCCATTGTTGAGATAGGGTGACTAGAACTGAACACAATATTCCAGGTGAGATTGTATTTTATATAAACAGTAATTCCTGGAGTTTTTCTTCTTGTTCAGTGACTGCAATATCTCACTCAACAGAAAACTTGCCTCTTAAACCCTCTGTTTTCTTTTATCTTCTCCTCTATGATTTTTCTGGAGCATTTATCATTGTAACCAGCACTGTTGTGGAAATTGGTTAAATACCCACTCACCCAGATAGGTGGAACAGAGCTCGTAACTTATCTAGATTTCAGAGATACATTTGTTTGCCCCATGACAGAATGATTTGCAAAGCCAGGAAAGTGTGGGATAGGGGCAAATTTACAAAGGTGTATTAAGAATTGCCTCATATCTATGTTTAACTATATTTTTTGTTTCCAAATTCCATTTGAAGTCCTAAATAATCTTCTGTGATACTTGGGTAAAACAAACAAGGTGTTCAAATCTTCCTGCTGGAAATCAGGAAAGCCAGACGGGACATGTGTTCTGATATGTTTTATTCCCTTTGCTTTTTCTTCACTAGCAGAATGAAACTTATATAATAAATATAAATGGGGAATGTCTATACTTGGTATTTTTTGGTTTAACATAATCCTGCATTTTAAGGTTTCGCTCCCGTCACAGAGCAGTTGTGTTTAATCCTCCTCCTGTTTGGTAGGAAACAAGTACAACCTGTCAAAGCAAACCCCAGCCCCTTTTATTATTATAGTTACTATTTATTTATTATTTATATTATGGCAGCACTTAGGGGTCACAGATTAGGCCCCATAGCGCTAGGCACTGTACAGATGAGTAAAATTGGTGCATTTCTCTGGCCTCTGTTACGCAGCAAATGAGATGATCGTAGTGGTGCCTTCTTGCCTTAAAATCAATGTAAGTGAGACAGAGGACACTCCTTGCCCTCGAGAGCTCACATTTTAGATGGCAGGCAAGATGTAACAGAAAAAGTGTGTGGTGGAAAGATGAGGTAACAACATGAAATGAACAGGATTTAGCATAAGAGCAGAAGTCTGAGCTCCCCACTTGCCTAGCCAACGTGAAGTGGCAGTGATTTGCTGGCAGCATGGCGGGTCAGTTTTAAAGAGGGATTTAAAAGACGATAAGGTGGTGGCTTTGGACAAGAATCTGCACAGTTCTATTCCTGCCTACTGAACATGTTGTCAAAGTCAGATTCAGGACTCACATAATTTGTCAGACCACTCTGTTTATTAGCAAAGCGCTTTGCCAGTGCACCCAGATATGTGAGCCCCTCTCTGAGACTCAAGCTAACTTATTTATACAAATAAGCCAAAGCCAATTTAACATAAGAGACAAAAGGAAGCAGAAACTGACAAATATACATACATATCTTATTTGCATACTAACTGTTTACCAATCTCCTAGCTCAGTAGGAGCTCTAAGTTAATTAGTTTGAGGACCCATTGTCTCACACTCCTTAATGTTTCTCTTCCTGACAACTATATTTCAACAAACCCTTCAAGTAGCATTTCTTTAATGAATTATAATTTCAAATATAATTCATTCTGCTTTCACAATATCCTCACTCATCACCTCCTTGCTTGGACCCTGTACTCCATTAGATCTGCCTCAATGCTCCGTTTTTGTCCTTTCCCATCCAGAGTTACAATAGTAAAGATTACAAAATCACTTTACATAAGCTATTACCAGCAGGAGAGTGGGGTGGGGGGAGAGAAAACTTTTTGTAGTGATAAACACCCATTTTTTCATGATTTGTGTGTATAAAAACAAACATCATCTGTATTTTCCACAGTATGCATCCAATGAAGTGAGCATGCCTGGATGGCCACACATGAGAGAATGAAAGGCCACCCACTAATTAGTGGAGCTGCACAGGCGTGGCTCAGTTAATTAGGTGACTGGACCCTGGAGAAGACACACGTAAGGTGAGGTGGTGGCCTTGGGGGGAATAGGGAGTAGGTAGGAGGGGGCAGTGGGGTGAAAAGAGGGGGTGGGGGGAATTTGGGATACGCAGGGCTGCAGTGGCCAGAGAAAGAGGCGACTTTCCCCAGCTCCAGGGCTGTGGCTGCCGCGGAGAGACAGCCCTCCTCCCCAGCCTCAGCTTTGTGGCTGCTGTGGCAGGGGAGAGAACCCCCTCCTTCCCAGCCCCAGCTCGGGGGCTGCTGCTGTGGGGTAGAGAGGGCACATCCATTGCATTAGAAAGGTAAGACTACTGATATTAAAATACGAGTTGTGTGCTTTTATTTGTAGAACAAAAAAAAGTTAATTGTTATTAAGTTTTTTTTTATATAGCACTTTTATCCGAAGTGCTTTACAATAGTTAGCAAATGGTACAAACAACATTTGGAAAGATCATTTAAGTGGTCCACCGAGACCCTCATCAATTTTCAAGTGGTCCACGAAAACAAAAGTTTCAGAACCACTGTTCTAGTTAATGGAGGTTAGGAAGAAACTAGCCCTGTAGGTAGATAATTCCATAGCTGCCTACTATGGGGTTTTTTGTCCCTTCACACACTGTTAGTGACAGGATACTGGACTAAATGGACCATAGGTCTAATCCAGTCTGGCAAGTCCCATGTTCTCCCACAAGTGGCTCTTCCTATGACGCTTTTTACATGATGCCTGACTCTATACAACATGCAACCTCATCTGGTCTTTCAACCTTCGCCTCAAAAATCACTTTCTTCACAATCTCTTAACTCGTGATCCTCTATTTCTATTTTAGCTACAATGTAATAAAATCAAATCAATGTAATTTCTATTAAAGAAAAAAAGAACACCAAAAAACCTAGGCGCTAACAGCTACTGTACCAATCAAGCAACTGTAATATTCTGCATTTACTTATCCCTCTCTCCTGTTGTTCCCCCATGTTACAATCGGTGAGAATGTAACCTTGTTTGGGTAGGGTCCATGGATGAAATCCAGACCACTCCGAAGTCAGTCGGACCTGGATTTGATCCCAAGTCTTTTATCTTTATGTAAACACCAGGCACATCTGTCATGCAAATGCTCAAATATCGAATAATGTCAGTAGCTCACTTCAGCTACTAAAGCACTGTAAACACAATGTATGTTTACGAGTAAAAAATTTGGCTGAAGAAAACATGGTGAGCAGCTATGTTTGCTATCTGTTAATGTGGAATGTGATGCACTCCAATGCTATATAGCACAAGAATTTCTGAGTGAATGTGTACAATGTCACAGGGCCTGCCTATATATTAAAACAAACATCTCACATCCTTGAAAGCAGACCAGCAGACTTATTTGCTGAAGGAGATAATGCTGCGTGAATTGGACACAATATTTAGGTTTTGTTTAAAAAAAGTTGTACAAAACCTACGTGAATAGAAATGATATCAAGACACTTAAAATATACATTAAATGAGAACTGTTTTTAATATGATTTAACTAAGGATGGGCTCAAGGGGGCGAGTTTCAAATCGCGATTTTGAACACGTTGGGATGTTTGCTATGGCTTTGGTTCAGCCCAATATAAAGGAAAACAGCCACATGCAGAATTCCGGTATGGATTTCAGACATCCTCAAAGTTCAGGGATGTTCTTTGAGATTTATCAGGCCCATTAACTAGTTTTCTGGGAGGAGACATCTTTAATTTTTCGTTCAATCTAAATGGGAAGACTTGAATGAAAGACCCATTTTTAAAAAAACCTAGGTCTGGAGTTGAAGCTTGGAAATGAAAGCAGTGCTGAAGGGCCCTCTGAAAGCACAGCTCCATAACCACTTAATTGATAACGCTCATTCCTGACTATCAGATCAAACCATTAGCGTGGTGGCTCCAGTGAATCCTGTGATAACATTGTCAGCAAAAGGATCTTATCAGGAAATTAGATTCCGCACATGAAGGCCTGTCACACTTCTATCAAACTGGGATTTTTCATGTGTATCACACTTCAGCATGTGATACAGTTTTTAACTTTCTGGATGGGTACTTTAATTGAAATGCGTAGTATTTTATGGTGGGTTTAATATTAGGCTGGAAGGACAATGCGATTGGTCATGGGATGAAGACAAGTCAAATCATGTGGATGTGTATTTCTCATTTTTTGTGAGCATCCTTTAGAAGCCCATATAAATTCACATATGTCAGTACACAGATTTTATAATTCAAGGGATAACTACTACTGAATGTCTTTGAGACTCATAAGAGAGAGCAACATCTCCCAGCTTAGATTGGAGGCATGAGTCTCCAGAGACAGACTGTCTCTGCTAACATTTTACCTCTTTGTTTAGCAAAGTGCTTTTGTACCATGCTTATTTAACTAGCAACTTACAACTGATGGTTAACCTCAACCAGAGGAAGAGTGGTAGCTCAGGAAATTACATCTACTGTATACTCTTTATCAAATTGATTAGGAGAGAAGAATCAGAGGCAGTCATGTTGGTTACCAATATTCCAGAGCTGTGTGAAAATTCTTATCTGAAGCCCACTGGAGTCAAGGGGAGTTGTTGGACTTTGGATCAGGCCTCAGATATTTTAGAGAAACTGGCTTTCAGAAGGGTCAGTAGGTGATGCAAATTGAAGCTGTGGATGCTTGATTCCTCTGAAAATCTGGCTCCAAATTTGCTTTCTCTCAAATTCTCTGAGCCAGATGGGTGTCAAGAAGCTATTGCAGATTCATGGAAGCCATTTCAATCCAAACAGAATGGAAAGACTCCAAATTTAGGCCTAAATTCTCCGTTATGCAGAACTCTCTCATCTACAATGCGGTGTTTTAATATGCTGGTTCTCTGTTGGGAGCGCCTGTTGATGTTAATGAGAGAACAAACATAGAACTCATAGAACAAGCAACAGAAAGCCAGAAGATGGATCAGAAAGGGAGAACCTTGCCCCTCGATCTCAGCTATGCAGCTTGGACCATCTCGAACTTTGATGCATTTGTTTTAGAATGTGAATGAAACCCACAAGTGACTTGTGACCCCTTCTCCCCATCTTTTAGTTCCTCCATTCTGCTAGTGTTCTTCATTCATTTATAACCCTGCTAATTATCTCAACGGCTTGGAATTGGTTGCAATCTCAAATTCGCGCAAGCATTTTTTGCAATTTTGCTGCCATCTCAAGCAAGCCCAGAGAAGATGAGGAAAAGGAGGAATAGTCTTTCTTTCCCTGCTTCTCCCTTCCCTTATTTAAGATTTGGCAAAGCCTGGACCAAGGTATGTTGATTCAGTATTCTGTACTTTATAGTAAGTCTTCAGTCGCTGTTTGCTAAGACAAAAGTGAGAAAACAACCCAGTAAAGTTAGGAAACATGCTTCCATCATAACTGCCATGCCTAAGAAAATGCAGACACTGTAGCTTTAAGGAATGTTGCACACTGGAATTCTGATATCCATTGTGAGAACAATGGGAGGTCTGAATGAATCTGCTGACGGAATAGCCTGGGAAATCAAAGGAAGAACAAGTATTTTTGCAATCTGGGCACCTGGAAATCCAGTGCATATGTTGGGTGTGATTCCCTACGGCCTTGGGTAGAAACAGAGATTCCAGATCAGAGTGGTAGCTTTTCCAGTTCACTTTGCACAGATGTAAATTACAAGGGACCAGGACGGTTGTAGACTAGGGCCCTGTATTAACATGGTTGCCAGGCAGAAGCAAGGGAAGTGCATCAGTTTCAGCTGCAGGTCCTTTACCCCTCGCTCGGTTTGGACCACTTACTGAAGTCCTTATTCGGTCAAAATTCCAACGGATTTCAGTGAGGGATTTGTCCCCATACTCAGGGTCCGCATCTCTCCTGGTATTGGGAGAGATGCAAGCATTTTAATAACTAGGACAGAGAAACCCTATGTTAAACTGAAAAAGCTGGAAAGCATTTGTGGATTGCAAACGTTCTTTCCCTCCTGCTCCTAATATGCTTCATTCAGGTCACCTCGTGGACACCGTTGCCAGCATCACTACTTGCACGTCATGGTTTGCTAGCCTCCATGCCTAGACCTCGTAGTATTGATTTACAATTTGTTGTTGCTGCCACCAGGTAGCTGTTGTTGCAGCTTGCTACATGGTTACTGTATTGTCAGCAAGTTATCTGCAGGCTCTGGTTTGCTGCTGCAGCTGATGGACTGAAGTGAGAGAGGATCACTCCTCAGCGAGCTACAACACCAAACTGGGATTCTAGCCCTTTAAATCACTTTTTTTAAAAAGAGCCTTCAGACTCTTTTAATTACAGCTTGTACTATATTCTGTCTTTCCAAATAGCTACAGTTACTCTAGGTTCTTCAGAACAGTTTAGCCATTCACCGGCCCCATATCATGGATTTTGGAAGCTGTTCACCTGAGAGCAACTGTAGTAGGTATGTTGTTTGCTGATGGCCTTGTGGGGGAGGAGGGGGACTTTTATATTGAAAGTGGGCTAGTTGCATGCTTTCTCTCTCTTCTAGCAGCCAGATTGAAAGTGTTCCCATTTTTCTTCTGTTTCTGATTTCTGGGTATAAATGCAATTGATTTCTTTTGGCTCTTTGCTTTGTTCTGATTACAAACGGATGATAAGAGGAGTATGAGTTGTCCTCCTTTAGGGCACAGTTGTATGCCTTGACCCCTCCCCCCCTTTGTTTAAAAAATAATTAAGTGCATGACCTAGAGTTTTTATTGCCCCTTAAATCAATAACCTGCCAGTCAATGGAAGATAAGTTGAGCCACTTCTTTCGTAAATTACTGGAGAACTCATTCCCTGTCACTTACTCTGTAAATTTCCCCAGCTGGACTACAGTGTTTGTATTCTGCTCCTCTTTGCTTTCCTTTTTAAGAGTACCAGCCTAACTGAGTTTTGCCATAGTCTTCCATGAGCATTGCACTCTTAATGCAGAGCATTTCTTGGGAGCATAACAGCTGAATGTTAGGTCTATTAAGGACTGTGTTGTGTTTGGATTGGAGTTTGATATACTCGGGAGTATAACCATAGTGGATTTATCTAGTCTTAGAAATTGCCTTTTAGTGAGAACAATGTGTACAGAGAACAGTTAACAGTGACCCATCACATTCACCAATTGATTTTTTTTACTGAGCGATATCTTAATCCCGCATTCCCAACAGCAGAGCTGTTTCTTTAAATTACGCAGTGATGTTCCTTCATTTCTATGTCTGAGAGTCCGGTTATGAGCACAGTTAAGATTTTTTAATCTTAATGAGCAATTCTCTTTATCTTTGCAGTCAGATCCCAGGTGAGCTGCGGGTCCTCAGAAGCCCTTATGTGGTGTGGCTCTCTGAAGGGGAACACAGGCTTCGGAAGAAAAGCATTTTCGCTGATGCCTATCTGAGTTTAATAACACTTTTGACAAATAACAGACCGTCTTGAAGTAGGACTGAAAAAGCAGCCACTAATCTCCCAGAAAAGGGCTAGAATTTTAACCACATGTTTCAGCATATAATGAGACAGGTTGTTTATACATGGAGTGTTAGCGCAGGAAAAACTCTGCCATTAATCTGTGGGCAGAGAACTATACCTTACTATGGCCACATCTGATGACAACCAACACACCCATTTAAGAAATTCTGTAAATTCAGCATGTATCAAAGTGCATAAGACCATAAGGATTGCCATGCAGGTCAGACCAGTGGTCCATCTAGACCAGTACCATCTCTCTGACTGTGTTGAGTACCAGATGCATGGGAGGAAGAAGGGGCAAGAAACTTCAAAGTGAATAATATAATGTAGAGTAATATACCAACAGCTGTTGCATGAAGAAGAATACAGATGCAACTCCAAGTACCATATATCTTCTGTCTACCAAGAGGTGGCTGCTGGTGCCATGATTTGAATAGTTAAAGGAACAAATGTAGTGAAGGGTTGCAGTCTCTGCAAGCCAAAGTTAAAGATGCCAGAGCACAGTGAAATCTGCACCATAGAATCTATTATTAACTATTAAAGGAGTAAGCCTACAGAAGATGCACATTTTCTGTGCCCTATACTTTTAACAGGTTTCCACAATCTTGGTTTCCTTCATCATTTACTCTGTCCTCCCTGATTTACTTGACTGTAAAGTGTTAACTGTTTGTTCGGCTGGTGAGCATATGAAGGAGCTTGGGCCTCGTGACTAAAGCCCAGGATAATAGGTCTGCTGTTTTCATTTTGCAGAGGAGAAGTAAATAAGCTGGCAAGGAAACCTGAAAGTGCCTTTTAGTTCTATTAGAAAAAAAATAGTGTGTATGATCTGGCCCAGGCCGGTGGCTTTTCAGATATAAACTCTTGCCTCTTGTGTAACCCCCTCCCTTCCCTTGGTAATTAGCAGAGTTTGACTCTAGTACCTTCAGACCCATGGTGCAGATCTCTATCACTTGAGTTAAAGGAGTAACTCTGTTAGCTAGTAGCTATAGTAGGCTGTTATCAAGCATGTCCACTAGCTTAACAGATTTTTTTGAGACCAGAAGGGACCATTCTGATCATCTAGTCTGACCTCCTGCTTAACACGGGCCAGAGAACTTCACCAAGTGGCTTTTGCCTCAAGCCCATAACACGAGCCACCAGAGGGGTACATGGCATGTGCTGTGTCAGCATGCGCTGCATGAACACAAAAAAATTCAGCACTAATTGACACTCATGCAACTCCGTTGTTGCAGGGAAGAAACTGAATGTGCAATTTGGCCTGTGCTACACACAACTTGACATATGTAGTTCAAAAATGGTGGTAACTACATTTCGTTCATTCAGGTGTATCTACCAATATGTTAGTTAAGTACTAAATAAATTGAATCAGCCGTATAATAAAAGACAAGTGTATTCAGATTCCCATTTCTTAACCCTAAGAACAGCCATACTGGTCAGACCAAAGGTCCATCTAGCCCAGTATCCTGTCTTCCGACACTGGCCAGTGCCAGGTGCTTCAGAGGGAATGAACAGAACAGGTCATCATTAAGTGATCCATCCCCCGTTGCTCATTCCCAGCTTCGGGCAAACAGAGGCTAGGGACACCATTCCTGCCCTTCCTGGCTAATAGCCATTGATGGACCTGTCCTCCATGAACTTATCTAGCTCTTTTTTGAACCCTGTTATAGTCTTGCTGCTCCATCTCTTAAATTAGGAAGTACTGTAACTCTTTCACTGAAACAGGCTTGCTTGTAAAGACGCACAGATCTGCTGACATTTTACTCAGTAGCTCCAACAGCAGCTTTGCTGGGCTCTCAAACTATTGCTGCTTGTAGATGTTGCTTTTGGTCCCGGCGCCGTTGCGATAGGCGTTAAAGCATCTGCTGCATATCCAGAGATGGCATATCCTAGAGAAGAGAGGTGGTTCTGCGTTCTGTATGATTGCGAGAGACCTCACCTGGAACATGGTGTTAATTTCAGAGCACCTCACTACCAGAAAGACCGACAAACTGGAAGGAATTCAGAGATGAACAACAAAACCCATTACAGGGAGGAAGAATGAAGAGCTAAACAGCTTGGCTTAGTGATGTGACACCAACCTGCAAGCTTTTGACAGGTGCAAACACCAAGAATGGGTAGTAATTATTTATGGTGGTATAACCAGGAGTAATGGTATGAAATTAAGAAAATGACAATTCCTGCTATGGGGAAAAGCTTCCTGACCCTGAGATGTGTTTTACAGCATCCAAAGCATGTTTTGCACTGCTGAAGAGAAATACAGCCCCTCCTCCAATTACTTTACAATCTAAGGCCCCAATCCATCAATGAATCTTGTTTAGACAGAATCCTGTGTGAGGCCCCAGTGAAGACAGAGGAGCTCCATCCAGGCACAGGGATCCACCCACATGGAGAATCAAGGCCTAAATGTTGGTTGTGATACACCAAGTAAGAGTGACAAGCAGTCGGGAGAGGATGCTGGATTGTGGAATAATCCCCTAAAGGAAGTTAGCTATGGACATGTACAATTAGACAGGACAAAACTTAACATACAGAGCAATGCTTCACTGGCAGGCGATGGAGTAGATGACTGAACAAGATTTTTCCATTTTTAATTTGATTCTACAAATGCGGCTCTTAAAAAAGAAAAAGCCAAGATCAGCAGCTAGTATAATTCAATGTATTAACCTTCATAATTAAACTCTGTGTTCTGTGCTTCAATAATGCTCATGAACTGTAACGACAGATGGAATTAGAGAGGATTGGAAGACACACGTTCAAGCAGAAAAGCACTCACCTGGCATCACTTAAATTAAAGGTGGCCTGCAAAAACTATTTTTAAATTGTTTGTGCCCTGTTTTTGCTGCTTTATGATAGATAAAGAAGGTCTGGATTTTTTTTAAACCTTAGACTTTTCAAGATTATGACTCTTGTCTTTTCCTGGTGTTGATGCAGGACTTCTTGGAGGTCTTGAAAATGTTTGTTATGATCTCTCTCTACTCTTAAAAGAAGGACCTTGGAATTTTTAATACACATCCTCTTAGCTAAGTGTTCATGACACAGTAGGCTTACATAAGATCTTACCAAAAGCAATCAATCAAAATGTTTTAAATAAACTCAACCCTGTTCCTCCCTCAAACTTTCAGCTTTCTCTCTGTTACTGCATCATACCTTTACCACAGGCCAGATCATCAATTGGGGTAAACTACATAGTTCATCAGTTTACACAAGCTGTGGGTCTGGCTCCAAGTCTCCAGTTGTCATAGCATCTTCTAAGATAGACAAGACCTGAATATCTGGAATGAAGAACAAGCAGAAAAATCGTTCTCTTTGTTACACAACCACAAAAAGCACAAGTCTAATACCCGCAAAACAAATACTATACTGTACCTGGAACAGGAGGGGACCAAAGTGGGTCTGAAGAGGTAAAATCTGTTTACTCACTCTAGCTCAGTGTTTCTCAACCTTTTTGATACCAGGGATTGGCTTGCTGCCTTCCTAAACTGTTTCAGGGAGATCTCAGGGACCGGAGAAGGCTGCCATGGACTGGTGCCAGGCCACAGACCAGTTGTTGAGAAACACTGCGCTAGCCTATTTTGTTTTTCAGAGCAAGGGACATGTGTCAAACCCATTCTGTGTTTCTGGCAGGTGTGATAGACCCAGGCCAGTTGGGTACAGCAGAGTAGTCAAAGGCAGATATACTTGGCCACTAGATAAGCAGTTTTCTGTTCCCTGACTGACCAGAGCAGGGGCTGCTACAGGCTAGGGTGGATACATGACTCCAATTAGCCTGCAGAGAGTCAGTTGAAGCCATTAAGCTAATGAGAACACCTGACTCCACTTAACCTGCAAAGAGTCAGGTGAGGCTGTTAAGCTCATGTGAACACCTGACTCTAATTAAGGCCCCTCTGATACTATAAAAGGGCTCACTCCAGTCAGGCCGAAGAGATCCAGGGAGCCAGAGGAGAGGAAGTGCGGCTGAAGGGCTGGGTAATGAAGACACCCTCAAGCTGCAGGAAAGGGAGCCCTAAGGTAAGGGTGAAGAAGGCATTAAGAGAGAGAAACGGGATAGCTGTGGGGAAGTGGCCCAGGGAAATGTAGCAACTCTGGCAGTGAAAGGTCGGCTGCCAACAGCTGCTGCCATTAGGATCTCTGGGCCGGAACCTGGAGTACAGGGCGAGACCAGGTTCACCACAACCCGCCACTACAGAAACACCTCCTGGGAGGGGAAGACAGGCCCCTATCAGGACAGGAGGCTAAACTGTTCGGGAATAAGCCCATAGGGACAACAGAGACTGTGGGAATTCTCTCACCAACCTCCTTGCTGGCTTATAATGAAAAGGGCTCAATAGACTGTAACCCTGGCCCTAGAGAGAGAAGGGCTACGTGGAGGGTCGCAGTGAGCATCTGAAGCTAGCATAAACCACCTGGAAGCGCGGGACCCACGGGGACAAGGCTGGAGCTCTGCCACACAGGATATTACAGTTTGAATTAGTAGGATAAATTAAAAATAGTTGTAAAATTGTACAGCAGTCTTAAATTGTTAAAATGTATTGTCTGAGTGAAATCACACAATGATTAACGGAGGTGTTTGATCTAGAAGCATTAGCATGAACCTGAAGCTGGGAAAAGTGGGAAACATTCACGTAAGGAGAAAACTAAGTGATCCAGATGTGGAATAATCTTTACTGATAATCCGAATGTGTTAGCTTGGTTCAGGTCCCCTTTGAATATGGGCTAAATCCTCCATCTGCTGGGGTATTTTCTTTCTGAATCTTTATCTTTTTTATTCAGGGACTTCTATATTTCCCCCCTTTAAATATAAAGCTACTTTTAAGGTACTCCTTGAAATGTGTTTTGGAGGGAGGAGAGAAAAAGAATGTACAGGGGACATTGAAAACCTTGTCCTCAGTGATTGCTCAGGAGAGCAGCAAAAAGCAATTGCCTGGTAGGGACTGGTTTTTAAATAAAGTGAAACAAAATTGTAATGGAGGCCTTGGGGCACCTTTAAAGTAGTTGTTTAAGGAGGATGTGTATAAGAGGTGGTGCTTAATTTGATTGAGGCTTAAGTTTGATTATTTCTTTTGTGTTGGGGCCTGAAGTTCTGAGCAGCTGAACTATGCTGCATTCAGGCCCTAGCCAGAAGATTGATTCCAGATTTGGGGGAAAAAATGTCACAGGCGCCCTTAGTGACTTACGAGACCCATTTTCAACTGGGACTTAGGGGAACCTACGTCTCATTTGAAACCAAAGGGACTCAGGCTCCTAAGTTACACAGATGCTTGTGAAAATGATACCCTTGATCCTGTTGTGCCCCTCCTGTTGTTATTGGACCAAAGATAAATATCTTTATTTTGGAATATATGGAATCAAAGATAAAATAGGGAGAGATTTTTATTTTCCTATAATGCCCTTGGAAGTAAGGGTTTGTTGAAACAGCATATGGAGAGGAAAGGCATGACTTTAGAAGGGCATAGGGGCTGCCTAATCTTGAGAATCAGAAACCTGCCCTGCTATGTTTTACCTGAGGTGGATGCAGGCTTCTCCTCTTCTACTTGAGGGATACATTAGGCTTGAATGTGCCCCGCATCTCAGTGATTTATAACAACGTGCATCACTATTGACATCAGTGGAAAGAATGCAGACTTACACCCGTGTAAGTGAGAAGAGAATTGGACCGGTTATGTGCAGGGGATTCGGAGCAGACTTGCTAGTTTACTAGGAAACGTCAGAAAAGGAAGGGCGTTCAGTGGCATGACCAGGACTGCAGTGGGTATTATTGTTTAATATTTGTATTGTCGTGGCAATTAAAGGCTCCAGTCAGGGATTGAGAGTCCATTGTCCCTAGGCACTCTACGTACATGTAGCAAAAAGCCAGTCCATGCTCCAAAGAAATTATGCTACTTTGTAAAAGATTTTCAAGGGAAAGGTGTACAAGTTCAAACTAAGGTGACATGCGCAAAGATCGTGTATATATGCAGTAAGCCAATTTATGACACAAGTCTGCTTTCAACATAGGCTTTATTTTGCTATCGTTTAGACTGGTGTAACTGCACCAAAGTGAATGGAGCCATTCCTGATTTACACCGGTGCAAGCAAGAGTGTAATCAGTCATATAATATCTAAATTAGCCCTGTTCTACACACAGGGCCATATCATAGTGATCATAATAAGGACTTAATGAAAATTCGTGCAGGCCCATGTGATAGGAGCTAATCAAGGTAAAAACAGATAGGAAACATGCTTCAATATTCCATTGATTCAGGTAGAAATCTCCACATATTGAGGCAGGGGAGAATAGTATGTTGTACTATAATATATAGAGAGGTGTCTTTTTGTTCTGTGTTTGTAGAGCATCTAGCAAAAAGGGGTCCATGCCTAGGGCTCCTAGGCCTACGGTAATACCAATAGCAACAATGCTATCCACATATATAATGCTATCCGAGGGCATCTATCTCTGTTCCACAGCTTTTGAAAGGCGGGCCAAGAAAGTCACTGGAGAACGTTATTTCTCTTTCTGTGCTAATGTGTTTAACGGAGATCACCATGGGAGGTATTCACAAACAGATTAGCTGAGACTAATAGTGGGAATTACATAAGGAAATTGCCCTGTGCAAAGCTGGAGGAGGGATCAAACATGCTGATTTGCTGGGTCTTTCCCTTACCGTTAGATTAAATAGTTTATGCCTAAAATTTGACTTACCTTAAAACTGTTGGGGCCTGATGGAGAATATCTTCTGAGTTCTTACTATCCCAGGGTGAGGCGAAGGGAAGAAATAATTTCCTCCCTGCCTCCCGCAGCAGGAAAGCCTATGCATATCTCAGGGAACTGTACAGAGACAACACACCTCTGCAACAGAGGCCTCATTTGAACCCCTCTGCATGGGTGCTGGAACTAGGAGTGCTGGGGGTGCTGTTGCAGCCCCTGGCTTGAAGTGGTTTCTATCACATACAGGGTTTATGGTTTGGTTCAGTGACTCTCAGAACTCCCACTATACAAATTGTTCCAGCACCCCTGCCCCTCTGATCCCCAAGGGTCAGTGGAGCTACCAGGAATCCTGCGCAGGTGACTGTTTCTGGAACTCCCCCGTAACAAGCCTGTATTACCTTCGGTGTCGATTCCCCAGCTAACAACCACTTAATAACTGTAATTGTTTCCACAAGTTCTCTGTGATAAAGGCAACAGTGCCAGGCGTCACCCTTTTTACTTGGATCTGGTCTTGACTCGCTGATATGTTAACAAGGAGTACTGCCCTTTTCCACATTGCCTGGCGGGGCCGGTTTACAGTCTCCAGCCAATCCCAGATGCCCATCAGGGAGCTGCTGTTCACAGTGCCTCTTAAGCCACCCACATCTTATTTTTGCAGCACCATCAGTGTGATCCAGTAGCTAGAGCACTGGACTGGGTCTCAGGAGACCCGCATTCTATTGCCCACTCCATCACTGCCCTGCTGTGTGACCTTTCACCTCTGTACCTCAGTGCCCCCATCTGTACAATAGGGATAACGAGACTACTCGTTAGAGCTAAGTAGCATTATCAGCATGCCATCTAGGGAGGATAAAACATAAGTGGACACCGGTTTGGCAATGCTCGTGTTAGACACGACGACTGTTCAAGTGGATCAAAACGCTACAGTAATTGAAATGTTTGAAGTCAAATGAATACAGGTTGGTAGGGTCAACCTTAAACAGGCTTCCCGAATAGCTGGCAGAAGAAGAATGGGAGAACAATTACAGTGATCTATGAATGATGACTCTGGTGCTTAATTCAAACGAAACATTAAATAAATAAATAAATAAAAAAATAGGAGAGGAACTGAGAGAGAGAATGCAATTAATCAAGATATATAACCTAAGCAAAAAAAGCCTAGCACAGCTGATATTGTGCGTGGTAGAATTTCAACAGTTTAGCACAGAACCTGTTCGGGTTTTCCAGAAAATTGAGCATTTGAGAAAGCGTTGAATTGCTGTTGGAAGTACTTTGCAGCCTGGAATATTTGTTTAATATGTGTATGCGCGGCAGCTCGCCCAATGGGTCCCCAGTGGTGACCGGGGCCTCAGAGTGCTACTGTAACACGGTCTGAATAATAAATAGTAATATCTTGTGGAAATTAGAGTCTCTAGCCAAAGCTCTGATCTGGAAAACGCTCAAGTACACGCTTAGCTTCCACTGAAGTAACTGAAGTCAATGGGACTCAAGCAGGGGTCAACAGGAGGGTGGTGACGCACTGGAATGGGTTACCTAGGGAGGTGGTGGAATCTCCTTTCTTAGAGGTTTTTAAGATCAGGCTTGACAAAGCCCTGGCTGGGATGATTTAGTTGGGGATTGGTCCTGCTTTGAGCAGGGGGTTGGACTAGATGACCTCCTGAGGTCCCTTCCAACCCTGATATTCTATGATTCTATGATAAGCACATGCTTAAAGTTAAGCAAATGTTTGTGTTTTCCTGAATAGGGATGGATTTAAGGACACACTTAAGTGCTTTCCTGAGTCAAGGTCAAAGTCTTCTGTATATACAGTTGTGCAACCAGTCTGGCACTCTCTGAAGTCAATGATAATTTTGCTCCTGACTTAAACAGCCACAGCATTAAACCAATGTAATGACCTGCACCAGCTTGATTTGATCTCTTTTATTCCATGATAGTATAGCTTTAGGGTAGGGTATTAGTTATGCTAATCTCATTAGCCTAGGGGGTGGTCATGGGGATAGTGGGGTAGGGGGAAGATCAGAAGTATGCACAGAGCTAGTCTTCCTGTATTGTGGCTTATTGTTGTTTTCTTTTTTATTATTGTATTGTTTTGACATATTTTTGCTCCTTGAGGGGCAGTGGGGTAGGCGCTGTTGGGTAGAACAAGAGGCTCCTTGGGCTTAGGTTTCTTGTAGCTTATTTTGAATCAGATACAGTTTGTTCTTCCTCTTCTGCAGTAGGTTAGCTCTAAATGCACCTATGTGTATGTTTCATCTCCCTACTTTCCGATATTAGCATCCTCCATGGTGACAGCTCTGGAGATTTACCTCCTTTGTTTCGCTCCAGAACAGGTTCAGAATAGGCAGTGATAGCGCAGATGTGCACTGATGTCGAGGCACCACCAAACAAGAGTGAGAGGTTGGCTAAATCTCAGTGCCCCTTCAGTCCTCTGCCATCTTGGCTATCCCTGTCAACAATCAGTCTTCTTTTCTATGGTGATATTTATAATGAGGCCATGTGTCCATTGGGAACTGGCCTGAGACCCACCAATTCATTGCACAAGGCCCCACAAACAGCCTTTGGATGGTAAACAGATACCTATTTGGAAAACTTTCCTTTTTCGTGTGTGATGATAATGAACGGGAAATCGGTGCAGATAAACTCATGGATGTTTGAGGTTTGCAAATGACAAAACTCCAGGAATGGAAAGTCAAGACTATAACATCACTCCTAACTAAAGAAATAAGACTGGTGGCTAAGAGTTAGTGATGAAGGATTATTTTATGGCACTAAGGGCAGGCTGGCTCCCTTCAGTGTTAATTTCCAGACATCGTGAGGTTTGATGTTTTTAAAAATGTTACATTTTTGGAAGGACATTTTTGAGTTACTTGGACTCTATTGAAATGAATTCCATCGTAAGTCTTTCCTAACAAAGCTTTTTGTTTAGGATATATATGCGTGTGCATGAATAGACTAGAGAGCAAACCTTGACAAAGATTCAAATGAAGTTGTGCTGAATTATGGGACATTGCTTGTTGAGTTTTGAGCAAGATTGGGGCAATTTATGGTATTGGGGGGGAACCATAGAAAACACTGGGTTTGACTAGCGCAGGGGTTCTCAAACTTCATTGCACCGTGACCCTCTTCTGACAACAAAAAATTACGACCCAACCCCAGGAGGGGGGACCGAAATCTGAGCCCGCCTGAGTCCCACTGCCCCGGGGGGTGGGACAAAGCCAAAGCCTGAGCCCTACCACCCAAGACAGGGAAGAGGTCAAAGTCGAAGCCCAAAGGCTTCAGCCCCCCACCACAGGGCCTGTAACCTGAGCCCCAAAATATTGCCAGGACAGCTCACAAGATTTTGGCACTGGTCCCCGGTTCCACCCTGATTCGGAACTCTGAACTCCAGCTTAAATCTGATCCAGACCCAAACCCTTTCTCTTTGGCCAACCTCGGATTTTGATCCAAATCCAGGGAGAGGTGGTGGTTTTGACTGAGTTTAACTTCATGTTTTGGTGTGCCTTTGGGGTTGAAATCCAAGGGGAAGGAAGGTGAATTCATGTGCACGCCACCCAAAAATAAAGAAACAAATAAAAGCCTGGCCCATACTCCTGAGCGCCAGGACACCTGCACTCATGTAGCTCTGGTCCTATGATTGTAACCCCTGTTAAAAGCGAGGGGTGAGGCCTGCAGAGAAGCCAGGCTACTGGAGCCATGAGTAACCTATTAGTTGGTATGTGTATGGGCTAATGAATACTAACACTGTCCAATTAAGCTCAACCAATATTTGTACAGGGCTGTACTCTATGCAAAGGCCTTTGTGCAGTCTTTGGCTGTTAGCACCTGCGGCTCTGAATTCAGAATAACTATGTATCTGCTCCTTTAGGTTCATTTATAAGATTGCACTAAAATTCATTGACCTTTCAGCCTCGCTCCTCTCATCATCAAAACATTTCATCTAAATGCAGATTCAGCACTGCCAAATATTGACCAACCCCACCTTTTCTTTAATACCGGATTTTTTGTTACCCTCAAAATCTTTTCCTAGTTCTTTTGAGATTGGAACTATTTGGCTCTATGTAGGGTAATTAATTGGCCTCTCCATGTTAGCAGCAGCAGTATCTCCGGTGAGTTAGCTTCAGCACTCAGCAATTACTTTACAGACGGTGGGTGAAAGAGGGCATTAACGATTTGCAAGTTATTTAGTCAGTGCTGCCAACAAGGTCTCTTTCATTCTTGTTGTTGGTTATTTCTTTTTTCATGCAGCTTGGCAAGTTTCTCTTTTGTTTTTCTTTCATGATGTTGCAATTGCGCAATGAGAACAGTATGTCATTTCACCGAAACCCTTGTTTTATAATTGTCCTGCCAGTTGCTTTTTCAAAAGACCATACATAATATCAGAGCTCCTTGTCGGGGAACAGTTATTCTTAGATGCTTGCCAAACTGCTCAATTCTTTAGGAACTTTCTGGATATTCATCACAATCTCTTCCTAGCATCCTGTGGTTCCAGATATATGCTAATACACTGAATGACATCCAACTGACCCTAAAAGCATGCACTGCGGGCTGGAGGATCTATCCTTGGTGATAACAAACCTGGTTGCTTGAAGGGAAGTTTTCCTACAAGTGTCCCTTGTTCTCTCGGTTCATTATGAATCAGGCAATGTGTTTGAAATGTGTCGCCCCAGATGATTCGCCCGGGTCTGTTTCGGTTATTGCTTACTCTGGTGGGGATCAGTACTGACTGAAAAGATTAGGGATACGCTGGTGTGGAACTGGAGTAAGATTATAATCTGGTCCATTATGTCAGATAATCCATTGGAACCTTCCTCTTTCTGCTGCAACTGAATTGTGTTTTGGATAATGCCAATTCCAGGCAGTGAGATAAACAAGGCAGGTCATGCAACTCTTCCATGACTAATCTTTCTATGAGTAAGTATCTTCTCACTTCAGGGCTCACAGAATGAGTCCAAAGATTGGTACAGATGAAAGGGGCAGCTGAGATAGTAGTCCTGTTGTACATGGAAAATGTGTAGGTGTTACCTGTAAGGGTGAAAGTGAGTGAACCATTAATCATATTGGGATCAGATGGGTAAGTACAAGCAAGGGAAAAGCTCTCAGCCACAACACCACTGCATTAGTTGTTCTGCCACTCTGGCAAAATGGATCTTTCTATTTATAAGGGTAAAACTCACCTGTGTGGGAGACGGAACTTTCTCAGGAGCTCATCCTAGACTTTGAATGAATGAATTCCTACAGGAACTAAGGGCCATACAAACCTCATCAGCTTCCGCTCATGGCCAGTGCTCCAAATGCAAAGTGCGCTGCTCCGACCTGCTTTCTCTAACCTACACACAGAGCAGCGTGTATGTTAAAATAAATATTCCCCAAAATAAAACCCATGCCACAGGAAAGTGCTCAGTACACTACTGGAAACTGTTCAGATACTACAGTGACATGGGCGACATAAAGCACGTGTATAGAATAGAACAACAGAAAAGTGAAGAAAAACTACCCGTGATAAAGTAGAAATCCAGCAGCTTCAATATCACACAGAGAGAATACAATGTGGGTTTTTTCATACCATTTTAATAAAGGGCTCCAGATCCAACGAAAGAATTGACCAAAGGCTTCTAAACAGGCTGAGTTCAGACATCATCTACTTTCCAAAGAGAGCACATCTGGAACAGCTGTTGATTTCCATTTTAATAATATTAGGTTTTGAGCTATTAATAAGACTGGAAATAACCACAATTTATTTGAATCACAGAACAGATGTTAAAATCCCCACTATGTAAATTTGTCCATCCCATGGAAGCCTTGATATTGAGATCTTCGAAGTGGCTCTCCTCTGTCGACATTTTGCAGTAGCATCTTTGCTATTATGGGAAGAAAGAAAGTTGTTGTTGTTCCATCTGATTTTATCATCTGTTTTGAAACTATTTAATATGCTCTTCCTTAATTTGCTTTATACCAGATATACTGTGTGTTTAGGATTTTCTTGCCTTTTCTAGGCATAATATTTTTAAGGCAATGCCAACTAAAATGAAACCCTATTGAAAGAATACATTGGGATGAAGAAATGCTGAATGAATGGTTGAGCTTGAGTTGGTATGTTGTGTTGTAAATCAGTCCAGGGTTTTTACATTTGGAGTGACAGACTGAAAAGAAAAAGCAAGAAAAGAAAAGAAAACTTTAGACAAGAAGCATTGCATTGCTCGGGGAGCCAGCTGAACTTGATTAGTGATCATTTTCGTTCTCAACAGTTTAAAGGATGATGCTATCACCCAAAAAACCTGAAGAGCTCTGTCCTGGTTTTACAGTTACAAGCAAACTTGGTTGAACTACCATGAAATGTATCTTAAGCAAGTGTTCAAAGGACCAGACAAAAATTGGACTTACTCAGAGAGATGAAAAGGATTTTTGCCATGTCGGGGTTTTATTAATTATAAGGCTGGAAAGGTCTGAGGTCTTTTTATTTCTTCTTAAGTTTCCTTTTCTGGTTGTTTTTTTAACCTTGCAAAAACACCAGAAATATCAAATCTTGGCTTTGCTCTTTCTGTTGGAGTTTGTCTTGGAAGATTCAGAGCCGCTTTCTCAGCACTTAACTAGGGGTGTGTGTTGAATCTTTAACAAAGTCTCTTTTTCAGGCAGTGGGTTGTTAGTTGTTTTTATAAAATAGGTTTAATTATAATTAAACAAAAAACCAGAAAGTTTTTTTTAAACCATCTGAATATGTATTTCTTCCTCCTCTCCATCAGGTTACATTGCTTTGTTACTTGTCACACTACATTACTGCTACTTCTCCAGTCATCCATCTTTTGGGAAAAACAAGGTAGACAGGACCTGAACTGTGAATATTTAAGATAGAGGCAAGAATTTTTTTCTGGCTTCCTGAATATATTGGAGGAGCATAAACGTAATGTGCAGGGGCTGCCCTTTGGATAAAGGAGGAGCAGAACTGTAATCAGTACATTATGGGGTAATTTTGGCAGTTGGCAATTATTGGTACAGGTGTCAATAAATTAATGAAACTATTTCCAAAGAGAGTCACATTTTCTGTGACTGCAGAATCACCAGGACTGTTGGTCCAACATCCAGATTAGTGGAATATATAATATAAAGAACCTATGACATTCTTGTATTAGAGGTAGTTTTCTCTCTCTGAATGATGGCTTCATTTAGATGCAATGTTAAATGTTTTTGGCTGAAATCTGCTTTAACATCTTCTTGGATACACATACTGTCATGGCAACTAAAAGCATACCTTAATACCAAAGGATATCCTTTTCTCACAATAATGCTTTTGGGAAAACTTGGCTCAAACTGAACAGGCTTATAAAAGAAAACTCCCAATGTGAATGTTTAGCTGTTTTGTCCCTATCACATGGCAATGATAGTCGGAATTGTTTGTAAAGAGAAGTCCTTTGAACATCTTTGGATTCTGCTCTGATTTTTCATGCACTCTACCAGAGAGTCAAGGAAAGTGCTACAAGATTTTTTTTAATATGTAAAGTTCAACAGAATTGTGGATGGAATGAAACCCTCTTGGGTAACCAGGCTTTAATTTGGATGGCCTCCTAAGTGGCATAGGTCCAGAAACTTCATAGAAAGAATTCTGCTAGAGCTGACTGTTGGCCTTTTTAACCAAGATTAAAATTCATGACATGAGGTGTAGAACAGGGGGACAGGTTTGAATGACTATGGGAAAAAGTGAACTACCCCTTTAAGGGTCAGGCCAGAGTCTATGACCAGGGACAGTCTGGGTGTACTCAAGGAGGCCCTGCCTGCCCCCAGCCTGGGCTGGGGTATTTAAACAGAAACCGGAAGCTGTCAAGGGAGAGGGGAGAGAAACTGTGCAGAAGTACAGTGGGTGGTTTCTTCCTCAGGCTCCAGGTGACCAACCTGATCAAATTCAGAGACTTTATTTGAGGATTTTGTTTGGGAGCACTGAACAGGGGCCAAGTGAGAACCTTATGAACCAGTTATTGTAATTGCTCCTAGCCTGAATACTTATTAAAGGGTTTTGCTACTTTAATAGTACGTGTCTGCTTCTCCTTGCCCAGATCTGTTAAAGTGAACTTATTGTTACCCATTGAGGAAAGGAAGTTGGGTCGCACCTGCAGTGCCACACCTGGCCACAAGGAGGCATACGGGGACTGTCCGCACCTGTACACAGACCACAAGACCTCTCTATGGCTCTCCTTAGTTCAGCCTTGAACAGCCATTGACAGTCTTACTATCTGTTGTTCAGTGCTCCCTACTGATTGATGGGCTCCTAATGTGGCTTTGATTAGCTAACTGATCTTGAAGTTCAGCGGCTATCTATAAAAAAGCAATGTCTGGCTGGCATTAAGTGGCTGGCTAGCAGAGTGAAATACTCAGACGTTATTAGTAAGAAAACTCCTTCATAAGTGCTGTCTGTGCCGCAAGTATGATGACTGGCAAGGAGAGGGAAGAATCCAGTTATCAGAGGAGGTGTTGAAAGCCCAGTGTTGCAATAAGTAGGGATGGACAAAACCATCTGAAAGATGTGAGAGCCTATCCAGAGCTCAGAAGAAACCCTTACAGAGTTTATCATTGTCATCAATTATTTGTATTACCATCGTGCCTAGGACAATAGTCGTGGACCAGGAACCCACTGTGCCCGGCTCTGTACAAACACAGAACAAAAAGATGGTCCCTGCCTCAAAGAGCTTACAATCTAAGTATAAGACAAGAGATGACAGACAGATGGATACAGATAGATGGGGGAGTGCAAGGAAACAGCGAGATACTGGTCAGCATAACAAACAGTGGTCTCTGCACACCTGCAGCCTAACTGTTGTCAAGTGTTTTGTAGGCATCACTGAATAGGAGAGATTTGAAGGAAGACAATGAGGTAGGTTTACAGAGAGCTCCTCCCAAGTGTGAGGGGTGGCATGGGAGAAAATACAACGGTGAAAATTTAACAAATGGGTGATGGAGGGTGGCATCATGGGCTGATCGGAGGTGGGAGTCCTTATCTCGATAGTGAATGAGCGATGATAGGGAAAGTGGGGATTGGCTGTGATGGAACTTGAAGGTGAAGACAAATAACTTACGGCTGATACTATAGAGAAGAGGGAGTCAGTGAAAGGGGGGACACGATCAAAATGAGGGGGCTAGGTAAATTATCTGTGCAGGAGCATTCTGAAGGGACAGACGTGGGGCAGGATGGCTTTTGTCCAAGCCAGAGAAAAAGATGAGATGATGAGAGTTTTAGCTGTGTGGATGGATGAGAAAAGACCATACGTTAGAGATGCTCTGCAGACAGAACTGGCAAGATTTAGACGTAGCTTGGATAGGAGGTCCGGGAGAGAGTTTTGAGTTGAAGATGATGCCCAGCTTATGGGCCTGAGTGATGGGCAGGATGGCGGTGTTGACAACAGCAATAAAAAAAAGGGGTCTTGGGGAGAGCTTGATGGGGGGAAGAGGAAGTCTGAGAGCTCTGGTTTAGCCATGTTGAGGTTGAGTGGACAGATAGACATCCAGAGGGAGGTGTCTGAGAAACAGGCTGAGATTTTAGTTTGGCCAGAATGAGACAGGTCTGGAATAGACCTGTGAGTTGTCTGCAGAGAGATGGTAGATGACTCTGCTTGCAGTTGAGATTTCCCAGAGATAAGATGTAGAGGGAGGACAGAAGGGGACCGTGGACAGAGCCCTGTTGAACCCCCACGGAAAGTTGCGGGCAGAAGAGGAGGATCCTCTGAAGGATGTGCTGAAGGAGCAATTAAAGAGAGGAGGAGAATCAGGAGAGGACAGAGTATTCGAAGCCAAGGGAGGACAAGATTTCAAGAAAAGCACAGCTGGCTGTGTTGAAGGTGGCTGACAGGTCAAGGAGGATGGAGTATTGGTTCTGAGCTTTGGCTTCTGAAGATGTTATTTAGAGACTTTGGCGAGAGCAGTTTGCAGTGGAGTGCAACGTCTGGAAGCTGGACTAGGATGGAAGTGAAGGAGTAGAACTCCAGACAGCCATTGTAAACAGCATGCTCAATGAGTTAAGAGATGAAAGAGAGAAGGGAGGTGGGGCAAGTGGGGTCAAAGGTGGAATTACTCATAGTGTGAGGGGAAAGAACCAGAGGAGAATGAGGTTAAGGAGAAGAGTAAGGGAGGGGATAAGAGCAGGTGCTAGGTAGATCAAGAGATGGGATGGGGTCACTGAGGTATGTGGAGGGCCTAGAGGAGGCGATCAGGTGAGAAACTTCCTCTGTGGCAGGGAAGAAGGAAGCAAGAGTTGCTGACAAACTATGTAGCCAGTTGCTTGACCACACTTTAGTTCGTTATGAAATATATTCAAGAGACCAAATACCCAATGTCTTTCATGTTTATTATTGGTTGCAAAGTAGCAGCCGTGTTAGTCTGTATCTGTAAAAAGAAAAGGAGTACTTGTGGCACCTTAGAGACTAACAAATTTATTAGAGCATAAGCTTTCGTGAGCTACAGCTCACTTCATCGGATTATTAAAACTCAATAATAGTATAGAAGAGGAAAGAAGGTTCAATCTGATACCAGTTCCTGGGTAGCTGTCTCCTGTACTATTGTTAAATTCACCTTACAAAGAAGATGTGCTGTCAAAGTGACACTCCTTAGCTATCCTTTTTATACTCATCCATTTACATTAAAAAGATACTGGGTGCCTCATCTGAAATTAGATTTAACTAATCAGCTTTCTACTTTTTGTCTACCCCTTATCTCTTTGTTCTGAACACATGCATCCCAAGTACCAAGGGGTGTGATGGCACCTTTTCATGTTTGGGGGAGTTGAACGAGGGATGCAGGTCAAACGAAGAGTTGAGGAAAGGTGCAGCTAGGGGGTCAAAAGTGGTGGCAGGGTAGAGGTCAAATGTAGGCCTGACCGTAATCTCTCCCTGGTTTTTACCCCAGTTCCCTGGTTCCAGTGCTGTTACTCCTGATTTACATGAGCATCTGTGCATGCAGAATCAGGTTCATTGGTTCCAGTGGAGGTAGTCCCAATTTACATCAGTCTCAGTGGGTTCAGAACCATTGTGCCTACATCCGGCCCAGTGCTACTGAGAATATCCTTTCAGGTGTTGCACGTCTAACATCCCCATCACTGTGGGGTTGTGGCTGAATCTAGCTCTAGACTTGTCATTTTGTCTATGCAGATGTTGTTTGCAATGAAAATCAATGGGCAAGGATCCCTGCATACCTGTAAATAGTGGGGCTGTCTGTGAAAGCACGTCCTTTAACTTGTGTTTTAATATTCTGTGGTAATATTGAGCTTTTATTAATAACTGAACATCTGTTACAGCTGCAACTATTCACTGTTTGTGTTGTGCTGCCATTGTTGTCCTGCTGCTCACTGAAAGGGTGGTATGCATGACTAAAAGGTCTAGTTTCAATAAATTATAAATTAGTACAGTATGTGCAGTAAGTTTCTGTCAACCCCTTGCAGAGTCACGTTGCTGGCTTTGATGTCCCCCTGATGTGGTCACCCATCTTCTGGAACCGTTCGTCTCATCTGCCTGATGGGGCTGATAGAAGAACATGGAGAGGGGCAGACGAAGTGTGAAGATGATCAAAAGGGAGAGTCTCCCAGAGAAAAAGAAGATCTCGGAACCTCTACAGAGAAGTAGGCAACCAGAATTCCCTGTCTGGCAAGTCTCTTTCTAATCACAAACTATTCCATTCAGTAATGCATGGGCAGCAGGTATAATAGGCCAGGGGAGGCTAACCCTCCCCTAACCCAGGCCCTGGCCCCACCGATGCTCCGCCTTCTCCCCCAAGCTAGCGGGAGCTCATCTCCGGCTGGAGGTGGGTGGCTGGGCTTGGGGGCAGAATTTAGTCTTAAGATTTATGTCTCGTCTCATCTGTTGTGTTCTTGCTATTCTGATGCTGCCTTCAATAATGCTGTCTTCCATCTTCTATAATGATGCTTCCCAGGTAGCAATAATTCCTTACTTGTTGTACAGCTCTGTCGTTTGCTGGAATGTTGCATGTTTGCCCAGGATCCTTGCATAACACCATAGTTTTTATCTTTAATCATATTAGGAGAGCAGAAAGGCTGGCCTGAGTCTGGGTTTATTAGTGGGTTTGGGACAGCCAATGCCTCACTTTGTGTTGAGCGGGAACTGGGAAGTCCAAAAGGATTTCTGGAGGGCTGGAAATCTCTAACTGTGGATTCTTCATTATTTCTGGAAAATGGTTTGACTCACATTAATTGCATTAGGCTATGGAGGAGTCACAACAGACCATCTGCTTCAGCTCTTTGCAGGCAATAATTTTTATATATTTTTGCCACTTTTGATATTCTTTAGAAATATGTGCTTGGATGACTTCAGAGTTACTTCCTTTTTAAAAAAGAGAAATACACATTTGATGCACTTGTTAAAAAGAAATATATTTTTATTGGGTTTTCTAGATGGAGATTTTGTCTCTGACAGGCAGGCTGAAGGACACTGTGTACTGTGTATTTCCTCTTCACCAAGGAATCATGATAATGCTCTGCTAAGCTCTCTTGCAATGCACTTAGAAAGAATTTTTGCTGGCTCTGCTTTGATATTAGAAGGATCTGACTACATCAGGCTTTCTGTCTGTCTGTCTGTCTGTCACCAGTACATTTCAGGAGTTGATTACTGAGGCACTTTGATTAAATCAGTCCTTTGCCTCCAGTTATTCTATCCAGAAACTGAAAAATTAGTTAATTTCTTGATTGGTGTTCACAGTTGAAATTTCAGTTTGTGACTGGGCATATCACACAATAATTACAGGACAAGTCAGTCTTATTCACACTAGCTAGCTGCAAACACTTATGTCCATGCTTAATTTTATGCATGTGAGCAGTGCCATACATTGAGATCAGGTCTCACTGTGATGAAGATATCAACAAGTCTGTGATACCTGGATATATTTCTTGAAGGGGTACTGTCTGTCTGCCACACATCTGTTTGAAAAATTGTTACCTAATACTATTACAAGAAGCACCTAAAATCATGATAGCTGTTACATATTAGAATTTTGTTTTGGTCTATTGAATTAGTTTGCTTACTTTGAACATTTGATAGCACTTTGTAATGGGCCAAGTGTGATTGCAAAACTACCAGAATTGACCACTGGTTGTGCGGGACTACTGTAAACTCCTTTTTTTCTGAGATGTCTTATTTCAAATTGGTGGTGTCCCTTTAAGAGATGAAGCTACACTGTATGGAGATGTTTGGTAGCTGATCGTGAATTCCGTGTCAGAGAGAGCAGATTGAAATGGAGAGGTTTATACCAGGTGTCAGAGAGTTGCATTGTTCTGTGGCATGTGTATCCCTGGAATCCCTGTACTGCTGCTTGAATGACACACAGTAGCACCGATATGGCAGAGTTTGGGGGGTTAGCACACCTGAAAGGTGGTCTTGGGGCATGGATTTATTTCAACAACCTGCACACCATAAAATGCTGCCTGTTTTGCTCTAGACTCTTGGTGTCCATGAACGTGAGATGTTGGCGAATCCAGCACAGGTCGATGCGCTTTTACCTGTTTGTGATATTTGGGGAAGATAATGGCCGGGGTTGTGGAATAATAGCCAGTTGTCCCATTGGGACTATGACAGGTTTCAGAGTAGCAGCCGTGTTAGTCTGTATCCGCAAAAAGAAAAGGAGGACGTGTGGCACCTTAGAGACTAACCAATTTATTTGAGCATAAGCTTTCGTGAGCTACAGCCCACTTCATGGTCATTCAGCAAAACTGTAAATGTATTCCAGAAGATGCTGTCCTAATGTGGGCAGATTATTATTATTATAGTGTCAGGATTTAGTAGTTCATTCTGTGCTTGGTAGCCCAAATGGGACATCTTGAACAAGCCGAATGCACCAGGTATGAGGGTAGCTAACTTTTGGTTACATATCATTTAAAGGGGCCAATCCTACAAATGTCACCGTGTCTTTAATAGTTCTGAAGTAGTTATGCTGTGCAAGGTAGGGGATACTGAGGGTGCCCAAACCACAGGCACAGGGCTGAGCTCCACAGTAGATCCCTGTGCACCAGCATGCAATAGTTGAGTGGGGGCAGTATATGGGGTGGAGGTAGCAGGCCCCTCTCATTCCCCTTTGCCTGGGCGAAGCCTCAAGGCTACAGTATCAGCTGTCTCCCAGGGAGAAGGATGCATTTCTTCTTTCACTGACACCCCATGCATCTCTCCAGAATCTAGTGCAGCTACTTGAGTTGAGTTCTGGAGAGTAGGTTTTCCCTTAAGGGCCAAATTAGGCAGAAACTGCACAGAGATGCCCGACTGTAAACCCATGAACAGCAGCAAGAGCATGTGGTGGAGGCTGACTGAACCATTTTAGCTCCTCACCTAAAGGAAATCCACACCACAGGTCTGTTGTGTAGAGGCATTCTTGGGCACGACTGAAAGGTGGTCCGCACACCCACGCATGTGCTGCTGGATGTAGGGTGGTACCCACACATGCTTCTCCTTTGCAGATTATTCCAACCCCCCTTGCAGGAATAATTTTCCCAGGAAGGGATAAGATTGGTGCATAGAGCTGCCGCATTCCAGATAGGCAGGTGTTTAATCAGGAGCCATCCCTGCCTATCTGAGAGATCATGATGTGCTCTGGGAGTTAGGTGTAAAAGAAAAAAAAAGATCTCCCCATCAGTAAAATTTCCCATTAAAGTAAAGTCTGAATGGAGCTTCACCCCCCTTCCCTTCCAAAATGTCTCTTGCCACTGGGAAGTCTAAAAATAAGCACAATGTCAACAAAACATTTCAAGATGTTTAAAATGAAAAGCAACACAAGATTTAGAACATCTGACTCATTAAATTACAGGGCTATCTTTGATAATGAAAAAACTCCCCACTGAAACTCCCTTGTAAATCTATAAGAGATATACATTGCCTTATAGGGTGTGTCTACACTGCTAAACATCGTGACTGGCTCGTGCCTGCTGACTCAGGCTCACAGGGCTCAGGCTGCTTAATTGCCATGTAGATGTTTGGGCTTGGGCTGCAGCCTGGACTCTTGGACCTTCCTCCCCCTCTCCCATAAGATCCCAGAGCCTGGGCCAGCCTGAATGTCTACCCTGCAATTAAACAGTCCTGTAAGCCTAAGCTCCATGAACCCGAGTCAGTTGACACGGGCCAGCTGTGGATGTTTAATTGCAGCGTAGACATACAGATAATGGCCTGTTCAAATGACAGTGGTCTCATTTCCTGGGATGATATGGGACAGCACCTTTATTCCATTTTTAATGTATAGTGTTCCAGGGCACAGTCTATGTCTAAACATTAATAAAAAACACCCAGCTCAAAGGTATGAGCATAGGGTACTTTTTTCTCAGGCTCAATGGCGATTCTGACACAGCTTAAGATCTTGCAAGATATTGTTGGAAGTTGAGGCTACTCCTTGAAATTAAAGATATAAATGTACATTGGTCCTTATGGTATGTTTTCCTCATGCTCTCTAAGTCACAATTGTTTGGAGTTGCAATGGGTAGTGAGCAAATTTTTGTGGGTGTTGTCACAGTTACCTACAGGTTTATTTTGTAATGAAAAGGAGTTCTTGTTTTATTGTCCAGGTTGAAAGAGTTTACTAACAGGACTTGCAAAATCAAACTGATTTTTAAGGCCCCCATCCAGTGAGCCACACTCTGGTGGGAACCTATTGTAAGATTGAAGCTGTAGCTAGCACTAGTAGGTAAGCCTGGATCAAAACCCTGGACTTTCAGACAGTGGGAAGGGGTGGTCAGGTGCCAAAGCTAAACCTAGATTTGATATTTATAGCCAGCCCAGTCTCTCTAATGGGCTGAACTGAAACTTTGGAACCAAACACACAGAAGGGATGGAGATAGAATCAGAGATCATAGAATTTAAGGCCAGAAGGGACCCAAATCATCTAATCTAATCCTGAGTGTATCACAGGCCACCAACAGCATCTAGCATTCGCACACCAAACCCAACAATTGAAATTAGACCAAGGTATTGCAGCCAACAGGAGACTAAACTATTGGGTGCTACAGGCAGAAAATAGGGTGCACCGAGGTACACCCCGAGGCCTCTGCAATGGAAGGAAATTGATTAAGTGAGATTATACCCGTATGATCCTGGCATGTGACCAGGAGATGTGGATCTGCTAGAAGTTTTGTAGCTCAGGCCCTTTTCTATTAAGCATCTCCTCTGCTGTCTATAACTATTCTAAGCAATGTGACAGCTGGATAATTTAGGCCTGATGCTGCAACCCTTACTTATGCTGAGTAGCACCTTGTTCTGTGAGTAATCAAAATCAATTCTCTTTGTGGAAGAAGGTACTATTCAGTGTAAACAAGGGCAACAGCACTCGGTTATTAAAAAGCTGGTAGATCTGCCTTCTCTCTCTTCCCACAAAACAAGCACGGTTAACTGTTTTGCTTCTTAAACTACCAATGATCTTTCATGTGGTTCCTCTTCAGCCCCATTGCAAATACCTAATCAATCAACATCAATTACATGAGTTGGCAAAGACAATAAGCACTGCATAGAAGGATCATAAATCCTCAAGCAGAACCTACTCACTAATTATAAAAGCTAGCTATTTAGCTCTAAAAATTGCCCATTAAACTTCAAAATAAATCATCCAACAAAGAAATGAAATAAAGGAGAAAGTTTAAGAACAATTTGCCTCTGGAATAATTAACCATGGTTAGAAGGGTATAAATATCCAGGCTGGGTAGCAGTTGTTTGGGATGGTGCACAGCAGTTTAATTAGGAATAATGGGATGAAAGCCAGCAAAAAAAAAAAAGCCAGAAAACATGTTCTAATTGTGAGACCTATTAGGCTATGAAGTATTCGTGAACTCTCCCAAAGGAATTTTAGAACCTACACTTCTTGGGACATTTAAAATTGGAGTGGACGGAGGACAAGAACACATAGTATATTGAAGGGAACAATTCTGCACTGGAAGGTTGATAGCTTAGGTGGACCTAATGGATCTTTTCCAGTTTTAATTTTCTCAATTGAGCAAAACTCCTACTGATTTCAATGGAAGATTGACCATTTAAAGATCTCTACGGTTTGATGTGATGGATCTATAAAATCATGACATAGCTAATAAAGGGGAGACATTTTAAAATGTCAATCCTTTCTAAAATTTTACATTGGCTTGATTTGATTGCCTCTTGGCTTCTCCCTTGTTCTGCTGCAGGATGACCAGTGATCTAATCTGGTGTGGCCAATGCTGCTGGTGTGTTCTTAGTACTGGTGGTCACTTGTTAAATAATAGCTCATAGCTATGTATCCATGGTGTTGCTTGGTCTGTGATTTACCACAGAAAGTGCAGCTCAAAAAGCTGGTGCATAGATAAAAAAGAAAAAAACCCACCACTCCAGTCATGGGCTTACTGAGCTGTTTCACCTTTGAACTGGGTGATACCCAATGTTTGATTAACCGTTTTGGCTGATCTGAAGCATGTTTATGACAAATTACATCAAACCATGATGCACTTGTTAGTAGAGCGATGCCTCAGTTCTGACAGTGACAACTATCACCAATTACCCACAGGCAGCTAGGCCTGTGACAACAACTTTCTCTGTCTTCAATAATTTTTCACTGTATTACTTTGTCACATTGGTATTATATTGTCTCCCTCTGCATTATTTGCAGAAACGTAATGCAGATGACATACTTGTGATTTCTGAAACTTTTATCCCTTAATGAAAAATACACATTTCCATGTGCTTGTGCCATGAAGAGCTAGCATTTGTGTCCACATATAGGAACAAAATTGGTAATTTATATTTATTCTTATAAAACACAAGGTTTTACACAATAAGTAATATGTTTTAAAGGATGTGGAGTAAAAGAGAGGGAGAACCAGATTCTGATCTCAATTTTGTGGATGTAATTCCAGAGTAACTGGGGTTACTTTGGATTTATGTAGGTGTAGCGGAGATCAGAATCTGGTCCGTGAACAATTTAAAAAATAAATATAGAACTCCAATCATTTTCAGATTACTATTTTCAAACCACAAGGCAGATGCTTTTGCTACTGGATGGCTGGGATTTGGTTACTATCTTTGGGAATTTATGGGCAGGAAAGTAAGCCTAAAGAGGGAATTAAGTTCTTATAAATTGATTAGAACAATAGTGGGCCAAACCCTTGCTTTACTCATTCCAGTAGTGCTATTAAAATTGATGGGGTAACATATAAGCAAATCAGGCTTGATCCCTTTAAGAGTTAACCAAAGAAAAAAGGAAAAGCAAAAGAATGAAAAAGCAATGAATTCCAACCCTACCCTGGTGTAAAATGTAATGAAAACACAGGCGGTCTATGGTTTATCAGCACCATTCCCATTGACATCCGTGGGAGTTACGTTCATGGATCAACAATTGAAGTGTTTTCATTGGACATGGATATGTGTACTATATAATGAAGATAATACAGTGCCGGATTGTAGTCTGGCTTATGTACCCTTATGGCGATGTACGAAGGAGTAAGAGAATCCCCATACTCCTGCATGGCCTCCCCAGACCAGGGGTCCAGGTGCATATAAGTAACATGCACCCAATATCCCTTCCCTCCAGGGGTGAGGAGTGGGCAGAGCACAGAAGAGCTTTGGCTCCACCCCTTCAATGTATTGGTCAGTGCTCAGGGAGCAATAATCAGCAACTGATCGGGGTTAACTAGTTCGCTGGGGCAGGTGAGGAGCATGGTAAGGCGGGATCCCTTCCTTGAACATCTCCTGCTCTCATTCACTGTGTTTTAAAGGCCTCATCTAGTCTGAAGTGTTGGTAACATAGTGATTCACTAGTCTGGAGAGAGAGAGGCAGCAGACAGGAAAGATTTTTACACTGGAAATGTACAACACTAACAGGCTATGAATTAAATACCCTTGAAATATAAAGATGACACATGATCCATGAGGCCACACAGTCTTTGCTTAATATTAATGTGATTGTCAACGTGTTTTAGTAGCTGCCGGAAACTCTCCATGTCGTTTCTGAATACTATGCACACAGTTCTAGTTGGCTCAAACAGTGGGTTTCCAGTGGCGACTATGCCCCAGTTCTGCCGGTTAGAACGTTTCTCCAGATATCAGCCTAAATAGTCTTTAGTTTAATTTCATCACACTATGGCACCCTGATTCTTTTGTTCCTTGGGTACTGCTTACTCAATGGGAGTTCTGAGTGACAGTGGTGCGGGGTCAGGCCCCAGGCATGTAAGGAACGGCTGGCTTTGCCAAGCAAGCCACATGCATGCATTCCCATGAGGATGGAGCTACCGTATAGAATACCTTTCATGGTGAAGAAAATGAAAAAGAAACAGCTGTTCAGTCACATTAAAGTGACCATGTCACTGCTTTTCAGACATGGAGAGAGTGCCCTTCCTTGTCTGAGTAAAGAAAGGAGAGACGGGGGGAAAAGAAACCCTACTAATCCCAGATATCCTGGTTAAAAAGACATAAAACTCAGTGGTGGTTTCTGGCTGATCTAAAGTGTCTGGGAAGCCATAACTCTCCATCTTAAGGTGATGCTTAATAAACTGCGAGATGCAGAAAAGGTAGCCTTTATATTCTATCCCTGCATGAACGTGCCATAGAACTTTGGAGAATTTGGAACCACTTCAAAGGGCTGTCTGCCTGATAGGAACTATGATTTGTGATCATTTGGCACCATCTCTCCTCCTTTGCCCTCATCAATATCTCTGTATATAAACACAGAGAGAGAGCGAGCACTGTATATTGTCAAGAAGTAAGGGTGTTACTGGTAGGTCTGTGTTGAAACCCATACCTGTTCATTCAGGAGGCTTGTGGCAGTGTTTAGTTATGCCTTTTATTTTCTTTTGTTTATAAAAATGCTGGTGTCTGATTCTACATTCACTTATGTCAGCCCATCAAATGTCTTTTGTGAGCTATTCGGAAGGATTGTGGGTTTTCATAGAAACAAAATTATTTGGCACTTAGGTATCTAGAATTGTGACAAATTAGTAATATGCACTGTGTTTGGCTTTGCCTGTGTCCCATTTGTTGAGTTAGTCTTTGGTCTAAAGACAGGAAAGATGATTTAGTGGTTTGAGTGCTAGTCTGGGACTCAGAACACCTGGGTTCAATTCCTGCTCTTTCACAGACTTCCTGTGTGACCTTGGCCAAGTCACTTAGTCTCTGTGCTTCTGTTCCCCATCTATAAAATGGGGATAATACCTACCTGACATGGGTTCTGTGAGAATAAATAGATTAAAGATTGTGCGTTGCTCAGATACTATGGTAAAGGGGGCCATATAAATATCTAAGATCATTTCTAGTTAATATGCCATAGTGAACTATACAACATGTAGGAACTTGAGCTCTCATAGGGTATGTCCACACACCAACTAGACACCTGCGGCTGGCCCATGCCAGCTGACTCGGGCTCACGCTGCAAGTCTGTTTCATTGCTGTGTAGAATTCCGGTGGCTCTGGGACTCTGCAAGGTGGGGGGGGGGGGTCTTTGAATGAATTCTTCAAATATGGGCCTTAAACTGTGTTTAGTGAATTGTGCTGCTAGCCAATTAGAGGCCTGAAGAAAAGTGGTAGCATAAGACTGGCTATAAATATCTTCCTCCAGCCATCTCACTCAGTCACTTCCTCCCCTGGCTGCAACCCTTACTGCCTATGCTAATTTCCTTCCCTCCCCATTCCCCTGGACTCTCTATCCCAGCAGTTCTCCAACTTCATTGCACCATGACCACCTTCTGACAACAAAAATGACTACATGACCTTGCCCGGGGGGCAGAGCCGGAGTCCAAGACCCACCGTTCCGGGTGAGGTGGGGCTGGAGCCCAAACCCAAGTCCCAGCCCTGCCACCCCGGGGCTGAAGCCCTTGGGCTTCGGCGTCAGCAGTGAATCTAATGCTGGCCCTGGCGACCCCATTAAAATGAGGTCAGGACCCGCTTTGGGATCCCGACCACAGTTTGAGAGGCACTGCGAGTCTCTCCCCTTCGGTCTGTCCCTGGGAGTTTTCTATGGCCTTGAGTCTCCCTCAAGGGGACTCCCTCTCTTTTTCTCTCTGGGGGCCTCCACATTTTTTTCTCCTTTCTCCTGGGATGCTGCTCTGGGCTGGGTGGCTTATGTCTCTCCCCTTAATCCTCATCACTCTTCCCTTTCCCTCCCTCGAACTCTCTCTTTGCCCCACCTCCCTCTCCACCTCTCCTCTCTAAATGTGCCCCTCACTTCCTCATCACTCTGCCTCCCCCGCTCTTAATCTGCCCCTCAGCCCTCTTACCCCCCCCGACTTTCCTCTTTCGCCCTCTGTCCCCCACCCGCTTTATTCTCTGTCCCTGTAGCTCTGCCCCCAGGCCCCTCTCCTCTCTGCCTGTCACCCTCTGCCCCTCCACTCCCTCTCCCCAGCCTCTCTGGGCCTCCCGCCGCTGCTCAGTCCAGGAGCCCCAGATCTGCAGGCGTGCGCCCTCACCTGCTGGTGAGGAAAGAGTTACCAAGGGCCCTGGTGCAAGGTGTCCAATATGAAACGGCTCCCGTGTGCAGGAGTTTTACGTGGGCAGCTTCTCCTTCGGAGGGGTGGAAGCTGTCGCTCGCTGCCTGGCTCCGGGGCGGCGGGGGGGAGTGCGCGTGTGCAGGGAGGCCAGGCGCTTCTCAGCCGCCTGGCAGCAGAGCGGGGAAAGCCACACCGGAGCCGGCTGAGTCCAGGTTCCCGAGCCCCGGGAGGTGGATGGGGGGCGTTTCCCGAAGCCGGGGAAGGGCAGACGCTGTGACTTGGCCATGGGCGGCTGGAGGCACCAGGCAACTGCTGAATGGAGTTTAAAGGGAGCCCTGCCCGGGGACAGGGAGCACTGACGGCCCCGGGGCGCCCCGCTGCCGGAGATCGACCCCAAGGCTTCCACCGAGGCTCACCCCTCTCCTTCCCTGCCCCCGCCCCACGCCCCCCGAGAAAGGGGGAGCGCTGGAACCCCGCGAAAGCCCGTGCTCGCCTCGGGGGCTGCATGTTTTCTACCCGCGGGGCGTGTGACCGGAGATTTCTCGTCTTGGGCGGAGGAAAATAAACCGCCGCCGCCCCCCCCCCCGGCCAGCAGCGACCTGGAGGGGGGCCGAGGGAGCCAGGGGAGAAAACCCGTAGCAGCGGCGGCGGCGGCGGCGCCTGCTGGGGAGGTGAGTACAGCGGGGAGACGGAGCCCGGGGCGCCCTCGCCCCCTTCTGCCTCCTCCGGCGGGGCTCCCGGGCGCGGGAGATGACCGCGAGTAGCCAGCCCGGGGGTACGGTGGTTGTTGCACGAAAAGCATATGGGGGGGTGGGTGTGAGAAAACCTGCTGAGAGCGGCGCGCGTGTGGATTGTGCAGCTGCGTTGTGCTGGTTTCTGACCATCATTTGCTTCGATTCGTGTGGCGGTGATGGTCACAGGACGGTGCAAGGAAGAGTAATGCGTGTGTGTACACAGTAATGCGTGTGCGTGTGTCTCTAGACTATGCACATCTCCGTATTCTGTTAACCAGTCCCCTCTGCTGCTGGACAGTGGGCTCGAACTGGGGGATCCGGGCCGGTTGGCAGCCGGTTCATGAGGCGCAGAGAGATTGCAGGCGGGAGGATTTTGCACCTGGCGGTTAAAAGGGGGCCCCTGGTGCTTGATGGGGCGTGGGGCGTCCAGCCCTGGCTGTTGGGGTCTCCTTTAGCTAGTTTTGGATGCGCTGTCCCCCTTCCCCCTCCGATAGTCTCGACAGAAGGTTGAGCTGAATATCCCCCCCCCCCGGGAAGCAGCAGAATGGGGGGGGGAGGGCAGGGCTGAGGAGGGGCCGGTGACCCAGCGGGCCGGTGGCAGCGGGGCTACCTGTTGGCTGCCTTGCGGAAGCAGCAGGTACCCGCCCCCGGGGGAGGCGATGCTTTGAACTTGCACCGTGTCTCGGGGGGACCTTGCGCACAAAAGCCACCAGCATCCTAAGCAAGCACAGAGCAGCTGCAAAGACCCGGTGGGGCGGGGGCAGCCCGTGGCCGATCGCCAGCGCTGCTCTTTGCATAGGGGCAAGCTGGGCACAATTAGAAGTTGTTCTTTCCCCCGGGCAGCTTAATTTAGCTGTTAAGCAACAGGTGGGGCTGTAGCTGGGGGAGGAGAGGAGAAAGGCAGTAGGTCAGTGCTGCATGAGGAGGCTGCACTGAGCTTAACACAGTTAAAGGGCTACAGCTGGGCCAGAGGGTGAAGGAAGCTGTGTGTAGACAGAGAGATATCTCCTACCTATCTACAGTTGTAATACACTGCTTGTTTGTATTTATAGCAACTGTGAAACACAGTATTTGTGTACACACAATCTCTCTGTGCACACATTATTTCTTTCTTTCTCTGTGTATGCATATTTTTTCTTCCCCCACCCCTCCATTATTTTCAGTAACAATCAGTAACGCAGACCTGTATCTGCTTTGAGTGTTGGGTGCATCCATATGGGATATAGATTCTGGGGTGGGTGCACACACTCTCCCAAGACAGAAAGGTACACAAGTTCTCATTTAACAGCATCCCACTAGTGTTCTATTTTATTTTACAAACACCCCCCAGGCCCAAGAAAGAAGATACACACTTGTTTTGTAGATGTGTAATACACAACTCTGTAGGTAGGTATAAGTAGATGACAGAGAGAATCAGAAAACAAAGAGCTATGATTTCCCCTCCATTTGAACACCCAGGTCCAAATTAGTCCATTGAAGTGAGTGAATTCACACCATGGATGAATTTGGCCCATAATGTCCACTAATCTTAATGGCAGTAATCAAAAGGTGATGGTCCTATCTGGCATATGCACACGTGTATTAATAGGTTTTATGTATTCAAACATACATTGGTTCATTTTATTTTAAATATAATTTCAACCACTGAAAGATGATCTGTAGTGATTGCATCCTGATTTATCTACTAAAAGAGCAAAAGGAATACATTTAAGAAAGCCTCCCTCTTAGCTTTCTTGCTTTCTGAGGTGTTAAGGCTGTATAATACCATTACAGCTGACACTGATAAGCTATTCAAAGAAGTTTCTGCTAACATTTTCCAGCATGTGGAAACTGCAGTTTTCTTAGTATTACTTGCATAGTGTTTCAATTCTTAATTGTGCACAGTGCTGGATTTTAGTGTGGTGATGGTCATTTCTCTTTTGAAATTCATAATGATACTGACTGCCTCAATGGGAAAACTATAGTAGAATTTGATCTATTGTGGAAACAGCTGTCCAAGTCATCATTGGTCTAAATCATAGAATCATAGAATATCAGGGTTGGAAGGGACCTCAGGAGATCATCAAGTCCAACCCCCTGCTCAAAGCAGGCACAATCCCCAATTTCTTTTTTTTTTTCTTTTGCCCCAGATCCCTAAATGGCCCCCTCAAGGATTGAACTCACAACCATGGGTTCAGCAGGCTAATGCTCAAACCACTGAGCTATCCCCTCCCAATATTATCTATATATATCAGTGGTTCTCAAACTTTTGTATTTGTTACCCCTTTCGCACAGCAAGCCTCTGAGTGCAACCCCCCCCTTATAAATTAAAAACACATTTTTAAAATATTTAACACTATTATAAATGCTGGAGGTGAAGCAGGGTTTGGGGGTGGAGGCTGAGAACTCATGACCCCCCACATAATAACCTCACAACCCCCTGAGGGGTCATGACCCCCAGTTTGAGAATCCCTGATATATATATATATATATATATATATATATATATATATATATATATATATATATATATATATAATGTATTAAAAAGAGAGAACACGCCACATTATATTTATTGTGCTTATCAGGCTATTTAAAAACTCCTAATGTAATTGGAAATGGGATTTCTTGCACTGGACTTGATTGGTTATGGATTTGATTGACTAGGTTGCATACAACATGTAGGCAGCTGACATCAAAATGATGCTTTGTTTTAAGTCCAAAAGAACCATGTAAGCAATTATCTGCAATTAGACCACATATATATGATGTCTTAGTGCAAATAAAAGTCTCTCTAGTCTTCCCTCCCCCCATATTGTTTTGTAATGAGCCTTCCATTGCAGGGATAATGTTTAGGTCACATTGGTTATACTTTTACTTTGCATTAATGCTGATGTAAGCTTCCTTGACCTGAAATAATTTACTGTTCCAGTCTCATACAATAACCAATGGAAGTTCAACAATATAATGCCACCAGGTGAGTACCCTGAAAGTTTTCATTTTAAAAAGACTGTCCCAGCTGTTTTACTTTATGGTATTTCTGTAAAAGTTTATTTATTGCAGGATACTTTTTATTACCTCATATGTGTGGCAGGAGAAGCTTTGATGTGACAGATTTACCCCAGTCAAGTTTTCTAATTTATTCTAGATCCTGTACTCTTTTCCTTGGCATATGCACTGCCCCTACTGAGCCAAATCTGCCCTGATATCAGTGAGGTAGCATGGGGTGTAAGTCTAGGCAAAATTCAAACCACACTGTACGTGGATCTGGATGACGGTACATGTGGGCCAGATTTTCGTCATGCAAAATATCCACTTGCAGTAAGGACTGCAGGATTAGACCTCTCAGGGTGAGCTCTGTCTTGCAAGGTGCTAGGTATGCATCCTGCATTTGACTTTAGGTGGGACCCAGCCTGGTTGTCACTGGCAGCCCCCCCATTAATTTCACTAGTGCAAGAAGAAGGCTCATTATAAAGTATGCTTCTTCATGCTGATGAATTACATTATAGTGCAGGGCTTTACAGAAACTACATATATTATGGAATCTCTGGCCTAAATTTACACTGCAAAAATTGTATTCTGTTTAAAGATACTAGTTGTACATTCAAACCTTATTTTTATATAGAAATTCTGTTTTATCCCCTCTCTCATTTTACACGAGGCAAAGTTATACTCTCTCTCTCTCTTCCCCCCTTCCCCCACTTTAACATCATGCAGTCCTTGTCCAATCATAATGTGGTTCAGGATTATGCTGATGCATCTTATCTATGGCAGATCATTTTATATATATATATATGTACACACATGCACACACACTCTCTCTCTCTCTCTCTCTCTCTCTCCTATGGCCACTTGTTCCAGCCTTTACCTCAGCAGAACCAATGCAAACCCAGTCCTAATACATTTCAGTGGCTGGTCCTCTGCTTCTGATCCAGGCTCCAGAAAACCTTCCCCTCTAAGTTGTAATGCAAGGTAAAATCCTTCCTCCCTCTACCCCCAAATGATCTAACTGGTAAGGCAGATGAAAACATTGCTTAATGAATGGCAAGATAACAGCACCTAGTTAGTATTCAGGTTTAATCTTCAACAGTGATTTGTAAATTGAAAAAAAAAACAATGCCTATGTAAAAACTGTTTGCATTAGCAATGCTAGTTTGCATCATTTTAGCCAATTTCTGCATGCAAACATTACTGAGTCAGCATGAAATGTAGCTGACAAAATCTGTTAATAGATATAAAAGAAAATGGGAACTTTTTAAATGTATCATGGGATTGTAGAATGTCTTGGGTTATGGCAACTAACGCAATTATTATATGGATATTATAAATAATATCAAGTCTCTTTTATATAGTAAGCAGTACAATAAAATGTACTTAGCTGGGATATTAACTGGAGGAACCAATATCTATAGACAGACTTTCTGAAGGTATATACTTGCTGATTATACTTTACATCTGTGAATTTGACTTTGTGCTCTAAGCTGTAAACAAGAAACTGTAGAAAACACAGGCTATTATGTAACAGGACTTGGATTATCGTTAGTGTGATGCAATAGAAGAATGCCACTTTACATTATTACTTATAATTAAATGCATCCTGCTTTGCTAAAAGGCTTAAAGGATTAAAATGTGGTTTAGAATAAAGACGCTAAACAATAGTAATCAAAATCACATTGTGGATTTAGTCTTCTGAAACTGAAATCCAAGAGTATGACATGAAATATGTATAGAAATAATGAGGTGGTTTCAAAACTGCCCTTTCATTCGCTGAACTTAATTTCTGTTTATGCACTCTTTGTAGGCATAGTTGTACATACTTTTTTACAGCATAATAAAAGAAAACCTTAAACATCTGCACTGCATACTGTCATTAAGCCTGGTCTCATGGCTATAGTATACACACAGCATATCTCCGGTTTTCATAATAAGTGACAGTACTACTTAGTCTGGATCTGAGGTTTAGGATTCATGTCATTTGTTGCCTGCAGCCATATCACTTTGCGCTGTGATCCTATCAGCATAAATGGGAAACCTCCAAGGAGCACTGAGATGTTCCAGGGCATAGAGTTGGTGATTTAGTAGTTGTTACGCTTCTCTCTGAGCCAGGAATTAACCAATGCCCCAGTGTGGCGTTAAGGAGTATTGTGTTGGTGGTGGTGCGGGGTCAGTGTCTGATTTAATCTCTCTGCCTCACTAAGTGCTTTCACCTTGGTATTTGAGGGCACTCATACAATGGAGTGGCTCCAGATTTTCACAGGTGTAATTCAGATAATCTGGCTCTCTATCTTTCAGGTCAGGCCGAAACAGAAGATGTGATCACTTATGGTCATTAAAGATCCCATGGTATTTTTTACAAGATTAAGGAGGGCCATTCCCCTCAACATCAAAAAATGTGGGACACAGTGTGTGGCAAGATCAAGAATGAGGTGGGTGGGGGGTGTGTACATGCATTCACCCGCACAAAAAGTATTAATGCAAAACACTCAAAGTACCGTGGGATCCACTTCTTTGGTGTACACAACTTTGTCGTCACCTCGCTTAATGATCCTTTGCTATCAGTTGCTTTCAGTAATAAGAGTGAGAGGGAGAATAGATCTGTTTGAAATGTAAGTAACTTTGGGACTAAGATGAATGACGTTCCTTGAAATGAGGGACAGTTGAGTGATATGATGCCCTTGGTATCCTGGCCAAAATCCAATTCAGGTCATTACATTCTGACCTAAATTCCACCTAGATATGGAAACAATTGTATAGTGTATTTAATTTGTCTTCACTTCCTGCCCATGGCCCTAATCATGCAAAGGGATCACTATGGTCAGAATCTCATTGCAGTCAATGGGACTAAGTCAGTAGGATGCTGTGAGAGTGGACCTTTATGCCTGTACTGAGACTTTTTCAAGTCAATGAGCTTTTGCCCATGTTTCTTTGTTGGCAGGGTTGGGGCCTTTAAACTGTCATATAGACTTGCTGAGCACTTTTAAATGACTGCCTAGTCTTACAAAACCTTACTAAGGTAACTAGTTTTTGTTCTTGCGAATAATTCCGTTGACTTCAATTCGGGACAACTAATGGGCACAAAGAAAAGGAGTACTTGTGGCACAATCTCTCCCATTTAAGTTAATTGGCGTTTTGCCATTGACTTCAGTAATGATGGGAGCATGTGCGTAAGGTTTGCTTCTGTGAGGTATGTATTTGAAGGACCAGGCCTTGTACAATAAGTTTGTTAGCTTTCTGAAACATTTGGGGAGCTATCTAGATGAACGATGCTATAAAAATGTCAGATTGATGTGTGTGTGTTGATACACATTGCCCCATTTTATAGAATTCCTTGATCTTACATATTCTGTTTTGTCGCCTTCTAAAAACTGTAATTTAAGTGAAATGCCTTCTTTCTTATTAGTTTTTTCTGCATAGTATGATATCCTCCAGGGCAATAATCTACCTTGAAGTATTGTCAGCATGTCAACTGTTATGTAAATGAGATTCCAAACAGTTAATTGACCCAGCTAGGTATTACAATTGTGAACATGAAAGTACAGATTTTAAGTCCATGGAAAACAATGAAATGAAGTCTACATAACTGTTTTCAATTATTTAGTCTTAGTGATTCTTTTTATATTTCAAGAAGCGACATGAAAATCTCTCTGGAGCTAACTTGTTTACGGAGCACCAGCAGGTTTAAAGCACTGCCGGCATCAGACTTCTCTCTTGTACATTTCCTTCAAATAAATACTGAATAAAAACAAGAATCCTGTAATTTGGCCATCCAAAGAGCTAAACACTATGCTTCAGCAGGAAATTATCATTTCAAAATCTCGGGACAGCTTTGTGACAATCTTCCAAAGACCAGTACCCTGAGAAGAAAGAATTGCATAATTTCTAAAGAATTTCAGCACTTTACTATGGAGTCTGATTATCCCATAATTATCACTTATGCTTTTAGGCCCTGATTCAACAAAGCACTTATGCAAGTGCTGTAGTCTGATTGAAATCAGTAGGACTTAAGTTTGTACTTAAGTACGCTGTTGAATTGGGTACTAAATGCATAAATCCTATTGACTTCAATGGAACTGCCACACTAGATTAAGTGCGTTGCTGAACTGGGGCTGTAGGCCTTAATCCTGAAATCTTCTCCATGCCAGCAGACCCCTGTACCCATGCAGAGTTCATTGTACGATCATATATTTAGGGTTTATTCTTCCCCTTAACCTGCTCAGTGCTTAGGTATTATGGTAACTGGTGCTATATATAAATTTCACAGATGGACAGGCAGTACTTAGCTCTTCTCCTTTGGGTGGACATTATGACAACCTTAGATAGTGGTGTAAAAAATATAATAATGCTTTGGAATCCTCTGAATATCATAGTCTGAAAGCTCTCTGTTAATGCATCTGCAAGATCTCCTGTAATAATAAATAGCCATACAATTTTGGAAAAGTGTTGCTACTGAATATAAGCCTAGGTCAAATGTTCTGGTCTGATCAATCTGGGACTTTGGAAGTCTACATCTACACCCTAATTTAAGGACTGGCTACTTTCTCTACAATGTATTCAACCAAAAGCCTAGATCCTAAGACCCCATAACTTTGAAACTCAGGTCTGCATGTGAATTTTGTATGACCTTTCATCTCTAGTTATTCCAATTTATAATTACCCTCCCCTGTTTTATTACTTTCTATCTCATTTATGATATTTGCATAGCCCCCAATTACCATAACATCTAGGCAACTTCACTAAGATTTATCTGCTGTTCCTTTTAGAAATGAAACCATGCAAGCTGTACAATAGCTTCCTTTCAGGAAGGGGGCTGGTGAATATCACATTCACTTGAGTAATTAATTGTCCTATTATTAAAATTAAATGTTTTGGCACTCTACTAATAACATCCAATCAACCCTGAGGGTATTTGTAATGCCATGTTGTTTTGTTAAATCTGTTGTAAAAATTCTTCATTATTGATGTATTTCCATTTATTATTACTCAGCTGTGATACATTCAGTCTATTATGAATAATAACTTGTATATATATTTTTTTAAATTGAGGCTTTTTGTTCAGAATACTCTAGTGCAGATAGGGAATGCTTTGAATTAATTTCTTCAGCTTTGCTATAACTGTTTGAAATGAAGGCAGTGGGACATGGGGAAATGAACTAAAACATGATGGAGAAAAGAGTCCTTATAACACTCGTGATAAACAAACCCACAACAGCCATATCCTCTGTTGCCAGTGGAAGACAAGGTCTTTAAACAGATTAAGAGATGTACAAATGTATAATCGGAGACTTGAAGATGCACAAGTGACATTTCCTTGCTACTTTGATGTTCTCTTAGCAAAATCTTTGAAATATAGTTTTTTCTGACTGCTAATGATCTTATTGTGTCAACATTCTACTCTTTCTCTAGGCCCTGATCCTTCAATGAGCTCTGCGTGGACAAAAAATGAGATAAATTCCTCTAGAAAGAGACAGATCTCAGATTTTTGGGACTTAACAGTAAAGATCCTAAGAGTATTTGCTGGCATAAGGGGTGGAACAAAGAAGATAGTGCGGAGACTCTATTGCACTGGTGACCGTTGATGGCCCCATTTGTTCACTTAATCACTGTTGACTTTATTCAATTCTCCGTACACCAGGTGCTCTGCTGGTGAGGGGGAAATTGCTGATTGCTAGATGAGAGGAAAGAGAAACAGCGATGACTACCAGTGCATGCCAGTAAGGGGGAAAACAGTAAGTAATTGCTGGGCATGGATTCAGAGAGATCTCTGCTGGCATCATCATTCATTAGCCGGGTAACCTGTTTTGGGCAGAGTCTAAAGAGATCCAGAATGGGAGATAGCGATGAGATAATGCTTGGGATAGGTGCAAGTAAACACACAGTATAACATTTAAGTTCTTTCATAGTAGATGTTCTGACCTGGGCATTTATGCTGTGTTAGTAGGTGTGGTATCTTCATAGATTCACAGAGTTTAAGACCAGAAGTCAGCATTAGGTCACTTACAGTATGTCTACACAGCGAAGAAAAATCCGTGGCTGGCTGGGGGACACAGGCTGTGGGACTGTTGCATTGCTGGGTAGAATTCTGGGCTCGGGCTGGAGCCTGGGCTCTAGGATGCTGTCCGGTGGAAGAGGGTCTACACAGCAATGAAACAGCCCCGCAGCCTTAGCCACGCAAGCCTGGGTTGGCTGACATGGGGCAGCCATGGATTTTTCTTTGCTGTGTAGACAAACTTGTAGTATGACCACCTGTATAATTCAGGCCATTAAATTTATTGAGCCCAATAACTTGTGTCTGGCTAAAGACTATCTTCCAGAAAGGCATCTAGTCTTGATTTTAAGACAGCAAGAGACAGAGAATCCACCACTTCCTTTGGTAGTTTATTCCAGTGGTTAATGACCATTTCTGTTAAAGATTTGTGCCCCATTTCTTGTTTGAGTTAGTCTGGCTTCAGTTTTCAACCTTTGGTTCTCTGCATGATTAAAGAGTCCTTTACTACCTGGTATTTTGTCCCTATGAAGGTACAGAGATACACTCTAATCAAGTCACTTACCAATCTTCTTTTTTATAAGCTAAACAGATTGAGCTCTTTGTCTCTCACTATAAGGCATTTTCTGGCACCCTCAAATAATTTCTCTCTCTTTTTTGTACCCTTAGCAACTATGTCTATTCCTTCTTCTTTTCTACTCATAAATTTTCAGTAGTCCATGGCTTCCAATCCTATTGTAGAGGCCGACACTTTGGCATAATTTTTTTAGGACCCTGGACTTCACTGAAATTTCTCACACTCTGAAGCTTACTTGGATCGAGACATCCAAGGGTGCACTGCAAGCCAGACTTGGAGGAAACAGTCCCCTGGGCCCAGCAGACAGGTTGAGACTAGAGCTGGTTGGAAAAAGGAGTTTTTCCTGTGGACAATTTTTACAAAAATATCACCCCCATCCCCCACCCAAAATACATTTTTGTGTGTTTTCCATAGAAAATTTCAACCTTTTTGGTGGAAAAACTAAAGTTTTTCAGCCAACCGCCCAAAAATTTTCTGCTGAAAAATTTCTATTTGGAAATGCTGTTGTGATCCATTATGGGATTTGTAGTTCAGGTATGTCATGCTCCCGTTCTCCTATATGAGCTGGGGTCCAAGGCCTGACTACATCTCCCATGATGCTTCAGTGTCTCCCTTGCTGAACCGTCCTATTATATCACGGGAGATGTAGTCCCACTGGGGAACCCAGCCCATAGAGGGGAATGGAAATGACAAATGCTCGTAGGTAACACAGCTGCATTTCCCAAATGACGTTTTGGATTTTCAGGCATTTGGGGTTTTGATGGAAAGTCAAAATTTTCCATGGAAAGCACACACTTTTTGCGAAAAATGTCATATAACAGAAAAATAGTTTGGTCAGCATTTTTGACCACCTGAATTGCAGAGTGGGAATGGGAAGCTATTGAAAAATGGTGAAGGGATAGTGAAAAGGAAGCAAAGGAACTAGTGTAGGGCTGTGGGAGGGTAAGCAAGCTAGGGGATTGCTGGATGGCTACAGAAAGGGAGGAAGAGCTAGGGGGACTAACGGAGGACGGCATGGAAGAATTTAAATATAGCTGAGCTCTTGGGGACTAAGAGGAGAGTTGGATGGATCTGACCCTTAAAGATGATTTAGATTTAGGCTGAGGATCAGGCTAGTTCCTACTCCCTCTTTTTGTTATTTTTAAATTTAAACTTAGTTTTCGTTTCTACTGTTCAGAACTCAAAAGAACCTTGGCATTCTTGAAACTTCTGTGTTTTTCAACATGATGCCTTTTAAAGTGACCTTCACTACCTTTTTAATAGTAAAGTTTTCAGGAGGAGGGGAAAACCCACCACTAACAGAATTTGGGGTCATCACACCTTTATACTTGTCAACAACCTGGAAGCTCCTAGGTAATGAAATGGCTTTGTGACACTGCATCCATCAGGCTAATTGCTAAGGTTTTGTTTCCTTCATTTCCAAGAACTAAACTGCTTCCGAGGTTATATCCTTAACTGTCAAAAACAATCTGAAATGTGTAGTGACCCCTTACCCACGATGGGTCATCAGCAGGGATTGAATGTTCAACGTTCATTATTAAAAGCTTGATCCATTACCCACTGACTTCAGTAAGCATTGGACCTAAAAGCACAGGCCTTTACTACTTGATGGGGCATTAGAGGGGGAGGGCTCCTAGTTACTACCAAGGATTCTTTCCCAGGTGTCTAGTTGATACGTCTCGCCCACATGCTCAGGGCCCAACTGAGAAGTGGGGAAAAATTCTATCAGAGAACACATGAGCTATTCTGTGCTCAGAATATGCATAATGGGCTTGCATTGGAGTCCACGGAAATTTGGCTCTTAATAAAAAAAATAAAAATAAAAAAAGATAGAATGAACAGATTGTGTTGCCCGTACCAATGTAGCAGGGAAATCCATTTGTGCAGCCTAGGGTTGAAAGAGATGTAATCTCTTTGGTATTTTGTCCCGTGTACTTGTAAAGTGCAAGTTCACTGCATGTAGGCTCTTCTGCTCGGAGCACGTCTCGCTACTTGTTATAAAAGTAATGATTCTGTAACAACCTCTCTCAAACATTTATGATGCAAACACAATACAGTGTAATAAGTATTTCTTGTTGTTATTTCAGTATTGAAATTTCCCACTGGGTTGCCTTGTGATCCATGAGCTATTAAGAAGGGCTGTAAGCAGGTGAAGTTCCCACCCTGCGCTGCTCATAATATATACACACTATATATAACCCCAGCTTACCCTCTCCACTCCTTCCTGGCATCTTGGCTTTGTTGATAACTTAAATAGCAGCAAATATGTAAACTTCATTCTAGGTTTTCTCCCTAAGGTTGTCTATTCTTACAGCTTTCCCTGTAAGACCTCCTCTGTCCCAGACCTTATTTCCCTCTGCTCCAGAGACTCCCAAGTTCTCTTATAGCCTATTTGGAGCTATAACAAGGTCCACCTACCAACATAAGTGAGCTATAATTCTTGTTTATCTTGAAGCACTTAAGGTTTTGGTGATTAAAAAGAAGATCTCTGCATTCCTATGCAGGGTCCTAGAATCTGGCACACTGTTAGAAGAGCCAATCGAGCACTCCTGATATGCCTGTTAATGTGCTGAATATACTTTCTGTTGCTGTACTGAGACTTTTTGGGTCCTTCCAAGTTCTTTGCAGCTGGATCTAGTATTGAAATATAAGGAGAGCCAACTCTATGCCCAATAGAAGACAAGCAAAAAGAAAAAATACACAGTCAGCAACAGCAAATCCAAGTACTAATGCATAAGGTCAATTAATACTCAGACTAATGGAGGGGTGTTGCCAAAAGCACATGTATGCAACAGGTTGTTGACTCCCATTAAATATATTGGCTACAGCGGGAGAGATGTGGATTAACTGCAGAACAGTTGCTTACATGAAGGAGGTCATGGCTAAAGATGGCTCTCTGGTTATTGCCTCTTCCTGTTAAACCTGCAGCAATTAGGGCAGAATGCACCAAGACAACAATGAGGAATATTTGGAAAGACAACTGTCTCGCCTGCCTGACACGCTCAGAAGATGGAGGGTGAAATTTCTCATTGCACATCTTCGTGTGGAAGGTACTTTAGGAAATCACTGGCAATCATATATTGCTGGACGTAATGAAGAATTTAATAAGAAATGTTGCATATTTTGGTAGCCATCACATATCTGCCAGTATAGTTTCAGGGTAAATTTGAGCAATCTATTGGCCAGAGCCACTTAAATTATCCTAATCCTGCAGTGTAGGCTTCAAGCGCACTTAATTTCTAGTTAAAAGAAAGTTTCCAGTTTAACAATCGGATGAATTTTCAGTAATGTCTGAAACTCTTTTTCTTAAACATGCCAAAGGAGCTAAAGACGAATGTAAGCTACAGAAATGTTTCTCTACCTTTTGATACCAGGGACCAGCTTGCTGCCTTTCTAAACTGTGTCAGGGAGATCTTGGGGACCAGCACTGGTCCATGGACCCTTCACTGAGAAACACTGAGCTAAAGAGATTCCTGACACCAAAACACCAGTTGAATGAATAATTAGTAGTAAATCATTTATTTGGTGAAATTCACTTTGTTTTCCTGTTAATGACTTGTCCAGGAGCATCTTATATTTTTCCTCAAATGTATTTGTACCAAAACCCTGACAAATATATTTGGAAATGCTGCTGCCATGCATCGTGAGACATATAGTCTGACTGGTGACCTTGGTTTCCCCCGAACCAGCAACTCCCTGAGGCATCATGACAGCATTTCCAAATAAAATTTTTTGGGTTTGGGAGAGTCTTTTTTTTTTTTTTTTTTTTTAATGAAAACTCAACATTTCCCATGGAAACAGATGCTTTTTGCAAAAAAACTTTTTTTCATTGAAAATTCAATTTTCTTCCAAAAACCATTTGCAGTGGAAAATTTTCAACCTGCTGTAGTATTCATCCAGCTTCACCAGTGTTGCAGTCCCTAAATGAGAGTCTGTCTGTCTTGAACTATGCAAAATAGTTACATCATGGCAAAAGCATACCAATAGCTGCTCTCTTCAGCCTTTTTTTGTTGCTGGTAGTTTGAGGTGGACTTCCCACTTCTAGGCTGTGTTGAGGTTGTTGGGAGAGAGTATCACACAGAGACTGACTGGTGCCAACTGGCAAAGGACTCAGGGTTGTTTACAAGCAGCTCCTGTCTCCGACCTGATAAACTCACTACCTCTAATACACCACTTTCATACTATTATTCCATAGAGGGTAGCATGTGAGGTCTCTACTGAAAGCTTGTATCTTATCGATACTTGTAACCATGGCAAGATGTGTGTATGGGTCATATTTAAGGAATAATGTAACCTATATGGAAAATTATGCCTTTATGGTCTTGGAGTAAAAGTTAGTCAGCAGGGAATCATATGTCTCGGTGTTGGCCCATTCAGGCGGCAGGAAGTTGTCACCACTCCTTGGCTAGCCGGCTATGTAATATATTGCTTAGTGCACGAACCCAGAAAAGTCAGTGGAAAACCATCAAGGACAAACTATAAACATTGAAACTACCTGGAAGTGAAAAGGAATGATAGGCCAGTGAGTGGAGCATCCTGTTGGGGAATAAAGACAAAAGACCAATTCAGTATATCACAGGGTGGAGAAAGGCACTCTGGATCCATTCACTGAGGAGGGGGTGCTTCAAGAAAGACGGGATCCTGTTTCCTTGTGGCTAGCAAATACTGGAAAAGGCTGTACTTTCAGGTGAGAATCTGCTCTGTTGGCCAGGAAAGGTAACTATTAATATGCTCTAGCCCTAGTTCACATTTTATTATTTTGTTTTGTACGTAACCATTTGTTTCTATCACTCACACTGGTTTCTATTTGAATTTCTCATCTTTCATAAATGTGTATTACCGTGCCTGAGCTCAAGTGCTGTGTGTGGTACAGGCATGGTGGGCTAAGGTAAAATGGGTAAGCTGGGATACACTATCCTTTGTGATCAGAGGATCTGGGATTTCTATGGTTATCCAGTGATCAGGCGCTGGACACCATAGGAGGACACTTTATAGGGACCCAGGGGCTGGGAGCATCTATTGTCAGGGCAAAGACAGGGCTGGTGTAGCCCAGAGGAGAGTGCTTGAGTACCTGACAGGCAAGTTGTGTTAGGGAGTTAACACCCCGATGATACCGGTAAGATTCCCTCACAATGGAGGCAGGTGGCAGGGAGGTGACTCTCAGCCCTGGGTGCCCTGAAAAGCATCACAATGGGCTACAGAATTGGAGATCAGGTGTGTGGTGTGAAACCCGTTGTCCCAGCCACAGTCACTAGCGTTATGAAGTGGGGTGGATCCTCCACAGGAACACCCCCTTTCTTCTTTGCTGACCGTTCCAGCTGTGAGCTCAGCCAGGCAAAGGATGGGTTTGCATTCTGCAGCTGCTTCAGAGGTGGAAACTCTCCAGATGGAAGCGAGAGTACCCTTGGTGGTGACTCTCCATCTAAGGAAGCACTGGGTATTTCATGTATCAGCTACAGAAGCTGCTTCCTGCAGGACAGAACTCTGGATTCTTTCATATGCCATCTCTGTAAAAGGGCAGAATAAAGTGCTGTGTCCCCTTTCCCACCTAATGAGGTAATGAGAACCATGTTCACATGGCTATAAATTTAGCAATAGGGACTCCGGTCACATGCCAAATGTGAGAGGATGCTGGGTGCCACCCACTCTCAATTGAGCAAGAGTTGGGCTGGGTAGCACTGTGAGGTCTCCTGAGAGCAGGAATGTCTCTAGGCTAGTAATGCTGCCAGCCTAGCTGCTCTGAAGAGTGCCAGGAAATGCCAGCCCCTTACTACACCTGGTTGCTTCCCCCTACGAAAGAGTTACACAATGACTTGCCATTTCTTTTGCTTTAAGGCATAATCTCTTTCAAGAGTTCCTGCCTGAGCAGTGAACCACCAAGGCTATGTCTTTAAATTACCATTAATTAAGTGCTCAGACTCATTAAGATAGAGTCACTTTCTCTTTATTGCAGGTGAAGAGGAAAAGGTCAATGTTTCTACCACAAAGGGCCTTCCTCAAAAAGACATAAAACATTCAGTACAGTAGTGTGAATACAAATGAGAGCGGGCCTTGTCTTGCAGACCTTACTCAAGCAAAAACTCCAATTGAAGTACTGTGTAGTTTGAGGTCTGGCAGGGTCAGGCCTACTATGGGTATTTTGTCCCTGAAGGTGTCGTGCTCCTCTAATGCTTCCGAAAGTGTTTCTTGGCGATTGCAACTTACGTAAGTTCAGGACAGAGGTACGCAGGGTGAAATCCACCTGCCTCACACCAAGCTGGAGTAAATCAACTTGACAGTGGGGGGCTATCTTGGGGCAGGGAGAAAGGAGTATATTCCTTTCCCCAATTTGCAGATATAGCCAGCCCTGCAACCTGTCCATAGTTAATAAAGGATGTCTACTGCACATGCCCAGTGCTAAGGTATGTGGCTGCTTGGATTAGTGTAATCATGGACCTATGGGCTATCTTAACACCTCCCTTGTGTACACATAGACCAGCTGTGTCTCATTTAGGCAGTGCCATGTGCAGTGTTGTTCTTACCTCCCGCAGCGAAGTCATCTTGTTTCCACCACACTGGGGCCCTCTGTGACCCTGCTTGTGATAGGTAGATTTTGCTCAGACTGATCATGCAACCATTCACCAGCAAATTTGACAAAAAGCGACCTCCTGTCTATAAACAAACTGTCTGTAGTAGAGCACATCACTGATTACCAGATGGGTTGATATTTACCCACTCTCCCAGAAAGCCTTTGCTTGTTTCAAAATATTTTCCCTTTTTTGTATGGCACACCCACAATCCAGGTGTTGCAATCCAGATGTTCTGCTTCATCTCTCTCTAGGGAGGATTCCATTCTGGTGGCAGGATACCTCAAGCTTCACTCTGCTAGCAGTTGGATGTAGATTTCAGACATCTCGAAGTTCAGGGGATGGTTAGCTGTGGTATTTTAAAAATCATTATAAAGACAAGGATTCACAGGCCTGATTTTTAAAATGGTTAGGTATGCAGTTACATGCAGAGATCCATACCTGATTTGCATGTGCAGTTATTGCAACTGTACATACAAATTGGGTAACCCCGGACACCAGTTCTGGCCTGTTGTGTGCCCTCAGCTGCTTGATTTGTGTATGCACCTAGTCAATTTAAACCTCTGACCCTGTGTGAGGAGTTGAGATCTGGATTTTGGATATCAAACTAACCTCAATATGTGACTGCTCAGGTTTAGGGATTTGGTTTAAGCCCCTCTCTAATTAAATGGGATTTCAAAAGTCAGTGTAGTTGCTTTTATATTGGAAGTATGTTTATGGAGAAAACATGCAGATTAATTTATGTTTAAATATTTCATTGTGTGACATGACAGCCAACATGAATGCACAGCTTGCTGGAACTGCTGTCTGACTGGTCAGCATTTAAATATCCAAACCGGCACTGAAATGGTGTTCACTATACTCCTTTTGCTGTGTATATAAAGTTAGTGCCTTGGCAACACAGACTAATTTATCGGAGTGAAATATTTTAATTGGTAAGTGCTGGGAAATTATCTATTTAATGAAAAAGAAAACCTATTTATTTTTGTAATGTGCTGCTGAAGAAACTAGTTCCCAAGTAAATATATTTAAAAAAGGATTAGGATTTGTTTGCATAATTACAGCAAGAGAACTGCTATGTATGTACAAAGTAATGACAGGGAAACAAACTCTCTTTCTCATTCTGTGTTATTCGTGTATCAGGTTGGTTTGCTCTTTAAGGCTATTTAAGCTTTCATAAACTCAGTGAGGCAGAAAGTCATTAATTACAGGATTAAGATGTGTATGTGTGTGTATATATATATATTGAGTGTGTATGTGTGTGTGTGTATATATGCATCTGTTTTATTGACTGTACTAAGAACATATGGTGGTGTAAGAGCCAAATCACCCCTGTAATTATTACCCAAGTGTGGCTGGAAGTTGAGGACACGATTCAATAGGTGGCACTTGTCTCTCGGAGGCAGTGCTTCAGCATGAATGTAGAGGTGATGTCCTTTGAGTGAGATGCAAAGGAGAGACCCTATAATACATTTTTATAGAGAGCACTCAAGGGATCAGTTCCTCAGCTGCTATAAATCAGCACAGTCAATGTGGCTACATCGAATTACACTAGCTGAAGATCTGGCCTGAGGTATTTTGGCCTGCGTCCTGGCCAAATTCCAGTTTGTAAAATGTTTGGCATAAAAACATTGCACCAGAGCCTCAGCTGGTGTCAATCGACACAGCTCCACGGAGGCTGCTGTTCTAGCCGCTGAAGGTGGACCCTTTACGCTAGAACATGTGGTGTGGCTGGGATGAATTCTGATTTACACCAGCTGTGGATCTGGCCTACAAACATTTCAGTTTCAAACATCGTTTCAGTTGATTACAGCAAACTTGCTCCTTTCCTGTCCATCCTAAATCATTGTAGGTTATTGCTATGTAACTGCCATTTTTGACTGGGGGAATGGCTGTCCTGCAATAGAGGGTGACGAACCGTACCCTAGGTTGTGGTGGGCATTGCTTATGCTGTAGGTGAATTGCAAAGAAGTTTCCATTGCAATCTCCTGGGATGCTTTCCTAGTAATACTTTTCTGCAACATTCATATACTGGGATGAAAATGTTCATCTCCAGTCCCTGCTTGAAGGTGAAATTCCTTCCTTCAGCAAAAACCATTGCAGTTAGAATCTTTAAACTGTGGCATGGACATAGATCTCATTTAGGTTTGGTACTCAGTACTAGTGCTAACATGTCCTGGCTCAGATGCTCAAAGCTGCCTAAGGGGTTTGGATGTTCAGTTTAAATTAATGGGAATTGGGCGTTTGGATCCCTTGCGCAGCTTTGAACATCTCAGCTCTGATGCCTTGTGATTTTATTAAGAGTGCATTTTGCACTCTATTAAATTCTCCAGGCTGAACATTGCTAGGTAAATGCAAAGGAGGATTATTTTTCTAGGACATCTGTATTCTGCCTATGCTAACTCTCCCCCCTCATGAAGAAGACACTGTTATTTGTTTAGTTCCTGGTGTAGTGACAAAATTAAGCCTGCAATCCATCAGTCCTGAGCTTGGCTTCTCTGAGCGTTCATCATTCTGAGATGCAGAAGGTTTTAATCTTACTGCTCTTTCAAAGATTGCTCTCTGAAAAGAAAGAATAGACAAAGTATTATAATGAGTCTTCTGCTTGTTTTTCGTGTGCAGGGAGAAGATGCCATTCCACCATGTAACGGCTGGCTTGTTATACAAGGGGAACTACCTGAATCGATCACTCTCTGCTGGCAGTGACAGTGAACAGCTAGCCAATATCTCTGTGGAGGAATTGGATGGTAAGGAGCCTTGTTTGAGGTGGGAAGGGGGTAATTAGACAGTAGGAAAAGGCAGTCGGTGGGCCTGCATTCATTTTATTAGTTGCGTAATCTTAAAATAACTTGAACGTCATTCTGAGTGTGAAGTAGAGAATAAAATGTTTGTCTGAAGTGGCACAGCTTACCAGATCTAAAATGAGGGGAAGGCCACAGTCTAAAGTTGTATTCAGATCTCAGGTCTGATTTTAGCTTCAGTCTCTGTCCTTCCATCCTCAAATAAGGCAAGAGCTTTTAAAAGAACAAGAATGTTCTGTATGGGCCAAATTTTGTAGGAGAAAGTTAGACTAACATTTTGGATAAAGATGCCTTGTTCTTTACACAGGGCCAGGTCTGTCTTCCTAGATGTACCATCACATCTGGTATATGGCCATTAAGCAAGCAGTTTTCTGTCTGTCTATATCTATTTATCTAGATAGATATGTGGAAGCTGAATGTGGCTCTGGGGCTGGAAAAGTGCTTTGCGATTGACTTCTCCAGGTCAATGATTCAGGTCATAAGCCAACTTTGAATTGATGAGGGTTAGAAAGAAACTTTTCTTGTGGGTAGATTATCCCATAAACTACCTACTGTGGAGTTTCTTGCACTTTCCTCTGCAGCATCTGGTATTGGTCACCATCAGAGACAAGACACTGGGCTAGATGGACTTGGGGTCTGATTCCTCTGTTCTTGCCCAGGTAATTTCTAATTATAAGTAACTACCGTTTGATGGCTCTTCTGTGAGCAACATGGAAGACGTTGAAGCTCTTGGTCTACTTCCCAGTGGACCTTTTGTACAAGCTCTGCAGAGAGCTTAATGATTCAATGAGCATGGAAATGGAGCTAGATAGAAACCGTCCCTCTAGAACAGGGTTTACACGTATTGGTGGGGCAACATGCAAGCAAGCCAAGTTTTATATGTTCTGAGAATTAATCAGATCTCACTTACAAGCTTGACAAGTCTGTTTTATCTCTACTCTCTGTAAGTCAATTTTGCAAGCTGTACGTTAATTTAAGCTAAGAAGACAAAAAGTACATTCTCCAAATATATTTGTTACAATGATTTTTCCCCCCAGTGGGAATTTACTATACTTATTAAAGGTAAGAAATATACAGTACCTAATTTAAAACACTTTAAACACAGTTTAACTAAAAATGTCACTTAAGGTACATCACTTAAGGGAAGTGTGCAGATTTTATAGCCACACTCTGTTCCTTATAAATTTGGATGAGAGTTTGGGTTTGGTTGATAATATCGCTGACCTGGCTTGCCCATTGTGGGCTGCAATAAGGAAGAACAATGCGGTTAGGTAAAGTTTAGATGCTCTCATAGTTGATGATCAAACAGGTTAGCACAATGCAGACAAGATGGTAGTGGATTAAGTCTTGCTCAAATGCCACTCTGGAAGACTTCGCTGCTACAGGCTAACCAGGGTGTCCCATTTTAATTCCTCTATAGCTCACAGGCACCTTACTTCCTAGTGACTGAGGAAGGAATTGCAACTTATTTATTTAGAAGATTTGCATTTAGAGGCAAGCAACCAAACAGAAAAGCCAGGTCTCTGCTCTGAAGTGTTTACATATCAGCGTCAGACAGAAGGCAATCTCTCTGTCAGTGCAGTTTGGCCTCTTTGTGGTCTTGAACTGGAGTAATCTGGCAGTGAAGACACCACTGATCCTGTAATGGCAGAAGGACTTCTGTGCCATTCACCCTCCCTGCTGCTAGCACTGCAGGGAAAAGGGGGCCTGGCTGAAGAAAGGGAGAGTGGCCAGAATACTGCTGAGATGCGCTGATTCTCAGTTGTATTTTCACTCCTCTCAGGCTGTTTGCAGCTGGCCTTCAAGCGGCTCTAACATAGCACAGGGAGACCAGCCCCGCACAGAACAGTGACAGACCAGAGATTTAGGCCCTCTTAACCACCACCACCCTACTTTGCAATTTGGCCACCCCCCCAATCAGGTAAAATTCATGCATGTTGTCACTGGGTGGACTCCATTCTGATTTCACCGGCTATTGGTCATCACAAAATTCAGCCCAGGGAGTGAAGGTGCCTGACCTAAACAGAGTCAATCTGAATATGAATCACTGAGTTGATTACTGGTAATTAATGTGAAATGTCATGAATAAGTGCTGGGTAGCTGGCTTATAAAACCAGTGGCAGTTGCTGTGAATCTTAATACCATGTCAGCTCAACATGGTTTGTGTCTTATTGTAATTGTGCCGTTGCACTGGAGAGCAACTTATTTCATTCATCTCTGTTCACAAAGATATCCCACTCACTCTTGAAAGTACAGGAGTCTGAGCTCTTTTGCTAGTCACCCATTTATTCTTTGGCTGTTAGACATAGACTTCTCATTAGAATTTATGTATAATTTTTTGACAGCATTTTGCTTTACAAACACTTATTTTCAAAGGCTTTATAACTTTGCCGTGAAGATTTGTCCCAGTTTTTAGCCTAGCAGAAAAGATGTCAACCCGGGGGCATTTTTTTTCTTAAACAAAAAATTGGTGCTAAATTGATTCAGATCCTCTTAAGCTGTAGCAACACAGAAGGATTTTGTAGGTGGAAATGCTTTCCTGTGCACTGTGTACTAAAATATAGCTTAGTTATTTTTTAAAAAAAGGATGGAATTCCTTTTGGCCATTGTTATTTTTTACCAGCAGTAAGTATTATTTTATTATTTATTTGTGTTATTGTAGCACCTAAGAGCCCCAGCCAGAGACCAGGACCCCAGTGTGCTAGGTGCTGCACAAACATACAACAAAAAGACTATCACCTCTCCAAAGAGTTTACAATCTAGGTAGCAGTTATTAAGCTGTTTTAGCTTTGGGCATTAGTGAAGGCATATGCGAGTTATAATGATGTTCTAATGGCTGCATCACAACCTTTGTAACATAGTAACAAATCTGAAATTAATAATACAGGTTGGGATTTTCAAAAGGAGCCTCTGGGAGTTAGGCACTGAACACCCATTGACTTTCAATGGGAATTGGGTGCCTAAATCCCCTCCAGTGCCTTCAAAAATACCAGTCACAATATGCTAAAGCCTTAAAGGATTGAACCTTCTTGCATAAAAGTTAATGGGAATTTTGAGTGGGACTTCTTGCAAGATTGGGGACCAAATATCCATCTGATCTGTTAGGCTTCTCTGGCATCATGGTAGCTTCTAGAGTGTTTGGCTGAATCCCATTCACTTCTGTAACAGATTTTTAAAAGTGCGTGTGATCAGTTACTACTGTGATGAGTGCAGTATAAGAGTCGAAGTAAAACCAAATAGAGTAGAATGTTATTTTTGCTGAGGGGTAATGTAATGAATTCATACTTGCATTGTTGTTATGGGATCCACAGGGTCAAACAGTGCAGTATGGTATGAACATCAGACAATTTTTAAATTGTTCAAGGTTACACATTTTTAATAAGCGGTAAAGGTGGGCAGAGATTCTGGGTTGTAGGGTAAATAAGCACATCTTAGTCTGTCCACATGCCCAAGCAATTCTTCCACCTCCTTTCTGGCTAGTCGTTCTCTTCCCATGAGAACTTCTCAGACTTTTGTCAGCTGTCTGTCTATTTTAAATGCATTCTCTTTTTCCCATTCTGCTCTAAATACTATCGTGGCAGCACAGAAAATAGCTTGAAGCAATAGTTTGTTACTCTTTTGATTCTCTGGTTATTCCTCATAGTGTTATTTGCTATTTGTGGTCCCATAGTAGCTTGAGAGTTTTGAGAAACTCTTAGGATTGCAAAGGAAATTAACTTATAGAAAGCTACATTAGGTGTTGCCAAAATTTGTAACACAAAGTAAATGACAAAGGTGAAACTGACATGCCATCCATAACCTGTCTCTTGGGGATTATAAAGCAGGGGCGGGCTTCTGGTGAATGTTATGTGCTATATGGTCAGCAATAGCTAAGCATGAGAGAATAAATTAGGGCTAGAGCAACTACTTTATCTATGAATTTCCTGACTATTGTTGATTCATTTCAGAATTGTAGCACTATTTGCACATATTTCCTTTTAGAATCGGCTGCTGCCTTAACGTTACAAATTACCAAGAAAAAAAAAATATTCTTAGCAAAAATATATATATATATATATTTTAATAAAAAAATCAGGGGATGGAATCATCATTGCAAGTTTGAGTCATCCACCCACACAGGCACTCTCTAAAGGGTATCGTCAGCAGGCAAAATGTTCCCATTGTAAGAGTCTGACAAATATCACCTGAAGGGAAAATATATGCATTTTAGGTAAAGTCCCTGTGTGTGTGTGTGTGTGTGTGTGTGTTACACACACATCTCTATCTCACCCCCCCCCATCCCCCCTACACACACCAGAACAGAAGAGCAGCCATTAGAATGGAAAAAATGTCATGATAACTCAGAGCCTGGCCCAAGTCACATTAAAGTCAATCGGCACTGGACGTGAACCCTCCATGTCATTATAAAGCACAGGGACATATGATTGGACAGGACCTGCTGGGTCATCATGTCCAGTCCCCTGCTATCACAGGCAACTACCCCACAGAATCCCTTTCGTAAATTTATCAAGCTCCATCTGGAAATCAGTTAGGTTTCTTGCCCACACCGCTCCCATTGGGAGGCTGTTCCAGAGCCTCGCCCTTCTGTTGGCTGGAAACCTTTTTCTGATTTTCAGCCTCAGTTTAGTCATCCCCATTTTATACCCATTTGTTCTTGTGCCAACATTGTCCTTCAGCTTAAATAGCTCTTTGCCCTCCCTGAGATTTACTCCCTGATGTATTTAAAGCATCTTGAAGTAATAAGGTATTTCATCCAGAGATTTAGATCATATGGCCTCCACCATAAAACCTTAGCTGTGCCTGTAAGACCTTCTGTAGACTGGGGATGTGCCCCGATTACAGACAACAGGCTGGCTGAACTGGTGCAAGCTCTAGTGTAGTGAAGCCGAGGGAAGTTCCATCAGTACAAATCATGACTTTGCCTGTCCAAGCTAGACTTGCAGTAGTGGAGCTATAGTAAAGGCTGAAACTGGGGAAAGTCCCCAGTCTAGACAAGCTTAGGTCAAGTGGCCTTCAAATGAAGAGCTCTAGGACTTTCCTTGAATCAGAGCTCTTACTCAAGGATTATTTTGTTTGCATTGAAGACAAACATGCACTAAACACCTCCATTCCCAGGCTTCCACCCCTTTCATTGCCAACTCTCTGCCATTATGGAGTGGGAGCAGTACCTGCAGAAGCAATTTTAACCAGGTCACTTGTATGCTGGGCTGCTGCATACGATACAACAGCGAGTGGCTTTAGAGTATAATTGGAAAACAGCTCATGCAAAAATGAAAGGGCCTGGTTAAATGCTGTCCATATGCACTTCGAAATTAGATGTTGGCTCCCATATGCCAATAATCCAGGCAATGAAAAATTGGATGAGGATATATTGAGGCAATAGTCATGTATAAAGAGTCAAAGTTGCAGCAGGACAATAAGGCATTAGGATGATGCCGATTATACCACAAAATAAGCTCTCTTGGGAAGCAGGAACGAAACCTGTGGACCCCAATTCTCAAACTGAGGCACCTAAACTTTAGACACACATGTCTACAAATTTTGTCCATGGCTGTTAAAAATGAAGGCAGAGGTCAGGATTGCTCACTGTATAATGGGTAGCCTCAAGAAGGTCAGTTTTTAATGCATTTCAGATATGTTCTATGCCCTGCAAAGCACTAAGACCCTGATTCTGCAAAGCTCTTAAGCATGATCTTAACCGTAATCCCATCCCTATTCAGCAAATCACAAAAACAGGCACTTGAGTCCCATTGAACTGCTTAAGCATTTTGCTGCATTGGGGCCTGATTTGCTATTGGCTGCCAAGAGGACTTCATGAAAAGGACTGTTGCCTCTGAGAGATGGGAACCATAGTATTATTCCCAGAAGTTCCTCCCTGAAAATGATTCTTTTAGAATGTGCCTGTTTTGTGGCCCCTTTGCATTTGTGGCTATTTTGATCACCCTGCTGAGTTCTGGTGGCTCGAGGAGCAGTTAGAGTCTTGCTAGTCTTAAAATCAAGCTGATTGCACAGTATATTTGCAGTTGAGACTTATTGTTGCAGAGTGAGCTGCTTTTAGGTCCCCAGAGAGTGTGAAACTTAAGTACTTTGGAGAAGCAATGTACCAGCACTCAGAGGGAGGAAAATCCAAAGGGGATATGACCTGTTAGATGCTTGGTTGACACATGGACCAAAGCTGAGTGAGTCTGCCTTTTGGCCATGGAAAAAAACAGCCAGAGGAGGAGAGGGATAAAAGCGTTTGGGGGTCCAAGGACCTCTTCTGAAATGGCTAAGCATGACACAGAAGGAACTAAGCTGAAATGCTAGCCGTGCTCATGTTGCATTAAAGGCTGGTGCTCAGATTAGCAGCTTTGATGCACAGCGTTGAGGGTGATAGCAATGGAGGTTTCTCAAAAGCCCGTATTTCAGTGTGGGCTCTGGGAGCAGCCTGTTAATTAAGTGGATGAAATTGTGTAAAGTTCCTTTTCTGTTTCTTGGAATGCTTGTAAAAGAGAGGTTTATCCGTGGATTCCCCATCATGACTGATCTGGGCTGAAAATGGAATAATTTAAGTTTTAAATTGTGTTTAAATACTGTTTCATCTTTGTGGCTATAAAGCCACAGTGTCACAGATACTCCCCTGACTGGACCTTGGGTATCTCTGATGCCTGTGGGGCTTTTCTTTCCAGTTTCCCAAGTATAAACATATTTTAATTACAGTGTGCATTTCTTCAGTGCCCAGTCGCTTCAGGTTTGAAACAGCTTCCGTTTAAAAATCATAAATACCAGCACGGTGATGATAACTTCTGTATAATATTGATTATTTTATTATGAGATGCACATTTGCTCCTGAAAAAAGCCCATAGAATGAATACCCACAGGAAGAGCATACATGCACAGAGAGAGATTGTGGCTACCCATTCTGGCCTATGTTCTTATTTACTGTGGGGTTAGGTTGGAGAGTTCATTTAAATCAGACAAAGAGAGGACACAGCAGTGCACTGCATGTATAATTATCCCAATCTATTTTATCTTCTATAAAATTAATATGGAGTCTATAGATTCTGGTGTTGTTTGGGTTTGCTTGGACGTTTATACACTGGCTCAAAGACATCGGGCCTAATTCTCCATTGAGCCGCACCTTGTATAGCCATTTACACCAGTGGAAGGTAAGTGGTAAAATCTACCATTCTGATCTGGTAGCATTTTACACCTACTTTGCACGGAGCTGTAATGCAATCCGGGTGCTTCAGACAGACACACAATTACTAGACAGATCTCTCTCTCACACACACACTCACAGGGACTGTAATTCAGTTCCATAAACACAGGCCTTGAGCACTTGAGATACAGGAGCTTTTGCTAACAGGAGTAACAGCTCCCAGCCCCTCACAGGCACCCGTCAATCACTCGGCCACACAAAGCCGGTATGACACAACAGTGACCCTCGGGCTAGAAGGAAGTTGGGCTCTGTAGGGAGCCCAGCTCATATCTTCTAAGCTGTGGAGGCTGTGATGTCTCGGGGAGTGCTGTGGCCAGAAGGCCAGCCCTGTGCTATGAGGCACTAAGGACCCTCAGCAGGCAGGTGGTAAAAAGCTACAGCATGGAAATTGTGGAGCGGCACAAAGCAGCTCAGGTTTCCAGTTCTCAGATGTTTTACTGCCTAGGCCCTGGCTGGCGGTTCTGTATTTGCCCAACGTGACAGGTTGCTAAAATATTGCGGCAAACCTCACAGCGTTTGTGTATGTGGTGGGGAAAGGGGTTGCAGGTGCCTTGCGTTAGAGGGGAAAGTGCTTGCTCCTTTCCCCAGAACAACCCCTCTCTCCCGACGCCAGAATCCTTTACTGTAAGCTCATTCACCTTGGCTTACTGCCCCAGCAGTCTATTATAAAGGAAAAAATACAGTTAACACACATCACGGCCGTCTCTGAGGGGAGAGCTCTGACAGAGAGAATTAAGAAACTGACGATCAGCTGCCAACAGATGAGAATTGCTAGGGACACCATCTGGAAGATAATTAAAGAGGTTATGTTTGAGCTCTAGCTACATCACTGTAGTTATTGGTATCGGCTGGTCAGTGGGCAAGTCCTCTGAGTGTTACTAGGGTTAGTTATCCTCTGCAATGAATCTGAACAAGGATGGGGTATGGAAGGGGGCCAGTCTACTGGAGGTAGCAAGGAAGGAACCAGTATAGGATGAACATTGCTAACCCTTTGTGTACAAGACAGTTTTTAGAAAAGACCTGCAGTTTGCATGAAGCCACTTTTACATCTCTCCTCATTACTTTATTTAATCTCTTGCCTCCTAGCGTGGAGACAGGCGTGCGTGTCTCCTACTGGGAACGCATCGTTGTTACATTATCCCTCATGAGATATGCATTGTTGTGTGTGAATATTCCTCTGAATTTTTGTAAATAAACCCAGTTCATTTTTACCTGCCTGCCTTTCTTTGGAGCAGCAGTATTATAACTAGCTCTCTGCGTGGCCCAAGGATCTGTGTGCAGAGCTGCTGCCTGGCAAACTCAGATCAAGCTCTAAACATGCTTTAAAAGTCCCTTAAATTAGACAATAACACATTGATACCATTTTAATATGGACCTTTAAAATACATATGTCTAATCTAGACCATTCATTTTCCAGGTTCCATCCAGTTCCTTGTCCTAAACCCACGGTTCACCTCACAGCTGCTCTACAACATGATTCTCAGCGCATGTTGCTCTAAAAACTCACTGGGCCTAATCCTTAGTTAACAGCAAAGCCCCTTTACAGCAGTCTGGAGAACACCCACTCCACAGACAGCCTCTCAGAAGCTGTGGAGCTCACAAAAGGGAGAGTGCACTGTTCTGTGGCTATTCTCTGCTTCCCAGGCAGACCCCTGAATATGCAGGGTCAAAGGTGGCTTTAAGCTACCTGTGCTCCCTCCTGCTGTTCCTCTCCCAGGTGCAGAAGCAAGAGAATAGAGGATTGGGGCCAATGTGTTTAGCCAGCATCCAGTGCCTACATCCAGAGGCTCAGACCAAGGTGAACATTTTCTAGCATCCCTCCCGTATGTTTCAGACACTGCGTAAATTCGTTTGTGATCAGTACTGGTTGAAGTGCCTCTCCTTGCCACACAGGAGTCTGTGGGGTTTGATTCTGCTTCTGCTCCCTGGGCAGATAGGAGCTGTGGGGGGGGAGTGCTGCAGGGACACAGATTTCAGGCTGAATACACTCAGAGATGGTTAGAGGGAACAGCTGCTGAATATCCTGAAGGAGATTATTTTTTCCTTCTTACAGAACACGCCCTACTGTTGACCTTTTAAAAACTTCCCTCTTTGATCCTCCTTTGTCCCTCTCTGACCACTCTTGGTGGGCTGCTGGCTCTGTTCCTGCCAAGATAGCCCCACTGAAGCCAACTACTTGCACAAGAGGCTGTCTCCCTCCTGAGCTGCAGGTTCAATAGAGGAGGAACAGCAGCCTGGTGGGAGCAGCAGGAAGCCTGCAGAACTGAAGTATTCCGACCAGCTGACTGAAGATTCCCATTTGCACTTGGTATCTTAGAAATAGGGGACATTATGTTGCTAAGTTGCCTTGGGCAAGTCTCTTAGCCTCTCTGTGCCTCACCTTCCCCATTTGTGGCTGAATAAATCTGCATTAATACTCATCTCATTCAGGATTTGTTAATTTGGGGGGGGGATTCTCCTCTCACTTATGCCAGTTTAAATTGGGAATCACTCCACTGAAATCAATGATGCCAGACTCGTGTCACGCCCATGAAGTGTGTACAAGAAGACTCAGGCCCCCAATATGCTATGTAAGTGCTTAATCAAATGGCCTGTTCTATTTCCTGTTCTATGCCGTATCGGTTCTCATACCAACTGCCATCTGTCTCGTCGCTTAGGGCTTTCATATCTCAACCAAAGTCCTGGGGCTGCTGCAGAGTGGACTCAGGAGTTTCAGACAAGACGCAGTTAACAAAGAGGCAAAAGGAGGATGAATGTTACTAGAGTGCCCTGATGAATCTAAGCCAGAGCTAAACTGGAGCAAATGGAACCTTAATCTTGCATGATTTTGGGGCAGAATGAGATTGCATCAATTTATAAAATGCGGGAAAAGGTCCTACACGCTCAGCAGTGGTTAGGATGCATATTTCATGGGGCAATGACTTCTGTTCGGTTAGCTGTACCAAGTCAAGGGCACCTCTGCGGTACTTCTGTACTAGCAGGGTTCCTGCTCAGAATAGCATGCACTGTAGTGTATCAATTAGCCAGCGCACTTTGCCTGTTTCCCCTTCAATTAGCATTATTTTAAATAATTAATACTTGAAAGTAAACGATGCTAATGCTGAGAACTAGCTCTATCTCAGTCTGTTTCCTGGGTTGTCTGCTGTCGGGTGCCCCTTAGAGTTACAGTGATCAATGTTTTAGCCACGCTGAGTTAGCTCACTGTGTTTTTCAGCCCGTCAGGTTTAATCAAGTTGTAGCAAAACCTAAGTCAACTTCCTCAAGTCCAAAAGAGTCACCCTGCCAAACTTAGCGATGCCTATGATTAGACATCTGTTTGCCACAATGTTTAAGTGCATTTCATAAAGCCAGTCTAAAGACAGGTTTCAGAGTAGCAGCCGTGTTAGTCTGTATTCGCAAAAAGAAAAGGAGTACTTGTGGCATCTAAAGAATAGATTTTTGCCTCATTACTAATGAGATCTGGCAGCTACAGAGCAACAGACTGGGAGCCAGGACTTCTGGGTTCTTGTTCTGCACTGAGACTTTGTGAAAGTCATTAATCGCTTTGTGCTTCAGTTCACCTCATGGGAGCAATGTTTGTAAGAAGGGCAGAATAATATTTATATCCCCATTTGGGGTGGTACACGATTTCCCAGATGTAGTATTCAGAGGAAAGCCCCTTTTCGGCAAAGTGCTTAGCTTAAACATGTGTTTTTAGTGGAAAGGCTTAAGTCCTTTGCTGAAATGGGGTCGAAATGAATGGCACTGTGTGAACCTCTGGTTTGCATTTATCCCCTGAATGGAGGAGATGGGGAATCTCCAGAAATCCAGGGAAAGCTTTGCCTGTATCTTCCACACGTGATCCTTTTTAAAGAACATTTAAAAAAAAAAAGATAAAATGTCAAGGTTCATGGGAAGAGCTTCAGTTTGACTTTCAGGGCATCTGTTATGCGGCATCATAAAACATCTTCAAACCTGCTGTGTTATTGGTTAGAAGCCATCGCAGGCAACTGCTGTCCATAAGTCTGTAATGACACATTTTGATTATGATTCTCCCTCCCCCCCAGTACTATTCTCCCAAAACTCATGATAAAGTACATTTGTCTTCCTGAGGGGGCAGGGTTGTGACTCACATCTCATGATTGAGAGAGCTACGAGTCACTTAGCAAGGCATAGATCCAGAGGAGAGAAGCAAAGTACGCTATGCTCAGAAGAGTAAAACTAATGGACTGCATTGTGTCTTGTACCGTTCAGACCCATCTTTCCATTCTCCCTGCAATTACAAGGCTGTGGGAAGCATGAGACCAGCTGTTGTAAAAGCTCTGTATCCAAGTTTACCTAGCCCGGTCATGTCATTGAGAACAATGCTTCATTGAAGGCAAAGAAGGGAAAATAGAAAAACACACAGTAGCTCATCCCAAAACGAAATGAGAATAGATGTGAATGGCCAGAGCTAGGAAGCTGGGAACAACTCTGTGTTGTTTAAAAGGAAAGGGGCTTTCTTTTTTCACTGTTTTCAGAGTAGGGTGAATGCACAGTAATATACAGTGCAACCCACATGGGGAATCCAGCTCCTATCCTGTGCAGCCCCTGAAACACACTCCTTCCTGGTAATTTTGTCAGATTATTTGCAAAACATTCAGGAAAGGGGAAGAGGAGAGGGGTGGAAAATTGGTGGCAGGGTTGTGGCTGGGATAGCTTTAAAGACAGGGGAGAAAGAATAGTGGGGAAGCGGAGAATCATCTGTGAGAGGGAAGCAGGATTCTCTGTGGTGGAGTGGGCAAGTTTCTTGGGGGCAGATTGGAAGAGCAAAGCAGGAACAGAATAGCCGGGTGCGGAGGGGTGATATTAGAGTCAGAGCTGGGATGGGGAAGCAGGGAATATTGGGGGGAGAGATTTGGGAGCCAGGGCAAGCTGGACAGACTTCTGGAGGACACAGGCGAGGGAGCAGGTGGTTGGTAGCTGGCTAGGTGTGATGTCTGGGTACTCATGTTCCATCCTACAGGCCCCCCCGAGCAAGATGAGCTGGCAGCCAGGACTGTGGGCAGCAGTTGTTGGCTTGTGTAGGATTGCTGGTGCATCCAACTGTCAGACAGATGGTGGGGCAGAAACCCATCTGGGAAGAAGCTTTTCCTGGCCTTGGCTGGCTTCTGAAACATCCAAGAGTATTAAATGAAAACTTTGAATTCAAAGTTTGCTTCTGCATGCCCATGAGTCCCGAAGAGGTACAATTAACCCTATGGCTAATATATCACTGGGTGGGTATATGGCTCCCTCCATGTGACAATTTCAAGTACTTGACAAACATCAATCATCCAAACAAAATAGCAGACCTGTGTGCCAGGCAAGTATCCTCGTCATCATTTCACAGAGAGGGACACAGAGAGTTTGAGCACCTTGCCTAGTCACACCGCACAGGAGAGGCAAAATTGGGACTAGAACCCAGAACTCTGTGTTTGGTTATAACAGGTTTTACTGTGCATGCTTGGGTTAAGGTATTTGTCATCTGTACTAGCCCGGTGGTGTAACAGTGCTGTGGGGCACTGGGTTCATCACTTGCCTCATTTCACTTCAAAGGTGGCACAGGGTCAGTGGGAGAAGCAATTTCTGTATGTGTATATATATGAATACATATGAATTTTCCATGCCAGCGCTATTGATGTCAGAGGGAGTCTAGAAGTGGAACAGGTGCAAGGTCTGCAGTGCTGATCAAAAGGAGAATCATCTCGGTAGTATGTGAAGTGCTTTGTGATGGTTTGCCATTCGTAATGCTATTACATTGTAGGATGAGTGGGCCAAATTCACTGAAGTTAGTGGGATGACACCATGAATTTGGCCCAGGGCTATTCTGCCTCTGAGTGAAATTAAAATGAGTTAAAAATGACATTTCTTTTTGCATCCAAAGGTAGGTTAAAGCACGTGTCTGTGATGCATGTAGGTGTTGCTGTTACACTCAGTCTTCCAAGTTCTTTTTCTTAGTATGTGAGCAAATGTTCAATTTTGGGAAGACAAGTGGTGTAAGTTTTGTTATACAGAATTCGGTATGGGGGGACTGTGACATTGAGCCCCATATTCTTCATAGCGATATTAGTATGATATAATTATATCATAATTATGATGTGTTTTATGGAAGATAAGGCATGTAAGGTGTCATTGGAAAGGTTATGGTTTGCTGAATATGATTATCCTATTTGTATGCATATATAATTTTTTTTATCCGAAGTTATGAGTATTGACTATATATTATTCACATGTAGCTATCCCTGGGCAAAGCCCACTAGGCAAAATGCTCTCAGTCTAGATGGCTCGCTGGGAAGGGCCCATTCAGGTTAATGAGCCATTAGGAAGAAATAATAGGCCTTAGGAGAAGCTCATCTCCCACTTGGTGAGCCTTCCTGTGAACGCTCCAAACAGTCAGTAGGGGATGGCTGTTGTGACTTTACAGGGACATGTGACCATGTCACCTGGTGCTGGATTCCATCTTGAGATGTCAGAATTTTTCCACTGACTGGCATGCAAAAACAGCTGTGAAACAAAGGGTTCCTGCAATATGCAAAACCTATATAAAGACAGGGGAGTAACATCATCTGGGTTCTTCACTGACTCCCCACCCACGGAGGCGCCTAGAAACACCTGAGGAAAAAAGACTGAACTGGGGGAAGTGCTGGATGCAGGCGAAAAGGATTTTTAGCCTGTGAATGGAACACCTGGGGATTCCAAGCTACAAACAAGTGCAGCTTGCCTCTTAAGAATCTGCTTGTATCATCACTTAGGATGAGAATCTGCCATCCATATTGTGGCAAAATACCTTGTTCGCCGCAGTAGGCTCAGTCCTTTTTAACCTTGGAGACTCAGGATTGGGACAAGGTGTATCCTTATAGGTGGCCCAGGGTCCTGCTACTCCTTTCCTCAGTCAGTCCCTTGTGCTTATTTTCCTTTCCTTCTGGGGAGCGAGTGCAGCCTCCCTACTGGGAAGGTTTGGTGTCTTGCTGCAAGCAGCCTACTGGCAGCTTTCCTGCTCCTCTCACTCCCTCACTCTCCCCCTCCTACCATCCAGGAGAGGGTTTAAAAAGGTCCCAAGTAGTTGGAGTCAGCTGAACCTAATTGGTTCCCTAGCAACCCCTTTTCCAGCTGAACCTTATTGCCCCCTGGTTCTCTCTCCTCAGTGGATAGGAGGGGCCTTTTAAACCCCTAGGACTAATTACTACCCCCCTTTTTGTAGCTGTTTGTCCTGGGTTTACCACATATCCCCCCTCCTCCCCCCCGCTCAACACTGTGCGGTTGGGCTACTTGGGTCGGCAAACAGTGCACTCTTGACAGGCCATCCGCATTGCCATGTTGGATTCCAGACCTATGTTGTACTCTGAAGTGGAAGGGTTGAAGCGACAGGAACCATCTCGTCACTCTGGCATTTTTGTCTCTATTTTGGTGCATCCACTCCAGAGGAGCATGGTCCGTGACAAGGGTAAACCTCCATCCCAGTAGATAGTAGTGGAGGCTTTCTACAGCCCATTTTACCTCCAGGCATTCTTTTTCGACAACGGCGTATTTCCGTTCCCTAGACAGGAGCTTCCTACTGAAGAAGAAGACAGGGTGTTCGTCATCCCCGACCATTTGTGAAAGTACTGCCCCCAACCCTACATCAGAGGCGTCAGTTTGTAGGATAAACTCCTTTCCCCAGTCTGGGGCCACGAGTATGGGGTCAGTGCAGAGGGCCGTCTGTAGATCTGAAAAAGCATCTTCAGCTGCGGTCGTCCATCTTACTATGTCTGGGCCCCAAGCTTTTGTCAGGTCCATTAATGGGCATGCCCTGGTGGCAAAGTGGGGAATGAACCGTCTGTAGTACCCCACTCGTCCCAGGAATGCCCTGACCTGTTTTTTTCGGAGTCGTCGGGGCCACTTCTGTATAGCTTCTAACTTGTTGAGTTGGGCCCTCCCCACTATATACCCGAGATATTTGGCTTCAACTAGCCTGAGCGAACACTTGGAGGGGTTTGCCGTCAGCCCCACCTTCCTCAGGGTATCCAGCACTGCCTCCACCTTCTCCAAGTGTGTCGCCCAGTCGGGGCTATATGTGATAGGCTGCTGCGTACTTGCCATGTGGTCGCAACAGTTTGTCCATGAGCCTTTGGAAAGTAGCGGGCGCCCCATACAACCCAAAGGGGAGGATGGTGTACTGATATAGTCCCTCTGGAGTTGCAAAGGCTGTCTTCTCTTTGTTGGCCTTGGCCGGGGGATCTGCTAATAGCCCTTGGTCAGGTCATGGGTAGACATAAACCGTGCTTTTCCCAATCTGTCAATTAGCTCATCTATCCAGGGTACAGGGTACGCATCAAACTGGGACACCTCATTCAGGTTTCGGAAGTCGTTGCAGAACCTCACGCTGCCATCCGGCTTAGGCACTAAAACCGCTGGGCTTGACCATTGGCTCTGAGATTCTTCAGTGACTCCTAAGGCCAGCATTTTCCTGACCTCTGTCCTGATCTCCTCTCTTTTGGCCTCCGAGATCCGGTATGGCTTGACATTCACCTTCACTCCAGGCTCTGTGAGGATGTGATGGTGAACCTCAGTAGTCCTGCCTGGCTTTTCTGAGGACACATCCTGGTTGCGTTTAATCAGGCTGATCACTTCAGATCGTTGCTCCGGAGTCAACTCCGGGGATATTCCCACTCGGTCGGGCTGGTCGCTTTTAGGGGATGGTGCCCCTAGCGCAACCACATGCGCTTCTCTATCCTGTCATGGCTTCAGCAGGTTTATATGGTAGTTCTGCTCCAGCTTCCGGCGACCCGGCTGTCGGATCTTATAGTCGACTTCTCCTATGGCTTCTATTATCTCATATGGCCCCTGCCACCCGGCCAGGAGCTTGCTGTCTGCCGTGGGTATGAGCACCATTACCAGGTCTCCCACCTGGAACTTCCGGGTCGTTGCTTGGCGATTGTAGTATGTCCGTTGGGCCCCTTGGGCCTTCTCCAGATGTTCGCGCACAAGGGGGGTGACTTGGGCTATCCTGTCTTTCATTTGCAATACATGTTCAATGATGATTCTCCCAGTGTTTGGCTGTTCTTCCCAGCCCTCTTTGGCCATGTCCAATATGCCCCTGGGGTGGCAACCATATAACAGCTCGAATGGGGAGAATCCAGTGGAAGCTTGGGAAACCTTTCATACAGCAAACAGCAAGTAAGGCAGCAGGGCATCCCAGTCTTTCCTGTTGCGACTAACCACTTTCCATAGCATGTTCTTCAATGTTCTACTGAAACATTTGACAAGACCATCAGTCTGTGGATGATAGACTGACGTCCTGAGGGTCCGTATATGGAGCATTGCACATAGGTCCTTCATTAACTTAGACACAAAGGGGGTCCCTTGGTCCGTCAGGATCTCTTTAGGTATCCCTACTCTGGAAAAAATCTGAACTAATTCTTTGGCTATGGTCTTGGACATGGTGTTCCGTAGGGGTACGGCCTCGGGATATCGGGATAGTACTACCAGAATGTACTGATGACCCCAGGCTGACTTCTCCAGTGGCCCTGCTAGATCCATAGCTATTCGCTCAAATGGGATTTCAATAATTGGTAGAGGTAACAAAGGGGCCTTAGGTGTTGTCGGGGCCCATGTAACTGACATTCTGGACAGGAGGTACAATATCGCTGGACAGCTGCATAAATGCCGGGCCAAAAAAACCTCTGTAGAATCCAATCAAGGGTCTTATCTACCCCTAGATGCCCCCCAAACAGATGGCTGTGGGCCAGAACCATCACGCCCCTCTGATGCTTCTGTGGGACCAAGAGTTGTTCTACGACTTGCTCTTGGACCCGGACTACTCTGTATAGCAGATCACCCTTAATCACATAATATGGCCCTGGGCCCTTGACTCTCCCCTCCACGGGGACCCCATTTACCTCGACTACTTCTTTACGAATATTGCTGTATATTGGATCATTGGCCTGATCCCGACCAAAATTCCCAAGTGAGGTCCCCATTTGTCCAAACTCAGGGGGATCTACCTCTGTCTCCTCCTCGGGGAAAACCCCTGGGGAACAAGGTCCGGCTATTGAGTCATTGATCTCCTGCCCTGCCCCGCTGTCCGTTGAGCTACCTCTTTCCCCTACAAGCGTAGATTTCTGGTACTGGGTCAAGATCCTCATTCCCCTCCTTTTATCCGCCCTCTGAGTCTTCCAGGGCTTTCCTGGCGGGGAGAACAAATCCTGGCCAAATTCATGGAAGCCGGGTGGGGGTTATCTATCTGGGCCACCCCCTAGGTCCAGGGTTCATTATTTTCTTCCACCTTCTCCCCAGGGAGTAAGCTATCAAACCCCGTGAAGTCTCGTCCGATAAGGGGAGTTTCGGAACTACTCCCACCGTCACCTTAGTGGGGTTTCCGAGAACTTCTATTTTTACGGGGATGGTCGGGTACTAACTGACATCCCCATGCACACAAGATATTCCAGAGCATTTGGCCTGGGATAGTTGGTCCTGCCTGACCAGCTTTCCCGAGACCAGCGTGATTGCACTTCCCGAGTCTACTAACGCGGTGGTCTCTATACCATTCATCTTAACGGGTCTAGTGTATCTATGAGGGACCATCGCAACCCCTACTAGACTTATTAGATCACATGGTCCTCGTATATCTCCCAGTTCACATTGCGTGGGCTCTTCTAGATTTGGGCATTGGGCAGCGATATGCCCCAGTTCGCCACATGCATAACATCGGTACCCTGCTCGGGGCAGCCCCTGATTTTTCAGGCTACTGGGCTTTATCCCCTGAGCCTTTCTCCCCCCAGCCTCAAGTCTCTCTGGGACCTCTGGCTGCTCTTGGGCCTCCTTCCTCCCCTCCATAGTCCGGCCTGGTGTTAGGGCAAACTGGGGCCTCGGCGCAGAGACTTGTCTCTGATTCTGGCGCCTTCCTTCCCCGGTGGTCCGCGAAAGTTCTTGGGCTGCTACGTGTCTCTCTATGAGGGCAACCAGTTCATCATAGGAGGAGGGATCATTTTGGTGGACCCCCACCCCCGTATGTCTTGTGTCAAGCCCCTCATGTACCTGTCCAACACGAGGATTTCCATTATCTTCTCCGGCCCATGGGTCTCAGGGCGGAGCCACTTCCGGGCGAGGTGGATTAAATCAAATAGCTGGGACCTCGGCAGTTTGCTGTCCTGGTATTTCCACTCATGGAAGCGCTGGGCCCGTATGGCTGACGTCACCCCTGACCTTGCCAGGATTTCTGCCTTCAGCTGGGGGTAATCCATAGCTGTCTCTGTGGTCATGTCGAAATAGGCCTTCTGGGGCTCCCCACACAGAAATGGAGCCAGGATACCTGCCCACTGGTCTTGAGGCCAGGCCTCCCCCAGTGCCGTCCTCTCGAAGGCGAGGAGATATGCCTCTATATCGTCATCCGTAGTCATCTTCTGTAAATAGTTGCTTGCCTGCAGCAGCCGGATCCCCTGGGGCCCGTGCATCAGCGTGGTCAGGGCTTTTAACTGGTTCACTACTTCATTCAGGATGGCTCGATCTTGGGCCGCCTGGTTCATTAGTAGTTGGTTTGTCTCCTGTTGGACGCGTACTGACTCTTGCTGGGCAAGCATCTGCACCCTGGTAGCCTCTTGTTGGGCCGCAGTGGCCTGTACCAATGCCTTCACTACATCCTCCATTTTTTTTTTATTTACCCTGCCCTGAGATGGCTTGCCACAGAGCCTTGCTCACTCACCACATCCCACTTTTGACACCACGTGTGGCAAAATACCTTGTTCGCCTCAGTAAGCTCAGTCCTTTTTAGCCTTGGAGACTCAGGATTGGGGCAAGGCGAATCCTTGTAGGTGGCACAGGGTCCTGCTACTCCTCTTGTGCTTATTTTCCTTCCCTTCTGGGGAGCAAGTGCAGTCTCCCTAATGGGAAGATTTGGTGTCTTGCTGCAAGCAGCCTACTGGCAGTTTCCCTGCTCCTCTCACTCCCTCGCTCTGCCGCTCCTACCACCCAGGAGAGGGTTTAAAAAGGTCCCAAGTAGTTGGAGTCAGCTGAACCTAATTGGTTCCCTAGCAACCCCTTTTCCAGCTGAACCTTATTGCCCCCTGGTTCTCTCTCCTCAGTAGATAGGAGGGGCCTTTTAAACCCATGGGACTAATTACTACCCCCCTTTTGTAGCTGTTTGTCCTGGGTTTACCACAATATCTAGTATATTAAGCTTAGTTCGCATTTTTGTTGATTTATTAGGTAATCTGCTTTGATCTGTTTGCTATCCCTTACCATCACTTAAAATCTATCTTTTATAGTTATTAATCTTGTTTTTACTTCATCTAAAACCAGTGTGTGGGAATCATAACTCAGGGGAGAAAGCTGTTGCATATTCCTCTCCACATTGCGGGAGGGGGTGAATTTTATGAGCTTATGCTGTACAGTTCCCTGTGCAGCGCAAGACAGTATAATTTTGGGTTTATACTTCAGAGGGGGTGTGTGCCTTAGGAGCTGGGAGGTGCCCTAGCTGAGGCCTTCCCATGTAGGGGCTGGTTAAAGATCTTGCCTGCATGTAACTGCAGCTGGGTGTGTTCCTAACTGTATGTATGCTGGTGAAAGTGCAGGCTAGAGAAGGCTTTGCAGCTTGTCACAGCAGTACAGTGTAAAAGGGAGCCCCGACTGGTGCATCAGGGTGGCTCAGTGGCACCCCAGTTCCAGGTGGCACCCTGGGGAGGAACTCATCACAGGGAGCTGCATGAAAAAACGGAGAGTTTGATCTCTCTCTCTCGGCCTCTGATTCAAATCAAATATTTCCTAGGAACCAGTCATTGGTTCTGGGCAGAGATTCCTGAAAGAAGAATTTGCCTGTGTGCTGTATGTGACCACCTCTGATCCAGGACTGATGTGTGTAGGTAAATAAAACAAGCTATACTCGGAATATAACCAGACTCCAGGTCACTGATTTCTCTTTCACTGGGGATCTTGACCTGCAAGGCCCCTGGCATCTGCAGCCAGTCAGCTGAAGGGCAACTAGAAGTAGAACCAAAAAGCTGATGAGAATTGGAATGAATGTTCACGTACACTTTTTTTGCAGTACTTACCTGGGTGTAAAGTATAAAGTGTTCAGTACAGAGACTGTGTCTTCCTATATGTGTAAACAGCCCCCTGGCATGTTGTAGGAACAAATAATACAAATAGTAAAGATAGAATAACTAAAGCAGATATTTTATCATTGTATATTTTCCAGTCTTCAGTAATACAGTGCTATGATCAGTCTTAATGTTTCACATCTTTTCTTCAGTTTGCTGAGAAATACGTAAAAACTAAAATAACCCCTCGGTCGTAAAAAGACATCCAGGCTCAGTTTCTCAAATTCACATCTTTATAATGTCATTTAGGGGAAGCAGTGCCTCTCCGTGATAAGTCATTAGAACACAAACATGTCAGCAACATTTGGAACAGGGCATTTCTAATTACTAATGAGATTATTTGTTTGGGCAATTATCTACAGAAATTGGGAAAGACCGATCTCATTACCTTTCTTTCATCTAAATCTAATGCATAGCCAAAGGGTTCCTTGAATAGGTTTGAATGGAGAGGGGGGAAATAACTGTTTTAACTAGCTAGTAATTGGTATTTTCCCCCTACAGTTGAATCAGTTGGGTGTAGTTTTTCTTTAACAGTTCTTAATGTGGAGGTGGCATCCTCTGTGCTCTGCAGGTACAGCTAAGTTTCTGCCTTTGAAAGGTGAACTTGCTTTTCTAAAAGCATGTGATGGGTAAAATGCCTGTCACAAGAACTTAAATTTTATCTCTGACAGCTGCGGAGGAAAGTAAACTTTCAGTTCAGTGCTGGTCGCAGGAGAGATGGAAAAATATCGACAGAGCTGAGGGACATAGCAGCAACAATAATCTTTCCCTATCTGGCTTCCTAAGATTGTAGCTTTCAACAAATTTGATTTTTCCCTTCCATAAAGCTGCATTGATTGCCTTACTTATTGCTTTATAAAAATAATAGATGTAATGACAACACTAGTTGGCTAGTCTGCAGATATTGAATTTAGTACCTCTGAGTCGAAAAGCACAGCCCCCTGCTACCTGTGCTAAAGAAACAAATCCATTAGCATGAGGGCACTAGCAGACTCATAAAAAGAGCTGGCTGGAAAACACGAGAGGAAAACGCTGATTCATTAAACCAGAAATGCTGAGCAAAAATACCTCCGATTTAATTAATTTTCGGTGAAGGAAAGGCAGGTTTGCATGGGAAACCTGCCAGCTCTCTGGGCTACGGGGGAGCCCAGGTTTTCAGGGTCTGCCACTCTGGGGTAGGCAGCCATGCCAGGGCTTCCAGACTCTCAGCCATATTGCTGGGAACCTGAAAGCCCTGGGAGCCCCAGCTCTAACCAAGGATTGGCTCCTGGGGAGCAGGAAGCCTAGAAGCCCTGCCATGGAGCCTGGCTCCCAGGGTCTGGGGCAGCCCCTCCACATGCGGACTGCCCTGGGCTGGGAGCCCCAGGACTTCCAAACTCCTGTGCCAGCTGGTGGCTGTGAGAAGAATGTCAGTTTCATTCAGCAGCAGTCAGGTTCCTGGGGAACAGATTTTCTTTAGGAAACACCATGTGTTGATATTTCCAAGATGAATTTTTTTTTCAGGATTTCTGGTTTGTGGAAAATTTCAAAAAAGTGAAATTCCCTGCAGAGATCCTACATTTTGGCCAGCTCTACTCATAAACCTTTTTATCCTAGTCCACCCACTAGAAGGTAAGTAACAGCAACAGTAGGGTTAGTGTGGGCTACAGAAAAGAAGTAGTTGTCTGCAGACAAGTTGCATTTACAATGTGTATTCTCTACACAGCACAGCAATCATGATGGAGATGCTTTATCCTGCTTTGTTTAGCTTTTGGGTAACCTCTTTCCAGTGTCTGACTGTTTACAGGCTTAAATGGTCTCCTGTTTAACTGCTCCTAAAGTTACCAGAATGAAAAAGTTATTACCTACATAATGTACAAAACAGATGTAAAGCTTGAATTACAGGTCCTTGTCACTGGGCCCGGCAATGAAATGTTCACATGGTGCGTGCTGTCATTAATAGCAATACTTTACACACATTACTTTAATCTTCACCAGGCCCCCAAAGTAATTAGCGTTGTTGCCTCCAGAGAGCTTTTAAAATGACTTGGCCAGAACTCACTAGTTCCTGGCTACCGGTCCTGGGCTCCAATCACTAAACTTTATTGCCTCCTGGGCACATAGTTGCCACATGGGAGTACATCTGAGTTGGATTTCTGCTTCATTGGATTCTATTTAACTTATAAGCAAGGGGGGCACAGTCTGAGGGTACTCCAACAGCTAATTAACCATACAACGAAGAGGCCAGTCTGCCTGACCAACGGCCTGTCTCCGTTCCTTATCTTCATGGAGAAGGGGTGTTGTGTAATCACTGGCTATAGTTTATGCACACCGGGACTGATTAAAAGTCCATTGAAATCAATAGGCGTCTTCCCGCTGACGTCAGTGGGCTTTGGATCAAACCCATTATGAAAGATAGAAAGCAGTCAAATTGGGCAAAACTCTGACCACTAGCCTGTGCACCTCTGATTACTTGTGGTATAAATCAGGCTAGTATGTGGTCCATTGTTTCTGCCTGTATAGTATAAGCATAGAAACTATCTGCCTAATAACTTTTCTCAGTACTGTAATCCACTGGTTCAGTTTACATTACATGTCCCATTCTTGTGTCTGGTCCAGAATCAGAGGATAAGAGCCTATTACTGCTTCCAGCTAATGGAATTACTCCTTTAGTTTGAATAGCAGAGTCCTACGCTTCTAGACCTGATTCAGGAAGGCATTTGCGCATCCTCTTAAGTGATGTCTGGATCAGGACTTTAGTACTGATAAAGCATGGTGGGGAGCAGGACAATAGCTTGATAGGTTTTATTGTCTCTTTCTTTGTGGTTTTTATTTTGCGGTAGTTTCTGTGTGCTCATGTACCTATCTCGCCTTTTATAAAGAATAGATAAAAACAAACAAACCAACCAGTAGAAGTAGAAAGCTGTGAGACCAGATGAGAATATTTCTTGTGGGAGGGAAGCACTTATTGACAACTCCCATGTTCAAAGCTGGCCATGTGCCTTTCTGCTTTTCTACAACAAAAGCTGGTGTTGGTGTTGGTAAGCTCTTTACCGTACCTCCTCATGGCTACCGCGTGCAGTAGTCACCAGTCATTTTCTTTCAGTTGCATTGATAAGACTAACTTTGCTCCTTAGGAGGAGGAGATGAGATCGATACCAATTCAGAAATAAAGTGTATTAGATAAATGCTGTCCCATTTGTGCAGTGGTCCCATCGTTAACCCTTTCGAACAAGTGGCTGTTGAGATTTTTTGTCCACATTTGAAAAACAAATTTAAACCTGATAGTGGCAAAGCTTTGGCTTTCTTTTTAATTATTCATTGACACTAAAGGCTTTGTGGCTGTTGACATGGCACAGAAGGAGAAGCTTTGATGTCTAAAACTGATGACTTAGTATTGTACAGGGTTTTTATTTTCCTCCCTAAAGTTTCCCCTGTTCTTGGCTAATAATAACAGCAGCCCCATGTTGTTGTTTCGGGGTCATCCTCTCTGTGTATTCCAAATCCCTCTTGACTTCCAAAGGGATTTTGAGTGTCTAAGAACTACAGGATTGGGCCCCTATGATATATATATAATATTTATTTTGAGTCTTGGCACATAAAAAGCTTTTGGGCCAACTTTAAGCTTTTTGAGTTCAGGGCTTTGTGTTCCTCTAGCAATGACTGGCAACATCACTAGCACCCAGTCAGAGCATTTCCATGTTACTTCATGAGATAAGGCTGCAGAGAAACACTGAATCTACTTGCCCAGATGATGGAGGCACTGATTCCAGCCAGTTAGCTTTAGAATGAGTTTGTTGTTTTAAAAGTCCAAATGCACATTCTGAAAAGGTAAAATTCTGACCCCATTGATTTCAATACCAAAACTGCCATTGATGTTAATGGGACCAGGATCTGGCCCTTAGTCATTTGAGATTTAAATAGTTGGCTAATCTTCTTAGCTTTGCTTCATTTGTAAAGAAACGCTTTTTAGTACACATGGGAATTAATCAAAATTTCAACTCCTTGAACTCTGAGGAAGTTTGGATTCAAATGCTGTAACTAAGTTCTGCAGCAGGGTGAATCAAAACCCCAGATCAGAATACGCCCACATAGGGAAGTTTGGCACAGCTCAGATCCATCTCTGCCTTTCGGTTCCCATTTTAGTTTCTTGGTCTGATATGAATGTGTCAGAGCATTTTTCCATAGTAACTTTATTTTCATAAACTGGAAGCTCTGACTTTGACAGGTCTTTTGACAGTGATGGTAGAGAGAGAACGTATCCAAATGTGTGCTGAAATATACAACGCTCCTGGACAGTTGGATTAATATATATTTTAATACACTGCCCGCTTACCAGACAGTTGGGAAGGCAGGATGAAGATGGACATATGCAAACAAATTCAAAACAAACGTTGGGAAATTTGACCTGGGGTCAGCAATAACTTGGTTGAATTGTCTTCGTGTCTGCAAACATATGAATTGTTCTCTATCTGAGGTGGCTGTGTGCCAATGCTGTTTGAGCGTGAATGGTGCTTGCCAAGAAAAGTCTGAGTGCTATATAAAAGAATTACAATATATTTGTGTATACTATATCTAAATAGTTAATATAAGGAGCACCATTTGCTGGCAGATAAGAATATGCATCCAGCTTTTAACAAAACAAAGTCAGTCACATGGTATTTTACAATATGGCCACCAGCCTCATCATTTTTGCCAATGAACATGTGCAAACCTGTGAAAGAGTGTGAATTATCACGCCTAAGGCTTTCTTAGAGGCTTACATTGAGATTTGACTATGGGCAAAATGGGTTGCTCTCAGAGGTGAAAGTAAGCCGGTATACCCTGGTACGGTGTACCGGCAAGAGCCCGTGCACCGTACCAGGGCGGATCGGCTTCCCCAGGCAGCAATTTGAAGGGCCTGGGGCTCCCAGAAGCACCCCGGGCCCTTTAAATTGCTGCCAGAGCCCTGCTGCCAGAGCCCTGGGGAAGCGGCGGTGGGGCTCGGGCGGTGATTTAAAGGGCCCGGGGCTCCTGCCGCAGCTACCGACATGGGCCCTTTAAATAGGCGCTGGAGCGGCAGCAGGGCTCCGGGGGCAATTTAAAGAGTCCGGGGCTCCGGAAGCCGCTACTGCCCCAGGTCCTTTAAATCATCCCTGGAGCCTGCCAGAGCCCTGGGGTAGCGGCGGCGGGGCTCTGGTGGCTATTTAAAGGGCCCGGGGTGGTAAGGGAAGCCTGAGCCCCAGGCCCTTTAAATCACCGCCGGAGCCCCGCCGCCGCTACCCCCGGGCTCCGGCAGCAGGGCTCTGGGGATGATTTAAAGGGCCCGGGGCTCCCAGCTGCTGCTACCACAGTCCCAGTCCAGGGCCCTTTAAATCTTGATTTAAAGGGCCCGGGGATGTAAAGGTCCCGCCTCTTCCGGTTGAGGCCCCGTCCCCTCCTAAGGATTCCGGAGTACCGGTAAGTCCTTTAAGTTACTTTCACCCTTGGTTGCTCTGAACATTGGGTCTTTTTGAAATACATGGTAAGAAAACCCATGTGTTTCTTTAGCAACTGACCCTGTCTCCAGTCCCACTTTTCATACTACATGTGAATTGGTTCTGTCAAACGAAAACTGGGAACCACTTTTGAAACAAACTTTGGATGCGTTTAGTCAAATTTGTCTGATAACAGCTTTGAAATTCTCTGCCCTGCCCATGCTTTCCAGTAATGAGATGTTTTTCCTGTGCCTTAATCTTAGGCCCCAGTTCTGCTCCCACTGATACTACTAGCAAAACTGTTAACGGGGAACAGGATTGGGCCCCAAATTCCCAGCAGTCTAATGCAGAAAAAGTCAAAATGGCAACCTTCAGTGGTAGAAGCACTGCTCATGTTCAGACACAGTGACAAGTACTTCTAAAGACTATTTTGAAAATGTATTTAAGTATATCTAGGTATGCTAGAGTAATAAATACTTGGCTTTCTCTGCAGTGTCCCTTTTAATTGTGGTGAGGCAGCCAGACAAAAACAGGAGGAAGACAAAAGGAGGACTTGTGGCACCTTAGAGACTAACCAATTTATTTGAGCATAAGCTTTCGTGAGCTACAGCTCACTTCATCGGATGCATGTAGGAACTGGCAGCAATAGAAGATTATTTATAAGAAAGCTTAAAATTCTGTACACATGTCCTAAGGGCTTGTTTGCACGGTAAGGTAATATACTCTACATGGGTGTGATTTCTAAAGCATACTAACGTTGCCCATTAATTGGTCCCTGTAGATCTGCACAGATTCCCCAGTGCACTTTTAACACTGTTTCAAATAACACTACATTAAAGCACACCAGCAGGGTCTATTCAAATTATTGCACAGCACCTTAGTGTGCTTTAGAAATCACACCCCGGTAGAGCGCATTACCCTCCCGTGTATACAAGCCCCAAGTCACTTTTTTTTTTTTTGCCATGAACCTAAAACATCCTGTTCTCTCTACATATTGTGGGTCATGACTGTAAAGCTTTCCAACAAGATGAATCTGAGCAGAGTTGTACGGTCAGCCAAAGTTTAAGGAATCTGATCATTTCACCAACGGGTCTAACCAATAAAGAGACTGGGTGCAAATAGGAATTTAATACTTCATTTGTCTAAACACAGATTGATATTTTATCAATTGATATTTTAGGAGGAAAGGGTTAAATACTCCAATGGCACCATAAACTACTTTGCCATCATATAATATATTTATAAAATATGGTGCCAGGGTATTTTTAAAAGAAGCCTGGTGTTACAGTATGTTGATTGTTTTGCACAATTTACAGCAAAAGGCATAAAATATTTGTCTCGTTCGTGTGTGTATGCCCCAAACATTGAGAAATAAGGACATTCCATCTCTGGTACATGTTTATGAACATGAACTTTCAACAACTGTGTAGGTTCAGAAATTAGTTTTTGATGTTGATAAAAACAGTGAAAGCTTTGCAGAGACCAAATTTGTCACCCACAGTAGTTAATTTGCACTAACTTTGATGCAGAGTTTAATTTAGATTGATGAGAGAGGAATTTTGTTATGACTATAAAAATCCATTAATTACAGATCCTGTCTTAATTATGAATGGCTTTATTTTAAAGTGAGGTTTGCAACCGAAATTAAGCCTTGAAGCAGTTCAATCAATACAAACATCAATTAGACCTGACTTTGTACTCCAATTAGTTTCTAGAGCTTTTAAATGAAGTGTACAAAGCATATTGCTTTGTAGACATCTTTTAGACATACGCAAGGATCAGGAGGTCTTTGCCATTTCATTAACAGCCTCCTCACAACAAGCATGGATGGAATATCAAACAGGATGTTGGCCTATCAAAGAAGCTTATGGAGTGAACTATTTAAAAGGCAGAATGTGTGGCAGATCTAGTGGGAAGTTAGATGCTCTTAAAGATATTAAATTAATAAGTATTATTTGTCTTACCAATGCACCGAGAAGCCATAAGCAAGACTGGGGTCCCATTGTCCCATCTTAGTGTTCTGTGTTCCAACACCACCTAGCACAACAGGATCTTAGTCCAGGAGTAGGGGTCCCAGATGCTACTGCAATGCAAATAACCAATAGTAATAATAGGGAGTGTATGAATAAGAGATTAAGAGCCGATAGCTTAAGTAGACGAGAAAGACAAAGGACGGAAGGGGAAATCGAGAGAAATCATGCATGTCCAAGGAGGGAAGTGATTTACCTAAGATCACGTTGCAAGTGAGTGGCAGAACCAAGGACAGAACTCAGGTCTTATGAATCCCAGTCCAGCCTCTCGAGCCGGTTTTATCTAGCCTCAAGTGAATAATAAAAATAAATATATTGCACTTTTATAGCACATTTTGTCTCAGGTCCCAAAGCTTTGTATAAAAAATATATTTAACCTCACAAAGCCCCTGTGAGGTAGGTCAATATTACTGTCCCTCCAACTGTAAAGATAGGTGAGCTGAGACACGGAGAGATTAACATGTGGCACTGCTCTGAGCTGTGACTATCTTAAAATGGCATCTTCCTCTGAGCAGATTGGGTCACCTTGCATATCCGGAGTCATATCTGCTAACTTGAGGGACAAAAATATATTTTAGCTGTTGCTTAAGTCTGAAGAGCCAATTGAGCTACGACGAAGTGGTTGGTTTCCACTCCTGCTTATGCATGGTCACCCAAATGTCTGACTTGAATTCCAGTCACTATTAACTGTGGAGGCCATTGACTGTGATGGATTTGCTTGAGAGTCACCATAAGCATAAAAGGAGCTGCAGAGCTTTTATGCAGCATTGTTTTATTTATTTAACTCAAAGCGTCACTGCTACATAAGTTTCCCAGACCTGAAGAACTCTGTGTAAACTCAAAAGCTTGTGTCTCTCCCCAGCAGAAGTGAATCCAATAAAAGATGGATTGCCTCACTCACCTTGTCTCTGCAGAGCTGTTTCTTCTTATTGAAGGCCATGCACGGAGGAAGCAAGAACTCAGTTTGACTCCCAGAACACAGGTTATAAGTTTGGAGTGTTATAAAAGGCAGAAATAACATAGTGTTTCTTCTAAACTGATCACATTTGATCTGGAAGTCACTAGCAAATGAGAAGCCTGGATTTCTACAATGCCATTTATGGAGAGTAGAATGCGCACTTTAAGGGATGTTAGTGCCAGGTCTTACAGATAACTTAAGCCCTTACTTGGGCGTTGTGTAATCCCTCTTTACAAGGGATGAGATTTGGCCCAACTGTCTTGCCAGTGCAGGTCATATGGGTAGTCTGTGGGGCTTAGGTTAGAACTCAGGTGGCCAATGTGTGTGTTCTACCTCATCTCTATTTAAACTGGATGCTCCATTAAAACCAAGCTCTCATTTGGATAATTGGTGGAACTTGACCTTCAGTTGGTAACTTGGCCAACCAGAAAACAAAGAGAGAGAGAGAGAGCGCACTAGGCAGATAGCAGAAGAAATTATCATAAGGTCTTTTGCTGTTTTAAATTCCTTAAAGCAGAGCCATTTGTACTGGAGAAAATCCTCCCAAGGTATATTTAGGCCATATGAGCAGAAAAAAATATTACACCATAGCAAGCTGTTTACAAATGTACTAACCTTGTTTAGTGCTACTAAAACTCTCTGCTTGGTGTGCTACAGTGTGCGTTAATTGCTTGACAGAAAATATGCAACACTGCTTTTCTAAAATGATATAGATTGGCTAAGGTCTGCAGTTGGGGCAGTGTACAGGGTTTATATAAATAACCGTGAATGGTTCTGCAGTTCTTCTATTCAAACAGAGATGGTGAGGCAAAAAAAGACAGACGGTGCCTATTATTGACTACTTGTGCTTCTTCACTGAAGTTCATTGAGCCTTTGTGCTATGAAGCAAAAGGCAAATTCCATCCATTCTCGGCCAGTTTGAGAATTAAAAAAAAAACACTGGATGCCAAATTGTTACCTCCATCTCCGTGGGAAGATTGGGGACAAAAGCCTGGTATGCTCCTAGCTGGGGGTTGGTGGGGAGGTCACTTGCCTCTTTGTCATCATAATTCCACCTTCCTGAACCATGGCGAAAGTGCTCTGTGATGAATGGGATCTATATGAGAGGAGGAAACAGGCCCATGGGTAGGAATGGGAGGACCAAGTGTGCTATACACATAGGAACAAGCCTGTAGATAATGAACATAGCCCAGGGCTGGGTTAACTTTTGTGTGCCCAGTCACTACACTATCAGACCCTTCTTTGGTTGGGGTTCTGTGAATTGTTGTCATGGGAAGCTGTGGAGGGAGGCAGGTGGCATTGCAGAATTCCATGTCAGAGGCATACAGTCTCCTTAGCCATTAGCAATTCTTGCAGGAGTTAGGGACTGGTGGCTTTACTTCCACCTGATTGTGGCCTAGGACTTGCAAAACCTGGGTTCAAGGTTCTGCTCTGCCAAACACTCCCTCTGTGTGACCGTGAGCAAGTCACTTAGTTTCTCTGTGTGTCGGTTCCCTCTCTGTAGGAAGGAGATCAGAACAATACTTCTCTACCTCACATAGGTGTTGTAAGGATAAACACATTAAAAACTGTCAGGTGCTCAGATATTACAGTAATAGGGGCTATATTCCTGTATTGATTCCTGTATACAGAACTCCCCCCTGCTACAGGGCTGTATTTCCATGGCAGAGAAAGTGGTTTCTCTTTGGAACCACTCAAAGCTTTATAATTCAGCGTAGGGCCTTGTGAAAAGAGCCGGAGAACAAAATTGTGTCTGAATAACGGGGAAACTTCCAGGACACTTATTCAACTGAGCAATGATTTGTCAAGGGAAGTGATGGAAACCCCATTGCTTGAGATATATAATACCTGACTGGACAGAACATATAATATAGGGAGGAGTCCCTCCTTAAAAGAGGAGGGTCTAGATGACACACCTGGCATTTCCCGTCTCTCTCTTCTCTTATGTTTTGTGTGGTCTGGAGGAACTTAAATATCTTAGGAAGAGAGGGAGTGGAACATAGAATAAAGCAACAGTACTTGGCTTGATTCTTCTCGCCTGCCGTGGGCCCATTTTGTGCTTTGTTGCCAACGCAAAGTTGCCCTAAAGCTGGACAGTCAAGGATCCCCCTTGTGTAAGGGAAACCTCACATGCCACAGAGCTGGTGTAATGGCCCTTACATCTCCTCCCCATGCACGTGGCATAGGGGACATGGCCAAGAGGTATGAGTGTCATGGCTGTGAATTCCTTTTATCTAGCGACTCTTGGCTGTTATAATAGCCCCTTGGGGCTACTGACAGCTGGCATAATTTAATAGCTCCAGTTATTATTTTAATATAATGCTTCTTCCAGGAGAATGAACTGGGCCCGATTTTGTTCTTTGCATGTGACTGGATTGTGTGGAAGTCACCGAGTCTCTAAGGGTAGAATTTGGATTGTAGTCTTGGGCCTGAGCTTGCAATCGGAGATGAGCTTTTCCATTTGAGAGAGAAGTGACTTTCAGCAGAGATGGGAGGTAATACATGGGAGAGTCACATTTCAAAAGAACCTCTGCTTAGGGCTGGTTTTACACTCAGTTTTTATATTGTTATAACTATATCAGTTTAGAAACCCCTGAGTGCAGCTGCAAAGAGCTATGCACCTTTATACCAGTATAATTGTGTCAACGTGAAGGAATCATACCACTTTAACTTACAAGTTATAGTGCTACAAAAACTATGTTGAGACCTTACATAAAAAGGGTGTTGGGAGTGGGACCTGATTTTCTACTGCTTATACCTTCGTTTACACCTGTGCACGGTGGGTACAAAATGCCATTGCAGGTTTAAATGACTGCACGAGGCAGTGGAGAATTCCTTCACTCTCCTTTCACATATAGTTTAATTTAAGAGGTGAATGTCACAGATTTTACCTCTCCTCTGCTGTGAGTTTTTCCTTCTCTCAGAATTTTATGGGTTTTTTTTAAATGTAATCTTCTGTATGTTGTATTGGAAGTTATGTTCCCTTATCTTCTCCACGGCGCACCGAGAAAGATGCACTTCTGCTCCTGCTCCTCCTGAGGTGGCTTCCCAGCAAAGTTCTAATTTGGCTGATTTCAGAGTTTTGTTAAAGCTGTGTATTCTTAGACTGAGTTGGCCAAGGCTACAAGGCTATTTCTGTGATAAGAAAACATGTCAAGTATCGTACAGTATACAGCAAGGCACAGTTAGTGTCTCAGCCTTTAAATAAAGTTCAATGGTACTTGGCAAACTTTTGCATACATGTTTTTAGAACAGATACCTTTCCAAACATTCACAGGTATTGTGGAATAAATGCTGTATAGATTCATCCAGGTGCTTAACTTGAAGCATGTGAGTAGTCCTCTGGAGTGTTGTAAAACAGTGGGAGCTGACAGTCGTGTTCTCTTTGTGATGAGGGGTCCTTATCTTTCGAACCTACTCTCCCCACCTACCCGGACATCTGTTGACATTCAGTCGCACTGCAAGCCTGTCTGTTTATCCAGACTTTTAGAGAGGGAGGGACATGACAGGTGGTTGATATTTGTGTTAGTGACAGGAGTATTGCTGGGTTTGCTTTGTACTCTGACGGTTACTTTTTGCTTGTGGGTGTGGAGTACCTGCTGGCTTTCCTTTTCACTTGATAGTATCTTTAATTGTGGTAAAGGAGAAATGCCATAGTACATTTATCAAACAACATCCCTAATTAGCTGTTGCAGTGTGGTTTAATTTAGGGGCAATTCCACCTGATGTGCAACATTATCTAGACTGTAAGACCTTGGCGGCAGAGACTGCATGTATATTGTCTGTTTGCATATTGTGACTGTGTGTGTGTATTATCTATGTATGTAAAGTGCCTGTATATCGTGTCTATGCATACACTGTGACTGTATACAGATTGTCTGTTTGTTGTGTCTGTGTGTATACAATGATTCTGTGCATATTGCATAGGGCACTGAATACACTGAATGTGTTTAATAAATAATTATAATAATGTGAGTAAAATCCCCTATTCCCTGCATCAGGTGTGAAATAGCTGCTCTCAAAATTTGACATGCTGTATAATAAGATAAGTCTGTATGGTGTCAAACTATGTTTGTTTGTGCTTTGTAAGCATTAGCTCCAATGTAAAATATATACACATTGTCAAGTCTTTAATTAGGGAAAACTTTATCCATTTAATTTATTTCACAAACAGATAGGATTACAGATGGTGTGTTCCCCTCTGACTTCAGACAACAAATAAAGCATGCAAGTAATGTACACGGCTTGAAATTTCCAATAGCCAAATGCCAAATTGATTATTTAAAGGGCATTTGAAGCCAAAATGCTGTTCATTCCATTTTATTTCATTTCAGAATCTTTGATCACCTTGCAGCAGTAAAAAACATGGCAGGCTGGATACATCTGATTGTAAATGGCGAGACTATTCCCTCTTAAATCTAAATTACTTAGCCTCTGTCTCCTTCCCTGGAGCTCCAAATAGTGACCATGGCATTATTATTATCATCATAACTGTTGGTTTTAGTAATCTACAGAAATAACGCAGAAAATACATGGAAGAGCTAAAGTCACAGCTAAAATAGAGCTGAGCTTGGATTGATTTTTTTTTTTTATCCATCAGAGATGCAGGAAAACGAAAATAAGTCCAGCAGTGTTTGTAAAAGCTTTAAGGATTTTTCTTTGCCTTTTTGTGTGATACAGGAGCTGCAGGCATCCACGTATGGGCATTTCCTTGTGCTATTGATCCTGTCTTCTCCTAGGCAACTGTTATACTTCGTAAGAAATAAACTGCTGATCGTGCGGTCTTGATGGACTCTGATCATTACTGCTGTGGGAGCAAAGACAATCCCAGCTGGGAAGCAAACTCTCCTTTTGCTCAAAAAGGGACTCAAACGCCCCACGCTGCTGGGCTACAGAACGAGAGAGAGAGACTCACATTTTTTGAGTGCTTCTCTCTCTACCGCTGAGAAGTATGGGGAGAATGGACACCGTGCTAAACAGAAATGTTTGCTTCCAGATCATTTTTATTTTTTATTAATATTACAGGAGCACCTAGAGGTGCCAACTGAATTCAGGGACTCTTCATGCTAGGCACTGTACGTAGACATTATAAGGGATAGTCCCTATGTTAAAAAGCTTAAAATCTAACTGGAAAAAGGGTGGAAAAAAGGAGATGTGATTATCTTCAATGTACAACTGGGAACTTGAGATGCTGAATGATTAAGGGCTAGATCCTGCAAATGGATGTGTTCTGGGGGATCCACCTGCAGGATCTAGCCCCAAGTGTGACTAGCCCAAAGTTTCTCAGGAAGTCTGGAACTGGACCCTGATCTCCTGAGTCCCAGCTCGTTGCCTTAACTACAAAGCATTCTCAATCTACTGTGATGAGGTATACAAACCTCACACTGGAGAACCAGGGGTTAAGGAACTGCTCTGGGCTCAGATAGCTCTGACCTGTCACACCTGCAGATCCCACTCACACCGGAATCATGGGAGAAAACCACTGTCATTTAGAACTACGCCCTTTGGCCTCCTTGGTGCCACAGTGACATTCCATCGCATGCAGCATGCTATTTAGATGATACGGTCATCCCCAGCTGAGATTCAGATGAACATGAAGCACAAGTCACCACCGTACTTTGGTCCCTGTGGGAGGCTGGGCCAGTTGGAAACCCAGCAAAGTGTAAGATTGGAAAAGAAGAGACCACCTTCCTGGGATGTAGTTTGGGAAAGGGCCAGGACTGGCTTCTTGTGGGCAAAGTTCAGGCCCTCAAAGCATGCCCTATCCTAACCACGAAGAAACAAGTCCAAAGTTTATTAGGCCTCCCAGATTACTAGTACCGATTTGTGCCCAGGTTTTCAACCACAGCAGCCCCTGCACAGACCTAATGCGGAATAGTAGCCCCAAGAAGGTTCACGGTTCTGAGGCCTGTGAAAAGGCCTTTTTGAAGTTGAAAGAACACTTGTGCAAAGAGCCTGTCCTGTTCAGTCCTGACTTCTCCAAAGAATTCATTTTGCAAACTGATGCCTCAGAAGTGGGACGAGGCACAATGTTGTCCCAGGAAGCAAATGGAGAGGAACATCTTGTACTCTACCTGAGCTGCAAACTGTTCTCTTGGGAGTGGGCATATTCTGTAATGGAAAAGGAAGGTGTGGCTGTGAAATGGGCCGTAGACTCCCTCCACTACTATCACCTGGAAAATCTGTTCAAGCTTGTCACCGATCATGTCCCTTATTGTGGTTAAACATCAGCAAAGACACAACCCCTCCAGCTTATGCCCTCCAGCTGTACACCTTCCAAATTCAGCATACAGTGGGAAAAGCTCACCAAAATGTCATTTTTTTCTGGGCGGGGCAGAGAGTGGAGGACAATCTGCTGGTCTGGGTTCCCAGTGCCATCTTCAGGAGGAGTGGGTGTGATGGGGCATACAAACCCCACACTGGACAACAAGGGGCTAAGGAGTTGCTCTGGGGTCAGCCAGCTATGCCACACCACACCTGCCATGCATGCACATGCTGGAAGTAGAGTTTAACAGGAGTGGAGCAGCTCACCTGTTGGCAGACCATCAAAGAGAACAGAGCGTCAGCACTCAGCTCCTGAGGAAAGGGCTGACTGAAGGCAGGAGCTTCCCAGATGACCACTGCCTGAAGGCCCCTGCCTGAGGGGAGGGAGGGCCAGATTCTGACGCACCCTGAGAGAGAGTCATGGATTCTGACGCACCCCGAAAAGGACCAGTTCCCCTCTCTCTCACTAACTCTTTTTATTTTCGTTAATCCCCCCTGCTCTTTGTTCATGGCCTACTCCGGAAGGGGACAGGCTTTAAAGTGACCTGTCCGGAGGGCCACATCACAGGAAGAGGCAGAGCAGCCATTAGCAGGAGATGGCCAGTGGGCAGAGAGCTGCTACGCCACACCTGTCCACAAGGAGGTGACAGTGGTGAGTTAACCCCTTCATCCTATACCCATACAAACAACATGACTCTGATCCCACGCTAGTGTCCATCAGGACAGTAATTCCACTGAGGTCAGAAATCAGCCCAGAGAGAGAAGATGAGACCTCTCTGTGTAATTGAACTCCTCATGTTTGGTAAGTGGAGAGAGACCAGGGGACATGGGTTGCAGCTTTAGTTGCCTTGCATTTCCTGTATTTTTGAGGTATCAAATGAATTGAAAGTGCAGGCGGCCACATCTGAGCTCAGAGAGTTGATGCGACCATGAGAATTACAGGGCTTATTATGGCCTTCTGTATGTTTACAGTATTGTCGTGCATTTATATAGCACCCTAAACTCCCGAGGACGCCAGAATGGAGAGGAACACCCCGAGGATCCCAGAATGTTATTTTACAAAGGATAGCGTATCAAGAGTGTGAGCTTCTGCGAAGGACTCGATTGGAGACCACCGATGTGAATGTGGGAATTGAAAACCCTTTTAGGAACTCTTGTAGGTTTGGAGAGAGGGAGCTATCAAATGTTTGTTCTACAGATGGACACAAAACTGAGCAGGGCTTTATCGATCCTGCTTCTGCCACTAAACCCAGAACTCCTGGGCAAGTGGAAGGAAAGGGTCTTAATCTTTCCATGAATCATACCAGCTTTTTGACCTGGGCTTGCTGCACCTTTCATTATGATGAGCAGCCTATTTCATGGAGGGGGATGGAGAGAGAGAGAGAGATTTTCAAAGTACCATTTTCACCTGCTTGCCTGTCTTTAATGGGAATTCACTGATTAGGTGCATGAAGTCTGCAGAAGATGACATTTTCACTGTGCTCCATTTTAATACAAAGGGTACTACGGTTGCTAAGAGACAGATACTTCAAGTTTGGAAATCTTCATCCACACTGGATATGTTATCTTGGCAAATTGGACTTTCAGACTTGGCAGCAAATGGAAAAGAGTAACTTTTAAAAATAGAAAAAAGAAAGGGAGTACTTGTGGCACCTTAGAGACTAACAAATTTATTTGAGCATAAGCTTTCGTGAGCTACATGCATCCGATGAAGTGAGCTGTAGCTCACGAAAGCTTATGCTCAAATAAATTTGTTAGTCTCTAAGGTGCCACAAGTCCTCCTTTTCTTTTTGCGAATACAGACTAACACGGGTGCTATTCTGAAACCTTTTAAAAATAGAGATAATTTAGATGACGCCAAAGACATCTGGTATCCTTTTCTAGAAATGTGAAGCTGATCTATTTTGCTAATATATATTAGATCAAATGCACACAGTGCAAGTTTTACCTGTGTCTGCATTTGATGTTGGTTTATTAATTTGCTTTATGCTTGGAATCTTTAGCCAGATAATTTTCTTAATTAAAATGGTTTTATGTTTATAGCAGATAGAATCTGTCATCCCCGTGAATCTCAGAGCATTTCAGCCTTTTGCCTTATGCAAAACAGAAGCTCCAGGAGCATAATATCCCCTAACACTCACTGGGACGGTGGTTCTCAACCTTTCTGGACTACTATACCCCTTTCAGGAGTCTGATTTGTCTTGCGTACCCCAAGTTTCACTTCACTTAAAAACTACTTGCTCACAAAATCAGACATAAAAATACAAAAGTGGCACAGTGCACTTGTCATAAATATAAAGGGAAAGTTTCAGAGTAGCAGCCGTGTTAGTCTGTATTCGCAAAAAGAAAAGGAGTACTTGTGGCACCTTAGAGACTAACCAATTTGTTTGAGCATAAGCTTTCGTGAGCTACAGCTCACTTCATCCGATGAAGTGAGCTGTAGCTCATGAAAGCTTATGCTCAAACAAATTGGTTAGTCTCTAAGATGCCACAAGTACTCCTTTTTCTTTTTATAAAGGGAAGGGTAAACCCCTTTGAAATCCCTCCTGGCCAGGGGAAAGCTCCTCTCACCTGTAAAGGGTTAAGAAGCTAAAGGTAACCTCGCTGGCACCTGACCAAAATGACCAATGAGGAGACAAGATACTTTCAAAAGCTGGGAGGAGGGAGAGAAACAAAGGGTCTCAGTCTGTCTATATGCTGTTTCTGCCAGGGATAGACCAGGAATGGAGTCTTAGAACTTTTAGTAAGTAATCTAGCTAGGTACGTGTTAGATTATGATTTCTTTAAATGGCTGAGAAAAGAATTGTGCTGAATAGAATAACTATTTCTGTCTGTGTATCTTTTTTGTAACTTAAGGTTTTGCCTAGAGGGATTCTCTATGTTTTGAATCTAATTACCCTGTAAGGTATCTACCATCCTGATTTTACAGAGGTGATTTCTTTACTTCTATTTACTTCTATTTCTATTAAAAGTCTTCTTGTAAGAAAACTGAATGCTTTTTCATTGTTCTCAGATCCAAGGGTTTGGGTCTGTGGTCAGCTATGCAAATTGGTGAGGCTTTTTATCCAACATTTCCCAGGAAAGGGGGGGTGCAAGTGTTGGGAGGATTGTTCATTGTTCTTAAGATCCAAGGGTCTGGGTCTGTGGTCACCTATGCAAATTGGTGAGGCTTTTTACCAAACCTTGTCCAGGAAGTGGGGTGCAAGGTTTTGGGAAGTATTTTGGGGGGAAAGACGTTTCCAAACAGCTCTTCCCCAGTAACCAGTATTTGTTTGGTGGTGGTAGCGGCCAATCCAAGGACAAAGGGTGGAATATTTTGTACCTTGGGGAAGTTTTGACCTAAGCTGGTAAAGATAAGCTTAGGAGGTTTTTCATGCAGGTCCCCACATCTGTACCCTAGCGTTCAGAGTGGGGAAGGAACCTTGACAGCACTATTACTGAAAACGTGCTGACTTTCTCATTTTTACCGTAGAATTATAAAATAAATCAACTGGAATATCAATATTGTACTTACATTTCAGGGTATAGTCTATAGAGCAGTATAAACAAGTCATTGTATGAAATTTTAGTTTGTACTGACTTTGCTAGTGCTTTTTATGTAGCCTGTTGTAAAACTAGGTAGATATCTAGATGAGTTGATGTACCCCCTGGAAGACCTCTGCGTACCCCTGGTTGAGAACCACCACACTAAGACACTGGCTCTGTAATGGCTCAGACAGTAAAATGCCACTTGCCAAATTGCTAACCCCACTTCCTAGGTGTTCCTTTCAGCTCCCCCATCCAAGTCTGGCCCTGCCCAACTTATGATCATAGCACAAGGTGATGAGGCTACAGACTATGTTACTGTGTTATTATTGAGCTCCATCTTCCCCTGTATGGGAATGAATGCCCATGGAGGAGAACTCTGAATTTTCTACCCATTTATCTATGGTGTGGTTAGCTTTTCTTTTCCCTTTATCTCCTCTCCAGCAAAACGACTTCTCTGCCCCAGCATTGCGTATGTGGGCTGGCATTTGTGGGCCTTGTGAAAGAGATATGGGGAGGCTTTGAATGAGAGAGAGGAGGGTAGGAAGCTTCTGGGGCTGGGGCGGTGGTGTTCTTCTGTGTGCAGGAGGCAGTGTGGGAGAAAGAAGTGAAGGGAACAGTAATGTTGATGTCTCTGGTGGAGAGACCGGGAGCACAATAGGGGAGTAAGAGGCACACTGGGGCAGAACTGCAGCGGGACTTGAGGACAAGAGGTTTAAACTTGTCTTGGTGGGTGAAGAGAGAGCTATGGAAAGGATTTGAAGAGGGGTGTGGTGTGGACTGATAGAGGGGGGAAGATTATTTTGGGAGCTGCAGTATGAATGGATTGTAGGGGCACAACTATTTATTTGAAGAAACTCATTAATTCTGTGGTATGAGGGGTCTCTGAATTTAAGTATAAGTGGTCACTGGAATGATGATTAATCAATATGTGATGTGAGCAGGGATAAAACATATCAAGAGAGCATAGATGTAAAATGATGATAAACACAAGTTACCCATTTTCAAATTTAGAAATCACACTAACTGCACCTTGGACATTATTCAACTTTGATATCATGCACACTGATTAAACCATTCTCTTTGAAGAGCCTTACTTTCATCTTTCTCTTTTAAGATGTTTTTGTTCAGTAGGACGAAAGGCATTGTTCAGCTCTGATCCTGGCATGCGATTTGAATCGGAACTAACATATGGGAAAGGGTGACAAAGAATCGAATCCTCCTCTTGTTAACACTGGTGCAAATCAGGAGCAGCTCCACTGAAATCAATGAGGCTGCACTACAATAAGACTGGTCTAAAGGGGAGAAGAATTGAGCCCTGTAGCTCTTTCTTGCACCAGCCCTTTGTTTTTATTGGCTTCATTTATAAATATTTTCATTAATTCATTAAGTAGGGATCCAGCTGTATTTTTTCTGAATAATCTGCTTGGATATTTTATTGACATATCCCTGCAACTTCATCGTGGAGGTAGCATATATAATTGGATGAAGGCTAGTTGTATTAGAGATACAAAATGGGTGAGGTAATATCTTTTATGGGAGTAGCATTGTCACAACTAAATACAAGGTGGAACAGATTGTTTAGCCTAAGAGGTTAACATGTTGTAAGAGAGCATTCAAGGTGAAGTGGACAGTTAATATCCTTGCTGTCATAGGACAAGGGAGGTTTAGTGGATTATAGATTGTTGTAATGAGCCATAATCCAGTGTCTTTATTAAATCCATGATTTTTAGTGTCTAACGAAGTTATGAATTTAAGCTTGTCTTTTGAAGGTGTTGTGCAGGTTTCCTTTGAGGAAGAGAACTGAGAGGCTAAATATAGAGCAATTGTTTTGTGAAAAGTGTTCACCTGTGTGTGATATGGTGTTTTTGTCTTTTATCGTTTTTCTGTGTGAGTTCATTCAAGAGCATAGTGATTGTCTGATGTTACCCATATGGTTGTTATTGGGGGCATTTAGTGCAATGGATCAGGTACACCATATGTTGTGAGAGGCATGTGTAGGAGCTATGGATTGTGAAAGGTGTGTTGTGGGGGATATTGGTCATCGTAGCAGTGGAGAGAGATCTGCAGGTTTTCCACCTGTTTTTATGGCAGGGTCTAGTGCCGCTTTGAGTTTGGTGTGTCCTGGTCTGTGGGGAGCTTGCCTCTGAAGATGAGCTTGGTGAAATTGGGGGGCTGTTTGAAGGTCAGAAAAGGGGGTTTGGAAAAGATTTCTTCCATGATGTGGTCCCCATCAATTATGGATTGTAAATGTGTAAAGACATCCCATATGGATTTTGGTGTGGGGTGATAGGTGACAACTAGAAGTGTGCAGTCGGCATTTCTCCCCTACCCCCCCTATTTTGAAGCAGTTTCTCTTGGGGTATTTGGGTGGCTTGTTCCATGATGTATCCTTGTTTGATGAAGGTGGTTTCAAGTGTGTTAAGGTGTGTTCCCCTCAGAACATATTCTCGAATCAAATTACAGGCTTAACCTTTCTAACTATGGCCAAAGTCAAGAATTAGTAATGCATCAAAATGTCCCCCATGTGAATTCTTTGTCCCAGTGCTGTAGCTACTATGTTACTTAAAAGATGCATGCAATATGACTTGTGGCTTTGGAAACTTCTTTAGAGATGGGCCAGAGTTAGAATACGAGGATACCCATAGATATTCTCCAAATATTCAGAGGTGACCCCGGAGGTCCAGATTTAGTGTTCAGTGCACAAACTCATTACCTTAAAACATGGTGAGGGCCAAGAATAATAATGTTCTCAGAATTAAGTATGACAGTTCTTGGATGCTGAAGGACAATATCAAGCTTAGTATGTGAGATGAAAACTAAAGTTTGTTTCCTGAACTTGCCCAGCTTTATCTGGTACACCCACAACTTCACCTCAAGTAAGGAACATACACATCATGTGGCATATAGTACAGGAGGCTCAGCCTTGCTACACCTACAGCTGTACAGATAGACCCATGTCTTCAAAATTGGATGCTGAACTTTAGGTCCCCAATCATGAAAAGTTTGGCCTGAGCACACATGCTTTTCAGTCAGCACTGGCCAGCAGCAGCCAGATTTGTTGCAGTGGAGACTGAAAGAGATGGGAACCTCCAAAGATGTTGGCTGCATAGAACACCCACTGTCGGTCCTTCTAACCTTCTCTAACAGGGTAAAAGAGTGTTTGGGATGAGGGATCAAAGTCACTGGACAAAGCTCAATTCCCCTGTAAATAATATATTCTTTCTATAACGGACACTGCGTATACTACAGCCATGGAGAACACCTTAGCAATACTGGGTATGATTTTCTATTGCATTGGATCCTTTACATCGGTGCAAAGTGGGTACATAATTATTCTCACTTTACACTGGTGCAAATTATGACACAAGGCAGTAGAGAATATTGTATCAGCTTTGCTGCACTGGGTGCATGGCAGTGTTGAGTGTCTCTGAACTTGTACATCTTGTTGAGTGGACTTCTCAGTGCTGCTTCATGATCAGGGATATGAAGAGCCTTCTCAAATGGTCTTACACTAGGTAAAACCATAAATAAAGCCAGATCAAAGGCATATGGAGGAAGTAGGGGGGACTAGAGCTCTTTGTAATTTTTCCAACAGAATGGTTGTCTGTTGGAAAACGCTGATTGGATTAAATCAAAACATTCTGCAGGAATTTTCAACAGAAAATTATCAAAATGATTAATTTTGACTACAACATAATATAATTGAGTTGCTAAAGTGGAAATGAAACATTTTTGATAAGGTCAAAACAAAATGATGTTTTGATATTTTTAAATGAAACTTTGAATTTTTGTTTTGATTTAGATGTTAGTCTTTTGGAAATTCTGGAATTTCCCATGGAATGAGAATTCCGGGTTCCAATCCACCGTAGGTCAGTGGATGTTGTTTTATTTCCAATTCTTGTTCATTTTCCATATACTCTGAGGCGAATCAGATACCTTCATAAACAACATGTTACCTTCTTTGCACTATAAAATTACCAGCATCAACAAAAAGCGGAAAAGACAGATGGCCATTAAAAATATTATAAATAAAATATATTATTGAAACTCCCCAGTCTAGATTCTTAGTGCATTTTCTGGAGAGAGCATTTTATTTTTTTCCAAATGTCCCCAGGTACAAAGATTTATTAGAAAACTTCCATTTCTAATCTGAAATTACTTCTGGAAAAGAATGATTTATTTGGTTTAATTGTGGCAGCCTGAAAGATTTAGTGGAAAACAAAACAAACCCTACCATAAATAACTGTACCATGCTCTCCCCAGCCTGCCTCCATCTGTAATCTTTGAAATTAACTTCTTTTTACTGGTGAGACAGAAGGGTTCTGAGGCTAGACCATGGAGTTGTCAAAAGCCCCGAATGAAGGGATGCTGCTGCTCCAGAAGAAGGCCAGGCACTGAACTGTAACTTAGAGCAAATCCTGTACATGGTGCAGTTTATTTCCCACTGTACACTGGCTCAGCTTTGCTGTGTTGGCATATGGAGGGTGGACCATGGGTGAGGGAACCTTGTGCAGGAGTGGGATCAGCAGCTTTATGGCAGCTGGCCTCTCTGCTACACACGGTCTGGTGACAGAGGTAGCCTGCCCAAGGTTATGCCTGCTTACTCACCTGCATATAAGGTAGGTCATGTTCAAACACATCGTGCTGCATCTCTGCCGCCCCTCCTTGCTTCCCCACCTATTTTTGGTATCCTCTTTATGTCCCCTTTAAAATACGACTAAGAGTTACACTCCTGTTCTCCTACTGCCTGAAGTTTTTACTCTGCTTTCACTACCACTTTGGTTTCGTCTTGTTTGGACTTCTGAATAGCCTTATTGATCTGAATGTCACTGGGAATTCTCCATCAGTTATATAATTGAGGAGTCAGGTGATCAAGGACCTTTCCACTGTAATTGCAGGAGGAGATGATTGAGTTGCAGAAAACTGAGGTTCAGATAATGAAGAATTGTAGAGCCCTTCTGTCCAGTGAGGTCATTACTAGGTTTGCAAAGAATTTGCTTTCATATGAAGGTCACCTTAATATGAAAGTGTTCAGTGGAGTTAAGAGAATGTAATCACTAGTCACCGGGCAGAAAACGTTAGTAGAGCTCCATTTTTACTGTGCAGCGAATATCTCTGTAGTAGAAGGTAACAGAAGAAAAGTTGGGCTTACCAGAAAAGTCATAAATCTACTGACAGCGTGAATTCTAACATGAACTTCTGTAGTTAAACCACCACATTTATAATTCATCTCCAGCACTTCGACAAAGACCACAGTGGCTGAATTCACTGAACACTGCACACTTCTTTCAGCGGCAAGTAGAATATGTACTTGGGGAGTCCCCGCATCGTAAGTTTAAGTAGCAAAGTAGACGGTAAGGCCTGGCTTAGGCGAACAGAGTACAGGTCTGTCTGAAGGCTGCGGGTATGTACCTACATAGCTCTCCAATCACCCAGGCTGTGCCTTGCTGTCTGCACTGCTGTTGTTAGCTGTGTCGTGTCCCGTGACCTGCCAGCTGCTGCAGCCTTTCCTCACCATAGGAAAAGGCTGGGGCACAGGGGAAAGGTTCTGCCAGCTCCCTGTGACTAGAGCAGGGATGGGCAGACGTTTTGGCCCGAGGGCCACATCTGGGAACAGAAATTGTATGGCAGGCCGTGAATGCTCAGAAAATTGGGGTTGGGGTATGGGAGGGGGTGAGGGCTCCGGGGTGGGGCCAGAAATGAGGAGTTCAGGGGTCGGGAGGGAGCTCTGAGCTGGGGCGGGGGAGTGGGGTGCGAGTTCCGGCTGGGGGGGGGGACTGCGGATGAGCGGCTTGGGATGCGAGTTCTGGCGGGGGAGGAGGGCGCTCCCAGCGGAAGCTCCAGGGCCGGCTTAAAATGGCTGGCGGGCCAGATCTGGCCCATGGGCTGTAGTTTGCTCACCCCTGGAGACTAGACCCTCTCCTTGCCAGAGGGAAAACTGCTGGAGCCTTCCCTGTCTCAAGAAAAGATTCTAGCAGCTCCTCAGCGCTGGTGCCTTTTCCCGCTGTAGGTAAGGACTCCTGCTGCTAGAGCCTTTCTCCACCAGAGGGAAAGACTCTGGCATCAGGGAAAGGCTCCCGTAGTGGGCAAGGACTCCAGCAACTCCCCTCTACCGGAGCCTTTCACTGCTCCGTGTAGCTACACCCTGCAGCGTGGATGCAGCCTTTTCACTGCAGTGTATAGCTACACATACGCTGCATGCCGCCAAAAGTGGTGTAGGTGTAGCCTGCGTGGGAAGTTTTGATTCAGTGTAGCTGGCTCTGTGTAGTCTTTAAAAAAATAGAGAAAGAGTAAAGAGAAGCTCATTTCCTTTCACTTTGACACAGTAAAGAGAGATGGTAATGAGTGAGAGCCGGAAAGGGCACATTCGAGTTAGATTGGGTTTTGTCAACAGACTCTCTATGCTCCTTTTCACAAGACATGCTGCCAGTATAGCAATTTACATGTTATAAGGAATATTATTTTGAAGAGAGAGAAATCTGTAGCTGCTGAGGGTTGGGGAATAGAAAATGCCCGGGGGAAAAGTAACTTAATAATGAAAAACCTTAAATCAAAGGTACATTATAGTCTTTACAAGACAGTCTGTTGCCTTGGGCCAAAGTTAGTGGAAGTGAATCCGTGGCCCAAGGGGTAAAATTTGCTGATTGAAAAGGAAACATGGGGATGGTTGAAATTGGTCTTTGAAGTGGGCAGGCTTATGATGGAGGAGTGTATAGAATAATAATGCGTGATCAGTTTAGGGCCCGATCATACAAGGCGCTGGATGGGCACTCAGCAGCTCCCATGATAGGGTCCTTAATGAGGCAACTGATGGAGTTAACTGAACCATGTGGAGATTTACTTAAAGGTGCTGTGGTGGGTGAGAAGGCTGTCGAACTTCAATCATTTTTGCCAACATTGTGCCCACAATTAATTGCCCCCACAAAATTGATTCCAAAAAAAGAAAGAAGCCCAAGTCCTTATACGCGTCAGAACCAAATGCCAGGTGACTTTGAGGCATTCCCATAGCAAATCAATCCCTGCTTAGCTGTTTTAAGGATGTTGTCCTAAATGTGGAATTTAATGCCCTGAGTTAGGCACCCAAGTTTGAAAATTGGGAAGTAGATTTATAAAAGAAAGTTTTCCATGTCTAAATAATCCCCTTTTATGAAGGGAAGGAAAATAGCTGTAAATGAAGACAGAGGTCATATTTCCCAAACAATTATAGCCTTGAAGATTGCTGACTGAATCTGTCATTTTACTAAGAACTGTACATAAACAGTTTCTGTGGGAAATCAGAAGAAGATGCAAATTAATAAATGATGGCCAACCATTATCTCTTTGACATTAATGAGAGTCATGGGTAAATAATCTTGAGTCAAATTACCATCGGTCTTTGAAATGCCTGTGAGCAGGATCTTAAACGTCGTTTATATCCAGCAAATATTTTCATTTTTTTGAGCGTGGATTGAATACTCATGGCAAAAAACTGGAGTGATCTCATGGGAGGGAAAATAGGCCTTTCCTCATTGTCCATAAACGGTGGTACAGTGGAGCTCCGGTTTTTGTGGATGATTGTACTCCAACTCATGCAGGTTTGTTGTGCAGCTACTGTAATTTTGAGATGTTCAGGTTTATGGACTCCTCAATGGGTTTGTAAAATAGGGCGTAAGGGCTTTCTATCACCAATTCACACTAAAGGAATAGGAATAGGAGGATGAGGGAAAGGAAAGAGAGGAGTTTCTTTGGAAAACAATGAAGAATAGCTGTCTCCTTATTCAGCTTTCTGAACAGCAGTTTTTTAAAACTGTACAGGAAATATTATGGGCTGTCCATTTAACTGGACACTTGTAGTGGGGGAGGGGCCATATGTTTTCATGGCTGTGAATTGTTTTTCATTACCAATAATAAGTAGCGTTGGGAGTTCCTTTCCCAGTTGTGTTTTGAAAATATTACCCTTGCAGTCTCAGTCCACTTCCATGCAGGGGTGAAAGTAACTTTAAAGGACTTACCGGTACTCCAGAGCACTTAGGAGGGGGCAGGGCCTCTACCGGAAGAGGCGGGACCTTTACATCCCCAGGCCCTTTAAATCAAGATTTAAAGGGCCCTGGGCTGGGACTGTGGTAGCAGCAGCTGGGAGCCCTGGGCCCTTTAAATCGCCACCGGAGCCCTGGGGTAGCCATGGCAGCTGGGGGCTCCCGTGGCGATTTAAAGGGCCAGGGGCTCCCAGCCGCCGCTACCGCAGCCGAGTCCTGGGCCCTTTAAATTGCTGCCGCAACCCCCGGGGCTCCAGCAGCAGGGCTCGGGCGGCGATTTAAAGTGTCCGGGGGTACGGTTGCTGCTACCGCCCCATGTCCTTTAAATCGTCCCTGGAGCCTGCCGGAGCCCTGGGGTAGCGGCGGCAGGGCTCTGGCAGCTATTTAAAGGGCCCGGGGCGGTGACGGTGGCCGGAGCCCTGGGCCCTTTAAATCGTCGCCCGAGCCCCACCGCCGCTTCCCCAGGGCTCTGGCAGCAGGGATCTTGCGGCAATTTAAAGGGCCCGGGGTGCAGCTGGGAGCCCCAGGCCCTTTAAATTGCCCCCGGGGAAGCCGATCCGCCCTGGTACGGTGCACGGGCTCTTGCCAGTACGCTGTACCGGCTTACTTTCACCTCTGCTTCCAGGTGAACATCACAAAAGGCCCCCACACAGCTGTCCTTGTTGTTGGCAATCTCATCAGAGAGGGCTGAATGAGTCCTAGAGATTGTGACCTACTCTTGTGGTCTCTCCAGATCACAGAGATGAGGGACTTGGGGGGCTTATGATGCCACTGCTTGTGTTTTACCTTCTGAGTGGATAAACAGAGAACTAGGACCTCCGGGTCTGGCAATATGGCACTTTTCAGCAGCACAGTAATTCACAGTACAAAACAAAAGAAGTGAAACTGTCACTCTCTGTGCAGATCTTTTTCAAGTCCCTGGCGTTGTCTATTTGGGATCCATCTGCAGGTTTAAAAGTCAATTGGTATTTCTCCTGTTCTATGCAGAGCTCTTTGTGGCATGGTTCAACAACTGAAAGAAAGAGGTCAGACGACTCTTCCATTTAAGACACAAGCCACTATACATGTGTCAGGGTGGACGGGGGCCTCCTGGCTTGTGCGGAGAGACCTCAGAACCATTCTGCAAACAGCATTAAATGCAGCACCGGCATCACTTTCAGCTCAGAGATGGCACATTGACAGTGGTGTACTGGGAGGGTCTTGTGTAAAATGCTGAGACCTGTAACAATAAGGTCTTTGCTCAATCAACAAAAATGAGATATTTGCTTATGTAGCCAATATCCATCTCAAATGCTGATATTTATAAATAATCTGTTTGGTTGCCGGTGCCCAAGAAGAGACTCATTTTGTGAGCCATTTGGCTGAGAGAACGGGAATGCAAAGCTGAGCATTTCTGACACTTAAACTGGGAAAGAGACAATCTGTCACCCTTGCTGAAGCTCTTTGGACTAAGTTGTCAAACAGCGAAGAAGAAGAAGAGATAATAGTGATTGGCAGGCGATAGGATCAGCCCTGAAATGACCACAGATGGAATGGACTGGTTAAGCCCCAGGGAGCAGGAGATAGAACAGCTGGGAGAAGAATGCCAGGCTGGGAACGGCAGGTGAGTTTTAGGGAGAAGAGAGGAAGAAGCTGGTAAGGCTGAGAAGAATTGGAAATGGCCGAGGGTGCATTAGTGAGGTCCAAAGTGCAGGTCATTCAGGAACCATACGACAGCTCTGATGCATGTTGGGCTGTAAGTTGTCGAGGAAGAATGTTCCTCTCTTAGTAGAGAACTTTATTGCCTATCATGGTTTTCACCTGTGTAATGTTGCATCATCTTTGCACCGATGCTTGCAATGAGCATTGATATGCTGGGAGCAAACACAGATTTACACTTCTCTCTTGTTACCACTTTGTTGACAAGCCCTCCCTTGCTTGCTATTTTTCTCAGCACAGATGTATATGTTTGGTCTCTTGAGGTGTAAAAAACAACACGTTGAGGTAGACTAACCAACATTTCCCTCACACCTACTTTAATTGACTGAGCAATCAATACTACTGTGACCTGTGTGCAGTGGTCCACAGAGCCAGTATAAATTTGCACTGTACCCTTTGGGAATTAAACATATTTTTGTGGCAGTTCATCAATGGGTGTTTTATTTTTTTAAGCTTATTTCAGATGCAGGGAACTAAAGAGAAGTTATTCCTGATCAGCTGAAAATAAAGGGGAAAATGTGCACCATTTAAAATCACTGCTCACTGAATTATTCTGCTTTATTTTATTTACCAATTGAGGGCCAGATTCTGCTATCATTGAGAGACAAGGAGTCCACTTGATTTGAGTGGAAGCAGGTTCAGGCCTGGAATTACATTCTGGGTGAAATCCTGACCCCGGTTAAATTGATGGGAGTTTTGCCATTGACTTCAGTGGGCTCCAGATTACATCCTCTGTGTCAACAAGGGGACCAGTCCTGTTCCTGTTGAAATCAGTGGAAAACACCCATTTACTTTTCAACAGAGGCAGAGAAAGACCCAAGGTGTCCAGGATTCTACAAAGAGAATTGCTAAAACTAGACTTGTAGATTGCCAATTCTAATGGGAATGACATAAAATGATGTAAAAGAAGTTACTACTGTTCCAAACACTTTTGACCTCTGGCTTTCACAGTCATATTCTCCTGAAGAACGCTGAAACTCAAGACAGTGCAGGGTTCATAAAATTATAAGCTACTCTATATGCTCTGTACGTTCCCTCCAGACCAGGGTTAAGGCATATTTGCCTGGCAATAGGTGGGTAATGGGAAGTTTGCAGTGTTGCTGTCTGCACTGTTATGCGGATAAACATCCTTAAGGACTGTCAAGATAGCACCTATAACTGGCATTAAATATTTACTGTGACAGATATGGCAACTTCCTGCCATATACTTGGGAGACCTTACTGAATTAAGTTTAAATATCTTTTGGGTCCATTGTATTAACTGAATGGTTTATGTATGATTGTATTCTACTTCCTCAGGGAGGGGTGCCCCAGCTTCTTCAGGAACTAAAAACTGTGGGTGGTGATTAGGACAAATCACCCAGATTGTAATACCCCCACAGAGATATGTGGGAAAGCTCACATATGCTACTTCAAACTGGATTCTCCAGAGACCAAAAGACAAATAAAGGATTTTTGGATTCATTAGCCTGAGTTTAAATTGATTTGGGGACTTCTTTCTGATCCAGGAAATGGACAAGATCTGTGGTCCACCTTTAGGGAATGTTGGACTAACTGAGGCCCCATAAAACTGATGGGTAACCTTTGGTAGGCTGTCAGCATGCATATGGGAATGTTTATTGGTTGTTTTTTTTGTTTTGTTTTGTTTTCTCTGTAATGCTTTCACCTGAAGAATATATGTACTTGCTTAGAAAGAGCTGTGTGGTAACTTGTAACTGCTGGCAATTGTACTGTTCATAGTCCTGGGAGAGAGAACAGAGCACAAGCATCTTTTTAGGCAGACTGGCTTGCTGGCGATATTGCCGTAGAAGACAGGACCCTGTGCAACCTTAAAAGCCCTGGTCAGGAGCGAGTAAAACTCACTGCCCAGAAAAGGTGACAGCTGTGAGCTGGAAACCTTTCTGTGGGTGCTGTCAAGGAATGACGGATGGGGAATACAGGGGAAGTTACCCTGAAACTGTGACATTTATTATCATTTTAAAAAATTACTTAGTATTGGCACATTCGGTGCATTTATATGCTAGTAACATGTTCCTGAAGATTACCTGAAGTAACATGTTCCTGAAGATTATTAGAGTGGCTGGGAATTTTCCATCTAAATGTTTTTTCAATGGAAAATGCGGTTTCCCACAAAATCAGAATTTTCATGGGGAAATTTCAGTTTTGCCATTTCCTCCACCCCCCTATTTTCCACTAGGAAAATCGAACTGAAATGTATTGGGTTGGATCGACCCAAATTAAAATATTTCCGTTTGTGAAACGAATGAAAACATTTAGTTTGGGTCAATTTGACATTACTGTGTGCCCCCATTCTCCTGTATGAGCTGTGTCCCTGGCTGGAGTACATTTCCATGATGCACAGCAGTCTATCCTCTGGTTGAACCATCACAGTGCATCCTGGGAGACGTAGTCCCTCCAGGGAGCCCAGTCCATAAAGGAGAATGGGGGTATGAGATACCTGAACTACAACTCTCATGAGACACTGTGACAGCTCTCACAAACACAGTTCAGTGTCGAAAACAAATGTTTTCGTCCAATAATGTTGTCATGTTTCATTTCTATCGAAATTCTCAAAATAAAACATTTTGACATTTCCAAATCAAAATTTTTCAGAACTTTCCATGCTACCAGTTTTTTTTCTTTTTAGATATTTTGACACTTCATCCTGACTTGGGATGAAAACAAATGTGGTACTATCAGAATTTCCCAAGGGATGGAAATTCCAATTTTTGACCAGCTCTAGTAATTGTTAAACTTATTTACTAGGCAACTAAGGATATAAAATTTTGTAGCTTTTAGATCACTTATTTATACTTTAGAACCCAAAGCTGCATTGAAGCCAAGGAAACTAGCTACTGGCAAACATAAGGGATATAGGACTGCTGCCCATCTTACAATGATAGAAATAATCGGATAGTGATTACATAGCAGTTAACGTGGTCAACAGTTGCAGTGTAATTACAAATGTATTACATGGCTATTTATAACCTATCAAATATATTGAAACCATCTGCAGGGCCTGAGGCTAGCTAGCAGGCAGGGATTTCCCAAGTAGAATTTGTTTCACAGAGAGTTGTGATTCATTCTGGATCAGTATATGCAACAAAAAATAATGAGGATTGCCACTAGTTCCCAGTCATATAGGGATTTCCTGTAAATAAATGGACTGCTGAACTGTAGGTAAGAAAGCTCAGGAAGTTTTAAAGGAAAAACAATATCAAACACCACCAAAACAACTCCGTCTGTGAATGGTTTTTCTGAAATGAAATGCACCGAAAGAAACCAATTCAGAGTAACTCATGTACATGGGGAAGTAGCCTTTGAATCTTCATATAGCCAGATGTAGATGAAGAGAATTAATTACTTGCTGGACTGGATGTCAGGTCAGGACTATAATAGCTGTCTACTTTTGAACCCGCACAAAGAAAATTAAAAAATGCCTATTTCACCTGATAGTTCTTTCCTTCATCCCAGAGGAATTTGGGACTTAATAGAATTGCCATGTGCTGCCTAATAGCTAAAATGAGAAGGTGCAGATGTTAAACACAATCAGAGAGTGGAAATTAATTAAAAACAAAACCCCTTGCATGCTCAAATAACTCTGAGAAGTGAGTACTATACCCTTTAGCACTTGTAGAACATAAATCATCAGCAGGGGAAAAATAGCAGGCTAAACCATCATGAGAAATGTGCTTTAAAAGCAACAAACAGAAGCTGAAGCAAACATCCACAAACCCTGTGACCTCTGGATGATAGAGCACGTTGAAAAGTTTTGACTTTCTGTACAGGTTGCTCTTTGAGACAGATTCATTGGTTTTCTTCTGAAATGGAGATGCTTCTTGGATAAGTCACTACAGAAGCTGCACTTGGAAATGAATCCTAGAATTATACATTGAAATCAGTCAATAAAATAGATAAATAATGAATATTACCCTAGAGTTCTTTCTGCATTAATACTTCTCTAGTCCTTCCCTCTCTTGACTTACCCTTCTCATGTTGTTTGTTCCCTAGTTCGGTGATTTTGCATTTTTTCCAGGTGAATCTCATTTTTGTTGTTTTCTGCCATTCAGTCTAACCTCTTGTGCACAGTGTTATTTCTCTGTTCTTGGACTGAGTGGCAGAAGAGCGATGCACTTTTCATCCTCAGATCTTAAAGCTCTTTTCAAGGAAGATCCAAGGTCATTATCCCCATTTTATAGAAGGGGAACAAAGGCACAAGTTGGGGCAGTGACTTCCCAATATCACCCGGAAGAACTGAAGTTTCCTGAGTCTCAGTCCAGTGCTGTTACCGCTGGAACACACTGTCATGGTTCAGGGGTTAACTGCACCTCTGGCCTCTACAGATCTGCTCAAGGACACCCCTGAGAGTCTCGGACTCCAGCCATCACCTCTCTGTGGGCAAGAACATGTGTCTCAGCCTGCGGATGAGGAATTTAAGCTTTCAGTCCCTACGCAATCCACTGTACTGATCCCAGAAGGTCTGTCCCCGTCTCAGGGGAAATGAGGGTTACCAGTGACCAGACAGCTTTCATAAAGCACAACACATTTATTTTAGGCCAAAGGCATTACAGAAAGGACATTTAAGACAGCTAACAGCCTCCATGCACGCGAAGGTTACCAGGTGTCACCCATTTTCCACATGGAGGCCCTGGCAGATGCCAGTCTTCAAACCCTTCCGGCAGTGTTTTGCCCTCTTGGTTACAATCTCATGTCAACTGTTGAATCAAAAAGAAGGTTCAGTCAGCCAGTTCCGGCTGACCCTTCTGCTACTGGCTCTCTTCTTGTCTCGGCCACTTGAACCTGGTCTGAATTCAGCGAATTCAGTGCAATTAATTGCAATTCAGTGGCACTTCTCTGGAGTTCTTTACCTGCCCCAGGATCTGCATAATTACCCCGCACTGATTTTAGTTCTTGGCGGAAGCTCGGTGACCCTCCCCCATAAACCTAGAATACTATCCCTCGCTCACAATGATACATATAACATTTATAGATACAAAAGTGTATGACTAATCCCTGAGCCTATAGCATCTGGCCCATTTCAATATAATAGTCTTTTGAAGTGTCCATGTTTCTAAGCTCTCACATGTATCTCACACACGGTTACCCAATATTAAAATCCCCAGAGACTTAATCTACCACCTTCTCTTCATGTGTAGTTCTATTTGTGTTTTCTGTGTTTGGGAGTAGACTACATATGTTGGACTGGAGGGCGACAGCGGTACAAAGTGATGCCAAATAATATACATAGGAGTGGGAATATACTAAATCCCTAGTGGAAACCAGTAGAACTTGAACAGACCTGTCGCTTGCTACTGTATGGCCAGCCCCTGCACAGGGCTGCTTGGAACTAGCGCACCCCCACCGGTCGCTTCTCCAGAAGGATTGGGTAAGAGGCTTCACCCTTCTGGAGCAGTGTCCATCTGTGCTGCCCTCTGGTCACAATCTGGCCGTTATTCTTCTATGCTATTATTATGACTATGTTTATTATGGTTGTGCCTGGGGCCTAGCCAAAATTGGGGCTACACTGTGGTAGGCACTGTACAAACCCAGCGTAGTAGAGAGTAGAGCTGAGCAAATAATGGAATTTTCAATTTGAGCACCAAACTAAAAACTCTGAAAAAAGTCTGGTTCAAATTGAATCAAACTGAAATTTTTTGCTGAAACAAATTTGTTTTGAATCAATTCAAACATTTTGGGTTGATTTGAATGAAAATTTTTGGTTTTATTTATTTATTTAGTGTCAATTAAAACATTTTGGTTTACCTGAAATAATTTGTGTTTTGGTTTGGATTTTTTACTTATTTTTTTGTCTTTTCTTTTTAATCTGGCCAAATTTGAAGTCAACGTCAACATTTTGAAATTTTCAGAACACATTTCAAAATGAAAAAGTCAAAACAAAACATTTTGAAATGGTTGAAACTAAATGTTTTGACTTCTTTGAAATTTTGTTCCTGTTTTTTTCTGTATGGAGATTATTAATTGAATTGGGCCCAAATTTGCAGAGAGCTTTGTGGCATGGAAGATGCATTTTCCAACCAAAAAAAACTATTTGTTGAACTTTTTTTTCCGTGCTCTAATAAAAAACAGTCCCTGCCCCCAAAGGGCCTGTAGTCTAAATCAGTCATTTTCAACCGGTGGTCTGCGGACCTCAGGGAGTCTGCAGACTGTGCCTAAGATTTCCAAAGGGGTCTGGCACTTCAATTTTAAATTTTTTAGGGTTCTGCACATGAAAAAAAGTTGAAAACCACTCGTCTAAATAAAGGAGTTCTCAAACTTTTCATAGTGAACAGCTTCTTTCCTGAGTGATTGCTTCATGGGCACCTCCTGTCCCACTTGTGATCCAGCAGCATCAGTCGTCATTGCAACCACCATGATCACTTGGAAAAGTGATATTAGGAAAATACTGATGTATTTTTAGCTTCTGGTAATGACATTTAACGGCTGGTAACAAAAAGGGGGAGCCAGAACCATGTGATCCACAGGTTCAGAGACCACAGTTTGGGACCTGTGGTTTTGTACCCGTTAGCTAATAGAGTTGGCTTGACTATACCTGAAAAGGAACCAGAGCCGTGTGACCTTTAAGTTAGGTGATGTGTCGAACAGTAGCACGGAGTCTGTTGGAGAGCAGAATCAAAGAGTGCTACAAAGAAAAAAATGTTTAAGAGGTGGAGTTACATACAAGTATACAAAGGAGGCACTTGCTGAGGTAGTAGCTGCTTTTTGGACTTTGAGTACAACCTATTCATAGCTCCTCAAATAGATTTATACTAGGAAGTGCTGTTTATAGACATGAGTGCAAATAGGTACATTTGGGGTCAGAAGTTGATGTTTCAGACTTGGTTAACAGTTTATTTTTCTGAAGGCTGTGGAACAGGGCTTGAACTGAAGTTTATGTCAGGATTCTGACCCTGATCCAGCAAAGCACTTAAGCATATGAGTACTCCCAATGAAATCAATGAAACCTGCCATATGTTGGGATTAAGAAATCCTACACTGAAGTCAATATATAAATATAGATTATTCACACATTTAAGTGCTTTCGCATTGCAGCTTGTAAAGTTTTCTGAAGTTAACGCCTGATATTTTCCTTTAAAAAACATTTTTAGTTCCCTACCATATTTGTAGTTCTGATTGCTTCTTTTTAAGACGTCAAAAGATTATTTTTTAAATGGATGGATTCCACTGTAATATTTATTGCGCTTCAGCTTTCAGCCCGACATATGAAAATAGCTATCACTTGAGATGGTAGTGGCTAATGGGATTCATTGCTACTCCACAGGCATTATGTACTGAAACTTCCAGCTGTTCTTGATTTGAACAGACTCGTCATCGCTTTACATTATTGTGATTCCAGTGCAAGGAGTGAAGGTGGATACAAGGTAGCATCTATCTTTCACTTATGTATAAAGAGGCCATAGTTAATGCCGGTAGGAACTGAAAATATAGTTGTTATGGGTCTGATCCAGTGCCCACTGAAATTAACGGGAACCTTTCCTTTGACTTCAGTGGGTTTTGGATCAGGCCTTACATGGGTGACCTATAAAAGCCGATTTAAAAACCAACGAAGCAAACATGGAATTATTCTGTAGTATAAGATAGCATATTTATAGTGAAATGATAAATGCACAACAGATTTTGTCAAAGCAACAGTGGTGTATGTGTGAACTTTGATTTATTGTGATTTAGAAGCTGTCTTTGGGCTTTAAAAGAATTATTAGAAAATAATTAAGTCACTGCAGCATGCCACTATGAACTAGGATATCATCAGCTCTTCCTTGGACGGAAAATCCATTATTATGGTAACTGATTCCCTGCAGAGCACTAGTATTCCCACCAGCCAGATGGGGAACTGAGGCACAAGAAAGTAAGACACTTGCCCAAGGTTACTCAGGGAGTCTGTGGTGAAGGAGGGAATGGAATATTGATCTCCTGAGTCCTAGGCTAGTGCCCAAGCCAGCTTGGGCTGGTTGAAAATTTTCCGATGAAACTGTTTTATGGCAGAAAATTGAATTTTGAATTGAAAACCAAACACCTGAAAATGAAAATTTAATTTTTCAGCTGAAACCAAAATATCTTGAATCAGACATGCTGCCATGATACCTCATAGGAGTTGTTGTTTGGTGCCCTTGGTCCACATTATCCTCTGTGGACTGGGCTCCCCAACTGGTTTTCATCTGCCATGATGCACTGGGGCCACGGAACTCACATGGTATACAACCTCTCCTCCCCTGGGGGAATCATGGTGGATCATGGGAAATGTAGTCTGACCAGGGAGTCCAGTCTCTGGGAGAATGGGAGCATGAGGCCCTGCAACAGTATTTTACAAATATTTTGTTTTTCAGTTTTTGGTGAAGATGAAATTTTCTGCAGGGAAAAGAGCCCTATTTTCCAACCAGCCCCCAGCCCCCTTTTTATCTGTTTAAGTATATACTTTTTATTAACTTTGTAAAAGCAAAGGCCACAGAGGCACCAGCCATGCAATATGATCAGTAAGTTCTGCAGGAGACAGTTATACTACAAAAAAAAAATCTCTGCAGATAAGTGGCTCATTGCACATCCCCAGCTCCTTGGGCAAAGGGCAGCAAAGTGGATGGAGATTGGGCAGTGAAAGCAGATGAGGGGAACTCACCTCTAAGACATGTTCCTACTTTCCCAGTAATCTTCAGAATCCTACCTTGTGCAGTTGGAAGTAGCATGTTGCCATCCACCTTGGAATGCTCCCTCTGGGACCCCTGTGGCTGAATATAGTATGGGTACTAGCAATATTGACTTCTGCTCCATGCCTCTTATTATGGGAGTGGGCACTGGGCTCCTCTGGGGTTGCCTGAATCATCATCATGTCTGCTGGTGAGCACCCAGGAGATGACGGCTAGCAGTCGTACTGCACCGTCTGCTGCCAGCCTACCCCTTACTCCCCCCTCCCTCTGTGAAAGCAATGGCCAACAATCGTTTCATGCCTTTTGGAGTGGGGGAGATAGCTCAGTGGTTTGAGCATTGGCCTGCTAAACCCAGGGTTGTGAGTGCAATCCTTGAGGGGGCCATTTAGGGATATGGGGCAAAAATTGGGGATTGGTCCTGCTTTGAGCAGGGGGTTGGACTAGATGACCTCCTGAGGTCCCTTCCAACCCTAATATTCTAAAACATTTTTGGGGGGAGGGATAGCTCAGTGGTTTGAGCATTGGCCTGCTAAACCCAGTTCAATCCCTGAGGGGGCCATCTGAGGGGGGGGGGGAAATTGGGAATTGCGCCTGTTTTGAGCAGGGGATTGGACCAGATGATCTCCTGAGGTCCCTTCCAACTCTGATATTCTATGATCCCCCTTCAGGAGAATATTTATCAGAAAATCTGTGGTTCACTTGACAGAGTTTCCCAGAGTCATAGAATCATAGAATATCAGGGTTGGAAGGGACCCCAGAAGGTCATCTAATCCAACCCCCCGCTCGAAGCAGGACCAATTCCCAGTTAAATCATCCCAGCCAGGGCTTTGTCCTCTGACTTCTTGTAGGTTTTACTACTGAAAGGTACATTATGGCCCTGGGTAAACTGAAAATGATCAGTCAACATCCTTGTAAACAATGCACAAGTAAGATAAACATAACTGATGACATGTTAAATAAGGAATGTGTTCGTATCCTAGCAGAGATTATAAAGAGCTGACTGATGTGAGATTACTGAACCTGTTAATAGCTGATTATCTCCCTGAAAGGTGTTTAATAAAACATCCTATGTTTTCTTTCCAAATGCATGTCGAAAAGATAAACCTATTTAACAAAACAAAACAAACCCCACAACCCCAAATCCCTTAAAGTAGGAAGGCTTCCCAGCTGGCTGAGACTCCAGAATTGACATGAACCAAAATGTCCTGTATTTTAAGCAGCCATGACCACTTCACCTGAGGAATTTGATGGCAAAACTTCAATGTTAAGAAAGCCCTGAAGTACGTCAAACTTGGATAACCATCAGTGCCCTCAACACCTTGGCAGAACATGGACACTCCAGGATAGGGAATGACTGAGCAGTATGGAGTTTAAAGCGGCTATGAAAGGCTTGAGGTGTGAATGTCAGATTCAAAACAAAAACAATATCAGATGTCAAACTGAGCCAGGGTTGGGAAGAATGATGGATGATTTCTCTGGTTCTCACAGCATTTTTATAGATCTGTGGCTGTTTATAGCAGTAAAACAGTTATAAATTAGAGGAATGCCATGAAAAGTAGTGGGGGGTGGAAATTGCCTGGAGGTGGTTTAAAAGGTATACATCATGATTTATCAGACAAGAAAGAAAATAAGTATTTAGGGCTTCATTTGGGAGATAAGAGTCTTCTATGAGAGAGACTCAACTTCCAAAAGCAGTTTTTTGGGCCAAACATGTTACTGGCTGTAGGTGAAAATCTCCTATTTAGATTGGTGTGACTTCGTTTAATAGTGGAGAGACGTTGTCCTGATGTGGTGATGTGGGTGACCTCATTAGAGGTTCATACTTAGGTTATATGAATCTGCATGTAGCAGGGGAGTGTGCCTAGGTTCTCTTACCCTGCAACAAGGTCATGGTTTTATTACCCTCCTTGTATGATGGACAAAACTTATCTGTCCTACAAGTGTGCTGACAGGCTTAATTCATTACTTTTTCTGAAAAGCATTCTGAGTCTATTTGATGAAATAGTCTATAGTATCCCAGGGTTGGTGTGATGATTATAATTGTAGAAACATAGGAATAACCATACTAGATCAGAACAATCCACCCAGATCAGTCCATCCCATTTCACACACAGCTCAACAGCAGATGCTGCAGAGAGATTCAGAAACACCTCAGATAAATATTTGTGCAATAGTTTGCTTAAGGACAAATTACTTTTGGATTCCTAGTGGTTGTCTTATGCCTGAAAACTTGAGGGTCGTGTGTGTGTATATATACACACACACACGACCCTCAAGTTTTCTGGCATAATATATATATGACAGTAATAGTAACCAGGAGATTTTTTTTATCTATATATATATCCTGGTTACTATTACTGGAACATTAACAAACATCTAATTGATCTAATAAAGAGAGATGTGTATTCTTTGCATGGAAAGGTTAATGCACCATGATACTATTTCACCCTTCTTCTTTTCTTCATTATTGCAGAAATCCGTGAAGCCTTTCGGGTACTGGACAGGGACGGGAATGGCTTTATCTCCAAGCAGGAGCTGGGCATGGCTATGCGTTCTTTGGGATACATGCCTAGTGAGGTAGAACTGGCGATTATCATGCAGCGTCTTGATATGGATGGTAAGTCGTTATTATTCTTTGAATTGTAGTAGTGCTGGGTGCTGTACAAATACATAGTGAGAGGCAGTCGCTGCCTCAAAGAACTTACCATCTAAATAACATGACAGACAAAGGGCTGGAGGGGAAACAGAGGCACAGAAAGGTGGAGTGGCTGGTCCAAGGTCACACATGAGATCAATAGCAGAGACAGAAATAGAACGCAGGACTCCTGACTCCCTGTCCTATGCCCTATTCGTTAGACCATACTGCCTCACCTTATAAAATTCCCCAGATGAAACCTTTACAAACAGATTTTCACTTGCAGATAGGACTTTCCTATAATTTCCAAGCAATGTCCAGGTGGAAGTGGCAAAATAGTGCCTTTCAAAGTATCCCACTAAGCCATTTCCTCCTTAGTTTAGTTTTCAGATATTTATTGTGAATACTGTGCTCATGAAAGGTGTCAGTTGATAACCCAGGAAACTGAAGTCCTTTATTCATTCACCTAGCAGGTACTACAGTGGTGCAAGCTTCCCCACGCTGTCCCTTCTATATGACTCTATCCTGACCGCCTCTAGGAATGAGAGGGTAGCTCAGTTTCCATAACTCATTCAAATATAGCGCTTGGCTTCTCTGCTGTGCCAACTAGAGGTAGTCATGGAAGTGGTTTTGTGGATGCTTGTTCACTGAGAGTTAGCCTGAAACCACTAAACACCTTTGATTAAGTCACGAAACAGATATCAATTGTGAGGAGTTTTTGGTTATTTCTGGGCTGCCTTTGAACCAGTGACCTTGCGTTGGAAGGCTTTGTAGCCAGTTATCCGTGTCTTGAATGGTCCAATCCTCTGAGCAATCCAGTCCTTTATAAGCCATGATGTAATTCTGCTGCATCATGCATAACTTGCAAGTGAAAGTTGCTATAGGTGGGGCTTTCTCATGCTGTGTCTGAAATGTGGAAGCTTTGGAAGTTTTGATGGGCAAGGCTTTGAAAAGGATGGAACAAGACCCTGTGGAGAGATTTCCTTCAAATAGTTACTAGCGTATAATCAAAGAAAAGGAACCCATTATTAAAGTGAATAGAGGAACAGGACATCAAGGCTTTTGGAATCATGGGGGACTCTCTTAGCTGATGTACATCTGCAATCATACTAGCTCAGAATAAGGAGCCGTCTTTAAAATGCCCTTAGAATTATAGGTCAGAAAGGTAAATGCTTTTCTAACAGCTAAAATGTGCATAGATGCTGGACTAATGAGCAGCTCTTCTCTCCTGTTTCTGCAAAGGCACATAACAGCGTTGAAAAATTATACAAAATGGTGCAAAGCCAAATGGAAAACATTATTGTGTATGCAGTACAAATACATTAATCATGTCAGGCTGCAGAAAATTTGGTGGGCTTTTGGTTTTAGTGTTTGTTTTTTATTGTAAAATCTTTCTGGTCATCTAAAGAAGTTTTACAAATGAAGAGTATTATAAATCTGCAAATGTTAAGTTGAGAGTGTTGATATTCTCAGTGGGCAACAGATGCACGATGGAGTGTAGCTAATACATGCTGCTTTTAAATAAAATTTGCTCCTTGTTACAAATGTGTGAGTGAAGTGCAAACTTCAAATGTTTCCTAGGTTTAGTTCATATGCTGCTTTGTTTTAGAAATTGGGCTTGGAATCTAATGGATACAGAATTTCTCGCATGATTTTTGGTACTTTCTGTTTCCAGTTAGGACAGGCTCTCTCATTCTCTTGTAATTAAAGAGGGGAAAAACACCTCTATGGAATGTGAAAGAGCATGATAACCTTTCTATAGAATGTTCAAAGTATCCCACAGAATTCTATAGCAGGGATAGAAATCAATAGAAAATGGATTCCATAGGGTGGATTTAAAAAATGGTGAAAAGTATCTCATTCTTTTAAAAAAAAAAAAAATTAGATAGGATTTAAGAGTAGTTTCTATAGAGCACTATTACGTTCATCCTATTACATTCTACTGGATTCTTCCTTCAGGGTGATTTTGCTTTAGGTTTTACAAAACGATGTGGTACAGATTCCTACACTATTTTAACTGAGCCTCAAGTTTTTAGGACAAAGAATGATTGGGATAATGACTCCAACTCTGGTCCATCTCCTGTTATTCTCTCATTCCTGATTTCTAGAAGCTCTGGAGATCTCTGGCGTGCTATCATTTCCACTTCTAGTACAGCTGGGACCTGTAAGTACAGAGGTGGCATGAAAAGGTAAAAAAGGGGAATAAATTAAATGAACTTCTGAGACCTTTGACAAAGTTTCAATGTGAGTTTTGCATAAAGATTGGGAGGTGAGTCTTGTATCTGAGCCAATTCACCCAACCCTATCTAGCTTTTCTAGGCAGTTTATTATTAATTATTCATGTTTCTAAGGTGCCTATTTTCATAGTATTTTGACTGAAGGGTTTCTGGACTAGAAGACACATGCATGTGATGTAAAGAACATAAGAACGGCCCTACTGGGTCAGACCAAAGGTCCATCTAGCCCAGTCTCATGTCTTCTGACAGTGGCTAATACCAGGTGCCCCAGAGGGAATGAACAGAACAGGTCATCATCAAGTGATCCATCCCCTGTCGCTCATTCCCAGCTTCTGGCAAACAGAGAATAGGGACACCATTCCTGTCTATCCTGGCTAATAGCCATTGATGGACTTATCCTCCATTAATTTGTCTAGTTCTTTTTTGAATCCTGTTATAGTCTTGGCCTTCACAACATCCTCTGGCAAGGAGTTCCACAGGTTGTGCATTATGTGAAGAAATACTTCCTTTTATTTGTTTTAAACCTGCTGTGTATTAATTTCATTTAGTGGCCCCTAGTTCTTGTGTTATGAGAAGTAGTAAACAACACTTTCTTATCTACTTTCTCTACACAAGTCATGATTTTATAGACCTAATAATATCTCCCCTTAGCCATCTCTTTTCCAAGCTGAAAAGTCCCAGTCTTATTAATCTCTCCCCATATGGAAACCGTTCCATACCCCTAATCATTTTTGTTGCCCTTTTCTGAATCTTTTCCAATTCCAATATATCTTTTTTGAGATGGGGAGACCACATCTGCACACAGTATTCAAGATATGGACGTACCATGGATTTATACAGCAGCAACATGATATTTTCTGTCCTATTATCTATCTCTTGCTTAATTATTCCCAGCATTCTGTTCGCTTTTTTAACTGCCGCTGCACATTGAGTGGATGTTTTCAGAGAACTATCCACAATGACTCCAAGATCTCTTCCTTGAGTGGTAACAGCTAATTTAGACGCCATCATTTTATATGTATAGTTGGGATTATGCTTTCCAATGTGCATAAAGGATAAGTGGACCCAGAGTATAAAAAGACAAAAACAAAACAGAAAGATTAGTAGGGAAAATTCTTTAGGCAGTGCAGGAGCTGTGGGGGATATTATGAGAAGAATTTATTTAGGCTACAAACTGAGCTAACACAATGCAGCTCAAGGTTTTCTTTTCTTTGATGGATTGCTCTTTTCTGCAGCTTATCTTGAAACGTAATGAGAACGTGAAACCGTATAACTAGCTTCCCTTTCTTTCTCTTGCTGTGTGAATGGGGATTGTTCGTTACTCTGGACCTGATCCAAAGTCCAATGAAGTCAATGGAAATTGACTTCTCTGGGCTTTGAATCAGGCCCTGTACTTGCAGATATAGACCTACCCAGCCAAGTTTCTCTCTGTCATATATTCCTGATGAGGGATGCAGCACTTTGTCAGGATAAAGCCAAAAAACGGAAGCTCTTGGCAGTGCTTTGCCTGCATTTATCTCAGTTGGGAGGCCAGGTTGCGTGATAAATCATTATGTACAGTGTGCAATCATAAGACCCCCACAGTATGTGAGAGCTACGGAAAAGACAATAAACCCTCTGTGCATTTGGGGGTATATGACTGATAAAGATATAAAGTGCAAGCGGATATGCTAGCCAGATGTGTGCTTCCCCCCAGGAGGCTGATGACAGTGGCTGCTAATAATAAGGTAATAAAATTGGCAGTGGTTTATGTGTAATCTGAACCAGTCTGCGTGGACCTAGTACAAATTTAACATTATTGTCAGATAATACCTTGGGAGTATATTTGCATTGCAAGATGGCAGAGGAACTGTATCTGCCTTGCCTTATTTAGATGACAGATTGATTATAGTGACACAACCAGAATCAGTCGGCCTTTCCATTCCCGTATGAAGCCCATTTTGTAAGAGGGTTGAGAGTGAGAATGCAGCTATTAAAAATCTGATTCAGGTTGAAAATGAATAGAAGCCTTAGCCTGGGAGCAAGTTTGTCTTCCCCAGATTGGATGAATTTGTGTTTATAAAGAGCCACCCGCATGAATAATGTGGACAGGTTTTAATGGCTTGGCACTCACCCTAAACTAAAACCATAACAGCATGTTTCATCTACGTAGTCACCATTGTCCTGAAGGATCTCATAGTGCTTAACAGATAGGGTGCCCAGGTGTCCTGATATTGTCGGGGCCATCCCAATATTAGGGGCTTTGTTTTATATATGCAACTATACACCCTCCCTCCCCCCCCCGTTCCCCCCCCCACAAGGGAAGTGTCCTGATTTTTCACTCTTGCTATCTGGTCACCCTATTGACAAATTATATAGGAATCACTTCCTATCCCACTGAAAAGCAGCTACTTCTGGGGTTGTAATGTGGCAGTTGTTTAGCAATGTGAAGCGTAACCACATACCAGGTTAGGACAGAAATAAAGGAGAATTTTCTATCCCATTGGAAAAGCAGGCGGAAGTTAGGTTAGGTAGAAAATGCTGGTAGAATTCTAAGTAGAAGTAGTAATTGCCCAAACTGGAATTTGACCAGCACCTCAGTAAAAGTGCTATGCAGTCTTTAATGCCCATGAGTTTTCAGTAACACCATGTTTCCTCTGAAAAATGGTAATGCCAGCAGCCCTGTGCCCCGTAACACCATGCTGGGGCATTCACATTATTGATATAAAGAAAAGAGAGCCACCAAAAGAACTTGCAGATTTATCTCTGGAGTTTTCCCATCCAAGTGCTGACCAATGCTGACTCTTCCAGCTTGTATGATCCAGTCCTAACCCCAGTTTAGAATCATCTGCAGTGGTGCATCAAAGCATATGTTGTATTGTACTTTCTCAGAAGGATTCTTAGGACAGTTGGAACAGAGAGAGAAGTTTCTCAAATATCTGATTCTCTCTTGAAATTGGCTTTCAGTTGTGAATCATTCAGTTTGGCCACAGTGTAATGATTTATTTTGAATTGCATTTTGTTTTATTGGGATTGATTATGACCTGGGTGTTCTTGCCACTTTCTCTGGTGGAAAAAAAAAGCTTTTTATTTTCCTTTTGGTTCTTATGAGCATATTATCCCACAAAATGACTGCATTGTAGAAAAATGTAAGCATCTAGTTAATTCATTAAAAAGATGATGACACAAAAACCTCATGGTGGAACTTTTTTCAAGTATAAAGTGTGTAATTATGGAGACTTGGATGCCACAGATGCGATGATGGCAAGACCAGGGATGGACATGAATAATTTTTCAGAGCAGTGGGCACAGTTGACAGGAGAAGGGAACGTCTTTGGGATGAGATTAAGATAAAGGGATGGTGGTTGGTAAAGTAGAAAACTTGAACTGATTCACAAACCCATAATCTCATTGAAAGCAGTTTGAGCTGAAAAGTTGGTGTCCTTTGGGCTTATATAGGCTGATGATTCTGAATGAACATTATTTAGAATGGATTTGTATTCTATTGTAGTGAAACAAACTGGGTTATGTGTATCTGTGCTTCTGCCCTCTTATGGATGGCATTGGAATTGCTCATTTGAGTGTCATAAACCCTGTAGCGCAGACAGAGATGTTCTTAACTCAAGCGGTAGAGACATGTGCGTTCAGAGCTATAAGATCTGAGTTCTGTCCCTGCTGGGATGACAAAGATTCAAGCTGTCATGGTGTGCCAATGGTGACCACCGTGACATTCTAAGTGGCCACACATTTATTATCATGGTGTGGTTAGTACTTCACGTCATGGTAGTTATATGCTGCAGTTCTGCCTGTTATGCTGTGGGCCCTGTTGTTTTATATGGAACAGGCGAAGTGAGCCTCACCGGGGAAAAGGGACACGGGCTAGAAGACTGGCCTGAGCTGGGAAGCGAGTGGGTTTGAATCCTGCTCTCTGTGCTGGTGCTGCAGGTCTGGGTCTAGCAAATGAAAGAAGGCATCTGCGGACAGGAATGTGCACGCTTATAGTGAAGTCTGCACTGAGGAACCCACTTCCAACAGCCGGCAGCTCCCCCTTAGCAACTGACCACGTTGAAGTGTCCCCAGGAGGCTTCCAGTACAATTTTTTGTTGTCCACGTTAAGTAAAGGCTACCCCTTTACCTAACATGTGAAAGTTTGTTGGGCACCATCTGCCCCTTGACCTTAAGGGGTGTGTGTGAGATTATAGATGTGTCAGGGGAGAGCAGTATATTCGCGTTTCACATGAGGCTAAATTCTGCCTTCCCTTGAGTGGGCGTGCTGTGTGGGGGCAGACGCTGAGCCCTCTTCTCCCCCAGTGCATCTAAGCAGGGGCCAGGCAGCACAGGAAGGGCTAGAGCAGCGGTTCTGAAACTGGGGGTCAGGACCCCAATTTAATGGGATCGCCAGGGCTGGCGTTGGACTTTCTGGGGCTTGGGGACAAAGCCTGAGTCCCGCCGTCTGGGGCTGAAGCCTGAGCCCCACTGCCTGGATCTGCCCTCCTGTGCACCAGGTGGTAGCATCTGGAAGCAGATGCTGGGGGTACGTGACCCTGCTAATGTCTGCATCAGCCATCAGGAACGTTGGTGCATTTGCTTCCCCCTGGGCTAACTGAGCCATTTTCCCCGCACCAGCCTTATGCAGATAGAATGGCTAAAGGAATTCCACAGAGTTGCTGCCTCTCTGCTGCCCTCCTTCCCCTCATGATCTGGGTCAGGTAGAAAATAACACAATTTAGCATATTATGATCCCAGCATGTTCCGTTCCCTGCCCTGTGTGTCTCCTCTCGTATATTTGCAAAGGAGTAAGCATCCAGCTACGGTCTCCCGAGCACAGCCTGACTGAATGCAAAATACTTCCCCTGAATACCAAACTCCGCAGCTCTCACCGGAGGCAGGCACTGGAGGTCAGAGCAGTTATTGTATTTCTTAAAAGGGGTGCTGCTTATTTTTTTAATGTTTAAAGTCTCCTTACCATTTTCAAAGGTGTATTTCAGCCAACGAGAAGGGTGGCTGCTGCAGAGGGAAATATTTTAGTCTTTTTTTGTTGTTGTTTTTACTGTTAAAAATAAAGCTCGGGGGAAAATAATATATTGGGAATATTTCAGGTCTCTAAGGAAACCTAATAAATTACCAATCATATTGCTTTACTCGCTATCGAAAGGGGCTGAGCTACTACTGTAATGAAGGTGGTATAGTAAGCCAAGTAGAATAGGATTGAATAGAGTGTGGAAAAACTGCTTCTCATTACTGTGTGTGTGTCGGGGGGAGAGCAATGCTTTCATCCCTGTAAGGGATGCATCCTGTGCAGGGTATGCGGTGCTTATGCCCTGTTTTGAGGGTACAAGCCGTTCTTAGATTGTGTGTGGGGTCTCTGCACTGGGATGAATTTCACACTAACACAGGAGAGGACTGTTCAATACACTTGAATATTCACCAGATGCACAATGGCCATATATGAACCTACTGGATGTTATTCCTCAGATGTGAGATATGTGCTCTGACACCACGGACCATGTTCTGCCTGACTTACACACCAGGGCCCACTGATGCCATTGCGGGAGAGCAACATATTCACTTTTCCATTGCCTGGGGTGCAATTGAAGTAATTTAGGCCTGTGTTCTTACCTATATGCTGAACTGCATAACATTAACGTGAACATTACAGATCATGGGTGTTTCATGTATCGTGTATTGGGTAATAACATGAAGGACTCCGTGTTTTATAACATTAAACCAGCTCTTTATTAAGAGAACTATTTATAGAGATGCTGTGATGGCAGCTAGTATCCTAGCCATGTGCGTACGGACTGACTTCCTGGTGCCTTCTTCAAACTCTCTTCCATTCTGCAACCTGTGCCCCTCCCTCCAAGTCCCATGCATGTTGCTACGATGTTGAATACCTACCTATCTTTCTGAAGTCTTGTTAGCAAGTTGGGATGCTCTGTCTTTAGAGCCTTGGGATGTAAAGTATTTAAAATGTATTTTCTGTGCAAAAAAAGGAATAGTTTGTACGATTTGCCAATTAGCAGGAAAACTAATAAAGATATTGAAAAACAGCATATTAACTACTGCATTGTCCTATGTAGTGAGCCCACCATTTAAACTGGCCTCTAGAAATAAAAAAGATGAATCTGTGACTCACTATGCTTGAATTTAACTGTTAGGGCTATATGTTCCATGGTATATGTAGATAAAACTCCACTGAAATCAATGGAGCTATATACCCACAATGCAGAGAAGTTGGCCCCATTGTGTAAACTTCCCCCATAGTTAGAGATTCTTCTAGCACTCCCTTTTCTGATCTTAGTTTTGGGGTACACTCAGGTTGAGCTGTTACAAGATTGAAATACAGTTGCCAACCCTCCCGGTATCGGGCTCTATCTCCCAGAGGCTACTGAAGCCAAACCAGGAGATTTTAGGCTGCTAAAAGTCCGGCAGCACAGCGGGGCTAAGGCAGGCTCCCTGTCTGCCCAGGCCCTGCGACGCTCCCAGAAGCTGCCGGCATGTCCCTGTGGCCCCTGGAGGGGGCAGGGGTCTCTGCGCCCTGCCCGCGCGCCGAGCGCCCCTTGGGAGTCAATGGGAGCTGCGGGGGCAGTACCTGCAGGCAGGGGCAGCATGTGGAGCTCCCTAACCCCCCACCAGGGGCAGCAGGGAGGTTCTGGCCGCTTCCGCGTGGAGCTCCCTGGCCCCGCTTGCCTCGGCTGGCCACTTCTGGGAGCGTCGCAGGGCCAGGGCAGACAGGGAGCCTGCCTTAGCCCCCCTGCACTGCCAGCCGGGAGCCGCCTGAGGTAAGCTCTGGTCAGCTGGAGCCCTCATCCCCTCCCACACCCCAACCCCCTGCCACAGCCCTGAGCCGCCTCCTGCACTCCTACCCCAGGCTCAGCCTGGAGCCTTCTCCCACATGCCAAATCCCTCGGCCCCACCCCCTAGCCCAGAACCCACATCTTCTCCCACACCCAACCCTCTGCCCCAGGCCAGTGAAAATGAGTGAGGGTGGGGGAGAGCGAGTGATGGAGGGAGGGAGGATGGCGTCAGTGAAGCGGGGCCTTGGAGAAGGGGCGGGGCATGGCCCGGGCCTCAGGGGTGGGGCAGGGAAGGGGGTGGGACAAGGATGTTTGGGTTTGTGTGATTAGACAGTTGTTAATCCTAGATTGAAAGGATGCACTCTTGCGTTCTGATAGCCAGCCTTTGCTGATACATTTTTTTAAAAAGGTGGTCTGAAAAGTGTATAACAAAGGCTTTGTATCAAGTCTAGTCGTCCTTGTTTTTGCTGGAGGTTTCCAAGGAGGACCGGAGAACTGGAATGGGAATTTGTTTTGCTTTCAATTGAATCTTTAAACATTTGGGAGGAATTATCTTTTTGTATGATTAGGGCATTTGACTTAAAGAGGAATGAATAAAAGCAAAAGAATAGCATTAAGTAGTTAGGCAGCATGAGTAATGTGGACTGTCAAATACATATGAGGCATGAATGTGTTGTTTAGATGTGTCCACACAGCAGCCTTTAAACTGTATCATATAACTGGAACTGACAAAGAGCTCTGTATAAGCTGAAAGCTTCTTTCTCATCAACAGAAGTTGGTCCAATAAAAATTATTACCTCACCCGCCTTGTCTCTCTGATATAACTGGTTCAGATGAAAATGTCACGACACAGTCATAAATATCCGGTTGTATTTGTAGCGTAGACAGAACCTTACCAAGCATCCCTTCATATGGTGCACCACAGTCATGACTCGACAATTTCTCTGGGTTAATACTCTTTTCTATGCTATGCAAAGTGATCTATCCTAGTTCAGGGCACTTCTGACCATCCCGTCTTTGAAGCAATACAAGTAGAGTTAAAGCAATATGACCCTACACAGTTATACCAATTTTGCTATTCCCAAATGGGAAAAGTTATACCCATATAAGGCATCTTGATATTGTTAGAGGTGCATCATGTGAGGGATTGTGTTGGTATAACTATTTTGGTTAAAAAATCACACCCTTAACTGGAAGAGTTATATTGGTACAAAATCTGTGTGTAGACCAAGCATTATTGGCCAAAATCATGTAGGGCAGAATTAGATTGATTACACTGAATACAGTAGATCAAACCTGGTGAGTGAGAACAGAACAGTATCTGTTTCGTGAACTCCAGCGTGTTTGGTATCAACAGCATTTTGTGCAAGGATGGAAGCTGTGTGGAAGTACCAATTGCACTGAAAATTCTAGGGGAAAAAATAAATTTCTCCTTTAGAAATTAAACACTGAGTTTTCTTGGGCAGCTGTGCCAGCTGAACTCCACTAACAGATTGCCATAAAACACCAGGTTGCAGAATATTAGATCTTTTATTAGGAGCTTTGCTTTTTGCTGTGCTGTGTGGAACAACCATGAAACCCACATCCAATACTGGCTGAAAACATTTTCTTGTATCTTAATACTTTTTTTTTTTTTTTTTTGGCTTTAGCAGAATGGATAATTCATTGTGTTTCGACTCTGAAAAAAGATGAGTGGATCCTAAACTGGAAAAAAAAATTAAAATAACACAAAACAAAAAAAGCCTCCTGCCCTGGCCTACACTACAGAATTAATTTGGTATAATTTGAATATAATTACTTTGAATAATCCACACCACTGAGCGACATAGTTGTACCGACCTAAGTGCCAGTGTAGACAGCTGTGTGTTGGCAGGAGAGCTTCTCCCACAGACAAAACTACTGTCTCTTGCTGAGGTGGATTAACTATGCTGACAGGAGAGCTGTCTCCTGTCGGCACAGAACGTCTTCATTAAAGCATGTTGGTGTAGCTGCACTGATTCAGTGTTTTGAGTGTAGATCTGCCCTAAGAAGTCAACAGGAAGAGAACACATTGCTTGACACAAGCGCTTCACTTGTTCCTTGTCCGTGGAAAAATGACCTTGCTCAGATACAAAGTTCTGCTAGCTTAAACCACATTGCTTAGCTGGGAGACTCATCCACCTGACAAATGGAATAGCTTAACTACAAAACTGGTTTAATCAGACTAGCCTTTATTTATGTGGCACTGACTTGGATGACCCTAAGGAACTCTCATCCCTTACAGGCATATGGCAAACCTTTCATTCTGGCTAAAGAACTTTATCAAGTCCAGCTATTTTTTTATTTCAATAAAAACCACTTACAGCTGCTCTTATTTGTTCTTGGGGTGGGGGCAAGATACCTCTCTTCTGTACAATAATAGATTTTGGAATGTGCTTTCCAGTGCAATAGAAAATGGGGTCCAGTGTTGGATCTTTGTTCACCTTTCACGGATGACCAGTATTTTTAGAACTCTCCTCCTTTTACTCCATCATTGTTGAATAGGAGAAGCCTGTAGCATCTTGGATACATGTTACAGAAAAGTTTCTTTCTTTCTTTCTTTCTTTCTTTCTTTCTTTCTTTCTTTCTTTCTTTCTTTCTTTCTTTCTTTCTTTCTTTCTTTCTTTCTTTCTTTCTTTCTTTCTTTCTTTCTTTCTTTCTTTCTTTCTTTCTTTCTCACAGTGCTGTGAAGATTAAACCATATTACCATCAATATTATATTTTAATTCATTCTAATTATCTGATCTAAATAAGCATAGCTTGGTCTGGTAAACTAAGTGATTGCTGAATTGACAACCAGATGTTAGATGCTTCTCTCTCCATTTTTTGACTTCAGAGGTGGCTCATAAGCTTCTCAATGTGCAATTTCATAGTTTAACTCTCTTAGGATGAGTTTCTCTCCCACACTTTAAACCAAATGTGAGGGGGGAAATGGGATATGGCTTTTGCATATTAACTAGGATGTTTGGAAAGCATTGCCTCTACTGGACTTCTCACACGCTGGAGAACTCACTTAGAGCAGTGCTTTTATAGGCAGCCACTAATTGTTGATTATTGTCCAGCTTCTTGAATCCGAGTGTTGAGCATTCACAAGTACAGTTGGGAGCTGTGGTTGCTCAGTACCCCTGAAATATCAGTCCCATAGTGTCTCAAGTTGGGCATTGAAAATGAGTGGAAATTTGTTCAAAAGTTGGCCCCAATCTTTCTTTGCCTCAGTTCCCAACTGCAAAATGGAGATAATGATACTCCCCCCCCCCCCCCACCTCAGAGAGATGTTGTGGAGTTGAATGATTGTTTGTAAGGCAAGTAGGATACTACATTGATGAGCACCATTTCTGGAAAAAAAAGGCAATGAGCAATAACAAATTCCCTGTTAAGTGCAGGGACTGGCAGGTGTGCTTGGGGCCACATACGAGTGAGGAGGATAAAAAGAAATAGTGAACAGCTCTCTCATTACCTGAAGACTGGGACCTGGGAATTGCATCTTTAAATTCTCGCACTTCTATCTTTGACTTTGCAAGCTCAATGGTTTTTTAAAAAAAATCTTAGGGGTTTTTTGTGTGTGTGTGTGTGTGGTTTGTATGGACTATGTCTGTAGTTCCGCGACTTAATTATCAGCTTCCCAATTGTTTCAAATGTTGCAGAGCTCTCTGGTAACTACAATGATGATTTCAGAGTTTCTTGCCATTCTGGGAACCTCTTAGGCAAAAATGATTAGGGTCTCAACAAGCTTGGCTTGTTTTTGCTTTAGCTGATCATTTGGCAAACTGTTCATCTACTGCAACATGTGAGACTTCCTGAAATCTTAAGGGAACTGCAATAATCCTTTCACTTTAACACATTGCCTGATAGCCATTGCTCTCTCATCTCCTGATGGTAGCCTCCGCAGTGCAAATGAAGCTATTTCTGCAGAATAGGCATTGATAGCTTGCAGCAGGTTGGCCCGATGGCCTACTGGCAAAGCCAAAGGAGATGGAGGCAAGCCAGGGACAGCCGGCCCTGTAGTCTGTTTACCTGCAGTGCAGTCATTGAGAGAGAGAGGTAATTTTGAGGTTATATGGTTTCCAAGGGATTGTGTGGAGCTGACGTATCACTTGACAGATGTCTGGTGAATTTTTACTGCAATGTAAGTTGCTGTTATCATTGGACTGCTCTTCTCTACCCAAGTGCTAAAAAGCACCCTGCTCATTTTTGACTGGTAATAGATGTTGTGGAGAGGAAGCACCAGTCTCTGTGTTTGTTTAACCCAGTGATTCTCAGACTGTGGATTGGGACCCCAAAGTAGGTCATGACTCCATTTTAATGGGGTTGCCAGGGCTGGCGTAGACTTGCTGGGGTCCGGGGCCAAAGCTGAAACCCAAGTTCCACCGCCCAGGGCTGAAGCCAAAGCCCGAGGGCTTCAGCCCTGGATGGTGGGGCTCAGGTTATAGGCTCTCTGACTGGGATTGAAGCCCTTGAGGCTTTGCCCCCCCCAGCCTGGGGGGAGGGGCTTGGGCTTTGGCCCCGCCACTCAGGGCAGCAGGGCCCGGGGCTCAGGCTTCGGTCCCCACTCCTGGGGTCGTGTAGTAATTTTTGTTGTCAGAAGGGGGTCACGGTGCAATGAAGTCTGAGAACCCCTGATTTAACCTACTGGTGCGTGTATGTTACAGATCCCACTCCATGAGGCTCCACAGAGGGTATGCATTTTTACAGCCTCCAGCTCCAGAGCTTTAGCTCTTCAGCTCAAACTGTAGCAGCTCATGGTTTTAGCTCAGACAGTCCCTGTTCAGTCCCTGGTATGTTGGCCAAGATGGCAGCTGTCACATCTGCATCTCCAAGGTCTGGTTACCAGGCTGAGGTTTAAATGGATACTCATCAGGGTAACTTGATCTCTGGTGTTGCAGAACAAGCTTCTATCACTCGTTCCCAGGTGGAAGCATCTGAGCTGAAGTTATAGCCCTAGTCTTTGATCACTGTCTTGTAGGGTCAACAGCTAGAGCGGGTCCTACTGGCTCATATGAGTAGGCTAAGAGTATCTTCTAATGGGGAGACAGTCATTCAGTCCTTGAAGAGTTCTGAATTCCCTTTCCTTGAAAGGGCAATGAACAAATGCCAGTCACTTGAAACAAGGTGCAAATGGGAAGTTCTCAGATTACCCTACTTGCAGTGTGGATAGATAATATAATCATTGGACGCAAAGACTTGGTGGTCAGTTCAGCTCTCTGGTTCTTGCAGGCAGATCCCAGGCCAGGGTAAAACTGAGTAATTCTTTGGTCTCCAGATGATCCCTTTGCAGGGTGGATGCAAATCTGCCTTTTCCCTCAGCTAGGAACCCCAGTCCAACCAAATCATGCAGCTTTTATGTTTACCCCTCTATGATCCACAGCTGCCAACTCACACCAGAAACCCAAAAAGATAGGCTTCTCATGGAGATATTTAGCCACCCTCCTGAGGCCCAGTTACGTTTGGGGTATATACAATGCCTCACAGCCAAATTGTCTAGAAGGGTATGTCCTGAAGGGGGTCTGATAATTTCTATTTATCCCGTTTGTAGAAATGTGTCTTTAATCCTACAGTGAGCTTTGGAGAGTTCACGTATCTTCAATAATAGCAGGTTTTTGTAATTTGTTCAGGAGAAGCAAGGGAGAAAGGGCATGGTGCTTTTAGTTTGTGTCTCAGCAAAGCCTGAACAGAATTTCATGGGACAAACTAAAGGCACTTGTGCAGCCTGCTGGTGTTTCCCAACGCCCACTGTTAAAGCCCTGCTGCAAAGAACGGAGGCGTCAGAGCTTCACAAAGTAAAGGCCACCAGGATCTTTTACAATGGAAAAGGTGTATTATCTGAGTTCATGCTAGAATGCTTGTGCATTATTGTCTGGGGGGACTTAGTGTGTATGTGGGCGTTAGCTCAGATAGGACAGAGAGACCTGGGTTCTCTTCCTGACTGCCACTTACTTCTTATGTTACCCTTGGACAAGTGACTTTACAGCTTTCTGTGCCTCAGTTTCCCCAACTGTGAAAAGTGGATATTATTATTATTGTGGGGCTTTTCATTAATCTTTGCAAAGTGCTTGGAGATCTTAGAATAATTTTATACAATAAGTTTAAAATATCGTTAGTATTTTGTATATAGCTGGCCACTTCACTGTCCTTCCCATCCTCCAATTGCCCTTCAAAACCCCTCCAAAACAAACACTCCCACCCGAAGTGTAATTAGTTTATTTGTGAAATGGAGTTTTTCCCCCACAGTATAGAATCATAGACTATCAGGGTTGGAAGGGACCTCAGAAGGTCATCTAGTCCAACCCCCTGCTCAAAGCAGGACCAATCCCCAATTAAATCATCCCAGCCAGGGCTTTGTCAAGCCTGACCTTAAAAACTTCTAAGGAAGAAGATTCCACCACCTCCCTAGGTAACGCATTCCAGTGTTTCACCACTCTCCTAGTGAAAAAGTTTTTCCTAATATCCAACCTAAACCTCCCTCACTGCAACTTGAGACCGTTACTCCTTGTTCTGTCATCTGCTACCACTGAGAACAGTCTAGAGCCATCCTCTTTGGAACCCCCTTTCAGGTAGTTGAAAGCAGCTATCAAATCCCCCCTCATTCTTCTCTTCTGAAGACTAAACATCCCCAGTTCCCTCAGCCTCTCCTCATAACTCATGTGTTCCAGTCCCCTAATAATTTTTGTTGCCCTCCGCTGGACGTGTTCCAATTTTTCCACATCCTTCTTGTAGTGTGGGGCCCAAAACTGGACACAGTACTCCAGATGAGGCCTCACCAGTGTCGAATAGAGGGGAACAATCACGTGCCTCGATCTGCTGGCAATGCCCCTACTTATACATCCCAAAATGCCATTGGCCTTCTTGGCAACAAGGGCACACTGCTGACTCATATCCAGCTTCTCGTCCACTGTAACCCCTAGGTCCTTTTCTGCAGAACTGCTGCTGAGCATTCGGTCCCTAGTCTGTAGCGGTGCATTGGATTCTTCCATCCTAAGTGCAGGACTCTGCACTTGTCCTTGCTGAACCTCATCAGATTTCTTTTGGCCCAATCCTCCAATTTGTCTAGGTCCCTCTGTATCCTATCCCTACCCTCCAGCATATCTACCTCTCCTCCCAGTTTAGTGTCATCTGCAAACTTGCTGAGGGTGCAATCCATACCATCCTCCAGATCATTTATGAAGATATTGAACAAAACCGGCCCCAGGACCGACCCTTGGGGCACTCCACTTGATACAGGCTGCCAACTAGACGTGGAGCCATTGATCACTACCTGTTGAGCCCGACATTCTAGCCAGCTTTCTACCCACCTTATAGTGCATTCATCCAGCCCATACTTTAACTTGCTGACAAGAATACAGTGTCAAAAGCTTTGCTAAAGTCAAGGAACAACACGTCCACTGCTTTCCCTTCATCCACAGAACCAGTAATCTCGTCATAAAAGGCAATTAGATTAGTCAGGCATGACTTGCCCTTGGTGAATCCATGCTGACTGTTCCTGACCACTTTCCTCTCCTATATGTGCTTCAGAATTGATTCCTTGAGGACCTGCTCCATGATTTTTCCAGGGACTGAGGTGAGGCTGATTGGCCTGTAGTTCCCAGGATCCTCCTCCTTTCCTTTTTTAAAGATGGGCACTACATTAGTCTTTTTCCAGTCATCTGGGATTTCCCCTGATCGCCATGAGTTTTCAAAGATAATGGCCAATGGCTCTGCAATCACATCCGCCAACTCCTTTAGCACTCTCGGATGCAATGCATCCGGCCCCATGGACTTGTGCACGTCCAGCTTTTCTAAATAGTCCCAAACCACTTCTTTCTCCACAGAGGGCTGGTCACCTCCTCCCCATGCTGTGCTGCCCAGTGCAGCAATCTGAGAGCTGACCTTGTTCGTGAAGACAGAGGCAAAAAAAGCATTGAGTACATTAGCTTTTTCCACATCCTCTGTCACTAGGTTGCCTCCCTCATTCAGTAAGGGGCCCACACTTTCCTTGACTTTCTTCTTGTTGCTAACATACCTGAAGAAACCCTTCTTGTTACTCTCAACATCTCTTATTAGCTGCAACTCCAGGTGTGATTTGGCCTTCCTGAGTTCACTCCTGCATGCCCGAGCAATATTTTTATACTCCTCCCTGGTCATTTGTCCAATCTTCCACTTCTTGTAGGCTTCTTTTTTGTATTTAAGATCAGCAAGGATTTCACTGTTAAGCCAAGCTGGTTGCCTGCCATATTTACTAGTCTTTTTACACATCGGGATAAGAATTCTTTAAAATACAGCCTGCTCTCCTGGACTCCTTCCCCCCCCATGTTATTCTCCCAGGGGATCTTGCCCATCAGTTCCCTGAGGGAGTCAAAAACCCACATGCTGAAGACAAATGCTCAGAGACACATGTATGTTAAAAATATGGCACTGTTTTTATAGTGAAGGTAATTCATTATGGAACAACTTATCTAGGGATGTGGCAGATTGTCCGTCACTTGCAATCTTTAAGTCAAGATTGGATAGTTTCTAAAAGAAATGCTATAGCTCAAACTGAAGTTACATATTCAATGAAGTAACTACTGGATGAAGTTCTTTGGCCTGTGTCATGCTGTAGGTCAGGCTAGATGATCGTAATGGTCCCTTCTGGCTTTAAAGTCTGTGAAACAGGCACACAACTTTTCTTGGAAATAGCTCCGTGGTTGTAGCTGTTCTGCACCTTTCCTCCGTATAATTTTAGAGCAGAGCAGGGTGGCCATCCCAAAATTCCATAATTTTCACACACAGTTACTATATGGCTGCAAAGAGTGACACGGAGCAGGATAGTGAGTCACGGCTGCTATGTATTAAGAGAATAAAAATGAACGGAAGGGTCGTGCATGCTTGTGACCCAAGCTGCAAGTGACTCCCTCATTAATTCAAATATATCCAGCTAGCCGCATTCTGGAGGTCAAACACAAGAAAAATGTGACTATTTATCAGTCACACACACCAGATTCTTATAGCCATTTATTAATGTGCCTTATCCTTTGTGCCATGGCCAGGGTTTTTCAGGAAGTGTTCCCCTGCACGCTAATTTAGCATCAAAATCTGTGCCTGAAAATGTATTTACATTTGCAAAGTTCACTGTCCCTGAGTGATTTCTCACTGCTAGAGAATTGGTCTCCCTTTTGTGATCCCACTCCAGGAAATGGGAGTAAAGCAGGTTCTTCGTTGTCATTAGGGCTCAACCAAACCCAAGCAATGAAAGGATAATGGCCATGTGCTATGTTTGGTCTTCTTAAAGCAGGGCAAGACTGCCTAGGGCTGTGGGGGAACTAAGCAGCAAGGAAGAAAGCAAGTAACTTGATACATCTGTTTGCTAGAATAGTGTCTCCTGTGCATTGAGGAGAGACCATAACAACAGGGTCTATTTCATCCCATTAATTTTACACTGCAACGTGTTCAGGGGTGTATTTTCATTGTTATGGAAGGTTTTAGCTATACAGTTTCCAGCCCATCTTCCACTTTGACCTTAATGGAAGACAGTTAGTGGGTTGTATTATAGGGGATTGGGCAGAAAAATCCTCAGAGCAACTCTTCGAAAAATCCTCTATTAGGTAGACAAAGGGAAGCCAGTGGACTGGCTCTAGGGAAGAATATTATACAGTGAGGACCTTCCATGTTGCATATTACCTTATTTCAACTCTGCTTCTCACATGGCCGTGGTTGCAGTCCTGCAGTCTGACCAACTAGTTAGGAGCTTTTTGCGGCTGCACTAGTATCCAGGCACCCTGGGTTTATAAATAAGTCATAGTAGGGTTTGATTGTCATAATCAGTCGGGGCAGTGAGCACAGTATGGGTCAGGTTTATAAACCTATTCCTCATTTATACCTGATGAGAGCAGGGAAGAGAGAATACCGGCTCTACATCACTACAAGGGAAATGGAATATCTGAACTGAACAAGCAACAGATTTGCATCATCTCACTCCCTATGCCTGCTGTTAAATTTGCGTTCGATTGCCTCCTTGGTCAAATTGCCCTTGACGGTAGTTCCTTGAATACGAAGAGGATTTGCTAATGTAATTAACGTAAAATTGCACGTTGAAGGAAGGGGAGACTGTAGAAGGTGGACGGTGTACACATTGGAAATCTCTTGGCATAGAGAGAACTGCAGGAATTGGGCATGACACACAAAATATGTGCTAATAAAGCTGGAGGTGGGCTTAGACCAGAACATGGGATTCAAGCCCACCCAAACCTGAAGAAGTTTGGATTCATATTTGTGTGACTCAGGTCTATCTGTCTAATGGCTGAAGAGTGCCATCAAATCCAAACACCCCCAAATGCCTGGGATTGTTCCAAACTTCGCATCTTGGCCCCATCTCTGCTAAAACCTAAAATTTCTGAATAAGACAGCGTTCGATTGCTCTGAATATCTAATAATCTCTGCCAAGAAGGATTTCTATAGACATGGTATAGGTACTGACTGTGATTGAATGCATCATAGATTATAATTGAATGAGATTTGTGCCTAGCTGAGATTGTTAAGGGTGTGAGCAAAAAGAGCAACTATGGATCAAATTCTGCCTTCAATTAAGGCCTGATCCTTCAAGATGCTGAGCGGTCCTCTGAGCTGATCTTAACTCCTGCTGATCTGAGGGGGAGCTAAATTCATTCAGCATCATCCCTTTACAGCATCTTATACCTGAGAGAAACCCCATTGATTTTAATTTTGCAATTACAGCAGTATTACATGGGGTATACTTGAGGACAGAAAGTAGCCCTTTATGTTCATTTTCCCATGATCCGTACACTGGTATTTAAGGATTTTTCTGTTGACTGTGGAATACCGTAAAAGGAGTTCTTGGTTTAAATTGTAATTTCTATCTCTGATACAGAATCTCTGGTGAGTCTGATGGTGGGAAGTGTTTATTTTGTTATACTTAAAATAAATGTTAAAGGGACCTTTTCTGTTATGTAAAATCCTGGATCTGCTTAGGTCATATGCTAGTCACCAGTTTTAACTGAAAGTGCAGCAAATAAGAAAATAAAATATCGTTGTACTTTTGTGGCATCTTTCATTGGAGGCTTTCAAAACAGTGTACAAATTTCAATTAATTCAGCCCCAGAACAGCCTTGTTGAAGTAGTAGTTATGTTTAGATGGGTAAACTGAGGCACAGAGTTGTGACTATAAATGACTTGGCCAAAGTTCTAGTAAGTCAGAAAGTGAGCCCAGGAGTCCTGACGCTTATTCTATTATGTGGCACTCCCTGCTTCTCTTCTTAGTAAATGAAATGACACTGTCTCTAGTAGAAAATGTCATGTGGATAATTCAATATATTGGGGTCAGACGTCCAGAAGCAAATATATGTGTGGTCAGGTACTAGTAGCTATTTAAAATGCAAATTGTTTTCTTGATAATCTGGCTAATATCTTTAACCCAGTTTGTAAGGTAGTGTGTGTTTCCATTCCTGCCTTTCCTTCTAAGCAAGGCACTGCAGTGTACATCATTTTGAATTCACTGTCACCTTGCATTGCATTCCACAACATGGTCCAGTGTGATGTGATTGATACAGTCTGACTTAATGTCACAAGCTTCTGTCTCCCACAGGGAAGCAAAAAAAGCGCCGTCTCTCTGCCTATGAATATTTTAAAAATCTGCTCTCAAAGATGTGGGGTCCCTATGCCCCTCACCCCCACCTCGCCCTTACCAGACTATTCATAAAATGAATGTTGGCATTGACTCTTCTATCATGGGACTGAATCCTATAAGTTGCTGAGTGCTCTGGCCCTGATCCAGCCAAGCATTAAGCACGTGCTTAGCTGTAAGTGTGTGAGGATCATTCCCAATAATATGAATGAAGCTACGCGCAAACTGAAGTTCCTTGCTGATTTGGGGCAAGACTGCTCAGCAGCTGGCAGGATTGAGCCTGTTCTGGATCCCTGCTACGTTCTTCAGAGCAATGCTTGTTGCTTCCCCCTCAGAATGTTCTTCCCATCTCTGCGTGTCTTCCTGAAAATTATTGACTGCACTCTTGAGTGGGTAAAGATCATCATTCTGGAAAGGGAATAATCTCTGCTCAGCTTATTTGACACAGTTTTTTTGCTCGGATAAGAATTTAGTTTATATAGATTTCAACAAATGAGGCGTACGTACAAATGGAGAACAGCAAACAATTATCTTAGTTACACTGAAAAGGGCAAATACCTACAGCCCACAAAACACACACGTACCTGCAAATGGAGGTGTTGCCATTAATCAGTATTTACTCAGAAGTAACCACACACCGCAGTATCTAAGATACCCTGGTTAACGCTGGCTTTTTGCTAATGACCACTGTCCGGAGCTGCTCTAGTCTGATCTTTTAGTAGTGATTAATTCTTTATAATTTAAGAACAACACCCACACAAGCTCCTGTGGGGCCAATCTGTTCCCATTGTGTGCAGGGTGCAAATGGGCGCAGGATTGGGGAGAGAAGCAGGAAGGTCCCAATGATCAGGGTGCTAGCTTGAGACATGGGAGACCTGGGTTCAGCTAATGCCACGTCTACACTAGAACAGCACTAGAAAGCCCTCCTGGTGTAGCCAGTTTATACTGGCAAAAGAGTGCTTTTTGCTCGTAGAGTACCTGTATCAGCTCCCTGGATAACATAAGCTATACGGGCAAAAAGAGTTTCTTGCTGTCATAACTGCACCTATATTAGGGCTTGTCATAAAAATCACACCCATTACATGACACTGCTATATCCACAAATGTTTCTAATGTGGACCTGGTCTCAGTATGTGGCCCTAGGCAAGTCTCTTAATCTTTCTATGCCTCCATTCCCAAACTGTCAAATGACAACAGCTCTTCCCTCACAGAGGTGATGTGAGAATAAATGCGTTAAAAGATTGCGAGGTGCTCTGGTACTGTGGTGATAGGGGGCAGAAAAGCACGAAAAGGCAGATGTGCATTGTACTCACCTTTTTAAAGCCTGGAAAAGCAAAGTATTTGAAAGATTCCTTAACCACTACAGAAGTGCTCTCTTTCTTTCTTGTCATTTTTTATTAATCCTTCTGTAAAGTCCTCCGAGGAGATAATTAATACTTGGATGCATGACAAACAGCGTCAAGTGCCACATCATTTACAAAACAGACAGTATACTGCAGGGTCATGGGATTGCACAGGCTGAGTTCATTAGTGGCACGAGCAGTCTCCTCTTTCTGCTAACAACATTGGATCTGTGTCTATGCTGTCTTCTCTGCATGCAGACTACACAGGACTTTCAGGAGATACACATTGATGAAAGCAGATAAGAATTGCCTTGTGGTTACTTTATTGCCTGGCTGTTCTTTGTATGGTAACCTCCACTGCAGGATGTAATTGGACCTGCCTAAGAGTTTGGGAAGATTTCACTCTCTGCAGGCTGATTTACAAACAGGATGATAATAATAATAAATAAATTAATACCTACCTCTTACACAGAGCTCTTTCCTTTGCAGATCTCAAAGCACTTTACAAGGGAGATCAGTATAATTATCCCCACTTTTTACAGATGGGGAATTTGTGGCACAGGGAGATGATGTGATGGGACCAAAGTCACCTAGCAAACCAGTGGCAGAACTAGGAACAGATCCCAAGTCTCCTGAGTCCAGTCCAGTGCTGCCACGCTGCCTCCCTCCTACAGCTAATGGAGGTTGCTATCTTGCTGAAATGCTTGAGAGCCTCTGGTTTTTAGAAGTGACTTGCTTGTAACCTCAGCAGGGCATGGGGACAGCCTTTTCATCTTTTTTTTGTACAGCACCTACCACAATGGGGCCCTGATCTTGACTGCTCTTTGGCTAGTAATATTATATTAAACCATTAATAAGAATGGAAATGAGAGCTGTTCCCCAAGCACCATAGATGTGATTTTGCTGGTGATCATGGTGTCTAGATGTATGCACTCACTGGTTCATAACTTGTTTTCTTTCCAGGGGGCAGAGCAATCCAGGGTGGTACATGGACTTTTGAACGACCTTTGAGATAGCAATCAACTAAGATTGATTGATAGTTTCTCTCTCATTCTAGGGGATGGCCAGGTTGATTTTGATGAATTTATGACCATTCTTGGACCTAAGCTGGTATCTTCAGAAGGGAGAGATGGTTTTCTTGGAAATACAATAGACAGCATATTCTGGCAGGTAAGTAAGCTTTTTTCTTCTTAAAGCAACATCAGTGAGCAAATATCATTATCTCAAGAAACAATGAAATGGTTTGAAGCATGAAATATTTTGCTGAAATTGAACAATTGTTTAAAGGTTATTCAGTTCTGTTTATGAGCCAGATAAGACCATAGTGTATTGGTGGAGCTGGCGAGCTGAAGTTAATCAAATGTACAGAATGCTGATCATATCGCATTGGTGCTTATGTGTGTTCTATGAGATACAATAGATCAAACAATTTGGGATCCAAGTCTGGGGATAATGAAACCCTCTGTTTATCACAGAACAAGTAGACTGGCAGTGCCATTTGCAAGCTGCTCCCACGCTGACCCATCAATGTGCCTCAACCCTGCCCTATCAGGGTAAGATGATAGCTCACGTTCCATGTGAATTCAGTCCTTGGTGGTGAGACTCCTGTCTAAGGTGTCAACCAGTGCCTGTAAACTTGATAACTGTACTGAGCTGTGCAGGCTTCCAAAAAGGATTGGATTTTTGTATGATGACAAGGTTATGCTGAGTTGTTATAGTAAGGATTACTTCCCTTCCCACCCCCTCCTCCCCCACACACACGCCCACCCCCAAATTTTGGAGGGGATATAAATGTTAGTGCTTCAGGACATAAGCAATCCTCTAACCATTGGGAGTTAGATATAAACTTTCCCTGTGGACATATTATTTCATAACTGCCTCCTGCAGGGTTTCTTGCCCCTTCCCCAGGCCTGCTGTTTGAGACAGGACTATTGGACTAGATGGACCACTGTATCCAGTATTTCTCTGCTACTATGAGATGAGCAGTGATTTCACATAGCAACTGAGTGCTTTTGTGTGGCCTAACAGCTTTTGGTCACTATCAAGCCTAGTCCTTGTGGAAACTGATACCCTAACTCTAAAAGGCTTTGTCTCTTGTTACTAGTTCCTGCAGACATTCGGTCTGCCATATTTGAGTGGTTTAAAACTTGTTTATGATACATGGTGGGATGATAGGAACAAGCTTGAAAATGTTAGCTCTGTATTTCCACCATTCATTCATCAGAGTAAGTACTCAGTGTTGATGAACCAGCAATGAATTATGACATATCTGGGAGGGAAACAGTGTTTGAAGAAACATTAAGAAGTTCCGGGACTTTGCAGAAAATCATTATTGTTCTTCTACAGCCTCCACCGAGCCCCACAGGTGAGTCACTTATCAAAGAGCTTGACTAGTACAAAGGGGAAAAAGCTCTAGCTCTTCTTACCAAACAGTATATGCCTGTGGCTAGCCTTGCCTCATGAGACGAAGCAGGGGAATTCTGGGTTCTATGTCTGGCACTGCTGTGGACTCTATATTTGCCACTGACTTTAATTCTTTTGTGCTGTGGTTTACTTTGCTTATCCAATGAGGAAAATAATAATGCTTCTCTTCCTCACAGGACTCCTGTGAGAATTAATTAAGAGTTTTGTGATTCTCAGGTGACAGATGCTATACAAGCTGTGAGAAATGGTCTGGGGAGTTATCTATGGGCAACAAAGATTTGACTGAATTGCATGTGTGCTTCCTAGCATGTAAAACATTGTATGTATTGTTAAAGCTTGTAATAATAATTCCTAGCTCTTACATAATGCTTTTCATTCATAGATCTGCAAGCACTTTGCAAAAGAGGGTAATGTCTTTATTAGATGGGGAAACTGAGGCACGGGGAGGGGCCATGACTCACCCAGCATAGCAATGGCAGACCCACAAATTGAACCCTGGTCTCCTGAGTTCTAGTTCATTGACCTATCCATGAGGCCACATCTAAGACTGGCGAACACACATTTTCATTTTGCATACAAAAATGTATCCCTCTTCTTTCTGAGCAGGTAACATTTGTCTAAAATGTGCCTCAGCAATTTGACTGCTTGTTCTCAGAAGAGTAAACCAGCAGAAGAATGTAGGAGAGCGCAACTCACATGTGTGGCATGTTTCCTTTGCTTATTTTACCTACTCAGATATCAGAGCCTTGATTTATCAAAATATTTAAGCAGTATTAAGTCCCATCCCAGTACAACAAAGTATTTAAGTACATGCTGAAGTTCAGTGGGCCTTAAGCACATGCTTAAAGTAATGCACATGATGAAGTGCCTTGCTGAACTGGGGTCTAAATGCACTCTCAACATCCCACTAATGCAGACTTTTAACTTTCTCGCAAAAGGGAAAGACGTGGAGATGTGTAGTGATTTTTGCATGTTGACATTTTTGGAAAATCCCCTCAAGTATCTAAAGAAAGTTGAGAGTAGCTGCAGCCTTGCTATGTCCATGCAAAAGCTATAAGTGGGCCAAGGCAGTTGAAGGTGTTAACATAGCCACTAGAAGGTTATCTTGTGTAGGCTGTTAGCTGAAGGCCTGGGGCACCACACCATAGAATCAGCATGTCAAGAGGCACTTCTGAGAAGTTTTTTATATCAGGTGCGGAGGCAGAAGATACATTTTTGGCTTCCAGAAACTGCTTTGCCACACTATCCATCCAATCTCTCATTCTCCAACTGTCACGATTTTGGCTTGCATGATATTTTTGCCGAAGGCCCAGCTTCCTATATTAATGGCGCTTTCATCCAGATTCTGTTCTCAGCACAGTTTAAATAATACAATGACAGAGTTAAATAATAAACAGCAGCAGAAGGAGAGAGAAATTCGAAGGAACCGGCAAGGGATGAGAGATGCGTGTTCAAATGAAACTGGGAGTGTGTTGGTGTGATACAGGAAGGCTGCTCCAGATGGCATGAGCTGGAGAGGGGAAGGATCTTGCAACAACACTAGCAGGACTGCGGGAAGACAGAGAAAGGATGCCAATGGTAGAAGAGTAGAGAGAGCAAAAATGGGAACAGGGTGTGTAAGAAACGGACCTGAAATAATATCAAACTGGGGCATTCTTCCTGTTGCAAATATTAGGTAAAGCGTAATGGACATTCAGAAAATAGTTAATCTCTGCTGAGGGCTGTACAGTGGCACAGATTGGGAGAATGAAGGGGTTTTTTTTTCCTATTTTCCTTCCCACGTGAGCTTTAAATTGCATTTTATCAGTTCTTGTCAAGGCAGCTCGCTCACTCTCTTTCTACGGTAGCCAAGATCAGTTCCACTCCGGAAAGAAAGGCTTTCCATGTTCTTACATGATTGTTCAAGAGGTTGTAGGGGGGGATGGGGGGCAGGTAACACTGTAAAGAGTATTTCCGTTCAACGTAGTGTTGAACAATTGTATCAATAAAGCTGAGGGAACATTAATATCTATCTCTGTAGCGCTGCCTCTGTAGAATTTCAAGCTGGAGCTTGTACAAATGGAATACAGTTTTGCAGAGAATGTTGTCAATTACATATTTCAGTCCCTAGTTCTCTGTCTCAGCCCCATATGCCCAGATGTGGTTTTTACTGATGCTTTCAGTTTACAAGTGAATATAAAATTTAACCTTGGGTAGATGTCTTAAACTTTCCCGGAACTTGTTTTTCTTACAAACAAAAGTTCTCTGATACCAGAAGCTTTTTATGAGCACTTAGTTTGGGCGATTATGGTGTATGATTTGAAGGACAAAAGGATTTGTAGTGTAGTGTTTTCCATAGTGTGTGTGTGTGGGGGGGGCATGCCTCTAGTGGGGCTGACGGATGAGCTAGGATGGTGCAAATAGACCATTCCATTGATCACCAGAGTGTCAGCTTTTTTTTTTTTTTAAGTAAGAATAAGGGTAAAAATTTGAAAAGTGTCTAAGGGAATGTCTATACTACATCTTATGTTGGCATAACCTACGTCACTCAGGGATGGGAGTAAACCACCCCCCCCCCCGAGCGACATAAGTCACATCGACAAAAGCGTCGGTGTGGGCAGCACCGTGTTGGCTGGAGAGCTTGTGCCAATCACAGAGGGGGCGTTATTTTGCCGATGGGAGAGCTTTCTTCTAGAGTGTCTTCATCACATGTTCTGCAGTGGCATAGCAAACTTAGTAAAGCACACTGATTTACGTAGCAGGGCATTATGCAGCCATGGGCCATCAGGCCAGCCAAGCATGTTCTGCTAACATGGGAGCTTTTGTGATGCAAGAAGGGAAGGAAGGCTGGTTCCAGCCATGTAAAGGAGAATGGGTTTTCTCTTCTCACCACCAGGTGGTGATGGATGTGCTGAGGACAGGGTGAGACACAAGCCCAGTAGATTCGTGACTATTGCTGGGTGAATTTATTTTAGCGAATAGTAAATTTGCCACACAAAAAAATGCAGTTTGGGGGCGAACAAAACTCTTTGCGAATTCAGGTTGAGTTTGGCAAATAGTTTTGGCTGAATGAAAAGCAGAGGGGGAAAAATTAAAAAGATAGAAATGAACCATTTTGATATTTTTCAGAGTAGCAGCTGTGTTAGTCTGTATCTGCAAAAAGAAAAGGAGGACTCGTGGCACCTTAGAGACTAACCAATTTATTTGAGCATAAGCTTTCATGAGCTACAGCCCACTTCATCGGATGCATTCAGTGGAAAATACAGCGGGGAGATTTATATACACAGAGAACATGAAACAATGGTTGTTACCGTACAGACTGTAACGAGAGTGATCAGGTAAGGTGAGCTACTACCAGCAGGAGAGTGTGGAGGGAAAAACCTTTTGTAGTGATAATCAAGCTGGGCCATTTCCAGCAGTTAACAAGAACGTAGCTCAGGAAAGCTTATGCTCAAATAAATTTGTTAGTCTCTAAGTTGCCACAAGTCCTCATTTTGATATTGGCATTTTCAAAATGACATTTTTTTAACCTGCACAAATTCCTTTTTTGTTTTGTCAAGAAAAATAAACCCAAAGGAAAACATTTCAGTTTTGGTTCCAAACTAATTTTTTTTCCTGGATTTCTCAGTACCACCATCTATTATTCGCCCAGCTCTATTCATGACTATATCCAGGGACTGAGAAGGCTACAACAGCTTCCAGTATTGGCCTGAGATGGCTGTGGTGATTTTTATTAGGCCAGCGGAGGGCAGGATTCTGTCTTCTGCTGGCCTCTACAGAAAACTCATTACTGAGGGCAAGGACCCCAGTTCCCTTTCTATGTGGTGAGCAATAAGGATGCAGTGAGGAAGGGGATAGAACAGTTGCATTTCCACAGCCTGGCTTCCGTTGCTGACGCTTTAATGAATTTATGTGAGGAGCTGCCTGTTCATAATCTATTGTCAGTTGTCATTACTAATGGAATGACTCTCCCATGGGATAGTTCTATGCTGTGTTAAGCCACTCAATCAATCAGTGGTTTAATAGAATGAAATGAGGAAGGAAATATTTGGAAATCTCATTGACATCAACAAAAGCCCAGTGCAAGCTTGAGGGAGGGAGGGCTGAGACTCTGAAAGATATAAGGTGGTTGGGGAAGGGCGCTGTTTTTTTTCTACGTCTAGTAGATAAATTTAACAAAATTTCTTCCTCTGAAAACCTGAGGAACAGTTAGTTCCTCCTCTAGTCCCTGCAGAGGAATTAGTTTGGAGCCTGCACGTTTTTTAGCATTGTTATTATCCCTGAGGATGTATTTTGTCTCTCTGAAAATAGTATGTAATTTAGCCAGGTAAGAAACCCAGCACTTCTTCACCAGCATTGGAAAAGTGTATTTCTAAATAATGGATTTCCTTCTCCCCAGCTGGGCTGGGCTGGAGAGGGCTTGGGAGTATGTAGATTCCGGTGCATCCTTTATTTTGTTCTACTCTAATGCTGGTCTTCCCATTTTGTCTGGGATCTGGCTTAGCCAATACTTCATTAATTGTCTTTCGTCAGCTCCCCTTACTTTTGCAATCAGCTGATAAACCAAGCAGTTACACCGTTCCAAGCCCTCAGCACAGATGCATTACACTTGTGTAATATGCGGTGAAACCGCAGTAAACCCCATTTTACATCAGTGCAACACATCTACACTGGGAGTTTGCAAACTCGTGTAGCTACATTGATACAAATTTTCCAAGTATGGACTTTAAGTGGTGGTGTTTCCGCCTTTGCAGTATGGCAGCAGCCCCATTCATTCACAGTTTTTACCGAGGACTCCAGCCAACATTTGCTGTGGTTCTAAATAATGGCAGATGCTCGAAACTGTGTAACGCTAAGTTTGTAGGTCAAAGCTCCAGATGATGCACAATGTTTGGTGGTTGGCTCAGCTGTCGGAGTCTTATATGTCTGTTGACTACTGAATCAGAGAATGAGCTGTATGAGGTGCTTGGCTCATAGACTGCTGCATGTGCTGTGGTCCGTGGAGGAAAGCTTAGCAATGCTTCAGAGTAGCAGCCGTGTTAGTCTGTATTCGCAAAAAGAAAAGGAGGACGTGTGGCACCTTAGAGACTAACCAATTTATTTGAGTATAAGCTTTCGTGAGCGAGAGCTCACTTCATCGGAATGCCACATGTCCTCCTTTTCTTTTTTAGTAATGTTTGTAAGTCTAGTGCACATGTTATGGCCACCATATTGGCGCATGCTCCAGGGATTGACCCAGGAACCTCCAGAGCTAGAAGCATGAATTTCTACAGCTTAAACCAAAATTCTCTAGCTGGGACTGTCCCACTCATATCTTTTGGAGATTAAGCACAGAGGCGTACCTATAACGTGCACTCACCAGTGGATTACCCAAACAAGCCAACATTTTCAAAAGTGATCTGCAATTTTGGGTGCCTCCACTTTCAGGCGCCCAGCTTGACATATATTGAAAGGGGGGTGATTTTCATAGGGCAGGTTCTCAGAACTTTCTGAAAATCAGACATTTTTATAGCGTCTTCAGTGGAGCATCCAGAATCTCCAGTCACTTTTGAAAACCTTGGTCTGCTGTTGATTAGCAGACATTACTACAGTCTTCACTGCCTGCTTGGCACGATTGCACTGCATTTCTCGACTCCTTCTCCCATTTACACAGGGTTGGTGATGCCCAGGATTCTTCACCACTCCTTTTGGTCCATGACACATGGACTCATGAGTCTTGGAGTTCCAGTCCTCCTCTCTTCAGACATCTCTGATAGTCTTTCCACCATATCCTCAGTCTTTCTTGCTGCCCTCTTCCTCCCGTGGCTTTCTTTGCGGATCATTCTTCTCCCACTCTTGTCACATGTCCATCTAACCTCAAATGCGCGTTTTCCAGTGTACCTATCACCGAGAGTCCCGAGTTCATTTTGCCCCTGATTTCTTCCATGCACACTATAGCCATCCTCTGCTTGCCTGCCATTCATCTCAGTACGCAACAAGAGACCTCTGTTCATGGCACAGGTATCCTGCATAGAAGTGCTTTGCGCAGTCTGCTGGAATATACATGAATTTGTGCATTTGTTAGGTTCATGAATTATATGCCATCCATGAAGTTGCTGTTTGTCCTGTGACGAGTGTCTCCATTCTTTAACCCTTTCCACCACTACATAACAAATGTGAAGGCCAGGATTTCAAGAATAACTTGGAACACTTGGGATGTCTTGGTTTTTGGGTGGTCATTTTTTTCTACACACACACACACACACATTTTTTTCTTCACACTCACTCACTCACTCACTCACTCACTCACTCACTCACTCACTCACTCACTCACTCACTCTTTTGGTCTGTGTCTGGTGGTGTTTTCCTTGCCTCCTGATATATAAAATAGCAACTTTGCTCTGACTTTCTTAATGAGCCAGTTTGGAGAACACTTCAATCTCTCTGGTCACTCGATTACAGACCTAAAAGTGGCAATTCTTCAATAAAAAACCTTCCAAAACAGACTCCAACGAGAGACTGCTGAATTGAAATTAATTTGCAAACTGGATACAATTAACTTAGGCTTGAATAAAGACTGGGAGTGGATGGGTCATTACACAAAGTAAAACTATTTCCTCATGTTTATCCCCCACTCCACCCCCCCCGCAGTTCCTCAGACGTTCTTGTCAACTGCTGGAAATGGCCCACCTTGATTATCACTACAAAAGGTTTTTTTCCCCCCACTCTCCTGCTGGTAATAGCTCACCTTACCTGATCATTCTCGTTACAGTGTGTATGGTAACACCCATTGTTCCATGTTCTCTGTGTATATAAATCTCCCCACTGTATTTTCCACTGAATGCATCCGATGAGGTGAGCTGTGGCTCACGAAAGCTTATGCTCAAATAAATTTGTTAGTCTCTAAGGTGCCACAAGTCCTCCTCTTTTTTTTTTTTTTTTTTTTTTAAATGAATGGAGCTGTGAGTGCCAAAAGTAAATGCACGTGGCTGTAGGTCTCTGTGTTGATGGCGTGTCTGGAATTTGAACTGGCATGGGGCTCCATTGCTCCCTATGAGATCTGCTTTGGATAGGTTCAGTGGTGGAAATCCTTCAATACATATTGCGTGCTCTTTTGAAGTTTCTTTGCTGGGTTTGTTGGGAGAAATGTCTTTTATTTAGATATAGTCCTTATGTTAAGTTTCAAGTACAACAACAAAGGCAATGGAGGAATGCATGCAGGACTCATGCCTTCCATCTTGAGCAAAGCAAGCTGTCATGGGAAAAGAAGGAAGGTCCTCTCATGGACTGGTAACTGGTTAAAAGATAGGAAACAAAGGGTAGGAATAAATGGTCAGTTTTCAGAATGGAGAGAGATAAATAGTGGTGTCCCCCAGGGGTCTGTACTGGGACTAATCCTATTCAACATATTCATAAATGATCGGGAAAACGGGGTAAACAGTGAGGTGGCAAAATTTTCAGATGATAACTATCTTGAGTAGTTTTGTAAGTCCCCAGCAGACTGTGAAGAGCTACAAAGGGATCTCTCAAAACTGGGTCACTGGGCAACAAAATGGCAGATGAAATTCAATGTTGATAAATGCAAAAAAGATATATTGGAATTGGAAAAGGTTCAGAAAAGGGCAACAAAAATGAATAGGGGTATGGAACAGCTTCCATATGAGGAGAGATTAATAAGATGGTGACTTTTCAGCTTGGAAAAGAGATAACTAAGGGGGATATGATAGAGGTCTATAAAATCATGACTGGTGTGGGGAAAGTTAATAAGAGTGTTATTTATTCTCATAACACAAGAACTAGGGGTGATCAAATCAAATTAATAGGCAGCAGGTTTAAAACAAACAAAAGGAAGTATTTCTTCACACAACGCACAGTCAATCTGTGGAACTCCTTGCCACAGGATGTTGTGAAGGCCAAGACTATAACAGGGTTCAAAAAAGAACTAGATAACTAGATAATGGCTATTAGCCAGCATGGGCAGGGATGCTGTCCCTCACCTCTGTTTGCCAGAAGCTGGGAATGAGCAACAGGGGGTGGATCACTTGATGATTGATTACCTGTTCTGTTCATTCCCTCTGGGGTACCTGGCATTGGCCACTGTCGGAAAACAGGATACTGAGCTAGATGGACCTTTGGTCTGACTCTGTATGACTGTTCTTATGTTCTTTGAGGAAGGGTTTTCCATAGTACCGTTCTGGCCAGAAGCTAAGCACAGACTACACACCCAAAACTAATTTAAATCAATAGACTTGCAGATGTCCAGCGCCCTTCTGGTTCAGGCCCAAAGAGCCCTTGTTTTTGATTTAGCTTCTCCAAACAGTTTCAAATAATCTATTTTAGGTACTTATATGGCCCCCATTACCAGAGTATCTAAGCTCCAATAATCTTTAATGAATGTATTCCCCCCCATATCACCCCTATCAGGTAGGCCAATGCTATTACCATCATTCTACAGAGGGGGAATTAAGGCACAGAGACACTAAGGTCTGGTCTACACCTAAAATTTAGGGCAACCTAGCTATGTTACTCAAGGGTGTCAAAAATTCAGCTCCCCTCCCCGCCCCGAGAGATGTAGTTAAGGCAACCTAGTTCCAGTATAGACTTCTTCCAGTATAGACTTCTTCCATCAACCTAGCCACTGTCTCTTGAAGGAGTGGTTTTCTACAGCAATAGAAAACCCGCTTCTGTTGCTGTAGCAAGTCTCTACGCTGCTGCAGTGCTTGTAGTGTGGACATAACGTAAGTGTCTTGCTCCAGGGTGCACTGGGGGTCTTTGTTAAAGCAGGGAGTTGAGCTCAGGTTTCCCAAGTCCCAGGCCAGCACCCTAACCACTGGACCATCTTTCCTCTCTTCAGAGGTATCTAAGAAATGGCTTATTAGGGATTTGGAATGCTGGGAAATTTTGCTAAAGAACAAACCTTCCCTAGACCACCTTCTTTCGGTTGTTGTGGTTGTTATCAGGTTCTTGTAATATGCTTGTGTCTTTCGGTTTGCTTAACAGAACAATAACAATGCAGAAAAAAACAATTTCCTAATGAGGTATGTGAACACTGGAGCCGATGGAGAAATAAAAACCTATTTTCACAAAGAATTGCTGAATGTTGAAGTGATTTTCAGTCTGAAGTGTTCAAAAGAGACCCATTTGTTGTTTTTTCAAAAAATTTTCCCCCAAAAGGTTGAAAACGTCACCAAAATTTTTTGTTTACCAACAACTTGATTTTTCAGTCAAATGAATTTTTTTGCCTGGGAGCCAGGGAAGTGGAGCAGGCTGGGGCCAGGTCACTCCACTTCCTGCAGGAAGTGGCCAGCCCCGCCCTGTCCCCCATGGAAGCCTGGGGCCCCACACAGGCCCCCTGTGGAAGCCTGGGACCAGTTCCCGCCTGTGGAGGCCTGGGACCCCAGGCTGCTCTGCTCTCCTGGCTCCCAGGCCTGGGGAGATGGGGGAACAGCCCCCAGCACTCACTGGCGGCACGGCTGGGAGCCAGGGAAGTGGAGCAGGCTTCAGGGGAGTGGGGTGGGGCGGGGCTGGGGCAGAGCAGGGGCGGGGGCCTGGGGCAGAGCCGGAGCAGGGGCTGGAGCAGCACGCAGCTGTGCAGGGCACCAGGAAATTTGGTGCCCACGCAGCTGTATGCTTTGCGTATGGGTAAGGACAGCCCTGTACAGGCCCATGTCCCACAGAGCTTGGGTCAATGTGCAGTGTAGACATACCCTAAATGTACACCCAAGTGGTCGCATTGTGGTGCCCTGGTGTGAAATCAGGATTTTCAGTTGCAGTCTGCTGGTTAAAGCCTGATCTGAAGACTACTGAATTGAATGGAAAGACTTGCATTGACTTTTCAAGGGAGTGTGGATCAGGCCCTAAATGGTATATTGGTTGTGCAGTGATATCAGCAAAACAGCAATGTTAAACCATGTGCAGATGACCGACTTGAAGCAGTTAGCATCTGCAGATGGCAACAGGGTTTGAAAAAGTAAGCCATGCACCTTTACCAGGCCACCAGTCATGAGCGTAGATGCGTGTTGGACAGCTTTTCCATCGTAACACCTAGAACTGTGCCACCCCAGTGGCACACGCTCACCTGTCTTTGTAAAATGCCTTTATTGTTTTGGTCTAATAGGGCCAGGCTCACCATGCTGACTGCTGCGAATGAGTGCTTCATAGCTCTTCGCTCTCCCCAGCACCCAGGTCGAGTAACTGCTCTGGGTGCTGGGGATTCCCCACTGGCAGGAAGGGGAGGAATCCTGACCCTCCACAGCTGATGGATAACTCTGTGGCCCTAGCATTCCCAATCATGAGATCACTGTTTGATCTCAGTTGCATCCCTTGCTTCCTCCTGGGCACCGCCCCTCGCCCTGGGCTAGGATGTTCAAAAAAGCCTCATGGAGTTATGCACCCAGCTTCCACTGGAAGTCAATAGGATTTGGGTGTTAATAGGATTTGGGTGTTTACCTCCCTTTGAAAACCCCAATCTTTTTCCTTAAAGAGTCCCATCAAACTTTGTTATGCCACCCCTTTCAAGTCATGACTTTCTCTTGTGCTAGCTCTCCAGCTCTGTCCTAAGTGGCCTTGACAAATCACATCCTCTGATCTCGTTCAATGCCTTTCTCAGCCTCTCCACCAGTCCCTTACCAGTCTCTTCCAGGATAAGCCATAGTACAGCTTAGTTCTTCCATCACACACCTCCCTAGCGGTGAACACCATCTTTTGTTTGGATGACAGTCCATACATCACTGGCCCTGAATTTTAGCCCATCGTTTCTGGTCCAGCTGGCACTTGAAAAAGAAAAACAAAACATAAGCCCTGGTTTTCAAGTGTTTTTGAGATGAATTTTACAAATAGGCACTGTAGAGGTTTGAAATTGTTTGTCTGGCAGGAGTAGAATAGGTTACTGTCTAGTGTGTTGGGGCAAAAATTGTGCCCACTTAGCTGTGAACTTTGCCTCACCCACTGCAAACTTTTCACTGGCAAAGAAGGACGGGCTTAGTCCTCTTTCCTTCCCCCTCCCCCCAAAAAAGTGTTGCTTTGTTAAATAAAAATTTCTAGCAGAGACATGATTTACCATTTCCGAGTGGGTGGAAAGATGCTGAACGTGAAGAGAAAGCTGATGAAATGCCAGAGGTCTCTCTCTTTTAATGAATCCACTGTTATCCAGACAAAGTACCTCTCTGCCTCTCTCTCTCCCCCCCTTCATTTTACTGTTTGTGAAGTTAGAAATATATTTCTGTGCCAGCAAGAGAAGAAATACGTTATGCCTTGTAATGCACAGGATTCTCTAGAACTGATTGTCTTAATGCATTTTCTAGTGGCCGGGAAAGATTTACTACTGTATATAATTGAATTCTACATGGTATTATACTGTCGTCATTTTTTAAAAAGAAGTATATATAAGTCACAAGTAGGACTGAAGAAATATGTTGGAACAGATTCTAGCACCACTTACTATGGCATAAATCCGGAATAACACCATTGAAGTCCATGGAAACACTAGAAATATATAAGGATATATCTGTCAATTAGATATTCTCCTTAACCTCTGAGGATAGGACAAGAACCAGTGGGCTTAACTTGCAGCAAGGGCGGTTTAGGTTGGACATTAGGAAAAACTTCCTAACTGTCAGAGTGGTTAAGCACTGGAATAAATTGTCCTGGGAGGTTGTGGAATCTCCATCATTGGAGATTTTTAAGAGTAGGTTAGACAACAACTGTCATGGATGGTCTAGATAATACTTAGTCCTGCCATGAGTGTAGGGAACTGGAGTAGATGACCTCTTGAGGTCCCTTCCAGTCCAATGATTCTATGATATTAAATGATCAAAACCTTTCCTGGTCTCCCTCTTTATGTACTGATATTTACGGTACTTTCTATGTGTAATTTCCCCTGTTGTGAAATGAGCAAGATATCTGTCCAGTGTTTCCATGGAGGTCTTACATAGATCAAGAGTTCTGTCATGAGGCATGTTCATTTTTCAAGGTTTTGTACACTGAGGGCAAAGAAAGGCAGACTTCAGAAGATTCTCTACCAAATTATACAGGTTGATAAGCTCTGATATCAAGAACAAAGTCTAGATATTGTTATGCAGAATATGGAGATGCCTTCACCTCAGCTAAGAAGAGACAAAAAAGAAATCTTACAAAGATTATTTTGATTTCTGTTCTCTTTTGGTCATTGCTGTGTGTGTTGTTTTAGATACCTTTCCCTTGGGGACTGGATAGCTCAGGGAATTGCAAATAAGATACAGAGGGTGTCAATCCATTAGCTTTCTCCAGAGTTATCAGTCCTGCAACTTTCACCAGCCCTAAAATTCACTCAATTTACTTTTCTTTTCATCGATCTCTCTCTTTCCAAAGTTTAAGTGGATACATTTTAGAGACGCATCACTCGGGGTGGAAAAGAAATGACACAATACTTCTTAGATAGTGCCAATCTTCAATGAAGCATGTGTTGTATACCTACATAGGTATTGTGGGACTCAGTGTAGATAGAACCCAGGAATCTTAGGTCTCAAAACACTAGAGTTAGAGTCAAAACACTAGGACAAAAGCTTTGGTATTATTAATGTTACATATTCTTTGTGAGCTAACCAGTAGGGGGTGACATAATACCACGTGCTTAGACAGTGTGTTACAATGTGTCCCCTTCCCCCAGGATTAGAAATTCTTCTTTCTATTTACTGGTTCAAGCCAAACATCCTCATGTTTTCTCATAACTCCACCTCTTTATTACTGCCTCCAATACAAAAGCTACGAACTTCTGGCTCTGAAATGCTCTTGCAGTTACTCAAATAGCTTTCAGCAAACTATGTATTTTATTCTGACATTCAAAAATGCTTGAATCCCAAGGGCAGTTTTAAGTCTAAGGGTAGAACATATAATGATCCTAAAATCAAATGATGACGTAATCCTCCAGTGAAAATACATTCACTTAGGAAGTACATGTACTGGAATTGTACAGAAAGGGAATTTATTTTCCTTAATTTTTTTTTTAACGCTGTAAAACACAAAAGTATATAGTAAAAAGAAACGGGAAAGGTGGAATTTTTTTCTCCAAGTCTTCAATTTGTGCATAATTGTTTTAAAACAAAGATGTTTCATACTAGAAAATTAGAGATTTAAAAATAAAATAAAATTAGTGTGACCTAGTGCTTAGAACACTGGACTTGGAACTCAGGAGACTTGAGTTCTATATACAGCTCTGTCACTGGTCTGCTGGATGACTTTAGGGAAGTTTCTTAGTCTCTCTGTACTTCAATTTCCCCATCTGTGAAATGGAGGTAATGATACTGATGTTTGCAAAGCACTCTGCAATTCACTGATGAAAAGCGCTATGTAAGAGTGAGGTATTTTACCATCATCATCATGTTTCTTTATATTGCTGAACATTCTGGGCTTGTTATAAATTGGATCCCCAGTGCTTTACTTTTGCTGGCAAACTGAAGTACAGAGGGTGACAGTCACCCCACACACCACTTAAATCTAGAAACAGGTGAACAGTTAATTTTTTGGTTTGGTGGCTAGACTGGAAAAATTAAATTGTTTCAGTTTGATCTGAAATGAATTTTTTTTTAGTTTTTAAAAAAAGTTGTTTTGGGTCAAATGAAATATTTTTTGTTCAGGATTTAGGGTCTAATCCTGCAAATATTCCAGAGCACATTGCATCTGTCCAAGACTAGTCTGCTGAAGAAAGCACTTTGCCTGGTAATAACTGTTTATGCGATTAGACCCCTAGGTTGGAAATGGGGATATAGGGCTTTGTGTACAGGAGAGAGCTTGCAGGGTCCTGGCTGGTATGAGCGGGGTCAGATTGAAAATGGACGCAAAGACAGAATGAATCCACTGCCAATGTTCCTCTTAACCACCAGTATTCCTTAGTAAACTCTTAGAACACTCTGCATCTATGTTTGCATCACAGAGTTAAAACCATCAGGGTAGATTGCATAGCAAGAATATTTTCAGCTGATGGTTGGTGACTCCAAAGTAAATAGGTTTGAAAAACCAGATTAATTTTTTCCACATCTATATAAAGGCTGAATCTGAGCAGCCTAAATCAAATCGCTGTGTTATAGGTCTTTTGTATAGAAGGGCACAAGCCATAAAATCTCTATCTTAGGTTGGGTCTGGATTTAACCCTTCTACACCGTCGCGCACACACACCTTCCCCACACTGGCCCCTGAAAGTTTGTGGAAGTGTGAAGTTTGTATTCTGGTTTGGACCCATCTCTAATCTTTCATACTGCTGCGTTAGTGTGTAGGGAATAGAATGCAGCTGAGCTACACAATTCTAATGAGTTTCAAAACTAATGATTCATTGAAATGTCAGGGTTTCTGAACCCAAGCTTGGCAAATATGAAGAGGATTTGATCTTTCCAGCCATACTATGTCTAGCAAAGATTTCTTTTTTAAATTGCTTCTTCAGTGTTACATTCCAATAGGAATCTACCAACTGAATTGTTATCACCTGTAGAGATTTTGTGTGTATGTAAGAAAGCAGGATACCTAGGTCAGTCAACACAGCACATTCTTTGACCATCACTGTGTGTGTGTGTGATATTTCAATCCAGGCACTGATCTGGTGGGGAAGACCATTCTTTTTACAATGGTGTACATTTACCAAGCAAATTAGTGTAGTGTTCCAGAGATGTGGTCAGAGGGGACAAGAACAATCTATTCTATAGATAGAGCTGCAGATCCTCAGAGGGTGTAAATCAGCACAGCTTTATTACTTCAATGGAGCTATGCTGCTTTACACCAGTTGAGAATGGGGACGTTTTTGAGGCTCTGTTGAATGCCAGCTGTGATGAGATGTCTGGAAAGTCAGGCAGACTGAGTCTTGAAGGGAGCACTATTCTCTTCTCTGCAGACTGGAATGCACAAGTAACTACGTTGCTCTCAGAGGATTTTATTTTTTGTATTTATTTTTATAATGTATATACTGGGCATATTAAAATCTCTCTCTCTAGGTGACAGACTTATTTCTGGGTTGAGGTTGGTGGAGCGTGGGGGCCACTCCTTAGATATCTTGTGTTTCTTCCTTATCTGTCATTGGCTCAAAGTGCATGTTTCGAACTTTCATTACCCTCATCTTCTCTCCATTTCTTCTGCTTGGCTGGAACACCAGCTTGCTGAGTCCTGGCTTAATTTAGTCCCCAATTCTGCAACAGCTTATACACGTATTTAACTTTGCGCACTGCAAGTTGTCTCATTTAAGCTAACGGGTCTACTCACAGTGCATGAAGTTAAGCACATGCCTACAGCTTTGCAGGATCAGTGCCTTAAATGTAAGCTCTCTGGGGCTGGACTTGTTCGTTTTTCATACATTTGTCCAGATCCTATCACATTGAGGGCCCATTTTTATTATGGCCTCTAGAGAGCCCTGTAAAGAGTAAATAATAATAATTAGAGATGATCAAAACTTTTTGTATGAAAAAGGTTGTGGTTTTTTAGTTGAAAAATCCCCACCCACACCCCATGAAACTTTTCATTAAAGAATTAATGGAGAAAATTTTGAGAATAATCGAAAATGTCTATTTTTACCAACCTTTTCCCAGAAATTTTGATCATTTTTTTTCTTGAAATCCTTATTAAAGTGTTTTATTTACCCCAAACCACAGTTTCTTACAGCAAACCAGGTGTTTGCTAAATGAAAAAAAAAATCGGTAAAAAAATCATGGAAACTTTCATGAAAAACAGAAAATGGGTCCATTTCGAACGGCAAAATGGTAACAACATAAAAAATATTTGTGAAATCATTTCCCCATTTTCTAACTAGCTTGAAGAAGCGTGTGCAGTGTACTTTATCAAGCTTTTCTAGCTGTTTACAGTAGAGTCTGAAGAATGCACCTTGTTCAGACAGGGCATCTCAGTCACTTATGATAATTACTGAGACAAATTTACCTATTGTAGCCTATTGTAATGATCATTCTTTCTATGAATGCTGTTGGTCCAGTGGAATTGGGAAATGCTGTCTTCACAAAATTCCCCTAGTTCCATTTGTCTCCCAGAAACCAGCTCTTTGTTTTTCAAGTTACTCTTCTGTTTACACACAGTAAAAGAGTATTGGGGAAAGGACAAGAGAGACTAGAATCCTGTTGTATTCTTCTCACTTCCCGAAACAGTCTGTTCTGATTGCAGTTCAAACAGCTGACTGTTGATTGCTGTACAGGAATCAAATTAGGTGAGTTAAAAACCCATATCAATCACCCTCAGGCACACTTGCATCTGAGACATAGAATCAAAAGCTTTATGGTAATCAAGGTAAAGTGGCTAATTAAGTCCATTAAAATTGTCAAGTTGAAAATCCCTTCTCTCTGCTTCTGCACCTTCTCAATCCTGTCTGTCTGACAAACCACATCTGACTTTCTTTATTTTCTGTGGCAAAATGCGCCAGAGCTGGACACGCTACTGAAGGCATAGTAAAAGTCAGGCTATACAATTGTACTCACACATAGATTATGGGGATACATCCAGTCCGAGAGGCAGGAGGAAAGTGAAAAGTAGGAATGTTTTCATTTAAAATTTACAAACCTTGGAACCAGTTCCAATAGGTCTCAAAGGGTTTCATGTTTTCCAGTATAGACCATAAACCTTAAAAAATTAAGATAGAGATCTAACTGTACTGAAACTCCATAGTTTCAGAAATGCCCCGTGACTAATATGCTGTGTTATTTCTAAAGCACCTGTCATCTTACTATATATGTGCCTGTTCTAAATTTAAGCCAAGAGTATCCTCCTGTGAGATACGTTTTTCCCAATTTTATCTCAATATCAAAGTAATTCAGAATGGCATGCAAGGCACCTCCATAAAAGGTGGAAATGACACACACGTCATTGGTACTTTGACATAATGAGAAAATGTCTCAGATTGCACTGTCAAATAATTGCATGCACAATTATTAGGAGGGGCTGTGGTTCATATGACCTTCAAAGCTTACTTGCCTGATTTGCATGTGAAATCCGACAGTTAGATGTCTAAATCATCTGAATTACACCCATAAGTAATTGAAGATCCAGTTATCGGTGCTTGCAAAATCAAAAGCTGGTTTGAGGTCTTTTTCCAAAACCGGGGTCAAAACCATTAGGCACTATATTTTGACATGGGCGTAATGCCTGATATTGCAGAGGTGTCAGAACACCTCTAGCTCTCATAAGCATCTGTGGGAGCTGCAGGCTACAGGAACCACAGAAAAACATGCCTTAGTGTTCTCTATACTATAGTATGTAATGTCATTGGGAGTGGATTCTTTTCCAGCTTTCAGATTTTTAAAATGTTGACCCCTGCTTTCAGGGTGATAATTGGAATACAAGCATCCATACAGCTTTCTAACAAAGCCATTGGGAGTTATGTACCCTCTTGCAATCCTAGGTTGTTTTTCTTTATAGTTCTGTGAGTCATCCGTGGCCTTGATGTTGATATAGAAGAGGATAGAGTACTGTCAATTTGCCTCCCTGTTGCTGTTGGGTTTAATGCCGCATGTCTTTTTCCTGCTGGTCTGATCTCACTAATTGTATCTTTTCAGGAAGGTTCTTGTAGCACCTCTTATGCAATCATGCTGTGACTCTTCCATGGTTTGCTGCTCCTTTCTGGTCAGTAGGTGCCTCACCTTATATGCACTTTGCAAGTGTCTGATCAGTTAACATGTGGCTATCAGGATGGTGGTTGTCAGTTTCACCTTCCCTTGATGCTCATTTTCAGCTAGGCTTCTTCCATTTCTTCTGATAATGTCTTTGATCAGCTGATGCCCACTCCAGAGCCTGTCACTGTTTTTATGAGGTCAAATCTCAAGCACATAAGTATAAATGCAATTTAATTTCTTCAGGTGAAGGGGAACAAACAGATACACACATGTATAGATGCACATGCACATATATAAGTTACACACAAAAAGCACGTTAAAAGAACATTATTAAGGTTGCAAAGTCAAGCACTCAAAAATTAGGAAGTACTGAATCAAAGCTGCCTGTGTAACCTTAACTTGGTGCCCTTGTGCGTGTACATTATGATACAGTCTTAAATTGCATGATCTTACACTGTTTTTCCTGACAGAACTCCTACCTGTGACTCCAGTGGTCTTGTGTCAGGCTCTAAATCAATAATTACTTTTATGTATTCATCTTTATCAATCATGTAATCATCATTTACAGCAGATAGCGTTGCTGGACCAGTCCTACATAAATAGTTCTCACTGTAGTCCCATTGACTTCAATGAGATTATTGCATAACTAAGGACTGAAAGTAGGTTGACATCTTGGGTATTGTGAGAAGAAGTGATACATTCTGCAAGGTGAGGTTTCACTGCTTGATTATGAAAATATTTAATTGTTTCTTCCTTTTTTTGGGGGGGGGTGATCATCCAATTGCAGCCAAAATTTCTAGGCTAAACCCTGCTTTAACTTTCAGTGGTGTAAATCTAGAGTGATTCTGCTTTTAGTCCCTGCTCCTGCAACTGGTTCACTAAGAATTTCTCTACTTTTTTTTATAGGCTGTGGGAGATGTAGAGTGCCCAGCACCTCTGACAATATAGTCATTCATTTTAGATACCTAACTTTAGTCACCCAGGTTTGGAAAGCTTGGGCCAAAATGCAATGGTATGTCAAGCAGATGGGACTGATATATTTGTGTGGGATAATGGAAATACCAATAAATGATTAGTTGAATATGTAGAGACTTGTACACTACACCCATGAATCCAGTTGTAGTAATGTCCTACATTTATATCTTGCAATATCGTTCACCCTAAAGCATACCAAAACATTTACCAAATGTAAACTGGTACACACTGTCTACAGACCTAACTTACTCCAACACTAAAACTCAGCTACCTTGGGGGTGAAGAACAAATAACAAATACAACAAAACAGTTCAGAAGAGGAATACCTTGTACAAGTGAAACCACAGAAGAAATAGGGCATGGCAGAATGTAATGATCAGAACTGGAATTTGGCCAGGACTGCAGATTAATGCTGTTACAAGAAATGCTCTGGCATCTTTCCTGGCACATACATTAAGGGTTCAGTTCTGCAACTTTTAGGACTTCTACATGCCTAATCAGTGCAATGCCTCACACATAGATGGCAATATTTAATACGTGCTCACTACTGCTCCAGTATTTAATAAGAAAAAACGGCAATCCAAAGGTGCCTGAGGATATACCTTGGATTAGTTTATCAGTTCATTCTAATGTCATCAGCTTCACTTGGCAACTTTCTCCTTTGTGCATGTATTAGATTTGTACTGCGACGGGCACTGGGATCAAGCTTATAGTTTAGATCAAATAGTACTTTAAAAGATAGGATGCTTTGTGGCTAAGAAGATTCTGATGGTTCCAAGGAGACATACCTCCCTTAATGAAATTAATAGGGCTGGACAGGATGCAGTTTTCCTCTCCTGTGAGAAGTTTCAAGATTTTGAAAATTTTCGTAAACCCAACAGAAAAAAAATTGAAACATTTTATTTTGCATAAAGTTGGAATATTTTGTTTCCATGTTCACCTTATCAAAAATGTATAGTAAAAACTTAATTTCAAAACCAAAAGTTGTTTCAACCCAAAAGCCAGAAAGCTTTTGTTTTGATAATATTGAACCAAGATGTTTTGACAATTTTGAAATTTTTGATTTTTTTTTTTTCCAAAATGGGAAATGTATCAAAACCAACCCTTTCCTGTGAACAGTTTCAGGTTTGATGAATCAGTATTTTCTAACGGAAAAAAAATTGTTTTATTGAAAATTCCTCCTCAGCTCTAGAAGTGACATGATTTTTGGGTGTTTTTTGTTGGGTGCATAACTTGAGACAGCACAAAGAAGTCTGATTTTCAGAAAGTGCTGAGTCACCAGTATTCTGAAAACCAGGCTTCTTTAAAGGTGTCTCAAGTTGGGCACCCAAAACCTACTTTTGAAAACACTGGCCTTTAGTATTTAGCAAAGAACATCACTGGCTCATCATTGCTCATCATTGCTTGACTCTGCAATGGAAAAGCCTGGATTAATTCCACTGTGGTTTCACTAACATCCACTTCTGATTGCCAATGGTATTTTCAGGAACAATCTCAGGCCTGAAAAAAATAGAGGGGTACTTCACTTCAGCTGAAGACAAGAAACGTGTAACTTAACCTCCTTCCCCCAACCCCCGCATTTTTGTGATCAACTTAAAGAGAACATTGTATGAAAAACAGTGATGATCGTATGTCAAAGGCATCAGAAGAAGATCCAGTGTGTGAATGAAAGGTTTAGTGAATAAGTTTTTCAGATGCTGCGGTCTGTCTTATTTCTACTATGGAGTGTCCCTATAATTTTGTTGTTTGTGATTTGTGTTTTGCTTCATGCGCATTTTTTTTTTTTTGGTAACATTTCCTTTCTCTAAATAGTGTAAAGTACATTTCTGGAGGCAAGACAGTATATACTATGTTAGACCATAAGTCTGACACTGAGGTTCTTTATTCCTCCTCCCTAGAATAAAAATCAACTCCGAAAGCTCTACTGACAAGGTAGAAAGTTCAGTTGAAGCCTACAGAAACGGCTGGTTACTCTGTTGCTATGAGTACAGTTTTTTGCCTTGGTAAAAACAAGGTGATCAATTCTCAAGTCCCCTCCAGCCGTTCACGTTGCATTTGCTGGCTCTTGCCAGCTACTGATATTCTAGAGTAGTGAGGGAGGGAAACAAAATCAGCTGTCACAGCAAAAGAAAAAAAGAACGAGTCAAGGAAGTAATTTTAATGCATGTGTTGGATCAGTCAGCCTGTGACCAACAGGCAGACAAGATTTTGCATTTTAGGTCTAAGGAAAAATGAGGTTCTTATCTGTTATCTAATACCATAATGCAGATTGCAGAGCACTGAAACAGTACTGTGCAATCATCTTAGAAATCAAATCTGATGTATATTCAGTGTGTTGCCTACAATACACGCTAGCATGAGAAGAGGCACACAATTGCTTAGGTGAAAGTGAGTCATAGCCTTTACAGTAAACCCAGGTTTGAGCCTAAATTGGATTGTGTCTCATTTTGACAATTGATAAGGAGTTTGTGAAGCTTCAAACTTCTTACATTTTAGGATCCCCAATGTGACCTTGGAAACATAACCACTGAGAACACCTCAGAAGGTCCAACTGCTTTCCTTGATCTCTAAACCTCCTGAGTTGTACACTCAGGAACTCGAGCCAGGTCTCATTCTTTACTTGAATGGAAGAGGAGGACATCCATCCTGAGTTCGCAGGGCATGAGAGACTCAATTGGTCGAATGTACGTTCCTAAATGAAGTTGTCTGAACTGCTTAATCTTTGGATTTCTATGTGCCATGCAACAATGTAGCCATGCATTAGGACACCTCAGGGCATGTTCTTCCCTCAGTTACATCCTGTGAATCTCTTTACAGCCCACTGAAGTGACTGGGGGTTGCACAGGTGTATCTGAGGGCAGAATTAGGCTTGTTGAATACTGTCATGTCAAGTTCATGATCTGTGCTTGTTTCAATCTCTGTTCGGTCTCATGTGGCATTGATTTTCGCACACACAACAGATTGCTGAGAATTGGTTTTCACATCATTTTTAGTAATGGTCCCGGGAGCCAGTGCTGGAAGCAGTCGGAACACTCGTGTGGACTGTTTTCAGTAAAGTTGCCGAAAGCATGGCTGAAGCTCAGTGGGACAGGAATGCCCGATCTTGCAATCGTTAGGCAAAGCACCCATTGATATCTGTTAACGTGAAGTCAATGGGAGTCTTGACAGAGCTAGGATTCTAAGGTTGAACTCAATGAGTTCTATTAAGTTATACATTCATTATAGAAATATACAGCTGAGTGAGGCTCGTGAATTCTTTGCAGTACGTCATATGACTTAAGTAGGTCATATGACAGATCCGTTCACTAATCTGCCCAATAGGAGTACACTGCTGGTCTTGCCGTTTATCAATCCAGCCAGTTCCTTTGTGTTCCTGGGATTGTTTTTGTTTTGGATCTTGTGACCTCAGCAATTGGTTTGGCAATTGATTGATGGATCTGGAGTTCATAGGGAAGCAAAACTACTATCTAAGAAAATAGCAGTATGAGAGAGAAACAGAGCCACAATCCTGGGGAATTTGGAATGCCAGCTGTGACTACATTCCAAGAGGTGGCCAACAATTCAGATCTAGTGTTAATGGATCCATTGACTGAATTAGTCCGAGGCATATGGGCAATTAAAAAAAAAGTCTTCATAAGGAATCTGCAAGGCAACAGTGGTATGATCAGTTATGTTATGTGTTAGTGTGGCCCCCCCACCTTTTTTTTTTTTTTTTTTTTACAAAATTCTACACTTGAAAGACAAAGCAACCTTGTAAGAATGACTGAAATAGGGTGTCAGATTCTAGGACCTTGCTCAGAGATGTAGAGCTGCTTTCCTGACTCATCTTGGCACCCACACTAGGTAGGTCCTCTTAGTTCCAACACAGGAGTTTTGCTTATTGAGATTTGAATGTTTCCCTTGGCCAGAGGGGTCCTGCAGTGAGAAACCCAAGGAAAAGGCGCCTGTAATAGGAAACTTAGGCTGAGATTTGTTTAGTTTTAATTTCACACTGAATAGCAACCCAGGACGCAAGTAAATTTAAATGCATCTAATGTGCAAGTAGGTTTACTGTGTTAACAGTTGAGCAAGAATATTACCTGCACATAGTGACTTTACATAGTTCCATCTCTGTCCTCTCACACTAACATTTTTGTATCATGTACAGATCAGACGTTGACTTTGCAAGGATGGTGGTTAGAAATCTCCACCTTGGCCCATAAAATAGAGCAGCCTTTTATTAGCCATAAATAAGATGCTTGCAATCAAAATGTAACTGATCATTTTGCTAATAGATGCATAAATCAAAATGTTGTACTGCTGTGAGCTCTCTCGTATAGCCGTAGCCTAAGAATTTTCTGGTTTCAGAGTAGCAGCCGTTTAGTCTGTATTCGCAAAAATTGTGGCACCTTACAGACTAGCAAATTTATTTGAGCATAAGCTTTCGTGAGCTACATCCGATGAAGTGGGCTGTAGCTCACGAAAGCTTATGCTCAAATAAATTGGTTAGTCTCTAAGGTGCCACAAGTCCTCCTTTTCTTTTTAAGAGTTTTCTGTAACTTTTGCCCACTGCCAAATGGAATGCATATGTTTGTGCAGTGAGTCCTGCTGCATAATAACCATTCCCACTTACATACATTGGAGAGAAGCTGGTTGCTTATTTAGGAGATACCAGATGATCTACCCTCTTTCCCAACTTCTTCCTGTAGGACTTGTCTTGGGAAGGCCACGTGACTCCTGTGCCTTCCTTTGGTTAGGGTCATGGCATGGTGAGTAGCTTGGAGAGCCCTTTTCCTCTCCAGCTGTTGCTTGACCTCAGCACTCCCTTTGCTGTGTCCTACTGCTGCACTGCTTTCTACACTCAGCTGTTCTCTGGGGCTTCTGAAATCCTGGAGCTATTTAAAACCTTGGCTGTGGTAACATTTCAGCTGCTGTATTGCCCTCTTAGCTGCAGGTCATGGAGAAACTCCAAATGCTGCTAAATGTAAGAGAGAGATTCTGAATCAAGAGGTGCAGTTAAGGGATCCTGCCGCTATCTCGGGGAGCATGTAGGGCCTCGCAGGTTCCCCCACTAAACCATGCAATTGGAGAGGGTAAGGAGGCAGGAGAGAGTGGCATATCCTCCTACTGAAGTGTCAAATGTGGGGAGAGTGTCTGGTGGGTGGATAGTGTCTATGGGCTTAAACATTAGCATGCTTATGCAGGGCATATTTTGGAACCTCCAAACGTCTGTCTACCCAGCGTGCGGGGGGGAGCATGTTTTATGACTCAGAGCTGCTGCAACAGCAGTTAACTTTTGACTTCTAATCAACTTGGGGAACACACCCGCTCAGAGCAGGGCTATACATACCACTTCAGCACGCAGCTTTAATTGTGCCCCTGGGCCACACACCCAAAAAATGAGAACTGTTTCCTTAACTGAATCACCACTCCCCAGTGGAAAGAAAGGAGAGCATTCTGGAGTTGTGAATATGTTATTCCCCCTTTGCCTTTACAACATTTCAATGTCAGTTATTCAGATGCTTCCATTAAAACCATGTTGGGTTGTTTTTAAACAAAACAAACACATCTTCAAGTTGAGAGTAGCCACTGCTAGATTTTCCTGTTAGGGCTGATCTACACATCGTATTATCAAAATGATACTGATTTAAAAACAGATCTAGTTACATAGAGGTGGTGAAAGTCCCTGGTGTGAACACAGTTATAGTGTTATCAAAGTGTTTGTATCACTTAATTACCAAAATAAAAGGGCTGATTTTTACATAAAGCTAGTTTATGCTGGTATTACTGCATCCAGAGTAGGGGTTGCACTGATGTAACTATAATCAGTTTTGATTTGTGTGTAAGCAAAAACTAACTCTGCTGGTTTATAGTCAAACTCTTAGGTATTGTTTCCTTTAGTGCATTAAGAACACAAACTCAGTCTGAAGATTTATATAGTCGTCTGAAGCCAGATCTATTCTGGCCCTGATTCAGCAAAATTGATAAGCACATGATAATTCCATCTCTATTCAGCCAAGCATGTAAGATGTCCTACTGATCTCAATGTCTTAAACTTAAACACATGCTTAATTAGTTTGCTGCAACACTGCCTCTATGAAGCTCTCCTACCTCTCCAATTTGGCGGATGGTAATTCACAGTATCCTTTGTTCTGAGTTCTCATAAAAGAGAACATACACAGTGTTGAAACGGATCTTTAATGGCCCACAGCTGGGCACATTGTTACCGGTACCAGTGAGAATTCAGAAACCAATATGCTTAATGCATAGTAATGTATTTGACAAAGACTCACACAAGTAGTTAAGGTTACACAGTACACATCTTTCCCAATAAGCCTCAGTTCCTCAAACATAAAGCCTCAATAACTATGTTAGCCTTACACAGTATCCTGATTGGCAAACAAAGCAGGTTTATCTACCAATTCTAGATGGAGACATCTGCTCTTCTTTTCTTTTCCCCTCTCAGCTACTTGGTCCATCAAGTGTCCCCGGAAGCGGGGTCTAGCTCACCCTGAGGACTTCTGTCTCACAGTCTTGAACCTCTTCAGATGTTAAGTTAGTTCCCCAATTAACTAATTTACTTTGCTTAGCATTTATACTTTTTATTCTCAAAGGAGTCGCTTGTCCCAGAAATGTGCCTTGTGGGTGTCTTATTCCTGATTTTCTTTAATTAATATTTTGGGAGGGACTGCAAAGCAGACAGAGACCAAAACTCAATCATCGTTTACCCTCTTATCAATTATTCACTTAAGCTCTTAATGTGATACCATTTTGACCCAGGTCAGCTTGTACTAAGCCCACTGATTGCATGATTTTACAGGAGCTGGTTCCCCTGCTGATATTCCAAAATTCGATGTTGAAACATACACACAGATTGAGCCTTTATTAGCCATTCAGGTGCCGTTTTAGCACCGCCAGTAATTTTCCACACCATTTATATAATGCTAAGAGAATCCTGCTCCCAGAATCCTCTAGCAGATTCAGACATCCCAAGCCATACCAAACTCATGCTTACCACATTCATTCATATCAGTCATAGCAATTCATATTAATTTGGCACTGGCCCAACATATAGCATCATACATACAAAAACCAGAACATTGTAACTTGACTGCTGGCTCCATCTAATGTGATCGATCCATGGATTTATCATGTGCATATCACTGTTGTTGTTGTTATTGATTTATATTGCAATAGCACTTAGAGGCACTGGTTAGGAACAGGGGTGTGTTCTAGGAGCGTTCTATATAGGAGAGATGTCTGATTCTGTATAGCTCTTTACATGAAGCTGTTATCCAGCACATGGCACAGTGGGCTCTGTTAAGTTTGTAGTAACAAGACAGTCTCTGCCCCAAAGAGCCCATGATCTTGTTGCATCTCGTCATTAACCAAGTGGTAGGGACAAACAAATTGTGTCAAGTGATAGCACAAGATAATGGTGATATGAGCATGCTTTCCTGTAGGCTAACGGGGTATACAGTGCAGCTTGCAACTGCCTAGCTGTTATCAACAGGCAGCGCTCCATAAGCAGCAAGCTGTCCTATGTGAAAAATAGGAACCATCAGATCTATCACTAAGGGAAATGATTAAGTTTGTCATTTCACCGACAGCGTCCTAAGGTTTAAATAGCTTTTGTTAAGTGAGTGAATCAAATATCTCGGTGTTTGTACTGTATCTACTGCTTCTCAAAACTAATTAGTTGATCTGGTAAAAACATGTGATGGAATAGTTTTCTGTCGAAAAATGCATTTTCATCAAAATCTTAACTGTTTTTCAAGAGTATGTCAATTTCAGCTAAAGTTTTGACAGGAAAAAGTCAAAATGAATCATTTCAACTTCCTAATTTAATTTGGATAACATTGATTCCTTTTGCTTAGACTTTATTTTATATTATGTATATTATTTCACTTTGACTTTCACATTTTAATATACATTTAATAAAATTACTATATCATACATGATTCAGTGTTTCATAAACATTTTGTTTCATGTTGAAATAAGGTAAAAATGCTTTGTTTTGATAAATATTTCAAAATCAATTTTTTTCCCCAGCATTGTCATTTTGCTGGAAAACTTAGCTTTTTATTCCAATTTGGAACAGAAACATATGTCAAAAAATTGGGATTTCATACGGAACGGAAATTCTGGTTTCTTGACCAGATCTACTAAGCAGTCAGCTGATGGCAAACCGTCACCAGATCAGCTCAGACTGCTGTATCTGGTATTACATCTCTGTTAAATATATTGATATATATGGGGAGAAAGCTCGGTGTTTGGCCAGGTTTTAAATAGTTCATTCCCTGACTTTATTACACTTCAGATACGGTGCATATCGGGAGGAGAGGTGGGCAATCCCACAAACTGGTGAATCGTTATCCTGGGGATCCTTCTACATTGTCTGGCTTGTGGTCACTTAATAATGTATTGGGTCATCACACTCTCTGGTGACCCCCTGCTATATGGATTTTACATTTCTTTTTTTGTGCATTTTTATAAAATTTTACTCTAATTATTAATTAACAGTGAACACAGTAAGTGTATTAATGCATAGCACTATTTTATTTCATGCAATTAAATATAGCAGTGACGGTCAGACTGAAATATTGTACATGTACTTTACTGTGTTAACTTCACCTATATTTTTACACAGTGATGGAGCAATCCAAACTGACAATACAGAAGTGGGCCTGTCTTCACTGGAAATCAGGCTATTTATTTTCTCCCTACCCTTTACAGTGCAAAGGTTTTTAAGGAAATGCAGACATCTCCTTGAATTTCAGGTAGTGCTGCATTTCATGGAACTGTTTTCAGACCTCCCCAAGTTTTCTGAATGAACTCCTGAAAGCCATTTTTTTTGTTAAAGACTTAGTCACTGTATACAATGGGACTGCCTCAAGTAGGGAAATGTGAATGTAATTGACAGGGGTAGGTTGTGCGCAGGTCAGCCTCTAAAGAGGAATTGCAATAATGTGGTCTTTCCATCAATGGCAACAGATGATGGCACATGATGGCTCTGAGGGTGGTTGGTTAAGGTAATTACATTTCCCATCTCTCCTGTAATCCTATATCTTCGGGTTTGCCATCGATGGTATAACATAATAAGAGACTCTGGGTTAAAGCTGCTCTGATACCATAGCTCAAACCAAAGTGCAAAGTTCATGCTAGCAAGGCTGTCACTAGGTTTCCTCATGGCTGGCCTCTCTAGCTGATACATCGCTATGTTGTTTAGATGATAGCTATAGCTATCGAGAGGTTATTAGTCAGTCCCAGAAATAGTCCAAGAACTGAAGACTCTGCAGCTTTCTAAAAACTGTGGCTAGAGGCAGGCTTTAAGGTACTAAAAACAGTTTTAGCGTATTAAATATGGCATTAATGTTAGAAATTGATACCTGGGTCCCAATTTTGCAGCATGAGTTAAACACCCAGAAGTTTGGTGTAGGAATTTGGCCCATTATAAAGATTGGGGACGTTTTCAGAATTCAGGTAAGGGTTTGGATTTTGAGCAACAACCCTAAAAATCAAGCATAGTTGGATGTTGGTTTGAGCAACCAATGGGTCGTTCTATTTTACATTCTATAGGATTAGGATAATTAATCTCAAGTTACCTAATCACTGGAATATGGGATGTTCTGATGTGGGTCTCTCATGCTCTCTTGTTGAATTATTCATATAAAGTGGAATGGCTTCAATAATTACTGGGCCTAGAGACAGAATGTGAGAATGACTCTATAGTCCAGTGGTTAGGGTACGCACTTGTCTCCTCTTTAGTCAGAGGGGGAAATTTGAACCAGGGTCTTCCACATCTTGGGTGAGTTCCCTAACCCAGTGGTTTTCAATCTGTGCTCCGCATACCCCTGGGGATCCGCAGACTATATCTAAGATTTCCAATGGGATTCACATCTCAATTTGAAAATTTGTAGGGGTCCGCAAATGAAAAAAGGTTGAAAACCACTGCCCTAACCAGTGGACTAAAGTTTATAAGAGAGACTGCCTCCTCCTTCCTGCCACTCCTTGGCCATTTTGTGCAGAGGTAGGTGTGCTCAGAGAACACCTACTGGATCTGGGTCCACAGGCAAGATAGGCGCTATTCCACCGATCTTCACCTGGTTTGAGGGTCATGCTGGGGCTGAGATGTAAGATGAGCATTCTGGATGCCTGTCCGAGGCAGTGGTGGGCATATCCGGAGGCAGAAACCTAGGTTCCTAAGGGAATTGAGGATTAGGTGAAAATTTAGGTGCCAAGTGAATTTAAGATTAGATGGAGCTGAGCAGGAGTTTTGTGGATTCCAAATCTGGGCTAAAGTTGCTCAAGTCCCTTTGTAGATCTGGGTCTAAGTGCCAATATCATGTAAGACTCCTAAACTGTATTGCCTGCTCTGTAACAGACTTAACACCCAGTCCCATCCATCCTTTAAGCATTAGACTACAGTCATAATGGGTTCTTTAGTGACTAAAAGTGGAAGGAGATTTCCAAAGGGTTTGTTTTCAGTTGGAGCCGTGAAGGTACTAGTTCAGTTAGAACTAGAGGAGGATCTGAGCTGCAGCGTTTGTGCTTGTTGGAATCCAAATGTTTGGATTGGGTCTGCCTCTAATTGGTCTATTTCCTTTTGCATCAGTTATTTAGGTGGGGAAACAGTGATGTGAAGTCACCCACTGTTACTTGCTGTTTATTACTCTGCCACACTCAGGTTTGGAATTTTCATTGAGTGCAGGAGTCAATTATTAACACACATGGCGCGTCTCCTCCTTGATTTCTATAAAGAACGTTGATCATTCCATGGTAATTGGAGCCAGGAGAAAGACCACTGTTTTTCCTGAAAGTGGAAAATATGGGTACACTAACTCATAGTTAATTATTCATTTTCAACATAAACTGTGTCCTCTTCAAGGTGTGTGGGTGGAAATGTGATTGCTCTAAGTTGCTTTGCTAAATGAATCCCATTTATGGCTAGCACCGCGAGGTTATGTTTTGGGCCGAACTTTTTATGAACGGAATCCTTTGATCTAATTAAGAAAAAACCAACACAAAATAAACATGCAGAATATTTTTCAACTTTAACCTGTAAAAGTTTACAGCAAAAGCCACCTTCTGTATTAAATGCATGCTCCCTTCTGCACAGTTCTGGTTTTAAGCAACCCTTTGTGCTTGCTAATTCTACAAAGGACAAGTTCACCAAGACGGAAGGTGCCATTGAATCAGTCACTCTGTGTTTACGATAATAGTAGTCACTGGCTTCAACTACATGCTGTTTTATTACTGCAACTAAACAGCACTTGGGAAGTCATGTTTCCGTTAATACCAGAGGCCAGCCATAGTGTTGTAAATAGAAGTGAGCAAATAATTTGTCCATACATAATTTATTTGATGGGTTTTTTTTAAATCTCATTTGCAACTTGTCCCACAAACAAACAGTGAAACCCTCACATTTTTTCTGAAAGAAATTAATAGACAACAAATAAAATATTTTGTCAAATGATGAATATTCACAATTTGCAATTTGTGCTGTGTTGCTTAGTTACAAAAGTCAAACTGTGCTCTTTCTGATCTCTGATTGGATGACTCTGGTAAATAACCAACACAACAGATTGGAAATTGTGAACTTTACCAGTGAACACACACATTTAAATTTCCTTTCCAAGAATATTACAGTCAAGCTCACAATTAGGCTTTTGGACGTATTTGTGCTAGTGAAGCTTGAAGGCACAAAAATTCACAGAAAGCAAATACAGTAGGGTAGAAAATATGGCGAACTGAAATTTGCTTTCAAATTTTCGTGACTAGTGTTTTTGTCTGTCTGGGTTCTTGTACTGGTACCCATCACTCTGTTATCTGAACATTTCCTCCGACTGCTTGCTTACCATTGGTTATAATGTATTCCAGACCATCAGACGTTTACAAGGCTATTCCACAGCTTGACTGCAACCAAATCCCTATGATCAAAGAGGCAGAATTCCTCTTCCTGCAACACACTGCAAGGCAGACATTAAAACAGCTATTTGCAATAAAATACGATATGTGTGAATGTGAATCAGTGTGTCTGACTTGCTCCCGACACTGCAGGTATATGATTTCAATGTGAGCACCCCCCCTGGCAGACCCCACGCTTCCTGAGACTTGGCATTTGCTGCATGAACTGCTTTCTTCCTCAACTCTATATGAGTAGAATGGGTGACATCTGGCAAATATTTTTGCTAGATCGTCAAATACCTCCCCAGACACTTCTTCAGTTCTTTAAATCACATTCATGCTGCTAAACTGCCCGTGACTCTGTTCATAGCAATGGCGTGGATAGAGTCTCGTCTGAACCAGGTGAAGTGCATCTTGTGTCTCTCAACTGCAGGCTTTCATTAGAAGGGGGAGCCCCTTACTTCACTTCATATAGGCATGCAGATTTTCCGTAATGCATTTTGCCTTCTTCTGAGCCACGAGTTAGTTGTTGTCTTAATATTTTCTCCTTTCTTTCTCCCCTTGACAGTGCCAAAATCTAGCTTTTGTTCATTTTTCTCTTAATCAGAAATGCTTGCTGGTCTTCAGATATTGGCTGCTTCACCCCTTGGAAGCATGACTATCTACATAGAAGTCTCTGCTTATGTTTAGTCATCTGCTGGATCTTTTGCTTTAAGATCTCAGCTCCTGAAGCCATACACAGTCTCTCTCTAACTCTGGATTTCACTTGTGAGATCTCCTGAGATTTTTGACTTAATGTATTCTTGCTGTGCCTGTAAAGCCTAAGCTCTAATCAGTAAAATGCCAGGGACCAATCTAAAGCCCTTTGCACCTAGAAAGTATGGAGCTTCCAAGGAAACTGTCCTGATCTTATTTCCAAAGGGTAAAATCCCAGGAGAAGGAAGACAGAGAGAAGTCAGTCTAGTGATCTACACTAGAAATAACACGGAAACAAATACAAACATCTAGTTAAGTCTTTTTTGCTCTAGTTAGATCAAATGTGGGTTTGCGTCCAGCCTGTCTAATGGGCCAGCTCAGAGCTTGGATTCAAGTACTTCTGGATCCCCTAAAGATATGGATTTGAACATAGGAACACAGACACTTGCCTACAAAAAAATCTCCAGCAGTAAGCTCTTGAAGTAGCTAAACAAATAGTTATTTGCAAAAAGAAAAGGAGTACTTGTGGCACCTAGAGACTAACCAATTTATTTGAGCACAAGCTTTCGTGAGCTACAGCTCACTTCATTGGATGCTGTAGCTCACGAAAGCTTATGCTCAAATAAATTGGTTAGTCTCTAAGGTGCCACAAGTCCTCCTTTTCTTTTTGCAAATACAAACTGACATGGCTGCTACTCTGAAATAGTTATTTGTGTTTTTAAGATGAAATTGAGCCTTAATACCACCATTTTTTATTTAGTGCGCAATATCTAGCAATACCGGGAATAGCCATAGAGGAGATATCAGTTTAGACAGGCATGTTGCTGGTGTTAATTGTAGATGACACGTCACTGTTACCTGAAAAGGTGATGCCCCAGTTCTGTGGAACCAGTGGCTCGCCAACTGAGCTACTTAACACTTCGAATACTGCATTTTCCATCCTACCTTAGTCATCACTCATATTGCTGGGTGATGTTGCAAGGGGTTAACACAGAGACATTTGTAACAACTGCCCATCATCTCCGCTTAAATGTGCCACCACTGTGGTTGATGTTCTGGAGCCTGGGGGGAGCTATGGGAATGAAGCAACTGAGAGCAACCAGTGTGGCTAAAAAAGATGAAACAGAGCAATTTAATAAATGAAATTCCCTTTTTCATTTCATTTCATTTCATTCTTGGCTGAGATTGCACCTCCTTAACACACTACCGTAGACTTGTTCCAACCAGCAGAGTTCACTAAGATACAGAACCCAGAAAAAGTGTAAGAAATCCTGGTATGGTTGTAGCCCTACTTGTAATGGATTGTGCAAACATACCGCAAATGTGTCAATTGGAGACTTCTGCTGTGTGGTGGAAGATTTATTGTTTTCTTTTCACTGTGTCTGGAATTTAATAACGGTTTTCAACCCTACAATATCGTCCCGGGTCAGGGGTGACCAAAAGTCGTCATTGTCTGATGGCTTTTTTGGGAGGTTTATATGAAATAAGTTGTTAATAAAATATCCAGGACCTGACTTTCAGTGATGCTGAGCACTCAGATCTGCAGATGAAAACAGTGTGAGCTGTATGTTCCCAGCATAGCTGAGAATCAGGCTTACTTTACATCACACCTCTTTAACCTCTCTACCTTTCTAGTATGCTTTGATATCTTCGGATAAGTGAGTAGGACTTAAAGTGGTCCACAGTAGACTTGGGAACAGAATCCAGGGTTCCTGACGTCCAAGTCTCCAGTTATAACCCCCAGTCAGCACTACTTTCCAGTGCACGAGATGAAGGTGACGTTGTGATAAGTGAGAATGCAACCTAGGAGAATAAAAGAAACCGGTATAAAGTTTTGCTTAGAGTAGGGCTTCTGAACCTGGTGAGTAACAACCCAGATAGGTGGATGGGTGTGTGTGACAAACATAGGCTTTGCTTGGTGTAAGTGTGAGCAGAATTTGGCCCAATGTATTCAGACTTTGGATAAACATCAGAAACTTTGGGTACTGAATCAAATCTCTGTACCATCTGAGGATCACTAGTCTGCTGTACAACTTTACATTTCAATAGCCTGCCCCGTGATAACCTTGTGATTTTAATCAAGCACTCAATAAGACTTGAACACTAATTCTCAGGTATTCTCTCCCCCCTTCTTGTATTTACACTAAGCTTTTATCTTTATTAAGCAATCAATGGAGTGAGACACCAATGAATAATGGCCAAGGCAGCATTGATGTGATTCATCACCTAAGGTGCATCTGGGACCAGTGATATAGGAAGCATGCCTAAAAACCTGTTCGCTACTGTACTCGCAATTGATGTAGAGTAGCACAAGAATGTTATTTAAGTTGGTTGGATCATTTTTGCAATAATGAATTAGAATACAGGCCTCACTTAGACTTTGGCTTGTTGGTACAGTGAATGTGTGTTTGAGGATTTATTCAAGGCACAAGAAGGTCTTGCAGAATGTACGCTGTTCTTGTCTTGCACTTTGTTACCATCAGTTAGGGACTTTGGGATAATTGAATACAATCCCCATCTTTGTATTTGGTAGTGAAACAGATGGCGATGGTGTGTCCATTTAAATCAATGAGTGTTTTGCCACTGGCATTAAAAAAAGAGCAGGAGTGGGTCCTAAAAACAAAACTTTCCAAAAGCAGTCAATGATGTAGGGTGCCCGGTTTGATACACATTGGGCCTGATTTGTATCAGGTGTTGAGCTCCCTCTCGCTCTCAGAAGGAACGATGGGTGCTCTGAAAATCAGGCCCGCGATGTCCCATGTTAGGCACCCAAAATCAGATTCCACGTCTGAAAATGTTGGCCCAAGTGACAGGCTCAGAATCCCAGTGAGGCAGCATCAGAATCACTTATAGAACCCAGGTCTCCCTACTCCCAGTCAGTGCTGTTTAGCAAGACCCATTTTCCTGCGTTTATACGAGATGTGTCACTTACCCTGCCATGTACATTACTGCGGAATCTGGCCCAGAGCCTCCCATGGGTTATGTTGTCACTCGCACATTGCATCTGCTCTGATCAGTTTCCAACAGCGAGCAGCCTTTAAAGATATATTAATGTAAATGTGTAATAGTCTACAAAGGTGCCAGACTGACAGCCCTAGAAGCCAGGCCTCAGGTTTCAAGTTTTATCTGTTTTACATTCACGGATCTCTTCTGTATGTCAGAGGAAAACTATTGGTTTAATTTTCTCTTGAAGCTGGAAGTTTGGTGCCTATGTTTAGATTTTTGAGACCTCTCTGCTCTTTTTATGCTTGGTGGAGTGAAAACTCATCTTAATGCTCAGTGAAAATTATTTTTATTGCTGACGAGTAACATTCCTCACCGCCACCTGCTTCCCTTCTCATTAATTATCCACTGGAATTTGGATTAGTTGCCTCCTGTGTGAATAGATAATATCGATCGTTGAACTGACATTGTCAGCATGTCATTGCATTACACTGTACAAGATTCTTAACTGAATAAGCACTTTGGCCAGGTGATCTTGAATATTTTAAGATTCAAGTACAGTTGCATTTTTAGACTCGCTGTGCCTGCCGCATGACAATTCACTTGATGGTAAACACTTTTGTATGTAATCAAGTATTTGAGAGGGAAATAGGTTTGCTATTAAGAAAAACCAAATGTATATTACCAGAATTATGCTTATGAGTGTTGTCAACCAACGTAAGAAAACCAAATTTTATAGGAAGTTCTAGCCCTAATTTACTGTGAACTAGCGAGCATCATCACACCTTCAAATCAACATTTATTTCAGTAGCTGTTTTGTCATTGACATCAATCAGACCAGTAACATGCCATGATTAATAAGGAGCTGAACGTTAAATGAGTTTTCATTGGCAGGATGGTTGTGGTAAATCTGCATTACTTATGGTTAAGTTTTATATAAAATCATGTCCACATGGTGTGGGTCAGTTATTAAGCTGCATATTTTAGTGTGTGTCACCAGATGTGTGCAGGAAAATGCCTTTTTTTTAAAAAAATGACTGTATAAGATCATAGTACAAGTCTTCATATCCAAACACAGAGATAGGGAAACATCAGTCCTTAGGGAGCCCTCAAGAGGTTTGGTTCAGATAAGCATCCAACCTGCCTAAGCCCCTTACATGTGTAAACTGAGATCCAAGGGTCACGAAAACTGGTTCCAAACACACCGCAGGGAAATCTATCATGGCTGTAGCCCAGTACACAGTTCAGACACACATTTTTCATATTCCATATAACAGAAATACAGTTCCTCACATTAACAATATTTGTCTCCTATCTTTGATTTAAATCTGCTTTATATTTAAACCAGCTTTATAATTGTGAATTTTAAAATTCATTTCAGCTCAGGTTTCGGACAAGGAATGAGTTACCTTCTTTTTCTGTCTCCAGTAAAGACAGCACTGAGTGATCAGAAGCAGGCTTTTTTGTTGCATATGATGGGAGAGCTGTTTTAACAGTTGTCCCTTTTAATGTTATCACTTCTGATGCCCTAAAAGCTGCTGCTTTTAACAGCTCTTGCTGTTCATGGTCTAGAGGACATGCTTGTTTTCACAGTCCGGGACAGGGAAAACAATATAAATCATAGCTTTCAGAGTAGCAGCCGTATTAGTCTGTATCGGCAAAAAGAACAGGAGGACTTGGGGCACCTTACAGACGAACAAATTTATTTGAGCATAAGCTTTCGTGAGCTACAGTCCATTTCTTGATTATCACTACAAAGTTTTTTTCTCCTGCTGATAATAGTTCATCTTAATTAATTAGCCTCTTACTCCACCTTTTCATGTTTTGTGTATGTATATATATATCTCTTCTTACTTATACGTTCCATTCTATGCATCTGATGAAGTGGGCTGTAGCTCACGAAAGCTTATGCTCTAATAAATTTGTTAGTCTCTAAGGTGCCACAAGTACTCCTGTTCTTTTTAATATAAATAATGAAATTCTTTGCTGGTCTCTGGACATCAGTAGTTGTTCCCTGTAACTGAAGTCTGGAAAAGGATCCTACAAAAACTTGGCTTGGCTATTTAAGGCAAGTTCTGCTCCATCAACACCTTGGAATACTATACCCCAAGAGGGACAGAGCACACTCATACAGTGGGGTTTGGATTATGTTAGTCAAAAAGGGTGACATCTTGGCCCCACTGAGAACAATAGGATTTTTGAGACAGGCTTCATTGGGGCCAGGATTTAGAGTCACAGCAACGTAGAAGGGCCCATTAGATCAAGTCTGACCTCTTGTTTATCAAGGGCCATTAACACTGCACCCTCACTAAACCCAACAACTTCCTTTCCCTCTCTAACACAAAATGTTGTGGATAAAGACAGATGTAGCTTTTTGTTTTAATCTTAAATAAAACTGTGCTTGTGCTCTGAGCTCTCACTGCTAAAAAAAACTGGTGAGCACAAGCTGGTTTTGGTACAGCATAATGTTTGGTGATCGTGAGAGCGTCTACAGGCTGGTTAGTGACTGCAGGCAGGGTTGTTGAATCCCTAGAGCTGGTGCTTCCAGGAGTTATTAAACTAGCATTTCAGGAAGTTTTCATCTCTACCAAAATACTTAGCTAAGGCTGTACAGCAGACTCAGTCTAAGTGGTCTCAGTGCCACTAGATGGGACAGAACACCACACCCAGGAGGTGTGTGGGTTACACTAAGAGCCATATGGCTTTTAGCTCATGCAGTAGAGGTTCATGCTGTAAGCTTCAGAAGTCCCAGGTTCGATCCCACCCACTGACAACCAGAGTCTGTCGGTGTTACACTATCTTGGGTTATCGTTGACTTTGGCAGTACTAGAGGCAAGCTGCTTCAATGAGTACTAGCTGAATAACTTACCGTAGTTATCGACACCAATCAAGACTAGTCTGGAGGCATAAATTACACTAGTTAATAACCCCCAAAACTCCTTTGTTTGGGTGGCTTCTCTCTCATTTTCCTTTTGTGCCTCCCCAAAGCATCCAAGTGTTGCTTAGGTTGACTAACACTGATTTTATGGCTGATAAGCGAGATTTCAAATCAATGTATACAAAAATTCCTGCACACATGCTGTCTGTGGTCAGTGAGAGGATAACCTTTATTTAGTAGTTATCACTTTGGATTCAATTTGTCACCTCTGATGCATTCCTGTTTGCCATGAGAGGGCTGCGAGAAATAGCACTCTATTCAGGAGAGCAAATTTCTGTACAGCGGGCATCAGCGCTGCTCTTTCCTATTTTTAAACTAGAATTAAAAGTTTAAAAATCTCAAAAGGGGAATATTAAAATTACAATGCAAGATCTTTGCAGATCATATTAAAGGTCTCTAAACAATTGCAACTAATCTTGTCATACAGGCATAATCTTGGGAGTATGATTTCTGAAATTCCAATCATTAGTGTGTGATAAGGTGAGAGGTTGCTTGAGGAAGTGTTAAATTCTTGCTTACTGGATATAGATAAGGAAAAAGAAAGGGTGACACTTTGATTCTCCATTTATCCTCAGGTTATGGGGGGGGATTGCTCTATTAGATTTTGGAGGAGCATTGTATCTATTGAGGGACAAGTCCTGCTCTGAGGAATGGCAGCACTGCCTCCCACATCCCCTGTCACAGAGTGAGTTCCTACAATCCAGGACAGGGTATTATGGGGAATGCTGGGTCACTGTTCTGTAGAGGACTCTTTGCTGCTGTTGGGAGATGGTGGGAATGAATGTGGAGTAGCATGTAGATAAGCCCTTAATGCAGCTAACAATATTCTCGAGAAAGTGAAAGGATCTTACTGGCTATTACAGAGACATATAATAAATATTATATTATGGTGGCCCAGCTGGAGAGCTGGGGCCAGAAAGCCCAAGAGGGCGAGGACATTGTCACCAGGGAGGAGTCCTGGGGCACTGCTCTGGACAGAGAGAGAGAGTGTGCAGGTACATGCAGTCGGCCAAGGGAGCACTCACGAGAGGTGAGCGTGCCCAGTTGCAGTGCTCTATAAATCAACTGAAATAATATTAGGAACTCCCAACAAAGGTTTTTGGCCTTCATCTTGGTGTATTATCAAAGAGCCACATTTAATGCAGATAATCTCAGGTGTCTATAAATAATATTGCTCCCAGTTTTACTCCACAGACTGTAAGGGATTTGTCATCTGTATATGAGTAACTACGGTATATATCTGACATGCAGCTAAGATGCATTTCCATGAACGGCGTATTGGTGTATTTTGTAAATAGATTTCTATGCATTACTGGGGCTTTACAGTTTGAAAACAAGATAGTTTGTATGCAGCATCCCTTCTGTAAAAATGGAATCTGAACAATATACATCATAAAAATGAATCAGAATAGGCAATACAATTATTGATGAATGTTCTGTTTAAGCCGCTGACCAAGCAGACCATATATAGCAGCTGATGGAGTCATTTACCTCATCTACTGCTAGCATTGTACACAGTTGTTTTACAAACATTGTAAGCACACACATATAGACACATGGTATTGCAACTGGCAAACACATGTTCCGCCAGAGGGAAGTAGGTTTTTCAACATCTCATCCATGGTAATGGAGATGCGGAAGACTGAATCATCAGCGCTGGGACTGACAAACTCAATAAGGGGAAGTTCACCTCAAAATGCCTGTGTCAACAATGAATGTTCTCATTTCTATTACGTTCCTTCACAAGACAGGCAGGGAGATTAAGGAGGAATCGGTGATGACATATGGGATTTAGTCACTTACCTATTGTGGTAGCACTTAGGAGCATCGTTCTTGGATCAAGACTGTACTGTGCTGTATAGACACAGAACAAAGATTGATACTTAAAGACAAGAGAGAACAGTTGGATACAGTCAGAGGGGGGAGCACAAGGAAAGAGTGAGACCATATTAGGCAGTGTATGAACACAGTCAGTATGATAGAACTGAGATCAGAGTTGCCAGCATGATGTGCTGTCACAGATCTTGTAGCTAAGGGGTGAGATTTTCAAAGGCACCTAACACCCCTTTAACTTGAGGAGAGATTGTTTTAAAAAAAAAACCCTGAAACTCTCCCCATAACATGTGTTAGGAAAAAATAAAGACAGGTGCACAGCTATAAAGACCAGCTATCCTGGGTTTTTCCTCATCAAAGAATCTGGGGGACTAGGAGAAGTGGGGTGGGACTGTGAGGGATAATAGGGTATAGAGTTCTTTCTCCACTAGGTCAAGGACTCTTCTCTATGTCAGGTTGGGAATGGGCTCAAATTGTTGGACGTATATTGTTTTGTGTGAAATTTGGTAATATCAGGTCAGTTCCCAAGCAGCGATTCAGCACACTTCAGGACTGGAGCACGTTGTTAAGTGCTTTGCTGAATAAATGCATGTTTTGTTTTTTTTTATAATCCATCATCCCTAAAGGCTTTCCTGAATTGTAAAAATCACCATCACAATTGGGACCTTTCATTGGGATTCACAGGAGAGGGGCCAAAGATTAGTCAATTGGTTCTGAACCCAATGTCCCTGATCCAATCACCTGTGAGAACATTCCTAATTGTCTGTAATCCACATTCCTATATAGCAAACTAGAAATGAGTGTAGTAGCCTAGTGTCGTATTTCACAGCCACATTTTTCCATTTGCTTTTCTTTAGTGTTATGAAGGTTGCCTTGTACAAAGTCCAGTTTTTGAGTGAGGAGTTCATTTTTCTATAATTTACCTGCCTTAAGAGACTATTCCTTTGTGGTGACTGCAGGAGTCTCTTACATAGAGTTTATCTGAGATGCTGAACAAGGAGAACCAAGATGCAAGCAGCTAGTGTCAATGTATTTCCCATGCAGAGGATCTAATATATCTAGACTCATTGAGCACACACATGTAAATAATTTAGTCTTGGAGAACTTCTAGAAATCACAACTTGAAAGCACCTTTTTACAGACCTAGAATCCTCTTCAGGGACGATTGAATTGACTAGGATAAAATAAAAGGGCAAATTTTCAGGTCAAAGACCTTGGAAATGACCCTAAATTGAATACAATATCTAAATTTCTAAGCTTGTTTGCTTTTCCAGCTTCCAGCTGAGCTTAGTGATGGCAGTGCCAGAGGGTTGCAAGAGAACGTGTTCTTGTGGGATTTGTAGTGGCAGCCTTGGAGGTTCAGTGAAACCACTAAATCCTTTGACTCCCTATTGACTCTCAGTTCAGAAGCTGTTTAAGAAAACTTTATATTACTAGGTATTCATGCATTTCTGTAGTGCACATCACTGTGTTATCTGGGTCTCCCATCATCCCTAAATCTCTTGTAAAAATGGGGTCATTGTTGCCCAAGGCTTTCAAAAAAGATTCAGCAGGGAAAGTGATCAGACAGTTCATACTTCCTCTGAAGTTTTTTTAAAAAACCCGAAGTACATTAAATGAAGTTTTATGCTCGAGGTAGTGATTCGGTAAGAGGGGGAGGGTAACAGATGTCAGTCCCTGATATTTTCCTACTGTTTGCTTTCAGGAAATTCATTTCTCACTGCTGGGAGGATGTAGCACTTCATGGCTGCATTTTCCAGGAGTATGCCAATACTGGGGATTGCTGAAGAAGCCAAGCATCTCTGCAACCAATAAACCAGCATCACGGCATAAGGAACTTGTCAATGGAAAAGAGTGAACGTGGGCAGGAGTAGACAAAAGATGCAATTGGTGATTGTCCTTGCAGTACACATAAGTGTATTACGTGGATACTATTTTCTCAGTACAGTATCTAGGCAGTAATGGTGGTGATACTTTGTAGTTTCAAAGATACTTTAGGTATTTTTTCACCCAGTGAATGACTGTTGAAGGGGTCTCCTTTCCCAAGGATGTCAAAGCACTTTCTATTACCTACTAAGCTTCTCTACCTCCCTGTGAGGTAATAGGCTAAATATTATCTCCATTTCACAGATGAGGAGATAGATGCCTAGAAACTAAGGCAAGGTGCGTTATGTCACTTTGTGGCAGAGCCAATAATAAAATCCCAGGTGAAAATCTGGCCCTACTGAAGTCAAGGGCAAAGCTCCAGGATTTCTCCCAGGCTTGGGCCAAAACCACAAGACCTTCCTCTTTCTAAAATTAAAATGCATTAAAGAATCTTTCCTATGACACATTCTGATGCTTCTTGGGTCACCCAGGCCTGTGAGTTACCTCAGTGCCACCTGTTTCCAATGTGAGGGAGCCTTGCCAGTACCAGCTGGCTATTCCCTTTTCCAGTCATTGGTAAATACCCAATGGTCTGGGAATAAATTCTTGGGGCATCCTCCTGTTGATCTTTGGCACTTTATTCTTACAAGTAGGAACCGGCAAACAGAAAACAATATTAACCCCTTAGGGATAGGGCGCCTGCCCCACACTGGGCTCCTTGAGCCCTAGGCAGGCTGTGTAGGAGGCAGCCAATCAGAGAAGGGCTGAGGGAAGCAGCCAATCGAGGCCCAGCAGGTCCCTTATAAGAAGAGCTGCAGGGCAGAGCAGTTTGTCAATCCCTGGAGCTCGACGAGGGAGAAGAACTGGTTGCCTTGCAGGCTGAAGGCAGCTGGTCCGCTAGACAGAGCAGTGCTTCAGGCAGAGACCTAGAGAGGTAGCGGCATCTCCTGGGAGGCTGCAGGGATCGGCAGGCTGAGGCGAGGGTGATGGGGTCATGGGGAAGCAGCCCAGGGAACTCTGTGGAGCAGTTGGAAGGGCGGCAAGCAGCAGCCTTCTACAGGGTCCCTCCCCTCGCCGCACTGGGGGTGGTTAGATGGTAGACTGCAGTCACCCTGAGAGAAGTGGCTGGACGGGGATTGGAGAGATTGGCTTTGTCACTGAAGAGGACACTGCAGTCCTTGGAGGGACATGGGTCCAGGAGGAGAGGTGATGGAGGTGAGACACCCCCAAAAGAGGGCGCGCTGGCTACCAGAGCTAATTCCCTTATTGGCCACAGGGAGGTGCCGAAGTGGTGACTGAGTTAATGTCCTGTTATGGAGTGAGGTGAGAGGCAACTAAGCAGTTCTCACAAGAGACTTTCTGAAAATCCAAATACATTGTCAGCTGCTTCTCCTTCATCTGTGGTTTTACTGATCTATGCAAAGAATTTTAGTAGAGTAATTGGTTGTCACTATAAAATAGTGGTGATCTAGTGGTTTTCAGAAGCTGTGCTAGTTTGAAACAATTTTCCTGGGACTAAAACAACCCTTGCTGGTCTGTAAATCACAGGAATGCCCTAGCACCTTTTAAAAGAACATCTGCTGCCTTCCATTCTTCTGCCGATTTTAGTGAGCGACTGCATGCGTGTGTTGGCATATCAGCCACTTTGTTCATCTTGAGTTCCTTCTGAAGTCTCATCTCTAGTGACCAAACTGCTCCTTAATATATCATTTTCTGCCAGTGTAGACCCCTTGCCCTTATATTACCTAGGACATATTTCTTCTTTTTAAGATCCTCTGTGGTGATGACAAATGCAAATCAGCCACTTAGTGTCTCTGTAGTATCTTTCTCTGTAGTACCTTTAGTTGCTCCCTTTTCTCCCCAGTGTTAGGATTCCCTCCAAAACCTTTCCCACTCAGTTTATCCAGACCACATCAGCCAGTTCTCTGAAACCCAAGAAATCAGTTCAACTCCAGACTCTTCACTGAGGTTTCATTAGTGCCCTATGTCAAGCTACAGTTGAGCCCAATCAACTCAACTGTAGAGGTGGGTACAGAGTATACAGCCCATTAAATCAATGAACGTAATCACAAATCTGCTTAAACTCACATTTTAATACTATTGGTTAATACCTCGTATCATGCACTGGATGATTGGTGCTTGTGGATAGCTCCTGCTCTGTACAGGGATTGGTCTACTAGTTTATGTACCCAAAGTATGCTAGTAAATGACGCTTGCAGCTGTAACTTATCACACATCACTCTTCTTAATTTTTCTTTATCCATTAACTACATGTTATTTACAAGGCCACTTGTGATTTTATGCTTTGAAAGAAAACAGAGGTTAATGAACATTCTTTGTGCAAGGCCGACACCCAGCAGTCGAGCAGATACAGCCAATCTCAGGCAAGGAATTATATAAACAAGGAAGCTTGCCAAAGTCTATATTTATTAGACCCATAAATTAAAACCACACTTCCAACACACTATGCTTTCTTTACTTTCCCAAGGTGTGCAGATGTTTTTCTGTCATGATCTAAAGACGGTTAGTAATGTTATCTAATTCTAACAAACTCTGTTGGCAAAGTTGGGTGCAGGGGGTGGGGGGGTGAGAGGAAACACATTTGTATTGAAAATGGAGGCAGATAGCTTGAATTACCACTCTTATCTAATTACAGGTAGTGTTACCACCTTGTGTTCCTTGTTGTGGGATACAGGCCTCTTTATCCTGCATCATGTTCTTCTAGATCCTAATCACCCATAGCTTATACTGTAGCTGCAAATGGATTAGTACCTGGTCTTCCCAGAGAGACATGCAGCTCAAATGGTGATGAAGTATTCATCCTTTGGTTGTAGAAGGTGTTAACCTCCACTTGGAAGGAAAGGTACGGACTTCACGGAATTTGGTAACTACAGTAGCATCTTAAGCAGCTCACTTTCTTTCAGTGGGTTTCCCCCCTCTCTTAGGGCTAGGCTTTTCTCTTGTCCATACTGGAGACAGAGCACACATTTATCTTTTCTAAGTTGCTCAACAGCCTTCATTAGAGTGTATGCTATATTTTTTCTTCATTTACCTAAGGTGATATTTTTGTGGCACAACCAGGGGCATCTGGAAAGGATGGAATTTACATACTAGATTAGGATCCATTTGTCAGATGTATCCTGGACAGTAGCTAATTATTGGACCCCATCTATCTTACCATGGTAGATGGTATCCCCTGTCTTTCCGCTCCCCAACCCACCTTAAAAACCTTGGAGGAAGTTGGATTCTGGAGACAACTTTGGTGTGGGAAACTTCTGGAAGTACAGTCGCTAGACGAGTTGTAGCTGGTGAGGCTGGGTGTCTGAGTGGGGGATCCACATGTAAAGAAGTGGAACCTTCCTATGGGGTAGAAGCCCTATGGTAGAAGTAGCGCTTCCTAGGAATTCAAGTTGAACCTTCTGGATTTTCCTCTCCCCTGTATGGGTTATTTCAATGTAAGGGGTTGGTTCAGTTCAACTGAACCAGAATTCACAGTAAATGGATTTTAAAAATTACTGCATCTTAGTCTCAGATAATAGTGGTCTCCCATTTTGATTTTTTTTTTTTTTTTACTGAAAAGGTACCAGAGTTTTGAGAAGAGTCAGGCCCACCAGTGTAAACAAAACTTCATTGACTTTGATGGAGGTATTAAGTCACTCTATATCTTCCATTATATTTGTATAATATCTATTGTGAATCTGGAGTTCATGGTCCCAGTTCTCTCTTCATTTTAGTTTAAATCCAGAATAAGTTCGAGTAAATCTCAAAAAGTTCAGGTCACTTAAGCATGCATCACTTGGAGAAGGCTTGGATAAGCATCCAAAGCGATGCACACAGCTAGTGAAAAATGGTGATTTGCAGAGCGCTCAGGCAGTAACATAAATAATTAAATGATCTTGTTAGCTTCTCTCTTTATATGTGAATAACTAGGCTGAAAAGATCTAAAAATGACGATGCTCAGGATAGTCTTGAAATAAGTAACATATATTTGTCTGGAAAATTAAAGTGACTACATTACACTTTGAGAAATGAATACATCAAGCAAACTATCCTAGGAAACATCGTAAATGTAAAAAGATTATCGGTGAGGACGCCTGCAGCATCTGAAGATGCAAGTTTTCTCCTGAGGGTCTGAAATCTAAACTAAATATCCATTCACTTTGGATATCCACGTAACTGAAATGGACTCTGACAAATGGATCCTAATCATAGATCTGAGTTGTTAAACACAGTTGAAAGTTCTACGTTTATTTAGGATTAATTAGTTTGATTTGACATGACACATGAAAACTATCAATTAACCTTAGCAATGATTTCCCCTCTTTCTTCTCCTTTTAAACGAACAGCATTATTGAAAGAGAAGACAGTACGAATTTTAATGCCAAGGGGCCTATTTCTTTTAACCTGCTTCAATAATGGTTATGCCCTGGCCTTGAACTGGAGAATTCAGCATGGCATAAAGATCTCTGCCCCAATGGGGTGCAAAATGCTTATGCACAATGCTTTAGAATCAGGTCTAGCACTGGGCAGAGGATGAACTTAAAACGGCCAAGAACATTGTTACACAGCAGTTGCAACACCGGAATATGCCTTTGGAGTTCTATTCCAGTCCAGCTAGAGTGAAAAAAGTGTAGGCAGCAGAAGTCAGGTTTCAGTTGTTGATGGTCTCATCTCAGGAACCTGCTGACATGTGGATTCTGTCTCTGTAATGTGTGGAGGAACAAAGCCGCATCCTATGCTAAATAGCAGTAATGAATTTAGAGTAATACAGTAAATGGCCCAGACCCTAACACGCCAGAGCACTGGGGCTAAGCCCAATTCCGTCTCCATAAAGTACTAATTGAATCCCGAGGGAGGAATCCCCCTCATCAGTGGTAACAGTGTAGCACCTTCTAGGTAAATAACGCAGCCATGAAGGAACGCCCCCATCCATATCTTTTCCAAAAGGTTCAAACAAAATTTTGGAATACTTGTTCTGGGGAAATTTTCTTTTTCTTCCCATTGAAATTGTTTTTCTTGGTTGCGTTGTCCTGCAAAGTTCCCCATGGAAAGGGAATTCTAGTTTCCAGCCAGCTCTAGCGATTTCAGTTTTTCCTCCTATTTTGCTATTCCTGTGGCTGTTTTGCAGGAGTTATTGACCTTGGAGATGGGGAACTCATTTGTATAAACATCTTGTTTCCCTGTGCTGCTTTGCCATCCCGTTCCAACCCTCTCTGTGGCCCTTCTGAAAAGGTCTCATTGTCCCCAGACACAGTCACATGTAGTGCTGAGCCTCCACGGTCCTAAAAATGGTCATAAAAACGGACCATGCAATCTGCCAGTTCTTCTGTATCATGCTTCAGAATTGGAATTGGGTGCCTGATTCTGTGACCCTCACGCCTGTTGTGTAATGCTTATTCAGGCAAATGGCCCTCTTGAATTCACCGGGACCACTTACGTAAGCAAAGGTTTCAATGAAAAGGCTCTTCCGAGGAAGCCTTCAGGCTTCAATCTGAATGCAAACGTGGGCACTGCTGTACGGCTTGAGTCAATGCTTACAGCTCATGGAATTTCTTCTTCAACACAAGTGGTGCTGACAAATCTCCAGCAGGGTACTTTTCTCACGGAGGGATGGAGTGGATATTTTGTCGCCACTTTTTTGAAACTGGAAATCTCTCCTGCGTTGATAGTCAGAGTCCTTCTCCTAAGTGCTTTGTGCAGCCTTGTCGCTCCTCAAGCCATCGCTTCTTCCTGACTGTAGGTAGGATTTTAAGACACGATGATGATGGCAGTCTAGATGTTTATGTTTAAGATCCAGCTGCTCTCTGCAGTTCTGGAAAGAGGCCTTAACCCAGCACATAATAGCAATTGATAGTACAAGATGCTGGCTAAGCTAAACCATATATCAGTCCACCAAACCCTGGGTTTTCATGACTCTTGGGGCATTCTAATAGGATAATGCTTTCCCCAGTGAGGGGAAAGTTGACAGATTTGGGTAATATTGTGAGTGGCTGGAAAGTAGTAACTAGAGGTGTGTCTGCTTTTATGACCTATGAGTGTTGACTTGGTGGGTCTGTTTTTATTTTGAATGCTTCTTATTGTATTCAATACTTGATGATGTGCCTAAGGTTAAGACAGGCACAGTGCATATATTATTTTCAGAAATATTTTAAAAATTTTAAAATTAAAAATTTGTATATATTATGTACCATTTCCTGCAGACAAGTCTGCTTGATTCTTTTCAGCAATCTTGTATTAGCAGCAGCCAGCATAATAATGAGCCCGTTACTATGGAAATGAGATCATTACTCTTTGCTGGCTCCTGAATGATTTTTTGAGCTGCTTTTCAGTTTCGGAAAAGCTGTTCATGAATTGTGCTTATTTGGGTTATTGTCCCTCCATTACTGAAACTTGTGGGTGGGGAATCTTGGCAATTAGCAAATGGATAAAGTCCCTTAGTTTAGCATTACACAGAATCACTGCAAAGAACCATTAGACTCTGTTTGAGACCTTCAGGAGGGAAAATGGAAGAGTAGGAATTACTGTAACCATGAATATGTCCTATTTAATATCATAACAAACCCATGGCCAGCTAACCATTTGTTACACCGTGCCCACTTCTCATGGTGAAGGAACATCTGAGCTATAGGCCCACTGTTACTGTAATACGAGCAAATGCTCCTATCTACCATCTGAGCTCAGAGACGCCGCATTAACAGTATAGAGGCAATCTGCCCCCCCCCCGCCAGTGGGATAGCAATCCAGTTGGACACATCCGCTAGGAGGTAATCTTACAAACCTCACCAAATCTTAATAATTTTGTGGCAATTCCTGGCTGGAAAAAGCTGCAGGCCCCTGCCCCTTATGCATCCCTTTTAACTTCATCCTCGGAATCCGTGTGAATTCCAGACTGAGGCTCATGGGAAATAACATCAATGAGAGGAACACTGTAAAATCTGAAATTAAAGTAATTTCACACTTCCGTTGCCTCAATGTGATAATGCTAGAATAATTATGGAGGAAGGCTCCAAGTTACTCATACAGAGGACAGCCTTTTCAAATGGGCTTTGCTTTATTCCCCTGGGTTTGCTTTTTTTATATGCATGTCTGTGTGTTCCTGAGAGAGGTAGGGTTTTGTGTCAGTGTTATTTTGAGGCATGGATCTCGCAGTACAGCCAGCCATAGATAGGAAGCTATAAGAACGCTCCTCTACTTCCAGCTATGGACAGGAATAGCCACCTCTTCCTCTGTATTCTTATGGGTAGGAGGCTACCCCAGTATATAGGGATAGGACCTAGTGTCTATGCACATCTCTAGGCTGCACCCTATGTTTTCTTAGGGATAGAAACAGGCATCATTTCCTAGCCCTAGCAACAGCCCTGTATAGATACCCATACCCTCATAATAGTCACTTGCCACATCTATATGCTCTTTTATTAACATGCAGACATAAGTTGTGTGCACACAGTGTCCCCAAATCTAGCCATGTCCTTTTGAGACTCCATCATGTGAGGAAAGACATTTAGACTTGCCTCCGCTCCACTAAGATCAGCTCTTCTTTGAGGTTTGTTTCCTCTAACACAGCATGGTGAACCGTGCTAACAGCAGCACTGGTGCAAATGAGCTTTGTGGCCCCTGCACTGAGTAGTGGAAGCAAATAATTCCCACTCTTGTTGCCAGATGACTCTGGGGCCAGGGAGATTGTTCTGTTCACAACGCGCGACCCTCAGACTTTCGCTTGATGCGCGTCTCTTTGAGAAGCAACTTTTCAATTGCTCTTGTGCAAAATTGTAGCAGCTCCGATACTTTCCAACTCAGCATTCTGAAGGCAAATGCAGTAAGTACACACAGGGTTGGAAAGGCTTGCTACTAGCCTAGTGGTGTTCACTTCCTCAGGTTTCTCCTCTAGCTTTGACTTTAAACTTTTTGTTACTGATTTGTATTAGAACCAAGATTTGGTTCAACTTACCTTTGTTTCCTAGAGGCACCTTTATTCAATATGTGCGACTACACCAAAGGGGCAAAATATTCCCAAATCGTCACTGGTGTTTTCCTTAAGTCTTCAGCGTTATGAGAACTGCAGCGAAAAGCTTGGGAAAAAGAAATCAAAGAAGGCAAAATAAAGAGATGCCACATGTTGGTTTTTAAATGTCAGGATGTTTGCATACTTGAAAGTTACTGTATTGCCAGCCTCAAGGGAGAGTTGCATTTTCGTGCCCCAGTAGGCATTGCAAAGTTACAAATTTACAAAGTCCACACTTGCATGCCAGTTAGTTAATCCTGCAGAATGATAATCTACTTTAGCCCATCATTTCATTTGTCAGAGCAAATGCCTCTGATGGTGCCAGTTTGCATTACACAACTGCCCATTTGTTAGATAACTGCTCTTTCCTTGTATACAGTATGAAATTGACAGTATTCTGCATGGAGCATATATATAAATAAAATCTGGTATTTCTTCTGTATGTAATATAATTACACTGGCAAGAAAAGTGTAATGTTGCTGGCAGTGTTTCTGCTTCAGTGCCCCATGGTTCAGTGATTTTAAGGAGATGAATTTAAAACTTTCCAGCTGTGACCTGCCGAGGCGGAGAGAGAGGACTGAATCCCAAAATAGCACTCTCGTTTTGGAAGGAGAGGAGCACTTCGAGTGCTGGGGCAGGATCTGAGCAATGTGTGTTCATGAATGAAATCCCACAAACAATTGAATGTTTCATAGTTGGATGTATTCGGGTTTGTGGATGTCCCGGTCGGCGTATGCTCAAGTGCTCAGCTGAGTTTAATTGAGGTTGCTTAAGCTCGTGAGCCTGGAAGACTGGGAAGAACCTTTGCGTTAAAGTTGGGCTAGAGCTGGCAATTATCTGAAGCACAAGGGTTCTGACAAACCATGGCACAGTGATCTATAACAGCAGTGAGCTGCATGAAAGCTCTAAGACGCTGAAGATTAAGGAGGCGTTCATTTGGTGTTTTTGAGAGGGTTTCCCTTATGTGTCAGAAAATAAAAAAGTCCGGGGATGTCACTGCATCATCCCCAGGTTCAATCAGGTGTGCACAATGGCATCCTTTGCACGCACCATACGGGTGAGGTCATGCTGTGCAGAGAATGCCATTTTGTTCAGGCATTTGAGGGATCAGACCGAATTGTCCCATGGGCACAGCTGGTCCTGGACCATGTCTTGCCCACACAAAGAGCACGCCACTGATGGGATGGACCAGTGGAGGGGAGGGGTTGAAAATGGGACATGACTATTACGGGGCTGGTTGACACTAACGAATGCCCTTTTTCACCAAAAGAGGGGAGGAAAGGTCTTTCCAAGTCAAGTTTGAAGCATATTTGCAAGACTACATGCAGAATCTTGCACTCATGGTCTCTGGATCCTTATAGACCTAGAGAATGTACTGACAATCAAATCCAGGGATGGGGGCAGTGACAGAGGGAAACGATCATCTTTCAACCCAAAGGCAATGCCTTGACTTGAAGAGGACTGGGATTAGGCTCCATGTGAGTTCTACCCAAGACTTTGCAGGGAGCAGATTTAGGCCCTAAGGGGTCTGATCACATGGTACATTTAACCGTTCTTGCCTTTTGAAAATGTAATCTTTCTACCACCCCTTGTGCTCTATGCTGATGAAAGAAGATGGGCACACTGTTTGCAAACCTCCTTGCAGAAACAGTGCTCCATGGATAATCCAGTCCATTGTGCGCTAGTTTTCTCTCTGCCTATCCCTCTAGCTCAGGGGTTCTCAAACTTGATTGTACAGTGACCCCTTTCTGACAACAAAACTTACTACAAGACCCCACGAGGGGGGACTGAAGCAAAGTGCCCTTTCAGTCTAGGAGCAAACAAAGAAAATATAATCAGTGGCCCAGACCCAACTAAAACTTTCCTAACAACTAGACCTGTTGAAAACACAACTTGTTATTGATCTATGATTTGGCTAATCCCCCTCTCCTGGAAAGCATTGTAAATCTTTTAGTTGACAGCTGATAATGGCATATGCTTTGACTTCTGCCAGGGACTGCCAAATTTTCTACATTCTGTTAAAGTTCAGATGAAGAAACTGAACCATTGAACCTGTTGAAGTTTGAGCTCCACTGATGAGCTAAGGAGAGGAGGGGGAGGAATAATAAAAGGTTTCAGACAGAATTTAACTTGATTTCCAGCCCAATTTGTTCTATGGCAGAGTTCTGGGTACATTTGGGAGAGCAGGGTGGCTATTTCTTTTTTGAAACAATCGGTCTGTAAACTCCATCCCTCTGTCAAGCTTCATCACTTAGTAACAACACGATACCCCCGTAGATCAGGACTGGGCTGGAACAATTCTTATTGAGCACATCTGTCCACTACAACCTTTTCCTCAGTTCTATGGCATGATTGCGTGTGCAGTGTTCATTCAGACAAGACTGCAGCTGAGGAGCGTGGCTCCTTTTAAGCCTGTTTTCTGTCTGCTTCTATGTCCTCGGTTTAGTCTGCATCCTTGTGTTTTAGCTGGTTAGCGGGCCTTTTGTTCCTCTTAATTTCATGAGATTAAACTTTAGCTCTGCAACAGTCACCAATCCTTCCCTCTGGTACTATGTCTCAGGCTTGCATTTAGTGTTGCTGAATGTTATAGGAACAAGCACTACCTTATTTCTTCCATGAGCCCACAGTACACTGTAAAAATTTCAGAAATGGCTCTTCTCCAGCATGCAGGTTTACAAACATGTTATGACCACCAATACTTCCTAGTTATCTTCAGGCAACTCCACATATTTCTTAAGTAGAACACATTTCTAAACCTGAGGGCTACTCCTGAGCCCACTGTCTGCCTTCATTTGCACCCTTTAGTGACTGGTCTATAGTTCTGTGGCAAGTCCCCGCGTCCTCTCTATGTAGGCTGATGCACAGACCGGGGCGAGCTGATGGATGGAACTTTAATATCCAGTTTGATAAAATTCATTCTCCTTTAGCACCCGGAAACATATAATAGTCTCAGCTTTCTTTAACTTTCACAGAGCCATCACGGCTATAATTCTGACATTTACAAAATAGTGGGAGGACATTTTACATGAATCAGAGATTGGCTCCACTGTATTAGAAATTGGGAAAAGACAAGATGACATTAAAAGAAAGTAACAGAAATAATAAGTGTGTATGTGACAGAGAAATCGACCCATGTAAATGATCGCATAAGAAAAGTGGAACGGTTGAGAGAGGATACCATATAGGGCAGAGAAACACATGCTAATGGTACTCATAACCACAACAATCATCTGCCGTTGTAGCAGGCATCCTCAGCCAGGGAGGGGGGAGAATTTACTAAGAGTTGGGTAGTATCTATGGGACCTCTGGAAGGCCGTTTCTTCACACCCAGCAGGGAACATATGAAGCAAGACCAGTCATCTGGATTTCATTCCTCATTGAGTTGTCACCCCCACAGTTTCCTGTCCATAGCATAATCTCTCAATACAGTTAATAAGTAAATACTGGCTGTTTTCTAACTGGGCATCTTTATGCTTCTGGATCTCTGTAATTCCCAGCTCACTGTACCCTTTAAACTAAGCCAACATTTTCAAGCCTTAGTTTACACTGGGAGCAGCGATAGAAATTTGCTCGCCCATGCCTAGTGTGAACTGTGGTTAACAAGCAGTGACGTGTTTGAACACAGTGTACTCCCAAGAGCAAAAAAGGAACTGAGCTAAACAAGACCTTCCCTAGACTATTTCTCTTCCTAAATATGCACTTGCTCACACTAATCTTCCACTACAGTTCTTACCCATTAGGGGAACTCACACGTGAATAAAACCAGTTACCCAGATGACAGTCGTTAAACAGCCTCGAAGATACTCTGTTTCAAACTGCTCTGATTGCATATACAGTCATGGCCGTGCTTTGACCTCTTAGGTAACTGTGTATGCCAGAGGGGTGCAGATGCAGAGAGACCTCTGCTGCCTCCAGCACACCCACATAATTTTGGCTCAGAGAGCTAGGGAGCATGATTAGCACTGCTGCTTTCCCTTGGCACGCCCCAGAGGGGGTGTTCCAGTGTTGGCACGAATGCCTCCATAGCAAGCTGCAGGGGTGCTTTGGGACAGATCCCTTTTCTGCGGAAAAGGACCTAGGGGTGACAGTGGATGAGAAGCTGGATATGAGTCAGCAGTGTGCCCTTGTTGCCAAGAAGGCCAATGGCATTTTGGGATGTATAAGTAGGGGCATAGTGAGCAGATCGAGGGACATGATCGTCCCCCTCTATTCAACATTGGTGAGGCCTCATCTGGAGTACTGTGTCCAGTTTTGGGCCCCACACTACAAGAAGGATGTGGATAAATTGGAGAGAGTCCAGCGAAGGGCAACAAAAATGATTAGGGGTCTGGAACACATGACTTATGAGGAGAGGCTGAGGGAACTGGGATTGTTTAGTCTGCGGAAGAGAAGAATGAGGGGGGATTTGATAGCTGCTTTCAACTACCTGAGAGGGGGTTCCAGAGAGGATGGTTCTAGACTATTCTCAGTGGTAGAAGATGACAGAACGAGGAGTAATGGTCTCAAGTTGCAGTGGGGGAGGTTTAGATTGGATATTAGGAAAAACTTTTTCACTAGGAGGGTGGTGAAACACTGGAATGCGTTACCTAGGGAGGTGGTAGAATCTCCTTCCTTAGAGGTTTTTAAGGTCAGGCTTGACAAAGCCCTGGCTGGGATGATTTAACTGGGGATTGGTCCTGCTTCGAGCAGGGGGTTGGACTAGATGACCTTCTGGGGTCCCTTCCAACCCTGATATTCTATGATTCTATGATTTACTGTGTGTCACATGCAGGCGTAACGTCCCACCACCAACACACTTGGATGCTAACCCCGTGCTTCGCTGGCTCCCAGGGCCATCGTTTATCCCAATGTGTTCAGTGAACTTATTTGGTAGTTCTAAGTTGACATCAGAATGGAAAGATGCTGGTGTTCAGTGCAGGCAAATGAGTCACTGATCTGCATGTTCTGCCTTGTTTCTTTCCACAAAAGTATTGTATGGGAGTTCTAAGAGCTCCCTGCCATTTCATCTGACAAGCCTAAAGAGGGAGGGATAGAAGATCATGTTTGTGGGGAAAAAATAATCTACGAAAAATGGCATTTTAGATTGTGGGTGATTTTATAAAGAGCATAAAACAAATACATTGTTTTTTTAAGATCTAAGGGCAGTCCATAGTGATCAAAGTTTGCTATAATTTGGCAGTGCTTAATGGGCAGAATAATTTCTCAGCTTGGCCAAGAGCCCAGGTATTTTTATTAAAGTTGCAACCAAAGGTTGGTTATTACTTTGTCCTTCATTTCCTCCCACCGCCCCAGCCCGCATACCCATTGTGCTGGTGATAGATTGGACAGTTCATCTGATATTGCTCTCTGCCGCACTCAGACAGATCATCATCATCTGCATGATTCATGATATCCGTCTAGATTACCATTGATCCAGCACTGTACAGTTCTGGGCTTTTTCCTGAGCTATAATTTTATCTCAAAAGGAACTAACTCTCCTGAGCTTAGTTTGGGGCTAAAGTACGACTACTGGCTCAAGAGCCCTACCAAGGGTATTTTTTTCATATATCTTTGACAACAGGGGTACTGATTTTTGTTTTTAATCAGACTGGAGATGTGAAAGCAGGTACAAGGCATAATGAGTGTTCCTGGTGCAAAAGCCTGTCAATGCAAGTCAAAGTCTAAACACTTCATAACAAAGCCTGAGATCTACTTATGTCAGGGTTTTGCCCCTGCCCAAATACATTTTCACACTGGTTTGTTAAGACGATGTGAAGTGGGCAATCACTTCCGGGGTGATACACTCACATCTAACCGGCTCACTGCATCGACCACAGCGGGCATATGCACTTTTATTAAATAAGGACCCATAAAATGGGAGCAACCATGTTTCGTCTCCTTTCTACAAAAGCATCGTAAGCGTAGCATATGTTAAAATGGCCATTCTATGCCTTTGAGTGGTGTTTTAAGAAACATGAGCTGATTAGGGAAATGAAACTGTAATATACTGCAGTCAGTAGCCAAATAGAATGCATTGTTGGATGCAAAGTATAAAAATTTGAGAGCAATTTATGGAGTAAATAATTGAAACGAGTTTCCAACTATATGCCCAAAAATTTATAGTCAGAGTTAGTTATCTGGGAGAACAAAAAGTCTAATTTACCCCAGTCAATGGAGTGACACACCAGGGATCATCTTGGTCTCTGTTCAAAGCATGCCTTGCCTAAGAGCTTGTCTACAGGTGCAAATTTACCAATTATACAGCACGATTTCTAAAGTGATAGCATGACGGATTCCAACACTTTCTGGAACTCCATACGGCTGTTGACAAGCAGGGCCAGCTCTAGATTTTTTGTCGTCCCAAGCGCGCAACTGCCCAAGCCCAGAAAAAAAAAAGGGATAGCCAGAGTGTCACCCCAAGCACGTGCTTGCTTTGCTGGTGCCTAGAGCTGGTTCCTGTTGATAAGCTTTTAATGTTGCTCTAATTGCTGAGACACGGGAGGCTCACTCACCTACTGAAAAGGTTTTTTTCCCATAGCTCATACAAGTTGGTGGCTACAGTTCAGTTATAAAACTTTAAGTTCTCTCCCCCGAAGCTGAGCCTACATGCTATACAGCAGATGAAATCATGCCCTTCTTTTACAAGCTGTGATGATTTTATATCTGGGTTGGATACATCATTAGAAATGCCAGAAGATTGTCAGAGTGTGTTAAAACCTACCACAAGAGTTGCATCAGCACAGGGATGTACTAAGTCGAATAGAAAGCTATCAGATAGGTGTAAAATCCCCAAGGCCAAATAGTCCTCTCCATTTCGAGTGGTGGTGCTTTCTCCTTTTTATATAAAAAGGGAGCATCAGCATGGACCTGATCCCACAGGCAGATCCATGCAGCCAGAGCCTTGAGCCCCTGCACAGCCCAGCGTAGCCTGGATAAGCAGAAGCGCTCACCTGCTCAATTTTGGTACCGTCAATGTGCTGCTGTGCAGCATTTAGCACAACTTTCCCTGCAATTACGGGTTAGAGTTACACTACGAGACCTCAGGTTCCCAGTACCCCTTATCGCTAGGCAATTTGACTCTAGCTCCACCCTCCATGAAAGGCCAAGCCAGAACCCTGGCACTGAACAGCCATATGTTTGGGGCAAGTTCAAATGTCCACTTCATGGCTGAGAGGAACATTTCTTTTTTTAATCTACAGGGGGAATAGATAAGATGATCTAATGGGCTCTTTTCCCTTGTCTGACCGCCTGAATATACAGGCCCTTAAATTTCAGTTCAGGTTAAGTCTAACATGTTAATGGCAAGATTTTTCATATATCATAGATAATGGTGAGCTTGCTAAGTCCCTTAGCCATGATCTAAGTGCATACTTTAAGAAAGAGTTCTAACTAGTTCTGGCTTTCAGCATGCAGATGTGAGTTTCTTTAACTAACAAACAGTTCTCTACCTGTTAGCAGGATTTTAGTCCTGGTAGCAGGTAAATACTGAGGCATGCTTGAGGGAAGTGCTGTCCCTGGAAATTATCAGCACAGGAGCTGAGCTTATTGAAGTACCACCCTGCCTCAGAATCATAATCATCTCTTTCATACATCCTCAAGAGGCAGTAGTCAGAGTTCTGATAAAGTTCTGTACATTCATTTGTGAAGAACAAAGAGTTTATCAAGCTGACTCGCTTGTCTTCTACAGCATAATACTGGGAGATTCTTTTATGGATTTCGTCCATTGACAGGGCTCTTCCCTGTCTATAAATGCTCTTCCACCTTGATCGTTAGCAACAGCCAGCGTTTTATAGTTTGAGATTCACTTGGAGAATTTAACATTTTTTAAAATTCACTGAATTTAATTTATTCCTTTGTGCTTATTTCAGGAAAGTTACCATCTCTGTATGAACCTTAATTTACAGCCCGTGAATGAAAAATAGGCTTATAAAATCAGTTTCCACCACTGCTCTTTTCACCAAAGCTAATGATTGTGTTATTAACACACATTAATGGCAAAAGGACATTTCTGACTAACACGCTGACTGGGCCAGAAGGTGTGGGCTCAAACTGGGAACTATTTCAGGCTGCTGAGTTTCTAGGTGCTGTTCATAGCTCTAACGGTTTTCATCCCCAAAGATGACAAAATACTTCACAAACCGCAGGTCTGATCCTGCAAACACTTTATTACCAAGCGCCATGCTCATTACAGATGGACGATTGCGACAGGCGGGACTGAGTCAGGGATTGGTGCTGAGCCCTTTCTTCTTTATCCTCTGCCTCTTCTTGGGAAGAGTAACGCTCAGCAGAAGAACTCGGCATACAGGCTCACGGATGGAGTGAGCAAGTGCTGCATGGGCCCCCCCAGCCTGAAGAGTAATCTAGGTAACGTGTGTGACACAAGACAGGATCTCTCTACATCAAATTATAAACCCCTTCTACTGTTTGACACAGTCAGTGGCTCCACGTCTTAGTGAAAATAAGTTGGACATGCCCAATCGGCTGCTGGCTCAACCTCAGGGAACTGATCTGACAAGGCGCAGGGGTGCTGCTTGGTGCAGGGGGGCTCATAGGAGAGAGAGCGCCCATGCCAGATGATCGTAAGGCAGCAGTTCTGCTGCTGAGGAATACTTTGGTAAATTGTCACTAAAAGAGCCATTGCAGAATCCTTCCACCAAGGATTTCTTCCAAAGAAGCTCAAGAGAGAGTCCGTCGCCAATTGCCCTTTGACGTGGGATACAACCATACTGTAGTTGAAGTGTGTTGCTATCTGAACATACTTATCTGCCTGCTGGGCGGTTTCCTGCACCTTCCTCCGAAGCAGCTGATACTGGGCTAGATGGACCAGAGGTCAGATCCACTGGGGCTAGTCCTATGTTTCAGTATTTCTGTGATGGAGTGAGGGGAGTCCCACTACTACTTTTGATACCCGCTGCCCATGAAGTTTACACGCACCGTCCCTGAAACTAGCCCATCCAAATCCCCTCTCCCTAGAATGTCCCAAGAGGCAGAGGAACAAACGCACTCCTTGTAGAAAACCACACAGGCGGAATATCAAAAGCACAATCTGCTAGTAGTTACAGAAATGTCTGAGGAGTCAGAACACCAGTGATTGCTGGATGCCTGAGAAGACGGGATTTCCACTCATATGTTGGGGCACTTTCAAATATACCATGTGAGTTAGCTTACAGAGCACAGAGACCATGATCTGTGCTTCTAAATACATCTGCCAGAAAGTCACACACTGTGCTTTCTAGCATTTGCAAGCACCCTCAATTACTGGTAAAGCTAGCTATTGGGCAGATGGTAGAAGGAAAAAAAAAATCTCTATAGGGTGGCGCTATGAACTCCTGTGCAAAAGTTCACACACTGGCTTCAGAGATCTCCCTTTGAGACAAAGATATAAACCAAGCACAATTATAGCATCAACGGACCAGCCACCACACCCCCTTTGGCCAATAAGGCCGTGGCTTCACTGCAGAGTTAACTCAGTTGTGACCCCTAACGTAAGTCTGGTCCACACCAAAAGGGCCAAAGAGGAAAGCAAAACTACAGGGCGGGTGAGAAAGCATACGCTCAGTATGTGGGGGAGACTGTTGGGCTCTGGGTGTTTCACAGAACCACAATAACCCCCTGCACTTTAACAAAGCTCAGTTTGGCCCATATTTTGCACAAGAGATACAAGAGGTAAATCTGGTGTAAAGCCAGAGCAACTCCGTTCACTTTAGCACTGTGCCAGCCTGAAAACACTGCCTCAGAAGGGGGTAAAAATGATCAAACGACACTTGGCTCTGTAACATGCTTTGCAAATGCAAAGCAGCGTATAAAACATCAAGTAATTAATGCTTCCAGCACCCCTGTGAGGTAGCCAAGTGTCTGTTAGCCTATGTTCACAGAGCTCTAGTTGCCAGGAGAAACATTTTTCCTATTCATACCAGTTCTGAAAGAAATCAGAAGAGGAGTATACAGATTTCTGTGCTTACAACACAATGAGTGGGCAATTTGTCACTGTGTGTGTGTGTCTTTCTTCTAGCGCAAGCAAAGTCTATAGCTTGCTGGTGGCAATTGTGCTTTTGGTGATAGTTTTAGTAGGTCAGCGGTGTCCCAAATCCAGCAGAGAAACAACCAACCCCAATAGATGGGGTCTGTTTGGAGCTACATGAGGAGCTTGCAGTGTTCACCATTTCCCGTGCTGTCTCCTGCTCTCTGCGCGATAACGTTGTTGGCATCAGATTTTACAGGTCACAGGAAAAAGAACTAAATTAGAATTTTAGAGATCAATGAGTCTGTATTCATTTATATGCAAAAATATTTTAAACGTATCAAGAACAGCTTCTGAAAGCTTATTTTCCCCACATAGGCAAATGATTTTTCATCAGTGAAGGAGAAGGTGGTCAGGGAAGAGGGCCTTAGCTGTTTTCCATGCTAAACTTCTTTGTTTTCCTGTTAACTAAGAATAGATAAGCTTATCTAATTGCTTTGGGGAGGGGGTTCTCTTTTTGCTCCTATGGTTTATGAAATTGTTGGATAAGAAATCTAATTACTTGCTGTCAGTATGTGTTTAATGGAAGAAGCAGACACAAGTGGTAATTTATTTTTCTCAATCACCACATTAGGCCAGAGGTGTAATTTGGATTCCTTTCTCATTTCAGGAGGTGGGCATTTCTTTTGAAGGGTTGAGAAGACTACAGAGGTTGCATGTAAATGTTGAGGGTTTTTGTTAAATAAATAAATCAAGCAATGAGTTCTCTATTTGTATATGATAAAAAAAGAGAACACATTCTCTTTTTATTTAATTTTATTCATACTATATATATAGGTCTGTGTCTGTGCAATTGTACAGCCAGATACCCCAAAGCAAAGATGTACCCTCTGGAGAGGGGCGGGGGCCCGTGTTCCAATGGAAGCATATTTCTGCAGCAGTGACCGTTTCAGGCTGGGCACTGACATTGTGTGGGAGCAGCATCTACCTACCTTGCCTGTGACATATGCTCATGAATACTTGAAGGTCAACATGTCAGCGCCCTGTATTATGTTAAGAGGGAGGGATTAGGGCAGGGTGCTGCTGCACTGCAAAAAGCTGCTAGGCAGCCCAGTGTATAAAGATCCTACCAAAAATGAGCGAGGCTCATCGAACCCATCCTGGGTTTGGCTTCTTGGGCACATGCATGCCTGGAAAGGCTGATAGGCAATACAGACCTCACAGGGGAAGTGATGGATATCCACCACTTCTAGTGCATTATTTAGAAGTATGGAAAAGAATTTGCAAAATAACCTCTGAGGCCTTTTCTTCCACAACGAGCGTGCAGCACATTGGGATGTGGAGAGAGCGTCCCTAAAGCATTTATGGTTTGTTACCACTTCCACAAACTAACTGAAATGCTTTCTCCTATTCCCACAGTTTGACATGCAAAGGATAACGCTGGAAGAGCTCAAACATATTCTGTATCATGCATTCCAGGATCATTTAACAATGAAGGACATTGAAAACATCATCATCAATGAAGAGGAGAGTTTGAATGAAAACTCTGGCAACTGCCAACCAGAGTTTGAAGGTGGTGAAAAGTTGTTATGCCTTTTCTCTCTAAGCTTTTCTTTGTTATGAAACTCTAGCAGGATCCTGAGGTCCTTTCCGAAGGTTTTAATGGGAACTGACCTGATTAGTACCAGTGAGCACTGGTCTGCTTAAAAGCACGGTGAAAACTGACTATGGACCTCAGAATTTGAGCCTTAATCTTCTTTACTCTGGATCCATGAAAATTGGGGACGGGGGGGGGGGGGTGTGACGTGTTTTAGGTATCAAACTGATACCTTATATGGTTTGCAGTACATTTACAAGGATTGAAAAGGTCATCTACTAACTAGATTTTATGACTACCTCATAGTATCACTTAAAGGGACTATAAAACACTTAGGGATCCTTTACTCTATATCAGTGGTTCGCAAACTTTTGTACTGGTGGCCCCTTTCACACAGAGGCTTGCTGAGTGTGACCCCCCCCCCTATAATTTTTTTTCATATTTAAAAAGTGTTTAATACCAGTGTAAAATGTAGGAGGCAAAGCAGGGTTTGGGGTGGAGTCTGACAGCTCGTGACCCCCCCCCACACCTGCCGTAATAATCTCGCAACCCCCGGAGGAGTCAAGACCCCCGGTTTGAGAACGTGTGCTCTATATGATTAACTCCCATCTTTATATAAGATGGATCTTGTGACAAATTTGTCAGGCTCAGTACCAAAATCATGAACCATTTTGGGGTCAATTTCTTGGTATCCTTCCACAAGCAAGGTAAGTCTTCCCCACCAGTTTCCCCTACACACTCTTCCCTTTTCATCACTTATAACACAGTAGCAAACCTACATTTAAACTTAGTCTGGATTTGAAGTCAACAAATTGCTTAAAGGGGAGGAAGAATGGCTGTGTACTTTGTTAGTAGATTTGTTTAAAGCATACTAATCAACCACCACAACCCCCTCCCTAAATGGCCTTCCTTTACTAGAGCTGTGGAACAAAACCATTTTCTTACATTATTTAGTGGAGAGTGAATGCCTAGCATTAGAACCTCTTGCCTTCCAGCTCACTGTTTCATATGCTGCCCCATCTGGCTTTAGGAGCACCACCCCAACCTGCTCTTCATGCTAACTCCAGCTTTTTCAATATCCGTGAGTGAGAGCCCATGCATGAATTGATATGAGTTTTCATGCTCCATTGGGAACAGTTTCAGTCCCTTGGCATGAACCCAAGAAGAGTCAGGTGGTGCAAAAACCAACAACCCCTCCCTCCCCCAAACCAATATCAGTGAAAAATGTCAAGGAACTGAAAAGGTGTTCACCAAAGTGAGCCACTTCTTAAAAAAAATGGTTAGAAGGTTATTACAAGCAGAAAACCTTGCAAAGTGTTCTGAGAGTCTCTGATGAAAGGCTCTTTGGAACAGGAAAGTTAATAATAAAGAAAAATAGGATAGCTCAGTGAGAGGTCAATGGAGGAGGAAATGGCGATTCTCTCAAGAGTAGCTACTTCTCACTGATAGCATTTCTGGGGACTGCACAATGGTTGGTATAAAATGATGAGAGAGAGTGCGAGCCAGAGAGCTTCTCAGGGAGACAGGAATCTCTTTAGTTGGCTCATATCTTTGTAAGAGGCAAGTTTTAATCCTTGTAATAGAATTAGCACAATGAATTACAACTGAGCTCTAGAGTCATCTCTCTGACACTGGTTAATTACTATTGATAGTCCTGAAATCACCTAGCACTTGAAACCTGGCATAGTTCTTTCTCTGCAAAAGAGAGAATGTTACCTAGGCAAGCCAACCCATTAGCACAAAAGAGAGTCAAATTCTGCTTTGTGATATTAATCTACTAAAAAAGTTTGGCCCCTTAAGGTCCCGATCCTGCAAAGATTGACACATACACATGGGCTTAACCTAGCATTCTGGAACTAATTACAGTAAGTCTCTGGATGATTTGAAAGAGACAAGTTGGGTGAGGTGATCTCTTTTATTGGACCACATTAAGAATGACTAGCTTTGTATTCGCAAAAAAAAAAAAAAAAAAAAAGTTTAAAAAAAAAGTTCAGTCATTCCACAAGCAATGTTAACAGAAGTGCTTGACGGATGGTGTCACATGCAATTTTGGCTTTAATAGTCACAGCCGCTTTTATACTTTACCCAGCGTAATATTCCAATGGGAAAAATGACTCAGTTTAAAAAAAAATCCCATCTAATCTTTCATTTCAAGTTTAAGAATGCTTATCATAGAATATCAGGGTTGGAAGGGACCTCAGGAGGTCATCTAGTCCAACCCCCTGCTCAAAGCAGGGCCAATCCCCAACTAAATCATCCCAGCCAGGGCTTTGTCAAGCCTAACCTTAAAAACCTCAAAGGAAGGCGATTCCTCCACCTCTCTAGGTAACGCATTCCAGTTCTTCACCACCCTTCTAGTGAAAGTTTTTCCTAATATCCAACCTAAACCTCCCCCGCTGCAACTTGAGACCATTACTCCTTGTTCTGTCATCTGCTACCACTGAGAACAGTCTAGATCCATCCTCTATGGAACCCCCTTTCAGGGAGTTGAAAGCAGCTATCAAATCACTCCTCATTCTTCTCTTCTGCAGACTAAACAATCCCAGTTCCCTCAGCCTCTCCTCATAACTCATGTGTTCCAGTCCCCTAATCATTTTTGTTGCCCTCCGCTGGACATGTTCCAATTTTTCCACATCCTTCCTGTAGTGTGGGGCCCAAAACTGGACACAGTACTCCAGATGAGGCCTCACCAATGTCGAATAGAGGGGAACGATCACATCCCTCCATCTGCTGACAGTGCCCCTACTTATACATCCCAAAATGCCATTGGCCTTCTTGGCAACAACGGCACACTGTTGACTCATATCCAGCTTCTCGTCCACTGTAACCCCTAGGTCCTTTTCTGCAGAACTGCTGCCTAGTCAGTCGGTCCCTAGTCTGTAGCGGTGCATGGGATTCTTCCATCCTAAGTGCAGGACTCTGCACTTGAACCTCATCAGATTTCTTTTGGCCCAATCCTCCAATTTGTCTAGGTCCCTCTGTATCCTATCCCTACCCTCCAGCATATCTACCTCTCCTCCCAGTTTAGCATCATCTGCAAACTTGCCGAGGGTGCAGTCCACGCCATTCTCCAGATCATTTATGAAGATATTGAACAAAGCTGGCCCCAGGACCAACCCTTGAGGCACTCCGCTGCCAACTAGACATGGAGCCGTTGAGCCAGACAATCCAGCCAGCTTTCTATCCACCTTATAGCCCATACTTTAACTTGCTGGCAAGAATACTGTGGGAGACTGTATCAAAAACTTTGCTAAATTCAAGGAACACCACGTCCACTGCTTTCCCCTCAGTCACAGACCCAATTATCTTGTCGTAGAAGGCAATTAGATTAGTCAGGCATGACTTGCCCTTGGTGAATCCATGCTGACTGTTCCTGATCACTTTCCTCTCCTCTAAGAGCTTCAGAATTGATTCCATGATTTTTCCAGGGACTGAGGTGAGGCTGACTGGCCTGTAGTTCCCAGGATCCTCCTTCTTCCCTTTTTTAAAGATGGGCACTACATTAGCCTTTTTCCAGTCATCCGGGACCTCCCCCGATCGCCATGAGTTTTCAAAGATAATGGCCAATGGCTCTGCAATCACATCCGCCAATTCCTTTAGCACTCTCGGATGCAGCGCATCCGGCCCTATGGACTTGTGCTCGTCCAGCTTTTCTAAATAGTCCCGAACCACATCTTTCTCCACAGAGGGCTGGTCACCTCCTCCCCATGCTGTGCTGCCCAATGCAGCAGTCTGGGAGCTGACCTTGTTCGTGAAGACAGAGGCAAAAAAAAAGCATTGAGTACATTAGCTTTTTCCACATCCTCTGTCACTAGGTTGCCTCCCTCTTTCAGTAAGGGGCCCACACTTTCCTTGACTTTCTTCTTGTTGCTAACATACCTGAAGAAACCCTTCTTGTTACTCTTAACATCTCTTGCTAGCTGCAACTCCAAGTGTGATTTGGCCTTCCTGGGCTTCACTGAGTGTAGATAGTTTCCCACAATAAGTTCAGAGTGAGAGAAAAATAAAAGGATACTAATCTAGAAGAGCAGAAATTTTTAGGTATAGACTAGGCCTCAGCTGTAGCTCAAGGTTTATTTAGTTTATATCACTTAGGGCTTGGAAAAATTTCCTGCCCTCTGCAACGTAGTTAGGTTGACCTAACCACTACTGTAGATCAACAAAGAATTCTGCTGTCAACCTAGCTACAACCTCTCAGAGAGGTGGATTCCCTACGCTGACAGGAAAACCACTCCTCTCACTGTAGGAAATGTCTCTAGTACCGCACCACCACACATCTGAGGTACTATATAAGCCACATACCCTGATTTAGACATCACCATGTCCTTCAGGATTGGAACCAATTGAAATGCAGAAAAAGTTTGATTGTGAAGGGCACTAGTTTTACCATCACACTGATTTGATAAATGAAGTATTGCCCGCGATTTATTTACTAAGAACACTTCTTTTGTGCCCAGCATATTTAAGGTAGTTTCATTTACTAAAAACAATGCAGTTTGTGCATTTTGAATTGATTTCCAATTTCTAGCCAAATGGAGTCTGACATTTTTTTTACTTGCAGTTATTAAATGAGATCCTCCATTCACCATTTTCTAATATAAAAAAAGCAAAAGTTCAATAAATGTGCAACACTTAGACATTGGAATAAATGCGTATAGATCTAGTGCATCCTCCTGGTTAGCAAAAAAAGTACCACCAAATCACACCAATCGACCTGTCTTTAGGAACAATAAAAAGCGCAAATGCAAAATAAGATCAACATCCATTACTTAAAATCAAGGTTTCCTGCTTGCTGATTTAAATCTTGATTAAAAATGGAAAGTTGATATAAAGCAAAGCGCTTAAAATCGCCATTACCTGCTGATAACCTACTAATGTGACTCAACAGGGGGATTTTGGGAGGTTCCGAGATCAGCACGGAGCTGGGCCCGATACTTCGGTGAACCCTCTCAGCCTGGATCTGCTAAAATTGGGCTGGAAGTGTCATATGCTCAGTCTGTCAGCACGTTGGTACTTCCTGCTTCTGAAAGTACAGCGGGAACAGCTTTTTCTCATGGGATGTTGGCGCTGCTGGTGCCAGACAGAACCCAGAAGCATATGGACCCATTAAAAAAAAAATCAGGAGGAAAAAAATATTAGCTTTTATCCAGTTTTTTGGTTCAAAAATAACTGAATTCTTCAAAAGTTTAGCCGTGACACTGGCACTTTTCAAAGTGCTTTCAGGCCCAAAGACAACCTGTATCTTTCCCCCATGCGTAGCTGTTCACTTAAGCATATACTCTGCTGCCCCAACTATACCCATTACACAGGTGCCAAACTTCAGTGCTTGGCTCCAAAGCAAGAACGTGGGACTTCATGGAGTCGACACGCCTTAATTAAGCAGTACCTTTGCAGGTAAGGCATGTTGGAGAGCCCCGCTGGATTTTAGCAAGGTTCCCCCCAGCTAGTTTAAGCCTTCTGCAAAATCAGCACTCACTAGCACCATTGAAACATTCTTCCCAACAGAAGGACACTGCATGCTCTTTCCACGGACACAGACGCTCAGTGGGTCAGAAGGGATAATTACCCCAGAGAATCTCAGGGCTAGTCTACATGCAAAAGTTGTACCACTCACTATACTGGTACGACTCCCTAGTGTGGATGCACTTACAGCAGTATAGAAGGTTCTAGTACCACCATTGCACTTTATAGCGTATTCTTGTAAAGAAACTATGCTACTATAAGGCACCTTTTATATTGGTGTAACTGCATCCTCACAAGGATATACCAGCATAACTACCTCTGTTAAATATAACTATTGCTTCAAAACCTCTGTCCATGCCAGGCCTTAGCAAACCATTTTCTCTATTTTGTGGCCCGAGATTCTCTTGTCTGGATACAGACTTTCAGGATTACACTTTAAATTGTGTGTGTCAGTCCCTGTCTAGTGAAAGTTACATACACATATCCAGATGTCCAACCCTACACACCTGGAGTGTTTGGCTTCTATATTTAGAGTAAACTGAATGACACGTTGAACCCAAATCTGCATCTGAGATCAAAATTGCCACCTATCCAATGACAAAGTCTTTGCTCTAGTAGAGAAAAAAAAATGGAATCACCCCACACGCAAATTGACACACACATTTTTCCCCTTTTCCATTCAGATTTTCCATCCTGATAACAAGGCACCACAAAGTCCTGAGAGCTCCATAGAAATACCTAACAAACAGAAGGATACACACTGTAATAAAAGAACACAGTGTCATTGGACAAAAGAAATTAATGAGCAGGCCAGGGGAATGGAGGCAAGAACCAGGAATCAGTATATATAATTTATGGCAAAGAAACAAGCAGTCAGCAAAAATGGGAGAGCCATTCGCAATTACACTAAAGCCTCTTGCAGTGCCTTAAATCAAACTGCTTGTGATATCACAGGAAACAAACTAGAATGTCTATATTCTGATGACTGCACACACCTATTTCATCCTCAAATGTGACATTGAAATTAACAGGATACAATGGAGCAGCTGCAGCCAAATGCCACGAGTCTCTGCTCCTTGCCCACAGTGTGAAAATGCGGAGCTGACTTCCTCCCATTATTTTCCTAACTCTATTCCCAGACAAAGGGAAAGAAACCTGGGACTTGTCCATACCAACATTTAGAGCGTGGCAAGCTGGGGTATAAATTTACAGCACACTAGCTTGCTGCACATGAAGTGTGTGATCACAGGGTCCACATGGACAGTAACAGCTCCTCAGTGCACTGCAAAGAGTAGATCAAAGTGCACTGTGGAACTGTTAGGACAGGTCTACACTCACAGCAGCATACAGAGGACACGTGCTGCACGGCCCACTTGCACAGGTATAAATAGCAGCATTGGTGGGGAGGCATTGCTTAGTAGCGTAACATGCCAAAACCTTAGGGCATGCTCAACTACACGCCTGAGCAGTGCCTCCCCCAGCTCACTGCTGTTTTTAGTGGTGTAGCATCCTGCGGCTTCCCCTCTGCTTCTCCCTGCCAGAGCCTTTCAGAGTCAGGGACAACAACACGCTGCATTGTGGATGCAGCCTGTTTTGTACTATGGCACGTAGCTACACGTGCCCTACGTGTTGCTCTCACTGTAGGCGAGGTTTTAATGTATAGCAGCATGGTCCACATGCACAGTTAGTGTGCAGCCAGTTAGCATGCTGTAAGATTTACACCGTGACTTGCTGCAAACTCAGTGTTTGTACAGCCACGCTCCTAGTGTTGTTCGCCACGTGCAGGAATTATGACAACGTTCACTGTAAATATTTTGTAGCACGTAATTTGAATTTGCTGGATACTGACCAGGTCCTATAGCACCTGCATTTGAAGAAGGCTCATCCTTTACTTCTAGCAATAGCTTAACCATGATAACACTGGCCAGATCGGACATGGTAGTTTTATGGTAGAGGTTGCTGACTCAGGGCATCCCTCAGATACTATGGCTCTATTTTGGTCAGTGTTTGCTCTTTGTGGCCTCTTCCCCAACCCAATAGAAGAAAAACTACAGCCACTCTCTGCCCCTGCAACCTCCAACAGCTCTTCCTCCACAGAGGTCCAGCATAGACCCTGGGCCATATCTTGCCTGGCACCTGTTATACATGTACGCGTCTTCGTTAGCGGTCACCCGACATTATTCAGATGTTCATTGGTGCTGCTGCATAGCTCATTTCCTTTGCTGTGCTTGCTCTCGGCTGAGCCCACTGGGACCAGCCCCTTGTATCTAGTTATCGTACATGAACGAGTTACACACTCAGTGAACTCCACCAGGGGCTATTCCCACTTGGCAACCCTCCCCTCGCTTTAATAAGATTCTCCTGCTTTGATGTGACAATCTTGCAGATAACCCTTGCTTCCTGGGAATCTCTTTATGTAGCTCAATCTCACAGATTGCCTTCTTTGGGTAAACCTGCTACTCAGCCTCTCACATCCCAGAGGGATTCCTGACCCTGACCAGTTTCAGAAGAAAGCTCACATCCGACTGCTGTGCTTACTCCGAACACACCCAGCCACTGCTAAGATTGTATTCTTCTCTATAGCACCATGTTCATCTCCTCTGTTTTGCGGAGAAAAGTGGCTAGCCTCTGGGAGAACTCCAGTCAAACAAACCTTGAGGAAGACCTAAGTGTTATGCTTAAAGGATTTCATTACTCTCAGTCCTTCCAAATAGGAAAACACAATCCACAGCCATAATGGTACAGAGCCTAGACACCACTACGGACAGGTATCTGCTGTAAAATGCTGACTTTCCTCATTCCAAAAACCCCAGCCTTATCTTATCAGGGAGCTTCTCTTATCAGGGAGGGCCAGCATTAGAGCTTGGCTAGTTATGACCCATATTAGCTGAATCTATCCTGGCTCTACCTAGCATCCTGTGCAGTGTGCCTAGATATTCATGGTAGTTGTCTTTTTCTCAGACCTTTCCCAGTGGAATAAAGGCAAGACAAAATATTTTTCAATACAGCTGCAGAGAGCTGAACTCTGGGAGGACAAAGCCCATGAGGCGGTCTTTAAAAAAATCAAGCTCTAGGCCCACTCCATTGGTCTACTTTGCTCAATACCACCAGACACTTATTTGTGTGTATATAGGTGCACCTCTCTCCAAAAAAAAAAAAAACATCTTCCTCTAGAATGCCATTGGACAGCTCTGTGGCTGCTACAGCCTCATTCAAAACCCTTGTTTAACCAGACTGCATTACAGCTATAGGAACTGTAGCTCAAAGTGGGTTATGTTGCATTACACAACTCTTGCGAGTAGACAGATCAGGGCTACAGGAAGATTATATTGTAATGAGTGGTCTCTGAGAGCAATTTTGTTCAAGGTGGCAGCTTTCCTTTTCATAGGCAGGGCAGGAATTCACACCCTTAGCACAGAGGAGCCTGCCATAAGGAAAAGTGGGGCCCTGGGACTGACAGGTTTCTCCTGCCAGCTGAATTCAGGATCTGGCCCTGACCAGATGAAAAGTTTGAGCATACACAACTCCATTTGACTCAGCACCTCTCAGGATCAGATCCCTTGTGATTAGTGAAGGGACCTGTGCATGATTCATAAAACTGTCTTTCTTCCTCCCTCCCTCTGCTTCCACCCCCATCAACACCATGTACAGTAGGCAGTGCAGAATAAGACTAACACTGGCAGGAATAATTTAGGCCCACAGTGAATCACCAATGATTTATTCTTTGGAGATAGAAATGGAAGACTTGTTTGTGCCCTAATAAGTTCAAAAAACAAACAAAACAAACAGACTTCTAAGTTCCGGCTACTCAAATCTCAAATAAAACCTGTGGAACATTTTAAGGACGTTGCAAACTTATTGCTGAACCAGTTTTTCCATTTGCCAGTGTTCTAGGTCACACACAGTCCTGTTGACTGTCTTCCTTTCTAAAGAGAAATGCAGCTGGCCAAGTATAGAGTGTGCTGGGGTGCAGAGGATTTCTTATTTCTAACCACCCAAATACTGCCTCATTACATCAGTGAGACGCATGAAATAATCTTGTTCATTTGTAGAATATAAATTCAGTATGTCATAATCTTCTATTAAAATGAATACAAGGGACTGATCAATACAGTGATGCACAATATAAGAACCAAGACAAGAGAAGTAGGCAGACAGGAAAAATATCAGAGAATACTAGATATCCTAGGCCTGATTCTGATCTTAGTTATTTCCATGCAACTTCTAGCATAAAATAATGAATCAGTGTTGGATGAAAGAAAAAAAAAAAACAAACAAACCAAGGAAGAAAGCAACAGTGAGAGGATAGAATAGGAAAAAGGTACAGGCTGGAGTTCAGGATTTTTTTTATTATTGTTATTAATGCCCCAGAAGAGGAAACAGTATACAACTGCCACAATGGGGATTTTTACACTCTCTCTGCATGGAAATTATTGACTCCCCTATTGGTTTCTCTGACCTAGGAAAAAAAGGATGCTAAAGAAACAGCCATTTCCATCAAAATACCACCTTTTGAGAAGGAGTAAGGATGTACTGAAGTGTTATTGCAGGGCAACTAACATTCATATGGGAGTGGGCATTACAATTCAAATTTCCTTACCCCCTTATGAGAGAGGAACAAACAGTAACACACTCAGAACTGAATAGCTGGAGCTTTCCGACAGTTATGAACAGCTTCCGCCCCCCCCTCCACACACACACTTTCTGCATGCCTTTGGATATTCAGGTTCCAGCTGGCATCAGAACCAGAAGGGCAGGGTATCATGAGAGGAAAACCCATTCTCATGAAACCACCAGCCCAAGCTTTCCACACTTGAGAAGTTCAGAATCTCTTCTGCTCATCTGAAAGTCTGATATTTGAGATATTCCAGTTTTGACAGTCATTTGAGGTTCTCTCATTAGTAATCTGACCATGGAGGCGGCAACTTCATGTCCATGTTATAACTAGGGTACGGGGAAGCCATATCAAAATTTAGTGATTACCATGCTTGTTTGGAGAAGGTTTATAATCACTAGCAGTAAGTCAGTGCTTGCCATAATCAATCAGCTATGCCCTCTCCCCCTCCCCTACACACACCAAAATAAGAAAGCTATTTGCTGCCTAGCAAATACAGATAAGACAGATTTCATACTTCCTGCAACAGCAAACTTAATGATACGCCGAGTTGCTATAGCACTTTAGTACTGTAGCAGAGGCTCCCTAAGCACTTGCCAAATACTAAATCATTACAATAACCCTGCAAGATGGGGAGATGAAGACTTGGAGGGGTAAGCTGGCTTGTACAAGGTCATGGTGTGAGCCAGTGGTAGAGATTAAAAAAATGAAACAACCATAACTCCTGACTTCAAATATTGTCTTTTAACTAGTAGATAAGCCTGCTTTTCTACAGGATATTTAGAGAAAAGTTTGCCCACTGTTCTGTAAGTCATTTTTAATAGGTCTCCTTTTGCCTGTACACTGAAAACTTTGAATGCGCTTCCAGGAAGTGATGTAACCATATTTAACCATGGCAATTGGGCACAATATTTAGAGCGAGTTGTCTGATGAGACCCCCCGATCTGGAATACTTCTGCTCAGTTCTGAGCACCGCATTTCTGAATTCCTTCCAATTTGACTACATCTTTTCAGTCAAGACCAACACAAATGATTTATAAGGAAAGATTAATGGAGCTATATCTAAAGGACTGAAGAGATGGTCAGTTCGTGGATTAAACAGCAGTAAATGTAAACCCTTCTAATACTTGTAAACAGTGTTTCAATGCCAGGAGGAGACAGCAATGGGTTAGGAGTTTTAACTAGGAGCAATGGGTGAAGTTAGTGAACATGCAGGGTGAATACGATGAGAATTGATCACTTGATTGTTTTACAAGCCTTTTGGACAAAGCATTAGAAAATACACTGCAAGAGAGCAAATCCTGCATTGACAGAAAGATGCACTAGATGACCGTAATACATGTGTCATCAATATAGAATCCAAGCGAAGTTTCCAATGTTGCTCTAAGGACTATAAAAGAAAAACTGATCTGGGGTTGTGCGAGGATACCTGGCGTATCAGTCTGTATTGAGACTAAGAGGGCTTGAATTTAGCATGTGCCAGGACTGGGCAACATGCGGCTTGACAGTCTCCCTTTGACGTGCACAGTGGAGAATTTAGATTACTGGTATGGAAATCCAGGGGTGGAAATCTTTATGGAAATGTAACTTCTTCTTAATCAGAAGTCAAACAACTGGGGCTGTCGAGTCTGGGGGAATCTCAAAAGGAATAGACTAGAGGTTTAACCATTCAAAAGTCAGACCAGTGAAAAGGGTGGGGTAAAATTCAATTGATATGGATTTTTTTTGCAGAGAGGCTACAGATGCAAGAGATGTTAAGTGCTTATTATGATACAAAGAAAAACTGGTGAAAGACTAAATACTTCCAGTTGTAATACTCCTCTATTTTTTCCCTCCCACTTTAGTTCACTCCCAGAAACAGAACAGACAGACCTGTGTACGGAAGAGCCTTATATGTGCATTTGCCATGGCCTTTATTATAAGTGTCATGCTGATTGCAGCCAACCAGATCCTCCGGAGCGGCATGGAATAGCCTTTCAACATAACACTGTGAACCAAACTAACCATGCATGCGCATGCCAACGGGTGAACTTTTTCCTCAATCAACTTTGAAAAGGGAAATAAAGAAAGAGGCGGGCAGATAAAGAACCAGTCGACAAGGAACCCGAGGCCAGCAGTGTAATACGTCTTGTGAATCAACTACATCCTCTTGGCAGGGACATAAAAGGGCTGTCTTAATGCTTTAATGGCTTAGTTTCCTAATGCAATAAACATACAGGAGTCCTGAATTATTGCTTCAAAATGGCGGTGGTAACTTGAAGGAGGACTCACTTTCATCCAGAGTTATATTTTGTGATTCTGAAGAAGCGCAGCCTTACGAGCTATTTTTGTGGGACTGTCTTTTAACCTAGGGGGCCAACAGACTATTTTGAGTAGCTTTCCTGGAGTCCCATGTTCCCAGGAAGTCGATCATAGCGTAGCCACAAGCAAATACAGTTTGTTTTACTTCATCTACTTCGCTGTGTTTTCCCTTATGACTGTGCGCTCAAGTCTACGGCATTAGAGGGGAGCTAGAAAGTCCTTGTACAGTATTTTCAAATTTCAAAAAGGAAAATTTGCTAGTATTGTGCATTTTTTATTTTTTTGGTTTTAAACCCACCTTTGACACAAGATTGTGGGGGAAGCACTCTGTGCTTTTTTTTCTGTTTCAATCAGGGCTTTTAAAAGAAAAGGAAAAAAAGCTTGCTTTAGCACATGGGCATTTTAAAAATCTGTGCAGTCTTCCTACTGAGTCTGCAACCAGCGCTATCAATTAAAGATCATATTTGGCTCCATCTTTCTATCAGAGGTCACTCACTGGTTTTCAGCAAACTCGCTTTTGCCCTTGCTCTAAATTGGTCTTGCACAAGCGTCTCAGGCACCAAAAATCCTAGGAGAACTCTTCCAATAAAAACAATATTTTTTGAGTCCTGGCTCCAATTTCACGCTTTGTTAGGTGTCAGAAGTCTCTATGCTAGGCACCTTCTATTAAAAAAATATATATAAAGTAGCTCATACCTTTGACTTTTTGGTGTTGTTAGTTTTTGATCATTTGACTGTTCTGTCTTTTATCAGGGGCAGTTTTTCCCCTCGTGCATAGGCTCATGGGAGAGAAAACTGAAAAGCAGAAAGCAACAAGCAGTGGAAGAGCTCAGAGTAGAAAATACTGCCATATGTTACATAGCACGTCAGCCGTTCAGATCCTGAGAGTTACTCATTTTTCCTGGAAGAGATTTTCACGAGCGGCACAAACAAGATCAGGGAGTTATGTAGACAAAAGGTACAACATGTACTGGGACGAGCACAAGAACTACGCACGCTTGATGCCAGGATCAAATATGGAATTTTTATTTTTTTAAACAAGGCATGATCCTTGCATTTAGCTTTGAACAATCCTCGCGTGATCTGGGTACGAGGTAGGGGTGAAAGTCACCTGCTATCGTCAAATGGACAGTGTGTGTTCGGGGAGGAGAGAAGGTGTAGGCTGTATTTCTTTAGGTACCCGAGTGCAGGGGTAGAGCCCTAAGAGCTGCAGGAGTTGAGTGCTGCCAGCTACGTTAGATGCCCCCAAGGGGGTGGAAAGCGTCACTGTGAAAGTGGGGCCAAGGAGCAGGTGCTTCACCTTTTTAAAGGGAGGCAGAGCTTAGTCTCCAACACGCACTTCCCCCGGACTGTCAGTGGAACTTTGGGTGCGCCGGCCATAATCACTGCAGAGACGCACAGTGCTCCATTCCTTCTCTCCCCCCTACAATGCAGCCAAGCATCTTAAACCCTGATCTGTCCTGAAAACTAACGGTCTTTTTGTTTGGCTACCAGGTTGGTCTGTTACATGTAATGCGTATTTTTAATTTGGTCTGATTAGAAAGTGATCATGATGGAACCATTCCTTCCTCTTCTTCTGCCTCCTCCTCCATCTACAGACACTACAGACAATGGATGTGTTCAGTGTCGGTCATGGATTTGCATTCCTCTTCCCCCACCCCACCCCACCCCACCCCACCCCACCTAAATCCACAATCTTTTCATCATCCATCTTTTCCCTGTTTCTGAGCAAGACAACTTTAGTTTTCAAAGCAACCATGCAATTTTTCTGCTTAGGTTTCAGGACATGGTGTGCGTGCACACACCCCTCACCCCCCTTCATTTCTGTTCTACTGTGGCCAAAACTGGATCAATGGGTAGAATATTCTCCGAGAAGCATTCCTTCTCCCAGAAGGAGAGATTTACATACGGCATGGGACAGGAACGGACTTCAAAACCAAACCAAATCCTTGGAGAGTTCTAAACACATGCTTCTCGTCACTAGGGAACAGAGATAGAGTTAAAGGCTTTCTGCAAGGGACCCAGCAGATCTAGTCGACTAATGAGCATTGAGATCTTGATGCTGTAAATGTGGATGACAGTTTCACATCTCAGGGGCACGATGAAAGTGGCATCACTGGAACACAGCATCAACACTACTTATCACTGGGTGATGTTTATTAACAATTTGCAGTTATTGCCTGGAGGCTTAACACTTGCTTAATATTCCTAGTTGCCTGGTTGATGGACCATATTGGTGCCTTTTGAAAGTTAGAAACCAACATTCCACATGGAGAGCAACCGAAGCCGGAGACAAGCATTAAGTTATGGTCTGTCCCACCCCCACCCCCACCCCCGTTCACTTCCTGGGGAGCTGGATCAGATCACTGGGGCCAAATCCCAAGACCCTTCCCTCGGGCACAAAACTCCCATTGACATCAGTGCGAGTTTTGCCTGAGAAAACTTGGCTCCGGGTACATTAACAGATCAACATGGGTGTGTTGATCAGTATCGTAATAGTAAATGAAAGTCACCAGCGTTTGGCAAGTCTCACTTACTTTAATCATCCCCATGCCCTGAAAACAACGCATGGATTTCAGTAGGTGTTTGTGTTTAATGTTTTAGTTTATACAAAAAACAGGATTGTAATTTCATATTGTTCAGCCTAAATATTAAATTGATACTACTAGATTGTTATTAGGTTACATAAAAGAACTCAAAAACGTGTTCCTGTTCTTAGTCAGTTACTCAGAATAAGAGAACTCCAAAGCCATGTGATGCTTGATTCATAAATAGGAATTAGATTTTGAAAACTGATCCTTGACCACAGTTAAAAAGCTCTGTTCTCATTCCCCGCGTGGAGGGGAGCCTGGCATGCATCAGGAGTGGGATAAATCCCGCCCTCCAAAATACAGGCACGCAGTACTGCATGTTTAGTAATATTAACTACTGCACGTGGGCATGTCTTGCATATCGGTAACTCACTCCGCATCTTGCATAGCGACACTACAAGTTCCATGGGAATTTCAGGGGGTGCTCCACATTGCCTTTTCATACCAAATGGCAATCGCAAAGGCAACCCTGGCTATACAAGATGTGCACAGTGTCACAGAAACATGCAACAGTTTCTTAAAGAGAACACAGCCCAATTTCATTAGTGTTGGTCAAACAGTATTCAAGCCAAGAACTGATAAACTTAGCCTGCCTTTTGGTTCATGCATCATTCCCAGATTCTGAAAATACACTTGTATCTAAGGGCTTGTCTAGGTGGAGGGTTGCACTGGTTTGTCTAACTATGTGAAATTCAACAGATTGATTTAAACTGGTGGAAAACCTCTGAGTGGACACACTTATTTCAGTTTAAGTGTAGTATTCTGGTTTAGCTAAACCAAACTAAAACAATGAGTGTGTGTCCACACATTTGGATTGCATCAGTTTGATCAAACCAGTGCAAGTCTGCATGTAGAAAAGCCCTACGGTTTTGCTACTGATTGGACGGTTCTTACGTCAGTTGGTGAATGGACAGCCACAGGCATCCGCAGTGTGGGACTGATCATATGGATGTTAATGCTTCCTATTGGAAGGACAAACTTTTTAAAAACAGGTGACTACTGAACAACAAGAAAGAGCCCATCTGATAATAATTGGAGAGGCATTTGGTATTTGCCAATATTACTGCGGACATGGACCAAATCTGGAAATTCATGAGCAGTTCAGCGTATGAGCCTCCCAAAAAGCGGAATAGGAGGTTGCTGGTTTGTTAGTTACAGTGCCAGCTTGCCAAACCTGTATCGAGCTGGGTAAGAATCCCTGTAAGGAGGATTCTGGCTCGGTCTTACGAGATCCGAGATGAAATTTTCGGCTGGTTCAGGAATCTTTTTCATCCTGATGCTTTACATTTAAAAAGGTAGATCCTGGTTTTCAAAAGATGTGGAGCACCTGGTCACTTCAGTTGGAATTCTGGGCACTCAGCACCTCTGAAAATCTTTTGAGGCTTTCGTAGGGGTTTATTTATGGTACAGTCTTGGATCAATAAGCAAGACGGCTTTCTGTTTCTTTAACCTTTTGCCCTACGGGATCAGAGAATCTCTGGGCAGCCTCAAGTTGAAGTGGTGGATGAATGAAGCTGCAGCTAGGGAATAAGCGAGTGGGTCAAAAACAACATCAGAAGTAGCAATTTACATAATTGTCAGCTGAGCAAATTGAACATGATAGGCTCACACTGTCCAACTAGCAAAGTTACAAAAGCACCAGAATTGACCTTCATATACCTTTAACCACTGCCAAAGGAGAATCTGAAGTCAGATCCAGTATCTGTGTGGACTGAGAGGAAGTTACAAAATGTTACCATGCAGCATAACTGGGAACAATTGTCTGCTACCGAGTTGGTACTCACACCATTGTTAAGGTTACAGCAAGATTTTCCACAAGAGAAGGGTTGCAGTAAATTAGGGTATGAATTCAATTACCAGTCAGGAAATAATGAGCATTTTACCCAGCCATATCTTAGAAAATTGACTCTCTGGAATAGTTATCTTATGAAAATTAGCCACTAGTGTCTCACTTTCCTTTTTACTTCACTGTAGCTACACAATCCCAGGGTCAAAGAAAACTCTAAACCACACCCCAACACACACTGAAATGTTTCAAGTTGTCTAGGCTAAGACAGAGTTCAGCACCACAAATTTTATCCCCATCAAGAGTTGTGCATTGAGAATTCTGTCTGAACCCATTTATTAGCTCTGGTCTCTAATGCCACCTCCATGGCCCTGCTACCTAGCCTGCCTCATCAGCTCTGCACCCCACAGAATCTCCCCAAGAGCCTCTGACCTGGGGTGGCAGAATAGATGGGGACAGAACATGGAAAGAGTGTAGAACATGGAAGAGGATACTTTCTTCTCAGCCCACCTCTTACTCCTCCCACAAGATAACCCTAGTCTAAACTTGCTGAGGCCAGGGTTAAAGTTGTGATTTTGAGGGACTGGGTACAGGCAGTTCACATTGCGTATTCTAGGTGTGTACCTGCACACTGATGTTTAGATGTCTGAATTGATTGGTCAGGAAGCTGGTGTGGCTTTTACTGGCAATGTCCTTGAATTCTAGTGACTGTATCAAAAAGGTAATGCAATCACAACCTAAACTCCACATTAACCAAGGGGTTTAGATGGTTTCAAGAATATGTCATCATCCTAAGATTATCAGTCACAGCATCCTAGTGAGCTCTCAGCTGTCTATGTTATTGATCTGAATGAATGCAGAAAGCCCAGAACAAAGACTGTACAGTAATTAGAGAGAATCTTTCTGTGCTTAAAGTGTGTTTCTGGCTTCCTATGAAGAACTCAAAGAATGCCTGATGGAACTTGGCACAGGACTGTGAGCCCTATCCACAGTTCCAATCTTATAGATGAAATTCCATTTTGAAGTGCTCACATAATACAAGGAGCATTATGCCAGTCTCTCTCCCTTATCCAGTCAAGATTTTATACTCAACTGCAACTTTTATGCACTTGTGTTCACACACACACACACACACTCTGCTGTCAAGAACTGTTGTTCCTCAGAAGCAAGAAATTAACAGTCCCAATTTAGCTGTAGGTCTGCGACAGGAGAAATGGTATTTTGATCATTCACAGAAAGGAGTTACAATTAATAAGAATGAGGCTCTCTACTTTACCACCAGATACAATGAATTATTGAGTTTCGGGTCTTTTAAAAAATTGGTCATCTTAAGTCTGACCAAGTGTCTTGATTCATATATATTCATGCTTAAATGGAGGAACAACACGTCTTATAGCAGCCATATCTTAGTGAAATAAGAGATTATACTCTAATTGATGTCAGGAAATCTAGTGGCAGAGCTGTCAGTTTCTAGGAAAGTAATGGGCTTCATTCTAAGAATTCACTTTCATCTCTATTTTGGCTGCTACTTTCATGAGGCCTATCATTGATTCTTTTATTCACGTACATGAATTTTAACTTTCTGGGTCAAAGGCAACACTCCGATTTCTGGCAGAAATCTTTCCTATAAATCTCAGAAATATTCAGCATCTCTGAATGGACTTGCCAATTTAAGTCTGCAAATTCTAATGCGCTCTCATTTGGAAGGAAGAGGGGTAAGTTAAACCCTAGTATTCAGCTAAAATCCATGGCAACTTTGCTTGCAGTTGAACAGAATTGGGAATGCATGACTTCCCCTCCCTGCCCTATGGTCAGCTACACTGAAAATTCCCCTTTTTCGGGAAGTAACATGAGTGATTGTGGGGAAAGAGATAATGGGAAGAGTTGGAGTGGTGAGTTTCTTCTGAGCCATCCAAGGAGAGATTTGAAATACCAAGGTCATTCCAGGAAGATGCAGCAGCAACCAGAGATCATTATATTAGTGTCACATTTTTATTTGTTGAAAATTTTCTGACCAGCTCTACTCGTTCAGTAAAGTATTGTCAAAACATGCCATTGTCAAAAATGAACCGTTTCAGAAAGACACAGCTTTTGAAGAACTTTTCCAGCTACAGGGTGGACGTGAGAGCATAACCTGACCTTTTTGATCTGAAAACAGATGTTTCGACAATTGTTTCACAAAAACTTTCAGAACATTTCGGTTTAGTTCCAATGCAGAACAAACCCAGATTTTGAAGCCTTGAAAGTTTTCACAGGCTGGTATTGTTGGTTTTCTGTCCAGTCCTATTCAAGAGTGATCATTAACAGGATCCTAAAGAGAAGTCTGTCTTTGCTTTGTTATCACAAATAGCCAGCCCCAAGGGCTGTTCTTTCTTCTTTTAAACTGCATTCCTCTTAAAATGGACTCACATCTGCTAGTCCTGTGTCTGAAACAGCAAACCTTTCCTCACATGGCTCCTGTGACTAAATCCCTGACCCTGCGAACAATTATGCATGTGCTTCACTTTACTACTGTGATTAGCCCACTGATTTCAAAATTAGGCATGCTCATGTTTGCAGAATTGGGGCCTAAAAGATCAGGACCCTCATATTGTACATCTGTTTTGATTTTACTTGTGAACAAGAGCTTCTATTTTCATATTCTTCCAGACTAACACACAGTATTAGCATTCCTGCCATCCTTGTCTAGACATGCCAAACTGTTCCTGTTTCATTCAGTGGCTCCTGTTCTCACAAATCCCATCAAACTACAGTAAACATATGGGGTGTGATTCTTCTCTCACATACATGGGTGAAATCAAGAGTAAATCCATTGAAGTCAAGTGAGTGAGATCAGAATCAGCCACGCTGACATTCATTTTATTGTAGGACCTGAGTAATTGATGCCTACTGGCTCAGCCATATGAAATCCAACATTACTAGTTTAATTTATATACCTCAGTGTTGCATCAGTCATTATTTCTGCTCCATTTCTCATTCAGTTTTTTTTAAAAAAAAAAAAAGTCATTTTTGCTCATTAACTGAAGACATGGTATTTTAATTAAGAACAATCACCGTCCACACATTCAAAACCATAATGGTTAAAAAAAATTAAAAAACCTTTGTACAAACCAATGTAAATATTAATATAAATGAACTTGGCATGCAACTTAAATTCTATGTTATTACAATGTTATCTGAGTGTATAAAGAAGTGTATAAAGAAAAACAGACTGCCATATGTACCGGCTGTTTCCTCTAACCAAACACCACTGTAAATATATAATGTGTATAAAAAGATTTTAATTTTACCATTATTTATGCAATAGAAATAAAGTTTTCGTTTCTTTTGATGAGGGATGAAATTTCTTTTTTGTTCTCATTTTGAAGCAGAGTCATTGATAGTCATTCATGCCCAAGAATGAGAAAGAAAGCAAGATTTGCATAAAATATACAGACTGAGACCCTTTCTTTCTTCTGAGGAATACATGAAGATTAAAAAAAGATTTGTTTTTGGCTTTGAAAATAGATTTACATATTATAAAGCTTGTTATTACAAACAGTGCTTTGGGCTGAATACTGGCACTGTCAGTTTAATGCTAGGATCGAGATAAGCAGCATGCGACATTACATAGAGCTTAGTAGGGTACTAAGAGACGGGGCTCAACTCCCTTTGTAGAGGTCAGAAATAATTTCCCTGCCATCAGTAGTGTTAGTGATGCAAGCAAATGGACAATGAGGCCCCGACTTTGTTGCACTGCAGTACTTTCCTGAACACTTAATGGCCTGATCTGACGCCTACCAAAATCAATGGAATGACTACCGCTGAATTCAGTGCAGGTCCAGATCAGATCATTACTGTGCAAGAATGTATGTACTAGCAGTAAGAACAGAGAGCGTACCTGAGACATCAGTTCTGCTCCTGACTCTGCCGCTACATAGGCTTCAATACCGAAAGCCGCACCAGGCAGGAAAACCCTGGTATTCTGGAGGGGGCCACTGACTCCAGCAAAGTTCTATGCAGCCATTGAGCAGCTTGTAGGAATGGAGCTTTGGTGCATGAAGTCACGTAACCTGCTCTTCATTTTACTCTGATCAGTTTTACAGATCTTCTTCTTCACCTACCTCCCGACTCACATCTACAGTGTGCTTCGAGATCTTTGGATGAAGGGCCGTATAGAAGTGTTTAATATCCCCAGAGCTATTAGAACAGTGTTCAAGTTAACTCTTGACCAGAGACAGATCAGAAAGTCTGAAATGAGACTACAGCTATCTGGAGTGACACCTGACTGCTTGATTTGTGCCGTCAAAATTAGAATTTGACAAGTTTCTGAAGTTGCTTACCCACGTCTTCTGACAAACAACAACAGGTGGGAAAACTTCAAGAAAGTTGCAGAATTAGTCTCTCTCCGACTCAGGTTCATATATTTATTACACAACTATTTGGACAAAAGTCTGCTGTTTCAGATGATGTTCCTTAAACTTGGAAGGTTCATCAGTTTTACCATGAATGATTATCCATCCACTAATTCATTTTACTTTTGTTTGTTGGATGACCAAAACTTTATAAACACAACCACCATTTGGTTTGCCTATTACACTACACAAATAGCAAATCTCAATATGAATAGAACTTAGTTAGAGATGACACTTCCACATACCCATGTATACTCTGTCCATCACCCCCCTCTTCCTCCACCTGATTTACATCTATAGCATTCATTTGCTAATGCTAATCCAGATGTAGTATTTTTTGATAAAGGCTAGTTAATACTGGAAAGTTTTCTTTGTTGTATTAAGTGCAGTTTCAAGTCCTCCATTTTAAATTGGCTCTTTGTTTCTTACTCTTGATAAGGTTTTTAATTAAAATGTTTTTGATTTACCTTCCATATCTTTTTCCAATTATTCTTCCACCCACAGAAGTTATCAAAACATTTGTAATTTTCTAAGCAAGTAATTACAGGAGATGTTGAGCACAGCTTCTATACATTATTGTTGTTGAACAGTTTTCATTAGCCTTCTTATTTTCACTTGCTCAGAACTTTCTGCAGCATCTCCCCTTTGGACTGAACGTTTCTCACACTCACCCAAATGTGGTGTGTGCACGTGCGCTGGACTCAGAACAAATTCCCTCCAGTTATTTGAGTTAGAAAATGTATGTGTAGGGGGAAAAAATACCATTAGTAATTTGAACAGGCTACAACAAAAAAAGTTTGAAAGAGGAAATCTGGAATCAAAATGAAACTCCTCTAGGAGTGGTGCATGGGATTGTCTGCGGTTTAAATTAGATGTATTAATTTACTATCAATTTGCGACATACCAAACGCACCTTTACAACATAGCAGAGAATAATACTTCTGTTCAAATCCTTTTCCCACTAAAATAAATAGCAAGACTCCGGTTGCCTTCAACAGGATGCAGATTTGGTCTTTACAGTTTATCACAAGTGGTACCCAGATATTTAGGCAGAACTCGAGCCAAATTTTACATTCTCCAGTGAATCAGTGTTCTGTTGCCACAGTTGGAATAACCACTGTTAGGAAACATCCAGGCAGTCACAGCGTTAAGACCATTTATTTATGGATTTCTACTAAAATATTCGAGTTTACTCATTCAAGAATGGCTAAAAATGCTGTATGTCCTATTTAATCCCTAGTATTATACCAGATTTACAATGAACATCATAATACTGGCCTGGGGGGGTGGGGGTGGTTATTGTAGTGCAATATGATAAATCCAACCTAAACTGGAACACAGCACTGGGAAATATACTCTACAATGTCAATTTATTGGTAATTATGCATAGTCAGCCTTTTCAGCCTTAGTGCTGGGGCCGAACTAGAATAAATGCCTCTTAACCCCAATAGCTATTTAGACTGCTACTTGTCCATCACGAGTGGCTTTGAAAATACATACTCAAAATACATCTCATGTATAATGAATGAAAGCGGAGATCATTTGAGCCTATCTTTACAAGTGGCTATAAAGAAGACTAATAATAAATAGCTATATTACCATTTAGATGGATGTGGAACAAAAATCCCGCAGCCACTTATTACCCCCCCCCAAAAAAAGGGTATTCATTCAGTTAAATCCCCCCAAATCTGGTAAAGTAGCTCCAAGGAAAGGAAAATGCACAATTAATTGAAAATGTCGTTGTCCTTTAACTGACCACACAGCAAGTCAGTATTGCAACATTTATAATCGCTGCATCCATTAACTTGCTCACTTGACAACAGCAACTAAGGAAGAAAAGTAATCTTGCCATGATAAAACATTTCGTACGCCAACGGAGATGCTACAGTTTTTCGCTAACAGCACAGGATAAGAACAGTTGGCAAATTTTAAGATGTTCGCCATTAGCAGATCACATTCACTTTTTAAAAACAGAAGCTTATTAATAGAATGGGAGAGTTGAAGGTAAACAAAAAGATAGCAGGAAAAATCTTTAGTATTCCAAATATTTACAAGATGCGTGTATAGCCTTAAAAACCACAAGTATATTTTGTAATTACATGGCTGGCAACTGCTACTGCTGAGCAGCCTGCAGACAGTAACTCCAGAGTTCATCTCTGAGCATCAACACCGACTCTCGCTCTGTGGCTGTGGGTAAATCACTTAAAAATCTCTGTCTCGGGGATTTTTCAAGGATTAAATTTCTATGGGCCATATTCGTTCCTAGCCTAAGTGAGATTCGACTCCTTAGGCAAAAATCCTACAGATCACAGAACAGGAAGCCCATGAGTTTTGGCGCGCTCAGAAAGGAGACTGCGCAGTACGGCTACAGGAAAACAAGGTAAGTAATTGCTAATGAGCCACCTCCTGATGAGTCTAAAAAAGCTTGTGCCCTTGTACGCACTATGTCACATGCCAGCCTGCAAAAGCATTTTTACAGTTAGGCTGCAAAACTCCCAAAAATAAGGATATATAATGGAAAGGCTGAGAGACCCTTAACTATAGTGGTATGAACTGTACTACTATAATAAGGGTAATCACTGCACGTTACATGGAACGGCTCTCAAGTGATTGCTGTTTGCAGAGTCTGATTAAATATAAATTAAACTCATCTGCATGCTCAGCAAGAGACGTGAATGGAATTGCTAAGGCATCTCTCCCCATCAGCTGTTCACATGCATAATGATGAGTTTAGATGGAGTATGAAGAAATTATTATTTTTGTTATTCCCATGTTTTTCATGGTGGTCCGAGTGTAACTTTTTGTACTTCCACTGCTGCATTGCTATCTGATTTTGTTTGCTTCAGGTCATGTGTGTGTCTTTGTGATCCTGATTTCTTGCATAACCGATTCAGATTCATAGCTGTCCACACCCCTACCATAAAGTGAACAGATAAGCAATTCCTGCTCAGAGACCCAGTCCTGTACTTTCCTTGAAGTGCATCCCCAAACGTTCTATTCCTGTTTAGGAGGGAAGCAGCATCCACTCAGTTTTATTTGGATGAAAAACAGCCATTTCCAAATCTGGAGCATCGTTTAGTAAAGAGTCGGGAATGGCACTGACAAAAATCGTTAATGGGTACAGTAGCACGGAAGCAGCCTTCACATTCAACAGAACTATTAGTCATTAACCTGCTTTGCAGGAAAGCCTCATTGTAACTGCAACAGCTCCAAAAGTCTGAGCTACTTCATGAAAAGTCTGAGAGAGTCCCTGATCCCAAATACTTTAAAGGCTATAAATTGATTTCAGAAACTGAATTTTACAAATTAAATAGACCATACAGTTTGTATTAACTGGGCAGACATCATAAGAACATACGCAGAGGGAGCATGTTTGGGAGAGAGAGTTTGGATTCTTGGCTTGTACAGTCAGCTCTTCCAAAGATGTGTCATTTTTTCATTGGCACCCCCTTATGCCCCAAAAAACTCTAATCAACCAAACACTGAAACAAATCACCCTTAACGATAGAGGGAAATTAAATAATAATTGAGAAATCCCTCCCCTAGGCAGAGGTTTTACCCCAAAAAGGAAGACATGCCAGAGATTCTATGCAGTCCACTAGGGACTACTGTATCAATTTGATGTGGAAGACACTCAGATACTAAAATGATGGGTGGCAGTATAAAATCCTACAATAGACAGGACTTTAACCTCTCAGTTTAAGTTGATCACTTTGAAAAAATAGACCAAGCCTTACAAGCCTCACAGGGCTGTTGTGCAGACTGTAATTCAAGTGCTTTGGAGTTTGAAGAAGAAAGTCACTATAATACTAGTCTACCTGGGCTTGATTATTTTAATAAGTCATGGATAGTAGGCATAAGTGATTCCATTAAGCTGGGTCTGCCATATATATAGGGCCAAACCTTAAGTGTATACCGATATCCAATGCTAAAAGTACCCACATCTGTATGCCTTATTTTCCATGTACTATTACAATTGTAAATGCAATTACATATCTTAGGTACCTACACACATACAATTATTAAAGTCAGTGGGACCTTATAAGATCAGACTCTCAGATTCCCATCTTGATCTATCCTATGTCTGTTGGCCTAGTTACTTTGTGGGCTGGGGGGGGGAAGGATTTTGTCCATCCATAATAATTTAGTGTCCCAGTGCACTAAAACTTTCTCTCTCTCTCTCACACACACTTTCCTCATACAGCTCTAAGTCCAGTGTTCCTACCTTGATTTCATAGAATTCTTTCCCCATATTTTAAATTCACCTGAAAAAAATGCAACCACTATGCTTGATCTACTACCCCCTTCCCTGACTATCCCTTTCTCTATCAACTCAGATGCTACAACCACCCTCCTACCACTCAGGCCTGTCACCGGGGCAGTTACTTTTGACCTCATTCGCTCATTTGACCCACTTGGTCAGGCCATTGCTAAATCTTTCTGCTTTTCTCTTTCACAATCTCTCTAAAATCCGGACTTTCCCCTCCTCATCATTTCACATCTTGAATACGGCAACTGCCTTGGTTCTGGCTTTGCTCCATTCATCAAAAGTGCAGCTGCTGAGCTAAGGTGGTGATCATCTTCACAGCGTAACAGCCCCCACCCACCACGAGCTTCCTCCTTCACTCCCACATCAACCACAAACTTCTTGGTTTCACCTTTCAGGGACTGAACAGTTCAGCTCCACTCGATCTAGCTGGTCTATAACCTAATGCAGTGCTGATCCATGCCTTGGCTTCATCAGCAAGCTTCTGCCTTAAACATCTCCCTGCTTTTTCAGACATTTTCTTCTTACACATGGGAAAAGCACGGATAACATCCAAAGAGTCTCTGTCTTAACCTCCTTAAGACACCTGTGGTGGGATGTGGGGTTGCCACCTCCAAGATGCAGAAAAACTGGTCGGTGGCCACCCCCCTGCCACTAAGAAAAGGGGTCCTAGTGTCGACTAAAACTTTTCAATAATTAGCTGTAGAGAACCATTTAAAAAATGGAACAGTCTGTGTATGAGAGGTTAGTTTATCACTTCCTTACCTTACCCTACTATGGTGCTGCAATGCAGGCTAACTGAATGTAAATTGTAGACATATCCCAAGGGGGGGGGGAGGGAACCTGGCACATTAAAATCTTTTAACCAGCAAGGTGGCATAAAAACTGGCAAGCTGAGAATCCTATGCAATCCGTAGCCTGATGATCATGGCTAGCCAGGTTCTCTTTCTAAACCCTACCTCTGGCCCAAGGTTAAACCAAAGTTTAAAAAAAAAAATCCTACAAAAACACCACCACTCTCAAAACAAAAAACTACTGCTACCCAGAAGTATCAATTCCTCACCGTAGTCATTTGCTTGAATGGCTTATCCTTCCCTCCTGCTCTTTTTGCCTGTGCCTTTACATGGTACACCTTCTGAGGCAGAGATTCCTTTCTATATTTGTACAGTATCCCAGCACAATGGGGTCTCAATCCCAAAGAAAGCTTCAGGGTGCTACCGTAGTATACTATATTTACAACACCCCCTAGTACACCTGTTCCTCCTAACTGCCAGTGACCTAAAGTAATCAAAGCTGGCATAGTACCTCAGTATGATCCAATCATCAATGTATTGATATTGTCTACCAAAAATACTTTGCCCTGTACACCTCAAAGCACTTACAGCTCTCTCTCTCACACCTAGACTCTCTTTGCTTAATGGTACTAATGGGTCACATGAGAGAGGATATAAAGACCAGCTATAATTATAAAGAACTGCTACAGATTCTTATGGGTTTTGCTTTAAATCCCTGGGAGTAAACCAGTCATTCAATCCTATTCAAATCCAGAACACCCCTTTTAGCAAATTACAACAATGCTCCTCAGTACCACAATTACATAAAAGAGTAAATTTCAACTACAGAATCATTTGTATACTATTCAATAGTACTTTTTATTGGAAAGGGTATGTGATTTCTGTCAAAATGTGAAATCCATATGAAGAGTTTACTGGACTGAATTTCATGATCACTGAGATTAGTGGATAGAACAGAGTTTGCATGTATGCATATGCATGTCTGACTACAGAGGCTTAAGTTAAAATGGAAGGCACAAAATAAGAATTTAAGGATCCATTGCATTTATAAGTGAAAAAAGTACACGTTCTGTCAAAAAGTATGGCATCTCCCCAAGCTAATAAAGCCAGAGGCAACTTCAAATGTTATGGACTGATATTTAGTTTAGTTTTTACTTTAGCTGAAAACCTTTGGAGTGCCTGTTTGCTACAAAAGTGTACCAAATCTTCCCTTTCCTGGTTTCGGATTTGTAAAGAGGGGCAAAGCATTAGAACAGTAGAACCCCAGAGTTACAAACTGACCGGTCAACCATGCACTTCATTTGGAACCAGAAGTAAAGTTTTAAAAAAATAAATAAATAAAGATTTGACACAGTTAGAAAACTGTTTCTGTTCTTGTTCATTTAAATTGAGATGATTAAAAGCAGCATTTTTCTTCTACAGAGTAAAGTTTCAAAGCTGTATTAAGTCAATGTTCAGCTGTAAAATTTTGCAAAAACAACCATAATTGCTTTGTTTAGAGTTACAAACAGCCTCCATTCCCAAGTGGTTTGTGACTCTGAGGTTCTACTGTACATTAAAGGTAAAAAGGAACTATAAACTACAGCAAAATAATCCATCTTTATTTCGGATAAATAACCTCTTGATACGCCTTGCACAGTAAGTATTCATTAGACACTTTGAATGCAACAATTGCGTACACATGATGGCTTGTCAATAGCAATTATAATTTGCTGCATTTATTTACATAATTGCAAATCTCTATGTTGTTAAAGATCATTCTTAAACACTTATCACTTCAGGATTTCTTTAGACTCCACTGGTCTACAAGTTGTGCATGCAGTAAAGTGGTCCCTGAAAATTAAAGTGGATTTGTTTTTATAACAAAAGTTTAAAGCTTAAGAGATATTCGGTGGTCTTATAGACTCGCAATGAAGTGGGACAAAGCTATATCAAAAGGTGAACAACTATAAACGCAAGGGACTAACAGAAGGCATCCATCACCTTGGTAACTAAGCAATACAACTACATTTAAAGGCTAGAGAGATGGATTGGTTACTGACTGGTGTAGAGGAAAAAAAAGCTTTTTCCTGTCTATAGTCAATCTGCGACTTTCCACCCACTGGATTAAAATACTTTTGTTATATTATTTGTTATCTTTCACGTTGTCGCTAAATTCCACATTTGATTACACCCATTCTACCTCAGTGGGTTTAAATGAGAGAAAGATTTTGCCCACTACAATTTCCTAATCATAGCGTCTAGGGTGTCCAGTTAAGATACATAATCTCTAACAGAGCATTTACAGGGTTAAAACAAGTCACAAAACCACAACAGTTTAGGAGAAGGATGCTGGAGGAGTTTAGAGAATTCAGAAGTTCTGAAATTTAACCCTTCTGGTGCCATGCCCAAGGCAGGCTTTGATTAGCACTGTCACAAATACCATCTATCAAAAGCACCTACAAGGATGTACTGGGTAAGTGGTACTTTACTAGATGTCCAGTTGTATCTTGCCTATTTATTAAGATGCATTGGTCAAATGCTTATTTCACTCTAATATAATCAATGCCATTGAAAAAAATATCACCACAAATTAGAAACTAAGCCTTGGTGTTTTTAATTTCTTTAGACTGCAGGAGGAAGTTTCTTTAATAGATATCAATGGTACAGAAAGCTCTAACATTGACTAGCAGTTGCGGGGTATGCACACCCCGTCCCCTTTGGGGGCATGTCGGGGTTGTGATACTACTGCGGTTACAGTCTACCCGACTATCCCTAGCCTGAGAGCAGTTTGGCCCCATGACCGGAGTCTGTATGGCTGACCTGGGAATCAGGGCTGTATGGACTCATGGTCAAAGCCAAGATGGCTGCCCTCAGGGATCCAGGCTGTGCAGCTTAACAACTAGAGCCAGTAAGACTGCCCTGGGGATCAGGGCTGTGCGGTTCAATGGCCAGAACAAGGGGCCGCCATCTGGGGGGCGGGGCGGCCAGCGTAGGGGAACCCGGTCCCTCCCTTCTTCACTGGGTCCCGGCTCAGGGCCTTGTTAGTGATGAGTGTGGTCATCATGCAGTCAGCGTGGATCCTATGGCTACATGCTGACCTTCCTCGGGTGGGAGATACCACTCACGCCGCCTCTCTGAGCCACTTCCTACCATGTCTCCTGAAGCAGAGGTCTGTATGTTGTCAGGGTCTCCAAGCCCCTTGTTGTACGTAGGTCCCTGGGATTCTGACTCCAGTTGGCTGGCCATAGGCAACAGGCCTCTAGTCTGGTCTTTGAGTTCTCTGGTTCCCACAGTCAAGTGCTGAAGCAACTTCTGGGCAGGAGCCTCCACCAAGCGTCCTCCCTCCTCGGTGGTCAGCTTAGAATGAGCTGGGCTGCTCCCTTTTAATACTGAGGCAGCAGTTGGAGCATGCCCAGCATGGTCTTAGGGGTGGGACTTCCGCCGCCCATTGTTGGGTTAACCCTTTCTTGCCTAGTGTGGGGTATGCACACCCCGTCACACTAGACTATATAAATTGTTAACCCATGTTTATACAAGCAACAGCGCTTAGGTAAATTTCTTAATGTAACAACAGCTCAAGGTTCCCTGTGCCAGAGATCCATGTAAACTTTGCCCCAGCATGTGGGCTGGTATGTTGATTTAGGATGGTATGATAGTAAACAAGTTCTCAAAGGCTGGTTGGACTAAATAGTAGCATTTGGATTCCAGTTCCTTAAAGTTTGGGCATCTTGGTTCTCACTGACCCTACTTATCTTCCATTACTTTCAGGTCATGTTTGTTTCAAATGCTGATGTCTGAGATTTAAATACACTATTGACCTAAAACTCCCCCGATGTCAGAGGGAATCATAGAATATCAGGGTTGGAAGGGACCTCAGGAGGTCATCTAGTCCAACCCCCTGCTCAAAAGCAGGACCAATCCCCAATTAAATCATCCCAGCCAGGGCTTTATCAAGCCTGACCTTAAAAACTTCTAAGGAAGGAGATTCCACCACCTCCCTAGGCAACGCATTCCAGTGTTTCACCACCCTCCTAGTGAAAAAGTTTTTCCTAATATCCAACCTAAACCTCCCCCACTGCAACTTGAGACCATTACTCCTTGTCCTGTCATCTTCTACCACTGAGAATAGTCTAGAACCATCCTCTCTGGAACCACCTCTCAGGTAGTTGAAAGCAGCTATCAAATCCCCCCTCATTCTTCTCTTCCGCAGACTAAACAATCCCAGTTCCCTCAGCCTCTCCTCATAAGTCATGTGTTCCAGACCCCTAATCACTTTTGTTGCCCTTCGCTGGACTCTCTCAAATTTATCCACATCCTTCTTGTAGTGTGGGGCCCAAAACTGGACACAGTACTCCAGATGAGGCCTCACCAATGTCGAATAGAGGGGGACGATCATGTCCCTCGATCTGCTCACTATGCCCCTACTTATACATCCCAAAATGCCATTGGCCTTCTTGGCAACAAAGGCACACTGCTGACTCATATCCAGCTTCTCGTCCACTGTCACCCCTAGGTCCTTTTCCGCAGAACTGCTGCCTAGCCATTCAATCCCTAGTCTGTAGCTGTGCATTGGGTTCTTCCGTCCTAAGTGCAGGACCCTGCACTTATCCTTATTGAACCTCATCAGATTTCTTTTGGCCCAATCCTCCAATTTGTCTAGGTTCCTCTGTATCCTATCCCTGCCCTCCAGCGTATCTACCACTCCTCCCAGTTTAGTATCATCCGCAAATTTGCTGAGAGTGCAATCCACACCAGCCTCCAGATCATTTATGAAGATATTGAACAAAACCGGCCCCAGGACCGACCCCTAGGGCACTCCACTTGACACCGGCTGCCAAGTAGACATGGAGCCATTGATCACTACCCGGTGAGCCTGACAATCTAGCCAACTTTCTACCCACCTTATAGTGCATTCATCCAGCCCGTACTTCTTTAACTTGCTGACAAGAATACTGTGGGAGACCGTGTCAAAAGCTTTGCTAAAGTCAAGAAACAATATATCCACTGCTTTCCCTTCATCCACAGAACCAGTAATCTCATCACAGAAGGCGATTAGATTAGTGAGGCATGACCTTCCCTTGGTGAATCCATGCTGACTGTTCCTGATCACTTTCCTCTCATGTAAGTGCTTCAGGATTGATTCTTTGAGGACCTGCTCCATGATTTTTCCGGGGACTGAAGTGAGGCTGACTGGCCTGTAGTTCCCAGGATCCTCCTTCTTCCCTTTTTTAAAGATTGGCACTACATTAGCCTTTTTCCAGTCATCCGGGACTTCCCCCATTCGCCACGAGTTTTCAAAGATAATGGCCAATGGCTCTGCAATCACAGCCGCCAGTTCCTTTAGCACTCTCGTATGCAACTCGTCCGGCCCCATGGACTTGTGCACGTCCAGCTTGTCTAAATAGTCCCTAACCACCTCTTTCTCCACAGAGGGCTGGCCATCTATTCCCCATGTTGTGATGCCCAGCGCAGCAGTCTGGGAGCTGACCTTGTTAGTGAAGACAGAGGCAAAAAAAGCATTGAGTACATTAGCTTTTTCCACATCCTCTGTCACTGGGTTGCCTCCCTCATTCATTAAGGGGCCCACACTTTCCTTGGCTTTCTTCTTGTTGCCAACATACCTGAAGAAACCCTTCTTGTTACTCTTGACATCTCTCGCTAGCTGCAGCTCCAGATGCGATTTGGCCCTCCTGATTTCATTCCTACATGCCTGAGCAATATTTTTATACTCTTCCCTGGTCATATGTCCAATCTTCCACTTCTTGTAAGCTTCTTTTTTATGTTTAAGATCCGCTAGGATTTCACCGTTAAGCCAAGCTGGTCGCCTGCCATATTTACTATTCTTTTGACACATCGGGATGGTTTGTCCCTGTAACCTCAACAGGGATTTCTTGAAATACAGCCAGCTCTCCTGGACTCCTTTCCCCCTTCATGTTAGTCCCCCAGGGGATCCTACCCATCCATTCCCTGAGGGAGTCGAAGTCTGCTTTCCTGAAGTCCAGGGTCCGTATCCTGCTGCTTACCTTTCTTCCCTGTGTCAGGATCCTGAACTCAACCAACTCATGGTCACTGCCTCCCAGATTCCCATCCACTTTTGCTTCCCCTACTAATTCTTCCCGGTTTGTGAGCAGCAGGTCAAGAAAAGCTCCCCCCTAGTTGGCTCCTCTAGCACTTGCACCAGGAAATTGTCCCCTACGCTTTCCAAAAACTTCCTGGATTGTCTATGCACCGCTGTATTGCTCTCCCAGCAGATATCAGGAAAATTAAAGTCACCCATGAGAACCAGGGCGTGCGATCTAGTAGCTTCTGCGAGCTGCCGGAAGAAAGCCTCATCCACCTCATCCCCCTGGTCTGGTGGTCTATAGCAGACTCCCACCACTACATCACTCTTGTCGCTCACACTTCTAAACTTAATCCAGAGAGTTGATCTAAGGGATGAATGAAGAATTCAAGATTGTAATGGTCAGAGAAGCCAAAATCCAGATATATTTTTTTCCTTGCTAACCAGAATAAATAAATTCTGGTATCGTACAGTCCATATATCTTTTCTGAGGAATGGGAAAAACTTTTTTGGTTTGCTTTACTTTTCCAATTACACTTGGCATATGCAAGATCTACCTTAATTAATGCAAGCTTATTATTAAATTAGAGCACCACACAATCAAGTATTAATTAGATTGGTCTCCCTTTTTTAAAGAGAGGTTTAGCTGGTTGGTTTATTGGCTTTTTAATCAAGGTTTTAATTAAGTCAATACAATTGAACTCTTAAATATTGACTGAATGGTAATATTAATTGCCAGATGGAGCTGGGAATACACATCTCTGGGGACCTAATTAGATTAGGTTTTTTCCCTTTCTTTGTTGCTTGTCAGCCTTCTCTTTTGCTATATCTTAAATTTTTGACACAGTGGCTCTACTGATCCCAGGGAAACACATTCAGTGTAATTAAGTTAATTTATCAATAAGGAAGTCTGTTAACTGAGTTTCTTTAGAACTTATATTTAAAAGAATCTCTCATCTCCCCCCCGAGAAGAGCAACTTGATTTGCATACATTTACATAAACATACATACACTGGATTTGTCAAGACTGAAAATGTGTCCCTGTTTATAGCCATTGTTGGCCACATCATGGGAAATGAATCAATGTTACACATAGTATCGAGAGGCAAAGTCATTGCTGGCACTGGTGAAATATAGTTTGGTTTGAAGCAGAAGTAAAGTCCATCTGTACAATCCAATTTCAGCTTACCCCCCTCCTCTAAAAAACAAACAAAAAAATACAGCTAAATTTTATTTTAACTCCATGCACACAGGGCCTCCCCGAAGATGGAACCCTAGTGGAGCAGACAAAATAATGCCATACAGTATCTCTAGCAGTCCTACTGGATAGGGCTACACTATGTGTTACCATACACGTTTCTACTGTATAGCATGTTCCGGAAAAATCACAGGAAAATACAGCCCATAGAAAAATGGTTCCTATTGCTTTATTAGTCTAGCATTGTGCTGGTTACAGCAGATGTGTGTTTTCCTTTCAGTAGCAGCAGGACATGCTGATGTGACTACGTTTGGGAAGGGGCAGAAGTAGACCTTCCTACACAAGGCATCATTCCGATCACTTTTTGGTGCTCACCATTCAAGTGTTTCTGTGAAGATCAGAAAGTCTGAATAACCTTGCCCACTGCTTCAAAATGAAACAAGTGAGCATATTCTTGAGATTGTCAAGAGGTTTCTAAGCCATTTTCAGAACAGTCCATGCAGCTGGATGTAAGATATATGCTTATTTCAGTGGGAAACAATTAGTCTTGCATTTTATGTTCTTGCCCACTATGTGCAATGGAAATATCTTGAAATAGCATAAAGACACCTTCCCCCCTCCCATGTTTCTTTGATATACTCAACTTCCTTCTACCTAGAGAAATAAAACAGCTACTCTGCGCTGGTGAAGATAAAAATGATGAAGCTGGAACGCCTACAGAAAGTGCTACTTACCTCCTCACTTATTTGCACTGGCTTCTTAATTGGTTCTGCAGGAATGTCTCTGATCCCTGCCAAGTGTATGCGTCTCTCTTTCTCTCCACACACTTATAGACTATGCAAACCCTTTCTAAAACAAATCTTAACATTGCAAACATTTTCACAGGAAATAAGGATTCTAGCAGTCTCTATTGAATTATTAACAGCTGTTCATTCTCTCCCATTAATGTACCTGTATAAAGCATGGTACACCTGCCTGGACTTTGTACTGATACAAATCTGTATAATTCCAAACACTGCAGCAACAGTGTATTGCTTTAAATAACCCTAATCATTTCACAAACATTACATTGACTTTAAGTGTAAACCCTGTCACTGTAAGCTAGGGTGACCAGATACGAAGTGTGAAAAATCGGGACGGGGCTAGGGGGGTAATAGGCACCTATATAAGAAAAAGCCCCAAATATCGGGACTGTCCCTATAAAATCGGGACATCTGGTCACCCTACTGTAAGCACAGCAGATTACTAACATATGTTAACTCTGTGTACAAGGGGACAGATTGAAAAAGAGGTGGGAAATGCAGTCTCCATGGTTTAGTCACTTAGCCTTCCTGCGAGGCCTGCCACCAGGAGAGCTAATATAGCAGAAATGTTTTCTTTGGGATGTAGAGTGGACACTGTCAACTGGAACTAAAGATTCAGACATCCTTTGGTGTGTGAACTCTTCAGTAGTTATTGTTTTTAACAATCTTATTTATGGAAGCTGGTGAACTAGTCTGTCAAAGATTAAAAAAAAAAGGAAAAAGAAAAATGAACCTCAAACTTGAAATGAAAAGGAGGACTTGACATTATCAGGGGATAGTGTTCTTGACGGCTTGTAGTCCATCTTTGTGTGGAATGTTGGTGTAGAGGGCTTCTACATCCACTATGGATGTAGAAGCCCTCTACACCAACATTCCACACAAAGATGGACTACAAGCCGTCAAGAACACTATCCCCGATAAGGTCACGGCTAACCTGGTAGCTGAACTTTGTGACTTGGATGTAGAAGCCCTCTACACCAACATTCCACACAAAGATGGACTACAAGCCGTCAAGAACACTATCCCCGATAATGTCACGGCTAACCTGGTGGCTGAACTTTGTGACTTTGTCCTTACCCATAACTACTTCACATTTGCGGACAATGTACACCTTCAGATCAGCGGCACTGCAATGGGTACCCGCATGGCCCCACAGTATGCCAACATTTTTATGGCTGATTTAGAACAACGCTTCCTCAGCTCTCGTCCCCTAAAGCCCCTACTCTACTTGCGCTATATTGATGACATCTTCATCATCTGGACCCATGGAAAAGAAGCCCTTGAGGAATTCCACCATGATTTCAACAATTTCCATCCCACCACCAACCTCAGCCTGGTCCAGTCCACACAAGAGATCCACTTCCTGGACACTACAGTGCTAATAAACAATGGTCACATAAACACCACCCTATACCGGAAACCTACTGACCGCTATTCCTACCTGCATGCCTCCAGCTTTCACCCTGACCACACCACACGATCCATCGTCTACAGCCAAGCTCTGCGATACAACCGCATTTGCTCCAACCCCTCAGACAGAGACAAACACCTACAAGATCTCGGTCAAGCTTTCTTACAACTACAATACCCACCTGCAGAAGTAAAGAAACAGATTGATAGAGCCAGAAGAGTTCCCAGAAGTTACCTACTACAGGACAGGCCTAACAAAGAAAATAACAGAACACCACTAGCCGTCACCTTCAGCCCCCAACTAAAACCCCTCCAACGCATTATTAAGGATCTACAACCTATCCTAAAGGATGACCCAACACTCTCACAAATCTTGGGAGACAGGCCAGTCCTTGCCTACAGACAGCCCCGCAACCTGAAGCAAATACTCACCAACAACCACATACCACACAACAGAACCACTAACCCAGGAACTTATCCTTGCAACAAAGCCCGTTGCCAATTGTGCCCACATATCTATTCAGGGGACACCATCACAGGGCCTAATAACATCAGCCACACTATCAGAGGCTCGTTCACCTGCACATCCACCAATGTGATATATGCCATCATGTGCCAGCAATGCCCCTCTGCCATATACATTGGTCAAACTGGACAGTCTCTACGTAAAAGAATAAATGGACACAAATCAGATGTCAAGAATTATAACATTCATAAACCAGTCGGAGAACACTTCAATCTCTCTGGTCACGCAATCACAGACATGAAGGTCACTATCTTAAAACAAAAAAACTTCAAATCCAGACTCCAGCGAGAAACTGCTGAATTGGAATTCATTTGCAAATTGGATACTATTAATTTAGGCTTAAATAGAGACTGGGAGTGGCTAAGTCATTATGCAAGGTAGCCTGTTTCCTCTTGTTTTTTCCTACCCCCCCCCCAGATGTTCTGGTTTAACTTGGATTTAAACTTGAAGAGTGGTCAGTTTGGATGAGCTATTACCAGCAGGAGAGTGAGTTTGTGTGTGTATGGGGGTGGGGGGGATGTGAGAAAACCTGGATTTGTGCAAGAAATAGCCCAACTTGATTGTCATGCACATTGTGTAAAGAGTTGTCACTTTGGATGGGCTATCACCAGCAGGAGAGTGAATTTGTGGGGGGGGGGGGTGGAGGGTGAGAAAACCTGGATTTGTGCTGGAAATGGCCCACCTGATGATCACTTTAGATAAGCTATTACCAGCAGGACAGTGGGGTGGGAGGAGGTATTGTTTCATATTCTCTGTGTATATATAAAGCCTGCTGCAGTTTCCACTATATGCATCTGAGGAAGTGAGCTGTAGCTCACGAAAGCTTATGCTCAAATAAATTGGTGAGTCTCTAAGGTGCCACAAGTACTCCTTTTCTTTTTGCGAATACAGACTAACACGGCTGTTACTCTGAAACCTGTCATTATGAACTGAATGCACCTTTAAAATTATATATATATATAAAAATAAAATGAGAATCAAGTGTGTGACATCTAGTGGTAGAAAGGAAGATTTAGGTTTTCATAGTACAAGCAATCAGGATGAAATTTATTACAGGAATCACACTGGGATTTCAGCCAAGAGGAAGCTAGGACTTTTTCCTGATGACAATAAATATGCTGAATTGACCTCTATCCCACTTGACAATAGGCCGTATGCAAATTGTAGGCAGTTTCTTAACTGAACTCATCTGTTGAAATTCAACATCCTGCATGCAATTGGTTAGTGTGTTCAGTTTGATGAACATTTTTACTGCACTAGCAAAAATATTGCACATAGAACCAAACAGACAAAGCAGGAATCAATGCTAACTCAAAGTAGGAGGAGGTTATATTTACAAATACCTATCAGCCCAAGAGAAAACCTGAGGGATTTCATATTGTAAATATAAGATCTGATTTTTCAGGAACCAGACACCTGCATCTTCCTGTGAATTCAAAAGTTTTAAATACTAAACAACTCAGAAACCATAACCCTGCAAAACAGGATAGAGGTCATCCAATTTTAAGTGAACCTGAGCACAGTTCGGAGATGGTAATAAGATACAAAATCAGGCAAATTCCCACTACAGCTCTGGTCATCCTACTCTTTTAATGGAATTGTAGAAGGTGGTAATTGATAGGAGGACAGCACCATACATAACACAAGCAGACGCTGATTTATTTGTGCCCTTGATACTTTTGAGAAGGCCAGGAGACTTTACAATACTATCTGCCAAATATCATCATTAAAAGTTCTTTATGATAAACAGCTAAACTGTATGATTTAGCCTGCAAGCAGAGCTAAGCCACTGTAACACTGAGTGTGTCATTACAGGTATGAAATAGCAGCCTCGGTACAAAACACCTTGTAAGAGATCAGAGCTAGAGAAACACTCGAAAATCTGGTAAGCAGTATTTATAGTTTTCTCATTGAAACCTCACTTCATCCATAAAGACCACATGGAAAGTAGAAGCTGGGTATAGGGTAAGGGGTTGTTTGGAGGAAGTTTTGAACTAGGCATTGGAGATGAGGTTATGACATTCACTCCTCACCACTACAAAGAAGCCAGCACTAGTGATATTCACCACAGGACAGATATCCCGAAGCCCCATTGGGAGGGTGGAATAGGTCTTTTGCTGCAGGGCTGAATTTCTCCCTAGATGCATAAAAATCAGAACTTTTGCTTAAAAGCAACCAATGAGGCTTAAGTACTCATGATCTTAAAAAAAAAAAAAAAGTTTTTCCCCTTTTCTCGTTCCTGATTCCAGCTAGGACTGCAATCCAAAGCATTCAAATGCAACAAGGAATGTGATCTTTAATATGCCCAGGAGCCAGACTGGCTGGACAGAAGCCACAGCTCATTCTGTTACATGCTCAAGTATTCTGCTCAGTCCAGCTCAGCTCAGGCTTCTGGGAAACATCTGGAACAGGCTGGTGCTTAGCATGTACAGAGGCCTAAAATACATATTAGATTGGTCAATTTTTCCTAAGTCACCTTTGGCTTCTTTCCCTCACTTGAGCACATAATTGTCCTCCCATCCTTTCTGCCTCATTTACTTAGGCGAGGCTTTTCAAAACACTCCTAAGGGTAGAGTGCCCAACTCCCATAGGATGCAAATGGGAGTGTGTGTTTAAATCCCTTGGGCTCCTTTGAAAATTCCAACCTAAACTTTTTGGGGTAGAGATGGTCTCTTACTCTGTATGTACAGCACCTTGCACAATGGAGCCCTGATCTTGGTTGGGCCCTTAAGGCATTACTGTACTGCTGTTCATAAATCTTGCTCTCTAGGCTTGAAGCATCCACCCTCTTCTCACTCAAAATTTGTGAGTTATTTATTTGTTTATTTAGGATAGATCATACTTCATAGTAATACCTCTTGTATTACTCTAAGTAGTATTCATCCACTCTCCAGCTAGGGGTCATTATCATTCTCTCATTTAGATAGCAAGCTATTCAGGGTAGGAACCTTGTCTTCTGCATTTATACAGCACTATGCATGTCCATGATGCTTCAGTTATTAGAGATGGTCTTACTCCCAAGTTTTAGGTGTATTCATATCCCTGCATATTAAACCACTGGCCCTCTCGTGCTGCTTAGATGCCACTGTGCTGCTGGCCATTCAGAACTTTAAGGCAGCAGGGAGGATAGGATTCACTCTGCCACCAGAGGCAAGAGAGAATCTCCACTATGCCCAGGAATATATGGTCTCTGACACACACAGCACTCATCATATCCAGAACAGGGCTATAGTACATGTTTCAGTACATACACATGATACTTCATTACCTGAGGTTTTGGTTAATGACCGCCGCAGTTGCTAGCACTTGTAACAACTCAGAATGAAAAATAACCTTTTTGAGTTACGAGTCATGGTATCAAAAAGCTGACACAGTCTGTGCCCTTCAAAAGTGGGGCAAATCTAAATGGTCACTCCTTTAAACTACCCAATATATGCCCACAGTTGGATTGTAGGTACAGAAGGCAGCTACCAGAGAGAAGCCACCCTGTCAGACAAGAGGAAGGAGTGCATTTGAAAGTGGAATAGCTCTGTACAAACAAAATAATATTGAATTAAGACTTGTTCACAGTGAATTACATGGGACCAATTTAGAAAGATATTAATGTTTACATAGATAAATCTAGGTCCCTGGGTGCTTTTCAAACCATTCTTCGTGCTATAAAATGTACCATTAAAAAGCCATGAAATACCTGGGGTTTTTTTATTGCTAGAAATCTTTTTATCTAGGAAGTCCCATCTGCTATACGTAGGGCTCAGACTTAGTGTAACTGCAATGTTTTTCCTGAGCCAACACCAGAGTTTAGAGAAAGAACAAGTTCAAATGATCCAGAGCTTATGCCATGTAGAATATTTATATCATAAAATGGCAGTTGGATGCATTTATAACATGGCTCATCATCAAGGATCTCAACACTATTTGGTAAGTGCAGACAGGATGGATTGATTTAAAGTAAACTGATTTAAACCATGATTAAATTTGATCATTTAAATTAGCAAGTGAGAAACCCGATTTAAATAATTTATTTCCAACCTTGTATTGCACTCGTACTTTTTAGTTGTTTTTCTAAAGCAAAGGTTATTCTCACTGTCTGGTAACCATTAAAACATGTTGATTTGCAACAAGCCTTTATACAAAGTTTGGTACTTTTTTGCCAATCACAAGGATATAGTGTATCTGTATACATTTAAGCAAGTATATACTTTGACATACAGTAAAAGTAAAAATTAAAAATCAAATGGGTTAGAAAATGGGTTAGAAAATGGTTGATGGTACACTTCTTGTTTATTAGGGTCATTTACTTGAAATGTGTGTCAAGATGCACTGGGATAGAAATTGGAATTCAATTAAAAATATACAAAACGAACATTTAAAAACATTTACTAGTTAGGTAAAACTAGCTTAAATGGTTGATATACAAGAAAAACAAGCAAACAAACAAAAAAAAAGGACATTTATCACAAGTTTTGCTTTTTAAACTGATTGTATTAAACAATGGAAGTAGAGGCTATAGTTGGTGAGCTGAACTGACTGGTTCTCATCATCCATTTCTTTCAAGATTTCTGGACTAGTAAGTCTCATCCTTGCATGCCTGTTTTTATTGATCCAGTGGAAAACAAGCCTTCCTGCATTTTCAACTTCTAATCAATTTGTCAACTTTGACTGAACTAGTTAGTCATTGCACTGAACTAGTTAAATAAACTGAAATGAAGAAAATACTGTCTCTCTGCACCTGCACAAGAGGCTACAGCTGTCAAAAGCCGGTTTTAGCCCGTGAACAAACTCTGTTGCAGGTACTTAGCCAATGACATCCACCACTTCAGTGGTTTGACTTTCTTTAAAACTTTGGCAGCAGGCATGTACTGCTGGATTTTTAAAAAAAATAAAATAAATCCAATTTGAAATTATTACAATCTAGGTTAAGGCCAGAACATAGTGTAATCTAGTAAAATTATTTTCATTAAACATTTCATGAGAAAACTATTTTGATTTTTATAAATCATTGTTATTTATCCACCTTGAGCACTAACACTGTGTTCTGAGCTGAACAAAAAGAGAAAATGAAGACAACCTTTGCTGTGTAGTTTTTACCGTATTGAGAAAAATTAATTCACACGCACACAAAATATTTTTGCCCCTCTGCTGAAGTAGAGGAGGTTGGGGTTTTGCAGAACAGTTTCCTGTTGGAGGAGGAATCAGTGACATGGAGTCTTTGCTTTATATACTATAAATAAAACAAGTTGAACTACAAAAAAAAAAAAAGCAATATAGACACCCTAGTTCTTGAATACAGGTGATCACACACAACATGCAGGCAACCCCGCCCCTTTCAAAAATCTCAGCCCAACTACCTACGCTTGGTTTCCAGGAGGCAACACCAAACCAACAATTAACTCTAGAGATTAATGGAGAGCACATAGGCTTTTGCTGTTTGTAACAGCATCTCCAAAAGACCCTACACGTTTCAGAAACAACAATACAGCATTTCTTCAAAAACTCTCCGCCGCTTGTATGCCAACAAAAAAACCTTCTAGACTGCAACAACGCCATCTGGTGACTCCCACCATAACAAAATATCCATTTTACACAATTACGGAAAAAACCTGGATTTGTGCTGGAAATGGCCCACCTTGATTATCATGCACATGGTAAGGAGAGTGATCACTTTAGATAAGCTATTACCAGCAGGAGAGTGGGGTGGGAGGAGAGAAAACCTTTTGTAGTGATAAACACCCATTTTTCATGGTCTGTGTGTATAAAAACCATCTTCTGTATTTTCCACAGTATGCATCCAATGAAGTGAGCTGTAGCTCACGAAAGCTTATGCTCAAATAAATTGGTTAGTCTCTAAGGTGCCACAAGTCCTCCTTTTCTTTTTACAAATGGCTAAACTCACCACTGACATGCAGCCATCACTAAGGCCTGGGTCAACACAGGGATTTTACTTATGGAGATAGGGATTTGGCTCAATGAAGCTAACAAAGATACCATTTAACCAGTGGAATGCGATTTGCAGTGCAGAAGAACTGATAAAGCTTCACGGATTCAAATCAGGCTGCATTGGTGTAAACACGGATGCGTTAGGGGACTGCACTGATGCAGATACACTGGGATTTTAGGAGCTAGTGTAAATGACGGCTTAAAGTGGAGCATGGCAGTTGAACAGCTTTTAGCAATTATTTTAGCACAAGAAGCAAAGACATATATTGTAGCCTGTCAAATGGGGGAACATATGTAGACAGAATACTAGTTCCCAAGCAAGCATCTGGCCAAGGCACCCGAGTTAACAACTCTCCTCTTGCATGAGTGAATACAAGCAGTTGTGACCTCAATTTTCTCTGGTCAGAGAGAAAGCATTCTCCCAAAGCAGCATCCCCCAATATCACGCTGGGTATCTGTAATGCCAAATCTCTCTCTCTCTAGCTTTACCTTGAGCACTCACTGGTAACTCATGACAGAGAAAGCGAGTTAATTGGCATTGTTAGGTTTCCCCTATTCACTTTGACAATGTGAGCGAACCCAAGCTTCCGTCCCCGACACTAAGCAGAGCTAGAGTTGTACCAACACTTCCAAGAGGGGCTTACAATGGGTTCAAGACATTTCTCCCCAGAATTCTCATGGTTTCATGGGACTTGACGTTTGCAGGAATTTGGGTTTCCCTCTTGCCAGACCAGAGACAACTTTTGGGTTCATGTGCTTCTGAATGGATTCGGGGAGAATTCCTAGACCCAGAAGTGGAACGAGAGCAGGGATAGTCAATAGGCAGACCCCGGGCCAAATCCGGACCACTCGATGCTTTTGAATGGACTGTGAAATATTTTTTAATTTACTTAATACAAAATTATCATCATTATTGGTATTATTTTCTCTGGAGTCTGGACCTTGCCTAGACCTTGACAAAAATAATTTGATTACCCCTGCACTAGGCTTGGCATCGATACAACAACCTAAATCAGATTAGAGGGGGAAAACACTACCTGGGGGAGGGGGGGAACCAAACAAACAAAAAAACAGAAATACTTATGATGCTAATATAAAAAAATAAAAAGATGGGACAGTTCAATAATGTGGAAATTTACTGAACGTTACAATGTACAAGTTCCTCTAGATTAGGGGTGGGCAAACCTTTTGGCCTGAGGGCCACATCTGGGTATGGAAATTATACGGCAGGCCATTAATGCTCACAAAACTGGGAGTTGGGGTGCGGGCTCTGGCTAGGGGTGTGGGCTCTGGGATGGGGCTGAGGAGTTGGGGGTGCAGGGGTGTGCTAACCTCAAGCAGCTCCCAAAAGCAGCAACGTGTCCCCCTTCTGGTTCCTACGCGGAGGTGCAGCCAAGCAGCTCCGCGTGCTGCCACGTCCGCAGGCACCACCCCTGCAGCTCCCACTGTCAGTGGTTCCCAGCCAATGGGAACTGCGGGAGCAGCGCTTGGGGTGGGGGCAGCATACGGAGCCCCCGGCTGCCCCTATGCAAAGGAGGCTGGAGAGGGGACATGCTGCTGTTTCCGGGAGCTGCACGGAGCAGGGCAAGCCCCAGACTCTGCTCCCCAGCTGGAGCTCGAGGACCGGATTAAAACATCTGGAGAGCCGGATGCAGCCCCCAGGCTGTAGTTTGCCCACCTCTGCTCTAGACTATGAGCTTCTGGGAACATGGGTTCCCTACCCCGCCTTCCCCCATTTTAGAAATCTGTGAGCAATGACCAATTATTTACTCATTATCTTCTGATAATGTTTGCATAGTCAGAAAAGCACAAGAGCAACTGTAGAAGGCTTTTCCCCACCCTGCCCTCATTTTCCCAGTAGACGCAACTAAACCATCAGAAGGCCACTGGAAAGAATTTCTGAGTTGGACCACTCCTTCTGACGCCAGATCTGGACACAGTGAGATCATCTAAAGAGCTCCACTTGAAATGCACCGATTAGGGACTCAGGAATTCAGATAACCTGACAGAACAAATACGTCTGCAGAGATCTCCATCACTGAACACATGTACAAGTTGCAATCAATGGTTTGTGAACAGATCAAACTTAAATCCAGGCCAATTTCCATTACCCTGGGTGGTTGGGTACAGCAGCATGACCATCATATCCCATGCTTCCCCAAAGCGATGGTTTACACTGATAACAGGGCTGAGTCCCTGGAATTCTCTTTCAACTCAGGTCTGAAGCAATGTGTCTCCAAATATCTAAAGGAAAATGCCAGTGGGGGAAAGATGCAATGTAGGATATGATTCAGAGTTCTGGATGTGCCAGGTTCGGTCCAAAATTCTAGTTCATCACCTCTCTCACCAGCCATACTGTCCGTATGAAATAAAACCGGATAATAAATAAATTAGCTTTTGTAACCAAATTGACTCCAAGGCAGCTGTGCAGCAAATGGGATAATGCATTTAGATGAAATAAATGAGTTTGTGGTACAAACTTGGCAGAACAACACCACTTTTTGCATTCTGGCTGAGATTAGTCTGAATGATCATCGGTAATCAGCACCATGAGTCCTTTTCCCTGGGGTGTGAGAAAAGGCAGTCTGTTTCTACTCTGCGGTAAATTGCATACTACCTGTGAGCTGTAAACAGCTCCTGTATTGGTACAGAACGTGGTGGTGGAAAAGCAAGCATTTTGAGAGGGGCAGGGTCACTTTCTCCCGCTAAAATGGAACGACATTCAGAAAAGCTCCCTGTAGTGCTGGGCCTGAGCCAAGGAGTTCAGAGTCATTAACTTCCCCAAAGGCTGATAGGCCTGATCATCAGCATAGGATCCAACCAGAGACGAGCTGCCAAAATCTGAAAAACCAGTTCCTTCAGTCTCTCGGGGTCTTCGGTGGCACTGAAGTACCTGCCAGCGAAGTGCTGCCAAAGACCCGGAGCGCCGCCGGGTGAGTGAAAATTAAAAAAAAAAAAAAAAAAAAAAAAAAAGGGATTCTCAGCCAGAGGAGCCTCCACAGCTGGGAGCTCAGGCAGGCAGGACAGGACGGATTAGAGTGCCAAATAAAATAAAAAATAAAATACTTACTAAATAAAATGCATTGTCTGCCATAACATGCAATTTGTGTTGCATACCCCCAAGAAGAGCTCTTGTACCCCTAGGGGTAGGCATACCCCAGGTTGAAAACCACTGCCCCAGTGTAAGAGAGCCTTCTGGAAAGGGTGGCAAGCATAATTTAGGTGAGGAAGAGGTATTCTCTGTGCTGGAGCTATGCTTTCCATTTGCAGTCGTACCCACATGCTTCTAGACTATGAAACCTGGATGTACAGTGCAGTCCTTGTGCTCCTTCATACCAGCTCTGAGCCGAAATCTTTCCTCCATTATTAGTCACAATCATATGTTCACATCAAAGACAGTTTTGCCTGAGTGGGGGGGCTTCAAGCCAGATCCCAGAGCTGCCAACTTCCATAAAAGCTTGCAAGTGCTCAGCACTGTAAGAATCCAGGTCTGCAACCCTACCCCTACGAGGCCAATGGAGCAGCACAGATAAAATCAACGGGGATTGAGGTTACTCAGCCTCCCACAGGATGGGGTCTTCCATGAAGTTCATCTCTTCCCCAAGTCTACACACAACTTAAGCCCTCAAAAATAGGGCTCAAAAAGGCTTATGTAGTGCATTGGCATTGTGGAGGGTTGGCTGCAGGGGGTGAGGTTCACCCTTTGTGAAGAAAGCACCTCAACTCTTGTATCTGTCAAAGAGAGGGGGGTGCCAGTGATTTGCTCATAGAAAGAGCAAGCCAAGTTCCTTGAATTAGACCCATCAGATGCTTAGCACCCTTGCCCATGTGTTCCAGCAATAACACACTGTGGTGAACAGTGTCTGCCTAGCTTGCTAGGAGATAAACAGGAATCTAATGGTGAAAGAGACGTCGCTTTGCTTTGTGAGACTCTAAAACAAAAACAAAAAAAAGATTTTGTACTAAAGGAGGTATCAAACACTGACGTTATGGGTAATGGTTTAGACAAGTCTTTGCCCATATATAATGGGAACAAAATCCTCAAAGAGGATTTCAGTCTTGTGATTAGAGGAGTTTGGTTTGGACCTTCATATTAAAATGATGGTGCAAAGATATGGAAAAGGTTCATAACGCAAAAGAAAGAAGAGGCACATATCAATATTCTGTTGGAATTCCTCAGCTGAGAATTTTAAGAAGTCTTTAGCATCAGATTTCACATAGAAATTGCAGGTAATGGCTCAACTATTTTATTTCATATTCTCTGGATGCCTCACCTTGCGTGAAATGTCTAACTCTGTCTAACTCTGAATTCTTCTTTGCAGGCAAGCTCAAACTTAAAACTATTGATTAAGCTGATGAGGAGTTTAACTTCAAGGGCTCAGTAGAAATGCTGTCTTTAATAGAATGATTGACCTCAATTCCCTCTTGAAATGGTCTGCAGTTTTTTGCCAGTGTTCACTTGTACATATTATTTTACGGAGATGTGGCATTTCCTATAACTATTGAGTCTGAGACAGTAGTCCCATTAAATGGAATCATATGGCTTCAATATACAGTATTTACATGAGTGTAGTGTGCCAGCAGGAGACTACTTTTAAAAATGGTCTTTCTCCACCCACCTCCACTCTAATAACCTCCCAATTCACAATATACCTGCAGACAATAGGGATTTTATGGTTGCTAACAACTTCCACGGTGCTACATGGCAGCATTTCAGTATATGAACTTTTTGTACTAAAAAGGAACGGATGTTATGAAGCAAGTGGGAGAGAAGTCAAGGAAACCCACAAAGTCTCCAGACATCATGTGTTGCTGTTTTCTATATTGTTACACAGAGCTCCTTCTGGAGAAGGAAATAGGGGGAAAGAAATCCTAAGGTGATGCAATAGGACCAAAGATTTTCCCCACAGTATACAGTATACTGCATGCTGTAGTGAATGACTTTATGCTTATTGCTAACGAGCCACCTACCCTGTTAAGTGGTATGAAAAAGGAACTAGGAGTCCGGTGGCACCTTAAAGACTAATAATCTGGGCATAAGCTTTCGTGGGTAAAAAGCCCACTTCTTCAGATGCATGGAGTGAAAATTACAGATACAGGCATAAATATATATTGGCACATGAAGAGAAGGGAGCAACCTTACAAGTGGAGAACCAATGTTGAAGGCCAAACGGTGGATGTGGTCCACTCCCAATAATTGATGAGGAGGTGTCAATACCAAGGGAGGGAAAATTTGCTTTTATAGCGAGCCAGCCACTCCCAGTCCCTATTCAAACCCAAATTAATGGTGTTAAGTTGCAAATGAATTGTAGCTCTGCAGTTTCTCTTTGAAGTCTGTTTTGGAAGGTTGTTTTTGTTGAAGAATGGCTACTTTTAAAACTGCTATTGAGTGTCCAGGGAGTTTGAAGTGTTCTCCTACTGGCTTTTGTAGGTTACCTTTCCTGAAGTCCGATTTGTGTCCATTTATCCTTTTACACAGAGACTGGCCGGTTTGGCCAATGTACATGGCAGAGGGGCATTGCTGGCACATGATGGCATGTGTCACATTAGTAGATGTGCAAGTGAATGAGCCTCTGATGGTGTGGTTGGGTCCTATGATGTTGTCACTAGAGTAGCTATGGGGACAGAGAAGGCAACAGGGTTTGGTACAGGGATTGGTTCCTGGGTTAGTGTCCCTCTGGTGTGGTGTGTAGCTGATGGTGAGTATTTGCTTCAGGTTGGGGGCTGTCTGTAAGTGAGGACTGGCCTGCCTCCCAAGGCTTGTGAAAGTGGGGGATCATTTTCTAGGATAGGTTGTAGATTGTTGATGCGCTGGAGAGGTTTTAGCTGGGGGCTATATGTGATGGCCAATGGTGTTCTGTTGTTTTCCTTGTTGGGCCTGTCCTGTAGTAGGTGATTTATGGGTACCCATCTTGCTCTGACAATCTGTTTTCTCACTTCCCCGGGTGAGAATTTAAGTTTTTAAGAATGCTTGATAGAGGCCTTGTGGGTGTTTGCCTCTGTCTGAGGGATTGAAGCAAATGCAGTTGTATCTTAAGGCTTGACTGTAGACAATGGATCACATGATGTGTCCTGGATGGAAGCTAGAGATATGTAGGTAAGTATAGCGGTCAGTATAGTTTCCTGTATAGGATGGTGATTATGTGATCATCACTTATTTGCACTGTAGTGTCCAGAAAGTGGCCTTCAACATTGGTTCTCCACTTGTAAGGCAACTCCATTCTCTTCACGTGCCAATATATATTTATGCCTGTATCTGTAATTTTCACTCCATGCATCTGAAGAAGTGGGTTTTTTACCCATGAAAACTTACGCCCAATAAATCTGTTAGTCTTTAAGGTGTCACTGGACTCTTCGTTGTTCTTGTGGATACAGACTAAGACGGCTACCCCTCTGATATATGAAAAAGGAAGTCCACGCTCACTGGAAGCGTTGCCGTGTCAGAATTCCAGGAGACAAACCAATATAACTTCCATTCTCAGCACACACTGGATGCACAAAGGTGTATGAGAGTGAACAGTAATTTTGGTGGAGGTAAGGTGGGAAAGGGGGTCAAGAGAAAAATAGAGTAACCCAAAGCTCCTTGTACTTCAGAAGAGTTTTACTTCACTTCTTCATCTTATCCCACATGGCTCACCTATCCCTCCTGATGAGCAAAACTAACTGCTTGAAGATGAAAAAGAGGAGGTAGTGGAAAGGCCGAACTGGCAGATTCCAGGGAGCAGAGATCAGGATGGTATCGGCCTTACTTATTCTCTATTTACCCACACAGTCAAGCACAGCTTTCTGTTATGCCACGAGCCATTTGAGCATGTGATGAGTGGCATTCCCAGGGGCCGAAGCCTCCCGCTGCAGCCATTTCCCCCCCAGGTTGTTTTGCTGCTGTGGCAGAGCTAGCGTCTCCTAGCCTCACTGGAGCATAAAAATATTTGTAGGTTTGGCGTGACGACCATCACAGCAGGAAAGCAACAGTGAATGAATGCAGCATGAGACATCCACTGTGCAGTGCAGGAGTCTCCACAACTTAGTCAGGGCACATAATGGCCACAGATGTGACCCTTGGCCCCATCACCTGGAGGGCTATTGGCTGTCCCTGTAGCTACTAGCCACGACTGTGTCCAGACCGTGTCCAGATTCAGAGGGCACTTCATAGCATGCTGCCTCCAGCAAGTTCTCCAGGATAAATACCATTTCCTCCCTGACTGGTCTCCACAAGAGGTTACAAGATTATTTTCCCTCCCAGAACCTACCACAACGACTGTCTCTGAACAATGAAAATTTGAATTCTGAATTAAAATACGATTGAGACTAGATTGGGGGGAGGAGGGGGATTAGACAACAAAAAAGTGCCTGCACAGAATATCTACTCTGAAACTCTGCAAAAGCGCCTCTGAATAGGCAATGCCTTTGCATCTCCGGACTATTTGTTTTTTTAAATAAAGCTCCTCCTTCTCCATTTCCCCACACCACACACTTTATCTGGGCAGTATATTCAGTTCCAGCATCTGGTATAGGGTGCCATATGCTACCCTCTCATGGCTCCCTTGGATCCCAGTTCTTTATAGTCTGCGACCCCTTTGTGGCTCTCAAGGGTAAGACAGAACCCATTCTATATGGCATCGAGGTCTAGATTACAAGCTCCAGTGCCACTCCGTTATATTTGCTGTGGCGATAAAACATCTCTGTTCAAGGGCTATTGGCTGTCTTACTAGCTAGCTCTAGAATTTTTTCTCCAGTTTTTCAGCTGGCAGTTTGAACCTGCCTTGCCAGCCTGAGGCATCTACATGACTGGCGGTCTGTTTGCAGATCCTAAACTGAATCCTTTTGAAGGTGTGCGTGCGTGCACACACCCCAGTCACTTCAAGGCCAATTTTGCATTGTATTTCCAAACAAGTTTTCCCCTCCAAGAGCGGTCTGCTTTTTGATTTAGCAGGGATGCTTTTATCTTTCTGGAGAGGTGCGGCTTATATTTTCTTAAAAAGCAGAATGAAGTTATGAAGGAATTTTTTATCAGCTATGAATTATTGACCTCTATATGTCACAGAGCACAACTGTCAGATATAAAGACAGCTGACCTACAAATCTGAAGGGAAACTACACACTCAACAATCACTGCAAAGTACTGGCTGAAGTGAGGTCTTGGCTTTGGATGTGATGGGTGTATCTAATGCGACATCGCCCAAAAGTGACCTCTATTAAGGCCCTGTAGTTAGAGCAGTAGCCTGGGGCTCAGGACACTCGGGTTCAATTCTCTGCTCTGCCAAAGACTTCCTATGTGACTTTGGGCAAATCACTTGGGGCAAGATTTTTAAAGGTATTTAGACTTCTAATAGCTATTGAGAACAATGCGTTGCAGGTGCCTCTAGGAACTTACAAGTCACCTAAATATTATGTTCACAGCATACACACAGGCTACATCTACATGACAAGCTAGGGTTGTGTTTCCCCTGCTTGCATATACACGCTTGCGCTAGCTTTTAATTGAGCCTGTGCGAGAACAAATAGCAGTGTAGCCATGGTAGCATGGGCAGGCAAGGCACAGCTTAGCACAAACCGACCTGAAACCAGTAGGAACAGAGTACACATATAAATACCAGTGTAGCCACGGTACTAACTCGATGAGAGCACGTGCAAGTATGTGTATGTAAGTGGGGTGATCACACCCCTAGTTTGTAGTGTAGGCTTACCCACAGAGAAGTTAGAGATAAACATAATTACTCTTGCTGGAAGGTTGCAATGTAAAGCTACTTCATTTCTTAGAATTCAGAACGATAAACACACAGAATCTAAAAACAGAGAGGAAAAAACAGGCTGCTTCATAAGGCAGCAAGGTATAACACCCTCACTTATGTTAAGGTGGCTCTGCTGACTAACTCAGATGACACTGTTTCCCTCAGAGCCCCTTAGCCTGCAAGCAGGACTGGGAAATCCCTCACTCTTAAAGTGATAGCTTGTCAGGTTTTAGCTGTTTCCTATACTCCACACAAAAGACCTTTAAAAATCTGTCCCTTCATCTCTCTGATCCTTATTTTTACCTATTTACATATAGGAAATGGAGGCAAATAGCATTGCCATGTCTCAGAGGGGTGTTGTGAGGAAAAATACATACAAAATTGTGAGGCATTCAGATAGTACAGTAATAGTGGCCAAGGAAGTACTGAAGGTGGATAGTTTTTGAACAAGCAATATGTGGGTTGACCTCTTAAAGGTCTAGCAAGTACCTACAATTTTAAAAGTGTCTCAGAAACTAACTAACCCTCCTGACAGGTTTCAGAGTAACAACCATGTTAGTCTGTATTCGCAAAAAGAAAAGGTACTTGTGGCGCCTTAGAGATTAACCAATTTATTTGAGCATAAGCTTTCGTGAGCTACCCTCCTGAGTATTCAGAGCTGATCTGGAAGTAAACCAGATACAGACTGAGGGAGAACAAGAATGAATGTAAGTGGAGAACTCAAAGAAAAGAAACTAATAAATGCAGTATTCAGACCACACTATAGAAAAAAAGCAATGGTAAAGGGAATAAATTACACATCACTAAGTCTACCTGCAAGATAAGAACTCAAAAGAACCCTGATTAACATTTAAAAGGGAAAGTTGTTTCAGACTTGCCTACTGATGAGGTGAAGCCAATCATAGCCAGAATGAAATCCATATTAGCATTCTTGTGATTAATTTTAAAGTAACGCCCAATACATTATTAAAAATGAAATTCAGGAGGGGTGTGGCTCCTCAAATTGATACTATCCTTCCAGACTTTCAAGGAATCTTTGCAAGGGATCTTAAGGGAATTAGCGCTGCTGTTTCCGACAGCACATCGATGCAGGGAAGACGTAGCCCGGCTCTCTGCAAATCTGTCGATTTGGCACCTTTCACTTCCTGAGAAGTTATTGCTGGAGACACTGTAGTCGTGACTTAGAATGATGGGAGATCTTCCTCTGCTGCTAATCTGTTAGCATGCCACATGGCAACAGTGTAAAAGCAACTGTTGGGTGGAACCGCAGGTGATGGTGTGGGGAGAAGTGGGTAGGAAAAGGATATTAAGGCTATGTTTAAAATTACTCTCTCTAATTTGTGATGACAATGCAAGGAGATATTTGAAAATTTAAAAAAGACTTCAGGCAATGAGTAGATTGTGGAAACTTACGGTTTTTTAGATAGCTGATGAATGAAATTAGTCTCTGTGGACTAGAAATGAAAGGCATACAGGAGATTTGCAAAATGATCAAGAATTGATCCATGAAAGGAATGGGAGAGTCAGTGTTAAAATCAGATTTATTTTGGCACTTAAATAGAGTAAGAACAATGGGCCTCAGTCCTATATTGACAGAAAGCTATATATTCCCATTCAATATACAATGTAAACTTCAGCTCAGTATATAAAGAAAATGGAATCTAATGGTCAGCTGGGAAGATGCTATGTGAGCTCTCCAGGCTGAGCAAACCGGAAGAGGAATTTTTAAAAATCCCGGGGATAAAAAGTGGGGAGGGGCGCATGCCTGTGTACCTGGCTGCAGGGCAGTGGAGTTCAAACTGGTGATCAGAGTGCCACGATGGGCATTGTGGGACACCACCTAGGGCAACATAAGCAATGTGGCGTCCGCACTGACACTGCATTGCTCTAACGCCGGCCCCATATGCGCTACACCTCTCGACTAGGTGATTTTGTTACGGTGGCGAAGCAGGAGAGTTACAGTGGTGAGAGGCGCATAGCCGTGGAGGTGTCCACACGGCAAAGTCAACATAAGGCAGTTTGTGTCAACCTGACTGTATACTGGAGACATGGCCTAAGATGAAAGGTTCATCTTACAGACAGAAACAAAAATGCAGTCACCCTCTACCATTTTCATACAGTAGCATTCCAGAAAAATGTACAACGTTAAACATAGTTGTAACCTACAGAGAAATTAAGTGGTATCCAAAAGGGAGAAGCGGAAGTTTTCCAATATGTTTTGAAGAAAGAGATTCAGTGATGAGGTGGAGAAGCACAGAGGTGGTTCGGGATGGCAGAGAAGACTCTCACATCCGCACTGGCTAGTTTGAGAGAATGGACTGAGAAGAGAGCCATGACCGTCAAGCTCAGGGAGCAAGGAGGAGGAAGATACTTGCTCTGGGGCAAAGAAAACTAAAATAATTCTAGGGCATTCCCAAGAGCTACACCAAAAGAACAGCCTTTTTGCTGATATCCCCAACCCAGCACTTCACACACAAATAGCATTCCCGTTGTGATAATACTTACGCTGGCAAATGAGCGAAAAGACAGCACAGAAGAGATCATGAATTCAAAACTCCCAATTCTGGCCATGGACCCTTTCAAACATTCAAAGCTCTTAGGAGGTTTTAAAATGTGAACAAATGCCTCAGGCAGTCAAACAACTTGAATGGTCTTCAGGGTTAATAGCCAAGGGCTCCATTTGTAATCAGTCACAGTGTGTCCTCGGAGCTGAATTATGTTGGCCCCAAAATCATGCACTAAACACAGTGAGAGCCAATGGCAACAGCCAAGACAAACCAGAGATTTACAGAGAAAACCAAACAGCACATAAACCACTTTGCTTGTTACCAAAGCCCTTAAACACACACAAAGTGTTTTCTAACCATTTCGACAATCTAATGAACTGTGGCACAGAAGATTTAAATAACTTACATCCCCATTTCACTCGCTCTAAGTTGGAAAGAAGCATGACACTTCAGGTTGACTTTGATTGTAAGCTGCTTGGGGGAAAGGGGCATCTTTTTGTTCTGTGTTTATACAGCACAATGCGCTTGTGGGTTCTCCAAGGTAAAGCTGAGCACAATTTAGTTTTTGATTTGGTAGCTGAACTGAAAAAAAAAAAAAAGTTCCAAACACAAGAAAACAAAAATTTCTCCCTGAACCAAGAAAAAAAATTCATTTTTTAAAGAAATGTCCATTTGAAATAATACTTTGAGATGGATTCAAATGGACATTTCCAAAACAATATGTTTGAGCCAAAGCAAAATATCAAAACAGTGTGATGTTTGTTTTTTCGGCCAAGACTATTCATCAAATTCAACACAAATCTGCAAATTGTTTCAGTGCCCTGAAACAACAAAAGTATTTTTCAGTAAATTTACTGTAACTGAAAAACGTTTATCCAGCTGTACTCCTAGGTGCTCTGGTAATACTAGTCAACGGTAATAATAGGGTTTGACTACACTAGAGATACTTTAATTGCCAATCAATTAACTTGGAGTGAACTCAAGGTAGTTAACACCTTTGTAAAGCTTAGCATGGATACTCCTTTACAAAGGAGAGCTGGAGACCAGGAAGATAGGCTTTGCACTTGCTAATTGGGTTATCTGATCCAGGGCTAGTTAGGAACAAACGAATAAAAGAACGCCATACTGGGTCAGACCAAAGGTCCATCTAGCTCAATAGCCCGTCTTTCGACAGTGGCCAATGCCAGGGAAGGTACAGAACATGGCAATCAAGCGAGCCATCCCCTGTTGTCCACTCTCTGCTTCTGGAAGTCGGAGGCTAGGGATACCCAGTTCTTGGGGTTGTGTCCCTGACCATCTTGGGTAATAGCAACTGATGGACCTATCCTCCATGAACTAATCTAATCATACTTTTGGCCTTCACAACATCCCCTCGCAATAAGTTCCACAAGTTGACTGTGCATTGTGCGAAGTACTCCTGTTTGTTTTAAACCTGCCGCCCATTAAATTTCACCTCGTTCTGGTGTTATGTGAAGAAACAAACAACACTTCCTTATTCACTTTCTGCACACCATTCATGATTTTATAGATCTCTATCATATCCCCCTTTAGTTGTTTCTCATCCAAGATGAAAAGTCTGTCTTTTTAATTTCTCCTCCATTACATACATCTTTTTTGAGATGGGGTGACCACAGAGGTGAAAATAAGCCGGTACCACCATGGTACGGCATACCAGCAAGAGCCCGTGTGCCATACTGGGGCGGATTGGCTTCCCCAGGTGGCAATTTAAGAGGCCTGGGACTCCCAGCAGTGGCTGGAGCCCCGGGCCCTTTAAATTGCTGCCAGAGCCCTGGGGAAGTGGCGGTGGGGCTCGGGCGGTGATTTAAAGGGCCCGGGGCTCCTGCCGCAGCTACTGACCGGGGCCCTTTAAATAGCCACCGGAGCGGCAGCAGGGCTCCGGGGACGATTTAAAGAGTCCGGGGCTCCGGTAGCCGCTACCGCCCCGGGTCCTTTAAATCATCCCTGGAGCCTGCAGGAGCCCTGGGGTAGCGGCAGCGGGGCTCTGATGGCTATTTAAAGGGCCTGGGGCGGTAAGGGCGGCCAGAGCCATGGGCCCTTTAAATCGCCACCGGAGCCCCACCACTGCCTCCCCAGGGCTCTGGCCACCCTTACCGCCCAGGGCCCTTTAAATAGCTGCCAGAGCCCCACCACCGCTACCCCAGGGCTCCGGGGACGATTTAGAGGACCCGGGGCGGTAGCGGCAACCGGAGCCCCAGACCCTTTAAATTGCTGCCCGAGCCCTGCTGCTGGAGCCCCGGGGGTCGCGGTGACAATTTAAAGGGCCAGGGGCTCCGCTGCGGTATCGGCGGCTGGGAGCCCCTGGCCCTTTAAATTGCTGACAGAGACCCGCTACAGCTGCTACCCCGGGGCTCCGGCAGGGGGCTCGGGTGGTGGCTTAAAGGGCCCAGGGCTCCCATGGCCGCTACCCTCCGGAGCCCTTTAAATCGCCACCCAGGCCCTGGGGTAGTGGCAGCGGGGCTCTGGCGGTGATTTAAAGGGCCAGGGGCTCCCAGCTGCCGCTACTGCAGCGGAGCCCCGGGCCCTTTAAAGCTCCGCCAGAGCCCAGGGCCCCTGGGTAGTGGTGGTAGCCGGGAGCCCCCGGGGCTCCGATGGCTATTTAAAGGGCCTGGACCTCCGCTGCGGTAGCTGGAGCCACAGGCCCTTTAAATCACCCCTGAGCCTTGGGGCTCCCAGCCGCCTCTGCAGCTGATAGCTCCGGGGTGATTTAAAGGGCCCGGGGCTCCAGCTACCGCAGCGGAGGTCCAGGCCCTTTAAATAGCCATCGGAGCCCTAGGGGCTCCCAGCTGCTGATTTAAAGGGCCCAGGGATGTAAAGCCGCCGCCTCTTCCAGTTGAGGCCCTGTCCCCTCATAAGGACTCCGGAATACCGGTAAGTCCTTTAAGTTACTTTCACCCCTGGGTGACCAAAACTGTATGCAGTATTCAAGGTGTGGACAAACCATAGATTTATATAGTGGCATTATGATATTTACTGTCTTATTCTCTCTCTTTCCTAATGGCTCCTAACATTGTTAGCCTTTTTGACTACCGCTGCACATTGAGTGGATGTTTTCAGAGAACTATCCGTAATGACGCCAAGAAAGAGATCTTTAGTGGTAACAGTTAATTTAGATCCCCTCATTTTGTATGTATAGTTGGGATTGTATTTTCCAATATGGATTTATCAACAGTGAATTTCATCTGCCATTTTGTTGCCCAGTTGCACAGTTTTGTCAGATCCCTGTGTAACTCTTTGCAGTCCGCTTTGGACTTAACTATCTTGAGTAACTTTGCATCATCTGCAAACTTTCCCCTTTTCCCAGATCTTTTATAAATAGGTTGGTCCCAGTACAGGTCCCTGGGTGACACCACCGTTTCTCTTTCTCCATTCTGAGAACGGACCATTTGTTCCTACCCTTCGTTTCCTGTCTTTTAACCTGTTCTGATCCATGAGAGGATCTTCCCTCTTATGCCCTAACGGCTTACGTTACTTAAGAGCTGTAGGTAATGGACCTTGTCAAAGGCTTTCTGGAAGTCCAAGCACACTATATCCAGCGGATCACCCTTGTCCACATTTGTGGACCCATTCAAAGAATTCTACTAGACTGGCAAAGCATGATTGGTCTTTAAAATAGCTGTGTTGTCTCCTCTCTAACAAATCATGTTCTTCTCTGTCTGATAATTCTGTTCTTTACTATAGTTGCAACCAATTAGCCTAGTAATAAATCAATTTTTTCCTCACCAAACAGCTTGACTGATTGTTGTTATTGATTTCAATACGTGTAGAATGAGCCCCTAGGTGCATCTCTTGTGTCACGGGTTTGCTGCACCGACAAACCAGGCTGTCATGGTGGATTATGGGGTTTAATACAAGAGAGGTGTGAAGAATTCTGATAAATCATGTAAAAAGAGATGGAGGTTTACCTTTGATAATGGGATAATCCAGGAGCTCCTTCAAGAAGTCTGGTGTTTGAAGCTAGAGATAAGAGTCTTCTTTACAAACTGAAACACTGGTTAAGTAATTTGGAGGAAGAGGTTACTTTTGGGACACAAAGGAGAGAGAGTGTGGAGGAAGATGAAGCAATGGAGGATAGTGACAGTAGGTAGGCAAAATTGACACAGACTGAGTCAATTTACAGAAGCAACTAAAGATCATAATGAATATGATTCAAAACAGGGGACTAAAAGGGGATGCAAAAAGGTTTTCACGGAGAACAAGATGAAGAGATAAGTACGGCGGAGTTTAAACGCACACACAAGTCTACTTCTGGGGCCTTTTGAGGTCATTTATGCATTTGTAATAGGCAGCAGGTTTAAAACTCATCCCTAATCAGTCTCATGTGGTAGCGGAGCAGAATAGAATAGATGTTCTCACCGACTTGCGGTTGGTCAAGAACTGATCGCAAAAGCCGTCTCCTCTTATTGCTGGTAACCAGAATTGCTCACGCTGGAGTTCCAGTAAGAAGCCGCTACAATATCCTCACAGCCCTTGCTTGCCCTTTTCTTGCTGCTGTTAGTTTAAATGTGGTATCCACAGTCAGACTCCAGGAGAGTTATTATTGTATTAGGCTCTCTTTTGTCCAGTCTCCGCGTCGTTACTTTATGACATTAAATTGTATGAGCCATTTATCTGCCAGCAAACCAAATCTGCGAAATGCACTGCAAATTAGCTGGCTCCATCTTTGCTACCCACTACTTCCTATTATTATACAAGGGAAATGAAGACATGCTGCAAGGGCATCAGGCCTCTGTCCACTGTTTCTAGTTAATGACATACGCTGTCCTCTATCCTGTAGCCAGTTTTGGAGTTAAATGTATTCCAGTAACACTTTCTATTCCAGTCTTATTGGTTGTGCATGAATGTGACCTACATTTCAGCACCAAAAAATATTCTGAACTGAACTCAGTCTAGCCTCACTACAGTAAATCACATATTTATGCATCTCAGAAAGCCTGGGAGCCTTACTGCTACGCTAGGATTTGGACACTTAACTCCCAACTGCATGCCGGCAGATGCCAAGAGCGCGAATCATAAAAAAAAAAAAAAAAAATCACAGAAATGTCGGACTGGAAGGGACCTTGAGATGTCATCGAGTGCAGCCCCCTGCATGGATTCAGGGCCAAGAAAACCTAGACCATCCCTAACAGGTTGGACAAACACTTGTCCTTAGAAACTTCCAAGGATGGGAATTCCACAAACTCCCTCGAAAGCCTGTTCCAGAGCTTACCTACCCCCTATAGTTAGAAAGATTTTCCAAATATCTAACCTAAAATCTCCCTTGCTGCAGGGTAAGCTCATTACTTCTTATCCTACTTTCAGAGGACATGGAAAACAACGGATCACTGCCCTTTTTATAACAGCCCTAAAAATATTTGAAGGCTGCTATCAGGTCCTCTCTCAGTCTCTCTGTTCTCAAGACGAAACATGCCCAGATTTTTTAACCTTTCCTCAGAGGTCAGGTTGTCGAAACCTTTTATCGTTTTTGTTGCTTTCCTCTGGACCATCTCCAATTTGTCTACATCTTTTTACAGGGGGCAGTACTCCTGCAGACATCTAATCAGAGCCAAGCAGAGTGGGACAATTACCTCCTGTTTCTTACATACATCACTCCTGTTAATACATCTCAGAATATTAGCCTTTTTCACAACTGCATCACATTGTTGACTCATATTTAATTTGTGATCCACTGTAACCCCCAGATCCTTCTCACCAATACTACCACCTAGCCCAGGGGTGGGCAAACTTTTTGGCCCAAGGGCCACATCGGGGTGTGTCATGAATATAAAGGGAAGGCTAACCACCTTTAAATCCCTCCTGGCCAGAGGAGAAACCCTTTCACCGGTAAAGGATTAAGAAGCTAAAGACAACCTTGCTGGCAACTGACCAAAATGACCAATGATGAAACAAGATACTTTCAAAGCTGGAGGGGGGCGGGAAACAAAGGGTTCTCTCTGTCTGTGTGATACTTTTGCCGGGACCAGAGCAGGAATGCAGGTCAGAACTCCTGTAAAGAGTCAGTAAACAATCTAGTTGGATATGCATTAGATTCGGTTTTGTTTAAATGGCTGATAAAAAGTTGTGCTGAATGGAATGTATTTTTTTGTAACTTAAGGTTTTGCCTGGAGGGATTCTCTATGTTTTGAATCCGATTACCCTGTAAGGTATTTACCATCCTGATTTTACAGAGGTGATTCTCTTACTTTTTCTTCAATTACAATTCTTCTTATAAGAACCTGATTGCTTTTTCATTGTTCTTAAGATCCAAGGGTTTGGGTCTGTGTTCACCTATGCAAATTGGTGAGGATTTGTATCAAGCCTTCCCCAGGAAAGGGGGTGTAGGGTTTGGGGGGGGGGGGGAGGGGAAGACGTTTCCAAGTGGGCTCTTTCCCAGTTATATTTGTTAGACACTTGGTGGTGGTAGCAATAAAGTCCAGGGACAAAAGGTAAAATAGTTTGTACCTTGGGGAAGTTTTAACCTAAGCTGGTAAAAATAAGCTTAGGGGGTTTTTCATGCAGGTCCCCACATCTGTACCCTAGAGTTTAGAGTGGGGAAAGAACCTTGACAGGGTGCGAAACTGTATGGAGGGCCGGGTAGGGACGTCTGTACCTCCCCAAACAGACTGGCCCTGGCCCCTGCCCCTTCCCACCCCCTGACTACTCCCCTCAGAATCCCTGACCCATCCAACACCCCCTGCTCCTTGTCCTCTGGCCACCCCCTCCCGAGAACCCCTACCCACACACCCCCCCCGGAACTCCACTCCCTCTCCAGCCCCCCGACCCCTATCCACACTCCCGCCCCCTGACAGGCCCCCGGGGACTCCGCCCTATCCAACCACCCTACACTGAACCTCCACCCCATCCAACCACCCCCGCTCCCTAACTGCCCCTTACCCGACTCCCCTGCTCCCTGCCCCCTTACCATGCAGCTCTGAGCAGCAGGAGCTCGCAGCCCCACGCGTGGTAGTGTAGCTGCGGGGGAGGGGCTGGGGGCTAGGCTCCCTGGCCGAGAGCTCAAGATCCAGGCAGGACTGTCCCGCAGGCCGGATGTGGCCCGCGTGCCACAGTTTGCCCACCTCTGGCCTTGCCAGTTATTCCTCATTTTGTAGTTGTGCATTTGAGTTTTCCTTCTCTCTCAAGTGAAGTACTTTGCACTTATCTTTCTTGACTGTCATCTTGATGAATGCAGACTAATTCTCCAATTGGTCAAGGTCCTTTAGAATTCTCAATCGGTCCTCCAAAGTACTTGCGACCTCTCCCAGCTTGGACTATGTGACACCACACCCCATCGTCTTCATAGACATTTGCTTCTATATGAATATGGCATAACTAAGATGTATTTTATCCAAGGTGGGTCACGTGAGGTATCATTGGAAAGGTTATGATTTACTGAATGCGATTATCTTATTTGTATGCATGTATCATTTCTGTATCAAATGAGGAATATTAACTATATATCAATTACCAAAGTATTTGCACCTGGGGAACACCCACCAGACTAAATACAATCAGTCTGGCCGGTTAGGCAATGAACCATGAGGGAGAACAACAGGGCTTTGAAAATACTAAGCTCCCACCTTCCTGAGATGTTGCTTTGATGCTGCAAGGTCACATGATCATGTCACCTGGTACTGGACCCCATCTTGTCCTACTAGTGTTTTTCCACTCATAGGGACCAAACTGGGAAACAAACTATTCCCACCATATGCAAATCTTATGTAAGGCAGGGAAGTGAGTCAATCAGGGCTCTTTCTTCACTGAATCCCCGCCCAGGATGACTGCTGAGAACATCTAGGGAACAAGGACTGAGGAGGGTGGAGAAGACCAGGCTGGAAAAGGTGTCTGGCCTGTGAAAGAAATGCCCTAGACAACACGTAGGGTGAGAAATTACTACTTGTAACCAGTTTCTTTAGTGTATTGAGCTTAGTTTGCATGTTTGTTTTATTTGCTCAGTAATCTGCTTTGATCTGTCTGCTATCCCTTATAAATCACTTACAATCTATCCGTTGTAGTTAATAAACTTGTTTTATTATAAAACCCAGTTTGTGAAATTCATAAAGGGGGAGGGAGGCAAAAAGCTGTGCATATCTTCCTCCACATTGACAGAGGGGGGGTGATTTTCATGAACTGACCCTTGTCAGATTTCTGTGACACACAAGACAATACAATTTTGGGTTTGTACCCCAGAAGGGGTGTGACTTGAGAACTGGGCAATCCCCTAGCTGATTCTTCCCCTGTAGAGCTGATTTCAGTGTCTGTGTCTTTCTGCAGCTGGGTGTGTCCATACCTGGGTGTGTGCTAGAGGAGGCTTGAGGGTATGACACAGCAGGACAGGGTGAGGGAGCCCAGGCTGGTGGAACAGGCGGGCCCAGTGGGACCCCAATACATCAGGTGGCACCCCGGACGCAGGGGGCAACCCGTCATAGTGTAATTGGCAAATTTTATAAGCACATTCTCTACTCCATTATCCAAGTGATTAATGAAAATCTTGAGTATTACCGGACCCTGGACTGACCCCGAAGAACTCCATTGATATACCCACCTAGTTTGACAGCGAACCATTGACGACTACTCTTTGAGTAAGGTCTTTCAACCAGTTGTGCACACACCTTATACTAGTTACAGCTAGACGACATTATAAGCAACTAGGTAAAATGTTATGTGGAACTGTATCAAAAGTCTTATTAAAAAATCAAGTTTCAGAGTAACAGCCGTGTTAGTCTGTATTCGCAAAAAGAAAAGGCGTACTTGTGGCACCTTAGAGACTAACCAATTTATTTGAGCATGAGCTTTCGTGAGCTACAGCTCACTTCATCGGATGCATGCCGTGGAAACTGCAGCAGACTTTATATACACAGAGAATATGAAAAAATACCTCCTCCCACCCCACTGTCCTGCTGGTAATAGCTTATCTAAAGTGATTATCAGGTGGGCCATTTCCAGCACAAATCCAGGACCTGGATTTGTGCTGGAAATGGCCCACCTGATAATCACTTTAGATAAGCTATTACCAGCAGGACAGTGGGGTGGGAGGAGGTATTTTTTCATATTCTCTGTGTATATAAAGTCTGCTGCAGTTTCCACGGCATGCATCCGATGAAGTGAGCTGTAGCTCACGAAAGCTCATGCTCAAATAAATTGGTTAGTCTCTAAGGTGCCACAAGTACGCCTTTTCTTTTTATTAAAAATCAAGATATAGGGCATCTACTGCTTCCCCCCACCCACTAGGCTAATACTCGGTCAAAGAAGGAAATTAGGTTGGTTTTGCATGACTTGTTCTTCAAAAATGAATGCTAGCCATTTCTTGTAAACCTATTATCCTCCTAGTGTTTACAAAATTGATTGTTTAATAATTTGTCCCAGTATCTTTCCAGATATCAGAGTTAGGATGACTGGTCTATAATTCCCCGGGTCCTCCTTTTCCTGTTTTTCAAAGATAGATACTATGTGTTTGCCCCATTCCAGGACCTTACCTGTCCTCCAGGAATTCTCAAAGATAATTGCAAATGGTTTTGAGATTGCTTCAGATAGTTCCTTAAGTACCCTAGGATGAATTTCATTAGGCTCTACCATCTAAATATTCTTTAACCTGTTATTTCCCTACTTTGTCTTCCATTCCTTTCCCCTTGTCATTCATATTTACTCTGTTGAGTATGTCACTAAAAAGGTTAATAGTGTTAAAAAACAAAAACAAAAAAGTTGTCCCCAATACTTTCCAAGACCTTGTTAGAAATGTGTGTTCTGCCATTTTACTTTTCCAACAGAGGTCTGGATAGTTAAAGTCCCCCCTTACTACCAGGTCTTGGATTTTGGCTATTTCTGTTATTAATTCATCCACCTCCTCTTCCTGATTTTTTTTTTTAAACTCCTTTTCTCTTTATCCAGAGACTCAACTGTCTGCCTCCCACCTCCTTCTGGACCTCAAAACAAGTGTATATATTTTAAATGTATAATGCATCACCACCTCCCTAAGCAAGCTATTCTCCCTATACCAATATTCTAATCATGAGGCTTCTCCCACTAGGGATGTAAAATGTTTACCCCCGGACTGGCCGGCCCCAGTGGCCCCATGCCAGCCAGCCGCTGGCCCCAGCAACCCCGTCCAGAGTGGCCCCGCCTGGCCAGATCAGCCCCAGCAGGATGTCCCTTTAATCCATTAACCATTTAAAAAAAATATTCTAAAATTGTTTAAACGGTTAAACTTTTCAATAGTATTTACATCCCTACTCCCCCCCCCCCCACACCAGTTAATACATAAGCTAAATTATGACGTAATACTTCCAGTTCTCCCTGTTTATTCCCCATAAGCCTTGCATTTGTATATAGACCTGTAAGATGTTGAGCAAATTCCTACACTGATATCCCCCTGTTGCACTTATTTTCCAGCTCTCTTTCTCCCTCCCCCGCCCGCACCGTTCCAATATCCAGCCCCCTGTTAAGGTCTCCTTTTTTAAAAAATTCATACCTAGGAATGTGCCAAGGCCATTTGAAGAAGAAATGAAGGTCACTCCTCTGTAAACAGAGGTTTTCAGGATGGACTCTGCACATTCATACTCACCACACACTTTCCCTTGAGTCTTAGTTCCAGCTTTGGATATGAGCGGGCAGTGGAAGATTTGAGGTGACTGGTGCATCATGCCCCCTTTTATAGCTGCTACCTCTGAATCTTCAGAGCAGCGACGACACGGAACATGTTAGCAGTGCCCATTGGATTGCTTTTACAAAGTTCCATTGGTTCACACTGTACAGTCAGTGCATCCAACTCCCTTTGGTTCTTTTGAAAAATCCCTGTCTCAGTAACTCACCCAAGATCACAGAGACAGAACCACTCAGAACACTTAATTACAAACCCCGCCCTTTACCAACACACCACACACTGTCCATGCTCGTACAGAAATAAATCTTTAATACAAAAGGAAGTTACAAGAATCTTTGGCCATGAACCTTCAACGCACTCCACACAGTCTGAACTACAGAGGAGAAGAGTCTCAGACACACTAATATCAATGAGGTTGTGTGAAAAGACAGAAGAGATCTGTTCTACATGACTTTTAAAATAATCAGGTAAAGTCAACTGCAGGGACCAAACTTCACTCCCTAGTTAAGGGCAACTGCAGAAAGAAAAAACGTCCCACCATTTCTCATTAACAGGAGACCCCCCCCTCATTACTATAGCACAGCTAAAAAAACAAAAACATTTACATTAAGTATTTCCGCGCTATGTTTTCCCAGTATTGCAAACTCTCACGATTTTATCATGAGGCTTGCAATATTTGGTGCTTCTCTTAAACACCCCAGCTCTCAGAGAGCTGTGATTAAGAACCTCAGCTTTCATTTAAAAAACAGCCCTCATGATTGCTTTAAACAAAACAACAACAACACCACCAAAACACAAACACCCAACAGAAGGCAAACAAAAAGCATTAAAAATTAAGTCTTTAAAAATTTGTTATTGCAACCGAACAAATTTGAGCTTTTGTGGTTCCCAATACTGATTTTCAGAACAGTCCTCAAACGGTTGAGCTATGCCTAGTTGACCTATTCTTCTGTTTAGGAACCTGGGGACCTCTTGTGGTGAAAAATGGCATTTATCATTAGTATTGGCTTATAGACACCAAAACCTCTCCTTATATGCCCTATCACCACTACAGATGGATGGAAACACAGAACAGGGTTGGTGGCGTTAAAAAAAAAAAAAAAAAAAGTGTTTGATAAGGAGATAAAAGGGGAAATGTCAGATTTTTAAAAGGTATTTTGCCATTGTTGAACTCAGCATTGCAATGGGATTTAGGCTAAGTGCCTAAATCCCTTGTGAAAAAATCAAATTTAGGCTCCTAAATGCAGAGCACAGCAACACCTAAATACGTTTAAAAATATGGGCCCTCGTGAGCAAGATACTGTCTTACTTCACAGGGCAAATTAGTAAAGCTTGTAGCTCTGTAACTCTCACTTTGGTAAAGACATGAGGCCATCATCATTTGTTTCCATACAAGGGGCAGATTGAATTACTAACGAGTGGCTTTGGCTACAGCATAGACTCTCTCTCCACGTAGACAAAGGAACCTGTACCCAGATTAAGGGTTGCATAGTAGGTGTATACAGATTAGGAGCAGTACATGCCATTGCTAGGATATTATCCTACACATTGCAGTCAGAGGCCTGCTCTGGTTGAATTGTTTGCCTTTCCTGGCTATTTAGCTTGGATCATTCTTTAAAGAAGTTCTTAGATTTTTTTTCTACCTTTTTTTTTTTATTAAAAATACCCCTCTAATTCTATATGCACCAGTAAATCACATTTACTCATCTTTTCTATACCAAGATTTAATTGAGATATTACTTTTGAAATATATTAACCAAGTGAAGCTTTATAAGAATTGGAGGGAAATTATATGCTGTAGACTAGGGTGGCCTTTAGTTGGCAAACCAATGTGTTATATTTCAGGTCTAAAGAACAAGGATACGAATAAGGCAGCGGAACAGCTCAAGATAGTCTTTGCTGAAAGAAGACCTAAGAGTTACTAAGGGACATTGCCTGAACTTTTAGCTTTGACGATATTTCCAACTTCCCAGCCAACCTGCTATACTAGTTTAGTTCAGAAGGACCAAAGCTCAGGAACACATGAGAACAAAAGGACTCTAGCAGTTTAAAAAGGGTGTCCTTCAAGAGTAGAACTAAGAGGAAGGCACCATTGGAGTATCTGAAGAAGTTAGGCCTGCCTAGGCTGCCATCAGGCAATGGTAAGCCAGTCGGCAAGATAGAGAGGATATTAGAACAATCTACACCCATGGCTAACGGGTTTATTTCTATTGTGAAAACGATAGACACACCCCTTCGTTGTAAGATGGCTGGTTTATCACTGGATAGCAATGATCACAGACACCCACAGAGAAAAAATGTCTATGGTGTCTATGCTCAGTGACACCTGCTGGGTAGCACAGTTGATAGACTGGGACCTGGGCCACAGCACCCTTCACAAGTGGGAGATCTGTTGCATTCCACCCAGGAGAAGCAAAGGCATGAGGCCTGACCCCTGAGGGTTGCACTGAGAGAGACCAGGAAGGGGACAGAGGTGCAGCTAGCCCTGTAACCATGACAGTCATTTTCATCCTGGTTACGAGTCATATATATATTTGTGGCATTGACCTGGAGGCTGGAACCAAAACCAAAACCTTACATCTGAAACTCCTCCGTCCCACCCCACAAACTCTGGAGCAGCATGGATCTGGAACTAAGCCTCACAGCCAGGCCCAGTCCTGCAAGGTAATGAAAATCCTCAGCCCCCATGAGTTAATGCTCAGTGCTGGCTGGAGTTCCTAGGCAATATTGCAACACGAGTAATATGGCTAGTAATTTTTCCAGGTTCTCTCTCTGGACTTTCTAAAATACTATTACTCTAACTGCAATAGGATGGAAGTAGCCCTGCATATCACAAGCAGGAAACTGACATCAGCCCATGCATGATGAAATAGAGGTGCACATTCCTACACATAAAACTTACGTATGCATACAGTTGGCTTGTTCACATAGTTGTGTGTTAACCTCTTAAGTGAGTCCTTGTAATATGCACCCTGTGCAGCACATAAAATAAGTGGTAGAAATAAAAGGACAAGTCCCATACACAAGAAACTTGGGTTTGATTCTGCTCCTACAGCAGTCTTTCTATTGCAGAAACTTCTTCAAAAAGAAAGCCATTAGCCTATTCTTTAGAATCTGTTTTTTCATTCAGAGCAAACTCATCTCTCCTCAAAGCAATTTTTTTAAACCCAAGAAAGAGATTTGTGTTTACAGCTACAATTAAACACTGATCACTATCTAACAAGCTCTCTTTGTTGGGAAGTCAGACAATGCATCACTCCTGTTTAAAATATCACGCTTATCTACCTATCCTTTCTGTCGATGGCTGCTTAAATTTCTTCTCTTTGGCTATTAACGTTACCTCTGTATAGAACGTCTTCAGAAGAGTCCTTTTGCAGTGAGTTGTTACAAGCACTTCTCTTCTTGATGATTTTTGTACCGTTACACAAGTTTAGAAAGCAAGATAGTTAAGGTGATGTAACTGCCTAATGTGGATAAACTTCTACTAGTATAAAAGTGGTCATATTGGTATTGCTTACTCTGTTGAGGGAAGAAATAGACTGGATGCCTCCAAAGAGTGAAACAGTTAGGCAACTGGTGGATTTTTAAGACCGCTGCCCATGGTACTGACTGATATGGTCTCATACTTCCCTTGTGCTGTTGTCTCTGGTCTTGTACTGGGTTGGGGTAGGGACAGCCTTTTTGTCTTGTGTTGTACAGTGCCCAGCACAATGGGGTTCTGGTCCAGGACTGGCAGTCCTGGAAGCTACCACAATGCAAATAATAAAATACCAGTAAACTGTATCCACTCTAGGTGGTCGTACCACTTTACATTTGTTTCTATAGAATTCCAAAAAACTGTACGTAAACAAACCCTAAGGAAGGAAGCTGTCCAGGAGCACCGCCACAGTCCGTCTAAGCAGTGTATAATATACAGTGTCCATTGTAATGGCCCCATGGGAGTGGGGTAGGCATATGGGAGCATCGTTACCTCACACAAATAGCACTTAGAGCATCAAGATTAGATTCAGAGCTTAAACCCCTCAACATTTGGGCCTCTTTCAATAAGGTTGAGGTTCTACAACTTGTCCGCTCTTCCAGTGTCACCTCATTAACTTTCACAGAGTTGAATAGGCAATATTCCTCAGGTCCAATATTTATCAAGTCACAAACAGAAATGCTGATCCACAAAGGGCTGAATTCATTCTAAGATACTGAATTGGGGGGAGGGATAGCTCAGGGGTTTGAGCATTGGCCTGCTAAACCCAGGGTTGTGAGTTCAATCCTTGAGGGGGGCCATTTAGGGATCTGGAGCAAAAATTGGGGATTGGTCCTGCTTTGAGCAGGAGGTTGGACTAGATGACCTCCTGAGGTCCCTTCCAACCCTGAGATTCTAGGATTCTAACTCCTCACAAGAAATGTCTGGTTTAGCTTCCTGTCCCTGTGGTGGATTTCATCGCTTCTCAGGCCAACAGTGTCAAAGACTTATTACTGTACTACATGCTGTTTACTATTACCCTCCCGTGCAGCATTGTGCGCTCACAGCCTTTGGGGAGAAGAAGAAAGACATGCAGAGACTGACAGCGGCCAGTACAAACACAGCAGCCCCAAACACGCTCAGAGACTGCCCCCCACCCCAGACTTGTGACCATTGACCAATGTGAACACACCCAGACAAGACACAGAGGGGTGATAGAAAAAAATCGCCCTACACCTACCTCAGCCTCCCCCCGCCCTCCCCATGAACACAGCCTCCCCATGCAGGCACCAGCCCCCTAACACAGCCACTGTCCTCCCTCCACCCACAGACATGCATGAATATACCTCCCCCCATACGAACAGAGCCTTCGCCCTATAGGACAAGCATGCAGAAACTGCCCATTTGCAAACACAGCTACCCCCACCACAGACATCAGCCCCCCCCCCCCCCCATGAACAGAGTCCCCTCAGACACCAGCCCCCTGAACACAGCCACAGGCCCCCAACCGTGCAGATACCATCCCCGCCTCAAACATAGCCTCAGCACCCCCCGCCCCAACAGATGCACGTGCAGACACCAGCCCCTCCCATCCCCATGAACACAGGCAGCGCCCCACAGTGGACATACAGAAATCAGCCCCACCAGGAACACAGCCACCCCGTCAGAAACACACATGTGCAGACCCCAGCTTCCCCATCCTCCCCTCCATGGCTTAAACGTCAGCCCCCGCAATGAAGACAACCACACCCCCTATGGACACAGACTTCCCCCATAAACACAGCCACCCCACCCACGGATGTGTGCACAAACAGCCCCCCATGAGGACACGCCCAAAATGTCATTCCCCCCCCGCCTTGAATGCGCATATAGGTACTACTCCCCTCCAGACACATGTGCAGACCCCAGCCAACCATAAACACAGCCACTGGCCCCCCACGGATGCTTCACACAGACACCAGTTCCCCCCATCCCACCATAAACACAACTGCTTCCCCAGCTGTAAGCAGAGAGCAGCCGCCCCATCCAGCACGTGAACACAGCCAGCCCTTCCCCCACTCCCACCCCCGGACCACATTTTTCCACACAAACCCTCCACTGATTTCAGGTGCGCCCCCCACCCACAGACTTATGAACACAGCTGACACCACCCTTCTTCCCAATGCACATACACCTTCCCACCCTCCCATATACAAAGCTGCACCCCCACTCATACGCAGAGGGGAGGGAAATTCGGATTTTTGCTCAGCTCTTTATGCTAGTGTCTCCAATCCTACTCTGAGCAGTCACTCAGGAAACTACCCAGTAGAAAATACTCCCAGTATAGCCTTGTGTCATGTCTCCTTTAGCATAGTGAGGGCAAGAACGGTATCCCTAGTCTGTCTGCCAGAAGCTGAGACTGGGCAACATGGGATGGATCACTTGATGATGACCCATTCTGTTCATTCCCTCTGAAGCACCTGGCACTGGCCACTGTCAGGAGACAGGATATTGAGCTAGATGGACTTTTGGTCTGACCCAGCATGGCCCTTCTTATGTTCTTACCTCTAGTGGGTAAAGAACAAGCCTGGGACTCAGGAATGGAGTGAAGGGATTCCCAGCTCTGCCCCAGACCAGACAGGCTATGCAACCTCTGGCAAGTCACATGAGGACCAATTTTTATGGGTACTGAGTGCCAGCCGTTCCCATTGGCTTTAGTTGGGAGGTGAGAGTGCTCAGCATTCCTGGAAAAAAAAAATCTAGATCTTAGGAAAACTTGATTATGGAGAAGCTGCCTGTCAAACAGGTGTAATAATAAATATTTAAATTGCATCACAGGGCTAGAGCAAGATTGATTAATGATTAAAACACTGTGAAAGGTCAACTTCCATTTTACTTCTTGAAGATTTTACATTGCTTTAACAAGACAGAAACAAACGTAAGATTTGTCACCAGAGCAATCTCCGATCATTAGTTTTATCGGATATGCTGATGCGAAGCTCTTGGTCCCCTCAGAAGGCAGCCAAAATAAATATTAAGAAATCGCTATAGTGGCACAGTTGCACCAAGTGTAGACCTGCCCTAGGCATCATCTGCAATTTCTCTCCCCCCGCATCCGCAGCCTCTTCATTTGAATAAAAGCTCATTTGAACGTGAATTCAGGTAGGCTTGCAGCAAGTTTTCATGGTGTGAACTGCATCTTAATAGAGAAATGCGCTCAAGACTTCTCTCCTCCCATTTTCTGATCCCATGGATCACCTCTCTTGCAATCAAATGCTATCCTCATGTTACAGCAAATAAAAAGGAAGTTAATATTAGAAAAGCATTTGCTGTCGTTTTAGCTGCGTTCATGCAATTTAGCTGTTGCAGTCCCCCAACTGTGCTGTGACAACACATCTGCCATTACCACGCCTCATTCCTCTTGCTTTTCAATAATCCAGAACCAGCGTGTACTTATATTACTCAAAACAAGTCAACCTCTCTCTCCAGAGGCTTCTGCTACTTTTACAAAGAGGCAATAACACCTCAGAGAGACAAGGTGGGTGAGGTACTATGTTTTATTGGACCAACTTCTGTTGGTGAAAGAGACAAGCTTTCGAGCTTACACAGAGCTCTTCTTTAGGTCTGGGAAATGTACTCAGAGTGTCACAGCTAAACAGAAGGTGGAACATATTGCTCAGCAGAAGTTAACATACATCATAAGACACTGTTCAAGGGGATGTGGCCTGTGTTAACACCTCTGCAGTCATAGGTCAAAAGAAGGGGGTTAGTGGATTACAGACAAAAGGTTGTAAATCCAGTGTTTTTATTAAGACCTTGATTTTTAGTGTCTAGCAAAGTTATGAATTTAAGCTCCCAGGCTCATGTATTGATGGTGTTGGGCAGGTTTTCTTTGAGGAAGAAGACTGGGAAGTCAGATATGGAGTGATCTCTCTGTGAAAAGTGTTTGCCCACAGGGGATATGGTGTTTTTTGCTTTTAGAATTTTTCTGTGCGAGTTCATTTGAGAGTGTAGCAATTGTCTGGTTTCACTCGCCTAGTTGTTACTGGGGCATATAGTGCACTGGATGAGGTACACCACTGGTTGTGATAAGCATGGGTAGAACTCCTGGATCTTGAAAGGTGTATTGTGGGGTGATTGATCACCATAGCAGTGGAGATATATCTGCAGGGTTTGCACCGGTTACGGCAAGTCTGGTGCCACTTTGAATTGGAGGGTCCTGGTCTGTAGAGCTTACTTCTGACAAAGAATTTGTCTAGATTGGGGATTGTTTGAAGGCCAGAAGAGGGGGGTTCAGGAAAGATTTCTTTCAGGATAGAGCCCCCCCATCAAGTATGCGTTGTAATTGTTTGAGGATACCCCCTATGGGGTTTTGCCATATCATTTGGCATTATGAAGTGCTCCCTAGGTTAGGATGAAGATCATTCCTGGATTAAAAATAGACAGCTCTCCAAGACTTTGCATCGCCGTTGTTCTGCCACAATAACGGGACTTTCATTCACTAACATTAGTGGGCATGAGATGGTGATGCCACAGAGAAGCCACATTCAAGAAATCCAATTAAAGAGCTAGACATTTAAAAAACAAACAAACTTCAAAATACGTTTGGCTGTGCAACGAGCAACATCTGCGACTGCAAAATGGCAGCTGTGCCTCACTTGGGTGCTGTTATGGCAGAAACTGGATAAGAACAACTGGTGTGATGAGAGGGCAGCAGCATTACACAGGTGATGTGTGCTCTCTCTCTCTCTCTCTCTCACACACACACACACACACCCACCCACCCCCCCATTACCATCTCAATCCAACACCAAGCTGACAGGGCAGCATGCCTGCAAGCAATATCCAGCTATGTGAGACAAAGCAAAGCATTAACCTGTTCTGCATGTAGGGCATGAGAGAGAGAGAGAAGGGCAGTTTTCAGAGAAAAGTGTAGTCACAAGACTAAGAGCAGTTCCTGAATTAATGGGGAAAGGGCGGGGGGGTAAATCACAGTCTAATGCTCTCAGAATGTGACTGACACACACTTCTGGCTCTGAATGGACTAGGAGGCAGATCACCTCAGGGACTTAACCAAGATCCCAGGGATATTCATTACTAAACACAGATTCTGCGTTTTTATTGCCACTGTAATTATACCACCACCCAGCTCTTATGTGGCACTCTTCTTCAGTAAGTCTCAAAGTACTTCACAAATGGAGGTCAGTATTTTTTTTTAAACAGATACACAGATGGGAAACCGAGGCAGGGAGTTGACATGACTTACCCAAGGGCTGCCTGAGTCCCCGTCCAGTGCTCTAATCACTAGGCACTCTGCCTCCTTTTGTAAGAGGTATGAAACAGCGAAATCCCTAGAAGACAAGAAACAGAGGAAACAATGCAGACTGACCCAGAGGAAGTAGTAGCCTAAATTCCCACCCACCCTCACAAAACCCTTTCTTGTGAGCATCACAGCAGGGTTACTAATAAAAGCCCCTCTCTGGCACTGAAACGGACACATGTGGCAAGCTCCATTGGCTTTACTGGAGTTCCATTCAGGGCCCATCCACACACAGCTTCTTGCTAGATCCCGTCCAGAGGGTTACTTGTCATTGCCATAAGGAATGAGCACAGATTGGAGGCATGCTCTGACGATAAGGAAGCGCTGAACCAAGCATGGTTAATAACTGAGCAGAAACTTGGCGCTAGAGACCAATGCCACTTTTGGGAATGTCTGTCAGAATTAAAAAACAACAACAACAACAAAAAAGAGACTCCATAGGATGAAGGTTTGAGAAAGCTGGAACAGTGGCTGGCTGGCCTGCCCATTTCATACACCCTGTCACTCAAACAACACTTGAGTGCCCTCCGAGAGATATGAGACTAATTGTAGTGAAAGCTTCAAGTTAGCTTCATGTTTGCAGCCAGACAGAAAGCGTCTGAGTGGGTAATTACCCAGCCAATGCTTAGGATTGTCAGCTTTTACAGAAAGAAGTCAGCTAGGCTTTTAATTCTTTTTTTTTTGGGGGTGGTGGTGTGGGAGGTTAGACACAATCACGTTTCACAAGTGCAGACAATTCCTTTGCTGGTTCTGTAAGGAACCTAGAATTGCACCCGCTGGCAAAGAGCAAACAAAAACAAACAAAAAAAAGCCACTGATTAGATACAAATGACAGCTTCTTCTGGACCAGTGTTCCTCAACCTTTTCAGGTTGGCAACCTTTTATTGGAGATCATTTTTCATGACCCACTTAGGTTTACTTTAAAAAAGAGTAAAAAATTACTACAATGCTAAGCCTATATACTTTGCATGTGTGTGTTGAGAGACTAGCAGAACACTTGACCATGAAGGATAACGGTGTGAGGAGAGTGGGGCAGTGAGATTTTCTTTGCTTTAGAGCATAATAAAGTTTTAGAAACTTTGCAATCCTCCCAATTGCTTTTTCTGAATCCCAGGATTGTAACCCAGGGTTGGGAAACCCCAGCTCTAGCGTATAGACATCAATCCAACTTTGAGAGGAGCTGTACCATGGCCAACATTTCCTTCCCCCACCCCAAAAAGAAAAGAATCGGTGTGTTCGGAGAGGGTGAACGATTGTGTTTGTTTTTAATAAAACAGAAAAACTGCACCGTATGGTGCCCTACTAGAAAGCTCAAAATATAAGACATTTTGCCTCCTGGTTTCCTAATGCATTTAGCAAACACGATGTACTCAACGAGCAACGTGCATTGCTCTCACATTTTGAGTGGAGCCAAGATTTACCTGGTGGTTGCCTTTTGTTCAAGACCTTCTTCTTATCAGAACCTGAATCTGTTCAGCTGGGAAAAAAAACACTTCCTCACTTCTTGTACTTCAGGTTTGTTGTTTCACAGGGTTTGGGGGGAGGGGCGGGGGAAAGAGGAGAATCCCCAAACTCCTCTCAGGTAATGCACCCCCCCGAATACCACAGCATCTGAGCACCTCAATCTTTAACGTATCGATCCATACTAGCACTAGTGAGGTAAGGCAGTGCTTTTATCCCCATTTTACACATGGACAAAGAGAGGCTAAGTGACTTGCCCAAGGCCATGCAGAAAGCCTGTGGCAGAGCAGAAACTGAACCTGGGTCTCCCTAGTCCCACGCTAGTGATCAAACCCACTGTGTGGGCACATACACAGTCTCTGGCCAAATTCTGAATGCCCTGTTTAATATGGCTAAAACATTAAACAGGATTTTCAAAGCAGCTCAGTTTCTGCCCAGACTCTGGATCTGCAGGGCTCCTTAGGAGAATTCACAGATGCTGACTTCTTCTCAGCCAGACTATTTTATTTTTTTACTTTGAGGCCCATCTGTGATGATTTGATTTTTGGCCACACGGTGGCACTATGAAAATGGCCTTGAGTCAACTACTGAATTTCACAAAGCAAATTCCAAGAACCATTCCCTTTCCCACACAAACAATGCCAGGAGCTACACAACCCAAAGGCTACTTCAGACAATGGGTTGTGATAGAGCAACACTTCTTCACAAGCAGAACTATTCAAGCCAAACAACTAGAAAAACAAACAGCTAAACTGGCACAAAAAGTTAATTTCTCTCTACCCACAGGTGTATGGAGATATAGGGACACCACTAGCCTCTCTCAGGGGTCTCAAAGTCTCATGGCCACTGATTCAAACAATTGCCTATGGCACAGTCAAGGCCCTGACAAGGAAGAGACTCAGACATACACACTTGAACTGTTAACAGGAAGCATGAAAAAGCAAAGGATAAATTGCACTGAGGATGTTATCAGCAGTTCAGATTGAAGGAGCCAACCAATCTCACATTAGCATACCGTTAATAGTTCTTAAGCTCCTACCTGCTGCCAACAATGCTGGGTCACAGCTGGGAGGAGGATCACTGCATGTTTAGAGGGGTGCTCAGGTAGAAGGCACATCTAAATGGAATCCTTTCTACTCGTCTCTGGTGAGCATCGCATGAAGAATCCCACACAGGGCAGAGTCTGGGGTACATAGCTGGAGAGAAGTTTCCCAGGAAGTCCAGGCTGAACTACTCGCTCTGAGACTTCAGGACTTGCACAGCCAAAGAAACCAAACCACAATGCTACTTCTAGCCACATTTTCTTCCTGCAGCAGGAATCCTTACACAGTACCATAAACAATATTCATCTCTAGAGCACCCTGTCCTGATCTCCAACAAGCAGAATGTCCCTTCTCTGCCTTGACTGAGCTGAGCTGCTCTTCAAGGTTCTGAGCCTAAGGAGGCTCAGCTGCCCTTGATTACTGCCAGCTGGCAGTCATCTCCCTGAGCTGACTGTGCAAGCAACCCTCCTCCCCCACTGCTGGGATTCAAACAAAACAAAACCCACATCTCTGTCTGGCTTGGTGAGGATTCCCTGCAGGGTCAGAGGGGGTGGGAGTAACAGAGCACACAGCCCCCTCTAAAGGTCACTGAAAGAACTGCGGAACCTGAACTCACGACCGCTTTTGGAAAAGGTCAAAGAATAGGTTCTGCATTCTGCTCAACGCTTCTCTGTTAGTAAAACAGGTTCTAAGGTCCAGTGCCGTGTGTGAAACCTTTTAGTGAATGCACAGTTATGATCTTGCTGCCTTTGCATGCATAGTCCCTGCACCATCACTGATAGCGTATGATTATTTATTGGGGGTCCCTTTGGGACAACGCTAGAAGTTGCCATAAAACCAGAATAGATTCTAAATTCTAGTCTGAAGTGATTTACTTAGGGCTTGAAATTCATGCCCTTGGAATTAGCATGGATTTAAAGCAATGCTGTGCATACAATTCCCAGAGCAGTTCAGAGCTGAGCAATAAAGCTGCAGTTTAGAGGTTATTTGCTCAGGTCAAAGGCAGTCCAGAATGGCAGTGAATTTATTAGTACTTATTAGTGGTACTTATTTGATTATTAATACTTATTATTTGAACTGCAGTAGCATTCAGAGGCCTCAGTCAGCACTGGGGGGCTCCAGTGCACAAGCTGCTGTGCAAATGCGCAGAAAGACCCAGCACCTGCCCGGAAGAGTTTGTAATCTAAGGCCCAATCCTGCAACATGATGCATGCAAGCAGACTTCTGCACCCTCACAGAGCCCCAGAGGGCTGCACATATCTTCCCACATGGGGCAGCTTTCAGAATCGGGGCCAGAATTGCTGAAGGGTTCAATAAGTGAATGTGAGAAATTAAAGGAGCAAAGTGGGCGGGAGGAGGGTGAAGATGAATGGGGGGTTTCCATAGCTTGGTTGTTGGACAAGCACCAGCAGGTAGATCCAGATGGCATGTGCTGTGGGGGAGAAATTCAAGTGCAGAGAGGGCATCATGCCCCTGGGCTGGGAGGGAACACAGAACAGTCTCCAAGGGCAGTAAGGAAGAGGGACACAATTGCTCCCTAGTGTATAGGAGAGCAGGAGGGCAGCACCACCAACAGAATGGATCTTCTCAGACTGAATCATGGCTTGCCAATTGCCCTGCCTGGGCACTGGACCCTTCCATCCCTGCTTTCTCCACTGCGGGTGAGAGACCCACCTCCTCTGCAGCTTCCCTCATCTGGACTAGCCTCCCTTTATGTCCTCACTTCATTTCCAACATCTCATCTCTCCATCCCTGCAACCGGATTAGGCTCTAATTTAAACAGAGTGGGGGAATTCAGGTTGTTCTCAAACATGCTTGATGGCACAGTTTTATGGGCAGCCTCGTGGGGGTAAGTTTCCCCCTGCCATCTAAAGAAAAAAATATTTAAAGCTATCTAGCTGCCCTTCCTGAGACACTCATCCCATCATTAAATCATTAGGAGCTTTTAGATCCAGAGTTCAATCCCCTGCAGATGTCAACTCCGCCACAGCTGTTGTTGCAATGTCATTAGCTGACGGTTGCCCAGCAAGTCAGTAGCAGAGCCAGGAATAGAAACCAGATGTTCTGACACTCATCCACCCCCATGCTCTAACCACTAGACAACACTCTCTGCAAGAGTTGGACCAATGTAATCCAGAAGTCCTGACTCATAGCAACCCTCACACACCCAGAGCCAGAATTAAAATCCAGGAGATCTGGCGCCTAGCGCCCATGCTCTAACCCAGGGGTGGCCAACCTGCGCCTGAGAAGGAGCCAAAATTTACCTGTGTACTTTGCCAAAGAGCCCCAGCAATGTGTCAGCAGCCCCCCATCACTCCCCACTTGCCTGCCAGCAGCCCTGCTGATCAGCGCCTGAGGAGCGAGGGCGTGGCAGGCTCAGGAAGGGGGCAGGAAGGAGTAGGGGTCTTGGGGGAAAGGGTGGAGTGGGAGCAGGGCCTGTAGCAGAGTCAGGGGTTGAGCAGTGAGCAGCCCCCTAGGCCTCCGGCACATCGGAAAGTTGGTGCCTGTAGCTCCAGCCCCGGAGTCGGCGCCTAGACAAGGAGCCGCCGATTAACCTCTGAAGAGCCGCATGCAGCTCCGGAGCCCCAGGTTGGCCACCCCTGCTCTAACCATTAGCATGCACTGCCAGACCCAGGATTGGAATCCAAGCGTCCCGATTCCCATTTTCCCTCTCGGACTACTCCCAGAAGAGGCAACAACCAGAGCAAATGCTAGAGATACAACACATCCCACAGGCTGAGCACTCAGCTCATAGATGGAGCATCATTCAAGAAAGGCAGACACTCCACCAACATCCTTGGCACACTCCTCTAGCACGGCGGCTACCTTCCTTTCCCTCAACAGAGAAGCTGTTGCCACCTGGCTGTTTAGAGGCTGGAGCAAGCTGAGCTGGTGGTCCTAGTCCAGTCCTCACTGGATAGGGATCTACATCAAAAGCCACCCTCCTCATCATGGACGCTTAGCTGCCTCTGCAGAGAGCCTGAGGATCGAACGGATAGGACGGCAATTACTTTTCTGAGGCTGAGGAAAGAAATGGGGAAGTATGCACGAAGGGCCTGATTCAAAGTCTACTCAGGCCAGTGGTAAGTCTCCCATTGGCTTCAGTGAGCTTTGGGTCAAGCCCCCTGTTTTGCACCCTGCCCTGTGGGTGAATGGAGGGCTTCTGGCAGAGCTGCTTATTCAGCCCTTTGTAGGAGAAGAGCTGAGTTCTGGAGCAGCTGTGACGTTACTGTCCCTGCATCAGTAGAGGGGGCAGGAAGAGATGCTTTTAGAACTCTGCGGAGCACAGTCCCTCTCCTTTGGGAGAAGAGAGAGTGGGCAGGAAGACACACAGTGCCTGCATTGCCTTTAATCTTCTGTGCAGCAAGCCCAGAGAGCAGCATAAGATGACGACAGTGATTCACCCTGCGGGCGTTCTTATGGGAGGGAGAGGAACAGATGAAAAGAACTACGAGCAGGATGCGGAAAGTCTCAGATGAGCCCCCGCTTTGTGGCTGTATTAGTCTGGGGCAGTGAGAGCCCTTTGGCTCATGGGCTTAGCATCGCAGAACGAGAGAGAAATAACATCTTACACACTAAAGTATGCCACAAACCCTGTTCTATCTAGCCTCATCCTTATCTTTCAGGTATCCCTGTGCTACACGTGTAGGGAATTGGTCTGGGATTGAGAAAAACTGGCTCTGTTGTATGACCATTGGCAAGTGGTTTTATCTCTGTTTCTCCTTTGTCTTGTCTGTCTATATTATAAGCTCCTCTGGGCAAGAACTAGCTCTTCCTTTGTGTTTGTACAGCACCTTGCACAATCCTATTTAGGGACTATAGATGATACTGTGATAACAGTAAGTCTCAGGATACGGTGTACCTTTACTCTTCAAGGTAATTGTTATGTAACTTTAAACACTGCAGCAAGAGCTACGTTCATCAGCATGCATCCTACATTCTAACCAGTGTTCTATTTAGATAGTATCAACCATGGGCCCTATAAATCTTCACAAAAAAAAAACAAACAAACCAAAGCCGCCAAATATCTTGCACTTTTAGCAAGGTAAAATCACTCCCAAAATATAATTACACTTTGTATTGTACTTCTATCCCAGGCCTCACGAGAGTCTAACATTTTAATGAAATGTAGTTTGGTCACCAAACTATTCCATCAGTAACTTTACCCTATTACTATAAAGGACAATGCCAGAAATATTCTCACTCCTAATCACAATTGGCTTCTTGGGTGATGACTATTAGCATTGTTGACTAGAACGTCTGTCTTATTGCAATTTCACGGCATAACTGAAGAGAACTGGATGAACCTATTACTTTCATTAATTTTACAAATAAATTTGCAGTGTGGAAGAAATTGTTCATTAAAATACAGAGGGAAGCTTGTTTGATCTTAAGGACTAAGGATAGGCTGTGAATAATTAATGTATTTTACCTGTCACGTATCTAGGAAGAAAATCAAATACCTAGAAATACTAACCTTGACTTTGTACGGAATTAAATATTAAGTAACATTTTAGCAGGCACTTTCCACTCTTCCCCTTGCAATTGTAGCACTTAAATAATTCATGAGAGGCTAAAGAGAAAACCCCTTCTCTTCTGATTAGGATGGGTGGCAACTGTAATTTACATCAATTCACTGACAGCCTACACTTTGGTCAAAGAAAACTGGTGCTAAATCTCATCACCAGAGGTGGTGTCAAGGCCATAAGTTTTCCCAGCACACCAAGACCACTTGCACAACGACTGGGGCTAGAACAGTTAATAATTAGCTTCAGAAATCAGCCTGATTTTTTAAAAAGTGTGCGTCTCAGAAAAACTGTGTTTTCCCTCAATTGCTATTGTTAGTGATCACTAGCCTAGCGGCAGTCAAGAGATAGCAGCTGATTAATATCAGATCTCTAGGAGCTGTTAGAGATCCATCAAAGGCCTGAAGAGCGCCTCTCTTGCCTATTGAAACACAGTTTACCCACTGATGGGATTATAATTATCTTGCTATCAACTGCAACAAAGCCGCTCAGCATGAGCTGCTGCACTTCAGCTGCGGAAGTCACCAAAATTACACTCGTGGGAAATGTACCACGAAACTATGAGACTATCACGAGGCTCATCGCCCAGCATGGTCTACATTATCTTTGTTATCTGGGTGGCGGTAGTCCCTAGGAGTCATGGGCGACCACCCCATTGTGTGAGGTGCTGAACAAACACAGAACAACTTCCAGCGGAAAGCTATCACAGGGGGTGATTCCCTTTCTTGGTTGCCTCCACTCTAAGGACTCGTGGCCCAAGGCACTAGAGTTTTGACATTAGGACAATTCCTAAAAACACAGAGGGCCTAATTCGGCTTTTCACACTGCTCCTGTGAAGGGCTGCTCAGGGGGAGGAGGGTTGGTGAACAGCTCTATGCCATACTTCTGTTAGTCCTTCTTCTACCTCCCCCCCAATCCCTGGCATAGGGGAGACAGCTGGGGAGCAAAGTGTGTCTGACGCATTCTTTGCTCCAGCTATTCTGAACATGCTCGAACTTATGTTAAGGAGTACTTGTGGCACCTTAGAGACTAACCAATTTATTTGAGCATATGCTTTCGTGAGCTACAGCTCACTTCATCGGATGCATACTGTGGAAAGTGTAGAATCTCTTTTTATATACACACAAAGCATGAAAAAATACCTCCTCCCACCCCACTCTCCTACTGGTAACAGACTCCAGCGAGAAACTGTTGAATTGGAATTCATTTGCAAATTTGATACAATTAACTTAGGCTTGAATAGAGACTGGGAGTGGCTTAGTCATTATGCAAGGTAACCTATTTCCCCTTGTTTTTTCCTACCCACCCCCCCCAGACGTTCTTGTTAAACCCTGGATGTGTGCTGGAAATGGCCCACCTTGATTATCATACACATTGTAAGGAGAGTGATCACTTTAGATAAGCTATTACCAGCAGGAGAGTGGGGTGGGAGGAGGTATTTTTTCATGCTTTGTGTGTATATAAAAAGAGATTCTACACTTTCCACAGTATGCATCCGATGAAGTGAGCTGTAGCTCACGAAAGCTTATGCTCAAATAAATTGGTTAGTCTCTAAGGTGCCACAAGTACTCCTTTTCTTTTTGCGAATACAGACTAACACGGCTGTTACTCTGGAACTTATGTTACTGACTCTTCCATTTCTCCTAGATTCCTAGAATCCAAGGGGCCACAGTGGTGGCCTATAATTACCTTGCCCCTCCTATGAGGTGCCAAACTCATCTAAGCACTGCTGAGAATTAGGACGAAAGGCTTGACTTTCTCAGCTGAGTCCCTGGCAGCTCCATCACAAGGCTGATGTTCCCCTCTATCCCTCCATCCTCCTACTCAGGGTCCCAGATCAGTTGCTCCTTTCTGGCTGAGATCAGGATAGGGCCCCTAAGTGGTCACCGATGAACAAAGAGAAACACTGCTGCTCTTGCATCAGGAAATGCTGCTGTAAAACTGATGTGGGAAACTGTGCACTGCATACCCTATTGCAGGGCCGTTCTATACATGACCACGGAATTTGGTCCACAGAGCTTTTAGAGATGACCGTGACTAGATTCAAGTTCTCCCACCTTCCCCTTCTCAGAAGTGAGCCTCACAACCAAACACACATTTCATTCAGCTTATGATTTCCCCTCTCTTGGAAACTGGGATCAGCACCGCAGGCTTAGTTCTACCTTTTCTGAATTTCCTTCTCCCCTGTGTGCATCTCCATCCTCTTCCCACATGCAGCTTCTGGGAAGTGAGGGGAACCTCATTTTTCTGAAGCTCTGCTGGCAACAACCACAGCTAAGAGTTCCCAGTGCTTCTGGAAATCAGACCCTAGATATTTCTTCTGTGGGTGACCAATAGTTCTAATCTTCAAGTTCAAAAAGGAATTATTTGGGGGAAGGTCTTGGCTTGTCTTGGTGCAAGAGGGTCAGAGCAGATGATCACAATGGTCCCTTTGGCCTTAGAATCTATCAGTGTAATGAAAAGCAACAGAGAGTAGTTTCTCTGGAGAGAGACTTGTCTTCAAACTCAGTGCTTTGTAAAGCTTGAAAGTCTTTTCCCTTGAGTTGCCAAGTGCACGACAAATGAGGTTTTCTATGGCTCCAATTGAAATAAGTGTTCTCACTCTAAGATAGCCAAATAAAATGCCACCTTATTTTCCGCCCCCCCCCCCCACTATGGTGTAATATCATGGGTCTGTCTCTTCTTGGCTTTGTCTACACTGGGAAATTAACAAACAAATTACAGTGGTTGCTACTGGTGTTAGTGCTGGCAGGAGCTGTAATGTTGATATAAGGACTGGCTTGGTTTTACCATTAAATTACATGCATAATAGGATTAACTAAAGTGGTGGTAAAACCGAGACTGACTTTAGGAGCCTTGCCTATTAACCCCATGAGAGCACTGTTGGGAATTATTTTGTTCATTGTAGACACAGACCTTGGTATTATGGCCTATATTTTATTAGAGCTGGGAGATCCTGGAAAGTTTGACCTCCATAATAATGGCCTGGATTGCTAGGAGTGGACTTACCCTTTCGAAAGCATTTGTTTTTTCTTCTCAGGAAGCGGTATTCCATGATATCAAGTCCTGCTCTAGTGCAGTCCATTGTCACCGGTAGTAAACATTTGGGGCAGCACTGTAGGGAAGAGAGTCTAACACCCTGCAAAAGGAAGCAGCTTTTAAAATCTTTTAGAGGCTGATTCTCAGTTACACTAAGGCTCCTTTCCATGCTGACAGTTTAAAGGGACCGTAAAGTGGGTGCCCAGTACGCTGCCAAAGTGGGACTAAATACAATAAGAATATGCTCATTGGTACCTCCCTACTCTGCTATATATCTTGATCTCAAATGGTGCTGGCTCATCAGAGCTGGGCAGATATCCGTTCTCTCAGAGCTTCTGCTACATTCATCAGCATTCTAGAGAAACCCCAGAGTGGGAAGAAGGAGTACTGAAATAAGCTAAAAACCCAACGCATACTGCACGAGAGCAATTCAGCGTTGATGTAAGGCCGGTTTTGTGTAACTCTGAGAACACGAGTAGCTGTGTGGACACCCATTGATCAGCATTAGAAAGTCAATGCATTTGGAATACAGACACTAATGACTAAAATTTAGAGAGAAAAATATTTAATCATTATACCTAGGTTGGATGCAAACCTCCAAAGGGAAACTTAAGAGGAAAAACAGAGGCATAGTTACTTAGAGGCAATAGAGGAGAAATCTAAAGAGCAAAATGATGACATATAAAGAACAAAGCAACTAGACTAGAGAACCTAATTACAAAGAAAACAGAGCAACAGAAAAATAAGAGAGAGGAGACAAGACATAGAGGAACAAAATAACCAGAAGGGGATGAGTGGAAATAAGCAATTAAGAGAAATGGCAAGAGAAAAAAGACTGAACAAAGAAAGATACATGGAAAATAAAGGGACTGAAGAGGATGTAGATGGAACAAATCCATGCTGAGAACAAAGAGCCAAATCTCAGGCAGCCAGAGTCACTAAAAATAAAACAAGACAGCTAAAGGCAAAGGGAGAGGAGGACAAAAATAGCACTAAAGCTGAAGACATGACAGGAGAGAAGGTAAAAATGACATAGCCTTAAAGACAAGGGGGGAATCTCTCCCCCCCCGCAAGAAAACCCAAACAACAGAACAAAGCACAATCCCTGTGAATATATACAAAATCATCAGCTGGTGTGATCTGGTGTAGTTCTACTGAAGCTAATAGGGCTGTGCTGATTTACACCAGCTCAGGACCAGACCCAAGTCACGTTAACGCCCTGCTCCCAAGAAAATGCAAGGGTTGTTCTCCACATGTGCCCTCACGTTTTATTACTGAGAGTTAAGAGACAGCTCTCTGGGTGCTAGCAGCATGGGTGGGCACTGCTGGAATAACATTATTAGTTCTAACTGGGTCTGTGAGCCATAGGCTGCAGTGAGAAAGGGTTGTCCCATAAATAGGGCCACAAAAGGTATATGCAAGGAGTTCTCTCAGGAGTGGTGCATTTTTACATCCCAGGCCCATCTGTTCCATCAGATGATCCCCCCTATACTGGGTTGATCATCTCATGGCTTTTCAGCAGTAGGGTCCCTTTGTACCAGAGGAGTAGTGAAAAATGACCCCGATGCACAGACAAAGCTTGGAAGACTTAAAAAATTCTCAGGACTTAAAGTTTTTCTCTGTCATCTTCACAGCAGATGACTCATTATTTCTGACCTGAATTTAGAAGCATTTTTGTCTCAGCAGAAGGGGATTTCCTCTTGCTATTTTATGTACCTTTTGCCTCATGCCATTCTAAAATCAGTAGAACCATAAAGCAATGAATGGAGCGACAAAGAGACTCCTCTATTGCCAGCCACAATTAAGAAAAACAAATCACCCGTCAGATAATAAACTTGTCACCACCCACATAATTCACTTCTGTAAATCAGAAAGTACAGGTGTGTATCAGTCATGCCCAGGTTGAACCAGCCAGTATGCCAGCCCAGATGTCAGACTCTCTTCTCCTGAGGTCCTATCCTGCAGGCCTTTGCTCAGTCAATGACAGAGCCTCCAAAGGGGCTTGTTATGGCTTCCTGGGACTCATCAGGTCACAGAGATGCCCTCTGCCAGCTGCACTTTGTCCTGGCCACATCCCCGCTAACTGCAGGGAGGGGGCTTAGAGGAAGAGCAGCTATACTAGCTCTGTTCCATCAGATGATCTCCCCTATACTGGGTTGATCGTCTCATGGCTTCTCAGCAGTAGGGTCCCTTTGTACCAGAGGAGTAGTGAAAAATGGCCCCGAAACACAGACAAAGCTTGGAGGGCTTATAAAATTCTCAGTGTAGCTAGGTTTCAGAGTAGCAGCCGTGTTAGTCTGTATCCGCAAAAAGAAAAGGAGGACTTGTGGCACCTTAGAGACTAACAAATTTATTTGAGCATAAGCTTTCGTGAGCTACAGCCCACTTCATCGGATGCATGTAGTTCACGAAAGCTTATGCTCAAACAAATTTGTTAGTCTCTAAGGTGCTACAAGTACTCCTTTTCTTTTTTCAGTGTAGCTATGGTACCCTCAGAGATTGCCGCTCAAAATGCAGAGTTGTTTGAGGTTCATTGCAGGTTTCCACCCAGTTGAATATTAGTATTGCAAAACATGCTGGTATTCCCATATTCACCCTGTCTGAAGAGCGTAAAAAGGAATTGGTTCCTGCAGGTTTCAGAGTAACAGCCGTCTTAGTCTGTATTCGCAAAAAGAAAAGGAGTACTTGTGGCACCTTAGAGACTAACCAATTTATTTGAGCATGAGCTTTCGTGAGCTACAGCTCACTTCATCGGATGCATACTGTGGAAACTGCAGAAGACATTATATACACAGAGACCATGAAACAATACCTCCTCCCACCCCACTCTCCTGCTGGTAATAGCTTATCTAAAGTGATCACTCTCCTTACAATGTGTATGATAATGAAGTTGGGCCATTTCCAGCATTTCCCGCAGAGTTTCTCGGCTACCTATAAGACACTTAAACATAACAATAAAACCTAGTTAGAATAGCTAGGAAACCAGTTTTCAGGCTATTATCCATCATGTCTCAGAACATAAAATGATCACCAAGTGGGATTAAAAAAGAAATCCCTAGGGAGTTACTCATATGCATTATCTTTTATTATTATTATTATTTTGCCTCTCTCTGAACATCTGACATAGGCCCTTGCCGAAGATATTGCACTGAAGTAGAAGGACCGTTAGTCTCTTCTGGGGTAACAATTCTTATATTCCTTCCAACCAAACATTTAGCATATTAGGAGATATAAGAGCTAGTGCCCCAACTGTTAATTTGTTGACAGTACATATAATATATGGCAGACAATGAACTACCAAAGATCTCGGCCTGGAAGATGGGCCAGATCCACAGCTGGCATAAGTAAGCATAGCTACATTGGATTTATAGGGTCTGATTCTCATTTATATTAGGGTCCCCACTTTACACCAATTTGGCATTGTAAAGGGGCTTTATGTGGGTGGAAAGCAGCCAGAGGGTAAATGTGAATCAAGTCCATTCATGCTTATAATCTACAGACCAAATAGTCCAGTCCTTAGGCAAAACTCCCTTTGGGGTTAATAGAAGTTTTGCCTGTTTTAGGCCTGAAGGCTTGGTCCCAATCAATATAGAAGTCACTTTAACCACCACTGAAGTGCAACCACTTTTTGGAGAGAAACATTTATCCGTGCTCCCACCTCTGGAGAAAAAAAGCGTGGTCACCAAGGTCCAGAGCACAGAGTTTAACAATGTTCAGCAATGCCATACCATAGTTCAGACAGACAGTAAAGGGACCTCCATCCAGTTGAAACTATACTGGGAATTTGTGAAGGAATCCATCCAGGACACTGCAGTTAACACCTGTGTTCTTGAAAAAGAACCATAGGATTTTTAATGAGCACAAATAGTTAGAGCAACTGAGTCTATTTTTTGTTAGAAGTTATTTAGTCATTCTGTTTCTGAAGCAACGTAATTATTTTGCTTCTATTGTAGACCCTAGTCCCCCAAACATTTACACACATTAGTATCTTTATGCACCTGAGTAGCCCCATTGACTTTACAGTGCTGTGTAACTCTTCCCTGTAAATGTTTGTAGGACTGATTTTGGCAACCATCTCCCCCAAATAAATACCTCCAAAGTGCTCAACCCAACTTTCAATTTTCTACCAAAGCTGAAAATTCTGGAAAGCTGGGGAATCTCTCAAAACCTTGCCTTTCTTCACTTGTCAGGTGGATGGGGCTACAAGTGGGAGAAATTCAGATCAGCGAACCTGACAAAAACGTAATCTGATTGTTTATGTACATTTACAAAACACTTTGGTTCAAATGAGGGAGGTCTGGCCCCCAGTGGATTATTCAGCTAGGCTTGGAATTTCAGCTGGGATTCCTAATGGTCACATGAACTTTCTGTACGTTGCATACAAAAGCAAAACCAAGGTCTCATCTACAGTTTTCATAGTTGCTTCCGAGCGCTCGGTATAGGGATTTCACAATGCTTAATTTCACACTGCATAATGGAGTGCTTAACTCCATACCCATTAGCAGTGGATGAATGCCCAAATTACTTAGTGGTCAAGCAAAGAGGCTTTTCTATTGGGAGTTCATGAGTCAAACCTGACTTTGAAAGCAGTCGAACAGTGAAGTTTCTGAAAGCTTGGCTATCTGCCCAGGGCAGTGGCAATAAAGTTACTGCTAAAGAGTTTTGACTGTAGGAATAAATGCTCATTTTTGACTTTGAAGTTCCATAAAATAGGTTGGATTGTATAGTTCTCTCTGGCCTAGACTGGTCCATCATAAAATTAGAAACTTACAAAACTATATGGCAATGACAATGCAGGAGTTCTTCCATTAGTCTTGTAATATCCCTTAAAAGAGCTTTTAGCATAACCCCAAAAGCCCCTCCCCTGTGTGTGTGATGACTTACTCACAAACAATACCTCTGACCAGGTGATTTTTCATCTCCTCAGTATATAATTTCATTATCTTTGTGACTGACAGACCATATGGAGGGATGGAATGGCAAATTAATCTGTATAAGCAATCTCCCTTTCATTCTTCTTTTTCTAAAATTTAAGTTCCATTTCTATAAAAAAAACAACCCACCTTTGTGTTAAATAGGGAGCAGAGGATAACGAGTCCCTCCACATTTCAGTGGCATCCAATCCTTTCTAAATTACTTGAGAGGCAAGCCACCTGGACACTGCTTGTTGAAGCAATTAACTAGAGAGAGAGATGCAAGATGCAACATTTAGATCCAGATCTGTAAAAGCACCAAAGTTTGAATCTCAGGTTTTGTTTTTGGCCTGTCTCTGCATTTTACAATCCTAAATGTAAGAACTTTAAATGAATACAAGAGGTAAAATCCTGGCTCCATTTAAGTCAGTGGTAAAACTCCTGTTGACTTCAGTAGAGCCAGGATTGCACCCAGGTGCTTGTCTGCTGAAGTTTTCTTCTTGATCTTTTTAAAGCCTTCTATGTATGCTGATTGGAAACCAATTTAGGGGAATTTCTTCCCTCTTCCCAAACCTATATCCATTTGAATACCAAATCAGAAATGCCTTGTTCACTTCCAAAATCCTCTTCACTTTTCATTTTCTTACATTTACTTATATGATAATTTATAAAATGATAATATCAAAGAGCTTCAAAATACTCATTGACAATCTCTTCTTAAATGGAATCCCATTACAAAATAAGTCCCGTTTCTTCCCCAGAATCATCTCTTTCAGACAAAGCCCGATGCAAAGAGATGGGTCTTAGTGGCTGACTGTATTACTTCCTGGTTCTATCCAGAACTGGAAGCAGAAGCGATAAAACAACAGGTTCTTCTCAAGCTGTTTCTGGTCAACAAGAAGTACCCGAACTCTCACAGAGAACTGTCTTCACCATGAGATCAGCAGTCCAAATATCAAGACTCACTCGGAACCCAGTCCTGCAAACACTGACTCAATTACATAAGTAACTTTACATGTGTGAGTAAAGCATTCTACATGCCTAAGTGTGGCAGGACTGGCCTCTGGGTTTGGAATAGTCATAAAAGTTTCAGATAAACATGCGAACTTTTGGGGTGGTTATGCTGAAACATTTTGAGTTCTCCCAACACTACGCAATACATGATTTCCACGGCTGACCTTTAGCAAATGAATTGCTCATTTAGAGATAATTGTACTGCATTTATCATTAATTTTGTCGCATAACCCTCCCCCGCCACCACCGCAAGTTTTTTCAGTGAAAAGTTTCTTGGCAAATTATTTTCGTTACCAGGTGGCAATGAACAAGAGGGGGAAACTTACAGACATTTTAAAACATACACATCATGCTGGTTTTGTAAGTGCTAAAATTTATTACACAAGAGATGATGCAACAGCTAATAAGAGAGCAAAGTTTTACAATGACTCCGTACTGTGCAATTCAGGATAACTGAAAGATTTCACTTCATTAAGGACAGCAAGGGTGAAAAAATCAGAGAAATGCCAATGGGGAGTCTTGTCAAGCATGATTGAACAATGATGTTCATTGCTGTAGAAGGAACAATGAAATACATCTGCTTCTGTTCAATAAATTACTAAAACATCAGCTATAAACCTGTTGCATGGCATTGAAAATGAAACTCATTAAACATCAAGGTAGCTTCATCATGACCCGAATGGAAGACAGGCACGAGTGCTCTGCAGCAAACAACTCTGGGTACATCCAGTCTTTGGGAATGATATTTACACGTACTTCTCATATATTAATATATTTTATACTTACCCTGACCAGAGGGCAACCAGAAAAATTATTATTCTGTGAGAAAGACAAAGAAAAGAGGTTCCCCCCTCCCCACAACAGACACAGCTTGATGTGAAATGAATTCTTTTAACGTTCATGTGAACATTGGTAACTTGGTTTGTCACTATTCCCCCTTCTCAATTACCCTGACATTGGGACCCAAACGCAATATCTGGGGGTCACCTATCATGGCTGAATAAATTGGGTAGTGCATATTCTTGTGGTTGAAAATTGAGAACGTGACAATGCCACCTTCACTGTGTTGCTGTAATTAGCCTTGATGGCTGCCAGGGCAGGAACTTGTGGCAAATCAGCATTGAAACAAACTACATTCATTTATCTGTTTACCTCCCTCCCCTGACTTAGCCAAAGCTCATGAAGAATCACAGAGGCCAGGATTGTGGCAAGCAGGGATACACCAGACATGGTACAATGAATGTGCTCGAACACCCACCACAGGGAGTAGGACTAAAGCACTACGAAGATCAGGGGTTTTTATTATTATTTTGTCTTCATTTGTCACGAGTGTATTTTTAAAATTAATCCCACTGCTTCACTCAGAGGATTGCCTTGGTAGGATCTTCTCTCCTCTTACTTGTTCTTGGCATGACCTGCAAACAAGCATAATTATCCTCACTTTCAAAAGAACAGCAATAGGATAAAGAAGAATTGCAGGAGAGGCAGTTCTGGTGCTGAAACTACAGTGTGGAGCAAAGCAAGTCAGCGGCTCAGCATGCTGTTGGCTGGTCAGCATCTTGCTGTTCAGCTGATTGGCTGCCCCTTGGGAAAGAAGACTTCCATTGGCCATCCTCACTAAGAGCACACTGGACTGGTCCTGCAATGGGGTAATCATTTGAAATCAATGTGAAGGAGCAGCAATCACTTTGGGGGGAAAACTGGAAGGTGTTTTTAGAGGAGAACGCATTCAGGAGGGTGGTGGTGGGATTTGGCTGCCATTTGGCAAAGGCGTGGGAAAAGGAGATCCATTCTGCATGTGGTGGGTTACTGCAATTGTTAGAAGGTGGAAAGTACAGGAGATAACTACTTTAAACAGCCTTATAGACTGAAGCAGGGTTTTGCTGTTGCTGGAGGAGGCATACGTGTTAAGTGGAGGGGGAAGCAACAGAAGATCATATTTTTTTTATTTCAGCTGATTTAGAGTAATGAAAGAATTGGCATGAGATAAGAATATATGAATGGCCACACTGGGTCAGACCAATGCTCCATCTAGCCCAGTTCCCTGTCTTCCAACAGTGGCTGGTGCCAGGTGCTTCAGGGGGAATGAACCGAACAGGGCAATTATCAAGTAAGCCATCCCTGTCATTCAGTGCCAGCTTCTTGCAAACAGAATATAGGGGACACTTAGAGCACAGGGTTACATCCCTGACTCTTGTGGCTAACAGCCATTGTTGGACCTATCCTCCAGGAACTTATTTAATTCTTATTTGAACCCACTTATACTTTTGGCCTTCACAACATCCCCCGGCAACGAGTTCCACAGGTTGACTGCATTGTGTGAAGAAGTACTTCCTTATGTTTGTTTTAAACCTGCTGCTTATTAATTTCATTGGGTGACCCCCTGGTTCTTGTGTTATGAGAAGGGGTCAATAACACTTCCTCATTCACTTTCTCCACATCCTCCCTTAGTCGTCTCTTTCCTAAGCTGAGCAGTCTCTGTCTGTTTAATCTTTCCTCATATGCAAGCTGTTTTATACCCCTTATATTTTGTTGCCTTTCTTGGTACCTTTTCCACTTCTAATGTATCTTTTTTGAGATGGGGAGCAGAACTGGACACAGTATTCAAGAAGTGGGTGCACCAGGGATTTCTGTATTGGCATTATGATATTTACTGTCTTATTATCTATCCCTTCCTTAATGGTTCCTGACCTCCTGTTAGCTGTTTTGACTGCCCCAGTAAACTGAACAGATGTTTTCAGAGAACTATCCATGATGATGCCAAAATCTCTTTCTTGAGTTGTAACAGCTACTTGAGACCCCATCATTTTGTATGTATAGTTGGTATCCTGCTGTTGGGAGAGGGAAATCAATGGGCTATTTGGAGATGCCTTTGAGACCTGTCACTTTAAAGCATGCCTGTCCCAGGATGAAGAAGAAGGTGGATAGGAGAGAAGAGACATTTAAAAACACCTAATGACTTTAACTCAGCTCACTTTAGGCTTCCAAACTTGGCAATCTTTTTCTGTTTTAGACAGACAAATGCTCTTGCTTGACAAGTGGGTTTGTCCAAGGTCTCTTAACTCTGGTCCTGGTATAAACCTTGATGGCCCTTGCTAAGAGCTTCAAGTCATTTGTGAAAGCAGCTCTTCCCCGTCAATAAACCATCCATAAGACTGCACAGGTTTCATTCCAGCAGAAATAAGTGATACCTTGAGAGCTCTTGCTAGATGAAACTAACAGTTCTGACCCAACTTCACCCAGTTGGAATCAGCTGTGAGAGACTAATAAACAATAAAAAAAACTCCACAAATGCCCACTTCCCCCAAGGTCCTCTCCTGATACCGTGAATAAAGCTCTGTTTTTATATTTATTTCCAAAGCTGTGAAAAGGATCCCTGTCTGATTGGTCCAAGTCACTTGTGTTGTGAGTGAAGCTCTTCAGACTGCTCTGGCCCTTACACCTTTACTTGATGAAGTTTTTAATTGTCCATCTTTGTCCCGTGCAGCTGCGAAGAATTAGATCAATGCCGGACATTCCTTTGCTCTCCACTTCCAAGCAGCGCCCAGTCCCCTTATTCAGGATCGCACCATTCTAAAATCAAAGATATAGGTAAGAACTTTCTGTGTAGCCAACAGGTGACTGCATGCCATCACTGGGACAGGGACTATGTCTTCCTCTGGACCTGGTAAGTGCTTAACACTTGGTGGGCGGGCACTAAGGCAAACTAAGAAATAATGTCCATTAAAATAATCCATGAAATCCTTCAGCCCTCAGTGCATACATCCCTGCCACTTCAGCTAACTGAGAAAATCTGTAATATGCAAGTAGCAGGGTCTTAACCTCTGTGTGAGGGAGACATGATCACACACATTTAGCCAATATATTACACACTCCCAACATAGACAAAGGCAATTTTCAGTCTCTGAGGTCTGCCTGATCCTATTCTGGGATGCCATTTTGTGACGAATCTATGGCTGCATGGCGTGAATATCGATTTCTGGGCCTTATGCACCAGCAGTACAAGACTTAGGAAGAAGGAGAAACATCCTTAATCTCACCAACGTTAAATTGTTCTTAGGCTGAGCAATTTCTGTGAGAGTAAAAGTAGCAAAGGGGGCACAAAAACATCTCCTCTCGCAGCATGTTGGCTCGTAGCCCCTACCTCTGAAGAAATGCTTCCTCCTTGCTATAAAGACGAGGCATAGGTAAAGGGAGGAGAAGCAGGCGAAAGCCCCAGCCTCACAAACCTGTATGAAATTCCAGCGTTTATGGAGGCTGCTCTTGACCTTTTCACAATCAAGGAGCTGAGGGAGCCGGCTTTTCATGTTATCCACCAGGCAGCGGGTATCTGGCAAGAGAGTCGTGGTCCCAAGGGCCCCTAAGTGAAGAAATCCCTCCTTGGTGTAGCGGGCAAGCTGAGGGGATGGGAGGAAAAAGACTGTTAGCGTTTCTCGAATGTCATTAGAGAAGAGATGCAGAGGGGACTGAGCTAGTGAGTACAGGAGATGGGCATGACATGCAAAAGCCTGTACTCAGGAAATTTCTAGCTCAGTTTTGCAGACACATGCAGGTGACCGGGGGTGGGGGTTGTTTGATACCTAAATACCTTTATGGATCTGAGCTTTAATAACTAACAACCCCCTGGGGGGGATCCTTTGGCCTTTATTTGGTATTGATACTATCCTAGTCATGGTGGTTTTAGACTGTAGCCAGTTTGGGTCATGCTGGACCATTCTATTGATTCTGAGATGCTTAGCTGTGGGTTCTTCTTCTGACAACTAAATGCCTTGTCGGTGTGTCCAGAGCAGCCCTCCAGCTATGCTAGGCATAGTTAGAAAATAGCAGCCAATAGGTAAGGGTAGCCAAGTGAAGGATTTGATTTGTGATCACGTCCCTCACGAACTGATCCAATCTTAGATCCCCCATATTGTTCACCATATGTGTGTACAGCTATAGATGATATAAAAGCCTCCTGGTGTGACCATTTCCAACACACTAGAGTATCCGTCAGTATCCTGCTAATGCATAACTGTATATCTCGTTTCCCCCATGCACCCTGAAAATTCTGTCTGTTCTGGAGGAAATGTTGAATGATAGCACCAGAGGAAGGCATCAGAGCTGTCTTGTCCTCAGCCATGGAAAGAGTGAAGTCTTGCTACTGGTCAGAAATTAGCTATAGGAAGACAACTGCCCCCCTCACGTCCCTTCCTGTTGTTTATTGTCCAACGATCTGCATTGTTGTTTAAGAAAAGGCTGATATTTGCAAAGTTTAAAAAAAAATATTTCCCTAGACGTATTTAAATTCACAGAGTGAAAAGAGATGAATGACAGCAGCCTGCCTTTTATAATTCAGGGGAAAGATATACACAGCTGCTTATTTAAATTATGAATCAATCTATTATCCAGCAGACAAATGAGAAGTATTCAGCACATTAATTAACTGAATATATCTGTGACCCAGATGCTTAAAGAGAGGCAGTAAATCACACTGGGAGTTGTGGTTATCTTTGTTGGAATAATTAAACATCCAAAATCAGGTTAAAAACGATGTAAAGGGGTTTGACTTGAACCAATAAAAGCAGATCCCGCTGATTAAGGTATTTGTTTCTAATTTCATCTTTACTTCACTATGTTGGATTTAGACATACAAGCACATTGCTCTGGGTTGCCGTGCATGATTGTGTCTCTAGAGGCTTGTGACTATAACAGCATGCTATTTATCAACAGCTCATCGACTCCTTCAGATCATTTGGCAGCGTTGTGGTGTGTTTGGTGCTGAAGTTCCCAGGTTTGCTCTCCAGCTGGGACAAAGGGGGCTGGATTCTGACTAAAACTGGCTGAGAACAGGAGAGGGCTATGCAATGCCAAGCCGCCACTGCTGTATGATTCCTTAAGAACATTATACTAGTGTCGTAAATCTAAGCAAGACCTAAGCTATAACTCACAACAAAACCCACTGTCCCCCACCATTCTGCCCACCATGCTCTCCTTGCACTGAAGAAAGCTCTGATACAGTAAAACACATGACCCTTTAGCTGTAACATCGTGATCAAACTTCCCCTGACTGTGCATTGACAAGTTCTTTTTCCCTGTGGTTTTGGCCAGAGCCCTCAGTTGTGTTAGGGTTGGGTCTGTGGAACAGGAGGGAGCGCCTTCTAGAGGTTAATGCAGCACCATATACATCAGGACTGCTGGGGTCTATTCCCAACTCTGCCACTGACTCATTGAATGGGCCCTGGGCAAGACACTTAACCTCTCTGTGCCTCAGTTTATTCATTTGCAAAACAGGTATAATGCTCACCTGCATCACAGAAGCTTAATTACTTCAACTCTGCAAAGTGTGATGAGACTGTCTGGCAACAGGGCTACCATATGAACAAAGCAGTAGAATTACTCCAAGAGCAAATCAAGTATTGCAGAATGGTGAAATTCTGGATTATCTGTTTTTATTGGCGCTGATGTTTTTGTTTCAAATCCTCAGCAGTGAAATTCTTGACTGACAGTTTGTGTTTTAGTAAAGCAACCAAACTGAATTAGTATTTGAACAGTAGCTCACAAATTTTTCAAGGACTAAAAAAATCCATCTGCAAGCGCATGCATGCAGTGCAAGTATTTTTCTTTATGCCGCTTTTAAAACCTTAGTGACCACGTATACAATTATTGTATTAGGCATCTTTCCTTTCATTATGTTTGGCAGCTTCTCTTTAGCCTGTTGGCCTAGTGCCCACAAGGCAATAAAATTTCTGTGCTTAGATGTTATCTCCTTTTGAGGTGGGAAAAGCAACTAGAGCAAAAATCAGATCAGGTCTTGAAGGCAAGGGACAATGGGAAAATGAAATAATCTGAGGAACAAACATGGATCTTATGAGAAATCGATCACAATGGATATATTACATGTGCAACCTATTTGGTATAATAGCCAGATAAATAAAGCCCAGATTGTATTTCTGGATTGACTTCAGCGTATTGCATACTATTTGATCTACCTCACTGTCAACCAAAACAGAGCTTGCAATTGCTTTACTCTTCAGTCTTTTTCATCAGCTCAAAGCGGAGGACAGTTATTCCTGGAAAGTATCACTGCTGGAAAAGGCTGTTTCGGAGAGTTAACGTTGTGCACGTGCATTGATGAGTTAAATAAGTTTAAGGGTGTGATTTTCAAATAAGCTCCAGTGATTGAGGAGTACAAATCCCCTTGTGTTCTGAATGAAGGATGCATGAAAGGTGTGATGTTTTGGTTCTAAAGTTAGGGCCACTATTGTTGAAGTTGCAGTTTTGGTGCCCTCAACTGAAGTAACGTACTCTGCCTTCAGCGTAGAGGTGTGGGTAGGGGGGAAGGAGACAAGTGTATATGGGCAAACTGGGGGGAGGGGATGCAGGACCTAAAATCTATTTTATAACTAACTACATGGCAAGTTGGCAGCAGGGTCCTTTAGCTTGCAACAGGGGTTGGACACCCTCTGCCTTCCTCCAATCCCCACAGCAAGGTGCGGGGGGCCTGACTCCTGTAGTCCCAAAGCCAGCTGTGGCTCCAAGACCCCTGGAGGCATTGTAGGGGGCTGGCACCACCAGGGCTCCCTTGTCCCAGCCCTCTGCTCTTCCCAGGCCCCATTCACCTGCAGAAGTGGAAGATGAAGGCCCTGTGGTCATGCAGGAGCTGTGTTGCTTGGGGGGCCTGGCCCACACCAGCTGGCAGAGAGGAACCATTCAAGGCCATGGCCACATGCAGGTGGCAGCAGAGCTTGCCCCTGAGCCAGGGCAGCAAGTCCCCCAGGGAACCTGGCTGCAACTTGCATGCAGAGCCTAGGCCTGACTCTCACAGGGAGCCTGGCCCCATTCCCCATCTCATCTGCCTCCACCACTGCCCCTCCTCCTCCCCCCGGACTATATGCACCAGCCCACATTTCAACAAGGAGATTGCATAGAAGTCATGGGGAGTGTGGGAAGTCACACTTTCCACAGATCAAAATGGCAGGGTGTGAGATGTTACTTCTAATGGATGTACTCTACACTGCTAACTTCTACAGGCCACCTTGTTCATATTCTTGAATGGGTCCCCCACTGGCAAGGACTGACCATGTTGCAGAGGAGTATGGACATCTCTAGGGATTAGGGAAAAGGAGAGGAAGTAAATCCATAGGAATTACCATATAGACCTCTATGAGTAGGTCTACACTGCATTACAGACCCAAGTGAGACCCAGGCTTGTGGACTTGGTGTTTCTAAGCTAGTGCTCGAGCATCTATACAGCACTGAAAGCCTGGGTTTCAAATTGCTGAACCCGAGTCTCTCAGTCATATTCATGTGACCCTTCTGACTTGAGGCCATGGCTTGACCTGCGTTCACATTGTAAAACAGAGCTTGGACCGGCGTCTCAGTGGGATTTTGGGGGCACTGATCAACCCCCTCAGCAGTGTCTGAGAATTTAGGTCCTGAGTGTACGCTGACCTGAGTGAGACTGATCAGTGTGGACAGAAGGGGGGCTTGAACTCAGACCTGAGCCTGCATTTAGCGTGCAGTACAGACCTACCCTATCAGGCCACTAGGATGTGAGGAGTTCTAGAAAGGGGGAGAGAGAGAGAGAGAAACAGGGGAAAAGGGAAGAAATCCAAGAGGAACCCTTAAGAAAACCAACAACGATCTAATGACCAAACCGTTAAAGGAAATTAATATGGAGTGACACTGCCTCAGGCTCACTGCTGACTTTGGATAAGGTTGAACATGTCCACAAGTAGCCCCATAAGACTGTACCTCTCAGCAAATGCTCACCAATGTAAGGGTTGCACAACCTAACCCTCAGATTAATAAGTGAGGATATGCTAAGAGCCTGGCCCTAGAACCTCCAAGTATCACTATTCTAAATCTCTTTCCAATCCAGAAGGGGATGGTGTAACCATACCTCTGTTGAAAGGGGGTGGCAGCTGCCTGTGTTTTTAAGAGGGAAGGAGGGGGTAAAGTAAAGATTACATAATTTAGCTAACCTGTAGCTTCTGCAAATTTAAACAGTTGGGTAAGCCTCACACTCTACAAATGCACTGTTGCATCATTCAGTTTGATCTCCTCATTTGTAAACCTGACATTAACAATATACACTCTTTGATTACTATTTCTGGCTGATTGCTCCTCGGTGATGGAAGAAAGTTAGACTTCTTCGGACCTGGGAAATAAGTCGTGATGATGTTCCTTGACTATCAAAAAATAATATAGAGTTGTTTAGCTTTTTCTGCAGAGGCCAGCTTCTCAACTAGCCACAATACATAAAAGAGTACAGTATTTTCTTTTTTAAACAACTCAATCTAAATGCTACTTGTCCCCCAATGATACACCATTCTTCTGGATTATTTCAGTATTAGTGGCTTTGTCCCAGGGTCCTGCTGCTTAACAAGTTTGTTTGAGGAAAACATTTTATCCTATAATTAAAGGGAAGGAAGGCACTGCTGGATGGACATTATCTTGTTTTATAGTGCCTTCTATTATGCCAATATATCACCACAGTTCTGTCACTCCAATGACATTACTGTAATACATCATCAAAAATACTTTGCAGTAATGATATATCACTTAAAAGATGCAGCTAACAGAAAGTGAGTCCAAGAACAGATTCAATTTAATTACAGGATAAAGGGATTCTTCATCATTCACTCTTGGTGATGAATTAACCTAGAAATGAATGAAAGCCTTATATGAAAGAAGAGAGGAAGGAACGCTAAAGGGAAGATAAACAGAGGAAACAACAAAAAGGGAGACAAATGCGGCCATAGAGATACTTTGAGCAAAAGCAAAAAAAAAATCTTATCGGCAATACAAGCTGCACTATGCATCTGACCGCAAGGCTCTGAAGCCAGATTGCATTTTACCAGAACACCAAAATCACTGAGCAGACATATCTAATGCTTTGGCTTGTAAATGTTTGCTTTATGTGCCCAAATGCCATTCTCTTTTTTTGAGCAGCTGGGCATACCATTAGATGCCCACATTAATTGGGGCTCATTGTTTCTTTCATGGTTTGGAGAGGAAAGGAACAATGTGGATCAGAAAGAAAAATCTGCTTTGAGCTGGTTTCCTTGAGCCTGCCAGTCAAACAAACAGTAATGCAACATTTTAATGCAGATCACCACACAGGAAAAGAAAACATCATTAAGTTTAATAAAAAAAAAAAAACCCAGTGGAAGGAAGAAATAACCTGCTTTTAGTCATTCATCTCAAAGTCCAAGGTTAGCAGGCAGTATCAGTTTAGTTTCTCATAGTCAGAAACTTAAAGGCATAAGCTTCCGTCTACAAAGTGCAATATGCAGTTTGTGCATAATTTGTTATTAAATGGCACATTCACAACAGTGGCTAAGTTATACTTAGTAAAGAGAGCTACATCATTGGGTGATCTAGTTTATCCTTCCCTTTGTACAAAGAATAGGATATCCATCTTCGCCTTAAGGCTTAACTGTGAATTGATCCCATGCTAGGTACAGGTGGCCCTACAAAAGTTTTCAGTTCAGCTTCAATGCGAGCTAGTATCTCATCACGGAGATGTTGTATCCCATCACTATTCTACCCTGGTGAATCTTCAAAGGTCAGGCTGGAAATATTTTGAGGATGGCTCTCTTAGGGCATTTCTGGCACATGGGCAAATGTTCCAGCTGAAGGCCAGAAGGGAAGACTACTTGTATCTGAACACATCAGAGCCCGAGATTAACCAGGGCCTTTACAGCAAGGGAGGCTTCTATTTATTCATTTTCTTGTGTATTTATATGGCCCCTTTCATCATACTGTCCAATCGCTGCATAACCTTGAATATATTTATCTTCCCAAGACCCCTTTGAGGTAGCTCAGTGCTGCTATCCCAATTTTACAGATGGGGAGCTGAGGAGGGGGAGAGAGACTAAGTGATTTGCCCAAGGTCACAACTGAAATCTGTTCTGGAGCTGGGACTTGAACTCAAGTCCCCCCAAGTCCTAGGTTAGTGCCTTAACTCGAGTACCATCTCTATGGTAATAGTGTTGGTGAACCAGGTGCCCTGAAAGGTGAGCTGAGCAGCTGAGCCCATTGCTGGGCACACCACGAGGGCCAATATCAGGCCCATTCTTTGGGCAAGTTACCAGTCACTGGATCAAGTCTACCTGACACCAGGGCCTTTCTGTAAACTTGAATGCTACCATAATCATCTCCCCTTTCATAAAATGGGAACTCCTTTGTAAAGAGCTCTATTATGGACAGATGGGGAAAATACTATAAAAGAGCTTGATTATTATATGCAAGTGCTACCACAAGCGGGAGGAAGAGAGACTATTTTCAAACATGACTTTGACAAACATCTCTGGTAGACTATCCTACCACTGCTAAAGCTACAGTATGGAGCCAGAGCATGGCTGGAATCAGTTAAATAGGCTGGAACAGCCTTTTGCTCAGCCAGAAAACTAATGCTTTAGCTGCAAATCTTTTCAGTGAATTAATTACCTCAAACAAGTTTAGGAACCTTTTGGTCTTGCAGGAGACCTTTTTGCCCCCCTCGCACTCCTTTCTGGTGTATGTGAGAAATTGATTTCCCTAGGCAAGCTTCTTATTATGCAAATATCTGGTGAGCACTTACTGTGATGGTCTTTATTGTGTTAAATTTCAGAGTTTTGATCTTAATGAATGCAATTGCAGCCCTGAGCGCTCTCATGTAACACTGATGGAAGAAACAGCAGAATAAACCTTAGAGCCTCCCTTTCTCACAACTTCTAATGAGAACCTCATTGACCAGAGAAGAGAGATGCTGGCTTACAGAACAACTGGGACCAGGAATTAAGACTTCACCCAGAGTCCTTGTGGGATACTTATGCACTTTTTTTTTTTTTTGGGAGATGAAGAAGGCTTGATAGGGAACTTACTTTGTAGGTAGGAGTGAACTTGTCAAACAGTGGCAGTTTATAAAGGCACCTTGGAGCTCAGATTCTATTCTGCATATTTTTTTATACCCCCTTATTCCTGTCATATCGGAATGCTTTTCAGTGATGCATTAATCAAGGTGTCATGTGTGGCTAATTTTGTTGCTCATCCTCTGCCCAGGGCAAGAACTGTGTGGCAGTGTAGTGCTTTGCTTGGGTAGAGTTGTTTTTAAATCTACCATTAGAAGACATGGTCATGTATAGGGTGATATACATGATGCTGTCCATCTGGAAGACAGAGGGAATCAAAAAACTAAAACCAACATAGTAGAGCAAGGGAAATAATAATATACATCACATGCAATAAAGCTCCCAGAGCCTCTGGAAGGATAGTCAGTCCTTCCTCTCCGAAAAACCCCACTCAAAGGCAGATGACTTGCCTTCTAATAAATAGAACTCTACCTGGATGTTAAATATGCCTAGATAGAGTGGATCTTGGCACACTTATGGTCCAGGAAAAGTTTTTCTAGCAAAAGGCAAATGATGTAATCCCTTCAGTTCAGATGTTGAGCCAGAGGCAGTAGGGTGAGTAATGCCTGACCTGATTGTTCAGTGCTATGCACAAATTTTTAGTAAGGTAAAAAGGGGAGCAACAGAAGAAAAGAGAATTATGACAGATGAGATGCTGGCAGGTTTGCCTTCCCAATTCTATCTGTAGCCAGTATCTACTGGTGCATTCATTCTCTGAGCACATTGACTGTGGAACATGTGATCTGTATCCTTTCCACCTCACCTCTCACTTGATTATGCTCATATAACGATGGGTAAATCTCAAGCACTTCAGGAGGCTGAAGTTTGATGCACACCCAAAAACTTGGATCTTTAGCTAAATTATCTGAAAAACCTCTTGGGTGTATATATAGAGATTGGGCTGCAGATCCCATGAGAACAAGCTCCAACAGACCCTGGGTTTGGTCAGGCAGGAATTTCATGATTTCTGGTGTCTCCTGCTTTTAGTCAAGCAGGAAAAAAAATGAAACAAGTGGCCTATTGTGTTATGGCTCTTTTACTGCCAGAAGTATCATGAACTTGCTTAGGACTCTTCATTCATATCCCACCTCAAAATGCCCTTCTTCCATGGAGATGAAGGAAGGTGATGACTACCTGGCACATGTGACCAGGACTGTGATCCCCGGTTAAGAGGAAGCACAAAAGTAGACACACAGGTCAGAATGAGAGAAGGATGCAAAGTAACAAAGGAGCCTTGGCAAGTTATTCTTGGAGGCTTGCAGATCTTGGAAGCACAGCATAATCCCCCAGTTTTAAAGATGGATGCAATGGCACTGTTTGTGCTGTACCTGTTCTATGGCAAAACATAGGATTTCCAACTCCAAGGCTGTCCAGCCAGGACTATTCAACTGTAGTGAATTTACTAGGTTTCTTTTTAAAGTATCGAAGGATAAAATTATATCACAGGCTAAGGTAAGCCATCATATCACAAACGCACACCATGACAACAACAAAAGTTAGGGAACTGATCTTTAGCCCAGAAGGTGATTTGAATTAAGACAATGGTCCAAAGAGTCTTTTGGTTGGCCCATACTTTCTTGGGCAAGTAAGAGGTGTCCTACAAGCATGAGGCTAAGGTCTAGTAAGGCTTCATCTTAAGCCTTACCTAGTTGAAAAAAAAACAAACAAAAAAAACACATTCTAGTTATGTCATCAGAAAAAAAATTCCACCACCGTTTGCTTTGTTTTCCCAGGGGTCTCTTTGTCTTGCTGGCATATGAACAGAAAAATAAAATGCCTTAAAATGTGTTGCATGAGGCATGTTCGATTTTGCCGATTGGCTATTTGCTTCGCCTAGCTCTCTCAAGATTACGGTAATTTAATTTAGAAAACTGCTCTAAGTAAATGGAAAAAAAAAAAACATACCCCCCCCACCCTCTTCATTCTTAACAGGAAGACCAGCCTTGTCATTTGAAAGTCTGAACGGATCAGACCCCACCTCACATCTTTATTATGCTTTGCAGCAATCTCGGCCGATTCTCTGTTATTTGTGCACACAGTACGACAGAAAATAAATCCTAACCTGAGGTCCCCAGCCGTGGCACGGATACAGTATTGCTGTGTGGTTCTCCTGCGGACCCTGGTCAAGACATACCTCTTTCGCTTTGTTGTTACGAAGCTGTAGAAACAAACATTGCATATTTACGTATCCGTCCCTTACAGGAGGGAAGACTGGAACTCATGATCACAGTGAAGTCCCTGGCCTTTAGTGTTATGGAAAAGAAGATGCTTTACACATCGTTGGCAATAGGTTTGTGTGCTGCATATGCGATAGTTTTAATAACTTGCATTTATACAATAGCTACCACTAAAAACTATTGTTTACTGACAGTTGCAATGATTTCAGTTGCCTCTGTATTTAGGATATGAGACATGTGTGGTGATATGTTTTCAAGTCTTCCACGGTATGGTGTGGGGGTCAGGGTAGCACTCTTTATTCCTTATGCTGAAGTGCTCTAGAAGCCCTGAAATAAAATTCAGGGTGTCTTATGTGGGTGCAATGGAGTGTGGGGGAAAAAGGACACCAGGAACCCTTTTCATGCTACCATGAGAGAGCAGGATGGGATCCAGGCCTAGCGATTAGGCAAAAGTCCCAACTCCTTTGCCCAGGGGCCCAGAGGATGCAGTCAGCCATCTTGGATACATGGTCAGAGCTCTCTGCTCTTGTGCCCATGTTGCAGTTGGCAGCAAGCACTGGCAACACCCCTTTTTGGAAGAGTAATAGAGGGCATAGGGGTCAATGCAGTGCTTCTTGTGGGCAAGACTGCAGAGTGTTTATAGCTTTTAAATCATCCAGATCATAATGCTCACCTAAGCTGTGGCTGTGAGTGAAACTGGTGCAGTCTTGCCATTAGTCAGGCATTTTTAAGGAACTTAGGAGAAGGGTGGTAACGGAGAGGTGGGCAATGATGTACACATATGCTACTGGTCTGAGGGGGGGTGGGGGGGAAGAAGAGAAATTGAGGAAACTGAAAAGAGCTTTTAAGGTCAAGGAGAAGCTTGCACATACTAATACAGACATTGTGTTAAATTTATACTGTAAAGTGAATGAAGTGTTGAGACATGAGTCAAGCAATGAGATTTGCTCATGTAGTCATTTGTTCTCCAGAATCTCCCCATACAGACCAAGTGAAGTTATAACACACATTAAAAATTCCTGTCTCTGTTTTCGGCTTAAAAGACATAACATTGGTGCGGGACATGTTCTTGGGATTCATGACCAGCTGGGATCCCTGGGCAGTTTTGGCAACTCTGCCCAGGCAGTCACTATTCCATGGGAAACGAACTGCAACGGATCATTATTACTTAATTACTGTGAATAGCTGTTTTTATAATTCTCATGTGATCCTAATGCCAGTCAATACTGAATTCCATCTCTTTACATGGCACAAAGGTATGGCTTTGGGGCAAAGGATTACACCCTATAGAGCACATATGTCCAGGCCCCTGCAAACTGGCAAAAGTTAGGTCAAGTGTAAGTTAAGAAATTACTACAATAGGACAGCACATTCCAAAAAATATTTTTTACACACACGCGCTTATCCAATGGAGTTAGAAGGGACCATGCACAGTATTGTGGTAACTATTTACATTTTAGAGCATGTATGGGACCCCAAAATTGGGAATGAACCTAAAGCTCAAAACATTACAGGGAACGGTGAACAGATTCTAAAATGCAGCTCTTCAAGTTCATCTTGAAATGGGTTTCTGATTAGATACACATTGGCATGCTCATGTGTCATTTCTCTATACAGTACGATACTTATTGGTGTGCGTTAAGAACATGCTTTGTCTTAATTACCTCCCCATAGGCAATAGTATTATTGTATCTCCTCATTTCTGGGTAAACATGGTCCAGGTACCACTGGAAATTCTTACACTTTAAGCTTTTTCTTAATGCTTTTCTCTCCGAGACATCCCCAATGTCAATGCCTGGATTCTGAAAAAGACAGACACACGCAGCACCTTAGGTAAGAGTTTATTCTTGCCATGTTATTTAAGGGATTGGATTTCCTTGAGTTTTGATATGGTTGCTGAACAGCTTGAAGATTTCCAAGCACCGCTCTACATACAGGTGAACTATGCTATTTTCAACCCCCCACCCCATCCATTTCTAAAAAAACCCTTGTCCAAGCAGGTTAATAGAAAGGCAAGTACCTCATAGCCACAAACAGGAAGAAATATACATTTTAAAAAAAGTGTTTAAAATCATTCTTTCAATTGTCAACACCTCAGTACTCGACAGATTGAGGTGAAGTGGGCAGGAATTCAGAGAAGACAAATAAGATTTAGGAAGCTGGAAGAACTGATTTTGAGGAAAGATTAAGAGACTATTAAAGTCAGTGGGCTTTGGATCAGTGCACAAAGTGTTCAGAAGAACTTAGTTCCCATTTAGGCACCCAAGTAAGAGTCCGTCTTTCCAAAAGAGCTCAGTGACCAACGTGCTGATAATCTGGTCATAGGTTATTAGAGTGGGAGGGACTGAGTGTTGAGCTCTCGTGAAAATCTGGCCCCAGTTGTGAGGGCTGTACGCTTAAAAAGCTGTCCCTCCTAAAAGAATGAAATTTGTGAAACTTTGCTAACAGATGGCTGAAGAGCGAGCATGTTTAGGAAGGTGTAAAAGAGACTCAGGGCATCATGGGGGGGGGGGAACCCAAGAGTAATAGAATAAAATTATGGAGACAATTAAATTTAGGTTGAACCTCAGGAAAACCTCCTGACAACTATTATACTTGAAATAGTCTCCCAAGGGAAACAGTAGAAGCCCCATTACTTGTGTTGATTTGAAAATGAGTAAAGCTATTGTATATGTCCCAATGTGAACAATCCTACAGTGGCCAGGAAAAATGACTCAGATTATTCCCATCTTTAACTTCTTTAAGTAATTTCAAGAACTAGAGTAATAGTTTGGTCTGAGAAATTAGAGGCATGATACAACCATCCTTATTCCTTTAAACAGGAGTCTTTTATACTTTTGTATTTTCAAAGTTCATTAGATTCAGTCAGGAAAGCAATTTTCTAGGACAACACTTGTAATGATCTTCTAAGGAATTGTTCACTCTGCTTTTCAGAAGAGAGCATTATAAAATGGTACCAATAAGTAAAACTAAATATGATTCAATTTAGTATAAAATCTGGATGAAGTGAGCTGGGATGATGTGCTAAGCAGGCCCATAAACCAGTCAGACTGAAATATTCAGAGCATGGCGTTTTACACTGAGCAAACATGTTCCACATTTTATATAAAAACAAAAAGAAGGGGTCAATACATATTTGCACTGAGGAAGTTTTGTAATGGTTATGAACAAGGTACTTTAAAATTAAACCCTCACAGGGTGACTAATAATGCCCAAAGAAAATTCCTGAACCATTTGAAAAAAAGACTCAGCTGCTCTTTTAAGACCATTTCTAGTGAGATTCCCTCTGCTCCTTAAGCATAGAGCCCTACTGCCCTCAAAGCTTGGGATCTAATTTTCTACTCTCCCTGGTGTGCTCCTAAAACCAAAACCACTCAACTCAAATGCAAGCCCCCCAAAGAAACTTTTATTCACTTGCCTCTTACACAGAAAGGTCTAAGGCTTGGGTCTGAGCCCACTCAACTTGCTTAGAACCCTGTCCCAAGTTAGGCAGGAATGACTGCAGTTACAGCCTAAGAAAAGCCAGAAAGCAGTCAGACTCCTGATATCTTTCCTTCTTCATCACAGGCACTTGGAGTACTCACAACACTCAGATCATATAAGCCCCAGCTCATCTGTTTAACAGCATTTTAATTAGAGACCATCTGCAGTCCCCAGCACGTCAAATCAGGAAACCCTTTCAGAAGGTTAGTACCTAATCAACTGCACTGAGGAAATACTCTTTGTTCTCTGACAAAGAACAAAGGCTATGTTACTGTGTGTCCAGATGCCAGTAAATCTCCTCAGACTTAACCTTTCTTCAGACTACAGTCTGTAAACTGGCCCACAGAGGCAGACACTTATGCCTGTGCAAAGTCCTGCTGAAGTTAACGGAGTTCTGCACAGAAGCAGAGGTTGACCCACACAGATCAGATTGCAGGAATGTAGCCTTTGTGAGTAACAAAATTGCTGCAAAGCAGGGTTTCGGAAGCTCCTGGCTTCTAGCTTCTGCAGGGAAGCCACAGGAAGTTGTCACAAGAAAGGATTTAACTAAGAAGTTTTTGTTAAAACTCAGTGTTCAAGCATTTATGTGAAATAAACATAGCCACCAAGGATATCACAATGTATTGTACTATTTAGAGCAGCTACACAAACACTAATCTGTTGGAATTGGAGCCCATTTCATGAATAGCTGTTCCATTGTCTTGGATGTTTGTGTATCTAAGGCATCTGTAAACATGGTTTCTAAATGCTGTTTGTCTCTAAACTGTAAGGTCTTCAGGGCAGAGACCCTGCTTAGCCTATGTTTGTGAAGCACTGTGTTCAAGGCTGGGAACTTGGAATAGAAATGGTTTTTCCAACAATTTTTGTAGAATACATTCTCAACAGAATGAGCTTGGGCTACAAGTTGGAGAATTTACAATGGTGTTATTATGGAAGTGATGGATTCCTGTTACTATGGGTCTGTGGAGCAAGGCATGCAATGTACATTCACCACATGAAACAGTGTGTTAAAAAGACATTTACTGACTGTGCAGAAAGATTTGATCATTTGCTATCTTTAATCCCACAGAAAGACTAAATTTACTGGGTAACGTCAGTGATATAAATGCACAACAAATATGAATTGAAGCATGAGGCAAATAAATTGCGTGTTTAATCTTCAGAAACAACAAGCCAGACCCTCAGCTGGTGTTAATCGGCATAGCTCCACGGACTCCTATGTCCTCCAGTAATAGCTCCGTTGAGGGTATGTTTATTTACACCATCAGTACCATGATGCAAAAAGACAGCTACGTACTGTTTATTTAAGATCTTAAAAAGATAAGAGTAAGACTACATGAACTGAGGGAAAGGCTGTACCTCCAGTGGCAAGTTCCACGCAATGTAAACGTGAGACTTGTAATCGTCCATCCACACTTCGGCCACTCGCAAAGCATTCCGCTTGGTGTAGAAACCAATGTTATTGTTGTAGGGCTTCTTCTTGCGTTCAATGTGAGCGACTCTGGAGCATGGCAGGACTTCCATGCTGCCACCACACAGCCACACCTGAAACAGACCAGAATAAGACATGCAACACATTGGTTTAAGGACTGAGTTTTCAGATCAGAATCCAGCACGTTAATCTCTGCTGCTCTCAGAGTTCAATCATCCAAAAATGGAAGAGAAGGAGAGAGAAGGGCTGTTTCTCTCCCTCTCCACTCCCCCACCCCATGAACTACCACAGTCTGTTGACCAGCGTGGATGGCAGTGTCGTCTGATAAACTGAAAAGGCTCTGTAATACCTTGGAGCCCAATCCTTGCAAATACTGTCAGCGTAGTGCTTACCACTGTAAATCCTAATTAGACTACCCATCGTAGCAAGCATTCTGTAGGGAGAAATCTGGGCCCCATTTAAAATCAATGGCAAAACTCCCAATGGACTTCAGTGGGGCCAAGATTTTGCACTACATTTGGTAAGTGCCTGCAGGATTGGGCCCTTAGTTTACATGGCTGTTACTCTTGACCAATAGAGTGTACACACCACTTTTTATTCAAGTCATAGTGGTGTGTGACGTATCAGCATTATTGATGCTGTCAACGGCACCAGAGGTCTGGAAAGGGCCCAATCCAAGCTCACTGACTTCAACTGGAGACTTTCCATTGGTTTGGATCAGGCCTTGAATTCAATTCTTAGCCATGTCCAAACCTGGGAATCTGTTGGGAAGGAAGCAAAGCCCTAAGCCTTTTCCACAGCTGTAAGTGCCTACGGCATTCTGGGTGACCAATGGAATATCGGCAATGTTTGAATCTACAAGAAAGGTAACTCAGTGAAACAGATTGTAGGGACAGATTTCTCTAGGAAACATTTGCTCATGCTTCCCCCGCCCTGCCTAGGGTGACCAGATGTCCCAATTTTATAGGGACAGTCCCGATTTTTGTTTTTTTTTTGTTTTTTTTTTTTAAATATAGGCTCTTATTACACCCCACCCCGTCCCAATTTCACACTTGCTGTCTGGTCACCCTACCCCCACCTAATGGTTTAAACTTCTTTAAATCACAGTTTATATTTTATTACAATAACTTCAAGTCTTTTCTCTCACACAGAAATGGACTGAGGCATACAACACACAATATATTCTTCCCAGAAACCTTTATGTAAAGTCTTAGCATACCTGTACTCTACAATCCCTGCTTTTTCCCCCCCATTGTTTTTCTCCATCTTAAATTGATAATGGATCATACCCAGGGCTCTAGGCACTGGACAGTTATGGCACAAACACATGACAGGGATGCCTAATGATCATGGTTGGGCCTATTTTGTGGTGTTATTCATTAATGTTTTGCATAATTATTACAGCACCCACAGTTTGATATTATTTCCACGCCCACCACTTTTTATTCCATCTGTGTTCTCCAATTTACATTGGCCTCTTTCTGTATGGCTCTAGATAGTGCTGGGATACCAGTTGCGCCATGCCAGCCCTGCTGGGTCAGATTCTGATCTCCATTACCCTGCAGTAAAAATCGAGATTAATTGCATTGGCCCAAAAGGCACACGATTCTAGGAGACATACGAAAAGAGCATATATGTGTATCCATTCAGAACTCTATGGCTACACAGAGGTGGCCCTTAAGAGCTCACCACTTGTATCTAGGAGATACTACAGTAAGCTGCTCTAGGAGTTATTCCCTTGCACTTTCCTACGTTAATAATGCCCAAACTGAAAATAAATATTTAGTTATCCAAGGCAATTAGCCAGTTTTTAAGAACCTCTGCTGTTTATTCAAATGGATAGGTTCAAACGCCTGTTTTCATGCACAAATGCGGAACTACAGTGAGCAAGTGCGCATCTTCCAGGAACACCCTGTAGCTAGTGCTGTACCTTCCTTGCTCTCAGCAGCACATACACCCTATGTATTATTTGTATTCCAGAAGTTCCCAGGAGCCCAATGCACCTATTAGGGTCCCACTGTGCTAGGTGCTGCACAAAACAACCCCCCAACACACCCCAAATATACCCTGATCCTGAGGTTTGCCCTTGACTTCAAACACCACCAAAACAAAGACAGAATTCAGAATTGTGTCACTTTTCATGCATCTGAGCATCCCTGCGAGCATATTTTATTTCAGAACCACCACATTTCAGTGTTTCCAAAAGGAAATATTATGGGATTTCAGTTTCAAGACAAATTTTCAGATTTTGGCTTTTCATCCTGATTGAGGACAGAATAACTCTGACAACATGAAAGTGTTCACAGAACTAAAATTCTTTTCCCCAAACACTACTACTTAGTAGGCTTGGGATGCAACTATTATGGTCTTGTGTTTTACTCACAATCACAAACTTTTCATAGGGGACAAAGTTTGTTTCAGGAATAAATGTACAAAAAATGCACAAACATATGGTAGTAAACTAAGGGATAATGTCTCAGGTATCATTTGAAGGGCACTGATGTGTGTATGTATACACACAAGTCTGTTGCAGTAAGATCAATAAGGTTTATTTTTAAAAAGGAATTATAATATGGATGACCATGCTCTATGCACAAATAGATCAAGCTGTCATAATAAAATAAAAATTGACACATCTCTACCAGATATTTCCTACCTGATGAGAACGGTAGCAGAGAGAAATAATTCCAATGTGATTTAAAACCAAAATTTGTTTAACTACTTGTATTTTTATAGAACTTTTCATCCTAGAAACACTTGTATCTAAGCCTTACCAAACTCCTGTGAAGTAGGCAAATATTATTAGTCTTCCCATCTGAACAATGAGGACAAGGCACAGAGCAGCTGTCACTTGTACTTGCTCACACAAAGCCAGATTGGGTTTCCCTTACTGACACTGGTGGGTAGTGAAGTGGCCGCACTGAAGTGGCCCAGAGGGACTAGGCAGGGAATAGAATCCAAGTGTCTTGCCTTCCCTTCTTGTACACTAAGCATTAGATATACTTCTTTCAGTAAGTTCAAATTGATCTATTTCATGCATATCTATACCCTGTTTACAAAGGACTAACAGTAACTTACTTTGAACATGGAGTTTCCATATAGGTGTTATTGGAGCAAAGAGAACAATATCTGGACATCTTCCTACTGAGAAGTACAGGACTAACCTTCCAATTAAGCCATCTTCCCAATGATCCCAAGAGCCACTTAATGTGGGTCTTAAAGTGACGCAAGTGCTTGAAATGCCATAAGCCTTTAACACACATTAGTACTTAAAGCCACCTATATGTTGCTGGGTCTTAACCTGCCTTAAGTCTTTAGACAGCTTTGCACATGTAATTGAGAAGTTCATTGGAAAGGGCTGTGTTTCATTTACTCTTCACTTATATCCCTGTTGAGTGTCTCTCAGTTAAGCTTTCAAATAATGGGGATGGTCCCCAGGGAACCAGTTTAAGTGGATTTCCCAGTTAAGTGTATAGAAATCTAAATGTCTAGATCATAGCAAAAAAAACCCTGTGCCACCATGAGGCATTGTTTGCTACAATAACTCATATTAACTAGTTAATGTGTCCCACACAGTTATGTTGACTGTATGGAGGATTTTTCCATTACTCACAGCTAATGTTTGATCCACTGAAAGGGAGAACATAAACCAAATCACAACACTTAGATCAATGAGGGGAAAAATCCACTTTTAAATTAAGTCATGTTTGGCCATTTAACTTGGCAGTGTCCTTTGTACATATAGTTACAAAAGGAGCAAATTGTGGGTGTTAAAAATATGCATGCTTAGGATAGAATGCAAGTTTCAAAAGTTTACTATGGTATATTTCCTGGTGGGAAAAAGAATCATGAAAGTCATTATTTTTCAGCATAAGACTCAAATATGCAACAGCTATTAGCCAACCATTCATCCATCCAGAAAGAAGTAAAACTGGATGCATCTCCCTCCACTAGTTGATAATGGTGACTATGTAACCTCTTGTCTGTCAAGCATAGAAAGCCAGGCCATGGGGATACTAGAATGCATAAATAATTTTTTTGAACTAAGCTCTATAGAGCAAATCTCAAAGAAACAAATCAAAAAATAAATCTTTCACCCACAAACCTTTGAAATACACAACAAAAGAGTGGTGGGTGATGCATTTCCAATTATCTTCCAAACAAAAATTTATTGCCTTAGGAATTAATGAGAAGAATATATAATGATTTGTCTTGCATACTGACATTTACTAATGATGTTGAAATGATATCAGTGATCTCTTCTCTAGACGTTTGTCATATGTGAGAAGGAAAAAAAGCGGGGCGGGGGTGTGTGTGTGTGTGCTGGAAATGGCCCAACTTGATGATCACTTTAGATAAGCTATTACCAGCAGGAGGGTGGGGTGGGAGGAGGTATTGTTTCATGGTCTCTGTGTATATAGTGTCCTCTGCAGTTTCCACAGTATGCATCTGATGAAGTGAGCTGTAGCTCACGAAAGCTCATGATCAAATAAATTGGTTAGTCTCTAAGGTGCCACAAGTACTCCTTTTATTTTTGCAAACACAGACTAACACGGCTGTTACTCTGAAGCATGAAAGAACCACTCTATGGGAAATGTCAGGCAGGTTCTTTCCAGAGTTAAAATACTTGCACTATTGGTTGTGATGGGGTTTTTTTGTTTTTGTGTTATGCCAGACCTCAGCGTTTTTCAATGGAATTCATCCTGACAAGCAGGTAGTGTGCATCTGGGAAGGCTCCATGCAATCGTTTCAGTTTGCATTTTCAAAATAGGAGAGGCATTTTTACATTGCTCTTGCTGGAAAGGGAAGCCATTTGCATTTATTTCTCTCAAATGACAGCTAGGAATCATTCACTGTGCTTGTCAGTATCTTTATGTTTCAGGATATTCACATGAGTGTAAGGTCTATGCACTCAGGACTGAGATGGGACTGGAAGATGAAGCACTCTGTAGCCTGTTAGAGAAAAAAAGACTGTGCTGTCTGATTGCCACCTGCTAAGATTTCACTATCTATCTGCTGGTCAGATAAGTGACAGCCTCCCAAGGCTTCTGCAGCTAAGAGGGTCCCTACGCCTTGTCCCTTATTCGTCTTTCCGCGGAATTGAGTGACCGATCCTGGCTTGGCACCGCTGGAATCGAGAGATGCAAGGGGGGTAAGAAGCACCCACACCTGATCTCCTATCTTTAGTGTACACATATTTTGAAATAGAGCTCTATACTTTGTTTTCTTTCTTTGGGATTGTGGCTTCAGTTTTGTAACTTGTTTGTGTGTGTAACATCTCTACATTTAAATAAGTAGGCACTAGCAATTTTGTAACCACATGATTAGAATCTAGCTTAATAAATTTTGGTAACCATTTATGCATAAGCCTGACTTGTTTTCTCTGGTTTACTGTAAAGCAGCCAACACAATTAAAGAACCTCAGCCGTTTTGGCTCTAAAGCCTGGCCATTAGGTGAGAGTACTAAGAGCCTAGCGTTGAGTTGTGCCGCCTCCACGGGGCAAACTCTTGGGGCACCTGTCAGTCAATCCTGGCTGCCCGCTGCGAAGGAGCTCTGAGCTCTAGCAGTTAAAGTCACGGGTGTGGAGAGGCTCTTAGTGCTGCCATTGGGGCACCTGTCAGTCAGTATTGACTGCCCGCTGCGAAGGAGATCTGAGCTCTAGCAGTTAAAGTCACGGGTGGTTAGGACCTTGGGGCATCCGTCAGCCTAGCCCGGGCTGCCCGCCGCGAAGGGACAGTGCATCCTAGCGGTTAAAGTCACGGATGGTATAAACGGGCATAGCTGGCACCTCACCAAACATCCTTGGCCGTCGGCTAACAAGCCATCAATTTGCTTTGCTACTGTTGGACAGCAGCAGCCATCACCCTAAAAGGAATGTTCTTTAAACAAAATGACCCTTCACAATCAGTCTAAGATCAAAATAACTTCAAGCAAAAAGCATAATCCAGGTCTAGTGATCAGGGCTGATCCTGCTCTCATGAAGTAGGTAAAACTCCAAGCTTAGTGGGAGCATCCCTCTGCACAAGCACTGGAGTACAGGGTTTGTACATCTTTTCAGTACTCTCTGCTACATTGTGTGAACTCCCTGGACTGGGACTCTAATGCCTGTTCTGCCACTGATTCACCCTAGCTGAATCCCTGTACATTAATTTCCTCATCTGTAAAATGGGGCCAATGTGTGCTTGATTTACTAGCTAAGCTCATCCTTTGAGATCCATGAAGGAAGACGCACTGAAAGTGCAAAAGATTCTTACTGTTACAGATGCGGTCTTTGAGGAAGGAGACAGACAGGTTTGTTTTGCGCATATTATTGAAGTGATTTTATACTTTAATACACAACTTGTGTGGTATGTAGGTCAACTGAGCCCTAATCCTACAAAGCACGTGCTTTACTGCTCCTGTGCTTCAAGTTAAGCACATGCTCAAGTACTTTGCTGGATTGTGCCGAAGCATAAACGGCAATGTAACGCGGTCAGCACCTGCCTCTCGTGAGCACCCCCTTCCCTGGCCAATAATGCCTAAAATCACAGTTCTTTTGAGCAGGTCTTCAGTGACTCAGCCCTCTGAGTGAGCTGCATTCACAATCCCCCGTTCCAGGGTATACAGTCTCAGGTTCTTTCCCCAGCCTTGGTATGGGGCCATAGCTCTAAGGTTTCTTCCCAGATGCCCTGTTTTCAACAACCCAACCCAGGCTCATCTCTGTACCTGCAGGTAGTGTCCTTTCAGCAGTCCTCCCCGGACTCAATCTGCAACCAGACCCCATCTCAGTGCCCTTACCAGGTTGTGGGCTCAGCCTGCCCACACTGACCTGTCTACAATCCTGCTGCTCAACCAGCCAGGCACCTGGTCCTCTTGGAGCTCCAGGAAGAAACTGAACTCTGCTCGCCTGCTTGCCTTTTATATGGCCCTTCTGACACCTGATTGGTCACTCCAGCAGCCCCTCCAATTGGTTGCTTCTCTGTGGCCACTCTGGCTGCCTGGAGGACTTCTCCTCTACTCTGTTCTGGGGTGGGGTAACGCAGACCCATGAGGCCTCCAAGAGAGGGCCTGCACACCGAGTCCACCCCATCACAGGCAAGATGAAAAGGTGAGTGGTTTTGATTCTCTCAAACAATGATTTTATGGCAGACGGAAGGGGTATTTCCCCAGCCCTATCAAAAAAGTTAGGAAGTGAACTAATTAAAAGAGTCTAGCTTATAGAAACCAATCTCCCAAGCAATTCACGAGAAAACAATACTAGTTCTAACATGGGTAAAATTCTACTCCACCCCATTGACAGCCAGACCTGCTGTTGGGAGACAAAAAAACCACCCCATCCCTGCCAATATGGTGATGAGTGAAAAAGTTGTTCCCAGCCCTCCAAGGAAAATGGCAACTAGCATAATGCCCACAAGTAGGTCAAGAGAAGCCTGGTCTCAACACCAGGCAGACAAATCAAAAGTCAATTCCTTGGCTAGTTAGAAGTGTTTACAGAAGTGGAAATTAACGTAACTTTTGGAATGCTGGATTTGGAAACAAGAAACTGGGGGAATTTCCCAGAGATAAATAGGGGACAATACTAGGGCGGGGGGAGGAGGAAGGGAGAAGAAAATGGGACAGAAAACGGGACAGAAAACACTCCTTGTGGAAACATTGATGGAGCTTCACCCTGATTAGCTAATGAACTCTAACACCTGGGCTTGATAATGAGCTGGGTGAAATCTTTTTTTGGCAAATAGATGTTTTGCCAAAAAAATGCATTTAGGGGGTCTCTGAAATTATTTGCAAATTCAGGTTGAATTTCACGAATAGCTTTAATTGATTTTTTTTTAAAGTCAAAACATGTTATTTTGACTGGACTTAGAAACAGCATTTCATTTTTTCATTTGGCCAATATTTAAAATAACATGAATCAAAATGAAAAAAAGTCTAAGTTTCTTTTCAAGTCAACTGAAATGTTTTGTTTGATTCTAAATGAACTTTTGAGTTTTTCAAGTCAATGAAAATTTTTGGAAACGTTGGTTCTGATTTGAACTAAATTTTATTTTATTTAAAAACCAAAAAAAGCCCCCAACCTTTTGGTTTGGCTCCTGAAGCAAAAAAAAAAAAAAAAAAAAAAAAAAAAAGAGAGAGAAATCCATTATGTACTCAGTTCTGGTTGTTAAGCGGAGGGGAGGTAGGGTGGATGGGGGAGAGAAATGCTCTCTGGACTTAAAAGTGGAAGAGTCAGAAAAGGCCTCCCTTTCTAGAGATGTAGATTTTCTTCTCTTTGCTGTAATTAAGCTAAGGAAAGCCTGTCTCACTGGGCTTTAGTCAAATATACTGATATGTAAACCATTTCTTTTAATCAGATTCTCTGTTTTCGAAACAAATCCTGTTTTTTAAGAAGGGTGCTAGCGGGTTGGTATTGCGCAGAGATTTCCCTGGAAAATGCAAAGCCCTTCAACCTCCACGGAAAAGCAGAGAAGGCAAAAGGTGAGATCTGAGGCCTGAGCCTCTATGCCTATTCTTAGTCAAACATGTGTCCCTCGCCAAGTGAGAGGTGTTGCAAAGGCTATGCCAGGCACATGCTCAGGGTGAAGTATAAGGCCCAAAACAGAGACATGAGTTGTGTGACAGGGATTATTAATTTTTATTTAATGTTTCTGAAAGGTGCCAGATTGAAAACCTGGATGACAAAGGGCTTTTGTTTATCTATAACAAAAGTACAGGATGGGCAATGGTAGTGTCAGATTCAGCCAACTCATGCCAAACTAGTATGCCTCAAATCCTCACTTGAAGGGGCCATTTAAAGGGCTGGCAGGGGGGAAAAAGGGTAATATACTAAACAGACAAAATAATATATTCTTGTGATGCTTTCCCGCTTCTCTCCCCTATCCTTAAGCTGCGTGCTCTATGGGGCTGGAGACTTCTATTATGGGTCTCTTCTGGTGCCATGTAAACAACAGTAATGCCCATATAATTCCTGGCCTTACTGATGAGACTACCATATTAAAGCCATCTGTGGTGGCCATTTGATGTAACCACCTAGCCAGTAGGAACTGGATTGGGACCAGCAACTCCCTATACAAAGCCCACAGTATTTTAATATAAAGTATATTTTATCGCTGAAACTGTGCAAGGAATATAACCAGCTTAACATTTGACATACTGGAGAATATTACAACAAAACTTTTTAGGTCTATGCATTCTACAGTTGGTGGAGCTGAAGCAATTATTGCTCTGTGCCACCCCCTGTCCAATCAGAATGATACATACACTTGGTAATTGGGTTTGTACAAAATTAAGAATTAATGTTGTGTTTCTCCAACAATCCCCAAAACAAGCAGTTTTAAAAAGTGCACCAGTGCCAGCTACCATGTGCATTGATTTGACTGCATCAGCAAAAGATAAAATATTAAAGAATGACCTTTGGCGGAAGTCTATATTTAAGAGACTCCCAATCGCAGATACACTGCACTAGTTGCTATGATGAATTTCTGTACTCTCAGCTCTGAAAAAACTATAGAAAAAGAATGTACCACTTCTTAACCCCTTTGGGGTTGATACTTAAATTGTTACACAGTTAAACTACTGGCATCTAGAACAACTGCATGATCAGACCAGAATTTTGTAATCTTAACTCTAATAGTTTATCCCTCTTTTACATTAGACTATTTCTAAGCAGGCATCTTGGGGAGGTATCAAATTTATCTAACCTGAAGATATAAACTAAATTCAGCCTGAAACCGGAATCCCAAATCCTGCCTGAAACCTAAACTGCAACCAAAAACCCATCTCCTCAGCACATCTCTGGCCTTGGCCACACAGTAACATAGTGTGCAGCAAGCCATGGTATGAATGTGCAACGTGCTAGCCTGCTGCACACTAAGGCTACGTCTACACTATGAGCCAGTGGTGTGACTCCCAGCTTGAGTACACATACTGCTGTTCAAAAGGTCTCATTGAGCTATCGTGAGTATGTGAAAGACACTATGGACATTTTAGTATATGGTAGGGTGGCCAACATGACCACTTAGCGTATGGCACATAAGCGTGCTGTAGATCTACATCCTGGCTTGCTGTGCACTAACTAGTTAGACAAGCCCACTAATATATGGCCAAGTTCTATGGTCCTTGAATGAGCAAAACTATATTTGTGTGCATAAGTTATTCCTAGCTATTGTGATATAAAATCTACCACAGATATGCACAGTACTTAAATTCCCCAACACATTGAGGTTACATGACCAGTCTCATCATAACAAGGACCCTATTATGTTTTAACAGTACAATACAAACATTAGAGGCTTATAAAAAAGATAGTATTTAAAAAGCCACTGTAAACCATAATCACTATCCCCTATGGAACAGACAGAAATAGCCAAACCCTGTGTGTTACCAGGATAGAAAATAGTCTCCAGAAATTGATCCTAATCTACATAGCAATTTTATTGCAGGTCACACACCAAAATAACCTTGATCTTATTTTTCTATTATTGCATCCAGTAAGTATATCCAGTCACATAGTGATACCAGTAAAAATGGCAGAAGATGTTTAACAGAATTTTGATGTATTTTTGATGCAAAGAGGCTGCAGAGCAAATTAGCCATAACCCGTTATTTAGGATAGCGGGGCTCAACGTTGTGTGTGCACATGTCATATTAAGTTTTAATCAGAAGAGGCAGTTCTGAAACAGAATTATTTATGCAGAGACAGGCACCAAGTGTGATATAGCAGCTCCTGTGCTGACAGTGTGCCCACATCCTTCAGCCTATTATTATTCCTCTCAACTCCTGCGCATCATTAAAGTGGCTTTTGCTAGCTGTAATTATAGATAGCCTATGAAATCATTCAGTAGCTTCCATTCAACACATTCTCTGTTCAGATCGGATGATAGGCTCTCTGTTTTCATGTAAGTGATTCAGATCTATTCTTTCTAACGGAAAACCAAAACAGAAAACTTGCTCAGGTAACTCACCATGAAGGATAGAGAATGGGATTAGCATGTACGTATACTTAAGGCTTCCAAACACTTTAAAGCACAACTGACAATAATGCTCCATAGGCTCTTACAAGTTCTTTCTACCATCTCCCTTGATTATTAGTTTCAGTCAGGGTTTAGCAGGTTGTTAAACGGTTTCCTCTGGAACAGCCCACCTTGCCTGTAGGTGCTGTTCCTACTTGGAAAGGTTTAAGTGGGTTCTGCCTGCTCAGTGAAGCATGTATCCAAGTGGTGTAACAGACTACAAAGGAGGAGGCAATGGTGCTCTAGAGGAAAGAGGCTCTGGAGTGTGAGTTGAGAAATCTGAACTAGGAACCCTAGGTGCTGAAGCACCTTGGAAGCAGTGCAAAGTTCAGACCCAAGCATGTGTTATTGTTAACATCTTTGTTAATAAAGCCAAACCCTAGGAAGTATTAAGAATGGCTATTTGCAGTACACAACAAGTTCTACTGATTGTCCAAAACCCAGACACTATCCTACATATTCATGAGCACCATCTACTGACACTATATCTATTAATGCCCCCTCTTACATATGCACAGGTATCGAGCATTTTTGTAACAAGAAATGGATGAGTTTCAGCACTGCACATCTGTCTTTGTTTAAGAGCAGGTTGAGAAAGGCATCTGCTCACAACTGTACGTAAAGAATACTAGTTTGTAGTGACAGTAGTATGGACGGCACAGCCTAATACATGGCCTTCTGCAAAGCAAAAAGTCTGCTAGAGACCTCAGATGTGTGCAGTTTTAAAATCAGGACTCTATAAAGGTCCTAAACAGATGGCCAGGGACTGTAGCAGTTCTGTCATATTTTTGCCATTCATTCTGCCCGTCTTCTATAGCAGGCTAAAAAAATGACTTGCTTAAAATGGAAGTTAAGTACAAGATGACTCCTCAAACGCACAGCATGGGCAATCACTGTGGTTCTGAGGTTATCAGCTATGGAAATAATGTTAATTTCTTACACTTCCGCTGAGTATTAGAGCTCAACCAAAAAACTTCTCAAAAATTCAGGCACATGTGATCAAGTAGCATCCAGAGGCTCGTAAGATTAATAAACCACCAGCGGCACTTTTAAAAATAGTAGACACGGTCATATCTTGACCACTCCTTAAAGTACAGCCAACCCAGACAGCATTTACCTCCAGAATTAGCACTGGAAAAGCAGTTAGGCTGGAACTGTGATTTTAAATATGGAAGTACTATCTTCAGGGGAGCGCTTAATGTAATGAAGATAATGCAGCCATTGGATGTACTGATGGTCCTCTCCATGGCCTACAAATTACCTTTGGTGATAGGCTATCTAGATTCTGTTGTCTTGATAGGTTTCCAAAGCTCGTGGCTCATGAGCTAGTTCAGTATTTATTGATACATGTCTGTTTGATGGAGTCCCTATTATTCACTGGATTCTGAATTGCTTGGTGCCCAACTCAGACCTGATGGACTGAATGCAAGTCTGACTTCAGGGGCCTCACTTGTTTACAGCTGCTAAGAATTTGGCCCCTGGCCTTTGAACATCACACAAGCAACAGAAAAGAAGGCTGAAGGCTGTGAGGGGCATTTGGAATGAGTTTTAACTTTGTCTGTGGACATAAAAATGTGTCTGTTCCAGACAAACAACATATATTAGCATAGTGGGTTTTCCACCTTTTGGCTTATTGGCTAAAGAGCACTCATTTTTATTAAGAGCAATATTCAACACTTTCTGTCAAATCGAGTTCCAAATTAAGGCTTGTTTAGATTCTGAGGGTGAAATCCTGGCTGCATTGAAGTCAACAGCAAAACTCCCATTGACTTAAGGGAGATCAGGATGTCCTCCTGTTTCTATAATGCCAATAACCACAGTACGTTTGCCAAATACAATGTGTTTAAGTATCAGCATGGTCCTAGTTAGGACTTGGGGTGGCAGGAGAGAGAGAGAGAGAGAGAGAGAGAGACTTCCCTATTACTGTGGGAAGATCAGTGTAAACAGGGAGTCTTCGGTTGCATTCTCTAGAAACAAAAGACAAGTTCATCTTGATCTTGCAGGACATTGAGCTCCAGAGCCATATCTTCTTCTTAGTATCCAAAAGATGATTTTGGATCTCCATCCACATTGAATTTTCATATGGATAATGATAGCTTATAATAATTGTAGCTGGTTGGAAAATGCCAATTGTTTCTTGCAGGAAATGTCTTTTAATTTCTCACAATTGTGAGAGTACCTGTCCCCCAAACAAAAAACCAACCCCCCCCCCAAACCCAATACTTTTTGGGCTTTCAGTAAAACATTGTTGAAAACTGAATCTGACTTGAATGGGACTTGAAGATATTCTTAAAATGATGTGTACATCCTTCCTGAACAGGGATACTTCCCTGGATTAGGGTCAAGGGCTCCATTTGTTTGTAGCTTTTTTGCTGGAAAGTTTGACCTTCTTAAGGTCTGATATTTTGGATACTATGATCCTTCGCTAGTTAAAGAAGTCAATGGATACATGACCTACTAAATGACAGCCCATTACACTGCCCGAGATTGAGAAGGTGGGGCAGACTGCTTCTTGTACAAAATTGCTTTCATGACTGCACAGAAATCATGCTGCTTTGTTAGGCCCCGTTATAACCTACGTTGCAAATTGTTCCTTTGATCTCCGGGACCAAATTGCCATGGTAGAGATCAAAATTATTTTTAAACATTTTTCCCACTGGCTGACTTCATTAGCTTTTTACAGCTGACCCCCTACTCTTCAGTAACATGTTCGAAAGCTGTTTGCTTGCTATCTCACTCCAGAAACCTCAGCCAACAGGGGCTTACTGAATATATTTCTGTTTACCTTGGGGTATGGTCACAGCATGGACCCTACTTGGTTGAGCATCATCACTAATGATTTTTTGTGTAGCAAATGCTGGGACACTGTTGTGCTCATTATGCCAGATCTTTTCAGTAGAATTTAATGGCATTGAGATCCAAAGGAAATGTTCTCTCCATTGTCCCTAGATGACTTCTTGTTATTAGTCTGCTCAGTTAAACATTCTGCTATGTTAGGATGCCACTTGTATCTGCCTCAGATGAGGTTGCTAGCTTGGTCTCCATGCTGTCACAATGTGTGGCCATTGTCGGGATGTTTGGCTGAAGGTTAAACTAGACAAGAAACTAATTTACAGCAAGTAATATTTAGAATAACTATTTTTAATACTTTCCTACCCTTGGTGGATTCACAGGGATATAAAAAAGATAAAAAATATGTAGTTTTCATGCAGATAGGTTTTTTATATTTTTAATCTAGTCTCAATAGTCAGACTAATATAGAATATCTACAAGAATCTTTTCTCTGCATAGGTCCTATAGAGTAGCAAAGTACTACTCTTCTAGATATGGGTCTGCTCCAGCATTTTGCTCTTTAAATGATCCATACGAAGCTCAACTCATAAAAGCCATGGGAATGGAGGATGGTGAAGACCGATTACAGCACTGATGTGGCTGTGTACACAGGCAGTAAGTGAGATGCAGTGTGGTCCAGTAGACATTGGACTAGGATCCTAGAGATCTAGCCTCCTTTCTCAGCACTGCCAGTAGCCAGTCATTTGGCTGCCTTTGGACAAGTCATTTCAGTGCTGTGTATCTGTTTCCCCTTCCATGCATTATCGGTCTTGTCTAATTAAAAGTCAAAGCTCTTTGGGGCAAGAGCTACCTCTTATTACAGGTATGGATAATGCCTAGAACAATGGAGCTCTCATCTTGATTGGGCCTCATGATGCTACTGTACACAAACAATTTCAGATAGGTATTGGGTTTTCGGTGTGTGTGTGTGTGTGTGTGTGTGTGTACGTACACACACACAGCCTAGTACAAGAGGGTCTGAGCTATGACTGGGGTCTATAGGTATAACAGTTCAGAGGGGAATATAAATGGAAAGGTTCCCTTTTTAAGGTTAGACAAATCTCTACCCCTTATTTCAACAGAACACAGATCTTCAATAGAAGTTACACCAATAGAGAATTTGGTTCAACTATTTTGCAGGGAGAGTGATGAAACATGGGCATGTGCCAAAGCAATCTATGGGCAAACCTTTTTTAAAAAAAGGTGATCAGATCTGCACCAAAAATGTCTTGGTATTTGTCAGAGCTATTCAAATTTCTTGGGTGAACCTGTGTTAGAAATCTGTGAAAGCAGTCTTTTCCTAAAAAACTTCCAGTGCTTCCAGATTCAGGTGTTTTATTTTATTCAGTTGGCCCATTCCAAGATTAAGCTCATTTATTTGAAAAGTTTTTTGGGGCCAACATTATTTTCCTTGCATGAAATATGCAGAAGCGAAGCAGTGGCAAAAATATGTACTAGCACCTCCATATCTGTGAAGGTGAGAATGTATTGTTTACTCCCTTAATAGCATTCTGCTTATCACGCAAGCATGCACTTTCCCGTACAACATTATTCTAAGGTCCCACTAGGCATTTCATAGATTTTTTAAAAAATTTCTTCCAAGTTCCCAAATGCACAGTAATCACTGAGAAGACAACAGCATTTAAATTCCTATTTATATTGCATTTCTTTGTGTTACTAAACATTAAAAATTGATTCCATGTAGACTACTGAGTAGCAAATAGAGTTGGTCAGGAAAGGAGTATTTTTCCATTGGATTTCTTTAAAAAGAAAAAAAAAAAGCTCAGTTTTTTAAATGCAACCCCGCAAAATGGTTCAATTTTCAAGTGACTGAAAACCAAAAACCACAAAGAGTTTGAAAATAGCTATTATGTCTCAATGCAAGTTTCCATGGGAAATGTCAGTTTTCCAGTAAATATTTGGAGTTCAGTTTTTCAAGGGAAACCTGAAAAATTTAATAGTAAAAATAAACAAACAAAACAAACAAACAAACCAGTCACTTCCAAAGGAAATTCTCATTTAGATAAACAGATCCACTTTCCAACTCTGCCATAAAAATTTCAATCACCTCTAATAGAGTTAGTCCACATCATTTTGTTTGGTGTGTACAGAACATTTTCCAAGCCCATATTTTATTATGAATGAAATATCAGATATTTTTATGAAGATGACTTATAGACATAATTAGGCTGGAGTAACCAGAGCATGTGTGGGTTTCCCAGCTCCATTCCAACTACTGTCTGTGCCCAAACAGAAGCTCTATCCAGCTTTAGAATCCAGTTCAAGCTTTTACTCCTGCCTCTTCCAAGCACTGACTGCCAGCTCATGAATTTTGAGCTATCTGTAGTTAAAGACCAAAAGAAAATTCTCCTGAGCCAGAATTGCAAAATGAAGGACCCTCATTTCAACCTTCTGTCTCTTAATACTCCATTCTCTCTTCCTGTGCCTAGCAGTACTAAAGCAAAATTCTGCTTAGGGGCCAACAGGACTTAACTCCTTTTAAATGCATTTTAAAGTGTGCTGAAAAATGGAGGCTGCTGGTTAAAACAGTTTTTAACAGCAGCAATAGTTCGGCAGTGTCACTGCTCATTTTCCCACTAGGAGACTCTGCTGCACAACCGATACACGCGACACACAGGGACAGTGTATCCTTTCAGTACTTTTGGATATTTGTCAGGCACTTGGCTTGTGAAATCCTGGAAAAAGCTTGAAGACTGAGCTGGTTTAAAAATTTTCCCATGTCAGAAAAGATGTACTGTGTCAAAACTGAACCTTTCTACAGGACTGTCAATGAAATTTCATTTCAAATGTTGTAAAAATGAACTCTTTGGATAAGGTCAGCAATGTTGTGCTTTGACCTTATTGGTATGTAGCGTTTAGATTTTTCATTTTGAAATGACTGTTTCAAAATCTATTTCAATATTATTCCAGCAGAAAGTTTTGCTTAACCTAGCAAAAAAAATTTCAATTTCATTTCATCAGAAACAGATTTTGGTTTTTTTCCTGATTTGGAACAGAAGCAGCTATTCTGCGTTTTAACCATCTCTACTTGGAAACTGGAACTCTATCAGTAAATCACTTTGGAGAAAAAGATGAAAAGATGAAAACAACAAGTAAACCCTATTATCTCCAGCTATTATGAGATCATCCGATTCCTTTTCAGTTGGCTGTCATGTGTTCATATTTAAATAACTGGACAATGAGTTATTCCAGGCTCTAAGCATTTTTGCTACTCATAACCTAGTCACTGAGATCCAAAACAGCAGCACATGCTTTCCCTCCCCACCCCTGCAAATCCATACAATCAACAGGGGAGGGAAAACAAAATTAAAATATTTCCTCCTAAATGCAACTGGAAACCCCCCTCAAGACCATTCCAGTGCCCTGTTAGAAAAGATGCACTTTGAAGCAGGCCTAGAGCTATTTCAGAGCGAGAAAGTGAAGTCCAAAGTTGAGAGGTGCTCAGCGAAAGTTCCCTGCCAGAGCAGCACCTACTTTTCTACATGTAAAGGGACTGTTGCCCCCTTACTAACATTCAGTGGGGGTTTTTTAGTTGCTAGCTCCTAGTACCAAAAGGGGAAGGGTCAATGGGAAATCAGGATTCTGAGACTGACAGTCCCCAGGTACAATGGGGAGAGGCCAATGCTCCAGGTCAACCTGAATGACAGGATGGGCAGGCTAATCAGGGAGTCAGGAGGCCAGGGAGGTCCTGTTCTCCAGTGTGAGCTGGATTTGCCTGGGTCAGACAGAGCAGGGCCAAACTAAGGAGAAAGCAGGGGCCCAAGCTAAGCTGGGGAGCAGAGCTGTGCCAGATCCAGAGAGCAGACCCTGTCCTAGGAGCAGAGCTGCAGCCCCAAAGCCAGAGGCACAGCCCAGAGAGAGCAGACTTGCCCTGGGCGCAGAGCGGCAGCAACCAGAGCCAGAGGGGCCAGAAAAGCAGCCCAGGAAGCAGAGTCACAGAAGCAGCCTGCAGAGCAGACCTGTCCTGGGAGCAGAGCTGTAGCAACCAGAGCCAGAGGAGCCAGAGAAGCGGCCCAGGGAGCTGGAGGCAGAGCAGCAGTGCAGAGACAGAGTGGTGGAGCTGGGACTGGAGCAGTCCGGAGCTGGGTGCGTGAGCAGCTGAGGAGAGCGAGGGGGACCCTGGGCAGTGGGCCCAGCGGAGGGAGACGCCTCAGCCAAGGGGCTCTACATCGTAACCCCGACAGGGCGGGGGCGACACTGGGCAGAAGGGTCCTACCGCTTAGAGCCTGAGAGTGTGTAGCCACCACCAGAGCGAGTGTCCAACCCACAGCATCCCTGCAGCACAGCCAGGGCCTGAGCAGGAGGCCTGGGACTTACAAGGAGCAGACTGAACCGCCCTGACATTCCAGAGACACTGTTTGTGATGTTGCCTGCCACAGAGCGGGGTGATGTGTTTCCTTTAACCTTTCCCATTTTTTCCTTATTCTTTTTAAAAGTAATTGTTGATTAAATAACTTGCATTTGCTTTAAATTGTATGTAATGGTCAGTGGGTCAGAGAAGTGCCCAGTGCAGAGAGAGTAACCCGGAGTGGGGACACCCTAGCCCCTATCCTAGGTGACCACAGCAGGGTTGGGGGGAGGGTCGAGCCCCCACAGGAATCCTGGGCCCAGCCTTGTTGGGGTTACAAGGACTCTGCCAGACAGGAGAGTGGAAGGGGAGTCCTCAAGGGCAGCAAGGCCACTGGGTAAAGGAAGTGGGAGTGAGGACTCAGATCCTTTCGCTAGCCCACTTCACCAGGATAGTGCAGAAGCCAGGAAGTTCCCCACAATAGCAGGGCTATTCCCCTGCTTACATACAGCAAAAAGGCCCCAACTCAAGTACCTCCCCTGAGCTCTGCTGTAGTGGTGTTGAACAGGACAAGGATATAGTCTCTTAGGTAAGACAGTCCTAGGCCATTCAGGGACTTTTAGGTCAAACACATCACCTTACATTCCACCTGGAGGCCAGTGGGCAGCCGCTGCAGATCACGAAGCACACACTGTCCGTGTGAGATCACTAGACCCCTGCACAGATACAACTTTATATCCGCGGAACCGCAGAGCTCTCCTGGGAGCCGTAGCGGTGAAAGGAGAAAAACGTGGGGCTGCCACTCCCAGGGGCCAGCGCCCCAGGCCGGCAGCTCCTCCAGCATGGTACTGCCCTAACCCCCCCCCCTCCCCCTTCCACATGGACGTTTGTCTCCTGTCTGGGGCGTGCAAGCTGCTTGAACACAAGAGTGTGACCAGGGACAGCTGCCAATGAGCATAGTGCCCGCCCCAGTGGTTGGGGCTGGGGTACAGCTGCACTGTAGGAGCTGCTAGTGCAGGGCACTGGCTCCTGGGAGTGGCAGCCCCATGTTCTGCTCCTTTCCCTGCTGTGGTTCCCGGGAGAGCCCTGCGGTTCCATGGATACTGATTGATATTTGCATCTGTGGATATACAGAGATGGAGCATGGCATTTGCATGCAAGTATAGAATTGCATGTTTGTGATGGTCTTTGGTCATGGGAAGCATTGCCTAGTGGTCTGAGCTTAGGCCCTTCAACATGCAGTGAGAGGGTTTGGTAGGGAAGCTTAGGCCCTCCCACTCTACAGGGCTCTGGCCCAGGGCCTTGTGAAGGCCACACAAGGTCTGACGCTCAAGAATGCCTTAAGGCTGCCCTCCCTGGGTCACCTCTTATCACTTCACTATTGCCTGAAGTTTGAAGTCGATCACAGGAGGCAGTGAAGGGCGTCAGCTCACCACTTGGCATCTCTTCACAGCTGAGCATGGTATGGTAGCTCTCCCCCTTTTGAGGAATGCAGCTTGGCCCTCTGGCCAGGTCAGTTCCAGGCCTTCCCCTTCAGGGGTAATCCATAAATATGGGGAATCAATACCAAAACTGGGTTAGTAGGGGAGGGGGAAATGCCTCCCTCTCCAGGTATAACCTTCCATCAGGGAAGGGCCTTCAGGCAAGTGTGAGGGAGAGATTCTGCCTTCCCTCAGCCCTTTTCTCAGGAGCTGCAAGGTAGAGGTCCCTTCCCTTGTCTGCTCACATAGGAGCTGTTCTGCTCCCTTTTAACTCCTCATCCACTCCATGCATCTCTTGCAGTTGTGGTGGGGCAGGGCTGGCTGCTCCCTAACCCCTTGTTGCCCAGTGTAGGGTTTTTATACCCCATCACAATGCCTATCACAGCATACCACAGGATGTCATATGCCCACCATGGGATTCCCTACACTACAGGTTATGTCACTATAACTTGTCCCCCTCAGGGGTGTGAATAAGCCACCCCACCCCCCCCCGAGCGACAGAGTTACACTGACCTAAGCACCAGTGAGGACGGTGCTATGTCTGTGGGGAGCCTCTCCTGCAGACATAGCTACTGCCTCTCGGAGGCGGTTTTATTACACCAGTGGGAGAGCTCTGTCAGCATAGAGCGTCTTCACCAGACCTGCTACAGTGACACAGCTGCATTGGGTGCAGCTGCACCACTGTAGCGCTTCTCGTGTAGACTAGCCCTTAAACAGGCAGCCATTCTGCACCAGCCTCTAAAAAGTCTTCCAGCCTGAGCCACAGCTTGTCAGAGTCGATAGAAACACTCCGATTGACTTCACTGGGCTTTGGATCAGGCCCCTAAGCTGTAGCTGCAGATATGGCACACTGCAGCACTTCAGTCTAGAGGTGACAAAAGCTTGGATCACAGTAACAAGATTTAAATCGCAACGTGGTAACAAGTAATATCTTTACTGGATCAACTTCTGTTGGTAGAAGAAAATCTTTCGAGCGTCAGAGTTCTTCAGGTCTGGAGATCCATAGAGGGACACACTGCTTTGGGTCTGAGGTGTAATTTGTGAACTTCTTTCATTAGTTTAACTAGAAGCATGCACACACTGACCTTCCCGGTAAGTCAGCAATCAATAGAATTTAAGCACAGTTATGCATGCCACACGGGGGGCAGAGGAAGAGGCTATCTGTGTGCTTGCCATTGCTCTGGCTTTAGCAGAGATGCCTGTGGGTGTTGACCATTTCTCCACAAAAAGAACAGGAGTACTTGTGGCACCTTAGAGACTAAGCTTACGCTCAAATAAATTGGTTAGTCTCTAAGGTGCCACAAGTACTCCTGTTCTTTTTTGCGAATACAGACTAACACGGCTGCTACTCTGAAACCTGTCATTATTTCTCCACAGTCTCTCTCAATTTCAAGCCTTCTTTCTGAAGTTAGAGAGAAGGAATCTCCTTCCAATAATGAAGTAGTTCAAAAAATATTTTCAAATGCCTAATTCCCTAAACCAATCACTGTGCTTCCATGTGTCTATTTTCATCATTCCTGAGCTGGCCCATCTCCTGATAAGGCAGCCAAAGTCTTTAACATTTGAAGGAAAAGAAAAGATCAGACTTGTTACCACCAAGCAAAAGTCTGAGGCAAAGCAGTGCATTACAAGCGTGTGTGCAGGTGCACACACAGAATTTGCGGTTATTAACATTACACATTGTACCAAGGATAATAGGTTTTTGTACATGTTCACAAAGCATGTAACTACTTACCTTGTTCTCATTTGCTGTACTCTGTCATGGTTTGGGTGCTTTTAAATGTCTTTAGAATTACTCATCCCCATGCTACCATGAAATGAGAAGGTGAACTTGAATTGCTAGCACATTGGTTGTCACGGACTGTGTTGATCTCTGTATAATTACTTGGAGATAGATACCCTTAACATGGAAAGATGATTCAGCTTTCAAAGACTAATGCTCTTTATATGCCTCAGACACTCTTTGAGGTGCACTAGCAACCTTGTTTGCAGGACTAAGCTCTTTGGGGCCAGAACCATTGTCTTTGTCTATGGCAGTGATACTCAGACTGTGGCTAGTGAGCCGCAAGTGGCCCTCTAATGTGTCTCCTGTGGCTCTTTGCAGCACAGAATATTAAAATGATGTGATTTAATTAACAACCAGTCAGGATGCTTTTTCTGTGTTATTATCCAATTAAGTTATTAACTTATTTGCTGAGAGAATATATACATACATTAAATATTTCCTATCATACTGTTTAAACATGAATACAGTAGAACCTCAGTTATGAGCACATTGGGAATGAAGGTTCTTCGTAACTGAAACGATTGTAACTCTGAACAAAACGTTATAGTTCTTTCAAAAGTTGACCACTGAACATTGACTTGATTCAGCTTTGAAACCTTTACTATGCAGAAGAAAAATGCTGCTTCTCTTTTTTTTTTTTAAAGTAGTTTATGTTTAACAGTACTGTACTTTCTTCTCCCCCCTGCCCCTTCTTTCTGCTGTCTCATTGTGTACTTCCGGTTCCAAATGAGGTGTGTGATTGACTGGTCAGTTTATAACTCTGGTGTTTGAAACAGGTTCTACTGTAGTACTGTAGTGAATGAAAATTAATTCACATGACTGATGCCCTTTTGGGTAATGCTGAACACTAACTTGGCTCCTGAACCACTGAGGTCTGAGAATCACTGGTCTAGGACTTTGGTCCTGCATAAAGCTTTGTATGGGCAGGCACTTGGGCCCACACAGAAATATTAAATTAATCTGAATTTACATAGCTCCCAAATCATGAAGTCACAGAAACATAGGGCCGGAAGGGACCTCAGAGGTTCCTCTAGTCCACCCCTCCATGCTGAGGCAGGATTGAGTATACCTAGCTATAAAATATTATTTAAGACCATTACAGCTGGTTAAAGGTTGGTTGTTTTATTTCAAAAACCAATACAAATGTCTAGCCAAAAGATGGTTTTTTGACCAAAGTTAAATTTTTCATTTTAGTCAGTTTTTCTATTTTTGGATGAAAATGGAAAAACTTGTCTTCAGGGTTTGGTTGTTTTTGATACCCTTCACTTTTCTGCCCCTTTTCTTCTTAAAGGAGAAAAGGAAAAGAAAACTGAAGGTTTTATTTCCAAGTTGTCAAAAAACAGAAATACTGAACATAGTTTGACATTTTCCATAGAAATATAGCATTTTTCAAATATCTTTAAAGATATTGTATTGCACTATGTTGGTAGCTATAGAAAAAATAAAAATCAATCAATCTAGAGCCTTACACCTGAGCGTTTGGGTTTGTAATGCGTGCGTTCATCAACCTGACCACTCTACTTGTATGCTGAATCCCAATTCCCCCTCTGCCCACACACCCACACCACCCTTCGCCTATATTTCTGGTGTCTGTCCACAGACTTATTCCTGAATAACTGTGATAGATGCCCAGAATGTAGTTGAATCCATTTTTAAATAGATTCAACTGTAAAAAGACACTCTTATTCCAGAATAAGAATGACCACATGGAGTTACTCAGGACTGGCTATACTGCCTTAAATTCACACCCTATCTTAGGATATCTCTACACCAGAAATACTACAGCAGCATGGCTGCACCTGCTCTGCTGTAGCACAGACACATCACTGCAAGGGAAAGGGTTCTTCTGTCATTGTAGTAAATCCACCTCAGAGGCATCCGGTAGGTCACTGGAAGAATTCTTACATCAACCTAGTGCCATCTCCACCATGGCTTGTGTGATGAAATTTAGACAACCTAAGGCATGAAATTTTTCACAACCCTGAGTGAAGCAGTGGAATCTCCTGAGTTTTGTAGTGTAGACCAGCCCTCAATTTGCAGTGATTTACACATGTGAGGGCTTGTCTTCTACATTATAAGCTCTTTGAGGTAGTAAGTGTGGTTTACATGTGCCTATACAACAAATAGCACATTTTAGGCCTGAGGCAATCCCCAGTGAAATGACTTCAACACACACTGAATAAGGACTAAGATGTCCAATCAATGGAAGACTTCCAAATCCTTTTAAGATTCTCACTGAAATATACAGAAATTGGTATAAAAATGGAGGGGGGCGGGAACAATTCTCATGGACAATTATCCCTTGACAAAATGTAATCATTACATATGATCATTACCACATCAAAATTTGAAACATGGTGATCAGACCAGCAAAGTAGAGTAAATAAATAGAGTTCAAGAGATCCTACTGAAGATATGAACAATACTGTAAACAAGAAATAATTCAAAGAAAAAAAAAAAAGACCATCTTCATTGACAGATGGTTAACAAAGAGCTAGATTTCAGATCTCAGCAAAATAATGACCTTTGTCTGGTACATGCTAATTATCTGAAGCCCACTTTCAAAATTAAATTTTTTATTTCATTCTGTATGTTCATTTAAGTGACAAATATGCAGGATAATAATCCCACAGTATAGTGCACAACAGTTCCGATTCACTTAGGAGTCAGGCTTTGTGAAAGAAGGAAAAAAGTTCTGTTTCTGTTCTCTGCCTCTAAAAAAAGAAGAAGAATGTATTTTAGGGCAGTGGTAACTTCACACAGCCCCCTCCCAGATATTACTGTATTTGCCGTAACTACAGAAACAAAACAAGCTGCAAATACATGCATAATCAGAATCACACAGCCACAACTGTGGCTGTCCTAATGCTTACGGATTTTCTGACCTCATGTATAAAGTCAGTTATATACAGCATATAGAACACAGTAAAAGAAAACTGACAGAGTGCAGAGTAAAACTTCTTGTTTTTTAAAAGTTTTCAGACATGTCAGTTCACAGAAACTGGAAGATGGCAGAAAAAGTGGGAACTGGGTTACTCAGTGAATAAAAGCTTTCAAATGTAGCCGGTTCTATGAGGGCTGAATGGCGAACCCGCAGCTCACACCGGTGAGCAGTTACTCACATAAGCGATTCCACTGAAGTTAGTGGGTGTAGTTTTATAGCAATGAGCTGAGAATGACCAATTTACAGCCTGACTGTGAACCCTTAATTGCCACTGGTCATCTGGTATGCAGTGGGGCTGCTCATGAGTAACCACCCACCAAAGTAAAAAGGAGACACAATCTTGGATCTAAGTGGAATGAGTTTGGCAGTCTCAGCTCAGTCCCTGGTGATTTCATTCCAACTCTTAAATCTATTGGCTGCAGACCATAAAAAAAGCATGAAAGACATTCCTGGTCCTCCACTGCCATCTGCAAATAATTACCTAGCAGTCCTAAAAATAATTAAGTGCAAATGGTAAGAGGGGGCAAACATACTTTACCTAAAGTCTTTTAACTGGACTTATTAGAGGCCTAAGTGAAGGAAAAAGATTCCAGGTATAGCAATTACCCACGTGTACCTATTGATAGGAAATTTCACCTCACAACTTTTCTTCAGTGCACACAACAGGATTTTGTGCCCCGGATCTTGCCCCTTTTAGCATTAGTCACAGGATTTATCTGCCTAAATTAGCAGCTGGCATGAGACACCCAACAGAGAAAGAATCACCATCTCGCTGTACGGGACCAGCTTAAGGACAAATGGAGAAAAGCTGTACTGCAGAGGCAATTTGCTGCATGTTTAATATTATTAAATGCTCAGGTACTACAGTAATGAGCACCAAAGAAACTTATATGCCTAGATCTTGCCACCTTTACAGTATGTTGATACACACATTTGATTAATCAGAGAGACACAAGGTGGATGAGGTAACCTTTTATTGGACCAACTTCTGTCAGTGAAAGACCACAGAGCTCTTCTTCAGGTCTAATTAAACTAGCATTTCCCTCCAACAAACAGGTTGCAAGAATCCCAGTGCAGAAGGAATGTACCCCTATAAATAAGGGGAAGAGGTTTGTTTATGACTCTGTCCCAGAACAGGTAATACAGTGGAACTTAGATTAAAATGACCAAATCAAGACCCAGGACAAACTGGCTGCCTGATTGGTCTTTAACCAAAGATTGCACCAAATTATTCTGGAGAGCACAATGGGATACTTTAAGGGCACTGCTTAAGAAAGGGGTTTCTCCATGAGAAATAGGGTCCCTAGTGCAGGTTTCTGGGCCTGATTCGCCACTCACTCAGACCAGGTAATTCCACTCAAGCCAATGCAGTTATACTGTAAGTGAAGTGAGAAGAGTATCAAACGATACATATCATGATGCTGGAGTAGGACCTCCAAAGCAATGGTTAAAGGGAATACAAGGATTTGGGTGAGGTCACAGTCTTGTTCGCCATCTGTTTAAAGCCATTTCCCTGTGCCAGTCCTGCTTGAAGTCTTATCCACACCTCCCTTAGCACCGCAGGTGAGCACGTGTTCACTGAAGTGTTTAAAGCTTTGTGACTGTGCTGAAGATAAAAAAGGATCAGTGAACAAACACTTTGGTGGATTTCTTGGTCCACACCCAAGTATGATTTGGGCCACTTGGCACTGGTGTGGTGTCTTATTTCTTTTCCTCAATTTTGCGAAGTGAGGGGATTAGCCTAGTGAAAGAGTTTGCTGGGCTGGTATCTAGTGCGATCTTTTGGACTAACTTTCACACTTTCCAATGTGAATCATGAGACTGGAATAAGTGAGATGGAGTGCTGATAACTTGCTTTATCCTACCATCACTGGAAACATAAAGCCCCCTTTTCTCTGCAATGGTGATTAACAGGGAGCAAAGGCAGATAAAGCCAAGGCACACAGTCTGCCATCCCTGCTTAATCTTCAGATAACTGTTCTTAAAACTCCCTGGTCTGGCTGCTCTGCATCCCCAGCACAGTGGTCACCGTAAATGAGTCTGTCTAAAGAAGAAGGATAAGGACGTAAAGGAAAATAGGAAGATAAAGAGATGGGGAAAATGCCTGGCATGCTAAAAAGGGTGGTGGCCTACAAAGCTATTGCTTAGAACCAAAGTGGTAACAGATGAAAGGAGAAAGATTAACTTTTGTTGTTCAATTGGATGAAGGCACTCGGCTCAGTTTGAGTGAACAATGCTTCTTGCTGAATGTCGTATAGAAAACCATCAGCCGCAGTGTCTAAAGGGACCAAATGTAGGATTTTGAAGCTTGATTCTCAAAACTACATTAATATTTATTCATTAAGCTAATCTATTTAAATGTCATAGCCTTTGAAGTTTCCTATTGCCTCAGTTTGCGGATCTGAGAGAAGGAGCACTGTCTTTAAAAAAAACCAACCAACCAAAACAAAACAGACATTTATTTAGTGATCCTGAAAGTTGTGGCTACACATACCTACAGAACAGATGCAGCGCAGGCAAAGACAGTGCAAAGTTCCCCATACCGGAGGGAAGGTGACCAGATGTCCCAATTTTACAGGGCCTATCACAATATTTGGGGCTGTGTCTTATATAGATGCCTATTACTCCCCACCCCACCCCAATTTTTCACACTTGCTTTCTGATCACCCCGCCCATACCACACATTGACAACGTACACCAAACTCTACTAGAGCAACCAACTCAATCGTCCATGACCATTCGGTTCCTGGACCTTGTTGAGGCTGGGAACAATGGACGAACTTGTGATGGAAGTGCTTTCCATGACACAGATGTTGTCCACTAGGAATTTGATGGAGACCAAAAATTCATTCCACATATGCCAGCAATTATTCCCATAGCCCCATATGACTGCAGAAATAGGTCCCTGCCTCACAAAACATGCAACTTGGACAAACACTGGAAATTATGGGAACAGACAAAGGAGTAGAGTAGGAGGAAAGAAAAGGAGGAAGAGGATCGACTGAAACAGCAGCTAAGTAGGTAGATAGAATCAAAGGAGGGAGTCCTTGAGATAAAAGCCATTGTGAAAGACCTCAGATACTGATGAGTGGACATATGAAAAACAGACACTGGCTTTTGGTCACTCACTTCTAAAGCTGGTTAAAAAATGGCAGTTATTTTTCACAGGAAATGTTCAAAATTTCCTGCAAATATTTTTCAGTTTTTCAACAAAAACCCTAAGTCTAAAATATTTTTATTTCAGAAAACCTGAAACTTTTAACAAACACAAATGGATTTTTCTCATGAATATGTATTTGACTCACTTCCAACTTGAGTATTATGGTCTAGGTATCTTGGTCCTGTCTCAGCACAGGGCTAGATGACCTCTTGAGGTACTTTCTAGTCTTACATTTCCATGATTCTAAAACGCAGTGACCTAGTAGTGAAAAATTGCATATTCCACACCCATTTCCCAGAACCTTATTGAAACAGTTCATTCATGAACAAAACCACCTAGACAAGTACAGCAACACTAATGTCTACGGGATTACCAATTCTACTGCACTTACATGCCATCAGTAATGGGCATACATACTACAAATGGATTAAATACTGTAGACAGATGTTTGATTTGTTTTTCTTGAGCCTAAGACTACACTCCTAGAGGCTATTTTATTTTTTTTAATCCAAAAATGAAACATTAATGAGCACTCTGGATTGCATTAGAGCATCGAAACAACCCCCCCCCTCCCTCAACATCATGGCTCTTATAAAATCATTGTTAAAAAATTTAGCCTGTTTTTCCAAGTCTGAGTAGTCAAAATATTTTACGTGTTCAGTACTCGTGTACACTTATGGTTGCCAATGATCGCTTACTAGCAGAGACATCTGGAATATCTCACATTCTTACTTGTGAACTCCTTTATTCATTCCGTGGAAACACTTGATTCTAATTGTCTATTACAGGCGGGTAAACAAAATGCATTTTCAATAGGACGCCCACATAATGCATGTGGGCGACTACATACCAGATGAATCAGCCAGAATGGAAACTACTAGATAGATTCAGAATACCTAGATAGTTTGGGGTATGGTTTCCAAATAGTGTAGCAGTGAAATCTTACTGGGAATAAGTATGTGGCAGAATTTTAGCCAAAATTTTAACATTTGCTTTGACTAATCTTCAGAGGCACCTCTCGCTGCACAAGTATCTACAGCATAGCTGGATGTGAGTGCTGCTTATCTCGGTGTCTTGGCAGTTTTCACAGGGATCTGGCACAGTTTGGGGTGGAGGAGAATTTAGAAAGAGGCCCCATTTCCTTGTTATCCTTCCCTGGAGAATTTCATGTCAGACTCACCCAGTATCAGAGAGAGACAATTAAAAGCCCCCAAAATTAAATGGAAGATTTGTGCACCTACTGGTCCAGATCCTCAGTCATGTAAATTGGCCCTGATTTACACCAGTTGAATATATGGCCGTGTCAAGGTTCCTCCCCCACTCTGAACTCTAGGGTACAGATGTGGGGACCTGCATGAAAAACCTCCTAAGCTTATCTTTACCAGCTTAGGTCAAAACTTCCCCAAGGTACAAAATATTACCCCCGTTATCCTTGGAATGGCCGCTACCACCACCAAACTAATACTGGTTACTGGGGAAGAGCTGTTTGGACGCATCCTTCCCCCCAAAATACTTCCCAAAACCTTGCACCCCACTTCCTGGACAAGGTTTGGTAAAAAGCCTCACCAATTTGCCTAGGTGACTACAGACCCAGACCCTTGGATCTTAAGAACAATGAACAATCCTCCCAACACTTGCACTCCCCCTTTCCTGGGAAATGTTGGATAAAAAGCCTCACCAATTTGCATAGGTGACCACAGACCCAAACCCTTGGATCTGAGAACAATGAAAAAGCATTCAGTGTTTTACAAGAAGACTTAATAAAAAATAGAAGTAAATAGAAATAAAGAAATCCCCCCTGTAAAATCAGGATGGTAGATATCTTACAGGGTAATTAGATTCAAAAACATAGAGAACCCCTCTAGGCAAAACCTTAAGTTACAAAAAAGATACACAGACAGAAATAGTTATTCTATTCAGCACAATTCTTTTCTCAGCCATTTAAAGAAATCATAATCTAACACATACCTAGCTAGATTACTTACTAAAAGTTCTAAGGCTCCATTCCTGTTCTGTCCCTGGCCAAGACGACTACAAACAGACAGACACAGACCCTTTGTTTCTCTCCCTCCTCCCAGCTTTTGAAAGTATCTTGTCTCCTCATTGGTCATTTTGGTCAGGTGCCAGCGAGGTTACCTTTAGCTTCTTAACCCTTTACAGGTGAGAGGAGCTTTCCCCTGGCCAGGAGGGATTTCAAAGGGGTTTACCCTTCCCTTTATATTTATGACAGGCCGTGTGTCTGTTGGATGAGATTTAAAAAGTGATGTTCCGACCACTTGTGATCATTAGTGTTCCTGTGACAATTTTTATAAGAAAAGGGATGTTAACCATCGGTGGGCTGGCCGAACACAAACTCATGTGAATAGTCAGCCTAGCTAAACTCAATTCAGTTCTTCTTAACTTCCTCTCCTAAACTACTGGGCAGGATTACTATATGCTGCTCAACAGTTACTGTGTTCAAAACAGAAGGCTGCATTTTCATGGTGGGTGAAATGATCCCTGCATATAGTTTGTAACACAACACTGGTATCCGTCAGGATCAAAGGCTCTGTATTAACTTAAGCGAGTGTTATCCACACATCACTTTGAAAATAAAATTCCTTCAGTTATCAAAGGCACAATAAATCATTTAGAAGCGTTTGTTATCTGAAACTCAATTATAGTCAGAGCACCCACACTACCAACACATACATTTATTAGGCCTACTGCTACTGCCAAAAGTACAGGGAAAACCATAACAGTTGGTCAGCTAAAATAAAGAGTTGCTTTGTACTTTTTAAACAAGTGTTCTGCAGCCCCAATTCCCTCATGCCTGCTTTATAAAGTGAGTTGCTTAATTAGCCCATGATGAGGTATTGCAAACAATAATAAGTGAAGCTACAGCGATGAGAGAACCTGTAATTAAGCATTCTGCTGCTGCCTGGTTCTGCAAATAAGCTCTTTAAGACTTTAAAAAAACCCAAACCCTCAAATTAAAGGCAATCTGAAAATGAGTTCTGTGACAGGGGAGTGTTTACTCACCATTGGACAGCTCCTCCTCTTGGAAGTTCTGGGGTTTAGCTCGGCCAGGCCAATACCCCTTCCCTCTCTCTGCGGTTCCTCTCCTTTCAGGAGCTGCAGCCTTCTCTTCGCGACTCAGCCTTCTAGCCAGGCCATGAAGCGGTTTCCTCTTCTGTGGTGGTCTTTCAAAGTCTCTCTCCACGAGCAACATCTGACAATCCTCATACCCACTGCCCTATGTCACTCCTGCTGTCTTCCTATTCGCTGCCCTTAGCAGTAGCGCTCTCCAGTGGCTGGTGGGGGAACCCAGGGCCTCTCTCTATCATGAGCTCTACTGCACAGCCTTGTCATGAACACTTAATATCTGCACTTAATATCATCATGAACACATATATTAATGAACACTTAATATATGAACATCATGTTCAGAACCCTAGACTTCTTCCCCCTTACCTAAGGAGAAGGACCACATGCTTCCTCCCTGCTTCTTGTCTTCCTGGCTTTATAGAAGCCCTGCCTATACCCTCACAGGTAAGCTTCCTTCTAATTAGCTCCCTCCACACAGCCTAAATCTCCACCCTTTACAGCTTAATTGGCTGGTTGAACCCACCTGCCCTAATTCAGCTCTGGCAAGGCTGGTGTGGGGAGCACATTCCCCAAACTGAAGGGTATTTATATGTTTGATTTTTACACAGCCCCCATCCTCCTTTACAGAGGCTTCTCTGTCCATAGCCAAACACCATATGAAGACAGTCAAAGGAATGCATCCTGAACAGATTAAAAGAGAAGGAGGATGGCAGGATCTTCCTGAAGTAATAGGCACTCCAAACAACACAAGTCTCATTTAAAAGAAGGAGTGTCTCCTTCTACATTAGGTGATTTTTCCAGCAAGTCCTTCTGAAAACTTGGTCTCATGTGGTCATACAAAGACCAGGCCCAGGACAGCACCTCACAAAAGGTACTGTGCTGGTTTATCTTGACATGTGTTTCGTTTTCATTTAGGAGAAGGAGAGTACTGTCTAGCAGTTACAGATTATGTAGAGAGTAAAGGTCATCTTCCTGACTTTGCAACGGACCTCTTGCTTGACCCTGGGCAAGACACTTAACCTGAGTGCACCTCAGTTTTCCTTATTTGCACCCTGGGGAGCTATTAGTGGTGTAAAACATTGTAAGACCTTTGAGGTGAAGGTACCAGAGAAGAGCAATGTCTTATTTACAGGAATATTTCACTCGATCATGGTAAACACACCGTACAGAATAACTTCTAAGAACAATAAATTCTTAGTCATCTGAGACCTCACTGTGGCATTCCTCTGTTGCAGTGTTTGCTGAGGAGTGGGTGAGGCTGGATTAATTTTTGTGGAATCTAATTGGCTGAGAAGTGAAGTGAGAATTAGGAAGGTTCTGCTGCACAGGACAGAATTTAACTTGCCAAGAGTACAACATAGAACCTGCCTGAAGGCTATTTTGGGTATTTGCACTGGGAGCCCCTCGGTAGTGCCCATAATATTATATATGCAGTGTTGGTAAACTTGCAAGGATGACAGTCAGTATGCTAACACAACCTTACTTGTAATCATTCGCTAGGGCTCAGGAAGCCACATGGTTTGTATTAATAGCAAATGCATATTATTATTTTTATTATTTGTATTACAGTAGTGCCTCAAAATCCCAACTGAGACTGGAGGCCCAGGGTGCTCAGTGCAGTACAGACACACACTGAGAGGCACAAAGAGCTCATAGTTGAAAAAGAAAACACAAACTCAAGGTGGGAAAAAGGAAGCATTGACATGCCCATTTGACAGAGGAGCAAATGAGGCACAGTGATAAGAAGTGACTTGCGTGAGGTCACAGAGGAAGACCTGTGCAGAGCCAGCAACTGAACCCAGAGCTTGAGTACCAGTTCAGTAACTAGACCATAGGCCACCTTACCACTAGTCCAAAGAGTGATATATCTCATGTATTTTCCAAGAAGTGCATACTTTTAATCACAGTGAAGACCCATCACCAGGAGATGGTATGTTTGATCCCTTGGTGGGAGGGGAGTTGGGACAAGCCTTGCATTACTTTCCTGCCCCCCTCCTCTGGAACAAAGGAGCGGGTGAGTATGGCCATTGGTGGGTCCCAGCAAGAGCCAGCCAGCCAGCCAGCGCTCCCCGACAGAGGGACAACCGTCTAGAAGGGGGCAGGTGGGGAGTTGAAGAGGGGAGGGACAGAGAAATCTTGGGGAGGATTCCTTTTCCCATTCCCTTCCCCATCAGAAAAACAGCCATTTCTATCACGAGGCTCACAGACAATGTTCAGTTTGTCCTACAGTGAAAGTGTGATGCGACTGTTTCGTTTCAGGAAATTTATGATGTCCCTGGAATGGGATATAGACTTGGACTTGGCCAAGAAGTTAGACTGTATTGAATATCACCTGGGGGTGATGGGGGGGGGGAAGGAGAAAAAGTCCTTTCAAGTTGGTTCAATGGATTAGCAAAAACCAACATTTACTCTCAGAGGCTATTACACTCTGACAGGGGAAAAGGCAGAGAAAGTGATTTGTCATGCTGGTTCAGTATTTACAGCTTAGATAAGCTTCGCTACCTTTCAGCGCACGTGCGCACACACACAGGACAGATCCTCAGCTGGTGTAAATTACCGTAGGTCCATAGATCTGGCCAGGCTAACAGTGAATCATAGCATATGCTTTCCCCCTATATTTTAACTGCCATTCCTCCCTAATCCTGTGTCCCCACTCCACACACACACCCAAGCAGATGTGGCTTTTGCAGTAATTGTTAATGATTCTTTGCATGCATCAGAAACCAGGATTAGGAAAGCAACAGAGCCAGACAGAGACAGATGTTGAAAGCTCTGGTTCTGTAGTGCAAAGAGGCCAATCCTGCAAGGTGCTGAGCACCGTCACCTCCATTCGCTGCCAACACCAGGCCCTAGATTTTTAACAGAACAAACGGTTCCTTGCACAGAAGAATTCAGTTAGAGCCCTGGAATGCTCCCTCTCACAAAGCTGCACGCAGACAGGCCCATCCATTTCTGCCCACAATTAGATGAGTGGAGAAAAAATATATATTGAAATCGAGGCTCCTGAAAGAAAACCTCATTCTCTACTGACCAAAATTCATATTCGGCTTCCAGACAAAGGCCATTGCCAATCGATCAGCCTATCTGTCAGCATTAGCCAAACCAGCCTGAACAAGTGTTTAAAGTGCAAGATGCTGAACCTGGTGAAAACTTGAAAATGACAAGAGCAGGCGGCTAGAGGGGGAAGGAAACAGGCGCGTGTAGCAATGGGAGGTTATGGAGCTGCACAGAAAGAACAACATAATCTAAATAACCTTGAAGTCAAGCAATCGTCTTTGCAATGTACTCTAGCTTGAATTTGGTTACCTGCATTTTCATCTCTCTTCACGTATTTTCACTCCATTTATTTAAAAAAAGCTTTTAATGAGTAATCCTGACATTAGCGGAGGCTTTTGGAACATGTTAATGATGATGAACCTGCTAATGAGAGTGAAGGAACTGAAGCCCTTGTAGTTTTCCATAAAGTAAATTCTTCTGCGACAAATGCTTTTTTTTTTTTTAAACTCCTAATACTTAAAGCTTCACGTTCAATATTATGAGAAAGGTGAAGCAGGGTGACAGGGTTCATTTATTCTGCTTTGTGTTTCACTTCTGAGACTTCTCTAGAACTGAGACTGTTAATCAGAATGTCCTTTCAGATGTGTGGTGACTTTCTATGCGGCCCAGTTGACATTTGTTCATTAAAGATTTAACTGTGGCCATGAAGCTTATTTTATTCAGGGCTTCAGGCAAGCCCCAAAGCGAGATGATTTTTTTTTTCTTTCCCGGCAATCCACCAGCTCCAAGCAGTTCTCAGGTATGTGATGGAAACCACATAGACCCAGGGCATCAGCACCTCTGCTGCAACTCAGGAGGAGTTTAAATATGAACAGGACGATGCTGTGTACTCTGTGCAATCTATCTGACTACTTTAACTGACTGCTGGATACATTGTGATGGTTGTTAGAAGGAGAAATGATGCTTTGGGGAGAAAAAAGCCACAGTGGAGAAGCATCTTTCCTCTGTGCAAAGAGCAGGGCAGGACCCCGAAGAACGCTGTGAAAGTGATAGTAACATACCTAGTTTTTATTTCTAAGGTATTTCTAAGGTACTTACTATTTTTAATGTGTTTATCTTCATAACACCCTTGTGAGACAGGTAAGTGCTATTACCCCCATATACAGATGGGAAACTGAAGCACAGGGACACCCAATGACTTGCCCACAGTCACAAAGGGAGTCTTTGGTGTAGCAAAGAATGAACCTGGGTCTCCTGAATCCAAGACTAATGCCCTAGCTAGTGAACCAGTCTTCTTTGTTAGCATATCTCAGCCAATGATTTCAAAGTGATTAACACATAAAATATTATTACTCTCATTTTACTGATGATGAGCCTGAGACACAGAGAGACGAGGTGACTTGTCACACAGTCATCCAGGTCCCTTGACTCATATTCCAGTGCCTTGTCCACTCACACTCTCTCTCTCTCTGGATGAGCAGACAATTAACACACCAGTCATGGATCACTTTCCCAAAGATACATGGTGTTAAGCAGATTAATAGGAGTTTCCAGGTCCACTCATAGTTGGCGACTGCCATGATATACTGTAGATTTCTTATTTTATCCCAAACCAGATTGCTTATCCCTCTGTAAAGTAAGTTCTTTGATTTATTAAACCAGCCCTTCACCCATCCTTCTGTACAAAGAAGTGTTTTATGCAACAGATCCAGAGTTGAAGCCAGGTGTCGTTGCTACTGACCACTCTTTGTAAAAGTTCAATTGCTTACAGAACTCAAAATGAATGTGTCTGTTCTTCTGCTGGCAAATATAAAGTCTGAGAGTCAACTGGAGTTCATACTCTCTGCAACAACGACAGAGAAAAATGGTGTCAGAGACAGCCAAGGAGCTAACTTTTGGCTGTTATAATAATGGGGGTGGGGAGGGATGGCTTAAGCTAGTTGGGTGTAAGAGTTGGATATTTTTCTGTATCAGTTTGAACTTCATAAAGATTACAAGGAATAATCAAACTGCAAGCATTTTAGCACTTTACTCTAGTTATTTTAAATATATATAAAAGTTTCCATAAAAAAGTATTACAAGAAACCAAACTTTGAGAAAATATACACAAGCTTCCATTTAATTACACCTTTTGTTTTTGCTAGGCAAAATGCCTGAAACAGTGGTGTGTGTCTGTCATTTTCCCTGATAGTGTTGGCAACTGTTCAAATGCCCCAAAAGCACGACCAGCAGGGTTGCAAAGGAACATTGCCAGTGATTAATATTACATACTGGTTGACCTGCTGTAATCATTAAGCTGTTTTCCCAGATAAAATTAAAAACATTTCATTCTCACCTTAACTTGCATGTTATTCACCTGCATATTCCATGTTTATTACCGCATTCAGCATTAGAATAATTAGGCTAAAGACTGAATGTAAAATTGAATTTCATTTCCTAATTGCTGTTCTATACTTTATAGTCTAATAATTTTTATATTAACTAGAGCTGTGCCAAGTTGGGACTTTTTTTGTGTGTGTGCGCAAAGTTTTCTGTAAAAATATTTCTTTGAGGTAATTTTTCAGCTCCAAAGTTTTGCTTTTGCATGCAATGTTGGGGTGATGGATTTTTTTCAGATTGATTCATTGAAAAGCCAGTGCTGGGTGAAACTGTGAACAGAAGAAGAGATGGGACAGCTGCCATCTTAGAGACTTTCATTTTGTGGGCATAGAGTGGGAGAGGCAGGGAGGGAAATACTTAATATATTTCCAGAAATGGCTATGGTTTTCAAACAAATGCTTTTGTGCTTCCTCCACATGGCATTCCTCGTACTTGGGAGGAGCTCCCTATAAAAATCCCAAAGCTGCGTCATTGTTCTCCTTCAAATCCCTCTTTAAAACTCTCATTTGCTGTGCTGCCTACAAAAAAACTTGACAACAGGCAGTTGGAGTGCTGAGACCACTGGCTGTCATGCTGACCCATATTGTCTTGTAGTTTCCTTTTGCTCCATTTCTCTCTATATCCACCCGTTGTTTCTTGTTTTATATTTAGATAGCTCTTTGGAGTAGGGGACCATCCTTATGTTCTGTACATGTACAGCGCCTAGCACAATCAGTCCACGACGGTGCTACCCCAATAAAAAAAACAAACAAATAAACATCATTTTGTGTGTGTGTGTACGCATGCACCACTGTCCTCTATTGGGTAGAATCAGAAGTTCTCACCTTTGTGTCATAGAACCTACAGCTGCTGGAAACTCTTCTGTACTTCAAATGGTAGGGGGCATTGCTTGTTGGGACAGAGGTTCTGATTGTATAAAACAAGAGCTGAAAAGTTTTACAGAAAGTCTGCACCAGTTTTTCTTTTGACACAGGAAGGAGTCTGTTACTGGCACAGTTTTTCCACCTCCTGAAGCACTGTGTGAAACTCATGAAAAAGTTTCCACATTGAAAAATAATAGTTTCATTGTTTTATTCCAGGCAATTTTGCAGCTCGTTCAATGAAAACGGAAAAATTGGAATGAGCTCATTTTCACTCAGTAATGGGTCCTTTTTCTTCCCAAGTGAAGAGTTCGCAGATCACGGTTTATTTTTAGGTAAAATTGGGTCCATTTTCTAGTGCACAACAACAGCAAAAAAGTAAAATCCAATTCCAAGTATCTTCTACTTTCATTGCAAATAGTTCACACATTTCTAAGAGTTAAGCCTCCAGTTCCCTTTCAGGAATGTCATATCTGGCTTTGCCAAACAGATTTCATAGTCCAGGTGAGGCACATCATTTAAAGTGGGTTTAGGAGGTTGCAATGTGTTTTTAACTTCTAGGGAAGCTTCATGAGAGCTCTCAGAATCGGAAAAAACAACAAGGAGTCCGGTGGCACCTTAAAGACTAACAGATTTATTTGAGCTTAAGTTTTCGTGTGTAAAAAACCCACTTCTTCAGATGCAGAATCTTATTTCAACCTCTTCAGGCACTGAGAAGTTACACAGCTCGCCTGAAATCAACCTATCTCCAGTACTACAGAAACAAGACGAAAAACACCCAAGGAACCTAACAATGTGTTATCTTTTGCTCGTATAGGCAGGAAAATACATGAAATTCAGCAGTGCAAAACTGAAGTAAGGGAAAATTCAGATGTTTGGAGTGAGTTTTGCTTCAAGGTTTTTGGTACAAGCCCACTAAAAAAAGCTTGTATGACCCTATGGGGATGTTCTTCCTTTACGTCTGTTGTGGACAGCAGGCAGGAGGTGGGTCTGAGGAAGGTTCTGAGCAAAAGCTCTCCAGTGAAGAAAGGAGAGATAGACAATAGTTATGGGGGGGAACACCATTCAGGGTTAGAAGAAAGTGCCTCTATCTCTGATTCTCACTATTGTCACAGAATAAAACACCTTTTAGCTGAAGCTGCTCAGGAAGTGATCTGATTCTCTCAGTGACTTCAATAGGCCATAAAGTTCATTTTTCCTTGTTTTGTTCCAGATGTCTGAAATTAGAATTTTAGGGCCAGAGTATGATCTCATTTATTCTGGCCTATTGACCAGGAGATACCATTTTCACAGATCACGATAATCTACATTACCCCAATTTAACGGAGACCAGAATCTGGTTCTTAGATCAGACATGCTTATTCCCTGAACTGCAACTTTTCTAAATGGCATTTCTCCAGAGTGCTCAGACTCACATTACTTTTTACTGTTTGAGATTTTCTTTCCTGGTTTTAGTGTTAGAGAGAGGTTTTGAGATGTCAGAAAGAAAGTCTGTTTTTTCACTTCTCCTAATAAGCTCGCACTGTGATATGGAAAACAGTTCTACTGCAAAGCAATCTCGAAAGGAAGACCCCACTTTGAGGGATTTTTCTTTTGCTTCCTAATCATTTCAGTATGCTAATTTTTGCCATTAATGATCACTCACTGCATCTGGTCTGTTAGACAGTGATTGCCACTTGAAACGGTTTCCTATATATCAGACACACTTATTCTGGCAGGGAATTTGATCTCTGGTAATGCAATTGCCCTAAATTGGGTAAAACAGACAGTGTTAGTTCTGGGTTGTTTATGCCTACTGTATTGTAAACATATGGCATAAAAATATCCCCTTATGATCTGAAATTAGGGGTAGCCTAACATGATACCCCAACAAAAGATGTGAAATTTGGAAGATGCAATGACTAAAAGCATCCTTTGTTCCGATGACGTGGCTCAGAATCAGATTTCTCTGTTTAGCAATGGATAAGCCAGATAATTTGTTCTGCAAATCACAAACAGATGAGCACAGGTGGTGGAATTAGGTGTGCTACCGCACCCCCTTGGCCTGAACTAGTAATAACAACTCAAATACATGATTTCCTCCTTCAGCACCCTCTCGCCCCACATACACACACTATAAAAATTGCTCCAGCACCACTGCAGATAAGAAAACTGCAGGGAGAAAAATGTGCTAAATAATTAAACCATCCTTCTATAGGTTATCAAATTTTGTTTAAAATAGTTTAAACAAATACTTAAAGAAGAAGACATAACTGAATCTGCACTACTGTGTGCAGTCAATAGACAGTCTTTTTAAAAAAATCTTTTACTTTCAAGGAGAAATAATATAGTGAAAAACAACAGTCTGCCTTCCATTCTGGAAATAATCTGTCTTCTAGTAAGTAATCCATCATTCCAAACTCCTCATTCTTTCAAGTAATTATTTAGAGTTCACAGTTTATTAATTTGACAGCGCATCTCATCTACCTAGTATGTTAAAAAGCTTACATTTAATCAGAAAATCAGCACCACGGCTTGCTGAACAATGGCACCTTCTCTCAGTCCTTTGATTTAACTGATTTCAACATGCTTATGAAGGTCCTTTATTTATATGCAGGTAGTGCAAGTTAATGCAAAGCACATTAACTAATCTTAAATGCCACATTGGCGAGTAATAGAGCTGGGCAAGCTATTCGTAGGGAATAACTTCTCCAATGTATTTAAGCCCCATTTTTCTGCTTATGAATTTTCAGCAAACAGATACATATAATTGTTTTGTGAGCTCTTTATGTTAACATACTGTAACCCAGGGGTATTAGCATGCACTGTATTGCAGTTGTACTTAGGAGTGCCAATCATAGCCCAGGATTCATTATGCTAGGCACTGTACATAATCAGAACAATAAGATGACCCTGCTCCATACAGTTTACAAGCTAAGTAATAACAGTAGCTAACCGTAGGGCAATTATTGAACTATTCATTTCAACTATGTATTCTACTGTTCATTATTTGTGGTCTGTGATTGGTTGCTTCAATTACATGGTATTGTCTCAGCTCCTTGAACTGATGACTAAAACTGCATGAAATGAGGATGAACACCGTTGGTGCAAATAATATTTGCTAATGGATACCCTGGATCACCAGCAAATAGTGGTATTTGCATGAAAAGTAGCGGTTCCCCAATGTCACTCATCTGAATGAGAGCCCAGGAGCACAAATGTTAGTGGAAAAACTACCGTAATCTAAACCGTTTTTTGTAATTCGAGGAAGAGATTTTCAAAAACTGCTTAAGGGATTTCGATGCACAATTCCCTTTAATTTTAAGGGGAATTGGGAAACCAAATTCCTTAGGCAGCTTTGAAAAACCCAGCATGAGTATCTGAATATTGAACATTATTTTGCAGTATTCACCAAATTCTAGCTGGATTTGTATACACATGGTAGTCATTTTATAAAAGATTCAGTTGTATGCTGGTAGATTATTAACAGTAAAAGGAAATGTAACATTGCACCCGTAGGTGGGTATTCATCAGCATGGATTGACTCTGGGATCTCTGATTCTAAATGCTCAGTTAGACGAGGCTGTAAGTAGGCCCATCAACCTCTATGTGAAGACCTCCCACCACTAGAGGGGGATAGAGTCACACTGAGCGAGTTACATAAAATAGGAAGCAAATGTGCGCTGAGACATCGTGGTATGGTGGAACTGTACTAGAGACAATCTCCCACAGTTCTCCTGGTCACATTTTGTATTAGGTTCACATGCATAAAGGGTTAATAAATTATGAATACATGTTATAAGCATAAAAGAAAAGGAGGACTTGTGGCACCTTAGAGACTAACCAATTTATTAGAGCATGAGCTTTCGTGAGCTACAGCTCACTTCCTCAGATGCATATCGTGGAAACTGCAGCAGGCTTTATATATACACAGAGAATATGAAACAATACCTATTCCCACCCCACTGTCCTGCTGGTAATAGCTTATCTAAAGTGATTTCCAGCACAAATCCAGGTTTTCTCACCCTCCACCCCCCCACACAAATTCACTCTCCTGCTGGTGATAGCCCATCCAAAGTGACAACTCTTTACACAATGTGCATGACAATCAAGCTGGGCTGTGTAAAGAGTTGTCACTTTGGATGGGCTATCACCAGCAGGAGAGTGAATTTGTGTGGGGGGGTGGAGGGTGAGAAAACCTGGATTTGTGCTGGAAATCACTTTAGATAAGCTATTACCAGCAGGACAGTGGGGTGGGAATAGGTATTGTTTCATATTCTCTGTGTATATATAAAGCCTGCTGCAGTTTCCACGATATGCATCTGAGGAAGTGAGCTGTAGCTCACGAAAGCTCATGCTCTAATAAATTGGTTAGTCTCTAAGGTGCCACAAGTCCTCCTTTTCTTTTTGCGAATACAGACTAACACGGCTGTTACTCTGAAACCTGTTATAAGCATGTTACAGACACAAGCAGTATGTGTCACGGAAAGCAGGCTGGTGCTAGCCCATCGGGGGCCCCAAGCAGGAATATTTTTGTGTCCTTCTCCCGGCCGCACACTATAATTAATAGGTGGCCTTCTTCAGCTGCTCAGGGGCCTAAGCAAGTGTTTAGTCTGCTTGTGCCTAGTGCTGACTCTTTCTATTAGAAAGTTATAAGCACATCCGTAGAAGGTATTAGAGATGGTTGTAACCAACCGGTTGAAGTCTATAACAAACAATCACCCACTGACTAAAAGATCTACTAAGCATTCATTATTCCTTCATACAACATTTATAAATGGAAACTAACTATAAAATATGCTATTGTGTTAATATAAAAATGAGTTTCTCACCTAGACGCCACAGTAGACATATAGGGAGAGAATGGATTTAATAGATTCTTGTACTTTTAGGGAAAATTAATATTGAATTCAGTTGAGCTTACTTTTTATTTTTCACAACAATAATTTTTTAAACATTGCACACAAATAATTTTCGTGACTGTATTTCCCCAGTATCCCACTGTATAAATCAGAGTGCTGGGTAAACATACAGCAACATGATGCTGCATCTAGCACCCTCGCTTCCCCATAGATCGTGTTAGAAAACACTGCTGGCTGCTTCATTAGCAGGAAGAGAGGAGCCAAATACATTGTTGGAATATGAATATTCCTGAAGTATGGCACGCTTTCAGAGCAAAGTGTTTTGTTACTTTTCTATTAGACCTTCCAATCATATACATTTACAATATCAACACTGCACAGACCACTAATCCATAGACTGTCCCAGACCACAGGCCCATGATTGGGTAGGATAAGAGATCATTGTATGGGCTTTGTACATTTTCTGGAAAAAGTGGCAAGAGCTGTCCAGTTGTGAAAAGTTTAGCAGAGCTCCTACTGGCATTTAGCTCAGCTGACAGGTCTGGTGGAAAGATAAGGAGAGACCTGATGGAAGTCTTTATGGTCATGTGTGGGATGCATACACAGAGGCACAAGATTGGAACTCAGAGCCCAGGGAGAAGGGAAGTGACTTTGGCTATAAGAGTCTGTCCTCTGCAGTGCCTGCACCCACGGTATGCATCCGATGAAGTGAGCTGTAGCTCACGAAAGCTCATGCTCAAATAAATTGGTTAGTCTCTAAGGTGCCACAAGTCCTCCTCTTCCTCTGGCTGAATCAGGAGCTTTTATTCCTCTTTGGCCTTTTAACTCAGCTGACCTCACCCAGAAAGCCCAGATATCCAACTGGGGAGGTTCCACTAACTGATTAAGTCTGCTTCTAGTGCCCAGTCATCAGTTGGCTAACACAACAAGTCAACTTCCACTTGTTAAAGTAGTGAATCCTACAGAGGTATGGCTGAAAGATCAGTGAGGTGGGGCTAGCCACAAGAACAAATTGAGACACTGCTGGATAAACTGAGTTGCTTTTAGGAAAAATTCCTAAATCAGCCTAACTCACCTCAGTATCTTCCGCACTTGAAATCCTTAATGCAAACAAACATGTTGGAGATCAAAGTTACGCCACACACACTTGAATAGCTAACACTGCAAAGAAACAAGAAAAGATCTCAAGGTCACACCTGTGGAAGGTGGGGGTGGGGTGGGAGGGAAGGACCATCTAAGTGTTTAGAATCATGGGTTTTATCAAATCCTGGCTATGCATGTGAACCGGAGGACATAATTGAACTTCTGTGTACCTCAGTTTCCACAACTGTAAAATGGGAATAATGGCCCAATCTCATCACCACCAAAGCCAGTGGAAAGATTCCTGTTCACTTCAGTGGAAACTGGATTAGGCTCACGCTCTCTTTTACTGTGGCTACCTCACAGCTTTGTAAAGAACTAGAACATTATCTGATGCAAAGTCGTACCTGTGGAGGTTCAACCTATTATCATCATCATCATCAATCTCAAGACCAACAGGAGCATCCAATTCCACTAGGACTGATGATTTAATTTAATCACCATCCGTGAAAATTAATTGAAAGAACAAGCAAATATGAAAACAGAGGCTTAAAGACTGCTCAAATGTTAAGGGAAAATATAGCTTTAGACACTTTATTAAATCATTACCACCCAAGGGGGTTGTTGTTATTGTCACAGGTAGGCAGCCTCAAGCATCTGACTGAGACTTTGAGACTGGAATGCTCTAATGCCCACATCTTAATTTTATTTATAATATCTGTGCGTTAGCAATTAGAGCACAGTCCTGTTTTACCAATGAAACAGTGTCACTATGGCTCACTGACCAGATGATAAAAGAATGATGATATGATTATACATCCACATTACCTCGCTTAGGCCTTGCCCACATGGTGTCCTAGTGTGCACCAGCAGGGGTGTAAAGTCTAGTGCCCACCAGCAAGTCACACACTAACTGATCCGTGTGGACCTTGTTGATGCCCACTAAAAGTTCCTTAGCATGCGCTGACATAGTCCCACAATACTACATTAATGGGCCTGGGGGGAACTTTTAGTGTGCGTCAGCAGGGTCCCTTTAGTGTGTGACACACTTGTGCACTTGAGAATTTACCCTTCCCCCCCAGCTGGTGTGCATTAAAGCACTGTGTGGGCCAGCCCTTAGCATCCGTTAGCCTATCTGCAGGGGAGGGCTGAAAAGAGAGTAACAGAGCAAAATGAAAAAGCAGGCTTTCCTATTCACACACTTAGGTCCCAAACTCATGCTAAGCCCCTCTAAAAGTTAAACAGGGATCTGTGTGTATGGTTCCTAGAGCAGGACTGGGTCCTTAATTTCCATTGCCTAGAAATTCTTTATCACTCTTGAAGAAATGGGCCTGGGCTGTAAAGTTTGGTTCTGGATCTGAACTTTCCCTAATTTCTGTGGCACCCAGATGTGGTGTTTTGTTTGTTTACTTCCTCTAGCTATTTGATGTGGGAGCTCTCTAATAATTAAGGGTTTAAGAACAATCCTAGGGAGCCAAATATTTAAACCTTTACTGTCTGTCTTTCCTTGGGAAAATTCCACTGAAGGCAATAGTAACTGAAGGGAACAAGAATTTTGCTGAATAAAAGCTGCCTTAGGCTTCAGGATTTGGCTCAATAAAAATTTGAAGGATTGTTCCTCAATGAGATCCACAAAACAAACCAAGCTGGGGAAAAATTGTTTCCACGGTTTTCTGTGCACAACATATCTAAGTGGAACCTTGGGAAAAGCGTTCTTCCTCCTGCTTTTTACACGTGCATAACTCAAAAGCACACAGCTGGATAGATTTTACTGAATCTATCAACAACAACAAAATTTCCTCTTGGCTGAGACCAGGAAATGGGGCAATTTTACTCCAAAAAGAAGTTGTAGTGAGCAGCTGAAAAAGCAGAATTGTAACAAAAGTTACATTTTAACTTTAATGACAGTGGACACTTACTGCTCACTTACTGTGCCTGCAAAAACATAAAACTGTGTACATGTTCATAGTAAAATAAGTTAGCTTATTCTTTAATGTAGAAATATTTCATTATTATAACTCCTTACTCATTGCAATTGTAGTAAATCGACAATATACAGCAACTTCAGGACAAAATATCGAAGATATTTTTACCTCAGAAACTTAGCTGTTCAGGGTGAAGAGGAGGATCCTTACATCAATGCATCCCTATTTTTTAAAAACCTTTTTGTCTTTCAAAGGGAGCACGTGAAAGTGGGTGAGGTAATATCTTTTATTGGACCAATTTCTGTTGGTGAGAGAGTCAACTTTCCAGCTTACACAGAGCTATTCTTCAGGTCTGGGAAAGGTACTTAAGAGTGTCACAGCTAACTACAAGACAGGTGTAAGGTGCCACAAGTACTCCTTTTCTTTTTACAAGACAGAACAGATTGTTTAGCATAAGGAGTTAACACATAATTCAAGGTACCATTCAAGGTGAAGTGGTCTGTTAACACCTCTCCAGTCATAGTGGGGAAGGGAGAGAGGGGGGGAAAAAAGCTGAGGGGAGTGAGGTTTAGTGGGTTACATATTGCTATAATAAGCCTTAAATCTAGTGTGTATGTTCAGGCCATGATTTCTAGGGTCTAGCGAAGTTATGAATTTAACCTCCCAGGCTTGTCTTTTGATGGTGTCATGCAGGTTTCCCGTGAGGACGATGATCGGGAGGTCAGGTATAGAGTAAAAAGAAAAGGAGTACTTGTGGCACCTTAGAGACTAACCAATTTATTTGAGCATAAGCTTTCGTGAGCTACAGCTCACTTCATTGGATGTATACTGTGGAAAGTTTAGAAGATCTTATTATATACACACAAAGCATGAAAAAAATACCTCCTCCCACCCCACTCTCCTGCTGGTAATAGCTTATCTAAAGTGACCACTCTCCTTACAATGTGTATGATAATCAAGGTGGACCATTTCCAGCACAAATCCAGGGTTTAACAAGAACGTGGGGGGGGGGGGGTAAGAAAAAACAAGGGGAAATAGGCTTGAATAGAGACTGGGAGTGGCTTAGTCATTATGCAAGGTAGCCTAAGTTAATTGTAGCCACTCCCAGTCTCTATTCAAGCCTAAGTTAATTGTATCCAATTTGCAAATGAATTCATCTGATACAATTAACTTAGGCTTGAATAGAGACTGGGAGTGGCTTAGTCATTATGCAAGGTAGCCTATTTCCCCTTGTTTTTTCCTACCACCCCCCTCCAGACCTTCTTGTTAAACCCTGGATTTGTGTTGGAAATGGCCCACCTTGATCATCATACACATTGTAAGGAGAGTGAATCACTTTAGATAAGCTATTACCAGCAGGAGAGTGAGTTTGGGGGGGGGGGGGGTGAGAAAACCTGGATTTGTGTTGGAAATGGCCCACCTTGATTATCATAATCATTGTAAGGAGGGTGAATCACTTTAGATAAGCTATTACCAGCAGGAGAGTGGGGTGGGAGGAGGTATTTTTTTCATGCTTTGTGTGTATATAATAAGATCTTCTAAACTTTCCACAGTATGCATCCGATGAAGTGAGCTGTAGCTCACAAAAGCTTATGCTCAAATAAATTGGTTAGTCTCTAAGGTGCCACAAGTACTCCTTTTCTTTTTGCAAATACAGACTAACACGGCTGTTACTCTGAAACCAGGTATAGAGTGATTGCTTTGTGAAAAGTGTCCACCCACAGGTGATATGGTATTTTTGTCTTTTATAGTTTTGCAGTGTCAGTATATTTGAGAGCGTAGTGATTGTCTGGTTTCACTCACATAGTTGCTATTGTGGCATTTAGTGCACTGGAGGTTACACCCTATGTTGTGAGAGGCATGTGTAGGACCCATGGATCTTGAAAGGTGTGTTGTAGGGGGTATTGATCATCCTAGCAGTGGAGATAGGTCTGCAGGTTTTGCATCCGTTGTTCTGGCAGCATCTGGTGCTACTTTGAGCTGGTGTGTCCTGGTCTGTGGGGAGCTTGGTTCCGATGATGAGCTTGAGATGTGTAACAACTTTACCATCCCAGAGGTCCCGCTTGTGACCTTTCCCAGTGATCTCCTGCATTCAGGCCCTGGGACTCCAGACAGATTCCCACCTCTTTCAGGGCAATAATGTCCTTCAAGTTCCAAATAATGTCCTCCACCAGCATTAAAGCAAATATAGCAATCCTCCAAAGGTCTTCTACCTCTTCTGGGACTTCCCCTCTCCAACCAAACTAGACTCCAAACCATAAATACCCCTGCACCTCTTTGACCCCTCTTGAGTTTGAGGTTTCAGCCTCACCATCCTGTCCCTGGAAAAATCATGGAGCAGGTCCTCAAGGAATCAATTCTGAAGCACTTAGAGGAGAGGAAAGTGATCAGGAACAGTCAGCATGGATTCACCAAGGGCAAGTCATGCCTGACTAATCTAATTGCCTTCTATGACGAGATAACTGGCTCTGTGGATGAGGGGAAAGCAGTGGACATGTTGTTCCTTGACTTTAGCAAAGCTTTTGACACGGTCTCCCACAGTATTCTTGCCAGCAAGTTAAAGAAGTATGGGCTGGATGAATGGACTATAAGGAGGACAGAAAGTTGGCTAGATTGTCGGGCTCAACGGGTACTGATTAATGGCTCCATGTCTAGTTGGCAGCCGGTATCAAGTGGAGTGCCCCAAGGGTCAGTCCTCGGGCCGGTTTTGTTCAATATCTTCATAAATGATCTGGAGGCTGGTGTGGATTGCACCCTCAGCAAGTTTACAGATGACACTAAACTGGGAGGAGTGGTAGATACGCTGCAGGGTAGGGATAGGATACAGAGGGACCTAGGCAAATTAGAGGATTGGTCCAAAAGAAATCTGATGAGGTTCAACAAGGACAAGTGCAGAGTCCTGCACTTAGGATGGAAGAATCCCATGCACCGCTACAGACTAGGAACCGAATGGCTAGGCAGCAGTTCTGCAGAAAAGGACCTAGGGGTTACAGTGGACAAGAAGCTGGATATAAGTGAACAGTGTGCCCTTGTTGCCAAGAAGGCCAATGGCATTTTGGGATGTATAAGTAGGGGCATTGCCAGCAGATCGAGGCACGTGATTGTTCCCCTCTATTCGACATTGGTGAGGCCTCATCTGGAGTACTATGTCCAGTTTTGGGCCCCACACTACAAGCAGGATGTGGAAAAATTGGAACATGTCCAGCAGAGGGCAACAAAAATGATTAGGGGACTGGAACACATGACTTATGAGGAGAGGCTGAGGGAACTGGGATTGTTTAGTCTGCGGAAGAGAAGAATGAGGGTGGATTTGATAGCTGCTTTCAACTACCTGAAAGCGGGTTCCAAAGGGGATGGATCTAGACTGTTCTCAGTGGTAGCAGATGACAGAATGAGGAGTAATGGTCTCAAGTTGCAGTGGGGGATAGGTTGGATATTAGGAAAAACTTTTTCACTAGGAGGGTGGTGAAGCACTGGAATGCGTTACCTAGGGAGGTGGTGGAATCTCCTTCCTTAGAAGTTTTTAAGGTCAGGCTTGACAAAGGCCTGGCTGGGATGATTTAGTTGGGGATTAGCCCTGCTTTGAGCAGGGGGTTGGACTAGATGACCTCCTGAGGTCCCTTCCAACCCTGATATTCTATGATTCCTCATGACATGCACTTATTCAGATTCCTACCTCAACCTGACCACACCCACCCCAGCTGTACCATGTGAGCTCCTAGGCTCCTTAACTCTTTCTCTGCCCTGTTTGTTTGAAGGACCATGTGCTGTGGGCAGCAGTTGGAAGCTATGAGCTTCTAAACAAGAGTTGAAATCTAGAAGCCTCTGTTCATTGGCTGAGCCTTAGGCAGGGGGCGGGGCTATCTAGGAAGCCAGGGCTTTATAAAGCAGTGAGCAAGCAACCAGGGAGGTTTGCAAACAGGGGCCGCTAATAAGGAGTTTCGAGAGGCAGTTGGGAAGGGGATTGGGAAGGGGGCAAGGTCCACCTGCCATTCTTTAAAACCTTTACACTAAACTATTATCAAAACTTCTTGATTTAAACAAAAACCCCATCATTAACCTACGTAGCTGTAGGAGAAAATGCAGGCAGAAGCCCAGCAACAGAGTAGGGGCTACCCTGTTTATTGCACTCAGTGTAGCATGTATGATTACCTGCCCTGGGGGTAGGTGGCGTATGTGTGCATTCGGTGCAAGGAGCTCTGGGCCCTCAGAGACTGTGTATGGGCTTAGGAGGCCAGGGTGGCAGAACTAAAGGAGCTAAGGGAGGCAGAGAGGTATGCTGATGAGGCTTTCCGGGACACTGTAGATTTGTCCCACCTCTGGTCAGACATCCCCTGTGCTGTTAAGGAGGATGAAAGGCACAGAAAAGGAGAGCAGTCAACAGGAACAGAGGGAAACCTTCCCATAGTTGGGACCCTCCTTCCAGATGATGCTGGGGTATCCTCTTGCACTGAGGTTACCTCTCCACGGGAGGGAACTCCAGTCATTAGGAAAAGGCAGGTGTTAGTAATGGGAGATTCGATCATTAGAAACATAGATAGCTGGGTTTGTGATGACCGGGAGAACCGTATGGCGACTTGCCTCCCTGGTGCAAAGGTTGCGGATCTCTCAAGGCATCTAGATAGACTTATCTGTAGTGCTGGGGAAGAGCCGGTGGTCGTGGTACATGTAGGTATCAATGATGTTGGGGAGGGTAGGAGAGACGTCCTGGAGGCCAAATTTAGGCTGCTAGGAGAGAGACTGAAATCCAGGACCTCTTGGTGGCAGTCTCAGAAATGCTACCAGTTCCATGCGCAGGGCCAGGTAGGCAGGCAGAGCTTCAGAGTCTCACTGCGTGGATGAGACGTCGGTGTAGAGAGGAGGGGGTTAGATGTATTAGGAACTGGGGAAACTTTTGGGATGCGGGGAGCCTATACAGGAAGGATGGGCTCCATCTAAACCAAAGTGGATCCAGACTGCTGGCACTTAACATTAAAAAGGTTGCAGAGCAGTTTTTAAACAAAGAGACGGAAAGCCGATTGCTGCAGGGGCGCACGTGGATCAGACAGAGACTTCTCTTAGAGGAGAGTCTATTGATGGAGATTCTCTAGGTTTTAGTCAGGAGGAGAGGATGAAAGAGGACAAAGTATGGGCCAGATCAGATGAGAAACATTCACCAAAGAATCTGACACATCAGAAAAGGGTGGACAAATAAACAGTGACAAGTTTTTAAAGTGCTTGTACACAAATGCTAGAAGTCTAAATAATAAGACGGGTGAACAAGAGTGCCTCGTGTTAAAGGAGGATATTGATATAACAGGCATCACAGAAACCTGATGGAGTGAGGACAATCAATGGGACACAATCATTCCAGGGTACAAAATATATCGGAAGGACAGAACAGGTCGTGCCAGGGGGTGGGGGGAGGGTGGCACTATGGCATGTGAAAGAAAATGTAGAATCAAATGAAATAAAAATCTTAAATGAATCCACATGTTCCATAGAATCTCTATGGACAGTAATTCCAGGTTCTAATAAGAATATAACAGTAGGGATCGATTATCAACCACCTGACCAGGACAGTGATAGTGACGATGAAATGCTAAGGGAGACTAGAGAGGCTATCAAAATAAAAAACTCAATAATAGTGGGGGATTTCAATGATCCCCGTATTGACTGGGTCCATGTCACCTCAGGACGAAATGCAGAGACAAAATGTCTCAATACTTTAAATGGCTGCTTCCTGGAGCAGCTGGTACAGGAACCCACAAGGGGAGAGGCAACTGTCGATCTAGTCCTGAGGGGAGCGCAGGATCTGGTCCAAGAGGTAACTATAACAGGACCGCTTGGAAATAGTGACCATAATATAACAACATTTAACATTCCTGTGGTGGGAAGAACACCTCAACAGCCCAACACTGTGGCATTTAATTTCAGAAAGGGGAACTATGCAAAAATGAGGAGGTTAGTTAAACAGAAATTAAAAGGTACAGTGACTAGGGTGAAATCCCTGCAAGCTGCATGGACACTTTTCAAAGACACCATAATAGAGGCTCAACTTAAATGTATACCCCAAATTAAAAAACACAGTAAAAGAACTAAAAAAGAGCCAGTGTGGCTTAACAACCATGTAAGAGAAGCAGTGAGAGATAAAAAGGCATCTTTTTAAAAGTGGAAATCAAATCCTAGTGAGGTAAATAGAAAGGAGCATAAACACTGCCAAATTAAATGTAAAAATGTAATAAGAAAAACCAAAAAGGAGTCTGAAGAACAGCTAGCCAAAAACTCAAAAGGTAATAACAAAATGTTTTTTAAGTACATCAGAAGCAGGAAGCCTGCTAAACAACCAGTGGGGCCCCTGGACAATCGAGATACAAAAGGAGCACTTAAAGACGATAAAGTCATCATAGAGAAACTAAATGAATTCTTTGCTTCAGTCTTCACAGCTGAGGATGTTAGCGAGATTCCCAAACCTGTGCCATCTTTTGTAGGTGACAAATCTGAGGAATTGTCACAGATTGAAGTGACACTAGAGGAGGTTTTGGAATTAATTGAGAAACTTAACAGTAACAAGTCACCGGGACCAGATGGCATTCACCCAAGAGTTCTGAAAGAACTCAAATGTGAAATTGCAGAACTATTAAGTATGGTTTGTAACCTGTCCTTTAAATCAGCTACCTGTCCAATGACAGGAAGATAGCTAATGTAATGCCAATATTTAAGAAGGGCTCTAGAGGTGATCCTGGCAATTACAGACTGGTAAGTCTAATGTCAGTACCGGGCAAATTAGTTGAAACAATAGTAAAGAATAAAATTGTCAGACACATAGAAGAACATAAATTGTTGTGCAAAAGTCAACATGGTTTCTGTAAAGGGAGATCATGTCTTACTAATCTATTAGAGTTCTTTGACAGGGTCAACAAACATGTGGACAAGGGGGATCCAGTGGACATAGTGTACTTAGATTTCCAGAAAGCCTTTGACAAGGTCCCTCACCAAAGGCTCTTACGTAAATTAAGTTGTCATGGGATAAGAGGGAATATCCTTTCAGGGACTGAGAACTGGTTAAAAGACAGGGAACAAAGGGTAGGAATAAATGGTAAATTTTCAGAACGGAGAGGGGTAACTAGTGGTGTTCCCAAAGGATCAGTCCTAGGACCAATCCTATTCAACCTATTCATAAATGATCTGGAGAAAGGGGTAAACAGTGAGGTGGCAAAGTTTGCAGACGATACTAAACTGCTCAAGATAGTTAAGACCAAAGCAGACTGTGAAGAACTTCAAAAAGATCTCACAAAACTAAGTGATTGGGCAACAAAATGGCAAATGAAATTGAATGTGGATAAATGTAAAGTAATGCACATTGGAAAAAATAACCCCAACTATACATACAACATGATGGGGGCTAATTTAGCAACAACTAATCAGGAGAAAGATCTTGGAGTCATCATGGACAGTTCTCTGAAGACATCCATGCAGTGTGCAGAGACAGTCAAAAAAGCAAACGGGACATTAGGAATAATTAAAAAAGGGATAGAGAATAAGATGGAGAATCTCTTATTGCCCTTATATAAATCCATGGTACGCCCACATCTTGAATGCTGCATCCAGATTTGGGCCCCTCATCTCAAAAAAGATATACTGGCATTCGAAAAGGTTCAGAGAAGGGCAAATAAAATGATTAGGGGTTTGGAACGGGTCCCATATGAGGAGAGATTAAAGAGGCTAGGACTTTTCAGCTTGGAAAAGAGGAGACTAAGGGGGGATATGATAGAGGTCTATAAAATCATGAGTGGTGTGGAGAAAGTGAATAAGGAAAAAAGTTATTTACTTGTTCCCATCACATAAGAACTAGAGGCCACCAAATGAAATTAATGGGTAGCAGGTTTAAAACAAATAAAAGGAAGTTCTTCACACAGCGCACAGTCAGCCTGTGGAACTCTTTGCCTGAGAAGGTTGTGAAGGCTAGGACTATAACAGGGTTTAAAAGAGAACTGGATAAATTCATGGAGGTTAAGTCCATTAATGGCTATTAGCCAGGATGGGTAAGGAATGGTGTCCCCGGCCTCTGTTTGTCAAAGGGTGGAGATGGATGGCAGGAGAGAGATCACTTGATCATTACCTGTTAGGTTCACTCCTTCTGGGACACATGGCATTGGCCACTGTCGGCAGACAGGATACTGGGCTGGATGGACCTTTGGTCTGACCCGGTATGGCCATTCTTATGTTCTTATGGGAGGTTTATGTACCCCATTATACACAGGAACAGGGAAGCATTTAAGGAACTAAGGTCCTGCTCTCAGAATGAGAAGTGTATGGGCAGATCTCTGTATCTGTGTGGAGCCCTACAGACTTCAGTGGAGCTGCATGCAGATGCCAGGGTCCACCTGAGTGAATTTCATTGCAGGGCTGGGTCCTACACAAGTCCTGAGGTACAAAGAATATATAAGATATCAGGTAAATGATACAAACAGGATATTTTACTTGAGGCCTGGCCTGACATGAATAAAATTAACACATGGAGGGATGCCTCATTTCTTGGAAAACAGAATTAGGGAGATAAATGAATCATTGGGTTGAAAACAGAACATTTGTGCTAAATAAAATAAGTAAATAGGGTCAGTAAGCTAAGAAGACAGAATGTTTGAGTCAACTAAGATAAGAGGGAGAAACAGCCAGGGACTTATTTACTATGAATTAGATAACAAAGGACAAAATAAGTTAGAAATGTAGAGATGAGGTCTGGAAGTTGAAACATGGACAGAGTATGTAGTTCAGGGACTGGTTCCTGCTAAGTAACCAAGCCAATCCTAAAACATATGATACAACGTATAGTAAATGCAATGAGATGTGAAAATGTATATAAAGAGAGACAGTTTCTGTGTAACTTTGGAGCCGTGATGTACGCTCCATCCGCCTCCACTCCTGGGTTTGAGTCTGATGAATTCAGTGTAGCACTGCTGTATGCTAAATAAAGATACCTGAGTGATGAAGTCTGGTGTCAAACTGAGTTCTTGGGAAGCTGAACGGAAAGAGCTCTTGGAGGGAATCCCAACAGATATAACATAGGGATAGTCACAGTCAAATACTACACTGGTCTAAGGCACACTAAACCAATAAATCAACAAGCAGCAGGCAGACACACAGGTGAGTAAGTCTATTCTCAGAGTTTGGCATAGCACTCTTATACACAACAAAGCCTAGCTCTTTGTATATGATATGTAGAGTGAATGCTTGCCTACACAGTGGAGTGATGTGCTTATGGGAGTGTGATTTCTAAATTAAACTAATGTGCCACACATTAATTGGTCCAGTAGACCCTGCTGACGTGCACTAATGGTTCCCCAGTGCACTTTAACACGTTACTATTTGAAACACAGAACATTAGTGAGCTTTAGAAATCACTCCCCTGTAGAGAGCATTACCCCCCTCTGCCCAATGTAGATAACCCCTAAGTGTCATGTTGTTCCCCTGGGAGTCTGGAATCAGTTTGCATTGATATTTTAGTTCAGTGTCAAGGTAGCATGTCTGTTGTGAGTTGTGAGTAAAAAGTCTGCTCAGACCTCTTTTCCTTGAACTGAATTTGAGATTAGAGAGTTAGAGATGGGCTATGTTTTTCTCCACCTCTCATATTGACTTGGTTTTTTTCTAATTTTTTCTAACAACATTTCAATCACACAACTCTTCTTTGTGACGACACATTCCCTAGAAGCTGCTGTTGAGACTTCAAATTGGTGTTATTGCAGCTGTATTTATTTCCCAGAATATGTTGGATTTTTACTCAAACTGCACATTGATGATATTTTTTAAGTGATAAACTGAAATTTTGGACCTCATGATGTCCCAGAAAAAATTTGCTTTTTGACCTCTTTGCCTGCAATCTCTCTATAACACATTTCTGTGTGTGTGTATGTACATGTCTTCAGATTTGCACACATTTTTTATGGCACAGATAATACCCGCTAAAGAGGCTTAAAATGAAAAGGCTGACACACCATCTCTGGCTGCAGAACAGGAGTCCCATAAGCGGTACGCTTATCAATTGTATTTTCCCCTTTGTGCACACGCGCTCTCTCTCTCTCTCTCACACACACACACACACACACAGAGAGGAATCTCTGGTGAGGAAAGGTGAGATGATGAGCAGCAGCAGCAGGAGAAAAGTCAAACAAAAAGTCCACGATGTTTGCCGACACCCACTTATTATTGGTTCAGACAGGTGATGGAGCAGCCGTGCAGAGAACACATGTCGTGTGCAGCCAAGCACGCTAATCTGATTAGCGGATTACTGAAGGGCAGAGCTATAGGAAGGATATGGGTAAAGGGTTAACAAAAATTCACAATTCCAGTTGCAGATGTGAGGACTATTTCTGCCTCGATGATGAAATGACTTTAGCTTTGACAGATTTGGGTCTGGAGTGCTTAACCTGCCCTGCAAAGAAATTTTGAGATTATTTGCTTTGTCAGAAGAAATCCTTACTGGTGTGCACCTTCCCATACATATAAACACTTGCTGGTGGCAGAGCACAAAGCCTCCTTGAAAATCACTTGATGTAAAGTTCTGGGCATTTTCTGTGCTTTATGTGTTTCCTAGATTGCAGTTATTCTGTAAATACAGCAAAGTTCTGGAATCTGGGACAACATAAAGACTGGCACTTGGATGCTACAGTGAGAGGCGCAATAAGAAAACCTAAATTAAAACAGCTTAATTCAGCAGTGACATAAATAGAGGGGTCACTTAGTTGGACACAGTTACACTGCAAGTTGCACAGATTTGGCATTTACTGTAAAATGAGTGCGCATTAAAACCGGGGGACAGAAAGGAATTGCAGCAAAGAAGGCAACGAAGAAGAGAGCACAAGATAAAGCAAGTCTTTCCTCTGCTTTGGGCCGAAACTTGGTTGCACTGTGATTCCTGTTGCCTCTGATAGCACAAGGATTTGACACTTTACTTGATACTTTCCTGTTACTTTTATCTCGTACCCAGATACTTAGAACCCATGGAAAACAAGTAGGTAAAAATGAGCTATTTTTATTTATTTCGTCTTTTTTTTTTTTTTTTTGAAGAATAAGGGGCCTCTCTGTCCTCCTCCCCCACAAAGGAAACTGGGTGCAAAGTTAATGCAGGGCATAACCATACAGAAAAGCTGAGAGGGAGAAAGAACCCTAACTGGTGCATCTGATCCTGCATCAGGCAGTGGGTGTGCCAGGTGCCCTCTAATGTCAACGTCCATGTTTGCGGTATCAAATGCTTAAAGGGTAACTTCAGTACAGACATCTGAAAACTTTTGTAAAGAAGCAGCACACTCTCTTCCTTTTGAGACACTCGCCATTAACAAAATAGGCTTTTCATGCATCTGTGGTGTAAGTTATCAGCTATTCATTTCGGTCTGTTCTATTTACATGATGCACACTTACCAACAGGAAAATGCTTTCAGTGAGAACAATGCATTACATGTTACTGGTTTGGAAGGGACCCCTCTGTATTTCTTTACAGTGACATTTTGCAATAATGAAGATAGGGAGTCCTGAATGTTTCCAGGACATATGAATCTCTCCACAGGATATTCTTTCTGCAGGATTTGGGTTTTTTCTTTTTTAAGAGAGTGTAAGCACTGCTTCAGTACCCCCTGCTCTCATAGAACTATTTGTTAAACTATTTCTCGCTGGGAATGAAGTATGGAAATGCAGGAATGCCTCATTTACACAGCTAGTGGCCTGATTCAAACCCCAGAAAAATCAATGGGAGCCTTTCCATTTATTTCAGTGGGCTTTGGATCACGCTCAAAATACAAGTTCCATAAAGATTTCGGTGTTTCTGGAGATCTGCTGCTATGTGCCAGATCTTTGACATCAGCTGAGGATCAGACCCTATAAATAAAAATAAATATCAGTATTTACACAGATGTGATGTATGTATGTATATCTATATCAGCATTTCAAGTAATATATAAAGCATTCATAGTAAGGATAATTAATCATTGGAAAATCTTACCTACAGTTGTGGTGCATTCCCCATCGTTGGCAATTTTTAAAGCAAGACTGGATGTTTTTCTAAATGATATGCTCTAGTGAAAACAGGAATTATTACGGGGAAGTCCTACGAAGGAGGCCAAATCAAATGATCACTGTGGACTCTTCTAGCTTTACCCTATCAATATGTACTCTATGTCTGTGTATAATGCACCATCACTTTAAATTTTGCTCTAAAATAGGTTTCAGAGTAACAGCCGTGTTAGTCTATATTCGCAAAAAGAAAAGGAGTACTTGTGGCACCTTAGAGACTAACCAATTTATTTGAGCATGAGCTTTCGTGAGCTACAGCTCACTTCATCGGATGCATACCGTGGAAACTGCAGCAGACTTTATATACACACAGAGATCATGAAACAATACCTCCTCCCACCATTTGTGCTGGAAATGGCCCACCTTGATTATCATGCACATTGTAGGGAGAGTGGTCACTTTTTGGATGAGCTATTACCAGCAGGATAGTGAGTGTGTGTGTGTGTTTTTTGGAGGGGGGTGAGGGGGTGAGAGAACCTGGATTTGTGCAGGAAATGGCCCACCTTGATTATCATGCACATTGTGTAGAGAGTTGTCACTTTGGATGGGCTATTACCAGCAGGAGAGTGAGTTTGTGTGTGGGGGGGTGGAGGGTGAGAAAACCTGGATTTGTGCTGGAAGTGGCCCAACTTGATGATCACTTTAGATAAGCTATTACCAGCAGGACAGTGGGGTGGGAGGAGGTATTGTTTCATGATCTCTGTGTGTATATAAAGTCTGCTGCAGTTTCCACGGTATGCATCCGATGAAGTGAGCTGTAGCTCACGAAAGCTCATGTTCAAATAAATTGGTTAGTCTCTAAGGTGCCACAAGTACTCCTGCTCTAAAATAGGTTATTTTTATGGGCTTATAGCTTATGATGGTTTGTTAATGATCATTTTTCTTCTTAAACTTATATAGTGGAAAGCAGACCAGTTGTAGAGGAAAAAGAGGGAGCTAGTTTTATGAAAAAAACAAAGGAGCGAATGTGGTTTACAGCTTATTACTATTCCTGTTTCTCCTGCAGATGTTTTAACATCTAAACGACTTTACATTTTAAATATATATTTTCCCTGACACTCAGTAGTTATGACTGGTTTTAGATAAACACGAGTGGTGGAAATATAACTGAAAATAATGACATGTTGTAGATATTGTATTATGCATTCAGCTTTATAGGGCTTGGCTAATAACCATGTCACAGAACTCTGCTCAGTAAAACTGTGAGAAAGTTTTGTAATGACAGCAAAGCTGACCATTTCTGCCTTTATACTGAATTTGTACAAAAGGCTAAAAAACATCTGAAATGTTACAAGTCTTCAGAATTTTCCATTAGCAAAAAAAGCTGTTTTCACTTTTAAAATGTCACAAAAAAGCTTCTATGCAAAGCCCATAAATGTATGTACTACTATGCAAACACTAGGAAACACAATTCTGATTAAATCAAACTAGCTCACATTTGCACTTCTCATGTTTTTGAGTGCATGTGAAATTCATAGCATTTCATAACCGGAGCTTGGCTGTGAGGAGCAACTTGGTACAAGCTTATCATCCTCATCTACATCATGTCACCCTGAACTGGAAATGTGTTTATTATTTTGTAAGTGAGGGGCTGACTTAATGAAAATATAGAACCAGAGGTTCCTTTGACCTTGCATAGACTCCTATGGTTCAGAAACTAGATATGTATTATATTTCATTGGGCCCTAACGGTCAATAAGTTTTATTCTCTCATACTGTCTGTGTCTGTCTGAAAGAGGCGGGGGCTTCAGGAGAGACAAACGATACACACTAAAGACCAAACTTTAAATGCCAATTCCTAATCTGGCAATTTTTTATGCGAGGTTTACAACTATTCATATTTTCCTTCAGAGCATAAATTTTGCTTTTAATTCTGAAAAAGGGTGGTGGTGGGGAGAAGGGGACTCCATTTAAGTGTCACTCCCATGGAATGGAAAGTAAATTTGCTTTCAATGGGGGCATTTAGGAAAATGTTTAACAATAGTGGTTGAGATTTTGGAGGACCCTGTGGATTTAGACATAAAATGCCTGCTGCTACCTCCTCTTACGCAAAGCTACCCTTCAAAACTCTCTGTGATGTGGCTTACCCCACAGCACTTGCAAGGCAAAGGAAAGAACTCAATAATCATGCTCTGCACAAGTATTGGGGGTGAGAACTCATTATCTCTTGGCTAGAGGTAGACTGAGGGAGGTAATGGGGAGACAGGTCTCTCTGATTGAGAAAAAAAAAAAAGGTATCAACCTAGGGCTAAACAGGCAGGGTACACCAGGGACTACAGTGAAGCCTGAGAGGGGTGGAAGGGCTATTAATTTGAAGATTTGTTTGAATCTTTATTAGACTTGTTCAGGCCGGAAGGGGCTTAGACTTTTCTGCGACTTGGCCAGAGTGTCAAGCCACAGAATACTCTGAAGGGGAGTCAGGAGAAGAGACAGACAGAGAAAGGCCATTGCTGATCCAAGAGAGATCTCAGCAGGGGCTGCTAGAGTTGAGAACTCCATGCAATGCTGTGACCAGAGTTGAGGGGCCGCCCACCAGGCGAGGACACGCTCTCACACTCTCTCAGCTCCCTCACTCAGCCCATTCACCTGTTGTTTGTCCTCATCTGGAAGCATTTCCCACCCACACTGAAGAATACAAATAAATCAATCACAAAATTTAAAACAAACAAAACATGCAGTGGGAATTCATGCTCCCCTTCCCCCAAATAATACACACACAGAAAGGAAATCTTTCCATCCTACCCCAGGTGACTGGTCTAGGCCACCAGAAAATGAATACGAGTATTAAATACTACCTATTGCTCCTCCTACCCAAGGGGAGCAGAGAGTTAACATTCTGTGCAGCTTTAGCTATTGCTGAGTATGCTTATGCTCTAGGAAAAAAACATTATTTAATGGCAGTTCTTCAACTTAAAAGGTAGTTTTCTTTTTAATGCTCGCAAATGCTGCTTTTATATCGTATAAATGCTAATCCCCAGTGAACAGCCATTTGCTACTCTTATGTAATCTAAGCAGACAACATAACTCTGACAAGACACTCCGCCTTAAATTTGGCAAAAGTAGCAGATGATCTAAATGAACAGTTCTGAAAGGCTTTGTTAAATGGCTCAGTCTCTATGTTTTCACTGACACCAACACTGTTGTTGCATTGTCCCAGCTCAGAAAGGTGCATTCACTATTGCTTTAGCTGTACTAACTTTTCACAAGTCTGGATAACTTATAAACTATGAAGAAATGATGGGCTGGGCTTGATTTTTTTCATTGCAGTATTTTGGAACTCCTGCTCCTTGTTCTCAAAAGTGCAGAGATACATTGAAATGAAATTCTGGACCCGATTGTGGCCTGTCTAATGTTCCCAGGCAGAGAAGCAAGGGGGCTCCAGGCATCCCAGGTGGACCATTCAAGTTCAATTCAATGAGACTTTATCGGCATGACGAACTATGCAAGTGTTGCCAAAGTGTAGACCCCCATACCAGGTCTGTCGGGGCAGGTATGACCCACGCAGGAAGGATACGGTCACATACTGTGTTTACGGTTTGAGCCCGTGTGTCTCAAGACAGTGCAAGGGAGAAAGCAGCCTTCCCAGAGCTTCTACTCCCACGCCTACAGAGGGTGTGAGGGGAGGGAGTGAACTGGGGAAGAGAGAGGGCAAAGCCCCTGCCCGCTCCACATGCTAGCATACTGGGGCAAGTCTGGAGAGAATCATTCCATGCCCCCAGAGCCAGAGGGAAACCTGGAAGCAGCATGCGAGTCTCTCAGTCACAGTCTGCTTCCTGGGCTGCGACAGCAAAGCCAAAGTTTAGCCCTTAATGGGTGTTGAATGAGCAGAAGTTTTCTAGTTTTCTAAAGATAGTTTGGTTCAAGATTTGGGGAAAATCTCAGAAACGCTCTTATTTTATGCTAATCTATTTAATTCAATGTTTACTTAATACAATCATCTGTAATCACCATTAAAATACTCCTGAGAAACTGTAGGGGGTCACAGAGTGTTAGCACCAGTCACTCAGCATGTCTGACTGTGGGCTGATGCTGGCAGGAATAGAACAACACTTCAATACTTGCCAAATTCAAGGTTTGCCAGGAAGTCCCCACAATGAGACACTAAAGAACCTTCCGCTGAGTTACTGCTAACCAGAACCATGCAAACATTCCACAAAGAACCCTTTATGTTTTAGCCCAACCCAAAACACAGTTCAAGGTCCTGAAAAGATTCACTAAGGGCTTGTCTACACCTGAAACACTACAGCAGCACTGCCTAGACCTTACCTATGCCAACAGGAAGGGTTCTCCCATTGAGGTAGGTAATCACCTCCCCAAGAAGTGGTTGCCATGTTGATGGAAAAATTCTTCCATTGGACTAGTGCTGTCTACACAGGGACTTAGGTCAGTTTAACTATGCTGCTCAGGGGTGTGGATTTTTCAGTAGCCAAAGCTTTCTGCGAACAGGTATCTAGTTTCAAATGAAAGCCGCCAATATAAGCTTTTGGATGGAACTGAAATGGAACGTTGTAGTTTTACACGGGTTTGACCTCACAACTGATAGAACATGGTGGTTTATACATCTCATTTCTTCCCATTGGAAAATGAACATAAGTTGTATTCCTTGGAAGAAACACAGAAAATATTGGTATTCTTTTACACAGTCAATGCGTGAGTGAGGCAGAGACGGCAAACACCTAACAGAAAAGCAATGTTACATCCAACATGCTGAGATGAATTTGCCAATCAGTGAATCTACTCCTTTTCTTCCCGCGCTAGCGAGCCAGAGCTCAAGGTGAAGGGTCCATGGGAGTTGGGAAGAAACAGACCAGAGACACCGTGTGTCCAGAGGCCCCGGTAGGAGTGTGGCAATGGACAGGATGTCATTCAGGTGCTAAATTAGCAGTTGAAGCATCTACAGTGCTTGTGTATGAGTAGGACTCCTGGCCAGCCACTGGGGATTGAGCTATCACAGCACTCTAGCTACCCCATAAGTAAGGATGGATCACAACGGGAAAGGATATTATCCCAGATAAACTGAACACATCTCAAGTCAACATGGAGAAATCCTTATTTTACTACTGTTTGGACACTGTGATCACGAGAAGTCTTGGAAAGGTAGGGACTTATTGGACTTAAAAAAAAAAAAGGCGTCAGTTTAAAGTTTACACTTGAACTTAAGTTCAGCTGTCTTCCCCTACTTTAACCCTGTGGCTTTGGCACAGCAAAACAGCTGTTGCAGAAGGAAACATGGTTTTCCATCCTGTAGGAAATCCAGACAGAAATTTCTCAAGTGGGATCCCATATGGATATTCTGTTGCCACGCTTGTATTGTTTCCAGCAACTTCTGCAGAGTGGTGAAACCCCTCCATACCCACCCACACTGGGCTGCAAGGCATAGATCTGATATACCTAGCGCAGAGCAACCTTCTTTAAAAGGTAGAAAATGTAACAGAAATGCTAATCTTGAAATATTGGTTTATACTACTTCATTTGCATGTGCTCATTCACAACAATGGGGTTAATTAATACATGTTCTGGGTTTTCAGCTGAATATGAAATAGTTACTGCATTGAAGCTTTAAGTATAAATCTATTTAAAATACAGATTACCTTGCTTCCTGGTGTCTTATCCCTGCATTTTCTGTGCAAATGATGTATAATAACTCTCAAAAGTAGAGCCACATGACCCAATCCAAGAAGGATGCACATATAATTTAAAGCCAGAGCCAGGTAATTAGGGCATCAGGCAGAAGATTGTTTATCATCTTTTAAAACTTGTTCAAACCTATGTTCACTTCTAAGAAAAATAAGGTTGAGTGTTTTGCTTCACAAATATTGGTTCTTAAAATGCTTTGGTTCAAGTTTAACTCTTTAAGGCATCGGTCCAACAATGCACTTAAGCATGTGATTAAATTTACAGCATACAGACTAGTCTTAAAGAAGTCAGCATGACTTCTCGTGTGCTCAAAAGTTAAGCATTTGGCTGGATCAGGGCTTATATGGCCAAAGGTAGAGTTCTGGACTAGCTCACCCAAACTCTTTTTCCTTCTGCTTCTGACAAGCATAGGGAGAAAATGTGTGGCCCTAATACTGGGCCAAATCCTGAGGTCCTTATTCTTCCCTATTTTAGTTCTTCTACTGCACACATCACCACAGTGTCTGAGTTTTTAAACAAAGCCAATAAAAGGATGGTGCTTCTGTTGGTCAAGCCCCGAGTCATTACAGAGCTTAAGGGTGGACAATGACCTATAGCCTACTACCAAAGAGGTGCAAGGCAGGAGATGGACTCATACGTTTGGAAAACAGCAACAATTCTCATGCTGACAGCAAGAAAGGAAGCACAATGCACACCATAGTACAGAATTGAGGGAGGTTATGGCTGACACACTAAAACCATGAACCCACTACACATGTGAAAAATAATATAAAAGCGTGCCTTTATCTTTACAGAGTTATTAAATAAGGCTGAGCACTCTCTCGTCAGTGAAATAGCTGGGTTGTAAGTATTTTCTGCTGCTTTGGAACTGCTTGGAAAGCAGTGATGAGAAAGAGACCTCTGAAGTAGCAAGGAGACAAATGAGAACTCAGTGCATTGAGTTATTGAGGTTAACCACCTTTCATGTATCATGGAAACAAGTGCACTGCATGGATTTGATTCTGTATGAACTAGAAGCCTTGCCTTGAATAATAAAAACACCAATGGGAAGCCAGCTAGTGTGGCACTCTGCTACCTTCATATTATAGTGAACTTTGCCTACGACTGTGATTAAAAATGAGTCCCCAGGAGCAATACCCTTGTGATGTCCACAAAACATAACAGGGACACACAAAGGTGGAGGATAAATTCATAGGGATGCAGGACATACACCTTCAGAAATTATTCTATTGTTGTTCTAAATACCACACAGAACAAGTCTCAAGTTATATCACATTAAGAATAACGCATGCTGATCTGGTCATTTACTATCTCAAGGAGAGGACAGATTCTCAAAGGTGGCTTGAGGAGTGAAGCAACCAACTCCTGCTGAATTCTGATGGGAGCCTACGTGCCCTTTGTGCCTTTGAAAAGCTCACCTGAGATTGTTGGGATTGTAAGAATGGTGGCAAAAGTGACCAAATAATCTGAAGAGATGACTAATAAAGAAAGGTTTGTCGTCATTATTGGTGGTGCCCAAAATTCTCTGGACCATTTCCAAATACATAAGATGACATAATTCCTGCCCCAAAGAGCTTGGTCTATATGGAAAATACATAAGTATCACAGTAAGAGCAAACTAAATGTGAGCGGATGGGTGAAGGAATCCACTTTTCACAAAAGAAATCTTGAAGAATAACTGAACCAACACCCAACTGCTGGAGATAGTGGGCCTGATTCTCCATTGACCTGTTCTGTTGTGACTGAAACCCAAATTATCTCATTGGATTTATGCTTCTAAGGACCTAAATCTCTTTTGGAAATGAGACTAAGGCTCCTAAATCAGGTAGGCTTTGCAATGTTGAGCACAGCAACACTAAATACCATTAAAAATCTGGGCCTAAGTGTTTTATACCCACTTGGCTCTCATAGTGCACCGATGTAAATGACAACACATGGTGTCAGGCAACAGAGAATCACGCCCAGTAGTTAAATGAAAAACAAAAAGAGAGGAGAAGATTGGCATATGAACCCTTCAGACGAAATTTCTTTGCACAGAGGAAGCTTGGAACAACCTGCCGAATTCAGCAGGAGAAAGCCGTTGTAAGACAAGTGCCAAAAATCACTCGAGAGGGAATTAGATGTGTGTCTGGAAAAGGACCATCATGTTCACAGGAACTCTGGGAGAAGATGCACCAATTAAGAATCTACCGCTCTAATGTAAATTTTCAACAGTAAAAAAGGTTGAGACCAAGACATTAAAAAGGGGTCGGTAATAGGTGACTAATCTGAGCCCTGCAAAAAGGGATGAAGTCCTACAGAACAAGTGAGGAGCAGGAGGGGAATTGTGATCAGAGTCACAGTTCTTTCCCAGAACTCCTCCTGGGGGAGCACACGTATGTGCTACCCCATTTTCTGAGCCCTATAATGAGAATATTTGGCCATGGGTGGCACCCAGCCTTTAAAAAATAATACTGTGCAATTATTTTCAGAAAGCTGGTTGGAGGGAAATGTCACCTTATTATTCAACATACTACTTTCCTTGCATGGCTTCTTTGTTAGAAAAAAAAAAAGGGGGGGGAAGCAGATATGACCCAGATATATTTTAATCCTGCTAGAATTGCAGAGCCAACATCTATGGACAAGGAAGCCTGATTCTACCCTGTCTAGAAGCATCACCTACCGAACTATCAGCAATGTTTTCACTGTTCTTTACGGGTGATGATTTAAGAGGCAGAAGGAACAGCCTGAGTTTTTGTCAGAGCCCAGGTTTATGTCTGCAGTGCTGGCACTTAGAAAACTGTGTTCTGACTTACGAAAATGAACAGATTTGCTTGGGAAGTCCTTGAGAGAGGACAGATAGGAAACCCCACATCGCTATTTATATAGTTACACTTTTCAGAGTGTAACCTCATGTCAAATTTTCTCTTATCTTTCCCAACGTGCACTGTTTTTTAAATAAGAAGGCAACATTCAGTTTGTTTTTAATGGTTTCGTTTTCCACTTTATAGGGCAATTTATATCTCAGACATTCCAGGAACTTAAGATGAGTTGCTAGCCCATTGTAATAGTGAACAAGGGAGGAAAGTTGGATTATTGTTTCATGGATTAGGGATATTTTAAAGGACAGTTGTACTCTCAAAAGGGATTCTGTAAGAACGACATTGTGGCGTTCCATCTTTGTGGTGGCTCAGTAATTCTCGACTGAATTGCTAATAAAAGGAGGTTTATCTCCAACAATCTTAACCTGTCCTCTGAGAGCTGGGTTCATTCTGGCTCATGCACCATGACCACAGTAATAAATGTTCAGCAAGTGAAATTTAACAATTCTGTAGATGATGACAGGACAGGAATGCAGCTCAATCTCCCAGGACTGCATTGAGTCAGAAGGGCTAACAGCAGAGGTGAAAGTAAGCTGGTAAACCATGCTGCACCAGACTGGCTTCCCCAGGCGGTGATTTAAAGGGCTCAGGGCTCCCGCAGTGGGCGGAGCCCCAGGCCATTTGAATTGCCTCCCGAGCCCCGCTGCCGGAGCCCTGGGGTAGCGGTGGCAGGGATCTGGTGGTGATTTAAAGGGCCCGGGGCTCCAGCCACTGCGAGGAACCCCAGGCCTTTTAAATCACCGCCATAGCCCTGCCACCACTACCCCGGGGCTCCGGCAGTGGGGCTCAGGCAGTGCTTTTAAAGGGCCCGGAGCTCTCCTGAGGTAGCAGTGGCTGGAGACCCAGGCCCTTTGAATTGCCCCTGAGCTCCCAGCTGCCTCTGCAGCTGGGAGCTCCGGGGGTGATTTAAAGGCCCCGGGGCTCCCAGCTGCAGCTGGGAGCCTTTAAATCTTTAAAGTCCACACCTCTTCCGGTTGAGGCCACACCCCTGCTCAGGACTCCGGCATACCGGTAAGTCCTTTTAGTTACTTTCACCCCTGGCTAACCGGAATGGTAAAAACATATCTGAGTCAGAAATACAAGCAGATCTAACTCGCAATGCACTGCAGGACCAGACCTGTTGAACTTTTCTTGTTTTCTGACCATAACTGCATTTTCAAAGGGCAAGTTAAATAACTTACACACACACACACACGCTCAGTGTTGGCCTAACTCTGATTCCATTGAAATTAATGGGAATTATTTACCATTGGCTTCAATGGAGCAGAGTTAGACCAGTGCTGAGTGCTTTTGAAAATACCACTGCATAGAGTACAGATCCTAAAGCAGGGGCGGGCAAACTTTCTGGACCAAGGGCTACACCTGGGTATGGAAATAGTACGGCGGGCCATGAATGCTGATGAAATTGGGGGTTGGGTTGCAGGAGGGGGTGAGGGCTCTGGCTGGGGGTGCGGGCTCTGGGGTGGGACCAGAAATGGGGAGTTCAGGATGCGGGAGGGAGCTCCGGGCTGGGGCAGAGGGTTGGGGTGCGATGTGGGGGAGGGCTCTGGCTGGGCGTGCAAGCTCTGGGGTGGCGCTGGGGATGAGGGGTTGTGGGTTCAGGAGGGTGCTCCAGGCTGGGACCGAGGGGTTCGGAGGGCAGGAGGGGGATCAGGGCTGGGGCAGGGGATTGGGGCGCAGGAGGGGGTCAGGGGTGCAGGCTCTGGCTGGTGCTTACCTCAAGTTCCTGGCCAACGGGTACGGTGCTCGGAGCGGGGGCGGTGCGCGGAACCCCTTGGCTGCACCTACACACTGGAGCTGGAGAGGGGACACGCTGCCTCTTCCAGGAGTCACGCGGTGCCACGGCACGCATTGAGTGGGGCAAGCCCCGACTCCACTCCTTGGTGAGAGCTCAAGAGCCAGGTTAAAACATCTGGGGGGCCAGATGCTGCCCCCAGGCTGTAGTTTGCCCACCCCGTCCTAGACACTAGGCCAGATTCTCCCAAACGAGCCAGTAATGAGAGGTGTAAATCATCCCTGGCCTGAGCTATCTAATCCCCTGAACTCAGGAAGGTGAGATGGTGCTGCAGCTTTCATCCTGCCTTGTGGTTTTCTACTCTCTTTGGGTTCTGCAGACCCACATACCTACAGGCCCTTCAGCAGAGGGCTGCTCTCCACAGCTGGAACATTTGTAAGAGCGGCCTGGAGCCTGCAATGACAGTGGTGGAAGATGGGGCTGTCTGTCTGATTCTGTACGTCCAGCATTAAGTCAGGCCTTTGGCAATTTTTCAATTAGTATTCACAAGAGGCAGCTTATAAGCGCCAAAAGCTCAAGCGGAAATTAAGGGGTGCATAGTCTTGAGAGCAGGACCTCTGTACACAGAAGTGAATTTCATCTGCAATATACTGCCAGTTGGATGGGAAGAGCTAATATTTTTCGATGAAAATGATGAACTTTTTCCCTGCATAAAAAGAACATTGTCGGTAAAAACACTAGAATCAGAGTGGGTGAGAATGCTCCTTTCACCCTTCCTTATTTGAATGGAGATAATGGGCAGGGACAATAAATCATTTTCTATCAGGAGACAGCGAGGGAGCAGCATAAGCGACATGACTGCCTGCTTGCAATTTCCCTTTCTTAAAAGAGACAGCTCTAAATTGCTCACACCACTGCAACTCTAATAGAAGAAAATAGCGTAAATGTCTGGCTCACAATGCATCAGAAAATTAGAGTGACATTTCCTATAAAACATCCTCCAGCACCTACAGTAAATGCGGCACTGACAACAACATGGAGCAAACATTCTAAATTCACAATAGTACCAATTTCTGTGGTTAAAATAAACTTTTCCTGATTGGCTATTTGTCAACAGTGGAAATATTTCTTTCAACCACACAATAATGCTGGCTGAAGAATAAAATCAATCTTAATACAATGGGGATACCGACCGATATAAATAGCATGTGACCAAGCACATGGGCGCATGCGAATTGGTGTGCTGCTTTATTCTAAAGCTATGCTTCTAAGACATTTTCCAAGGTCAGTCTTATTCTATTTCTTCATTTGCTCTGAGTTAACAATATCTTTATCTGGAAATGTCCTTTGTTTAAAAAGTTCCCACTTTCAGTAGTCCCTGTGGCTTTTGCACATAGATTCTGTGGTATTGTGTGAGCCATCCAGGGTCTTTTATGGATCCTGCAAGTTATGCAGGTGCTTCCTTGTTCCTTGAAAGCAGGGATGAAATGGACCCATCTTCATATGTGGCTTTCTTCTTCCCATTCATAGAATCATAGAATATTAGGGTTGGAAGAGACCTCAGGAGGTCATCTAGCCAATCTCCTGCTCAAAGCAAGACCAACACCCACTAAATAATCCCAGCCAGGGCTTTGTCAAGCCAGGCCTTATAAACCTCTAAGGATGGAGGTTCCACCACCTCCCTAGGTAACCCATTCCAGTGCTTCACAACCCTCCAAGTGAAATAGTGTTTCCTGATATCCAACCTCGACCTCCCCCACTGCAACTTCAGACCATTGCTTCTTGTTCTGCCATAAAGCTTGCGCTATTCCCCAGACCAGACCACTCCATTTATGGCTCTCCCACTCCTAAGACTTCATCAGCCCAATGTGGTATCCTGCTTGCCACCCCTCACATCATGACTATCTGCATCTGGCCTATACCCACTTTATAAAGTTTATAGCTGTTCAGTATACATGCTAAGATACATCAGCTGATTAGGCAGACGGGACAGACAAACACCAACTGCATTAGGCCATGAAGACATCATAATGTACGTAATTAATATCTCATAATTCCAGCATCAACCCGCAAAACTCATTTATGGCACATCTCCTTTCCAGGATTGACTGAATCCATGGAATTTGAGGTATATATGCCAAGCCATTTGAGATGTACCAAAAACCAGCCAAGCACACTAAGAAATAAAATTAAGGATATATTCCAAGAGTGAACTCCACTTAAGATTTGAACCTCCATCTCTCTCAGAAGTTTTCTCTGATTCATCCCTAGATTGAAGATCTTGCAGGTGGAATTTCAAGCAGATCAGTTTCGTTTTGGCAAAGTGAGAGTTGGGTGGGTAAAAAAATTGCACATCATTCTAATTGTCTCTTCACGCACTCACAGGGCTAATAAAACCACCCCAAAATGTTTGATTCCACCTATTTGCATATATTACCTGGAGCCAACCTCTCAGAATTCACTACCCTTATTATTTATTACCTTAAATATGGGACCATCCTTCCTGTATTCACTGATGCACAGAACATCATGGAGCAAATTCTCTGTCCTATTCCTCTCCCTTTGCTCCGCTTACATGGCACAAATGGCCGGAGACTTGCTGCAACTTGGTACCACATAAAATTTTGATTGAAAAACTTAGAACAGTATAAAATTAACGTGGCACATCTTAAAACGATTAAAAACTGGCTAACTGACGGGTCTTAATGTATAATTGTAAATTGGGAATCGTCATCAAGCATATGTGTTTCCAGTGGGATCCTGCAGGGGGTTGGTTCTTGGCCCGATGCTATTTCTCATTTTTATCAATGACCTGGAACAAAACATGAAATCACCACACTCCTCCTTTGCAGATGACACAAAATTGGGGGAGTGGGCAAATAATGAAGAGGACAGGTCACTGATTCAGAGCAATTTGGATCACTGGGTAAACTTGGCACAAACAAACAATATTCATTTTAATATGGCTAAATGTAAATGTATACACCTAGGAACTTACAGAATGGGGGACTCTCTCCAGGGAAGCAGTGACTCTGAAAAAAATTGGGGAGTCCTGGTGGATAATCAGCTGAACATGAGCAACCAGTGTGACACTATGGCCAAAAGAGCTAGTGCAATGCTGGGATGCATAAACAGGGGAATCCTGAATAGGAGTAAAGAGGTTCTTTTATTTCTGTATTTGGCAGTGGTGCTGCTAGAATACGATGTCCGGTTCTGATGCCCACAATTCAAGAAGGATGTTGATAAATAGGGGAGAGTGTTTGAACTGAGAATGATTAAAGGATTAGAAAACCTGCCTTAGATTGAGTTTTTGAGTCTATCATTATATTTCAATGACCAAAGAGAAGGTTAAGGGGTGACTTGATTACAGTTTATAAATATCTATATGGGGAATAAATATTTAATAACGGGCTCCTCAATATAGATGAGCAAGAACTAACACAAACCAGCAGCTGGAAGCTGAAGCTATACAAATTCAGACTGGAAATAAGACATATGTTTTTGACAGTGAGGGTAATTAACCATTGGAGCAATTTGCCAAGGGTCGTGGTGGTGGATTCTCCATCACTGACCATTTTAAAATCAAGATTGGATATTTTCCTAAAAGATTCGTTCCAGGAATTATATGGGGGAAGTTCTCTGGCTTGTGTTATACAGGAGGTCAGACTTGATGATCACAGTTGTCCCTTCTGGCTTTGGAATCGATGAACTCTCAAGCTAGCGTAGAGGAACTCAGTGGAAGCCGAAAGATTCAGCTGCTTTCAAAAATCCAGCCAAACTTCTTTATTTTATTCTTAGTAAAGAGTGATAGATTACATTAATTTTATGCAAAATATACAGAGAAAAAAACATTTGATTTTCTAAATACAGAAATACATGAGCTCCTCTGTGCTAAAAAGGAAATGAAATATATTTTTTTTGTTTCTAAGGCCCTGATTCTGCAAACACTTAAGCCTGAGAGTAATTTTACTCATATAAATTCAATGAGACTATTTATGGGTAAAATTCACCCTGTGCACAGGGCCCACCCCGGTAGGGTGACCAGATGTCCTGATTTTAAAAGGACAGTCCCGATATTTGGAGCTTTGTCTTATATAGGCACCGATTCCCCCCCACCCCCACCCTGATTTTTCTCATTTGCTATCTGCTCACCTTACACCCCGGACTTATGTACCACTGAAGTGCCAATTTGAGAACTTATGTGGGAGTTAAGGGGTGCACAGTCCTTGCACCCTCTGCACAGGGGTGAATTTCACCCCTAATTATAAAGTTGCTAATGTGTATTAATGGTTGTGGAATTAGAGCCTAAATAATTATTAATAAAATAACAACCACCCCAAAATGTTTGATTCCCCGCATGTGCATATCTTACCAGGAGCCAACTGCTCAGAATTCGCTACCCTTATTGAGATCAGTCCTCCATTAGCACATATGAATGTTCAAATGGGTTCACTGGGTTACCTCTTTTGCATGCACAGCTGCTCATTTGGATGCGCACATCTGAGATTGACATGAGACATTTAGGTGACTAGTTAGGAAAACCTGGCGTTTGAAATGAGAGAACACTCTTTTTTCCCCTCTAAAAAAAGAAATAGATAATAAATGACCAAACCCAAACTACAATCGATTAAACATTCACATAAAACAAAGACAGAGTCATCCACTGAGCCTCAAAGAAATCCTTGAATTGTACTTTTCTTAATTAAATCTATGACTGATTCTTAGTATACAAATAAGGTGTGGGATGGATCAGCTAATAAGCATTCTGAGTTAATTGTCTTCATCAAGTGACGATTTGTACAAATGATACTATCAAAGGAGTAATAATATCCTTATTGATTAAATTAATCTCTAAAAGACAGCTTAAATGAGTTTAATTAGCAATGCATGACATTGCTGAAAACAACCTTGTAACCCATCCCCAGGGCTTGAAATGATGGCAACACACACAAAATAATCCTTTGTTCAAAACAAACACCATATATAGTTTCCTGGGGCATCTCAGTAACTCGCTGTGACCAACCGTGAAAATCCATACAACCCTCACACACAAAGAAACAGCATGATGCATATTAAAAGCAAATGGTTTCCTTGCAGTTCAAACATTCACTAAAAACCGTATCCACAAACAATCTTCATTTAAAAAAAACACAAAACAAAAGTGGGAATGGAAGTTTTCTGAATAGATTTTTTTGCCAAAGTTTGCAAAAGCAGAAGGGGCACTGTTACAGCTCCAGGAACCTGGATGGAGCCCAGCTACTATCCAGACGCAGTGTGTAGTACTCCTTGTGCGAGCTGGTACCTGTTATCCAGCTGCCTATCCCCATAGCTTAAACACACACTCTCCCAGAACCCCACCAAAGGTGGTGAGCCTTCCAGTTTACTGGTTAAGTCTCTCACATTTTGCCTAAAGCTTATAACACAGACTTTGCACAGAATTTTAACACCCTTGCTCTTTCACCTAACTAAGCACAAGAAAGTACAAATTATTTAGAAAACAATCAGCAGTCTAAATGCAATGCCCACCACTAGCTCACCATTCCCTTGGGAGTCCTTGGGGGCAAGTAGGCACAGTTCCCTATCTCAACAAACTTCTACATGCTGGGCTGCTTCTCCCTCATATTGAGCGGGAGAAAAATGGTCCCCTGAGTAAAACAGCTCCTGCCCTTTTATAGCTTTTAGCCTCCTCAAGTGACTTAATTGCCAAGGCGACCTCTCCTCTGATAGACCAATTCTGCTGGTTAGGAGCCAGTCTATTTTTAGAGCTATTCCATTTCAATAGGAGTGCACTTTAAGTCAGCAATCCTCTTTTCTTATACCTTTGTCACCAGCCTTTTCAATTTGAATTCAACAAGGAGGCAAACAGACAACAGAGAAGGCAGGGGGGCTGCATATTCAAAATGGAGTTTGCAGCTTGATAAAGCTGCAAAGCGTTCATAATCATACACAGAATCCATAAGTTATAGAGGCAGATTCCCCACATCCTCACTGGAGTGGAGAAAAGTCTGTGCGTATTGAGGGGACCAGTTATTTGAGGGAATTGGGTAATGCGTTATAGATTCTCACAGGCCAATGTCACTGGACTAAATCTGTCTCCATTAAGCAATGAATGGAAAACTCATACTGATTTGCCATATTGCTGGCCACCTCAGGAAAGAAGCTACCAGAGCAAATGTTCCTCTCACCACTATAGCAGTACTATGGCTGATAAAACAGTTTTGATATAAAATTTTTGATGTTGGAAAATTGGATTTGTGATTAAATTTTTCATGAAAAGTATGTGCTTAAGTTCTTTCCTGCATCGAGGCTGGAACTGCATGCATAATATACAACCTTGACATTGGTAAATGCCCAAATCTACCTCTGAAGTCAAGGGGAATTCTGAGACCACATTCAAGGGCTTTACATTAGTGAAGTGAAAATGTCCACAGAGTTCAAAAGCTGACGCACTCTTACAATTGCCCTTCACTCAGACATCTAGGGCTTCGATATTCTCCAGCCACAGCAGGTAGAGCTTGTGACCAACTCTGCGGTTGTGGAATAACCGTGAAGAGTAGAATTTGATAAAATGGCCTGCTGTGGAAGGTATTTGTTGCTAACTCTAGGGAATGCTGTTCAAATATACAGGCCTGGCATGCGACAAATGTGGTAAGACCTAGCACTGGGATAACTCAATGTCCAGGAATAGCTTAACATAAATGAATGAATAAATAAATAAATGAATGCTGTTGAAAACATCTCCGTTGAAATATTACCCTGAACTCCTTTGCCTAATGGACACCACCATTTTCTCTGCCAAGAACAGGCTGATAGCGATTTTATTCCTTTTTTTTTTTTTTTTTTTAATGCTGCCTCAGGATATGAAGTCGTCCACTTTAGGGACGAGGAGCAAGACTAAGCACAAGATGAGAACTCCTTCTAGAGTCACTGTAGTGAGATAAAAGGAATGACAGTAATACAAAGAACAATCTGTACTCTATGCCAGGGCCAGGTTTACCCTGCAAGCAGAACAAAAAATTGCCTAGAGCAGCTAGAAATTAGAGGCAGCAAAATGTTTAGTGGGTTTATTATTATTTTAGTGATTACAGGGTAGGAGGATGTTTTCCACTTTGTACAGGGCAGCAAAAACCCTAGCGCCAGGATTATCTGCAGCCCTAACCATGGATAACTTTTTTTGTTAAAGTGAACCACTTAGCTAATCAGTCAATGCTCTCATTTGAGCTAATTAGTAACAGCAATTAAATAGATAGTTTTCTTTATTGCATTTTATAGCCATATGTACTGTATCTATATCTGGACATATTTATAAATCAGATTCTTGTAAAGTATATGTTCTTTTTAAATATAGGACAACATAAAACATTATTTTAGTACTGTTATCCTTTTTGTTTAGATCACCTTCATTTAAATTGTACCATAACTGTGTTTCTCAAATGTGGCCACCGTGGCTGCATGCCACCAGGGGCTTTTCTTGAGGCCACAGCCTCCTGGGCAGTGATGTGGGAGGGGGTCAAAGCAGTGCCCCCTCCCCTGAGGCTGCCAGCAGGGGAGACACAAATGCTGGAGGAACAGGCTCCTACTCAGTTCCCCACCTTCCCTGTGGTGGTGGGCAACAGGCTTTGGCCCTGGGCTCACGCCCGTCCATTCTCCCTTGGCCCCCATTGCCTCCCCCAGCCCCCTATCCATTCTCCCCATTGCCTCTGGCACCCAATGCCTTCCTACCCTCCTCCCCATCCAGAGATCAATTTGTCCTTGGGCTTGCCAGGGCTGAGTAAGTGTGCTGCTGTGAAAAGTGATATTTGTATGTTTGTTATTATCATTTTCACAGCAGCAGCTTACTATCTAGCAAATCTTTAAAACAGAAACCAAAAAAGTAAAAACAAACAACAAAAAAGACAAGATATGCCCTTATTTGTGTTTTCTATTCTGTTTAGGTCCAGTAAAGAACAGAGACGTGTACATTATTTTTATTATTAAGCCTGCAAAAAAATCCCAACATAAATACATTTCAATGATTTGGACAAGTATTTGCATATTTATTTGTCTTTCCTAAACTTAGTTAAAATTGTAACAGCAGCCACCAGCAAGAGTTGGTGGCCGCAATCAGAGGCCACCAAAATATTTGTTGTGAGAACCTCTGCCATGGTTTGTTTAACTGATGTTTTTGCTGGATGTCTGAGATGGTGGGGTTTATTTGTCCCTTGGTCTACTGTCTAATTTTTGTACTTTAAAACAAATGTATACATGCACCCAGAAACATATGATGGGGTTTTTAGTGATATAAATATTAAACTATATTAAAATACAGCATGATTTTCAGAAAGAAGGTGGAACTTGCAGCATCACCAAAGAGAAAACCATTATCTTTGGACTTGTAAACTGAGCCAGTTTTGAGCTGAGAGGCATTGAGACAGAGTAAAACAAAGAACCACACAATTACTTTTTGACAACTGCCACACTTTAAAATTATTCAGCAACCAATCAAACGTTTTATATTAAGATAAACTTTAGCAATGGTTTCTGAGGGTTAATAGGTGTTATAAGCATATTATAGATGGCTGTAAGCCAGAGTTTAAAACAATGTATTGGTTGGTTGGATGCTATAATAATCTATAATTAATGAACCATTTATTAAAATGTCTATTAATTATTTATTAACCCTGTATAAACCATCTATAAATGGAATCTTGATATAAAGTGCAAACCAAACCAAACTATGACAAGAGCCACCACTCTATTGAATTTCGGAGCAAAAACCTATCGACTTCACTGTGAGCAAGACTGGGACCAAACGGTGTAACTGTAAGCTTTACAAGAAGGCCAACATTTTCAAAAGTGACTAGAGATTTTATTAACCAGCACTTTTGGGTGCCCAACTTGAGACACCTTAAAGGAGGCTGATTTTCAGAGGGGACAAGCTCAGCACCATTTGAAAAGGAGGCCTTTTTAAAAGTGTCATAAGTTTCAGCCCCACATGTTTATACACCCAAAACCACTAATTACTTTTGAAAATCTTGGCCAGAGTGTGTGTGTGTGTGTGTGTGTGTGTGTGTGTGTGTGTGTGTGTGTGTGTGTGTGTGTGTGTGTGTGTGTGTGTGTGTGTATGTATATATATATATATATATATATATATGATTAGGATAGGGGTGGTGGGAATTTTCAAAATCTTTCAACTAGAGATATTCTAGTTCTCCTTTTAATAGATCCACAATGTCAAAAAAAATATTACATCTCTGATCATTGCTTGTGCCTTGAACATCTATCTTATTTTTCCAGCAATCTCCCATGAAATCCTCCAAGACCAAAGAGACGGGTTGAATTATTAACTAGGAGAAGAAAATAGTTCTACTAAATACTATACCATCTCTGTCAATCACTGAATGATAGCAACACAAAAAAGTGAAAGAAACAAATGAAGGTGGTGACAAGAGAGTCTGATACCTCTAGACCAAGAGCGTCAATTGCATGCTCATGGTGCAATAATTACCCTATAAAGAGTGGAATTGCATGGCATATTTAAAGGCTTTATCTTCTATTCTCTTGTTTAAATGAGATTACTATTCCTCACACCCAATAAAAATAGATTTTATCAATTGCTTTTTATTTTTTAGCAAAGCAAATACAAGTTGGAAAATCTATGAAATAAACAATGATTTTTCATTTTTTATAACAGCAAACAGTTAATTCAACTTTTCAGATATGAGCAAGTCTCAAGTCTCTCTCACTATCAGTTCCTTTATCTAACCAACAGTATGTTCTAAGCCCAGGCTTGATTGGATCTCCATAGACTCTGCCTTTGCAAGCATTGAAATCTTTTGTATATGAACCACTTTGTGATATATTATGGATAGGGCCCTATCACATTCAGGGTCCATTTTGGTCAATTTCACAGGTCATTGGACTTTAAAAATCGTTAAGTTCATGATTTCAGCTATTTAAATCTGAATTTTCATGGTGTTGTAATTGTAGGGGTCCTGACCCAAAAAGGAATTAGGTGTGTGTGTGGGGGGGTGAGGAGGAAGGTGGGGGTGTTGCAAGGTTATTGTAGCAGGGGGTTGCGATACAGCTACCCTTACTTCTGCACTGCTGCTGCTGGCGGCGGTGCTGCCTTCAGAGCTGGGCAGCTGGAGAGCGGCGGCTGCTGGCCGGGAGCCCAGCTCTGAAGGCAGAGCTGCGGCTAGCAGCAGTGCAGAAGTAAGGATGGCACGGTATGGTATTGACACCCTTATTTCTGCGTGTCTGTCTGCAGAGCTGCGCCCTCAGTCAGGAGCTGCCACTCTCTGGCCGCCCAGCTCTGAAGGCAGCAGCGCAGAAGTACGGGTGACATGGTATGGCATTGCCATCCTTACTTCAGCGCTGCTGCTGACGGGGCACTGCCTTCCGAGCTGGGTACCTGGTCAACAGCCACTGCTCCCTGGCCACCCAGCTCTGATGGCAGCGCAGAAATAAGGGTGGCAATTCCACAACCCCCCTAAAATAACCTTGGGACCCCCCTGCATGTCTCTTTTGGTCAGGACCCCTAATTTGAGAAACGCTGGTCTCCCCCGTGAAATCTGTACAGTATTGAGTAAAACCACACAAATGACCAGATTTCATGGGATGGAGAGGGGAAGGAGACCAGATTTCACAGTCCATAATGCATTTTTATGGCCGTGAATTTGGTAGGGCCCTAATTATGGAAACAATCAAATCATTAAACCACATCTAATATCTTTATAGTAATGAATTGAAGTTGCACTGGTAGATATTGTAAGTAGGAGTTTCTTGTGTAGATTTATTGTGGCAGTTACTGAAAATATGTCTATTGATATATCATAATTAAAGTGGGTTACACCAATTTATACATGTACTTTATGTTGTGGCTGTTAAATGTCTGTAAAAGATGTTTTAGCATTCAAATCATGCTTGTGGTATTCACAACGAGTAGCCCCATCACCTTCCATGAGTCTATTTCTGTGAGAGACACAGGCATGATATTTTCTTTGACACTGGATTTGATATTTTGCATATCTATAACTTGTTATCATGAACTGATGCTATAGACCTGATCCAAAGCCCACTTAAATAATTGAAAATGCTCCCTTTGGCTTTAGCAGGCATTGCATAGGCTCCATATGCAAATGTTGGGGAACAGGAGAAAATATATGCTCCCAAGAAGTAATTAAATGTTTTCTGGACTCTTTCTTTAAGGTGCCACTGAAAGTATCGTGCTCGATTCTCATGCAGATTCTAATTGATTTTGGTCTTTAAAAAAGATCCTTGTGCATGAGTTTTTTAAAAATACAATTTCAAGAAAAACTGCACAGAATGGTAACAATTTCACAAACCTTGATTCCTAGCTCTATGTTCTCTCCTCCATATACATCCATTCCAGGATCCAGAAGACCTATTTCTCCAAAGAACTTCCTGTTTACAACAAACGAACAGCCAATCATAGCAGGTGTCCTGCAGGAAGAGAAAAAAAACAATAGAAACAGCATTATCAGCAATGCAAAATTATTAGTTGTCATTTTTCTTTTTCTTTTTTTAAAGGACTATAGGTTTATTTAATCAATGGAAGTTACCAAATACCTAAAATAAGGCCTGATCCTGATGCCATTGGAGTCTTTGGAAAACTCCTATTGACTTCAGTGGGGCCAACAGCTTCACAGTAGTAAGCACTATGCTTATAGAATTGGAGCATTATTTGGGAGATATTATTTTGCCACTGAAGTAAGACTGCACAAAATTCAACTGCCTATATACGTTAAAGGGAGGAAGGAGAGTTCTGTGGTTACGGCACTGAACTTAAGAGAGCTGGGTTCAATTCTTGGCTCAGCCACAGACTTCCTGGGTGACCTTGGGCAAGTCACTTAATCTCTCTGTGCCTCAGTTCCCCACTAGCAGAGTAGGAATAATACTACTACCTTTCACTCCCCCTTTTTTCTCTTGTCTATTTAGAACATAAGCTCTCCAGGACAGCAATTGGTTGGGTTTTTTTGCTATGCATCTGCACAATGCCTAATCAAATGGCGCCCTGATCGTGGGTGGGATCTGCAGGGTGATGTCAATTATAACAACAATATAATTCCAGAGAAGGAAATATGCCTCACTAATGAATAACAACGACAACCATGTGGCTGAATCAAATTCATTAATAACATTGGACAAATATTCACACAATATTTTGTTGCATAATTTTCCCAGCTCTACCAATAGTCAGAGTTACTCTCAAGTGGGTGGGTGCGAAAGATTTGACTCCAGAATGCTGCAAAAGTTCTTGCTCTCTAATTGATGAAGCAAAATTATTACTCTCATCCTGTGGAAGGCCAGCCAAGCTCACGGTATCCATTAAGGGAACAGGATTAAGAAAAATGAGAGTGTGTCAGGTGCTGGCATTAACATATGCACAAAAAGATAATAGAAGAAATATGGTCCCACTGGATATATTCTTAAGAACTATAAAACATTAAGGGCATTCATAGGTAGGTGTATTTACTGCTGGTGCCAGTTTTCTTTCTTTCTTCTTCAATAACTAGGATAGAACAACTGTAAATATTGTTTGAAAACATTGGGGCAGATCTTCAGCTGGTACAGATGGTTCACTGGAAACAAGGGAGCTATTCTGATTTATGCCAGCTGAGGATCTGACCCATTATTTTGGCATGGTTGAACAGAACCCCATCCCTAAAATTATGATTTACCACACAGCATGTGGCTTAAAACAATTAGATTTTTATGCTCTTGCTACTTTGGGGTTTGCAAATCTGTTGTGGTTGTGGTATATGGAAAGTTGAATTCTCTGGGGTATTTTCCACTGTAAAATGGAATAATAAAAGACACTCCCCCTCCCTCCCCATCTAACCTAGACTCTTATCCTAGCTGTAGAAGCAAAGCCTGAACCCCTCATGGATATCAGCAAGGAAAAAAAATCAAATATACCTGTAGTATTTAGGGGTGCAGAAGAGTCACCAAAGCACCTCAGTCTTAAATTATTCCCATACACAAACAGAGTTCTGTCCCCAATATCCTTTGAAATCAGGAAATAAGCCTAGTATTTAAGAGGTGGTATTGTCCTCACTAGGGTGAAATTCACCCTTGAACAGAGGGACAGCACAAGCCTACGCAGCAGTTAAGCCCATGACTAAGCAAATAGGCCTTGGGTTGCACAGGGAAGAATTTCACCCCTTAATGCAAATTCTGTCATATATGATCATTAGAAAACTCACTGTATTTCCCCATAAGCACATGTTGTTTCCTATAAGGCAGTCTGGTCTTGTGGTAGAAGCCAGGCAGCAGGAGTCAGGAAGTCTGGCTTCTATTCCTGGCTTGACCACTGATATGCTGGGTCATACTTAACAAACATGCTTTAAATGAGGCAAGTCACAGAAAATCCCTGTGCCTTGGTTTCCCAATCTATAAAGTTGCTATTTACAGTACTTCTCTACCATGTCTAGGGCCAGACAGTGAGACTCAGGTTGGGTTGTACCTTACACCATGAGTCATCCTATGGGAGTCAATGGGAGGCAAATACTACGCTACCCAAGTAAAGGTATCACTCGTTGACTCATAGATGGTATGAGGCCTAATTCATTTTTGTGAATTATCTGAGATCCTTGGATGAAAGGTGATATGTATTAAGTGCAGATCATTTCTATTATTTATAGTCATTATAAAATTTAACATAGAATAACAGAACAATTGGCGTGTTAAATTAGTTAATATAGGAACTATCAATAATCTACCTTAAATAGAGTCTTTTTCAGACAGCTATCTGACCCTTAGTTTCAATAAGCACTACAATACTTCATGGCTTGTTCTACTCTAGTACTTAAGAATTCAATTTCATTGCTTTAGTTGTGGCAAGATTACTACATTAGCAGAAACAATTCATTTTGAAACGATAACCACGTTAGAGATTCCAACATCTAATAGCTCTGTTATCCTGGATTAGCATCAGGAATTAAACAAAAGGAAAAGTCACACTCTTTCTGTCACAGAATGTGCACAACCTCTTTTCTCTTTTGTCTTCTGACCTGGGAAGCTGGCATGGACACTTCGAGTCTGTCTACACAGCAACTAGATTCCCGCGGCTGGCCTGGGCCAACAGACTTGGGCTCACGCTGTGGGTCTGTTTCATTGCTGTGTAGACTTCCGGGTGAGCCTCTCGCCTTGCAGGGTTGTAGAGCCCGGCCTCATCCCGAGCCCAGAAATCTGCACAGCAATGAAACAGTCCTCATCCTGAGCCCGGTGAGCCTGAGTTGACGGGCACGGGCCAGCTGCAGGTGTCTAGTTGCTGTGTAGATGTACCCTTTGGGATCTAGTTATGGGAGCTCTGGGGCCTTTTGCTTCTACATCAAATTTAGTTTAGGTCATTAGTGACAGAAAGATACTAATTAGTTCTGGTCAAAAATTTTCCAGTGAAACTTTTTATCAATGGAAAATGGTGGTGTTTACAAAACAACATTTTTGACAAAAAACTGAAAGCCTGATAACTGAAATATCTGGATTCTGAAATGCTGCTGCAGTGACTCGTGGGATAGAGAGTATGAGGTATCCGAACTTTCTCCTCTATGGGCAGGGCTGACCAACTGGACTTCATGATGCACCGCCTTCCCATACCAAGAGGAGAAAACACGGTGCATCATGGGAGATGCAGTCCGACGAAGGAGCACGGCCTATAGAGGAGAACAGGGGCATGAGGCACATGAACTACAACTCCCGTGAAGCACCAAGTTAGCTTTACAAACACTTTTAACCAAAAAAAATCAATTTTTTCCCAGAAGAAAACCCCCAGTTTTCTAACCAGCTCTAATACTAAAATCTCATCACGAGTGGCTTGAGTGAAATCAGCTGGTGGCCACAGACCAGTTCTTAGTGAACAGCGGCCCGCCCATGTGCACACCCCCTCCCGCACAAATTGTTATCCTTTTTAACAGCCAAATATTTTAAGGAGAAAGCTCTGATCCCGCTAATACTCATGTGCTTAACTTAATGTACTGTGAGTAGTTCCACTGAAATCAGTGGGAGTATTTGCAGTGCACAACATTAAACATCCATGCACATCTTTGCAGGACCAAATCCAATGCTTCCTGAAGTTAGTGGGCAGTCTTTCCAATGACTTTATTGGATCAAGCCATAAAGGTCCAACCTAAGCATCCAATAAAGTCAATGGGAGTCTTTCCACTGATCTTTCTGAGCATTAGATCAGACCTTAAATGAACATTAAAACTGAAATTATCCTCTCATCCCTGCTAATGGCCACTCCCTCCAAAGCCAGCTGAGACTCAGAAACAGTGATGAAGCTGTCAGCACTGCTTTGTGTGCATGTTTCCTGGATATACAACAGAAAACATGTCCTTTTAGAAGCTCTGTCTGTGAATAATCTGACAGATTTTATAATTTCACCTCCAAATTTTGCTCAACTATATCACGCTGCATATTAATTTCCGACCCAATGATATCGTTAACATGCAAAACGAGCAAATGCAGCATTCCTGAGCTCCCTTAAGCAATACAAATTAAGTGCTACATTCTTCTTCATAACAATGGTTCCTTATCAAATAAATGAGGGCTCATGTGGCACACTGGAATTTAAATGCAAACTACATTAGATTTAACAGCAAATCCTTCAAAAAAGGTCGACATTTAGAACAACAGAAGCCCTATCCACAATGAAATAATAGCCCGAGGAGACTGGATGATAAAGCCCTTCATTTTCCCTACCCCTTAATTAAAAGCATTAGCACCGTTTGTTTTGAAAACACACAGATCAACTCGCACTCAGTGCATTTTTTATCTGTCCCGATGATAGCTAATTTTTCTTTAATGTGCAGCAAAAAGTAGAATTTGGCAGAAAGAATATTAACAGAGATGATTCATATTTAGTGGAATTATTGGCCTTATATCCTGAATTCCATGGCTTGTTAGTTTCTTGCTATTATTTCACTTGGCTCTTATACACAAATAAGAGACAAAAGATCAAAAAAAGCTGGCTGAACGATCCTCAGTATGAATCTCTAAATACAGATAAATAAGACAGAGGCAAACATTTATCCTAGTCTATTAAGTGACTTTAATATTCTTCCTTTCTCTGGTTCACAGTTATACTCTAGACTTCTAAACCAGTCTCTTGAACTGAAGAGGAAATACAGCCTAGTGAGCTCTCTTGTACAATTAGCACTAGACTTAAAGTACAAGTTACAATACGTATATAGCAAGTAAGGGGTTTTGGTTGGGTTTGTGTTTTTTAAAATTTTCATGTCCATACAAGTAAAGGCTGACAGTGTAAGAAACCACAATGGGCATGGTCAGAGCCATGGCAATCACATCGAGTGGGCAGAGCAGGGGGTATCAGAGCTGGAATCAGGAGCCCAGAGTGGGGCTGGAACAAGGCCTGAGCAAGAACAAGGCCGGAGCAGGACTAGAAACGAGGCTGAAGCAAGAGCAAGGCAGGAGGTAGCTAAGGCTTACGGAGTGTGTTACCACTGACAGGCAGGGGAGAGTTCCAATCCATGAAGCAACATTGAGTAAAATGAGCTACTATTTCTGCCACAAGGTTTATATACCCGCCCCAAGTGTCACCAGACCAGGTCCTGGCTTGTGGATTGGCTGGAGCCTAGCACAGGAAGGCCTCATTTATTCAAACTCTAGTTCAGGGATGACTCATCACCTTACAGGCGGGCTGAAGGAGACCTATTGAATATAGCTGCTGTATGTAGCTTCCACTAAAACGATACTTCAGCCTTGGAATCACTCCATGTTTAGTGCTCTAATCCTGAGGCCACAGCAGGCCCCATGGCTGTTTCCCAGCTGTTCCATTTGGGGGTAAACCTGGAGAGTTTGTCTAGAAACACATCTTCTTGCCCTGCGTCTGCCTCATCCCCTGCCCTTTGCCCATCCCCGCACACCAAACTCAAACAAGCATTTCGATTTTGAGGTTCCAAAACCATAGGAAATTTGCACCCACTATCTTTCATTTTTGCCTATCTCTGCACTTTTGGGTTGCAGCCAGGAGGTATTGCAAAGTTTGTATGGAATGAGAAAAGACTGGGAAAATCATTAAAAAGCCTGTTCTCACAAAATTTTTGGCCCAAATTTGCAAACTCAGAAGGAGATTCAGCTGGTTTGGGTAAATATGAATTCCATTCTCAATTACATTGGGACATTGGGATTACAGTTGGATTTATGGTGACTGCATTGCTATTACATCTGGCTTTATATTGAAGTGAGAACAGAATCAGGCTTACTTATCTAGCAAGCTTCAGGTAAGTTGTCTAACTTGGTTGTATTAACAAAGTGGCTCCCATGTGGTGGACCACCAATTATTTTCTTCTCCCTAAAGGAAGTCTATGTTGGAGATAAGAAAAACAGATTTTATAGACAGCTGGTCTTGGGCCAAATTTTCATTTGCTTTCTGTCATATCTTTGACTGCTTTTTTAAAAAAAGAGCATGTATTTATGGGCATGCACTATACACAACCAAAGAGATTTTAAATTAACTACATCATTGGTCAGTCTCCTGTACATCACTGAAACTCTGTTTGTAAACTCCGATCTTTCTGAGCCATGGGGAACAGAAATCAACAAATCAAGAAAACACAAACTTCTCTTTGAGTTTAAGTATTAAAGCAGAGTGGATAAACAGTTCAATCAGTGGCTAACAGTAATCTATACTTGAAAGCCTTCCTGATCTGCTTTGCGGACTATGCATGTACTGTTCTTGCTGCTCAGTAGATATGCACAGTATATGCTTATTTATAGTATTTAATTTTCTTTTAGCGATGGACAAAATTAAGGACCTAATTTGTAAACAAAAATGACTTGTTACTGTTGTATATGTGTGTTTCTACTCACGGGGTGTCTGGTGCACAGAATGTAGAGTTAATAAAGAACTGGATGCATAACATAGGGGGTTGTTCCAGGGAATGTGTACTCTTAACACAGTATAGCAAAAATCAAATCCCAGCATGTGGTATTGAAGAAAGCCTTTTTCAGTTTATAGCAAGGTTAATACCTTGGCCACAGATGCTTATTCAGCAACTGATAATAGCTATCTAGCTGCCTATTTCTGCTTGCGTAAAGCAAGGCTATAGAAAAAGAGATCAGTCATAACAGTTTTCTTGCGTATCCATCACCCCTAAATACAACAGACTTTCTTCTGAACAAAACTCCTTAGATTAAAAATAAAGAGAGAGCATATTGGTGGAAATAAGTCTCCTGTACCTTCTTTTTGCGGATACAGACAACACAGCTGCTACTCTGAAACCTGACAAACTTCAGTTTCCCATCCAAACGTATTGATGAGGAAGTCATTCCGGAAACATCACACGATCAGACTGTCTCATGAGATTTCAGTACTTTTGGTATTGCGCTGGTCTACAAATACCAGAGAGGACAGCTTCTCTCACAGGGTCCATCCACTTCTGCGGTTGGTCAAAACCAGTTCAGAAGAAACTAGGTACTATCTCCATTACGATTTGCTGATTTAATGTGCCATGTCAAGGACTGTAGGAGAGAGGGCTTCTAGATAGAGAAGGTATACTTTGAACCAGAGTTATGGGCTTCAGGCTTCCTTCGCTTGTATGTCAATTATGTCAAGGATGTCTCTTCCTTCTTGGAGACTTGTATTTGGCAATTCAGTGTCTCAGGCTATGAATACTTGAATTCATGCTCAGGATGAGACCATTAGCTTTACTGAATATGTCCGCAGAGCCTAACTACTTCTTCCAAAGATCATCCCAGCATGCATTGGGCCTGGTTTAAAACCAGGCATGGATTCATCAGGGGTAGCCTTTTGTTTGATTGTTCTGAAATCCTGATCTGGAAGCTGCATCTTCCCAGGTTACTATATCATCATTGTTGGAAGTGAAATGAATTTTAAAACTTCTATTGTGTTAGTGTAATTCCCAGATATAAACTCTTGGTCCCCCGATCCCACAATCACAGCTAGAATTTTTAGGACAGTCATTGGGATCATCAAGTGGACAAGCACAATAATGGAATTTATGTTGGTAATTGAGGTCCCACAAAGGGTTACTGTATATAAATAGGTTTCAGAGTAACAGCCGTGTTAGTCTGTATTCGCAAAAAGAAAAGGAGTACTTGAAGAGTGGTCAGTTTGGATGAGCTATTACCAGCAGGAGAGTGAGTTTATGTGTGTATGGGGGTGGGGGGATGTGAGAAAACCTGGATTTGTGCAGGAAATAGCCCAACTTGATTGTCATGCACATTGTGTAAAGAGTTGTCACTTTGGATGGGCTATCACCAGCAGGAGAGTGAATTTGTGTGGGGGGGTGGAGGGTGAGAAAACCTGGATTTGTGCTGGAAATGGCCCACCTGATGATCACTTTAGATAAGCTATTACCAGCAGGACAGTGGGGTGGGAATAGGTATTGTTTCATATTCTCTGTGTATATATAAAGCCTGCTGCAGTTTCCACGATATGCATCTGATGAAGTGAGCTGTAGCTCACGAAAGCTTATGCTCTAATAAATTGGTTAGTCTCTAAGGTGCCACAAGTACTCCTTTTCTTTTTGTATATAAATAGGTTTCAGAGTAACAGCTGTGTTAGTCTGTATTCGCAAAAAGAAAAGGAGTACTTGTGGCACCTTAGAGACTAACCAATTTATTTGAGCATGAGCTTTCGTGAGCTACAGCTCACTTCATCGGATGCATACCATGGAAACTGCAGCAGACTTTATATACACACAGAGATCATGAAACAATACCTCCTCCCACCCCACTGTCCTGCTGGTAATAGCTTATCTAAAGTGATCATCAAGTTGGGCCATTTCCAGCACAAATCCAGGTTTTCTCACCCTCCACCCCCCACACACAAACTCACTCTCCTGCTGGTAACAGCCCATCCAAAGTGACAACTCTCTACACAATGTGCATGATAATCAAGGTGGGCCATTTCCTGCACAAATTCAGGTTCTCTCACCCCCCTCCAAAAACACACACACACAAACTCACTATCCTGCTGGTAATAGCTCATCCAAAAAGTGACCACTCTCCCTACAATGTGCATGGTAATCAAGGTGGGCCATGTCCAGCACAAATCCAGGCTCTCACCCCCCCCCCCCTTTTTCCGGGACACACACACACACAAACTCACTCTCCTGCTGGCAATAGCTCATCCAAACTGACCACTCTCCAAGTTTAAATCTAAGTTTAACCAGAACATCGGGGGGGGGGGCAGTAGGAAAAAACAAGGGGAAATAGGCTACCTTGCATAATGACTTAGCCACTCCCAGTCTCTATTTAAGCCTAAATTAATAGTATCCAATTTGCAAATGAATTCCAATTCAGCAGTTTCTCGCTGGAGTCTGGATTTGAAGTTTGTCTCTGTCTGAGGGGTTGGAGCAAATGCGGTTGTATCGCAGAGCTTGGCTGTAGACGATGTATCGTGTGGTGTGGTCAAGGTGAAAGCTGGAGGCATGTAGGTAGGAATAGCGGTCATGGTCCTACCTGCATGCCTCCAGCTTTCACCCTGACCACACCACACGATCCATCGTCTACAGCCAAGCTCTGCGATACAACCGCATTTGCTCCAACCCCTCAGACAGAGACAAACACCTACAAGATCTCGGTCAAGCTTTCTTACAATTACAATACCCACCTGCGGAAGTGAAGAAACAGATTGATAGAGCCAGAAGAGTTCCCAGAAGTTACCTACTACAGGACAGGTCTAACAAAGAAAATAACAGAACGCCACTAGCCATCACCTTCAGCCCCCAACTAAAACCCCTCCAACGCATTATTAAGGATCTACAACCTATCCTAAAGGATGACCCAACACTCTCACAAATCTTGGGAGACAGGCCAGTCCTTGCCTACAGACAGCCCCGCAACCTGAAGCAAATACTCACCAACAACCACATACCACACAACAGAACCACTAACCCAGGAACTTATCCTTGCAACAAAGCCCATTGCCAACTGTGCCCACATATCTATTCAGGGGACACCATCACAGGGCCTAATAACATCAACCACACTATCAGAGGCTCGTTCACCTGCACATCCACCAATGTGATATATGCCATCATGTGCCAGCAATGCCCCTCTGCCATGTACATTGGTCAAACTGGGCAGTCTCTACGTAAAAGAATAAATGGACACAAATCAGATGTCAAGAATTATAACATTCATAAACCAGTCGGAGAACACTTCAATCTCTCTGGTCACGCAATCACAGACATGAAGGTCGCTATCTTAAAACAAAAAAACTTCAAATCCAGACTCCAGCGAGAAACTGCTGAATTGGAATTCATTTGCAAATTGGATACTATTAATTTAGGCTTAAATAGAGACTGGGAGTGGCTAAGTCATTATGCAAGGTAGCCTATTTCCCCTTGTTTTTTCCTACCCCCCCCCCCAGACGTTCTGGTTAAACTTGGATTTAAACTTGGAGAGTGGTCAGTTTGGATGAGCTATTGCCAGCAGGAGAGTGAGTTTGTGTGTGTATGGGGGTGGGGGGCTGAGAAAACCTGGATTTGTGCTGGAAATGGCCCACCTTGATTATCATGCACATTGTAGGGAGAGTGGTCACTTTTTGGATGAGCTATTACCAGCAGGATAGTGAGTTTGTGTGTGTGTGTGTGTGTTTTTGGAGGGGAGTGAGAGAACCTGAATTTGTGCAGGAAATGGCCCACCTTGATTATCATGCACATTGTGTAGAGAGTTGTCACTTTGGATGGGCTATTACCAGCAGGAGAATGAGTTTGTGTGTGGGGGGGTGGAGGGTGAGAAAACCTGGATTTGTGCTGGAAATGGCCCAACTTGATGATCACTTTAGATAAGCTATTACCAGCAGGACAGTGGGGTGGGAGGAGGTATTGTTTCATGATCTCTGTGTGTATATAAAGTCTGCTGCAGTTTCCACGGTATGCATCCGATGAAGTGAGCTGTAGCTCACGAAAGCTCATGCTCAAATAAATTGGTTAGTCTAAGGTGCCACGAGTACTCCTTTTCTTTTTGCGAATACAGACTAATAGCTGTTACTCTAAAATCAGATATGTTGGAGTGTCTCACTGCAATGTTATTATATGCATTTTAAAGACTCAAACTACCTTTTCAATCGGATTTGATTTAGTGTGACTCATGTCCTCTGGTGATGCCCTCCAGCTTCCTAACCAAGACTCTGAATAACAGAAAAGAGACACTCCAAAGAATCCAGTCCCAACTTTTACAAGAAGCCCATACAAAACTTCAGTGTATTAATTTGAGCAATTCAAGAAGCTTTCAGTGTGACCATTGCATAGTAGTCCACAGGTGCGATGTGATCTGGATCACATGGGAGTCTGCATACTTATGTCATTACAGTCATTTGTGAGTGCTACCTCTCCAAGAAAAGCTCAAATATTCCTCCGACCTCATACATGAAGGTATGCAGTTACACAGATGAGAAACTTCTCTGAGCCTCGCTCCATAACGGCTTGGGCAGACACTGGCTAGATTTCATTCATAAGAGTGTAATAAAATGTGCACAGAAGGAATGACGGTTTGGCCGCTGGCAATGTACCTTGGTTAATAGTATCCCCGGGTTAGCATTCAAAATAGTTGTTTCTTGAATGATCCTAGCTTCCTTGCGCCAACGACCTTGCTTAATTGTCTGTTTCAAAGGGGCTGATTTTTCCACTCTTGCTAAGTGCTAGTATCCGAGAAACAAATTAAAAATAAGAGCTATCACTTAAAGAGCTTAGATTTAGTGTCTTTTTTGAAATTTGTATGAGTTTAACAAGCCTTAAAGAAACTTTTCATGAAACGGAACCCTTGAAAACTATATATTTTTGAAAGTCTCTGTCAGTTCTACTTATGTATTTGACCTGGTCAGTGTTGTGTAAATGGTTCTATTCCCAGTTCTACAACAGACTCCGTTTGGGACCTTAGGCAAAGTATTTAACCACATGTGCCTCTCCTTCCCATCTGTCAAATGAGTGTAACATCTATGGCGAGCCAACATCTATAAAGCACTTTTGTGATTCTTGGATTAAAGCTGTTACAGTAACTGTAACTATGGTTACATGTGCCACGCACACAGATGCACTACTTCTGTGACGAGAAAAAAAACCAGTAGTTCGGACAGTGTGAGCTGTAACCTTATGACTGAGGAGTCACTCCTGGTCTTCCAACTCCAGCACTGCTTTAGCCAACCAGTAACAATGGTGGAACACATGTTTATTCTTTCTATACCCATGGTGTATTAAGGTGCAGCAGCTGATGCTGTAGCAAATCTTCTATGAAATTTCCAAGCTTCAGGCTTTCAACATAAAATTTCACATCCAACTGCTACCAAGGTCACAGCCTAAGGGCATTTTTTTCCTTATAATTTAAAAACAAAACAAAACAAAAATAACAGAGCAGTCCCAGCATTTTCTATGACAGGACACCCTTAAACACTCACAATTTCCTTGCACACCAACATATTTTTAGGGATATTTAGCAAGGGTTTTAGTGCAGACATGCTTGCCATAACAGACTTCAAAATGTCGGATTACTTCTTGGCATCATATGGTAGGTTATATAGAGTCCCTGATTCTAGTCTATTGCAGTCAATTAGATTTATAAACTCTGTCCAGAACATCATTTGGTGTAACTTGTCCAGTGAAGTCAATGCAGCTATGACAATTTACACCAGCTAAGAATCTACCCTTTATTTTAAAAGGTTTGTAAATTCACAAGGCCAGAGTCTCTGGCACCTTGCTCATGCTGAGTAGTATCTGAATCAGCAAGAAGTCTCACTGAAAACAATCAGACTTTCTGTGGAGTAAGATACTTCTGAATGAGGATGTTAGACTCTGGCCCATATTTATGTGATAAAACACATTAAATCTTTGTCTCATCTTACTGCTTTGTACTCTTACTGCTTCTTGTGGCTTTCCTTTTATTTAACTTTTCAGGCACCAATTCTTACTCAATTTTTCTATTGGCTAACCCGTCACAGGCTACTGTTTGATCTTTTAGATTCTCCCTTTCTTTCCACCTCCTTACTTTTACCCTGTGGTCCAGTTTCGAGCAAAAGTCTATTCAAATGCAATAGAATGCAAATACAGAGTAATCAAATCTGACTCCATTTGCCCTTTTAATGGAATTTGCCAGTAAGCCCTACATACTGATGTATCAGAGGCTGCACATAGTAAATTACACCTATAGGTGTTCATGAGTAAAGATGAGCCTCACCTGAAGAGATGCAGCAGCACCTGAATACAACAGGGAAAACGAAGTTTGATTAGAGCCCAGGAAAAGGGCTGAAGACAAAGTGAAAGAAGATAGACCTCCAGATGGCCTGTGGAAAAGTTGCAGGGAGAAGATTTGGTTTGGGGTTTATGTTGGAGTTTGAGTAAAACTCTGGAAGTGATGTTCTTTTAGATTTAGCCAAAGGGTTAAATCTCTGCAATGACCCTGCAGCACTGGGAGCTGGTGAATGATTGACACTATGGGGAAACTGAGGCAGAGGCCCGACTTAGATTTAGAGAAATCCTACTACAAATCTGAACCAACACCTAGATCCAAAGAGTTCCCAGATCTGAATTTTGCACAGGATAGCCCTCTAGGGGGACCCCACACACATCCTAAACCCTAAACAATGGGCTGTCTGTCTATAATCCAGACCTGCTGTCACAAATGCTCTCAGCTTCGGCCTCTTCATCACCCCTTTCCCAGCTGGCCTTTTACCCTTGATGGAGTGCTAACTCCCAGATCTACTTTCCCTAGACCTTTCCTTCCCAAAAAGTGTTACAATAACCAACCCGAAATAGTCTTGTGTTACAAGATTTTCATAAATGGAGGTTTATTGCATCACCATTAACAGCCACTTGATCATTTGGACCATTCTCTTCTCTTTCCTTCACCCACTTACACCGCTAGCATACCAGGGACAATCAGACCTACAATGCTGAACGAAAAGTGTGTTGGCCTTATCTCTGAATTCCTTTCTTTTTGCTGATTAAAGCAAGGCCCTTAGCAGGCATTATTTGTATCATGCAGTTTGAGCAAAGGGACCCAGGGTTTTATTCCCAGATCTATTGCCAATTCACTGTGTAACATTAAGCAAGGCATTTCACCTCTTTTTCCCATAGTTTCAGTTCCATGCTTTGTTAATATGTGGACAAGAGAGGAGCAATGTTGCATCAAATTAATTTAAAGATATTGTTATGAGTTTGAGGACATCACAAGACACTTGTATGGCAGCCCTGCTGTGAAAAGTCATAGTGGATAAGGCTCATTGGATAGTTACCCTTTAAAATGAGACTGTTTGTTTGGCAAAGGTCTTGAGAAAATTTTACAGCAATTATCTGATTCTTAAAAGCCCAGCTCCCTCAGGATAAACTTAAAAGATGCTATTCAACATCAGCTAATTTTAAGCCATGTTCCAGGGCTATTTCAATACAAGTGACTCCTTACGGCAACGGGAAGATAAACGAAAAGGGAGAACCTAATCCTTTTAAATTTAACACAGAAGCTTTGGCCTGAGGTTATGGGATTCCATGTGCTGGCCTCTGACCATAGAGGGAAAGGCTGTGCTTGCTTTGACAGAACTGACAACATGCAGGAACCACTGAAAGCTACAGTGTCTTCTGCAGTTTCCACGGTATGCATCCGATGAAGTGAGCTGTAGCTCACGAAAGCTTATGCTCAAATAAATTGGTTAGTCTCTAAGGTGCCACAAGTACTCCTTTTCTTTTTGCGAATACAGACTAACACGGCTGTTACTCTGAAACCAGTAATAGGGCTGTGCAGTAGAATTTCCCACCATGCTAGAAAGATTTCTTCTTCTTGCAATCTCCTAGTTCTCAAAGGCAGAGTTGTGGGAAGTAATACGGCCCTTATAAGCTGTGATTTATTAGCGATATTCCTACAGGGGAGAAGGCTACACAGAGGTCTTGGAGTCTCAGATGGAGATAAATAGTGCATCATTTTAATATATATGCCAAATAATAATGAAGCCACTGAAAAATACATGCAGAATGACAGGAACAATACATTCCTGTCTGAGAAGTTATTGAACAGCAAGAATCATGAAAAGAGAGAGCTTTAAAAGGAGACTTTTCCTGTGCTCGGAAAGTTGTGATTTGCCTTTTTGTTTTTAATTCCATTGTATCACTGGTCGCCTAAAAAATCCAGCAAACATCAACTGGTATTAGATTTAAAGGACCAAACATTGAAAAACAGCCTCTGAAATTGCTCCTGGATATTACATGCATGTGTAACATATTGGCAAAGTGTGTACTGCAGTTAGCTCCACTGGCTAGTCCACCAGCCTTGAGTGAGCTAGGCTAAAGGTGTGTTTTTCACTTCGTGTTTGCTAACATATGGTAACTAACACAACATAAATTCCTAGTGAAGACAAGTCAGCTTGTAGTTTTAACCTGAGTTAGATAGTCAAGATAAACCTTGGACTCCTCCATAGTCTTTAGTTCAACCTGTTAACTCATGAAAAGAATGTACCATTTTTCCAAGTGAAGCTTCATTCCTGTAGGATAACAGCCAACTACTGCCATCAGCTAATGGAATTACTTCTTCTGCTCAAGTGATAGAAGTGCATGCTGTGGTACAGAATGTCAAGAGTTCAAACCCTGTTGACTACTTAGGTGGGGGATCTATTACACATACAAACCTTCCATTCACAAGAGTGTGTTGGCATATGCAAATCAGGGTTATTTATTTGATTTGTGAGAAACAGAACTCCTGAGCACAAATTTAGGGAGGGAGTTGAGGCCTGTTTTAAAATCTGGCTAAAAAGCTAATTTCATAATGGTGACAATGACTAAGGGCTTGTCTATACAGGGAATTAAGCTAACCCAAATTGAGGCCTCTAATTCTGAATCAGAGTGTCCACATAAATTTAATGCAGTTTGATTAATCCACTTTAAATTCACATCTTTAGGGCTTGTCTCCACTTGAAACGCTACAGCAGTACCTCAGTGTAGACTCTCACTTCAGTGGCAGGAGGGTTCTCCTACTGGTGTAGGTAATCCATCTCCCTGAGAGGCAGTAGCTAGGTCAATGGAAGAATTCTTAGCTCTGTTGCTCGGGGTGTGGATTTTTCACACCTTCGAGCAATGTAGCTGGGTTGACTTAACTTTTTTAAGTATAGACCAGCCTTAGTTAATGCAGGTTAACTTTCCCGAGTATCCCCATGAAACAAGCTCTAAAACTGATCATTTCAAGCAGTTCCCACAAATAACAATTAGTGGCTACAATAGACCTCCAAGATAACTGTATTTGTACATGTCCCTAGTTAGCAAACCCTTCAGATTTCACAACAGGACACCACTTCCAGATACTTTTCAGGAGGACTTCTTTTTCTTCCCAAATTTCCCACAACCCATATGAGAATTAGTGTTGGATGAACCCCAAAATTCCAGAGATTTGGCTAAGTACCCAAAAGCTTGGATGCTTATTTGACATTCATAGTTCTGCAAAACTGAGAAGTAGTCCTTCTTGTGAGCTTTCTGGCACTTCCTGTTTCCATTTGAATTGGAAGTACAGTGAGAACAACCTCTGTCATGGTGTTTCATCACCTCCGCTTCTGGACTGAACACAACAAATGAGAATGGAAAATAGCAGAGAAAATATGTATCTAAATTTTTTTAATCTCAGAAATGTTTGGGGTGGAGATCTTTGTGTGTGTGTGTGGGGGGGGGGGCACATGTTATTGGGGTAGGGATCATCTAGTCCTAATCTGTGAGTTTTTCAAATCAAAGCACCTAATTTATTATGGAAGAAGCAAACCCCCACATACAGCAAATTAGCATCTGGCACTAAACTAGAGCAATTCTGCTACCACCTCAAAACAAAGCCTCAGTTGGCGTAGCTCCATCAAAATCAGCAGGTAGCTCCACTGACTTTACTGAGCTATGCTGATTTATACCAGTTGAAGACCTGGTCCAAAATACTTTTATCATCATTTTACCATGAACATATCGGTTTATTTGGTAGTGGTAATGAACTTAATGCAACTTCCACTTCATTGAACTTCTATTATTACCAGACTGCTGATTAAAGGAGAATTGCTTTTGGATGTAATATGTGTAATTAACGTACTCTGCAGGAACATGTTATTTACTTTGCTCTTTTTAATGTGAACTTAGTTCTTGTTAAAGATGCCAGAATGACAGACTTGGAAATGGATAGCCTGTATTTATCCACCCAGCACACAAACCCCAGGTAATGGCAGAGCCCATTTCTCACATTTGCCCAACAGTGTGTATCAGGGGTGATCCGGAAGGGCAACCATACTCTAAGTGGGGGAAAGGGTGATCCAGTGGTTAGGGATGTAGATGGATCACAGGAGATCTGTATTCAATTCCTTGCTCTGCCATGGACTTCCTGTGTGACCTTAGGTAAGTCATTTAGCCTCTCTTCCTTAGTTTAATGGGGATAATAGCACTTCAGTATCTCACAGGAATGCTGTGAAGATAAATGCATTAAAGTTTGTGAGGTGTTCACACCCTGTAGTAATGGGACCATATCAGTACCTTAGATAGATGGGGTGAGTTAAGTTTCCACGGCCTTTCAAATCTTCCCTGGATAACTGAGCAGTGATAAACCTATCATATTCACACACGGCACTGTATAGTCAATGACCAGGACTGAATCAGAATCAATATCTCAGAAGGCAATGGCTCTATATCCCATTAACAATCATCTGCACCGTCCAAATCTCTCACAAGAAAACCATATTGACCATGAAAGTAAACAATACTTTTATTATATTTGTCCTATGCCACTTAAAGTGTAGTACTAATCTGAAAACTGACATTGACATTGTTTGCTTTATTGGCTCTGCAGAACTAAAAGGAATAAAAAGCAGTCTAGGCTTGATGTTGTCACTAAATTAGTAGCTAGGGTTCTGAACACACACAAGGAACAGATCTGTTGAGTAAGAAGGTACTATTTTGCATAGTAACTTTTCAACAAGTGGTACTGCTTTTTTAAAAATATTTCGGGCTACATCCCCAGCTCATGTACACTGAATTTAGTGGAACTACACAGACATACAGCTGACAATCTGACCCTTTATTATTAATTTATCTTATACAAGCCAGCATTGCTCTCAGATATGTACAGGTAATGGATATAGAAGTCAACAGTGCAGGGAGAGAATTTCCTAGGTATATCTGAAGACTGCATTTAGCCCACTGTGTTTGTGTTTGCTATAGTCTGTTACTAAGGATAGGAAAATGAGTAATGGATATTGACAGATGGAGCAGTCCCACTTTGTGGGGAAATAAGAGTGCACTGAAATAGCCCTGTAAGCACCTGAAAGAAGCTGAGTAATGCATTTATTCTGACAAATACCGGATGTGATTCTGTTCACAGGGAGGGGGTAACACTCAGGTTTATTTTACCCTTCACACACCTATGGTATCACGGAACAAGAGGGACTGATCAGGAAAATCATAAATAGGCATATTTGGGGCCTCCAGTTGTCAGTGATACTCCTATTCTTTCATTTTTCTTTTTTGAAATTTTAAGGACCAGTTCTCTCTAATTAGACATGAAGTATGCACATTTAACAGCATAATTAAGTTTTCCCTGGTAGCTGTAAAAAGAAAGAAGGGGCAAGGGAAGGAATGTATTGAGAATCTAAAAAGAGAAACAGTGACTAAGGCAGATGAGGGGGGAGGGGAGAGACCGGAACCTGGAGGAATGGATGGAGGATACAGTGAAGAATGGACATAGATCCTCTTAGTGGTCACTGACAGGTAAGGGGCGGGGGAGGGACTGAAAGGGGTTCAGATTTGGATTCATTTCCATCACAGAGAAAACAGATCTGTCTGCACACAACTTAACAAATGGCCCGAGTCTGCAAACTCTTCCTAACAGCAGGAGACTTTGTTCACAAGAGCAGCTACACTGATCCAGATCCACAACTGGGTGTACATCAACATTGACCACAATGGAGTTATGATGATTTACACAAGCTAAAGACCTGTCCCACTGGCTTCAGTGGGGTGACTTGCTTGCAGAAGCCCAGGCGAATCAGGCTCAAAGTTGATAAGTTATCTGAGGTGTTTCTATTAGCATGAGCCACACTTGGTTTGTGGCCTGGTAGAGCTAACACACACTTGAAGACAATTGTTTACGTCTTTTTATATATACATATATATACACACACATATACACACACACACACATATATATACACACACACACACATATATATACACACACAAAATTTAAAAATGGAAAGTGAAATTCTGGCCCTAAAGAAGTTAATGGCAAAATAAAAATTGCTTGTAATTACGGGAGACTGATATGAGTAACTACCACACACTATGCGCCAAATTCTTCTTTCATGTTGCTGAAAATCAGGCCACTCTCTCCACCGAAGTGAATGGAATTACACAGGTGCAAAACTGGTCTGGGTGAGACAGGAACTGGGCATCATCATAAGTTAGAGTTGCAGAATGAGGCCCTTTATTTGGGGGTTTAAATATGAGCACAGTGTAGGGGAAGCTAGTCTGTACTCAGCACCCTCAGGAACCAGAGGAATCTTTGAGCAGGGGGTTGGACTAGATGACCTCCTGAGGTCTCTTCCAACCCTAATCTTCTATGATTCTATGAATCTGCGAAAAGGGACCGTTTTGCCCTTTCAAGTTGATCTCACAAGGGATACAAACTGTTTATTGACTGCACAAAACTGAATCAGGTAAGTCAGCACATCTTTCATCGGCAGCCACATTTTGGAGTGTGCAGCCCTAGCCGAGGTTCATAGAATGAAAAATGATATGGACAAAGAAAGGTTGAGGCAATATCATTCCCCTCCACTCTTCCCTCCCTGCCCCCCATCGTATTCTGCACACCTGGCTTGGCTAGGACCCTGTTGTGACAGATTGACAATATCCCGCAATATCCTGAATGAACTTTACTGAATCAAGTTAACTCTCACTGAATGAGGTGTTAATACCTTTGGGGTCCATTGTATTAAAAATGAAATTGTTGTCGTTATTCAGAGATTGTATGTATGTCCACGGGAAAGGTAAAAAGGGGCACAGCAGAGGGGGATTAGGCAAATTCACTCAGATGGTAACATCTCCAGGGAAACACTGCCGAATTAGAGGTTTGGATATACTAGCTCAAACTGGATTCTCCAGGGACCAACTGACAAAGAAAGAATTTTTAGATAAATAACCTAGTTTTAAAACTGGCTTATGGCCTTCTTCCTGATCCAGAAACGGCCAGGACCTCTGGTCCACGGAGAGCCCCACTCCTTAGAATATGGTTGGAAGTACTTGGTCTACAAAGGCCTATAAGATGGATGCTAATTCTGAACTGATGTTATTATGAACCTGTGTCCATAGAAAAGCCCTTCTTTTGGGTGGGGGTTTGAAGGAATGCTCCTGCCAGAGCCCATGTTGGAGGTGGGGTGAAGTCTGGTAAATGTATTCACATGCATGTAAGTTCTTTTATTGTTTTTAGTAGGTTTTCTCTGTAGTGCTTTTACCTCAAGAATAAAATAGGCTTGCACCAAAAAGAGCTGTCTGGTATCTATAACCGTGGGCAACTGTGCTGTTAACTGTCTCCGAAGAGAAAGACAGCAGGTGTGCTTGGGCAGCCTGTCTCTGCCCAGAACACCACAGTGAAGGTAGGGAACTGTGCAGCCTGGAAATACCACTCAGAAGGGAGTGAGATGCAGGTCTCCACCCAAGAGAGGCAGCTCCTGGGGAGCTAGAAGACTGAGAGTGGGTGCCTTTGCTAGATCACGGAGGGAAAATACAGGTGCTGTTGTCCTGAAATGTGACACTGTCTTTCTTTCTAAGGAGGAACGGTGGCTGGAAATGAAAAGTGAAGGGACAGTGAAGACTTTTGTGGTTCCCAATGTGATTAGTTTTTAGGAAGGGCACACATGGTGTGATGGCTCAGTCCCTGGCTTGAACATTGTGGTTTCCTAGTCCTGCCATTAGGAACAAAGAACTGCTGAAGGGAGCAGAGTGGGGAGTGATTCATATTTTCTTACAGCAAAAGAAGGATTAAAGTTTTACAAAGGGAACCCTAAGTGCTTTACCATTTGTGTTTTGCTAACAGATCCTTTGTCTCACACTACAATACATTCATGGCCAAAGGACTGAATCTTTTATTTGTACTTTGCCTAAAACTTAAGCAATACCAGATTCCTTGGCACAGAGAATCTGCAGTTTGCCCTGGCAGCACTCCAGCATGCTGCAGGCTTTAAACAACTCAAGACTTTGTGAGTGAATCCACAGCCTAGAAAAAACTGAAGGGGGTGGATGTAAGTGTTTGAACTCGTACAAAAGGAGAAGTTGTTCTGATTAGAAAGGGAAGCCTTTATCAGAGGATCATCTGAGGAGTCCTGCAAACCTAAGATGAATTAGAGATTGTCTAATCAAATGATGGGTTTGTCTTTGATTCCAATTCATATTGTTAACACACACTCCAAAATTCTAGTCCTGACTTACTCCTGATTCTCTGTGGCGGGGGGGAAATTTGGTTTAAATTCTATTTTGTAATTTTTTTGCAGTAGGTTCCTGCTTGGACAAAGTTAACAGTTGGAGAAAAGAAGTCATGGTAGAAATCACTGCCAGATATTGCCTGGAATGAGAATTATGTCCACTATTTATATAGTGCCTTTCATGCCAAAAGGCTCAAAAGCACTTTCAGTCTGTTTTTGTTCAGTCTTTAATGAGGCCAAATGTTTGCTGACCGTAACACGAGTTTTATCCGAGTAAGGACTGAGGAGGAACTCGGGAAGATTTGACTCAGCGGGTGCAAGGTCTGTAATAACTTCACCCACTGCTGAAATGCAGCACTTTCTCGGAGTGGAAAGCAGCTGCTGTTTAACAGCACACAACACCACAGACAGCAATGCAGAGAGTGAATAGCAAAAACATATCGCACTGAAACTGAAGGGGCAATTGAAGTAGGACCCGTACAAAACTCTGTACAGAACCTAACACAATAGAATCCTAGTCCACGAGTAAGGCTCATAGGTGCTATGATAATACAAACAATACATAAACCAGGCACTTTGTATGGGTACATTAACCATATGAATTTATTCTGAAGAAACTTCTTTATTCATTTCTTAATATTACCATATTTGTTTGAAATAAAGAGCAAGAATTTGACAGTTTAAAACTAGAGGGGCCAAATCCAGGATTGTAGGATATGACTAAAAAATTAATTCTAGTAATTAGGGTCGCCAGATCAAAAGAAAAAAATGTGTTTCTGGTAACAGTCTAAAAAGCACACTGATTGGTTTGATATATGTCTTTAGAAGTTGGTCTAGAAAATAAAGATGGGATATTGTCAAATTACAAATCATATAGAGTGAGAGTCTTAAAAGCCAATCATGTAATGCTCTTAACACAATTTACATCATTTATGGAATTTGTGGTACTCTGTTCTTAGCATCATGAATTATTGTAAACACCACAAATGAGGTATGGATCCTTATTTTAGTCAATAGCCAATTTTAAAGCTGCTCACTGTATTTAACCCCAAAAGGCTCTTTATTTTCATTAATACCTAGATGTAAGCAAATAAAGAGTAGTGAACAATTTGACAAATTTGGGTCCTGATCTTGCAATGACATTCCTACTTTAAAATGAATTGTGTTAATTAAAATAAGGTCTAAAGTGTGATGATTTTAAATGCTGAATTTTTAACTGTATAGATATTTATTTACATCTGCTCTTCATTCAGGTACTGATTCAGCAAAGCATAGGCTTAACATTAAGCACATGAATAGCTCTATTGACATAAATGGGAGAAATCACATGCTTAATGTTAAGCACATGTTTAAATGCTTTCCTGTATTTAAGCCGCAGCTTGTATGATTAACTTACACTGGCCTGTTTCTGGTCATTCTCATGTCCTAGCACAGTACTGCAGAGTTTAGCTTCAAAGTCTACAAGGGAATATTCAAATTAAACAAAACAGTTCATTGCAATTAATCACGAAACCACTTCCATTCAAATGAAGTTTTGTAAAGCTTTTTTTAGACTGCCAAACAAAAAAACCCCAGTCCTGCAAACACTTACACATGTAACTTTATTCATGCGAAGAGTCCCATTGAAGCCAGCGGGATCAGACCCTAAATTTGGATCCAGAGGGTCTCCAATCAATACAGTAATCTGCATAATGAGTGCTGCAGAGCTAATGTAGGAAGAGAAGGATTAAAACAAAAGAATGTGAACTATCAGACAGATGTGATGATGCATATATCAGGATAAGGTCTAGACTGTAGCAAGAGCAAAGTAAAAATAGGATTTTACAGCAGAATGATCCTATGTCCCTTATTACCTTTATTTTTCATATTGCGACATTAATCTAAGCACATTAGGATTTACCTAATTATTCCTACACTCCTGTAGGATGTATAGGGTGCTTTCCTCTTTCTGATGATAGTCTCTTCATTTGTTATATATGGCAAAGCAACAAACCATTCCTGCTTTCCCTCACCCCACCACCCCCAGTTTTCTCTGCAATTAAAAATAAAATTAAAACAAACAGAAGCTTTGGTGACATAATGCAACTATCATTACCTTTGCCTTAATTATTTCTTCTGTGTGAAATAACACTTGTGTCCATGGTATACATTAACAGCATCACTATTATGCAGCTGCAGTAGCTCGTGCCAATGGATGTCTGTTACTGGGGCTATTTGATCTGGAGCCACTTCATGGCACTCATGAAAGTTGTGAACAGTAACAGGACACGGATAAGATTATAAGTGTTCCTGGAAACTTGGTCCAGTCAGTAAAATTGCCAAACCATCGGCTCTCCTCTCATAACTGTTCGCTGCTCTTTGAAACTAGAGGAATTCCAATCTTTGCTTTTTCCCAGGTGGCTTCTTTCTGCTACATTCATCCTAGCCCAAGGGAAAATCACAACTTTCTCTGGTAGAGCTCAAGCACAGAGACAGAATCAGACACTCTGAAGGAGGATTCTAAGCAGAACTGGTAGATGTATAATTAACAAAGATCTAAAGACAGCAATAACCTAATAAAACAAAAACTGGGCTGGAATTTATCACTTGTGCTGTTATTTACTTTTCAATTTTCCTTTTACTTAGAAAAATGACTCATTGCAATATCCCAAATAAAGAGCTAGCTTTTAGGGTGCCCAATGCATTCAAAGAAAAGGAGGCCTTTCTCTGCATTAACAATTGGAGTTCAGTAGTTAATAGCAGTAAACTGTCCCTGCAGCCAGGACTTGAACCCGCATCTCTGGACTCACAGTCCAACCCTACGAGCACATCACCTCCCAGGACCACATACAAATTATAACTCAGAGTTATAATGCAAATATCGCTACTTTTTCTTGTGTGTCAGAATCCTCCAGTGATGCTATTCAACCAAACAGAAAAGCTGCAAGGGTCCAAACACTGTGGTATTCAACTGGCATTCAGAGGATCTCAAATGTTTTTCCCATTAATTTAATTTAACAGGAAATAGCAAGAAGGCTTTTGGTTCCCATGGGGACAAGTGGACACACAGTAGAAATATTTCAAGGCAAAAGGAAACTTAAGCCAAAGTAAGAGGCCTGTGGCTACCCTTTTGTGTTATTCTACACAGCAGCTTTTCCTATTCCAATCAAATTTCCTGTGCCTTATATGTTAAAATAGGGCTGTTTTTTACACCTAGCATGTGCGTGCACATTTGTTTCAACCTATATTTGGTATTTGGTTTAGATGATTTTGATTTAAGTAGAAAAACTTCTTTTAACTTTTTAGTAAGGCAAAGTTAACACACTACATTGTATACTGCCTATTAATTATTCAGAATGCACTTAATATTCACAGAATCTGGCTCAAGATTCTGGCTTGCTGGCTAGGATCCCTCCTCCTCAGAGTAGGCTAAAAAGGGTGACAACATTTCTAAATACTTTTCTATTTTTGTAAGATTACCTAATTACGCATTCACAGTAGACTTGGCAGTAGGTCACTAATCATGTAATCACACTCTTCTACCCCATTTCCTCTTGACGCCACAGAACCAGTAGTCTAAACCAAATTCTAATCCTGCTATTTCAAAATAAATAAAAGTGCAACAACAAATATTTCCTTAATGGAAAAATTGCAACTCTGTAACACTGACCTTTTTACACCCAGGACGGTGTGAATTTAGTAGTAGTTCTTGTATACAAGCTCTTAAATCCTTCTGTTTGTTTGTATTACTCTTACTGGTGTTTATAAGTTTAGGCAGATATTCTGTTCAGGCACTGGCAGTTCACAGATGAGGCAGAAAGTTTTAGCTACTTTCCCAGTGGTTAACTAGAATTGTTGACTAGGTTTAAATTCAGTTGTTGACACCCATTATACAAATGTTTCTTGAGAGCAGAAATAGGTCCAAACCAAAATCCCAAACCTGAACATCTCTGAACTATAAAAAAGTTTATATCTAGATACCAGCTTTTCCAAACTTTGTGGCTGCCTTTCTCTTTATAATGAGCTGAACCAAATCCAAGAACTCAAATACTCCCACACTTGAAGGTTGTGTGGATTTGATCTTTGCGAGGTTGTTTGAAAATGATCAGGTACATTTCTCTGCCAGTCGATGCGGAGAATTGATCCAGGAGTCCCAATTGTCAGATACAGACATGAAAATGGGACAACAAAACTTTGCATTTGGATGTTAAAGTCAGCGCTTATGAGTGCAAATGCCCATTTTAGGTGCCTAAGTGTATATTAAGATACCTATGGTGAAATCTTGACCACACTGAAGTCCATGGGAGTTTTGCCATTGGTTTCAATCGGGGACAAGATTTCACTTGTTAAATACCAGATTTCAACATCTTATATAGGTATATCCACATTTGAAAACTGAGCCCCCCATATCTGAAGCAGATGCCTCCACCACCACTAATGGCATAATGTTTTCATTAAAGCAGAAACCTATCCTACCAAATCCTGATCTCAGTTACATAAATGCAGAGAACCTCCATTACCAACAATGGAGTTACTCTGAACTTACACCAGCAAAAGAGAGATCAGCATTTGGCCCATCACCTTATAAGGAACATATTAAAAACAATAGCTGCAGCATTATTCCCTATACTTTTATTAACCACCTACTTCAAACAATATAAACAATGAGTACTGAACTGTTACTGGAATGTAAAAATTTTCTACAGCTGAGGCAGGATGTTGACTTTCAGTGGAATGTAGGCTCCTAACTCACTTAGAGGTAAAGTTTTGCACAGATCCTTTATGAGAGTCATGAACCACACAGAAGAACGCTGTTTTCTGCTGCTCCTAAAGCAGGGCTTCTAACTTTCAGTTCCTAGTAGGGTGTAGGTTTGGATTAGATTAAGTCCTTGCTGCCTAGAGAATTTATATTCAATACATTCACCAGCTCATTCCTATTTAAAAACATAGGGAGGCTGGAATTAGAGGAGCTTTGGGTTTGCTTTGGAAAACTCTCTCATCCACCTGACTCCATCATGGCCAAAGAAGGTGTCTCTGTCACTCTGCCCATCCCACACTGAGAATGATGGTCCTAGAACCAGAGTCACCAAAAGAACGAAATCAGTAAAGCCTCGAATGCAGCTGATTTATCCTATTGTTTCTGAACTGCAGCTGCGTTGTCATACAGTGATTTCACTCTGGTATTCTTTCAGTCTGGGTCCCCTCTAGTGAGCTATCAGAAGGAGCAGGCACAAATAGTGCTTTGTTTTGTTTTATCCTGAACAGGCATAAATGTTAACATTTGATTCAAACTGTCCCGTGGCTCACCTCTTTTTCATCAGGGGCTCTTTGAATGAGGCAAAATAATCATGATCCATCTATATAGAGGCAAGTGCCAACAGCAACACCAAAACAATGGATTTACAACCATAGATGTAACTTAATTTTTATAGACGGTATTCAAAAGCAAGAAAAATGGGGATACTGAAGAAACACAAATCTACATTCAGGTGTTTCCCAAGACAGTTCAGCAAGGTTTTATTTGATCTGCTTCCAAATACAAAATGTCTGTGTCATCACATCTACCTGTCTACCTATCAGTTTGACACTGATGTAGTATATGAGTACCTTCCATGTAAAATAAATAGCAGTACTGAAGTCCCTATACGCCATTGTCAAGAAACAAACAAGGATTTTCTTCTCTTCCAGAAAACTGACTGGATGGCTGAAACAATTCCCTGTTGACTTCATCTGTACTTCTGGCAGATGTATGTTTTTTGTATACTGTCAGGCTTGGCAAATTATACACAAGTGAATCCTGACTGCTGGTGGAAAGAAGCAGATGCTGATATTTGTTGGGATTTTTGTGGTGACTGTGTGATGACCCATCACAGATCATCATCAGGTTTTGAAATCTGGGCCTTCAGTACCAAAGCACAGACCTCCACCACTTAACATAAAGGAGTAACTCCATTAGCTGTCAGTAGTGGTAGACTTATCACCTATGTGGACAAGGCATAACATGAGTTTGGGGTGAAAATATGACACACTATTTACAAACATGTTACAAACACACATGATAGATAACGCTAAGTGGCAACAGGATGTCATAAGCCCATACACAACACTCAGCTTGTGGCCAGCTATGGTATATGCCTGGAGATAAAGCCTGTCTGGAATAGTCCCATGCTTGTCACAAGATCTTAACACAGATCTAGAAGAGATATTGGCTTCAATGCTGATATTACCTCAGACTTACACAACTGCTGAGAGGAATCTGGTGAGTTGACACTTTCTGTACTAAATCTCACTCAAAATCCACGGGAGATGGGTGCCTAACTGCCTTTTGTGCCATTAAAAACTTGGTTTACCCTGTCTACACTAGAGCTTGGCACTGCTGCAGCTATAGTGCTAGATGTAATCAGGGCAAACAGAGCAGACGGACTTCCCAGTGTTTAAACAGCACTGGGAACTTCTAAATGTAAATAAAGGCTACAAGGTTCTGAAATAAGATCAGGCTGGCTGGGTAACAAGAGATGCACACCTTGCAAAAACAGAAAAAGAAAAACCCACAACACTCAGTAATGAACCTTTTAAAAGAAGATTAATTTGATAGTCAAAGAAAGCTGTTCCTTCCCTCAGGTTAGGAAAAAAAAAGGGAAGACGGATAAAGGTGATTGATCATTTCCTTTCATCACTTCAAGGAACAGGATGGATCTTTTGTTGCCATTGAATTCCCCTGCAGGTTTAGAAGCTTTTAAATCAATGTTATTAGGTTACTTGATTCTATCTTCTGTGTACTTTTCTGAGCTGTTTGCCATACTCTACTGGCTGGACCTGGAAGCAGGATTTTTTTAAGTCCACTGTTTGGTTCCATGGAGATTTAGAACCCATGGGGCGAATGAGGATTTATGATACGAATGTTTGTTATATATGGGCCTAGTTTACAGGCACTGTTAAGACAATAAAGGTTATTTTCTGTATTATCAAGGCACACAGTGTCAACATTTTCATCATGAGCCCCAAACTTCAGAGGCTCTATGACTTGGCCATAAAAACTGACCCTGGGCTGAACCTTGACACAAAGTTGCAGTCTTCATTTTAAATTGGTTTAGCATTTTTAAACCACATATATAAAAGAGAAGAGTGTGCTTTGGGATATCAGATGCTTTTTTAAAAAGCAACATCTTAAACGGAGACGAGATGCTACCATCGACCAAAGGACAACGGCAAGAAGGAACTCAGACTATGATTTATAATACTAGCGCGTAGCTGAAGAGCCTTCCACTGGTAAATTATGTATATGATATACCTAAGGGCTTCAAGCAGTAACAATGGAACTTGCTTCTTCAGAAAATAACATCCTAACATTCTGTTCTGCACTGTATACACTCAGGAAATATGCAAAATGATTAAAAAAATTTTATGGAAAATTACTGCTATCAGCTAATTCTCTCTCCTATTGCCACTCTTCCCCAACCCCAACTGGTGTCAAAAACAAAAAGGCCCAAGTAGACTCCGGTCTAATGAGTTGTAAAATTTAATTAGTAAGATGGGATGCTACATCTGTATTTCTGGGGTGCAACCACAGAAAAGAAACCAACAACTGCCAGCTTTTTAAAGGAAGTTCTCCAACCGCCCTGGAATAAAGTGAGGGTCTACCGCAATGCCATAAAAGTGAAATTGAAGATAAATGAGCCCGAGGGAGATAAGTGCTTATTTTCAATGGGATTTGAACACCTAACTTCCTTATATTCCTGTGTAAACCTCAGCCTAACTCACTCACTATGCTGAGCTATTGAGTATAATACTGCACAGTGAACAAGACCTAAGACCAGTCCCTTCAGGGGATGACCTCTACACTCCGGGGAGGGAATAAGGACACAGTCCCGTAATGTTTTCAGTGCCCTTAGCTCCTACTCCAGTCATTCATCACTAGATCAAAAAGGGGGGAACATTTTCCATGAACATTTTCATGGAAATTCCATTCTTGTTGTGTTTCCCCCTCAAGAAATATAAAATTGTGTCAAAATGTTGTCTTTTTTACCTTTTTCCAACCAGATCTAGGGCTGATCAGAAAACAGAATTAATTTGGGGGGGAATTTTTTAGAAAAAAGCAATCCCTTTGTTGTGGTTGAAATATGAAGTTTCAACAAAAAAGGTAGCTGAAAAAATTAAAATTTGGTAAAATTTCAACCAGCTCTGCTCAGCACCAATCAGGTGAGTTTAGGATGCACAGGCAGTCTTCGCTCTGATTTTTTTGTTACTTTTCTTATGTCAAAGTTTGACTCAGACTCACAATTTATCAGACCACTCTGTTTTATTAGCAAAGCTGCTCTGCTAATACATTTAGAAGTGAGCCCCCCGAGTGGGGCTTGTGTCTCTTAATTTATAAAGCTTGCTGGAGAACAAGTTACAGAGAAGTTACAGACAAAAGAAGAAAAAGATTTTAGTCACCACCCTTCGAGATCCCTGAGACCAGTCACGTATCTTCAATTACCTGCCACCCTTAACAATCTCCTTTAACAGCTTCCAGTTAACTTAACTAATTGCCCTTCACACCTTCCATTCTGATGCCTGCTTCTTAGACGTGCTGGCTCTATCTTAATTGCTTCTCCATTCAAACGCTAACTGTCCCTACGTGTGCTCCCTCAGATACTTGGTAACATGTTTTGGCATGCCCTCTCGTATACAATGTATCCAGCATGTCCCCTTATACAAGGTTATACAATGTTATACTTCCACACTTGAGAATTGCCCTTCTATTTCAATCAGATCATTGCTACTTGACATCTGAGTTGATGGCAACAGCACTGCATGTGGAGCAAAATGTTGGGAATAACTAAAGAGCATTAGTTATCTAAAAGCCTTCTTACAAATTAATGGCTTGGTCTATGCCTCAGTGGACATCTGGGACCAGATTTCCAAGAGTTTACTACCTCTCACTGTGGCCAGATTTTCAGAAGATCTTAGCTGCACTAAGGCACCTAAACCAGGGCCATATTTTCAAAGATGCTCAATGCCTAGTAGCTCCCACTGGGATGCTTATGGCCAGTTTCTCTGCTCTTCTGAAAACCTGGCCCATAATTCCCATTGATTGCACTGTGAATTGCCTAGGTTTATCTAAGAGCAAATCAGGTTTATGTCTTATCATAAGCAGAAAGGTATTTAGTATACACATGAATATATATTAAAAAATCACTAAATAAAACTGTTTGCTCCAGACATTTGACCTAGAAATCACATCTGTGTTCTTAGCAAATATGTACAGTACACTACATTTGTGTGACCAAAGATTTAATGCTTGCCACTCTCCCCTTAGAGCAGATGCTTTACAAAACTCCAGGGATATAAATAGGGCAATTATTTACTAAAGCCATATGTTGGAAGCACATAACATGTGCTTGGTTAACTTAAAAACCTTCAAATAACAATCATAATAATAGGACTGAACAGATCTCAGATTTAATTTATCGATGGAACTTTTTTGTTTGGGGCACTATGCATGAAAAACTGAAACAACATGTACACAACTTTCCCCTGCCCCCAAACCATCTTCTCCAGTAATATTGGTGAACTAGCGGGTCAGTCTTCAGGGAAAGCATTGAAGATGCCAGGAACTAAAGAGACCCAGAGGTTCCTCAGTCTTCTGTTGTGGAAATGATTTTACTGACCATTTGGGAAAGCGGTTGTGAAATGATCCCCTTTGTTCTGGTTGTGACATGACCCCCTTTTTGTAAAGAGAAATAAAAAGTACAGAGGAATGTGTTGGGAACAAGGCAAACCAGACGGAAACAGTATGGCTCCTGGATCACTGGTGTTTCAAGTTGAGGAGAGAAGGCGGAGGGAGACCTATCCTACAGAACAGAGCTGGGAGTTGTAACCCAAGGTCATTATTCCTGCAACAAAATCACCATGGCTCATTCTGAAGCGCACAGATTCTCTGCGCAGTTACCGTGTGACTGTTAATGCTAATAGGCATTAAATATACTGAAGTCAATGGAATTGCACTTGCTTATGCCAAGGGTAAAGTCTGGCCCAATGTTTTGAACTGTGCTGAGAGGAGAGGTAGGTGTGGAGGCCCAGTCTAAAGAGCATAAGCAAAAGGGCTTCTACAGCCCCAAGTTCAAGTCAACAGACTGATCATACATTACTGGCTTCTCTTTGTCCTGGCTACGATCACACCCAGAAAGCTGTTAATATCTCAGTCTTCCTGCAGTCCTTCCTAGCAGAGTCAGTCTCTTATGGGGTTCACATGTGCGCTGGGTTTGTGGCAATATCTCCAATGAGGGCAGATCCATGAGTAACAACGTCAGGATTTGGACTACAGAGATCCAGACAGGACAGTGTATTTCTATCCTGCCCACCAAGGCAGAGCTGTACCAAAATGCAAAATAAAGCTTCCCTATATACTGCTCACATTAAAGGGAGAACCTTCTCCCTTGCCATCTAGACAAGTATTCCGGCATTTCTCCATCTTAATGACTCTCTATTGCTTTTTCATATCTCATCTAAAAAAAAATCTCTATAATCTCTGAATGTCTCTTCCACTGGGATTATTTGTTAGTTATCTTTCTTCAGCGATCTGCAAATTCTGTGACGTTGTGGGGGGGAGGCAAAAGAGAAAGTTGAATTTTATTGTTGGGGTGACCAAGAGCCCAAGAGATTCACCCCAACTCAATTATTTAAATGTCATTTTCATTATGCAATGCAATGGATGAACTTTGCTGCCCAAAAAACTGTGTCATACTAGTGGTGATTAATAAAATACAAAATTTACTTTATATGAAGTTACTTTTGATTTCTCAGATAGAATCCCCTTCCTTTCACTATTCTCCCCCCTTTGAAATTTCCTCCTTTTTGGGGGGCATGAAATAGTTTCCGTTTTTAGTTTTTAATTAAAAGCCAGCTCTGCCCTACATATGGGGCCATGGAAAGTACTGACTGCCCGGGTCCAGGAGCAATAGTGGCAGGAGGAAGGGAAATCAATACATTCACAACACAAACCTTACAAAGCTTGTGAGCAAAAGCAGGAAGAATATGGTAATGAGGTTTGAGATAGGCCCTTGTTCTATTTCTCAGGTGCCCTAAGGCAAGGGGGAAATGAATCCGGACTTGACATCCACATGGGAAGCATATGGTGAATAATTCACAATCCATCTCAAGATTTCATCGGGAAAAGAAAGCCTCAGCAATAAAGAACAGGAAAGTACAGTACCTATGGGCCTGAGCCTGCAAGATGATGATCCCCTCATCTGAGCTGCTGAGCAGCTAAAAATCCATTTAAGTTAATGTGAGCGGAGATTGCTCAGCACCTTTTTCCCCAATAGCAACTTTTCTGATGCATGCTGAGAGAGTTTAGCTTTCCTTGCTGTTGTCAAAGTACATTTTCAAGCTCACTGCCTAATTTCTTTCCCCCTCTCTCGTTTCAGAGGCTGCACACTCCGTACCTGAGCATGCAGCACTATGCATCAAAGAGGGATCTCTCGTGTGGCTCTAGAATATACTGCTCTCGATAAGAAAATCAAGATGCTTGATTTTAAAGTATAATTGTTATTAAAAAAAAATAAATTCTGCTTCTTGGGAACTCTGTACAGCAAAAAGGAAAAAACTGCTTGTAAGCCCAGAAACAAATGGAGTGTTTACAGCAAAAAATATTTTTACTCTGAAATATGCCTTAATTTATTATTGAGGGGGAAAAAAATGTTCAATGGAGCGTAGGTTCCATTTTCAAAAGTGAATTAGGCACCTAGGTCTAATTGATTTTGGGCAAGTTCTGTCAATTATCTATGCTTCAGTTTCCCCATCTGTAAAATGGGGATAATGAATCTCCTTTTGTAAAGCTCTTTGAATTTATGGATGGAAAAGCACTGCTTAAGAACTAGCTATTATCTTTAAGCCACCTTCTATTCTATTCTGGTTGTCATACTGCTCTTCCTACTGTAGAGCTGACTCCCTTCCAGATGTGTGTTAAGTGATGGTAATAGCATTTGTCACGTGCAATTCTTTCATTTTTTTTCCTCCATGGCGCTATGAGGGGATCAAGGCATTATGCTTCCCCATGATCCTGCTCTGGCTGTGAGGGGTTGGTGCTGAATTGACATCTGGAACAAATTAAAGCAGCCATATGGCTGCTCTGACTTACAAGTAGAAAAGTCCTTCATGGTCCATTCTGCTTGACAATGATCGGTGGAGTGCACCATTCTCTGGTCTCCCCTCATAACACAGATCTGTCTCCGCTTAACGCAGCAAGCCCTGATACATCTTCTACACCAGTTTTATGCCACCCCAGATCTCCCCTTGCTGGGAGTATCCTCAGGTGCCCTTTTCGGGCATCTTTAAGGACACTTTGTGCTGTGCCAGTGTGACAAAGCAACCTTCAGCCAGATTCTGATCTCAAGTTATACCAGTGCAAACCCAGACACTACTGATTTCAAATTTCTTCCTCCAGCTATATTCCCATATAACTGCAATCAGAATCGGACCTCTCTCGTTTCAGAGGCTGCACACTCCGTACCTGAGCATGCAGCACTATGCATCAAAGAGGGATCTCTCGTGTGGCTCTAGAATATACTGCTCTCGATAAGAAAATCAAGATGCTTGATTTTAAAGTATAATTGTTATTAAAAAAAAAAATTCTGCTTCTTGGGAACTCAAAAGTGAATTAGGCACCTAGGTCTAATTGATTTTGGGCAAGTTCTGTCAATTATCTATGCTTTTTGGACCTCTTAGCAGGGTCCAAGATCAAGGCCAACAAATTGGAAAGAACTATTTCAGCGCTTCCTTGGGGAATGATGTTTTATAGGGAGATAGCACCACAGCATAAGATTTTCCTCCATTCTTAGCAAATGGGGTTGTGGCAGTGCTCACTGCTTTTCATTTGAATGAAATAAATGAAAACTCACTTTGCTTTGCTGAACTTCTTAAATCTGTCTCCTACCAGGTAGGATGCCTTTAGTACCATGGGAGCAAAAAGGCAGAAATACTAGTCTTCGCTGGTGCATTGCGAAAATGTGTTGTGTAGCCAGTCTACTATCATGGAAGTAAAATGTTCTGCCTGTTTCATTTGTGACTCCTGTTATGCTGGTGGTGTGGAATACAGCTTTGACAAGCTGTTTATGGGATACCTGACAGTCTCTCTGGCTCACTGCATCAGGGCCCGAAAGACTTAGTTCAGAAGTGACAAAGATGCCTTGTACACAGTCACAAAATGAGCCTCATGCATTATACATGGCAAGCAGGCCATGTTTCTTTGAATTCATTATACTAGTTCAGTCAGCACAGTTCCACAAAGAGCAGGTCATGTCATTCTATGACATACAGCATTTACTTTTTAAGTGTCCAGCTCTCACATCAGTACAGCAGAGTGGACCATCTGTAGCACTTCAGCAATCTAGTGTCGATGTGCAGCTTTAGCTCTGGAAGTCTTTGGAAGTTGTAAAATACATTTTTTTCCTCACTGCATCCTTCTTTTGATTTCTTCATCACATCTTCGCTCTGATGTTATTACACCACCCAAACAGGGAACCCTATTCACTCATTCCACCACTTGACTGCCAAGATGTAGATGTGACCTACCTTGTGCCTCACTGTGTTAACTTATTACTGTCACTATGTATAGTGCCTAGCAAAAGGGGATCTTGTCTGGGATCTGTAGGCATTCCTGTGATATAAATTAAATAATAAATAAAAATAACTCCAGAGAAGAAAACAACTAGGATGAAGGTTTTTTAAATGTATTAATCATCATTCTTCATCTTTTTGTGGAAAAAGTGAACAGACCAGAATGAGGCTCAACCAGTGAACTTGAAAATAAAGGCCTGGGATTCTCATGAGGAAATTAAGAAACTATGATCATGGGAACATTTTTCAGCAGATACGATGCTTTTATATACCAGCTGTTACGATTTTAGATCAGCTATAAAAGCAACTAATGTTTTCAGTTGATAATGTTTGTAGTTTTTAAGAGTGTTTTATGTAGTTATAAGCTAATGTTGGCTCATATGACTCACATTGCCTTTAGTGAAATTCTTCTTCTTTAGGAAATAAATGACATACCTGATTCATCTCCTGTTACAGTCCACAGCTTTTTCCCCCAAGTACACATGGCCCCCTGACAGAGTTCTCAGCAATTAGCATTCACTAGTGGAAGCTAGATAAAATCTAATGAGCCAGATCCACAGCTGGTGTAAAAAACAATGGATCTATGACAGTTTTGACCAGCAAGAGATTTAACCCACACAATTTTCCGCAAAGAAGATTCCTCATAATGACCATCACTCAATTGCTTTGTGTGACATTTCAAAGGCAGTGTACACAATTGACTACACTTTTCTCACCCTATACCTGCCCTCCAAATCTGGGCAACAGATTATCATGAATGTAGGAGGCCAACCAAATATTCAGTTGCCTGTTGTACTCATTTGCCAGAAGGATTCTTAACAGATGTCATACTTGGTGGGATATGGAGAGACGTATATGTGTCAAAGTCCCTTGTTCACCAGCAGTCTCAGTCAGTCCTCCCATTCACTGCCCCAGGTGCCACTCCCTCAGTTGCTGGTAGGGGAACACAGGCCTGCCTTCTAGTCTGGGTTCTGGCTCAGGGACTCTCTAAATAGCAGTTCCTTTCTGCATCTTGCTGCCTTTCCCTGAGCCTCTTCCTTACCTCTTGGCTCTCCTCACTCTTCTGGATTTGCCAGCCTCTCAATTCCCTCCTTCCAAGGAACAACCGTGGGCTACTTGTCTCTATAGATCCCAAACATCTCCCTCCCCCCGGGGCAGACTACTTCCCTTCAGCCCCCCCCCCATGCTTCCAATTTCCTGTCTTTATATAAGCCCCCTGGTCCTACACAGGTGAGCTACCCCTAATTAGAGCTTTCCTCCCAGGCTTAATTCTCCCAGATTGCAGCCTAATTGACTGATTGGGCCCACTTGGCCCAATTCAGCTCTTTGCAGTGCCAATAAGGGGGGTACACCCCATCACTGTATGTCATGAATGAAAAAAAATTAGCCCCCGGTGGCCATTTGATCACCTTTGAAAAACAACACACAATTCAGCATGACTGAAATCCTCCTTTCAGGAGATGCCCAGCACTGGGATAGCAGCACGTTTACACAGCAGGTCTGAGATATACCAACAAAGGTGTAGGATCCGGCAGCTGCCTGCACTATGCTTAGTTTTACACTCTCTCTTCCCTCACTTTGACAAGCATGAATTTCCTTAAGAACATTACAGAAAACACAGGAAGCCATAGACTCGGAGCGGGGGGAAGAACATGACGGTGACCTTTAACATAAAAGTTCACAGCACATAAGCAGTCAGGGAGCAATTCCAAACCAAGAGTCTGATCTGGAATGGTGCTGACCATCTGCAACACCTGTTGACTTCAGTGAGCATTGCTGGTGCTCAGCTCCTCTCAGGACCAGGCTGTGAATGGTCTCTATGATAGCCTGTGCCACGAATCTCGAGCGATTTCGTTGAAAAAAAAAATGAAGGTTGTTTTCTCAATTGCTTCTGCATAGCATGAAAGATTATGCTGTCCTATTTTAAAATAAGAATGCCACTACTTATTTACCCAAGTGCAGAATCATGCATACTGTGCTAGTTAGTTAAAGCTCAATGGAAAAGTAAATCCTTAGGAGCAAGAGCATGGGACAAAAATAGATCAATTGATTTGTGAAGACAAGGTGGTTTGTTTTGAGCCTTATTTATTATTCTAGAGTACTTGAACCAGGTAGAAATTCCACTTCATTTTCTTTTACAGCTTCCATTTGTAGCTAGAGAAAATAGATCAGTGAGAAAAGAGAAGTGGTACATGATCTTGAGAGATTTTGCTTCAGAGGAAAGAAGTACTTGTGGCACCTTAGAGACTAACAAATTAGACTCATGGGTTCCAGCATTAGGACTATCCGTCCACAGCTTCACTCTCAGATGGGATTAGACTGTATGACACATTTGTTGTCTAGTGTTAATAATGAGCACAACACATGTACTGTGTGGCCAATGCTACCCCTGGGCAGGCAGACACAACTTCCTCAGAAGTCAGCAGAGGTTTGCAGGCAGTATGGTACTGGCAGACAGACACATATATAAAGCTGAAGGCAGAATTAGGCTCAGCAGGTTTATTAGTGGGGTGGGCATTGCATCTACTAAGGAATTTTATGAAGAGGTATTGCTCTCTCTCCAGACACATACAGCTAAGAGGTGACTAAGAAACATGGGACCAAATTCTGCTGTGACTCATGCCACATGTAACCCCACTGACACTGATGGAGTTACGTGGAGTGTGGCAAATCACGGTACAAACAATAAATGCTTCATCTATCACACATCTATGCCTCACACTGGAGGAACTCTGGGCTAACTCATGCCTCGGTTACACTGTTGCAGCCCCACTGAAGTCATACAGGTTATGCGATTTTTAACTGAGGCTAGAACTACTCCCACTGAATTTGCACAGGTCAAAAGGAAGGCAGAATTTGGTTTTTTATTACAAAATCCTATCTGCAATCATGCAGTAATGCTCCATAAGACAGGGTCTGTCTTGGCTGGAAAAGTGAGACTTCAAAAGAAGTTTAAACAACAAAGACACTTGAAAAATGACAATCTGATTAGAAGCTATAGTTACAGTTCTTTTAATGAAATGCACTGCTTTATTTCTTAGTCCTTAGTCTAGACTGCATGATTACTTCATAGCTGTAGTTCTTTGTTCCTCATTTACTACGGAAGACATGAGAAAGGAAAAAAAATCTCTCTCATCACTAATATACACATTAAAAATCATTATCTAAATACATTTAGTGTAGCTGATGCAAAGAAAGGGCACTGATGCTCTTAGGAAAATTTTTACCTACTGCAGCCTTCATCCACATGTCTCAAAGCACCCTACAGACACAAATTAATCCTCTGTGAGGTAGGTATTCTTATACCTCAGGAGAAACTGAGGCACTGAGACAAAGTGACTAGCCCAAGTTCACAGAGCTAGTCAATAGCAGAGATGAGACCATAACCCCAGAAGTTCTGATATTGAATCCTTTGCTCTCTAAACACTCAGCCACACTTGGAAATCTTGTTGTTCCAACCACTTTGGTGAATGCAGCCTCAGCACACTAGAAGATGAGTGCAATACAATAAAGGGAACTTGAGCTTTTCTTTATTTGCATGCTGCTCATTCGGGATACCTGAACTCTAGTATAAAAACATATTTAAAAGCAGCAAAGACCTGCGCTGTTTTTCTAGTGGCAAGGAAATGATTCCCCAAAGAATCAGAAAAAAGCCAAATATCTCATCCAATTACAAAATGTGTACAAATTAGATCACATAGCTATTTAATTGTCAACTACAGGCTTAAATCAGACAAGAGGTTCAGACCATTTCATACTGCAAGCAACTTTGAAAGATAAATGTGCTCTATTTGCCATTTTAATAAACTTCATTTCTGTAAAGACTCTTGTTATTTATTACAGACTGAAAGGGAATGATAGAGACAGATGGAGAGACCAGAAAGCCATTCTACAGCTAAAAAGAGATTAGGCTGGCAAAAAGTTAGGGGGCTCAAAACTAAGGTAGTAAGTCATATAGGAAAGACCACCAGGGCCCTACATTTAGATATAGCAGAACTAGAGAAGTGGCTTAGCCAGTACAATGAAGTTGAAGGTCACGACACTGGAGGAAATTCAGAAACGGAGCTGGATTCTAACTTTGCAGCACACACTCATCTTTGCAAAATAAACGCCTTAAAACACATTGCAAATAACATCTTGAGCTCTTAGGTCTAGATGCACTGCAAGGTCCAGGCTGGCAGAAGATGTTGTGGACTAAAGCACAGGACACATCAGTGCTGGAATACCCTCTAGATGGGAGCTGTTCTGGGAGGTTGTTGCAACAGAAACAGGTCATTGTGGCACTCATCGCAGGCCTTGTCTACACTTGCAGTGGCGTGTATTGTTCGCCGCAGTGAAAGGCAAGCTGCATTCACACAGCGATGTGTAGCTACCCATGGCAGTGAAAGGCTCTAATGGGGGGAGGCAGTTGGGAAAATGTTCCAGCAGCAGGACCCTACAGTGCAAAAAAGAGCAGTGTACATTTAGGAAGCACTGCTTGGGTGAGTAGAGAGCCATGTAGGGTACATATCCTAGGGTTCTGGCATGTCTGAGCTTGCCTAAGCAAAGCCTCATCATCTACACTGTTGTTTATACCCATGTTGGCTGGGCAGGCGGGATCTGTACTCTACATGCCACTGTAAGTGCAGACCTAGCCATAGGCACAGATGCGGATGCATCACTGTGACCCAGGAACCTCATGATGCCCACAGGCAGAGGGTACAGGCGGTGTGCAGAATTTTACAGGGTTGGATATATACATAAATAATTCACTCAAGGGTGTCATCTGAGGTCTCTACTGAGACCAGTAGCTCACTGATCATCATACTCAGTGTGAAATGTATGTATGGATAATATTTAAGGAGTTATGTATCTATACTGAAAATTATGTTCTTAAGGCACGTAACCAGGAAGCGACACATCCTAGACAGGTTCCTTTCAAGCAGGAGGTAACAGATGCTTATTTCCCTGTCTGGTCAAGTGCACTGGCTATCATGCCTCACAACTGATGTCTATTTACATTCTTAACATGACACTGATAAAAACATTGCAAAATCTACAAGAGAGGGAAGTCACGGGGGGGAATCAAAGGACTGTTCTGATACATCTGGGGGTGCAAACAGACACCCCGAATCTTTCACCCTGGAGGCAAGCTGACAGTGTGATTTGTCTTGAATGGATCACAGCCAAGCCTGACTGTAAAATGTTGGAAGGACTTTGGGAGAGCTTTGCTGTATAAGACATGAAAGTATCTAGTTGAGTAAGTTTAGCTTCCAGGATGCGTATTATGATTTTATTTTATATGTAACCATTTGTTTCAATACTTCTATTTGCTATCACTTGAATTGCTGTGCTTTGTCAAATAAACTCTTATTTGTTTTCACTATAGACATATCTAAGTGCTGTGTATTAAGAGGAACTGAGTTGTAACTGGTAAGCTGGGGTGTCCTGCTTCTTTGGAAGCAGCGAATCTGTGAATACTGCATCCAGTGGACCAAAGACTGGATATTCCAGGGAGACAGAGGCTGGGTGATGGAGTGTGCGTATCACTAACCTGTAGTGAGAGAGTGGGGCCCACGTAGGCCTAGAGGGAGTGCTTGTGTTTCCCATGGCCAGTGGAGTTGGGGACTTGACCCGCAGCCGGCAAAGATAAGGGTTCTTCATGCTAAGGGCAAGTGGTAGCAAGGTGCTTCCAAACCCTGGGTATCCCTGGGAAGCATCACAATCACTCCAGATGGAACCCCCAGTGGAATTTAAAGCTGTCTCTACCTAATGGAAACTTGATGGGAGGGAGGACACTACAGCAGTGGCTGCCCTCCCTCAGATTGAATCTCCTGCTGAGATACAAAGAGACAAGTGGGTAGAGGCTTTATCTCTTTCTGCACTAGCCCAAGAGAAACTGACCCTGAATGTCAGACATTCCCAGGAGAGCACAGAATTTATTCTGTTGCTTAGATTACACTAGATTGTGTATGAAAGCTGTGAAGTTCTCCCTTATGGAGTATTTTCACCTTGCTTATCCTAACAGGGAATTTAAGACTCACAACATTTGCCTATTAAAAACATCCCTGTACAATTGTTGATGTTTCTTGCTGCAAACATCTGGAGACATTTTTCTTTGAATTTTCAGTCCTCCTAATTCCATCTGGAAAATGAGCCACGACACATGAGCCATTTGCAATTCACGGCAACTATGACATCAGTCAAATTTCCATGGTAACACTCTCTCCCTCCCTAGTTATAGACATGCATTCCCTACAGAGTTAGGTTGCAGATACAGATCATTATATTTAATCTGAACAAATGTGTAGTGGAGCTGACTTCTAGTCCATGAAACTGCATAAGAAATTAAATTACACTCACTGTTTCCTTCTCCTGAGTCCCAGTGTCATTACTTGCAGCGCTGTGCCATTATCTGCTGGCATTTTGCATCAGTACATAATGATCCAATATCAGATAATGTTAAGATGCAAAACCATTCAAAACACCAGACAGCAATTTTCTGCTCAGTTTCCCAGTTTAACCTGAATTGATGCTACACTGCAAATTTGGATGGGGTTGGACTACTCTCATTATAACAGCATCTTGGGCAGCTGTAGTCACTTGCACATGGCCCTTTTGATATTGGCCTTGATAGTGCAATTCAGAGGCAAAGAAGAAGAAAACTTAATTCCAAGATTTATCCTAATCAATAGTAAAAAAAAACCCTGTTCAATCTCTATTGACATTCACTGTGATTTATAAATACCTGCTTTGCTAAATAACATGTTTTTGGGTTTAACTTTAAATCCTTCCATTCCCAATAATAATGTGTGGTTTAACTGTCAACAGGCCTGGCAGGGTCCCATATTCATGTCTCCCAGTGATTTGCAAGTTAAAAGATTGTTTTCCTAACTACCAGCTTGGCAAATTCACCTTGGGCTCTGAGAGTCTTTCCACCTCAGAGACCGTCACCAGAAATCATGGTGCTGCAGGACCAGTGATGACTTCAGTGATACCTATGCAACCCCATTAACCTTAAGTGGGTTTGAACAGGTCACAGAGGACACAATCTGAAGACAATGGAGTTGTACAGGTGGAAATGAGGGTACCATCTGTCCTGTAGTCAAACCAAAGAATAGCTCAGAGGATTGCCTATCCTTCCTGGGCAGTCCTTATAGTTTTCCTATAGTTCCTGTATAGCAGTTAGATGTGAGGAGAGAGAGAAAGATGTAATTTTATCTATAAGGACAAAGTGAGGCCTACTTTAACAGTACTGAATTACTGAGGCCTAAATCTCAACCTCCACATCTGGTCTGAGCAGCCTGAGCAGATGCAGGGAAGAAGGGGAATTACTTCCCCCAAGCCATGAATCCAGATTTAGGAGCCACTCTATCATCAGTCCTATGGATAAAGTAGCCTCCGCGGAAAATTATATGCTCCCAATTCCCAACTCCCCTCCTCCCACAGCAGTGCCAGGTGGGAGACTGCGCATGACTCCGCACAGCACAGGGGATTCTGCTCTTCCACATTCTCTAGCACTGAGCAGCCCACCAAATCCTGCCTCCAAGAAGCCCTTGGGAATGAGCTGGATTTTAATCCTCTAAAACATTTAAATTACTGATCCATATAGCTCCCGATAAAGCAACTGTTCTGTGGGAAACTTTGAAACACTTGTGCCCTGCATGAGAAGAGCCTTCGGAAAGAGCCTGAATTACATGAAACAGCCAAATAAAGGATGATGGTGGATGGGAAACTGGCATATGGGAAGATAAAACATAATTGAAATAGAATGATTTAACATTTCATCTACCTCTATCTAAATTCAGCTTGTGGGCACTTTTGCATGTGTGCACACGTGCACGTGTGTGTGATAATCTCTTTTACTGGATGCCTGTAGATGGTATTTTATGCATTATTAGCCAAGTCAATAAAGATGAAGCAGAATAAATCGCTTTCATGTCTGGTTGGTCCATTTTGGTCCAAATTAAGTCTCATCAAAGTAATTGGAGTGAATCTGGGATTTGTGTGTCTAAATCAGGGGTTCCCAAACTTAGTTCGTGGCTTGTTCAGGGTAAGCCCCTGGCAGGCCACGAGATGCCTTGTCTACCTGAGTGTCTGCAGGTACGGCCGCTTGCAGCCGCTTCCCGCAGCTCCCATTGGCTGGGAACGGCAAACCGCGGCCACTGGGAGCTGCATGTGGCCATACCTGCAGACGCTCACGTAAACCAAGCATCTCGCGGCCCACCAGGGGCTTACCCTGAACAAGCCACGAACCAAGTTTGGGAACCCTTGCTCTAAGTTTTAGATCCATTACCTATTTCTTTGACATTCTAATTGACATATTTTATGCCCTGCTCCATTTCAAAGCTTTGTAAAGTACAGGTGCACAGGATTAGGGTTCTGAGGATGTCACAATAACAAATAAAATCCATTTGGAAAGAGTATGATTAAAACTAAAAAAAATAAGGTTTTCTGCATCCATCATCATATGAACCAAGTTTTGAATATATGCTCAAGTCAGATAATCCTTGGTTTAAATTTAGCATTTTAGGATGATTTGAGTCATTGGACAGTATGATCAAATGCTCAGGACACAGGCTGCCTTACCTTAGATGCATGCTTGCAGCACAGCATAATGTCCAATTTTCTTGTAAATGGCTTAGTCAAATGAACCTGTCTCCGTTTGAAGTGGTGCCAGGAAGACAGACAGGGGCAAGATAACACCTGTAGAGCCATGGTGTGTATTTACATTTTAATGAGCCATCCTCCTGTGACATCACTGATTAGTCTCTTGGATGGCATGCCATGAGTTGCACGGAGGTAATGGTATCACAACCTGCTCAGTATATATTTCTAGGCATAACTCTATTTTCATTTTAGCTTTGCAGTTTGCCTTTAATAAATCATTTTTCCATTAAAATAAACGATCGCGGTGTGCTGTTCATTCATGCATATGAAATTGAGTCATTGCACATACTGTAGTGCTAGTGGGTCATGGCACCATACAAATGCTTCTCGGGGGTGCTGGAAGCATTTAGCTAAGTTTGGTTCGAGTCTGCGGAAGATGTAGTGAGAGGTGGTCAACAGTTTTAATCAAAACATTTTTGAAGTGAAAAAAATCATCAAAATGAAAGTTCCAAGAGGCGAGATTTTGGGGGGCGGTGAGGCGGTCAAGAAACTTAAAACTCAAAAAACAAACTATTTTTGGTTTTTTGGCAACCAAAATCTTTCAGCTGAAAACTTTTAAAGAAAAATTTCACCAATTTGTTTTTATTTTTACTAAAAAAGTGGGAATTTGAGTTGGCTTTTATTTACCTCTCTTTAATTATTATGATCCTTGTTACTGAAGAAAAATACAACTGCCATTAATGCTGCTATAATAATTATAATTTATTATTTGTATTACAGTAACACCTAGAGCCCTGATTGAGATCATGGCCTCAATGTGCTTGTGCTTTATAAACACACAACAAGAGATAGTCCAAGTCCTGACGAGCTTATGGCCCTGACTCAGTGAAATATTTTGGCACATGCCTCGCATTAAGCATGTGATAATTCCATTTAAGGTACTCTTGTACTCAGAGTTAGTCAGGCATTTACATACTTTGCTGAATGGAAGCTGAAACAGATGAGCAAGGAAAGGTGGAAGAAAGAAATGATCATCATCGGTTTCAGAGTAGCAGCCATGTTAGTCTGTATTCGCAAAAAGAAAAGGAGTACTTGTGGCACCTTAGAGACTAACAAATTTATTTGAGCATAAGCTTTTGTGAGCTGCATCAGATGAAGTGAGCTTGTAGCTCACGAAAGCTTATGCTCAAATAAATTGGTTAGTCTCTAAGGTCCACAAGTCCCCCTTTTCTTTTTTTGATCATCATCCTCATTTTGAAGGTGGGGAACTGAAGTGCCAAAGGATGAAGGGCTAGCTTTGCAAAACTGATAAAATTATTTTTAAAAATGATATCTTCTGTGGGCAAAATGATCACCTCATATCTGACCTTTCAGTCCTCATCCTCAAAGGAACCTGCACACCACCTTCAAAAGATGAGCCTGAGAACTTAAATTCATAACTCTGCAACATGGCCTCTACTAAATCCAGAACTCATGGATTTAATACAGACTCTGGATTTATGGCTCATTACAATAATCTGTAACCCACTAACCCTCCTTTGTCCCATGACTGTAGAGGTGTTAACTGTCCACTTCACCTTGAAGTGTCTCTTGCACCTTGAATGGTCTCTTGTTAATTCCTTATCTGTTTCATCTGTAACACTCTGCGTACCTTTCCAAGATCTGAAGAAGAGCTCTTTGTAAGCTCATACATACATACACACCCACACGTATACATGTCAAAAATGTCAACCAATCAAAAAGGATGGGTAAAAAAAAAAACTTGCATCAGCTTGAACTTGAGTTGATAGATGAGAATATATTCCTTTCCTTCAAAGTGTCCGTTTCCTTTCCGAGAAAGAGAAAATGCAGTAAGACCTCTTTTGTCAATGCAGAAGTTGTTTGCAACTATACACAGAAAAATGAGGGGAAAAACATATAGGAAAACTGCTCTGTCATCCCAGGCTCCATTTCAGAGTGAATCAACACACACTTTTCAAGCTCACTTATCAACACCCTATGGTACCAATTTATTTGGCACCTTTCATTTTGAGCTTCCTACAACAGGCAACTGGATGCAGTGTGTGTGCATGTGTGTAATTACTTAATTGTATCAATTGAATTAGTATCTCAGAACAAGCTTGCTCTGTCAAGTTCCATCCTTTCCTATCTTCAGATGCAAGCAGTCCATTGAATCACAGCCAAACAAAATTCTCCATTAACTGCTAACATAATAATAATGGTCCAAATCCCCAAGCCCTTTACGCACTTCTAGGCCATTAGCTGTGTGTTGGGTTGTTCCAAAACACTTGTGATCTGTGGAGCAGTTCAGATCCAAATCCTAACATCGCACCTAGGACCAGTCTCTAATTCCAAAGGGTGAATGGCCACTTGAGTAGAGTCAGAGACTTTCAAATTTTCTCATTCACTCAGCACTCTGTAAAGGTCATAGCTGACACTCTGGGCAGCATGTGACATGGCTTCCTGACACACTATCTTTGCTCACTTTTCACACTTCATGGGAGATGTGTGTCTTGGTCAATAAGAGACTAGTTTTATTATTAGAAAGAAAAGAAAAGACAACCACCAAACTTCTTTCCTCTTTTTAAAAAAAAGCAGGAAGCTGAAATCCCATGTGGAAAACATATTTGTGAAGAATCTCAGCAGAGCATCTGGAAACCTATCAGACATTCTTTTCTCTCCAAGGCTGGACCTGACAAGAACATCTATTTTAAATAGCAAATGAGATAGAAGACAATTATACAGTGCCCATTTGTGAAATTGATTGATGGCTTTTCTAAGTGAAGGGAAAAATAGAAGCAGAGTGGTGATGGTGGTTGTGGGGAAACAGATTATTTCCCTTTCTAATGTCAATCCACTGGTTTAGAAAAGAAAGAAAGAACTTACAAATATTCATAGCTGGTGACTTTATTCTCATTTTCTAGGAAAATGGGCTTGTTGAAAATTAACACAGAACTTTCATATCTTGCTGCACCAATCCAAGAGATTGACAGTCATTTCCTTGAATAGTTTATGTCATTTCTTTCTGAATTACTTGACTTGGAGGGAAAACAGAGATAAAGAGGGGGTACTAAATTGAGGTTACAACTGCTGAGTCATCAACTAGTGCCTGGTAAATGCCACCACAAAAGGATTGTGTTGGGTAAATTCAGAAGTTGTACCATGGTTTTTTTTTCCTTCTCCTGCCAGCAGACTGCACTGCATGCAGTAAAGATGGATGAAAGATGGGTGGGTAGGGAGATACCATGGAACCAGACACCTCAGTGAAAACACAGGGGCTTATAGAACTGCAGGAAACGCAGATGGAAAAGCCCATCTGAGTCCAACCCACCGCAAGACAGCTCTCTCCCTAGTGATGCACAGATGCAACAAAGCACAAGCAGCACGTAGCTAATCCCACTGGCTTCAATGTGAGTTTTATACACCATACTTAAATTGAAGCATGTGTGTAAAAGGATTGGGACCTATTTTACAGTACCCTCCTCCTACCAGACCAGGTTTTGCTCTTGCTGAACGAGCTCCCTTCCTGAGCTTTCTCAAGGAATCCAGGGAAGCTGTTCCCAGCAGGGTTAGTTGTTTTATTTTAAGTCTTCTCAACAAACCAACCAAACCTTGCAGACTCTTCCCTCAAAGTCCATGCAGGCCAAGCAATCCCTTCCCCAAGTCTGTCCCTCACTGCAGTTACTTCAGTAACCCAAATTTCCTGGCTCTTACCTCAGAGCCTCAGCAATAAAAGACTCCACACAGTCTCCCGCTATCTGTTCAGTTCCTGGAACAATTCATCTCTGCAGTAGCTCCAGCAGCAGTCCGTTCAGAGCCTGGCACCCAGCCCCATAGCTTTCTGGTCCTTCAGGTCCTCCTGCCCTCTTTTATAAAGGTTTCTAGCTCAGGTGCAGTGGGTGGGGCTAATCAGCCAGCCAGTCAGCTGCAAGTCTCTGATCCCCAAGCAATGGTATACCTGGTAAATACTTTGCTCAGTGAGGCTTGACTGCTGTGGGACTAATAAGTTATAGAACAAAATACAAGATGAGGGCCTCAACAGACCAAAAACTGGAGACAAACATGTCTGAGAAGGCTATGGTATGGGAGTGAACCTCAGAGCTCCTAAGTGTTGTGGCCCCCCATATGTTAATGGCTTTAATATGGAGTGGCAGGCTTTAACTAGTCAAGCAAATGATGCATGTATTCAGGAATTAAGAAGAACAGTGTGTGTGCTATTTAGAGACAAATATGAACAACTGTAACCCTATCACTCATTAGTAAGAATTTGCTCTCTCTTAAAAGTGGATTGTCTCCAGGGCACTTGGGAACTTAAATAGGCGTAGGGCTCAAAACATAGCATCTGAAATCACATATGGTGAGCAGTGAGAGGGCAGGACGGTCTTAATATACTCAGTGTTGAGTGCTGTGCTATTCATCATGCTTGAGGGGAAAAACAGAGAGCGCAACGAGGACTCAGCCCCCTAATAAAATAATTAGGATCAAAAGCAATGTTGTTACTCTAAAGCCAGTACCGTGGCATTGGAGCATTAAATGGGCAGGGGGAGATTCAGAGTTCATAACTGCCTCGTCGGATACTTGCTTTGTCTATTCAGAGCCAACGCACTTTACATGCTGTCCCTCTAGAAGAGATAATTTTGTGGTATTTACTAGAAAGAGATTTGCTTTGGATAATCAAAAATGCAGTTAGCATTTTTTGGAGCATGTTTTCATTTACATATGAATGGATACCATCAGCAAAAATATCCTACAATCCTGAGTTATTTTTTTTAAGGACATGCTAAGTGCTCTGCTTTATCAGGCTTTCTCAAGGGTACCAACTAATTGCACAGAAGTTAGCCAGATGCCAGTCTCTCCTTTTTGGGGAAAAAGATGACCCTGTAACAAAAAAAGAGCTGACTCGCTCCCAGTGTCTTTCCAAAATACAGCTCCTGCTGGTGCAGCCTGAAATGCATTCCTTGCAATATTCTGTTAAACGTTTGGAATGTTTTGATGTGTGACCTATAGGCAAAAATGCTGGCAACAAGGACTCTATGTTCCAGAGTTCCGAAAATTGTCTCTTTCAAAGCTCAGTTCTTTTTCAGCCATGAGACTAGTGCGTGGCCCACAGGGCATAGCAACAGTGCCTTGCAGGAGCCTCCGCTTGCCCTCAATAATAGCAATTTTGATAGCTGTTGCTAGATCCAGCCTTAAATTCATTTTAAAATGAAATGTTTCAGTTTGATTTGATTTAGTGCTTTGCACCCAGCAGGAGAGACATGTCTGAATCTTCCATTGATGGCAACTTACTCTGAAAAAGCCTGCAGCTTGACCATCTTTCATGTATACCTGGCCTGTCAGGGGTGTGACTCTTCTGTCAACTACCACGACTACTCAGCCCAAGGACATCTAACTATACAGTGTTATCTTCTCCCTTTACTAGCTAACGGGCAAAATTTTAGCTTAATAACTGTCTTTCCATATAACTGAGGTGCTCAAGATCCCATATATTTGTTTTCTCAACTGCTGATCCAAACCAATCAAGCAGGCATAGATTCAGATTTATAGCTGCAATGAGCCACGAGGGGAACTCAGAAGGAGAAAGCATTGGGGACCATCTGGACTTTAAATAACTAAATAAATAAACTCAGAAGTGCTACTGCTTAACTCTTGGATTAGACCAATAGCTTCCCTGTCACCTCTACTGGAGTATGCTTCATATACCTGCTCATTGAACGGGTTCATCCATTAGTAAGAACTGTTTAACAAAGAGAGCTCCCTAGAATCAATGTGGCTACGTGAAGGCTATGAAGTAAGGCCAACTGGTGAAAGAAAATATTTTCACTGGGAAAAAAAATAGTGTTTTCTTTGACTAGCTGAGAACTATTGAACAAGAGGCCCAGAGAGATGACATGTACAGCAGCTGCTGTTTCCGAGAATCCTAGGTCAGTTTTTGATGCTAAAGATTTTAAAGCAGGCAAAATGTATACAGTCATAAGTACTGTGTTGGTGTCCTTGATGAAAAGATTTGGTGGTCCCCATTCAGTTACTTCACACAAAAAACCCCTGCAAACCACTATCACTATTAGCGCAAGTCTGAATAGAGAGGCCAAGGTAACAAAAACTTCTCCTTGTTTTCTAGTGAGGACACGAGGGCAGATAGAGGTTTAGTGACTTGCCACAGTCACATATGGATTTATTGGCAGCACGGGGATTAGAACTCAAGTCTCCTGAATCCCAGTCTCTGTGCTCTAAGGACAGCTCCTGCTACCTTCCAGTGACCCATTTTGTCCATAAAACATGTAAGTTGTGTGAGTACATTTTGCAGGCACAATGTAGCTACTTGTTTCAAAATTTAGCTCAATTTAGACAGGCAAATACAGAGATCAGAAGAGTTAGGTGCGCAGGGCAAAACTGGGCCAATACAGTTTGTAAAGCCTCCAACATTCCAGTATAGAGGCAGCATGGAGCATTCAGGGAGCAAACACTTATGGATATGATAATAAGGATCTTTTAATTTAAACTATACCTATTTATGCAACACTGAGTGAAAAAGACAGTGAATTAAAGTGCACATAAAAGGAAATCATAGCCCCCAGCACTCTCTCTCAAAGATTCACTTTTAAGTCTCTTTGATGAAGGGCTGCTATATTTTGTCACTAAGTGCAATCGACTCTATTATCACTTCTTTGTTTTGAACACCCACCTCAGAAGTCATTAAATACTTGGCTTCTTAATAAGAATAGCTTATTCTTAGCCAATAAATCATTTAAATGCCATCTGCTCAAATAAAAAAGAAATTCAAAGAGCCAATTCACCCCCCAGTATATTTTCCTTCGTTTATGTTTTAAAACTAAAAGACATTAGTATAATCAATCAAAGATAGCTTTTCTCCTAGGGGAAGTGTGAACAGACCACAGAACAGGCTCAGTTTGACTTTGACTTACACATCCACTTTATGCACAACTTATAAGCAATTCTTCCAGCATGACACAAATTCAGTACATTTCTCTTGCCCTGGGTTGTTTTGTTTGTTTGTTTAATTATTATTGAGAATATTTATTGTTATTTATCTTCCATTTATTTAGTAACTTTTATCCCACAAACGCTTTACAAATTATGGGCCAAGTCCTGATTGCCTTACTTCTCCAAGTAACTTTGACTTCGGTACGGCTACTTGTGTGACTGAGGCCTGGTCTACCCTTACAAGTTTTACTGGTAAAATTAGGGAGGAAATAATTTTTTACTGCAATAATTACACCAGGAAAAACCCTAATCTGGGTAGTTATACTGGTGTAAAAGTGACGTATACTGGTATAGTTATTTCCTTTCCCAAACGGGAATAAACTATATAGGTAGAAGCACTTTTATACCAACATAACTGTGTTCATGCTGGAAGGGTTGGACTGTTATACCAGGTACAAGCCCTAAAGGTTCCCTGTATTGGGCCCAGTTTTAAAGCCTTCAAGAAAGGTTTCTGCTGACATCAGTGGGAGCTTTGCTTCAGTAACGACTTCCAGACTTGGTCCTACCAATTCAAAAAGCAGTTATACACAAGCTTAAGTCCCACTGAATTCAATGGAACTTAAGCACGTGTCTGAAATTGACCATATAATTAAATGCTTTGCTGAATAGGGATGAATTTAAGCATATGCTTGCCTGGTTTGCTGAATTGCAGCCTGAGAGAGGAATCACTTCACTCACTGTAGAAATGCAGCCACCTCTGGGGTGAACATGCCAGCTATTTAACACCCTACCCAGCACCTTAGAACGAATTCAACCCCACCCCCCAAATCTCCACCTAGGAATGTTTTGTCAAAAGAGGCATGGAGGAGATGCCTTTCTTGAGACGCATTTAAGAAGACCTCGTTGTCCATTATTTCTGCAGCTTTTTAATCTTGGTTAGTTTATGTCAGAATCTCTGTCATTGCTACACCTGTGCTGACATACAGACAATGTATGAGACCCTGAACCAAAGACCATTGATAGTCTTTCCATTGGCTCCAGTGGGTATTGGATCAGGCCCTTGGCTTCCAAGTAGACCCACCTGCAGCTGTCATTCCTAATCACAACAGCAGCCTTAGGAAAGAGGAGAATCTTTGAAAAAGGTATAATATTGATATTCTTGGAAAGGATGTACTGTTTTTCATCCCATAGGTCTATTACTAACATCTCCCTCTATTAATTAAAAGGAACAGCTACACATAGTCACAGTCCCGATACTTCAGTGATGAAGGGTATTTAGCTCTTCGGGCAATGAGACAAATCTGTTAATCTTATTAAACCAGACAACATTACAAACGATCAGATGCTCCTTTTCCTGACACTTTGCACTAAATTCCGCAACATTAAAGATGACCGGACATAGAATTCTTTATAAAATGACCGGACATAGAATTCTTTATAAAATGCATGACAGACAACCAAAGCTGTGATAGCCTTCAACTATCCAAACCTCACACAGAATTTCCTTAGGGAATCTGCAAAGTTTGGGAGCTTAAAGTATCCCTCTGCAGAGTAAAGTCACCTTTTATAAATGGTGTGTGTGTGTGGGGGGGTATTCTTGCTCAGTTCTCTCGTCAAAATAAGTCATTCGCTATTTTCTCTCATTTAAAAATCAATTTAAAATTAAAATCAAGAAAATCAACTAGGCTGTGTTTTTCGCGTAGCTTGGATTGTCATTGCAAAGCTTATCACCGAAAGATAAATCCAAGATAAGGGAGGTGAAAGCTTCCTGTAAAATAAAGTACTTTGAAGGTGGTAAAAAAATGTATAATTGTGGTTTAACTTTGGGATGGGTGAAAAAGTAAGATCCTAACCCAAATCTGTCCGTCCTGTGAGCTGAAACCAGACCAACCTGTTCTGAGTTTAAAAAAAAATAAATCAGTTCACTTCTTCCTCCCCACCCTCCATTATTTTTTATTTTCATATGCCTCTCTTCTGCTTCGTTCCAGCCAGGGGAAAGTTCTGAAATACATTAAAAAAAAATGACCTAGCTGTATGACTGGCCCATTTGGAAACCAGAATAACTGGAAATTGCACTAAATAAGGCTCTTGTATGATTTATTCATTAAAAAGTTTAAATGTGTAGGTGCTTATTACCAAAGGCCTCTCCAGCAACAGTAAATCACAGTGAAATCAAGCATAAGCCTGCAAGCAAGTGCTCTTCCCAGCCTGGTCTAAGGCTCTGATCCTACATACTCTGCAGTCAATGGGAATTTTGCCTTTGATTTCAATTGGTGCAGGATCAAACACTAAAACAATGTCCATGCAACGCGTATGGTATAGTTGTTACCTCACTTTCTATAGCCCAGTATAAGTCTTCCATCTTCATTAAATAAACAGTTCTTTGCCCCATGATGCCACTGCACTAAGATTTAAAACCTGCCTCAGTTTACAAGCGGGAGATGGCAAGAGAGTGTACTCAGTGAAGGGCCCTTTGGTCTAAAACAGGCTTCTTCTGTTGTCTGAAATTACCCAGATTTATTGACCTTCAGGACAAGGTGCAAGGCCAAGCCATATACGCAGGCTGTTGCAGAGGTGGGTTTTGGGAGGAGAGGATTTTGGGGGCTTGTGAACAGCTTGATTTTGTTGTAGCAATTTATTGCACGAGTACATAGAGCTTTGGATAGGTGCCCCTCCCCCTCTTTGGGTACGAATCTATATAAATAGTTCAGATGATAGCTCTACAGTTGTTATGAAGCTGTCACTGCATTCATACGTCTCACATATAACACAAGCAAAAAGCTACACAAAGTGTTCTTCAGAAAGACCAGGCTGGGATTTCAAAAGCATTCGATGATGGTCTATCACTGTCTTACATTGAAATCAAGGGAAGTTTCACCATTGACTTCAATGACAGCATCGTCAGGCTGGAGCTGAAAGCTTCTGAAAATTCCACTCACTGTGTTTACAAAGGAATAAAAATCTTATTGCAGTTTGTACCATCTCATTAAAAGCAGTAATCCTGCCAGAAATGAACAAAAAATAAAGTATTCCTATGTTTTGTCTAAAGTCAGTTTCCAGAGATGTTCTGGGACTGTTCAGAATAATTGACACCAAAGAAACAATAAATAATCACAATAATTCTGCCTAATCTTATGAGGTCCAACCATTGTCATCTACGATTAATGGTCTGCATAAACTCAGAGTTACTAGATGTCTTCTGATAAAAATGCCACACTAATAGTTTAATGCTGGGTAAAATATTCATAATAGCTAAGCAAGCCTGCCTAAATCAATATATTGCAGTTTTGATGTGCTGCCATAATAGGTTAACCTGTAAAAGCTTACAAGGCAGAATGGAAGTGAGCTCCCCTGAGCCTGAAAACTCATTTGCCATCAAAATGCATGACTACAGATGTTATTCTGTGAAATCTACTTGATAGTAAAGACCAATCTAAAAATATGTGCTTGTCCTGTGCAAAACAAATACTTCAGACTTGAAGTGTCGCCTGCAAGGATTCTCAAGGGCTAGACTGGGAGAAGACGGAATCCACCAATGAGTGGCGATAAAGCAAGCACATTTACTGATAGGATTGAATCTGCACAAGTCCAGAGTAAAGATCAACATCAGCAGATGAGTGCTTCGAGAACTAGAAAAGACTTGGGATCTGGAATCTTAGGGCCTGATCCAAAAACCAGCTGGCTTTCCATTGACTTTAGTGGACTTGGGATCACATATTTAGAGCTGAACCTAATGGGAAAGCAGTCACCTCACCATAAGCATACTGACCACTTTGTTGGCCATCTCAGCAAAGAGGCTGAATGAGTGAATATGATGACTGAAATATCTTTCTACCTCTGGAGATGGCACTTTTCACAGTGGTACATTAGCTGAGAACTTCAAGGAAAGCTTGCCCTACCTTCTACGTGTAACAGGCGCATAAAATGGAGAACTCCACTTTCCTGTGTCATCAGTGTGGCCCTTTTCACTATCATTAAATTCAATCTGAAAGTCAAAGTCTAAGAGGAAAACATAGGGGAAAAACACAAGATAAATGCTGAAAAATTTATTATAATAAAACATTATGTAAAGGTAATAAACACACACATAATCCCCTCATTCTGGGTGAAATTCATTATTGTGCAGGGGTTCATCACAAGATCTGTATGCCACTTAAGCCCTATGATTGATACTATAACAATATACAATAAACACAAAGTCCATCTTTTAAAATGTGGGTGATGGCTAAAGATAGACACCTAAATCCACACTTAGTCCCCAATATTGCATCAGCATCTTTGATAGCATACACCCTTGTCTGGGTGCAAATTCCCATTAACCCACCAAGTCAGGATTGGGAGAAGCATTAGGAAGTCAATGGGCTTTGGGACCTGCACTAGCTTTATGTACTAAAAGAGGTTGCAAGGTTTCATAGGTACTGAGCAGCTGCAGCTTCCACTAACTTCAAGGAGGAAGGATTAGTCATGTCAAGCTTTACAGAGTATTGGTAAGCAAAATTCCCATTGACTTCAGTGGGGGCAGGATATAACTATATATATATGCTCATTGGGGCTTTACAGTGTGATTTTTCTCCCTTGCACCAAAAGGGAAACGTAATTGTGTTAGAAAAGTGCATAATACCATAGAATATTGCATTGTCTTGTGGGCACTAGATTGGTACTCAGGAGATCTGGGTTTGATTTTCAGGCCCAGTCTGAGACCTGGGTTCCACACCTGGCTTGGCCTGCTGGGTGACCTTGAACAGTGACTTCACCTCTCTTTGCCTCAGTTCTCCCATCTATAAAATGGGGATGGCACTTAAAGATCTACTGATGAAACACTACATTATAGGTAGGTATTAATTATTATTATTGCCAGCTCTGTCAATGGGTGTGTATGTCTGTGGGCAAGTCACTTAATTTCCCTGGTCAGAATTTTCAAGATTAACTAGCAGTTCAACTGGAGACACCTTAATGGGGCTTGATTTAAGTGCTGGGCACCCATGCTCTGAAATTGTGTCCTCTCAAGGTGTCTTATGCTTGGCAACAAAAAATTGAGGCATCCAGAGTCATTGGTCTCTTGAAAATCTTGGCCTCTTTGCCATCTGTATAACAGGGATAATATTTTCCTCCCTGGCAGGTACATTGTGAAGATAATGCCATTAATGTTTGTAAGGCACTCAGATATTGAGGTGATGGATAATCAGGTGAGTTATTTCGGAATGAACCTTGGCCATTTTTTTTCTTCTCACGAAAGAAATCTATCCTGCATTCCTAGTTATTGGCAATCAATAACTCCCAACAATGATTTCCATTTTAAAAAAATTACATTTAAATGAATAGTCATCTGTCTCTCAACACAAAGAAATGAAATACTATGTAAAACAACAACAAAATGATATAGCATTATCCAGTTTAATCAACCAGCTGTTTCAGAGCTGTCATAATGTACACCAGGCTGTTTAAATAGGACCCTTTGCTTGTCATCTTTGAGACAGCCCTAGAAGTGCGCTTTCAGAGCTCAAGGACATTAAGTGGGTGTTTTGCAAAGTAAGTAAAGGTATTCAGCAGCAGTGCTTCTGCATGTCAGATAGAATTGATCTGTCCAGTCGAGTGTAGAAGGTACACTGAAAATGTCAGGAAATCCCATTATAACCATTTGGGAATGTTATGTTCACAACACTGTCAATGGACCCACAGACCGTACAGCAGAGTTCCAAGACATTTCCTTCTGCATAGGGGCTAGCATATTCTACAACCACTATCAGAGAAAAATGACAACTCCAACTCTCAAGTCAGGCAAGCATCCCTGTTTGAGAAGGGCACTTAACTTTACACATCTGCTGAAGTGCTCTTATATTGAATAAGGAAGGATTTAAGCCTGTGTTTTATTGCTTTTCTGAATTGGAGCCCCAGGGTTTGAGATGTCCTGCAAATATACAGATCCTAACAAACCATGAGGCTGTCTTGCATAGAGTATGATGAGCGTGTCTGGCCATAAATCTTCCCAATATTGGTCACTATATAATGGTTCTGTTTCACTGAGTTTGACTTCAGTGAACTGAAAGAGTGAGAGAGGAGAAACTGGTACCTTTTGAAATAGCATCCCAATTGTGGGAGGCTGAGAGTCCCACCACTGTACTGTAAAAGGCCTGGAAGTCAAACTCTGCCAGCTATGAAATTAATAATTCTTTGAGCATTGTGAGAAGATAAATTTCAGCTTTGGAATGTGCTGTTTTTAGACAAGATAATCAATCAGTGATTTCACAGCATTTCCAAGTGACCTTTTGGTGCATCCTGCACAATACAGGAGGTGTTAGGTTATTTTCTTTTTCTTTGAAGTATTATGTTTCTTTGAACTCCCAGTAAATGCTGATCAATAACCATTAATGACAAAAAAACTGGATACACACAGACACAATATTTTGTGTATACACACACGCAAACTAAAAAAAATACTCCATCAAGAAACGCAAATCAAGAGAGCCCAATGGTGATGATCTAATCATAAGATGATTGTTTCAAGTATCACTTACTGACTTCTCATGGTGGGAGTTCTAATTTAGATGTAATCCATTATATTGTAATCATGATTTTATCTTTTTGGCAGAATTGGTCAACAGCAGCTCAGTTAGCTTGGCAAGGAAGGTCTATTCATAAATCGTTTGCATGCATAAAAGAGTGCTAAGTGTCAGGACATCTTTATATAGCAGATTCTTTCACATTATAGGAAGAAACATGAAAGAGGAAATGTTTCATGGAATCCAAAAATTACACCTTATCCTGCCTAGTCATTTAAAAAGCCTACTTTAGGGTCACATGGTACTCAAGAGAAAGATGGCTACTTAGTCCCAGACTTCTTGACTCCTCACCTATTGAAAGACTCCTCATCTCTAATAATTATTTTCCTAGCAAATGGGCAATAAGTTTCTGTCATAAACATTTAAATTAATCTCCTGGATAAAAATCAAATGATTGAATAAGGATTCAAATGAAAAAATGAGAGGCAATAAAATATCTAAGCCTGAATCCATATCTAAGCCTGAATCCACTATGCCGGGGGGGGAGGGGGGAGGATGGAGACGGGGACGGGGGGACTTTTTGGCCTGAGGGCCACAGCGGGGTTCCGAAACTGTATGGAGGGCCGGGTAGGGAAGGCTGTGCCTCCCCAAACAGCCTGGCCCCCGCCCCCTCCCACTTTCTGCCCCCTGACTGCCGCCCTCAGAACCCCCGACCCATCCAACCCCCCTGCTCCTTGTCCCCTGACTGCCCCCTCCCAGGACCCCCCGCCCCTAACCACCACCCCCGGGATCCCACCCCCTATCCAAACCCCCCACTCCCTGTCCCCTGACTGCCCCACCCCCTACCCACACACCCTATGACACGCCCCCCGGGACTTCCACGCCTATCCAACCACCCCTGCTCCCCATCCCCTGACCGCCCTCCCCAAACCTCCGCCCTATCCAACCATCCCCTGTTCCCTGTCCCCTGACTGCCCCGAACCCTATCCACACCCCCGCCCCCTGACAGGCCGCCCAGGACTCCCACGTCTATCCAACGCCCCTGTTCCCTGTCCCCTGACTTCACTGACCCCTATCTACACCCCCACCCCCTGACAGACCCCCCCAGGACTCCCACGCCCTATCCAACAGCCCCCTGTTCCCTGACTGCCCCCCGGAACCTCCTTATCCAATCCCCCTGCTCCCCGTCCCCTTACCAAGCTGCTCAGAGCAGCAGGACTGGCAGCCGCGCAGCCCAGACGGAGCCAGCCACACCATCATGCTGCCCGGCAGGAGTTCGCAGCCCCGCCACCCACAGCGCTGGCCACACGGCGAGCTGAGGTTGCGGGGGAGGGGCCGGGGGTGAGCCTCCCCGGCTAGGAGCTCAAGGGCCGGGCAGTATGGTCCTGTGGGCCGGATGTGGCCCGCGGGCTGTCGTTTGCCCACCTCTGCCCTACACAGATGAAGCAAGAGACGACAAGGTCACAGCAAAACCTAGCCCAAGCTGTCTCAGCCCTGAAAGAATTCCTCACAGACGGATAGGATTCAATCTCAAAAGGTGTAGGTGATGTAAAATCCTGAATGGCTTGCTTGGAAGATGAGCTACAAAAGACACCCATTGAAACCAGCGAAATTAAAGAAGAAACTGCCTCCTTAAAGCTTAGACTAGACAAACATTTAGAGAGCTGATCACCAGGCTGGCCACAGGCTAAATGGCGCTGCCCCCCTTCATTTGTAAAACTTTTGAATACCTTATTTTGTATTGAATTTGTAGCCCATTTCACGACTTTGACCCACGATTTGCCTGCATGATTTATCCCTGTCATATTAAACGGACCGGCAACACTCTACCCCTTATATACCCATGAGGGCAGGGCTGACAACATTCTAGGAGGTTTGAGGTAGTTCTCAGAAAGTCTGGAAGGTTCCACAAGATTCTACAAAGGTCCAGAACATTCTAGGAGGTTAATGAAAAATGAACCCACATATGGAATACCTGAATCATGCTACTTCAAACATCCTATTTTCCTGTTTGTCACTAACAACAAAAACAACACCCCAAGCCCGGTGTCGCCCCCCAGCCTGGCATCCCAGGAAGTTGCCTAGGTCTCCTGCCCCTAAATCCAGCCCTGAGCATATTTGCTTGATATAAAGCAGGAGCCTGGAGCCATCTTGAGGCTGGGCCATATTTTAGATGAGTTGCCTGCTATCATCTTGCTTTGCCTGGATAATTATCTCTTATGAATTAAACAGGGGAGAAAATTGTCTCCGAACACATTGTCTCCAGCCTCTGCTGCTGCATATTCTGTAGGTCTAGAATAAAGATTGTGTAGGACCAGATACCCAGGAGCAAGTCAGACCATTCCTTTCCACCTCTTTTAACACATAAGTCTTGATCAGGCTCTTCAAGGACTGTTAAAAACCAAGCATGTCAAAAATTCAAAACTGAAGGAAAAAAACAACAACAAAAAATACTTAACTCCTTACTTCACTCTCCTTCCTTTATCCTAAAAGGTCAACTATCTGAAATAGGCAAGATCTTTTTAACTTTGTTTTGCATATTGTAATTTAAAATTTTCCCATGTTTCCTTGCATAATTACAGAGTAAAACACAGCCATTCCTTTCAAGTAAACATTGCCATAAAATGTACAGTGCAGAGCACTATACAGCAAATAATCTTATTAATAATAATAATTGAAGCAGTTTATTTCTGTCTGTATACAGAATTATACCCATTATAATGGAAAGAGGCGGTATTTTACACATTTATCTTCCTCATAACGCTTCTCCTTTTGCATATTAATAATGCATATTAATAATTAGCAAGTTGTTAAATTATTTAACATTACTCTGAGGCTATTGTCTCTGTTTTGGCATTTCTTTTCCATATAGCTATTGGAAAGCATTGTGCCCTGCAATCCATATTCTCTCTAAGCCTTTGACTCTTACTTTCAAGTGATTCAACTCTTCTCAGCTTGAGGGGTCAGTGTCCATGTTACTGGACTCTCTAATGAAGTGAAGACAAATGATTATGTAGGCACCTCTTGCTACTGCTCATGTGGGTCTGTAGTGTATCTCCATCAGTCTTCACAGATCTCTGCTTTTCTGTTTAGTCCTCCTAAGTTTCTTGCACAATAGCAAAGGTGGCAGTCATGAACATCGGAATTGTCACAGTGGACGAGCCCTGAGATGCACTGAGTCCAGGATCCTGTCTCCAAAAGCTACCAGAACTAGATGCTCCAGAGGCAGACGTAAGAACCCTGCAGTAGGCAGATATGGGGTCATTTGCCCTCCACATAAGGGCTTATCCTGATCTCGGATAATTGAGACTGTCTTAAATCCTGAAGAATTGGGTTTAATATCACTTCCACAATTTTTTTTATCATTTATAAATTTTAAGGCCAGAAGGGACCATGACAACAGTCTAGTCTGACCTCCTGAATAACACAGGTCAAAGAACCTGACCCAGTAATTTCTGCATCAAGCCCCTAAATTCTGTGGAGAATATTCATCTGCTCCAAGACAGATTAGATGGCAATGAACACTTGCACACAAAGCACAATGCCTTCCACTACTCCACAGAGCCATTGCATCCATAGAATGAATTATGACCTCTGGATATTCTCAATATCCATGTAAATGTCCAAACCCTTTTTTAATCTTGTTACATTCTTGGCCTCAACGATTTCCTATGGAAGTGAGTTCTATAGTTGGGGAACCTCCCGCCCCCCGGCAGAGCCCCCACTCGGGGCTCCCGCATCTTAACAGAAGAGGTCATTACTGGATGATCTTCTGTGCTAGTCATTTGTTTTCTTGTGGAATTTTTTTTTTTAAACAACAAGCTCTTAATCATCAGGGAAGTATCTGTGCTCCCTACAGTACGTGGGAGAGCCACACCATATCCATAAACAGCAGCAACGGCAAAAAAATGCAGAATTGGATCAAAGGAGGCCTGTTCTGGTCTTACATTATTTTAAAAGAAGCGCAAGAGTTACTTAGCAGGGACCCTGCGGATCAGCTGCCATAGGGCGAGACAAAGCAGGTGAACGACTGACTCCTGACTCATATGGAAGGTAGCAGCTCTCTAGCTCATCTAGGTGATGGGTGAGGGAGGGAGAGGTAACAGATCAGCCTGACTCCTTATCTTTCCTCCAAAACCCGCTCCATTCCTCCATCACTGACACAAGCACCATTCTCCCCATTGCTCAGACCCATACACTGTGTGTTATCTTTGACTCTGCCTTCTCCCTTGCACACACATTCAGACTATGTCTGACTTGCATCTAAAATTGGGCCTTATTTCTCTGCATGCACTTCACTCAGAGCCCCTGTCACTCACATCTCAGCTGTTGCAATCTCTCCATTTTGCCACCCCTCCCACACACACTCCAATGCAATCTCCATGCAGCTGCTATTTGCCTACAAAAAGAAAAGGAGGACTAGTGGCACCTTAGAGACTAACCAATTTATTTGAGCATAAGCTTTCATGAGCTACAGCTCACTTCATCGGATGCATTCAGTGGAAAATACAGTGAGCCTCTAAGGTGCCACTAGTACTCCTTTTCTTTTTGCGAATACAGACTAACACGACTGCTACTCTGAAACCTGTCATATTTGCCTACAGTTTCCCTGCCTATTGCTCTGACCACATCATCCCCATTTTTCATATCTATCCACTGACTCCTCGGCTCTCCACAGCCCTCCCCTTCCTCAATCAGCCACTCTTCTAGGGTTGCCAGCAGTCTGGTTTTCGACCAGAACACCCGGTCGAAGAGTTACCCTGGTGGCTTCGGGGAGCACCACTGACTGGGCTGTTAAAAGTCCAGTGGGCAGCGCAACAGGGCTAAGGCAGGCTCTCTGCCTACAGTGGCTCCGTGTGACTCCTGGAAGCAGCGGCATGTCCTCTCCTCCAGCTTCTAGGCATAGGGGCAGCCAGGGGGCTCTGCGCGCTGCCCTTGCCCCAAGCACCAGCCTCGCAGCTCCCATTGGCCAGGAACTGCGGCCAATGGGAGCTGCAGGGGTGGCACCTGCGGACGGGGCAGTGCGCAGAGCCACCTGGCCGCGTCTCCACGTAGGAGCCAGAGGGGGGACATACGGCTGCTTCCGGCAGCTGCCTGAGGTAAGTGCTGCCCGGAGCTTGCAGCCCTGACCCAGCCCTGATCCCCCTCCCACCTTCCAAACGCTCGATCCCAGCTTGGAGCAACCTCTATCCCCAGCCCTACCCCAGAGTCTGCACCCCCAACCAGAGCCCTCACTCCATCCTGCAGCCCAACCCCCTGAGCCAGACTGGTGAAAATGAGTGAGTGAGGATGGGGAGAGCAAGCGACAGAGGGAGGGGGGATGGAGTGGGTGGGGCCTCTGAGAAGGGGGAGGGCAGGAGCGGAGCAAGGGTGATCAGTTTTGTGCAAGTATAAAATTGACAATCCTACACTCTTCCCTCTTATTGCATTTCCCCCCTTCTCATCCATGCTGTGTACAATGCCAGTCTTCTCCTGTCCACCTTTCACCCATGTCTTTGTGCTTCCAGGCTGCTCTCTATTCATGGTACTCAGCTCCAACCCTTCAAATCCCCTTCGACACCTATAAGAAATCTATCAACCAATGACAGCTAGGCTTAGGGGAGGGGGAAATAATAAAATGTCTATTTGTACATTAACATAGATTAAACGGGTTATTGCTCTTTCACTCACTCTTCCTATGTCCCATATTATTTATATAGTAAACTCTTAGGAGGAAGGACCACGCTTGTCTCTGTATACTATGAAGAAACATCAATATTGGGACCTTGGGGCACTAGTAAAAGATCAGTAATTTATCAGTAACAATAATGCTATACATAAGTGAACAATAGCAATAACAGTTCTCCATTCCCACCCACTGCATTCTTGGGGAAGTACTTTGGGGAAGACTTTCAAAGGTACGTATGGGAGTTTGGTGCTCAGGTTCCACTGTAAGTCCATGGGAGCTAAACATCTAATTCACATTTGTGGCCTTCTCTATTGCTAGTGCTTCCACGTCCAACATTTCGGTCACTGAAAAGTTACTGTGGAATAGGAAATTATAGGGGTGACCACACTGTTAGCATGTCCTTAGGACCACAGAGTCCTAGAGCTGAAGGCCAAAAGGGAACATTACATCATCTAACCTGAACCCCTCCCACCCCCCACGTATCACAAGTCATTAAATTTCACCCAGTTACTCCTGTATTGTGCCCAATAACTTGTGTTTGGCTAAAACATAACTTTCAGAAAGGGCTCTAAGTCTTGATTTGAAGTCAAGAGACGGACAATCCACAGTTTCTCCTGGTAGTTTGTTCCAATGGCTAATCACCCTCACGGTTAAAAAAAACCTGCCTTATTTCTAATTTAGATTTCTCTGGCTTCAGCTTCCAGCCATTAGCTCTATCTCCATTACACCATTTTTCCCAAGACGGATTTTTCCAGGATATACCTGTTTAGTGAGATGATATCCTGATCATTTTGTTGTCAGCAGGGATTTAAAATCATATTTAAAGAAAATAGATTATAGGCCTAGATATTGTGTTCTTGGAGTTGAGAGAAAACGTAGGTGTTTTCCCATGCCTACATTTGTAACAGCAGGCAAAATATGCCTGGTGGTAACACCCCCTCAGCAGCCAAGCCCATAGCAGCACATTATAAAAGAGCAATATACTGTAGCAGGTAAAAACAGTCCTGTAGCTGCTTAGACGTTGTCCGACAAATTACATTATATGAGAAAAATCAGCTCATTCCTGTGAATTTAAAAAGTTAACAATAAATATAATAACCTGAATTATTTTCTAGTAAAGTGACATTTTAAAATCTACAATTAAAACCTCTGCTTGTATAGTGCAACGGAGTCCTGATTCCTTACCGGTTCCCTGAGTATAAATGCAATGTGAAATAATATGATGGTCCTCCACTTGGAAAAGTGAAATCCCTCACCACAGTAACATATGAACACAGACTCTACTCTCAGTCTATGACATTGTTGCCACAACTTCTGGGCCATCTTCCTTATTCTACAAGTCATAGCGAGCAGATCGAGGGACGTGATCGTTCCCCTCTATTCGACATTGGTGAGGCCTCGTCTGGAGTACTGTGTCCAGTTTTGGGCCCCTCACTACAAGAAGGATGTGGAGAAATTGGAGAGAGTCCAGCGAAGGGCAACAAAAATGATTAGGGGTCTGGAACACATGACTTATGAGGAGAGGCTGAGGGAGCTGGGATTGTTTAGCCTGCAGAAGAGAAGAATGAGGGGGGATTTGATAGCTGCTTTCAACTACCTGAAAGGGGGTTCCAAAGAGGATGGCTCCAGACTGTTCTCAATGGTAGCAGATGACAGAACGAGGAGTAATGGTCTCAAGTTGCAGTGGGGGAGGTTTAGGTTGGATATTAGGAAAAACTTTTTCACTAAGAGGGTGGTGAAACACTGGAATGCGTTACCTAGGGAGGTGGTAGAATCTCCTTCCTTAGAGGTTTTTAAGGTCAGGCTTGACAAAGCCCTGGCTGGGATGATTTAACTGGGAATTGGTCCTGCTTCGAGCAGGGGGTTGGACTAGATGGCCTTCAGGGGTCCCTTCCAACCCTGATATTCTATGATTCTATGATTCCATTTCACTGGCTCTCTTTGATTACTGAGCATGTCCTGGCTCCACAACATACCTGATTGGCAGTGAAGGGTCACCAGCATCCCACCAGTCTTTGGGAGGGCTAATGTACATGCACCATAACTCCCAGCTGTATCCATGGGCAGAGTTCTCATAACGCTGCACCTCAAAGTTGTCCTGCTTGATATTGTCGATGGATGGAAGAATAACCCTTTTCCGGTTTTCTTGGATTCGTGAAAGAACTGGCTCAGCCCTAAAAGGCCAAAAAGAAGGAAACAGAAAAGGGACATGAACTGCTGTTACAACACAGATGGACACAGTAGCACTTTAACAACCCATGTACCTGATGGCAACACTTAGGTTATGTGTATGCTGCAGTCGGAGGTTTGATTGCAGGACAGATTGGCACACCTGTGCTAACTTTAATCTACCCTACTGGCTAAAAATAGCAGTAGAGACATGGTGGCATGGGTTTCAGTGTGCGTTATCCAAGTCTGCCAGGGACCCTCCATCCGTACTGGCATAGCCAGCCCATGCCAAAACCCAAGCAATTACACCTCCATCTACAGTGTAGACATACCCCTAGTGAATGCCTTACTTCTGCTAGCTCGGACAGCACCCCTGTAGGACAGGGCAAAGAAGAAGGACCCATTTCTGTTCTCACTTAACATGGCATAATTCCAGTGACTTGTTGGAGTTACAAAGATGCAAGGGACAGCAGAATCCAACCAACAGAGGTTAAGTGACTGGCACTAGGCCACACAGCTGTTCAGGGTTTGTCTACACTACAAAATTAAGTTGACTTTATCTAATTCGACCTCGAGCCTCAGAATTAATTAAGTCGATTGTGCATGGCCACACCATGCTCATTGTCTCGATGGAGTGTGTCCTCACTAGCAATGCCTGCATCGATGCACAAAGCAGTGCATCGTGGGTAGCTATCCCAAAGTGCAACTTGCCACAGTGTGTTTTGGGAAGTTTGTGCAATGCCTCATGGGATCAAAACATTGTCACAGGGGAGAAGGGGAACACTGCGCCAACATCGCATGATGCACTGTGCTCAATGGCAAACAACCCAGAGGTTTTTGTGCCTTAAAACTGCCGCACGTATGCTGTAAGCCCAGAGGCATGGAGCCTGCTCAGTTGTGCACTCTTGCTGTGAGCATCTCAAACACCTTGTGCCTTCTCCTGCAGTATTTCCAGGGCTGAAGAAGGGTTGCTGTGTGGTACACGGCGATGTCCTGCAAGCAGCCCCATCTTGGCACCAGACCACCTTGCCAAAGAGTACATAAACTGAAAGGGATACTTTTCAATGGTGTTGCAAGCACTGGTGGATCACAGGAGCGTTTCACCGACATCAATGTAGGATGGTCAGGAAAGGTTCATGACGTGCGCATCTTTAGGAACTTGGGTCTCTTTAGAAAGCTGCAATCCGGGACTTTCTTTCCAGACCACAAAGTGAACATTGATGATGTTGAGATGCCTATAGTTATCCTGGGGGGACCCAGCCTACCCCTTGCTCCCATGGCTCATGAAGCCAATCTCTTGCCATCTGGACAGCAGTAAGGAACAGTTCAACTAAAGGCTCAGCAAGTGCAGAATGGAGGTTGAATGCGCCTTTGGTCATTTGGAAGGGCGCTGTAGAAGTTTACTAACAAGGTTGGACCTTTGTGAAGAGAACATCCCCATGGTTATAGCTGTCTGCTGTGTGCTCCATAATACCTGTGGAAAAAAAGGGGGGAAATTTTCCGCAGGGGTGGGCAGTTGAGGCAGATCGCATGGCAGCCATTTTTGAGCAGCCAGACACCAGGGCAATAAGAAAAGCACAGCAAAGGGCGCTGCGTATCCACGAGGCTTTGAAAAGCCGTTTCAATAATGAGTCACCATGGTGGAAGAAATAAGACTGCCCTGCCCAGAAACCTTCTGCAAAGGATTGCAGAGTACCTCCATGAAAGTTTCCTAGAGATATCCATGGAGGATTCCTGGGCTATCCCACCCCACATAAACACTCTTTTTCGGGGGCCACCCTTTGCGTAGCTGGAGCAGCCTCTTGGAAGCAGAGAACCACAGCACCTCGGTTTTTCTTCACAGTAAATGTGCAATACCACCGAATGCGTGCGCCCACTAAAGTTTAACTGGACTTTGATTGTAACTGTATACTCACCAGAGGTGCCTTCCCCAGCATCACGGTTGGCCACCGTGATGTCCTGCAACCCACAGGGCTCCAGGGTTAAAAATATTTCCTGGCTCTCAGGGAGAATGGATCCACCACTTGCCTGTCTCCCATTCTCCTCCTCTTCCTCCGCCTCATGCACCATACCGTCTTCCTCATTGTCCCTAGACTCACCACCTGTGAGGTGTCCATGTTGCTTGTGGGGGTACTGCTAGGGTCACCACCGAGAATCGCATGCAGCTTGCTGTAGAACCAGCGCGTGTGGGGTTCAGCCCCAGAATGACTGTTCGCCTCCCTTGGCTTCTGTTAAGCTTGGCAAAGTTATTTTATTTTCACACGGCACTGCTATGTCCCCCTCGTGTAGCCCTTCTCCCCCATTCCACGAGCGATCTCTGCATAGATGTTGGCGTTTCTTCTGCTGGATCGGAGCTCTGCTGCACACAGACTCTTCTCCTGACAAAGCAATGAGATCCACCACCTCCTGGAGCACATTTGGGGCGTGTAGTCTCCATGATCAGCTGTGCTCAAGCTGGCATGCTCCCAGTGCTGATCAAACAGGAAATGGGAAATCAAAAATTCCCAGGACTTTAGTAGAGGAGGGGCTGTTTCCTGCGTACCTGGCTGCAGTGCAGCAGAGTAGAGAATGATCTCCAGAGTGGTCACAGATGAGCATTGTGGGACACCACTTGGAGGCCAATTAAGTCGAATTACACAATGCTGCATCTGCACTACCTCGCAGTCGACACATGAACATCGAATTAAGCACTACGCCTCTCGCAGAGGTGGATTACAGAAGTCGACATTAGAAGCAACTTAGGTCGGCGTAAAGGACCCGATAGTGTAGACACATACATTATCAGGTCGACTTAAGGCGGCTTCCTTCAACCTAATTTTTTAGTGTAGACCAGGCCTCAGTGACAGAGCCTATATTTGAATTTGAGAGTCCCTGGCTCGCAATGCTGTGCTCAATCCATTAAACCACCCTCTTATAAACATACTCGGAGTAGAAAGTGAACACAAAAACCAGAGGCAAAGGAAAGTTCTTCATTTTCCTGAGATTAAATGGATACTTTTTAAGGTCTGCAATGCAGCTTTATCAGCCACCAGGAAGGCTTTAGAAGTTTCCGAGCTTCCACTCCATGGGATTTCCTTCCTGGGAGAAGCATGGACATATCAATTATGTGGAACTATTATCAATTAGGCTACAGGGGACAGCTGCTGCATATGGATTTCAAATAGCAACATACCCATATGTGTTAGGGTTAGGCTCTCTCTTACGCAATTGAATATTCCTGTGCAAAATTCATGGACCCAGTGGAGAATACCACAGTACACACAAAGAAGCAATTTCACAAACCAGGAAGAATTTAAGGTATAAAGGCTTTACGAGATCCTCCAGAGCTGGATATGTCCCTTTCATGCAGAGACAACAGAGACAGTCCATTTTGTAGTGGCTTGATGTGGTTACAAAGTGTTATAAACATGAATTCAGTTGTGTTTTAAAGACAGGTTTCAGAGTAGCAGACATGTTAGTCTGTATTCGCAAAAAGAAAAGGAGTACTTGTGACACCTTAGAGACTAACAAATTTATTTGAGCATAAGCTTTCGTGAGCTACAGCTCACTTCATGCATCTGATGAAGTGAGCTGTAGCTCACGAAAGCTTATGCTCAAATAAATTTGTTAGTCTCTAAGGTGCCACAAGTCCTCCTTTTCTTTTTGTGTTTTAAAGAGCATTTCCCCATCATTTTAACCAAGAAGGTATGATACCAGGCAATGTGGTGAATAAGGGCTAGTTTTTCAATACCGTCTTCTGACATTCCACCTACAAAGTCAGAATGCGTACAGTGAATATCTGTATATGCAGATTGGCTAATTGCACAATAGTGTTCATTTGGGAGTACAATTACCTGCTTTGCACACAATGGTGGCACTTCTGCACATACACTGTGCATGCACACTTTGCTGGAGAAATTTAGGAAGCCCATTCTGAAAGCATGCCAACAGAGACCAGATTTCCCAATATGAATGCTTAAATTGCCCTTGAGATCCTCAACTTGCTTCCACAAGTGGATATTGGCAGTAGGTGCAGGCAAATTTTCTGGCTGCACTTTGCTTCCTCCTCCCCCACCCCCACTTCTGAAAATGTGTCTCTAAATATAAGAAATAAAAGTAAATATAGGCATGGCTGTGCCGCTATCCCAACAGCGTTTCCTTGAAACATGCACACGGAAAACCACATATGGACCCAAGCCACAAAATTCTGATCTGGAACCCTGCTTCTGCTCCAGCTGAGAGTGTTCAGAGCTGGGGTTTGGGATCAGCCTCCCCTTTGTGAAAACAAGAACCACTGAACAGACAGGGCTCATTCTGTCTAGGATCTAAGCAATCAGTGAGAGCTGAGGATGTTCAGTGTCTGCCAAGATCAAGCTCATAATGCAGTCAAAGGAGCAATCTGCTACTCTCATTCCTTACTGATCAGAAAAGCTGCTTCAACAGTGAGTTCAGTAAATTATACTTTCCCGTACACATGCATACAATCCAGTTTTGAAAAGCTAGCAGCCTAATCACTGCAGTATTTAGATGGGAATACAGGTACTGGTGTGAGAAACAGCCTTCTATGTCCTTATTCATACGAAAAATGCGATAACTCTACACAGAATGTGTTTTCTATTTGCAGGTGATAGCACATTTTCCTGGTAAATGATTTTTTCTTTTCCTCCCTTCATATCACACAATGAAACATGCATTAGCCTTTCCAGCCTCCAATATTCTAAGCATGGCACACAGTGTTTTAAAAAACACATTTTGTTGCAAAATATCATTCATGGAACCTTCTTGTTGTGCAGACTTAGAAACGTAATAGAATTTCCTCTGATACTTTGTGCTCTGGATGCATCAATCCCTCTGAAAGAGTCCCTTTGAAACACTTTCTGCTGTCCTTGCTCTTTTGAACTTATTTTCAATTTAAGAAGAATCAAACCAATACAAAACATAAGCCTTCCCCAGAGAGACGAAAGTAGAAAGGCCTATAACATTGGAACCATTCTCTTTTTCAATTCCCGGCTGCCTCGTCTTTTTAGCTTACAGAATTCACTCAGGTCAAGGAGGGGGCACTGATCTGAACAAAATAAAATGTGAGTGGAGGTAGGATAAGTACAGAAAACAGGGACTTTAGCAGTCCTAGAGCGTACTGCCTCACCCAATCCAGGGTACGTTGGGGTAAAAGGAAGAATCTAGCTTTACTAATTTAATGGCGACATTTGCAAGAACGTCCAGGCTAAATCATACATTTTCAGCATGCCTGATTTATTCCCTTATAACCTAACCACACCATGAAATCATTACATCTGATTTTTTTTTTTTATTATACTGACCAGCCAGCAGTGAATTCCACGTGGGCATCAAAGAATCCAGTGATGTGGCCAGTAGCGGCTTTCCAACCTTCAATGCGAGCTCGGATCAGGCCTTCTCTTTTCTGGTTGCGCACCACCTTCACGAGCCCCGGGTATCGTTTGTTGACATACTCTTCCAGAGGTGCCTTCAATTCCTCTAGAGGAGAAAACCCAGAGAGCCAATTCAAAAGGAGCAACAGTTTCCATAGGGAATCTAGTGCATTAATCAACTCTTATCACTGGTGAACATTGGCGGAGCTTACTGATACAGGATACCTTAGGGAAGAGGCTAGTAGGAAATGCAATACGTAGAAAAGGATTTAGGCCTAGTCAATGTTAATTGGGGAAAAGGGAATTTCAGGGAGCTGTTAGAAGTCTGAGCTGAGTGACTAAAAGGACAAGAAACAAGTCTTTGACCAGGATGTTGCTATTGTGTTACATCTAGGGCAAAATTTTCAAAAGTGACTAAGGCACTTAAGTACCATTTTCTAAAGAGTCTTAAGCTTTTAAGTGCCTAGCTGCCTTTTGAAAAGGGGACTTAGGCACTTTTGAAATTATACCCCTACTTCTGAATCTTTGTTCCTAATTTCTGAGCATTTGTTTAACCCCCATTAACGTCTTGGAAAGTCCCTTTACACAATTTCCTTTTTTAATACTTGTTTGTAAATTTGGGACCAGATTCTTTGCCCACAACCAGTTCCTTTGTGACATTCAGACAGCACTAACGAGCTGGCATGTGGACGTATGGCCACCACGTAGATGGTGTAAAGCCAGCATCGCTGGCTCCTATGCTGATACCGAATAGGACGTGCTTTCAGGGGTGTGTGAGAAGCATTTTCTTTGGGATCGTGGCCAGCTTGCATAACTTAGGACAGTACCTAGGCTACACTGATTTATGCTACAATTGGGACTGGTTTGGTGCAGATCAAGCCAACAGGATGAAGGAGTCATCCAAACTCTCCTGTGTCAAGTAATTCCCAACAGTGGAGAAAATTAATCTTAATCTTTATTGGCTTTCCCCTCTCTCCTAAATGCAATTTTAATGTATTTTACCTTTTTCTCATCAGCTATTTCCAGGTTTTTTATCACTCTGTCCTCTTTGCAAAAACTGAGAGGCTTAGAGCAAATACGAAGGGACAAGGCTCCGCAGAGTAGCGAGAGACCAGGTAAACGTCCCTGCTGTACTTGGGACACTGTTTCATTATAAAATAAAATGTCACCAATACTGTTAAAAGAATCAAAGAAATACTGTGGCTGATGTTAGTGATTTTGCCTCCTGTAGGCTTGAGTGGACTGCTGTGAACATTGCAAAATGAGATCAGTCGACTGGCTTAATCAGCCGGTGTCATTTAAATTGCTGCAAACGGCACCCCTCCGTTTCTCCCTTTCCTGTGGCTCAGCCTTGCTATATCAATATCCGTGTTGGTTGCATACAGACTTTGCCCTTCGACTACCTGAAATCCTTCCACTTTTATTTATAGCAATGAAGAGATTTCTGCTTCATTCAGCAGAGCCTAAATATCATGCACTCTAAGTACTTCTACTTACTGGGAAACTGCTGATCATTTAATTAAGTTGTTTAAGACGGCGTACGCTCTACTGCTGAGTACATAATGGCTCTAAGTTTCTAGAGTCACTACTGGTACCAAACTTATTAGTACTTTCTGATGCCTGTGGTGTATAAAAGACATGTAATGTAAAAGCAATCTCTAGGGTACGCACATGGAAGCATACAAAAATAAATAAATAAATATTGAATGTTGGAGTGTCAGTTCAATTATGGAAAAGCACCCCAAAATCTGGGTGCTTATCCACACCGTACTGGGACCAAAGCTCCTAAGTTTGTAGCGCTGGACTGGAAGTCTCATGAGACTAGACTCTCCTGGGAGATTTCCACTACTTCCTGCTTCCAACTAAATTAGAAACACTCGGCAGTCCTGCTTCTAGCCCCGGATACAACCTGCCTGCAAAAAAAGGAGAAATTGTAGCAAGTGTTTTTGATTCTCAAAATAAGGTTTGGTTTTGAGTTAACAACATGCAAAACACTCAGGCTAGGGGCCTAAACCCCTGATTTGCAAGGTATATTCCATTGAATACTACTGAATTCTCTGTTTTTTTAAAAATGCTCTACCTTTTTGCAGAATAAGAGGAATTTTAAGGATGCAGGACTGTATCACAAATTCTGCCCTTTCCCATGAAACTTTACATGGGGTAGTATATCTGATTTGTCCACAAAATAAACTAATGCAGAATAGTTAAAATAAAATGCACAATACTGGATACAATCTTTGATATTGTGCCAATCATAAACAGGCCTCTATTGTGCTGAGAATTGAACAAAATTAGTTTACAATTCTGACTGCAACCGAAACATGCCAGGTAAGGGAGGCTGGGTGATGTAGTGGATAGAGGACTGACTGGGACTCAGGATATCCAGGTTCTGTTCCTAGCTCTGCTTTGTATCCTTGAGCAAGTCACGTCACCTCTCTGTGCCTCAGTTTCCCAATCTGTAACATGATGATACTTGCATCCTTTATAAAGCACTTTGAGATCTACTGATGAAAAGTGTGATATCAGAGCTAAGTTTTATTATGTACCGAGACAGACTGCAGGCATCATATTGTTAAAACAAATTGCTGGAGAATGACCCTCATTTCTGCAGAACTCAAGGGCTCCATGATATTATCTTATGGCATAGCTAGGAATTCCTATGCGAGGCTTATTGACCTATTCCTGCCCCCCACCTTTCAGAAGAATCACTGTTAATGCAATACACAAGGTCAGAATAGTTGCTGAGATATGAGTGGAAAGTAAGTTGCTACTTTAAGAAAACACAGCAATGGAAAACAGAGGAGTAAACAGTAAACCCCATCTATTATGCTTAGCCAGAGAAGTCAAAGGAAATGGGATCAGCTATTCCCTCTCCTCATGCATTCTTCCAAGCACTTAAAAATAGTGCTTTTGTGAGACTATCTTTCTGGCATTGTTCCTCCTCACATATTTGTTTCCCTCAGGTAGAGTCTCTGTCTCTTATGCTGAAATAGGGAAGAAGGGGGAGGGGAGGAAACTTGCAACCCTAAGCTTCTGCATCACATACATATATTATTGTGGCAACTTCGGTTTCATGCTGAGCCACTCATAGGAAACCAATATTTTATGGAGGTGACATCCCCTCTGTGAGAGGCTTCAAGGCGACAGAGACACAAAATTTTTTGACAGACATAACCCCACATGTATAGCATCAGTTTCTGAAGTGTTTTTGTCAGAAGGTAAGCCATTAATGTTGCATTATCATGGATTTATAGGCCACATTAAACCATGGGTGCTGGAACAATTTTTATAGTGTGGGATCTGAGAGCCACTGAACGAAACTATAAACCAGGGATATAATGGAAACTACTTCAAGCCCAGGGGTGCGGTAGCACCCCCAGCACCCTTAATTCCAGCACCTCTGCATTAAACAATGACAAGACTTTCACGACTAGAGTTTAAGTTTCTCTGCTGAAGGAAGGAAGGAAGACAAGTGGGGAAAACGCTAATGGGAGTTAGATGAGGAAGCCGAAAGTTTAATGTACCCAAGAGTGACAGAGGGAGAAGGAGTGTTAATATGCAATTTGGGATACATCTATACTGCAGCCAGGGGTGAATGACAGCTCATGCAGACATCCCAGCACGAGCTGTATGCTAGCAAGCTTGCTAAAAATAGAAGTGAGGATGTTGCCGTACAGGCTACAGCACAGCATCTACTTGCTCGTACAGCCTGTGCTGAAGCCCAGGTCACCACGCCCTCGCTTCTACAGGAACTCCTCGCTTAACGTGGTAGTTCTGTTCCTGAAAAATGCGACTTTAAGCAACACGATGTTAAGTGAATCCACTTTCCCCAATTTTAAACAAGCAATTTAATACAGGTATTAAATAGACTGGCAGCCCCCCATCAGCTCCCCTACACCTCCCCGCAGCGCCTCCCACCCACTGGCAGACCCTGCGGATCAGTGCCTTTCTCCTGCTCCCCTCGCCTCCTGCCTGCTGCAATCAGCTGGCTTGCAGCATTCAGGAGGCTGGGAAGGGAGGGGGAGCCTGCGCGCTGCGTCCTCACTCCTCCCCCCTCCCTCCTGAATACCACAAACCAGCTGATTGCCGCGGGCAGGAGTTGAGGGGAACAGGGAGAAGGCGCTGATCTGCAGGGTCTGCCAGCGGGCGGGAGGTGCTGGGGACAGGCGTAGGGGAGCGGATCGGTGGGCTGGCAACCGTGCACAAAGCAGGTGGCCAAATGACATTATAGCAGAGCATTGCACAACTTTAAATGAGCATGTTCTGTAACGGAGCAGGGATGTAAGATCGAAACAACGTTAAGCAAGAGGACGTTAAGTGGGGAGTTACTGTATTTTTAGCAAGCTCACTAGAGTCCAGCTAGAGCAGGTACACATATTTGAGCTGCCATTCACATCCCCAGCTGCAAAGTAGACATATTCTTAGTGACGGGTGAACCTCAAGTGGCTTAGAGTTCTGGTTTGGTACAGATAATCACCTAAAATGATTATACAAATGACTTGGATTGGCAAAACTGCAAGAACAGACCTGTGTGCAATGCTACATTCTTTCTCTATTTTATCTGTGCATGGTTCGTTTGGTAGATAAATAGTAACTGTATTTCAGCTAACACTGATGGTCAATATTGAGATGGGACCCCAGGAAGAAAACTCAGGTGGGGGTTAGACTTTGGATTTCGACTCTCAGCCCATCCAGAACTGAGGCTGTCTCATTAGAAAGACAGGTCCTACCTGTAAAACTTAGGTGCAAGTGTAAGGAGTGAAAACCTAGCTCCACTGACATCAACGGCAAAACTCTTATGGCCTTCACTGGAGCCACAGTTTCACCCAGTGATCCAGATTTCCATTCCTCCAAATAGATGAGTGGGGGCTGGTAGTAATCTGAGATTTCGGGTCCCTTAGGTGCTTTTAAATACACAGGTATGTCCATCCCATTTAGATTGGATATTAGGAAAAACTTTTTCACTAAGAGGGTGGTGAAACACTGGAATGCGTTACCTAGGGAGGTGGTAGAATCTCCTTCCTTAGAGGTTTTTAAGGTCAGGCTTGACAAAGCCCTGGCTGGGATGATTTAACTGGGAATTGGTCCTGCTTTGAGCAGGGGGTTGGACTAGATGACCTTCTGGGGTCCCTTCCAACCCTGATATTCTATGATTCTATGATTGGCAATCAACTGCAGCCTACCACTCACTTGGGATATGTGAAGCCCGCACTGCTCAGTTTCTGCAGAGGTTGATTTTGTACCATTCCCTCTAGATGAACTCTGCTGGATTGTAAATCAGAAGTCACTCTCACATCTAATCTTAACTAAATCATGGTAAATTATTCCTAATTTTATCTTGCATTTGTTGTGTTTAGTGACTGACATTAGCATAACAGGAAAATAACTCAATGCCTGCCAACATGGCATCGTCAGAACATGTAGCTTTAGGCTCTGAATCCAGAGGGCTATTGCATTTAGGTCAGTAGCAGGAAATTTATTCTCTGTCTTATAAATTATCCCAAATACTGGCTGCTTTATCCCAAAATATTGCATTTTTATAGCGTAGCCCAGAGCTCACATTATGTAACAAGGTTGGGAGGTTCAGAAATAGCATGCCAGAAATTAGATGATTTCAAAAAAGGGGTGGGGGAGAGCCTCCCCTATGAAGTTGGCATTCACATAAATTGGTTACCCTGCCCTGGGCTTCACTATTTTCAAGGCTTCCTGCTAATTAGAGTAGGGGAGAAAATGGCATACAGTTCAGAGAACTGACTGCAGTTCTGATCAGTTCTTTTGTGCACTTCATTATAACATTTTGCTCTTCCATAACACCACTGATGACCAGAAGATTTAAACGAGCTTCACAAAAACACTAAGTCTCACAGTATCTCTACGAGACACTTTAGCATTATCTCCATTTCACCATTTCCGTTTGTAAACTGAGGATCACAGAAGCAAAGCGACTTGCCCAAAGTTACAAAGTGAGCCAGGAGCAGAGCTGGGGCTGGAACTGAGGCTTCCTGGTTCCAGATCCATTTTTCTAATTACTGGGCTATCTAACTATCTTGCTCCCCACCATGGTATTTGAGTACATGGACCTTACATGCCTTACAGATGGGTAGTGTGAGACATTCTCTCTTAATTATAACCCTGTTCTCCACATTGGTGTCCATTCTGCTCTTCCCTTTGAAGAGGGCTGGATGGATTCTCTTTCAGCTCACATCCACATGTTTTTTAAATCATGTTCAAGTTGGAGATAATAAAAATTAGTACAAGAGGAGGTGAATTTTTGGTATTTGACATTCCATGAGCAACTTCCAACTGAGACGGATGCTCCTGGTAAACATGCCAGTAGACTCCATTTCAATGATCTCTTGATTCCTATCTGACTCAATTAATCTCTAGTGGAAGATGAGTCCCAGGAGCTAGACGCCCTAGAAACCAATATATCTGCTGCTCTGTTAAAAAACTTGTCTGGCTGGATATTCAGGTTATGTTTGTCATTGGCAATTTTATTGTGCCACCAAAGCTTTTGGCAACCACGTGGTCTCCAGCTGTTACCTTCCAACTGGTATCAGTTATACTATCAATTGGAATTGATAATACAGAAGGCTTGGCCAGCTATATAGGCATTTGAGAAGGTTACTTCTGGCTAGAACTAAGATTTTGGCTTTGAGAATATTGGTTTGATTTTCAGCCAAAGTAATGTGCAAGAAGCACAGAAGAACAGTAGACAGTGGATGAGAAGGGTCATCTAACTGATTAGGTTGGCCTATCACTGAACTAGAGTTAGGGGGGAGCTTTTGTAACAAGACTTGGAAATGGGCAAAACTCTGTGAGTTTTCATATTTAGTTGTATACCTTTTAGGTGAAGCTAAGGGAAGGGAAGCAGCTGCCAGTGAGAGAATTATAACATATGGATTAAACTGTGCAAAATGTGGTGACTTAGGCTGCATTACGTATCAAGCCTTGGGTTCCATAGACCCCAACACACAGCAAAACCCAGAGGGATACAAACCAAACTAAAAGGTTTGCCAAGCCCCTATGTACATTGGTACGGTCTGCACAACTCTAACCTGGACACAATCTAACCAGCATAATACTAGCTGTAATTAAACAACTTGTCAATTAGAAGATTTGAGGTACCTTGGGATTTGTGTTGGCTAAGGGAACTTTGATGCCTAACAAGACTTGGAAGGCTCTTAACTTTATGTAAGTCTATTAAAACCTTCCCCTTTTTAATGTACTCTTCTTCCAAACCCGTAAAACAGTCAGCTCCCAAAAGAACACATAGGAAGCATTGTTGTTGCTGAAATGAGCTGCGGAGCAAGATAATGATATATCCAGTCACAGCAAATATTGTTACGCTGAAGTAAATTACAATCAGTCACATGGATCACTGAATGTACCTAGGTATTTTAAGTAGCCTTTTATCTTGCAGTTTTCTTTTATAAAATGAGGCTTTCTTTTCAAAGAGATGTTATTCCAGATTAAAAACATTTACAGGGAGACCGCAGAAAGGCAGGCGATGCTCAAGCAACAGTCTCAAACAAGGTATGTGACTGTGAGATAGCATATTGTCTAAGGGGCATATTCTGTATGCCTTCAGCGACCTAGGAAATGTGTTATCACTCAGAAACACAAGCGGTGTAGCGTCTTTGCAATTATAAACCAGTGCAACAAAAAAAACAAAGCCAAGTACAAAACAAGTCTTTACATAGAAGTATAGTGTGACTTGCAAGGGAAAAAAGTTTCAAAACTGAAACTCTCTCAGCATTTGCCTTTAGGGGAGGAACATTTTGTTGCAGTACATTTGAGTTTCTGTCTATGTTTACAATGCAGGTATACCCATTAAGAATTGTTACATTTAATATATCTCTGTAATATATTTGTGTAAATCTATGTTTGCCATGTTTATTGTATATATCACCATGTAGTGATGCCAGGAGGAAGAAAAATCTAATGTGTCTTTAAAAATAAGTTTATTCTAATCTGGATCCACAAACATCAAACCATTGGATGGTGTACCTATAAGGCAAAGTTAAGGATGCTTGAGTGCCTGAACTGTGTGTTTCTTACCTTTGCATATGTTGAGATTTCTTTTAAATGTAATCTTAATTCTCAGTTTCCTTGGTGTTGTTATTGTTGATTTTGGGAAAAATTAAAACATCCCTGTAATGTCTTTTACTCTTAAATTACTGAGATATACTTTCAACCTCAACTCCATCTTAATGTAGTTACGCAGGTTTTTTTGTATTTTATACAGACACACGCAACTCCAAAATCTGAAAACCAGGAAGTAGAACACTAACTTTTCAAAGGCCACTAGTGATTTTAGGTTCCTCAGTTTTTGGGTGCCCAACTGGATATACCTGAAAGGGTCCTGATTTTCAGAAAGTTCAGAGCATCTGCCCTGTGAAAATCAGGTTCCTTTCAGGTATCGGAAGTTTGGCATCCAAGATCTCTAGGTCAGTGATTAAAGCCGCACACCTACAAGTCGTCTTCTCACTCAGCCCCTCAGAAATACAGTCTGCCCATTCATAAGCATCAACAATAAAGCAGCCATACTCAACCACAAAGGCATATCCTGAAAACTTTAACTCTGAAAACTTTAACTCTGACCTTTGTTTACTCCTAGGATTCCTGGAGAATTAATCATTATTTACTATAACCTGTAGTTTACAATGTGGAATAATTTCCCTGTCAGAACCTTACTCATTTTATAACATCCATTTGCTTGTAATATTAGAAGAGTGAACCCTAAGATGTTGTTCTTACTATGAGGAACTATTTTCTGTCACTGAGGCTTCTTGGGTATATATCAGCAGCATGGTTTGTGGAGCTCTGGTATGTACATTGCTTTGTATAATTTACTATTATTTTGGCATCTCACAGGAGGACAGAGTCAAGGTTATCTGGCTTACGGTTGTGACTCTGGCTGAGGGATGCTGCAAGGGGCTCTGATGTAAGTCGGAGTGCTTTGACAAAGCAGCACTGAAACAAGCCAACCTTTTCCAAAGCTCTTCGGGGCACTAAAGTTAACCAAACTCAGTTTGTGCCTCCTTCCACCCCCCACACACATATTGAATATTGCTCAGGTTTCTATCCACCCTCTGACCTGCCCACAGAAATCACTGCTTGAGTTAGCCCAGTCTTCCTCAGAGCAGACGCTAGTCAAGACAGTGCCTTTTAATCTTAGCAGCGGATAAAGAATGAGAGTTATTTAATTTTGTATGCTCATGGCCAGCTGCAGTTTCTGCTATTCAAGGAGCGACGTTTTTTAAAAGGATTCATTTCATTGTCCGACTCCTTTCATACGTGTCTCCAGAGCTAACCAATAGCATTTGTTACCATATTAGCTTCAGTGCGGCATACTGAGTATCTGACAGAGACTGTTTAGCTGCATATTGCTTTGCACAAGGCAGGGACTATGGAAGATAAGTAATTAATACACATGGGTTCTCCTTTAAGCCATACTTCACTCTCTGTCAAGTCAATGCAGTGTAACTTTGTGGGGTACGTGCAGGATTTCATTTTGATATTTTCCAAGATTTTTTTTCCCCTGTAAAACAGAGGATATAGCAAAGACTGCAAACACAAATCACCGTCACCTTTCTTTACTGGCCAGATGAGGAGAGAAATGCCCAGCTTGTGTAAATCATCAATTATTTTTGCTGACTTTAATGAAGCTCTGTTGATTGCCATCAGCTGAGGCTCTGACCACAGTTCCGCCTTCCCCTGAGCAATTCATCAGTTTTCTGTGGTGCTTATTACTGTCGTTCCTATTTTCACAGGCTTGAGATGCTTACTTTATTCCAGTTTTATCTTGTCACATCTTAAATGCAACCTCTCAGCCTTCTTTGGAATGGAAAATCAGCTATCATTCCCCCAGTTCTTCACTTCCAGTTGTAATGTATCACCTAGCTTTTATGCAGTGCTTTTCATCCATAAGTCCCCAAGCACTTTACAAATGGAGGCCGGTATCGTCATCCCCAATTCACTAATGGGAAAACTGAGGCACAGGGAGAGGACATGGCTTTCCCAAGGTCACTCACTAGGTCAGTGCAGAGCCAGGAATAGAACCCCCACCTCCTAAGTTCTAGTGTGGTGTTCAATGAATGAGGCCATCCTATCACATTTAGATTGTAAGGCTCAGATCCTCAAAGGTATTGAAATCAGTGGGTGTTAGGCTACCATATACTTTTGAGCATCTGAGTTAAAGCTTTTGGGGGCAGGGACTGCCTCTTACTATGCGTTTGACAGTGTCTACAATAATAACAATAATTAATTAATGCTCTCTGGCATCCTTCCAACACACTGAGATAGTTCCTTTTATTCTCCTGAAATACGGATTGCTTGCAAATTTATTTAGAAGTCTAATTTGAGGTTTGATTTTGGTTCCACTTATACCACTGCAGCTGATGGAATGGATGCTGACCGAGGGGTGGGAAGAATTGTATGCTGAACAGCACCTGATCTTCCAATGCATGCGGCTCTTCACATCATGAAGCCACTGTCCTCTTATCATGTTGAACCTCTTTATGTGGTTTTGGAAACAAATGTCCTACTGGACCTTTTGGGGATCAAGTGCTCCATGTTTCGTTAAGAGCTCAGCCAGCCTTACCTTCATCGCTGTTGTCGTCCACAAGTATAATCTCTTTCAGGAGGTGGGCTGGCGTGTGATTAACAGCACTGTGCACGGACCTCAGGATCACTGACAACGCTTCATTCACAAAGATGAAAATAATGGAAATCTGGGGCAGATCTTTCGCATATTTCAGCTCTTTGCACCTGTAGCACGAAAAGGAAAGTGGGTTAACAGGATGCATGCTGGACCGCTGCAGTGTTAGAAGCTGAGCACACAAGCAAAATATTCTAAAGGGCAATTTATCAAGCTTTACAATTGTGTAAAGTTGCATATTCTTGCAGACCCCATGTACCAGCTATGCTCTACATTACAGGCATGGGCCCTTGTGCTTTGGGAACATAGAAATGTCCACACTTGCTCAGACCCGTGGCCCATCTAGTCTAGTCTCCTGTCTCCAAATATAGCTAGCTGGGGAAAATTTCCCCTTAAGGAACCTCAGGGAATATGGCTAACTAAGTGTTACAGTTAACTACAGTTGGGTAAACCAGGGATGAGAGAGACAGAGACAGAATTACAGAGACACAGACTTCTTTTTTTGTATATTTATTTTTCAAATGTTCTTTCAACATGGCAAAAGCCTCTGATTTTATAATTCAAAGTGAAGTCTCCATTCTGATTTAGTTTTAAGATGAATGGATGCTCAGAAATTTGCCTTTTTCTTAAGCTGCACTACTGTGTTTCTTTCTGTTTGGTTTTTGGGACTTGCCAGAAGGAAATTAATTTAGTGACCTATGGTCAAACAGCTTTAGCAAATGTTTGCAATGCTCTTTGCTGGCTTTCTTATGCATTTTCTCTTCCATTGGAACATTCTACTCGAATGTCAACTTGAACTGGTGTCTTTGCACTTCACATCTGTATGTGAGTTTTTATGCAGTTCCATAAGTACCTTGCAGTGTTTCAGCATTAATTGCTCAAAATGAGCTTTACTTTTATGGCTGGACATTTATTTAGCTACTTTTCTCTGTGCTGGAGCTAGGAGGTTTTCACTCTGCAGCCAACTTCTTTACTGACAACCTGCACGTTTATGTTACATGAACAGCTACACTCTGAGTTTGTGAATAGGAGCATGATGAACAGGATTAAAGTAGTTAGAAGTGGACGAGATCTTTAAGATAATTAAATCTGTTCCCCGCAAGGGCAGGAGATAGTGTCTGCATGAGAGACAGCAGATATTAAATTAATGCTGCTTTTGATCCTATCCAATCTTAATACATTCATCACATAATGCAAACAGGTGACCATATACAAGAGCATTACAGATTACCAAGGAGATATATAATAAGTAGGGCTGTCGATTAATCGCAGTTAACTCATGTGATTAACTAAAAAATTTATCAGTTTACAAAAATTAATTGCTATTAATCGCAATTTTAATCGCACTGTTGAACAATAGAATACCAATTGAAATTTATTAACTATTTTTGGATTTTTTTCTACATTTTCAAATATATTGATTTCAATTACAACAGATAATAGAAAGTGTACAGTGCTCACTTTATATTATCTTTATTACAAATATTTTTACTCTAAAAATGATAAACAAAAGAAATAGTATTTTTCACTTCACCTCATAGAAGTACTGTAGTGCAATCTCTTTATCTTGAAAGTGCAATTTACAAATGTAGATTTTTTTTGTTACATATCTGCACTCAAAAACAACAGAATGTAAAACTTCAGCGCCTACAAGTCCAATCAGTCCTACTTCTCATTCAGCCAATCGTGAAGAGAAACAAGTTAGTTTACATTTATGGAATAATGCTGCCCACTTCTTCTTTACATTGTCACCTGAAAGTGAGAACAGGTGTTCGCATAGCACTGTTGTAGCTGGCATCGCAAGGTATTTATGTGCCAGATGTGATAAAGATTCCTATGCCTCTTCATGCTTTGGCCACCATTCCAGAGGACATGCTGATGACGCTCATTAAAAAAATAATGCATTAATTACATTTGTGACTGAACTCCTTGGGAGAGAATTGTATGTCTCCTACTCTGTTTTACCCACATTCTGACATATATATTTCATGTTCTAGCAGTCTCGGATGATGACCCAGAGCATGTTCATTTTAGGAACACTTTCACAGCAGATTTAACAAAACGCAAATAAGGTACCAATGTGAGATTTCTAAAGATAGCTACAGCATTCGACCCAAGGTTTAAGAATCTGAAGTGCCTTCCAAAATCTGAGAGGGATGAGGTGAGGAGCATGCTTTCAGAAGTCTTAAAAGAACAACACTCCAATGCAGAAACTACAGAATCCGAACCACCAAAACAGAAAACCAACCTTCTGCTGGTGGCATCTGACTCAGATAATGAAAATGAACTTGTGTCGGACCTCACTGCTTTGGATCATTATCGAGCAGAACCCATCATCAGCATGGATGTATGTCCTCTGTAACGGTGGTTGAAGCATGAAGGGACATACAAATCTTTAGCGCATCTGGCACATAAATATCTTGCAACAGTGCCATGTGAACACCTGTTCTCACTTTCAAGTGACACTGTAAACAAGAAGTGGGAAGCATTATCTCCTGAAAATGTAAACAAACTTGTTTCTCTGAGCAACTGGCTGAACAAGAAGTAGGACTGAGTGGACTTGTAGACGGTAAAGTTTGACATTGTTTTACTTTTTAATGCAGTTTTTTGTACATAATTCTACATTGGTAAGTTCAACTTTCATGATAAAGGGATTGCAATACTGTACTTGTATGAGGTGAAATGAAAAATTTTATTTCTTTTGTTTTTTACAGTGCAAACATTTGTAATAAAAATAAATATAAAGTGAGCACGGTACACTTTGTACTCTGTGCTGTAACTGAAATCAATATATTTGAAAATGTAGAAAACATCCAAAAATATTTAAATAAATGGTATTCTATTATTTTTAATCGTGCGATTAATAGCGATTATTTTTTTAATTGCAATTAATTTTTTAATTGCTTGACAGACCTAATAATAGGGTCTCTCTCATGAACAAGAATACTCAAGCCTTCAGAGCCTCCCAATAGCTGGGAGCTCTGGACATTCAGGTCATTAATCCCCTCTCATCTGCCTTTCTATAACCCTCTAAATAAGGTTTATCTTCTTCCTTATGAACCCTGTTGGGAGGATTCTATCACCATAGGGCCAAGTCTGGGACATGAAGTTTGCCCTTGTGAACTATGCAGGACCACTTACTACTAGGGCTAAGTGAGCCTATTGGGATAAAATGAAACCTGACCTGGACCATTGTGCAAAACAACCCGAAGAGAACTAAACCACTGAGTTTCAGAAAAAGTTCAGTAACAAGTCTTCATTCCTGAGCCCCCTACTGGGAACCATAATGCTTCATTATTATGGGCCAGATTTTAAAAAGCACTCAGCATGATAGGAGCACACTGGGTGCTGAGCTCTCTCAAAAATCTGTCCTGAAGTGTCATAATGGGAACTGCTGGTATGTTAAGAGGGGATGAAGATCTAGCCAATCATTTCTACGTACAGAAACATTTTATACATATATATATATCCACCGAAAATACATCAAGTGATTATTTAACTCCTTTAGGTAATGGTTTCTCCTGCTTTCCTTTAATTAAATGGGGAAAGGAAAAGAAAAAGAAGAAAAAGAAAAGGGCATCATGCAAAGAGTCATTCTCAATATCATCTGCGACAGATTAGACGTAGAACACCCATTAATGTTAGCTGCAATATAATTAGTATTTATTTATCAAATGAATCCTGTGCAGATAAAACAAAGAAATAATGTAACAATCTCTATGACGTAGAGTTTAAAATTAATTGACTCTCATAGAATATCAGGATTGGCAGGGACCTCAGGAGGTCATCTAATCCAACCCCCTGCTCAAAGCAGGGCCTAATCCCCAACTAAATCATCCCAGCCAGGGCTTTGTCAAGCCTGACTTTAAAAACCTCTAAGGAAGGAGATTCCACCACCACCTCCCTAGGTAACCCATTCTAGTGCTTCACCATCCTCCTAGTGAAAAAGTTTTTCCTAATATCCAATCTAAACCTCCCCCACTGCAACTTGAGACCATTACTCCTTGTTCTGTCATCTGCTACCACTGAGAACAGTCTAGATCCATCCTTTTCAGAACCCCCTTTCAGGTAGCTGAAAGCGGCTATCAAATCCCACCTCATTCTTCTCCTCTGCAGACTAAAAAAATCCCAGTTCCCTCAGCCGCTCCTCATAAGTCATGTGCTCCAGCCCCCTAATCATTTTTGTTGCCCTTCGCTGGACTCTTTCCAATTTTTCCACATCCTTGTAGTGTGGGGTCCAAAACTGGACACAGTACTCCAGATGAGGCCTCACCAATGCCAAAGAGTAGGGAATGATCACATCCCTCGATCTGCTCGCAATGCTCCTACTTATACAGCAATGCTCCTCATGATCACTTATTTTATTTTTAATTTTGCTAGATGTTTCTTAGGCCACAACAGGCATTGTATATGCTCTGAAATGGGAGAGAGGAACTCAGAAAGACTTCCACAGCAAGACAGTTGCCAGATGGCTTATATGTGAACCTTCTTTAGTAGAACAAGTACCTCATAAGAAAATAAATCTACGTTTTTCCATTGTAACAACTGCCTTCACCCTAGCTGATGCAGCCTCTCCAAAGGGAACATAAAATCATCTAACAGAAACAGATGCTAAAACAGCTTTTTGGGAAGGATTTCTTTTGAAAATGCATCAGCAATGGGCTAAAACAAGAATTGATCCTCAAAATGTCAAACTGAACAAAAGCAATTTTCTGATTTGCTCCTGTGCCCTCCAAAACACAATAAACCGTGTAAATGGATAGAGACAGAGAGATATAGAGATAATGCTTTATTTTAATTTGCATACCTCTGCACTGTTCTTCCTCCAGGCAGGCTATTCTGGTGGTATAACCAGCTCAGTTTGTGACTACTCAGAGAAACATCCAAACCAAGTGATTTAAGGTTTGCCCACTGTTAATTTACATTTAAATTACATGCACCACTCCTGTCATATTCCGTCTGCCCCTGATTATGGAGGACAAATGGATAGAGACTGGGACAACAGCTACCAGGATCTTTAATGTGCATAATAGTGAAATCCTCATAAGGCAATCTGGCAGGAGGCAAGGTCTTTCCATAAATACAGTGCTCTCATGTGGCCATGGCTGCAGCCACAATAGGAGGCAAGGTAGAAAGTCAAAAACAAACAATTTCCAAGCAGGTAAAACAAACTTAAGCATCAGTCTTCTTTCAGTGTTCTGCCTTCATTTGTTGGCACAAGGAGCAGCTGGTCCAAGTGTAGCACTCAGCCTGCAGCCATGTGCTATTGTTCTTCAACTCCTCTAGGGCACACCGCGATAGTTTGTTACTGACAGACTGACATGTCAACAAATATTCATGTGTTCATTCAAGAAAACACCTGGTGCTTTTGTTCTCTCATGGGGCTGAAGGAAATAAAAGATTTTAAAAAACCCCACAGTGCTTCACCTCAGCCATAATTAGAGGGGCCAATGGAGAACTTATTAAAAGCAGCAGAAATAATGAAAGGTACATTACATTGGAGACCGTTTTATTTTTTTCTTAGCACTTGCAGTAAAAAGGGACTGATCTGAGCTCCATGCTTTATTTATGCAGAGCATGTGGCTCAGTATAGTTACAAGCTGTGGTTTGGGAGGTTGGCAGCTCCACTCAGAAATATTTCTTGCACATTTTGAGATATTAGTGTAGGAGCAACGGGTCTGCTATACGCTATAAGCTCATCAGTCTGTCAGAACCAGAGAACTGCCGTGACCTCTAGCCATTACTGGCAGATAATGAGAGGAAGTTGGAATGTCTGTAATGGATAGGGTGAGAGAAGAATTCCCTGCCAACCTGGAACATGACTATGCCCTGAAGCATGAGATGCACTTATTGTCATCTTAGCAGATAGAACTATATTGTTATAAGAAAATTCAGCCCCTTTAAAAACAAGAGAAACATGTTACATAAAAGAGCTGTTGTGCCTCTCGTTAACTGAGAAGAATGAGTCTTCAATGGCCACTGTCCCTTCAGAAGCTCACCAAGAGCAGAATGAACAGTGCCTGGGGGAAAACCTCAATAATACTGCAACATTTCAACCACGCTCAAGCTATTAAAATGATCTTTTAAACCAGTGGTTCTCAACCTCTCTCTTTCCGAGCCCTCCCCCTGCAACATGCTGTAAAAACCTCCATGGCCCACCTGTGCCAAACCAACACATTTTCTGCACATAAAAGCCAGGGCTGGCATTTGGGGATAGCAAACAGGGCAATCGCTCTGGGCCCCGGCGACTCTAATGCTGGCCCTGCTTGGTGGACCCCTTGAAACCTGCTTGCAGCCCGCAAGGGGCCCCGGACCCCTGATTGAGAACCACTGTTTTAGACCACTCTATTAATACAGGAAACACAATCCTTGGACGTGGTTCAAGGTGGCTGACTTCCAGACAAAGCCACAAAATTCTGATTCAGATCTGAAATGCTCCCCAGGTCAATGGGAGTTTAATTTGGGACTTTGGTTCAGCTTGTTAGTGAAATCAGGACCCAAACCCCAGATCTGGAATTTAACGTTTTATAGGAGTGTCCAGATCTTGATCTCTGGGCCTAATTCGGGAATGAGCCTATCTCTAACTATAGTTTATGTATCTATACAGCATTTCTTATGGGACCAGCAGTGAAAGTACTATAATACCATGACAAAGGATCTTCTCATGGTAATTCTGAACCTAATGAGAAAGAGGAAATATCATGATAAAATATGTTTTTGCATATTTCCAGGCTAATACTGCAGTCCAGAAATTTGCTTGTTTGTCTCTGTCTGAGGGGTTGGAGCAAAAGTGGATGGGAATCTGGGAGGCAGTGACCATGAGTTGGTTGAGTTCAGGATCCTGACACAGGGAAGAAAGGTAAGCAGCAGGATACGGACCCTGGACTTCAGGAAAGCAGACTTTGACTCCCTCAGGGAATGGATGGGTAGGATCCCCTGGGGGACTAACATGAAGGGGAAAGGAGTCCAGGAGAGCTGGCTGTATTTCAAGGAATCCCTGTTGAGGTTACAGGGACAAACCATCCCGATGTGTCGAAAGAACAGTAAATATGGCAGGCGACCAGCTTGGCTTAACGGTGAAATCCTAGCGGATCTTAAACATAAAAAAGAAGCTTACAAGAAGTGGAAGGTTAGACATATGACCAGGGAAGAGTATAAAAATATTGCTCGGGCATGTAGGAATGAAATCAGGAGGGCCAAATCGCACCTGGAGCTGCAGCTAGCGAGAGATGTCAAGAGTAACAAGAAGGGTTTCTTCAGGTATGTTGGCAACAAGAAGAAAGCCAAGGAAAGTGTGGGCCCCTTAATGAATGAGGGAGGCAACCTAGTGACAGAGGATGTGGAAAAAGCTAATGTACTCAATGCTTTTTTTGCCTCTGTCTTCACTTACAAGGTCAGCTCCCAGACTGCTGTGCTGGGCATCACAACATGGGGAATAGATGGCCAGCCCTCTGTGGAGAAAGAGGTGGTTAGGGACTATTTAGAAAAGCTGGACGTGCACAAGTCCATGGGGCCGGATGAGTTGCATCAGAGAGTGCTAAAGGAATTGGCGGCTGTGATTGCAGAGCCATTGGCCATTGTCTTTGAAAACTCGTGGCAAACGGGGGAAGTCCCGGATGACTGGAAAAAGGCTAATGTGGTGCCAATCTTTAAAAAAGGGAAGGAGGAGGATCCCGGGAACTACAGGCCAGTTAGCCTCACCTCAGTCCCCGGAAAAATCATGGAGCAGGTCCTCAAAGAATCAATCCTGAAGCACTTACATGAGAGGAAAGTGATCAGGAACAGTCAGCATGGATTCACCAAGGGAAGGTCATGCCTGACTAATCTAATCGCCTTCTATGATGAGATTACTGGTTCTGTGGATGAAGGGAAAGCAGTGGATGTATTGTTTCTTGACTTTAGCAAAGCTTTTGACACGGTCTCCCACAGTATTCTTGTCAGCAAGTTAAAGAAGTATGGGCTGGATGAATGCACTATAAGGTGGGTAGAAAGTTGGCTAGATTGTCGGGCTCAACGGGTAGCGATCAATGGCTCCATGTCTAGTTGGTAGCCGGTGTCAAGTGGAGTGCCCCAGGGGTCGGTCCTGGGGCCGGTTTTGTTCAATATCTTCATAAATGATCTGGAGGATGGTGTGGATTGCACTCTCAGCAAATTTGCGGATGATACTAAACTGGGAGGAGTGGTAGATACGCTGGAGGGCAGGGATAGGATACAGAGGGACCTAGACAAATTGGAGGATTGGGCCAAAAGAAATCTGATGAGGTTCAATAAGGATAAGTGCAGGGTCCTGCACTTAGGACGGAAGAATCCAATGCACAGCTACAGACTAGGGACCAAATGGCTAGGCAGCAGTTCTGCGGAAAAGGACCTAGGGGTGACAGTGGACGAGAAGCTGAGTCAGCAGTGTGCCCTTGTTGCCCAGAAGGCCAATGGCATTTTGGGATGTATAAGTAGGGGCATAGCGAGCAGATCGAGGGACGTGATCGTCCCCCTCTATTCGACATTGGTGAGGCCTCATCTGGAGTACTGTGTCCAGTTTTGGACCCCACACTACAAGAAGGATGTGGAGAAATTGGAGAGAGTCCAGCGAAGGGCAATAAAAATGATTAGGGGTCTGGAACACATGACTTATGAGGAGAGGCTGAGGGAACTGGGATTGTTTAGTCTGCAGAAGAGAAGAATGAGGGGGGATTTGATAGCTGCTTTCAACTACCTGAGAGGTGGTTCCAGAGAGGATGGTTCTAGACTATTCTCAGTGGTAGAAGAGGACAGGACAAGGAGTAATGGTCTCAAGTTGCAGTGGGGGAGGTTTAGGTTGGATATTAGGAAAAACTTTTTCACTAGGAGGGTGGTGAAACACTGGAATGCGTTACCTAGGGAGGTGGTAGAATCTCCTTCCTTAGAAGTTTTTAAGGTCAGGCTTGACAAAGCCCTGGCTGGGATGATTTAATTGGGGATTGGTCCTGCTTTGAGCAGGGGGTTGGACTAGATGACCTCCTGAGGTCCCTTCCAACCCTGATATTCTATGATTCTATGATTCTATGAAATGCGGTTGTATCGTAGAGCTTGGCTGTAGACAATGGATCGTGTGGTATGGTCTGGATGAAAGCTGGAGGCATGTAGGTAAGTATAGTGGTCAGTAGGTTTCCGGTATAGGGTGGTTTTTATGTGACCATTGCTTATTAGCCAAGCTCTACGATTCAACCACATTTGCTCCAACCCCTCAGACAGAGACAAACACCTACAAGATCTCTATCAAGCGTTCTTACAACTACAATACCCACCTGCTGAAGTGAAGAAACAGATTGACAGAGCCAGAAGAGTACCCAGAATTCACCTACTACAGGACAGGCCCAACAAAGAAAATAACAGAACGCCACTAGCCATCACCTTCAGCCCCCAACTAAAACCTCTCCAACGCATCATCAAGGATCTACAACCTACCCTGAAGGATGACCCATCGCTCTCACAGATCTTGGGAGACAGGCCAGTCCTTGCTTACAGACAGCCCCCCAACCTGAAGCAAATACTCACCAGCAACCACACACCAACAAAAACATTAACCCAGGAACCTATCCTTGCAACAAAACTCGTTGCCAACTGTGTCCACATATCTATTCAGGGGACATTATCATAGGGCCTAATCACATCAGCCACACTATCAGAGGCTCGTTCACCTGCGCATCTACCAATGTGATATATGCCATCATGTGCCAGCAACACCCCTCTGCCATGTACATTGGCCAAACTGGACAGTCTCTATGTAAAAGAATAAATGGACACAAATCAGACGTCAAGAATTATAACATTCAAAAACCAGTCAGAGAACACTTCAATCTCTTTGGTCACTCGCTTACAGACCTAAAAGTGGCAATTCTTCAACAAAAAAACTTCAAAAATAGACTCCAACGAGAGACTGCTAAATTGGAATTAATTTTCAAACTGGATACAATTAACTTAGGCTTGAATAAAGACGGGGAGTGGATGTGTCATTACACAAAGTAAAACTATTTCCCTTTGTTTATTTCCCCTCCTACTGTTCTTGTAAACTGCTGGAAATGGCCCACCTTGATTATCACTCCAAAAGGTCCTCCCCACCCCCCGCACCCCGCTCTCCTGCTGGTAATAGCTCACCTTTCCTGATCACTCTGGTTACAGTCTGTATGGTAACACCCATTATTTCATGTTCTCTGTGTATAAAAAATCTCCCCACTGTATTTTCCACTGAATGCATTCGATGAAGTGAGCTGTAGCTCATGAAAGCTTATGCTCTAATAAATTTGTTAGTCTCTAAGATGCCACAAGTACTCCTCGTTTAGTCTAAGCTTCTGCATACCAAAAGCCACACCCAATAATTTCTGCATCAAGCCCATAACTTCTGGCTGAGCTAAAGCACCTCTTCTAGAAAGATATCCAGTCTTGATTTATAGAATTCAAGGGATGAAGAGTCTTCCACATTTCTAGGTAAATTGTTCCAACGATTAACTAACCTCACTGTTAAAAATGTGAACCTTGTTTCAAGTCTGAATTGGTCTAGCTTCATCTTACAAAGGTTGGATCTTGTTATGCCTTTTTCTTCAAGATTAAGAAGCTGTCCATACTACCAGAATCTCCTCCCACTTAGGTACTCATGGACCATGATAATCAAAGATGGACCTGAGCCAAAACCAGAAGTCATTGGAGCTATGCCAGTTTACACCAATCTAGGACCTGGCCAATTAGATCTAAATATCAGACTCTGGAAGAGTTCAGATTCAGATCTGATTGCTCACACCCTACCTTCAGCACTTAACTAGCACTTTACGTCTGCAAAGCACTTACCAAAGTTGGCAAACAGACCACATTAGCTAATTAATACACTTTACACAATGGCATTTTTACTAATAAATCCTGCTGCTTCCCTTCCTCCCCCACAGTCAAATGTGCTATGGCACCTTCTTGTAGGATTTAAATAAAAACACTGAAAATCAATAAGGAAAACCAAAATTTATCTGCTGGCATCACTTACAGTTTTGCCTCTTACTCAGATGCAACCATTGGTTTGAATGAAAGGCACTTCTATGCCCCATTAAATCATGACTGACAAAGGCTACAACTCTTGGCAAATGCTCCTTGCCCCTAGCACACATTTTATTGGGGATCCAGTTAAGAACATATTTAAACTGTGAACTCGTGTTGTCACCTATTCCAAATTTGTGTTACTGTATCATTGGCTCCGATTCTCTATTACACTAAGGCCCCCTCACACCATTCTGGCAGAAGAAAGGAGCCCTAAAGGGGACAGAAGCATCTACACCAAACCCGTTTTTAGCCCCTGGTATAAGGGTATATTGAGATGGGCTGGGTGAAGGGCATTGGAAGGTGAGATCAAGCCAGGAGCATGGGCATGGCCAATGCGCACTAGACTATAGCCATTCTCCACTTCACAAGGCCCAAAGGAGGGGTCATGGGAAGCAGACCGTAAGGTAGAGCAGCCATGAGGTTGCTTGAATGTATGCCAGGGGCTGCACCATCCCCAAACAGCCCCACTATACCGCAGGAATACAGTTGCCTAAAGTTCAGCACAGAAATGGAATAACAGAGTTGGGCCTGCTAGGAGCTGGTAAATGTCCCCACAACCCTGCATACACACAGACATAGGCCTACACAATCTGAACAGCTACTACTGCAGTCCTAGAGATGGTATGAAAGATTTTTACATCAAATCCAAACTTGTAACCAGTAGAATACACAAGGAAGCAGCTGGAAAGGAGGGATACAGCTGAATATAGGAAGAGAGATATTTTTATAAATAGCTCTTTCCACATATTACACTACTCCTTTATAGAAATAACCATTCAAGTGCAAAATAGAGGAGGAGAGTGAGAGAGAAATATGACTGGTTTTATGCTGAACAGCTTTGGGTATATCAGGCCATATGAATCACATCAGCAAATTTCAGAATAAAATAAAGATTTGTTACTATGTATGTTTGTGTCTGCTGGACAAGTCTGTCATGAGATCCACTGATCGTTCACTTTTATCCTTGCCATGTCGTTGTAAATATAGTGCAACATGTGAGATCAGAATGTTTACTGACTGTCCCAGTAACAGTAAAGGGGATATCACATAATTTACTGCTTGGTCCTCCTGCTGGGGTGAAAAATATCTCAGTATCACAGAAAATGTTCTTATAGCACAGAGAGACTCGACGCTAGCAAGCAGCCTCCTAAAATTACTCAGGCCTCCTCACTGATTTAACAAGGCCCCATTTGGTACTTCTGAGTTATCTTCGGAGTTCTAGGGTGCAATACCATGCCCGTGTCACAAAATCTATCTCTACCATGAGCCCAAAAAATCATTCCATTCCTGCATTGGTTAGACAATTAGCCATCTGAGGATGAGATTATTTCTTCATACTCCCAATCCACATCCAGTCCATCTGTCCTGCTTCATCTACGTATTGCAATTTGTCTGCTACACACATTGTGAGCAATGTAGGGCATGGGCTGTGTCAGGGTTCCCTCCCCACTCTGAACTCTGGGGTACAGATGTGGGGACCCACATGAAAGACCCCCCCTAAGCTTATTTCTACCAGTTTAGGTTAAAAACTTCCCCAAGGCACAAATCCTTCCTTGTCCTTGGATGGTACTGCTACCACCACCAAGTGAGTTAGACAAAGATTCAGGAAAAGGACCACTTGGAGTTCCTGTTTCCCCAAAATATCCCCCCAAGCCCCTTTACCACCTTTCCTGGGGAGGCTTGAAAATAATATACCAACCAAATAGGTAAACAAGGTGAGCACAGACCAGACCCTTCGGTTTTTAGGACACTGAAAACCCATCAGGTTCTTAAAAGCAGAAAAAAGTAAAACAAGCACCTCTGTAAAATCAGGATGGAAGGTAATTTTACAGGGTAATAAGATTTAAAACACAGAGGATTTCCCTCTAGGCAAAACTTCAAAATTACAAAAAACAGGAATAAACCTCCCTCTTAGCATAGGGAAAATTCACAAGCTAAAACAAAAGATAATCTAATGCATTTCCTTGCTATTAATTACAATTTCTGTAATTTTATATGTATCATTTCAGTAGAAGCTGGATTACTTGTTTGTTCTCTCTCTTTGTCTTGAGAGGGAACACACAGAGAGCACAAACACACTCACCCCCCACCCCGCCAGATTTGGAAGTATCTTCTTTCCCCATTGGTCCTTCTGGTCAGGTGCCAACTAGGTTAATGGAACTGATTAACTCCTTACAGGCAAGTGATTCTGTACCTCTGGCCAGGAGGGATTTGATGTTACTGCATACATAAAGGTTGTTACCCTTCCCTTTATATTTATGACAGTTTGCCTTCCTTGCTATTTGTCTGTATAGCTCCAAGCACAATGGGGCCCTGATCCTTAAATGGGCTTTTCAGGTGCTACCATACTATTTAAATAAATAACAAGTGATGAGACAGAGAGGCCTCCAAACCAGCAGAGAAAGGATTAACGAGATCCTATGATCCTAATTAGCCCCATCCTGCTGTATCTGTAACCAATGCCAAACCTGGAGGGGGAATAAAAAGAGAGAGAGTCGCTTGCAGAGTTGTGGAGACATAAGTCTGATAGCTGGAGCAGCCACTGGGGAGGAACAATTAGATTTCAAGCAGCGAGCAACGCATGAATCGGAAACTGCTTGGGAAGCAAGCCTGAAGGGCAGGAACGCCCCCCTGGAAGACTTGGGGATGGTCCAGTATTAAGCTAGGTTTCGTTCTTCTTGCTCCTCAACCCCACCCAGAAGGGGATAAAACTGGAGGGACAATTAGCCAGATGGCTGGAGCCCAGCTCAGTGGGCAGCAGAGACAGAGATTCTCCCCACCCCTGGGAAAAACATTCTAACGCTATTTTTTGTATTTAAAAAATCATATTCTTGTATTTAAAGTGGGGTCATGACTGGGGTGTAGTGTTCTTGGTATATGCTGTGAGGTCCTTGCTTGTGTTGTTACACCCTTGTAGGATGTAGAATAAAATAAAACCCTTGTAGAATAAAAATGCTAACTGAACATAAAATTAGACTCTGATGAACATCAGAGTATTTATACATCGATAAGTTCTGCTAAGTGTCAAGGAGTTTGGATTCTTTTCTGTACCTTTTTGCTATGGAATTTGGGCTTGGAATTTTATGAGAACGGGATCTGTCAACATTACTAGTACTAGCGAGGTGTGGATCGAGTCTGCTGCCTGTGGCTGCTGTAAAGAAGAAGCACAGAGATGCTTTTAAGTACAAAATAAGCTTTTGGAATCTCTGGAACCACATACACGAGCGTGTGCAAAACCACAATGTTTCTGGCTTGGGTTTGTTGAAGATTTTGCGTGAGTTCTTATTCTCTCTGGACCAATTTGCTCATCCGTACCCAAAACTATAGAAATTTGAGGTGTAACACCAGTGAGGCTATCAAAAGTTTTCACCATCTTTACTCTGAGCTCTCAAAGGCCTAAAGCACTTGCGCCTGACCCCTTCTGCAAAGCTCCTCTCCAACTCTGCATCCATATCTCATCTTCTTGACATCCCAGACGCTGACTGATCAGCATTAGTGAGTTCTGAACCAAAGGGCAAGTCTAAGAAATGCCAGTGCAAACGTGGAATGTTGTTGTCAATGCACTACATATAAATCCAAAATCCCCCTCCTGCTTATGTTGGTGTGGTTATAACTGTAAGACTCTGGTCCCAACTCTACTACATTTTTGCCATGTTATGAAACCATTTTTAAACATTGGGTTTAAGAAAAAAATCTTTCCATCATTATGGAGGCAAGTTTGATAGGGGCCAAAGTTTGGTTGAACAGCTTCTCCAACCCCTTTTTAGGACCTAATCTTGATTGTAAGGGTTAGTAGGATGTGTAATTCAGATCACGCAATATGAGAACAAAAGGGCAAGCAATGAAACCGAAAGACAGTAAAATTTAAAACTGGTGAAAGGAAATACTTTTTAAAACAATGCTTCATTAACATGTGGAACTCCTTGCCACTAGATACCAGTGAGGTCAAGAGCTGGGAAGGATTCAGAAAAAGATTAGACATTTATATGATTAATCAGACCATCCAGAGTTACATTTAATTATAAGTGATATAAACCCTCATGCTGCAGGGCATAAGCCAATTTTAAACTGGTGGAAGTTAATTAGATACTTCTACAGTTATTCCCAACTTAGGCACTATGTTTTGTTTGCACCTTTTTCTGAAGAATCTGGTACCGGGTTCCATTACAGACAGGATACTGGCCTGAACTAGTGTCATAATTCCCAAGCAGGCCAACTACTTGGGGGGCTGCAATTTCTGCACCCTATGGCCCCATATTGATTCAGTAACTCACAAGCCAGCCAATCTTCCACCATAGAGGCAAGGTAGAGATTGTTCATTTTAAATAGGGCTAGCTGGCATGCATGGGAGAAATGGGAAGAGTTAGAAAATTCATGGTGCAATTTTCCCACTCCATAAAGCAGCACAGGGCACCAGAGATGCATAATACCTGCACACTCCCATACAAGTCATGACATGTTTAATACCTTTGTAAATACATACAAACTTTTTTATTATAAAACACATCCCTGCCTCGTCTCTCCATCTACCCAGCAGGCTGCCAGCGTCCCTGACTCCAGAAAACAGAACTGGGAATGTTTACAACCGTCCAGATATTCTGGGGCTATTGGCAAATTTAACAAACATTCCAATGGATGAGAACTGGACACAGCCCTGCCCATGAGGAGAAATCATCTGCAGAGCGTTCTCTATTGAAGCACTTGGAGCACTGCACAAACCATTTACACTCAGCGAGAAACAGCAGCATTCAAGCGTTATAGAGTCAGTGCCCAACAGAAAAACCAGGTAGGATGCCAAAACTCCAAAACACAGTGGAAACATTAAATAAAAAGGGGAGAGGATCCCCCACATCAGCTGGTAAAAGTCCATCATACAATAGCTCACCAGATGTGCATATGCATTCACGACAGTGACTTAGAAGAATTGCTACCTAATACTAATTACTGAGAGTACTTTGGGCAAATTAGATTATTCATTCTGAGGATCAACCAAGATTGTGCAAATGTTAAGCCTCAATGAAGCATGAATTATTACCTCCGTTTTACAGAAGAAGAAATTGAGACACAGGAAGGCTAAGTGACTTGCCCAAGAGATAGCAAGTCATTCTCAGAGCAGGAAATAGAAAAGCATGTAGATCTCCTTAAAAGAGAAAGGCTATTTACAAAAATGGATCCCTCTTTGGTAAAGTTTGTCCCTTGTTGTCCTCCTTTTCCTTGTGCTGCTTCATCAGCATGAAGCAGATGGAAAGATTTCCCCCAGACACAGTGCAATCCTTAGGAGGCTCAAAGCCTTCCTTGCCAGTCGTACACCACTCGTCCCCCATCGAACTGTCTTCAATTTCTCTTAGTGGAATATGTCCCTTGGGTCCAAATTTTCAAAGCACTCCTCGTCCATTTCAGCATCTAAACCAAGAGACCAGATTTTCTAAAATGCTTAGCACCCAGATGGCCATCGAAATCTAGTTATTAATCATTTCTTTGCTGGTCACTATACAAAATAAATCAACCTAACATGCTTATCCAGGGCATATCCTTGGACATTCCCTTCTTGCATGCAGTTTTGTTGTAGCCATGTTGGTCCCAGGATTTAGAGGGACAAGGTGGGTGAGGTAATATCTTTTATTGGACCAACTTCTTTTGGATGAGAGAGACAAGCTTTCGAGCCAACACAGAGGCCTTCTTCAGCTCTCTGTAAGCTTGAAAGCTTGTCTCTCTCACCAGCAGAAGATGGTCCAATAAAAGATAATATCTCACATTCCTTTCTTGTGGGAGGCTTGAAGGTTTGAATATTTAAGTGGGCAAATGATATTTTGATTATTGGAATAAATGATTTGTTACTTATTGTGTTTGAGAACATCAATAAAGTGGGGTAAGTGCTGAACTATTTGGCTAAAACTTTTGTAGTTTTTCTATAAAACTTGGTCCAATGGCATAAAGAGAGTTCAGGTTCATAAGTTCATAATATTTTTATGCCTCTCCTTGTGTCTCTCAATGACATCTGGTGTTAAAATGCAAGAGTAAAGTAAAGTGCAATAAAGAACTCCTCAAAGAACTTTTGTAGATTTGACAGTGGAATTCTCTCAGAAATTATCATAATTTAATATAGATTCATACTTAACCATGAACAAATGCATGAAGGAAGAGAATATTCTATACATAAAAAGATGTATTATTAATTATACCTTGCACTTTTGCCAAAGTCTTTTTCACTATCTAGTAATCTCTGTCCTTAGGTGGCCCCCATCAGCATATCAGAGCACCTCATAGGCATTCAGGAATTTATCCTCCCAACGTCCCTATGAAGTAGGGAAGATTTATTTTCCCTGTTTTTCAGACGGGAAACTGAGGCACACAGACAAAATGTCTTATCCATGGTCACACAGGGAGTCTGTGGCAGAGCTGGGAATTGAACTTACATCTTCTGAGGACAGGTCTACATTTAAAGTTTAGATCGGGGTGGGCAAACTTTTGGGGTGCGAAACTGTATAGAGGGCCCGGTAGGGAAGGCTGTGCCTCCCCAAACAGCCTGGCCCCCGCCCCAGCCCCCTATTCGCCCCCTCCCACTTCCCGCCCCCTGACTGTCCCCCTCAGAACCTCCGACTCATCTAACCCCCCCCCCCCGCTCCTTGTCCCCTGACTGCCCCCTCCTAGGACCGCCCCTGCACCAAACCGCCCCCCCCAGATCCCATGCCCTATCCAATCCCCCCATTCCCCGACCCCTGACCACCCCAGAACCTCCGCCCCATCCAACCGGCCCCTGCTCCCTGACTGCCCCCGACGTCCCCCGCCCCTGACCGCCCCCTGCTCCCTGTCCCCCCTACCCAGCCCTCCCACCACCGTGCACACTGCCACCGCCACCCCCTTACCAGGCCACTCAGAGCGGCAGGATCTTGCGGCCCTGCTGCCCGCGCAGCGGCAAAGCACAGGGAACAGCAGGGGAGGGGCCAGGGGCAAGCCTCCCGGGCCAGGAGCTCAGGAGCCGCGTAGGACGGTCCCGTGAGCCGGATGTGGTCCGCGGGCCGCAGTTTGCCCGCCTCTGGTTTAGATGGACGTAGCTATGTTGCTCAAGGATGTTAAAAAAAAAAAATCACATCCCTGAGCACCAAAGCTATGCCAACCTAACCCCGCAGTGCAGAAACAGGAAGGCTGGTGGAACAATGCTTCCGTCACCCTATCTACCGCCACTCAGGGAGGTGGATTACCTGCAACGATGGAACTAAACCTTCCGCCGTTGCTGTAGGAAGCATCTACACTCTCGCACTATGGTAGCACAGTGACAGCTCTTTCGCTGTGCCGCTGTAGCTCCTGGAGCACCGACAAGGCCAGAGTCTCACTCAAGAGTTTAACCACAGCCTTCGTCCCCTTTAACGAAGACATGAATTATTTAAGCTCCACAAGTCCCTGTCTGAGGTTAGCATATCAGCCCTTTAAACTGTGGCGCACAAAAATTAAGTGGTTAACCCCAAGGTCACTGTTGCGGAGGAATAGAACCCAGGAGTCCAGATTACCTGCTATAATCACTAGAGAACTTTTAATTCTCAGACTGGGGTTACAGATGAGAAATTTTTTTTAAAGTATGAAAAATGCTCTATCAGGAAATAGCTGAACACAGACCTGCTATTTTGAAAATAAGCACTTAATATAGCCGGTGGTCTTGATGAAGGTCTGCGTGCAGTACTTTACAAAAACATGGCTTGATGCTCTAGAGAGCGAAGCACCCTCAGCTCCCATTTGATTTAATTGGGAGATGAGAGCGCTCAGCACCTTGAAGGACTGGGCTGCAACACTGAAATCTTGGAGCCAGTACTTCCAAATTCTGTTCCTGGCTTTGCTACTGAACTGCTGAACACGCTCCCTGGCTCAGTTTATTGGAAGACTTGCATCCCATCAGCGTACTCAGTATTAAGGTGGGAAGAATATTGACTGTACCACAGAGGGGTTTTCTGAGACTTACATTAAAGTGCTTTGAGATCTATGGAGGTGTAAATTGAACAAATCTAAGCTTTGACATTCTCTGTGGGGCACATCAGATGTTCATCATGTAATTTAAACGTAATATGGTGCCTGAGAAACCCAGTTCATTTACTCTAGGTTAGCAGTGATATTGGTGGGAGTTTAGTGAAAAGCAGCTCATTGCCTCTTTGCTTTGCAGATCAATATACAACTACTGAAATATTTGCCTGCCAAATTTAAAGTGCAATTATTTGTATATACCATTATATAAGAACTTCTTATCCTAGTGGGCATGTAATTTTGGAACATATCCCATATGCGGTAAGGACAAATGTATAAAGTAGGAGACTATAAAGTTTGCATAGACTGGAATAGTGTGAGGAATGATGCCATTGCTGTAATAAGTATTGATGATAAATTTAAAAGAAATAACTGAGTTCATAGAAAATTATTTTCTCTAATAATGGATCCACATTACTGAGTGCCTAGAGGATGGTTTAAGGACTGGCAGGATTAATTTTTGCCTTCTACTGGTGTCTGTAAAAGTTTTCATATAAATTCACTTAAGCCTGATCATCGAACAGGTAAGTCTGTACCATTGTGGTGTTGCTGAGTGATACTTGGCAAGCTTTCAATTTGCCCCCTGGTGGAATCTGAAATCGAAAAGGTCTTTAAAAAACAGAGTCAACCAACGGAAGCCAGTCTTGACATGATCTACACAAATATTTCCATTTCTCACACCTCACCTCATACATCACTATCAGCTCATCATAACTAATTGCCATATTGCATCACAAAAGCACATAGTTTAATGAGACACTACCTGCGTAAGCTTGCTTTGGAATGAAAGCTGGCAAATAGAAATGCTGTGATTGGTGATAATAATACTTGTTCTTCAACTGACCTTCCAAGGATCTCCAAACATTAGTTAAGGTAAATTATTAGTTAACTAATCAATTGACTAGTAAAAGGTATTCCCTCGCCCCCTTTTACATTTGGGGAAAATGAGGCATGGAGCAGTCAAGTGACTTCCCTAAGATCATACCATTAATTAATGGCAGAGTCAGAACAAGATCTCAAGAGTTCTGACTTCTGATCCCCTTGCTGTAAATTCTCAGACAACATGCTTCCTCTGAGGTTCCTGTTCTAAAAATAACAGGCAAAATCAACCCCGCAAAAACTCCATTGGGACAGAGTCTGCTCTCAGTGACACAGGTTTAAATCCAGAATATCTTCCCTACCCTAATGAAGTTACTCAGGGGTTGAATTTGGCTGGTTATTTTTCCCCCACCAGGAAAAAGGTATGTTTGTTTTATGTTCTCTAATCCAGTTCCCACTACCCCACCCTTGTAATACATTGTTGCACATGTATGAACTAGGGCATCTTTATTGTGAGCTGTCTTCAAATCTCAGCAGAAAAGCAAAATCCTTACAATTCTCCCTAAACTATAGGTACATATGTAATTCCATAAATTAAACCTATTGATCTGAAGAATGTTCAATTCACTTGCTCCACACAAATATCAAGTTTACTCAGGATATTAATTGATCCTCATTTTCATCTGTAAAGATTATGAACGGGCATAAAAGAAAGAAAACCTTCAGACTGCTATTCATGATGTACTTTCCTAATCATGCTGCATTCTCTGATGTGGAGGCTTATTTTAGTTTGTATTTCGCTGATTCAGTTGCACATGTCTTCTTGTAAAAGGAGTTATCAATAGAAAATCAATGACATAATTTATGAAGTAGAGGGAAAAGTAGAACCTCTTTCTCCACATAAACATATTTTTAAATGGCTTAATAGGATGGTATACTGATAGCTTAATACTTAAAGAATTCAGAACACATGTATTCCAGCAAATATTGTATCTCCGATCTTTAGCAAATGTTATAAGGAAAATTTTTAAAAATTAGGTAAATAGATTAGAAATTTAAGCAAGAAATGTTTGAAAGATTTCCCCATGAAATTTGCATTTTAATGGACCTATTTTATTTCCAGCACACAGTAATATTTTTTAAGTTATGTGACAAATTATAAAATAAGGAAGTACTGAAATATGCATTATAATTTAACTATACAGGTATATAGGGACATTTTAAAATGTACGTTTACTAAATAGGAGCAGTTATGTTCCATTGAGAAATGGTATCCTGAGCAATATGTAAAAACATAAAAAATAAGATAATTACGGAAACATTTTACAGAAACAAAGTTGCTACAAAGCAAGTAGAAAACCGTAATGAAGGCACCACCGTCGTTATGGAGTTACCAACAACAATTACGTCTCCCGCCCGCCCCCACTCCCTCCCCCTCCCACACACTTTGCTAAAATGTATTAAGGACTGGAAAAAATAGAGAGTCACTGAATTTTATCAATTGAAAGTAAATGAACAAGCAAAATTTTAAGAAAATCAAAACTAAATATCACAAAGTATGCGTTGTTCATTTATTTTCACAATTATAGTTTCGTTGTAATTATTTATGATAATATAGTAACTTCCATTCATGGCCCTGATTCAGCAAAACTATCAACATGTGATTAACTTCAAGCACATGACTAATCCTATCCCTATTCAGCACTGCACTGAAGCACTTAATTTAACTGAATCAGGCCCTCTGCTAGCAAATGTCCTATAGTATGTTTTGTAAAAATAACATTTGTTTTGGTAATATGAGACTTCATGGCACCATTCTGCTATGAAATGTTTAAGAAGTAGGAAACATTGGTTGTTGCTGTCAATAAGTAGTACTGATCAGAAAATTGACCATTAGTGATATCTATTGTGCGTAAGATATCTGTATAGCTGTGTGTATGTGTGTATATATATATATTTATTTTAAGTAAATGAAAATTCATGTCTTCCCAAAACTTCAAAAGTTATTACTTATGCTGCACAACATGACCACAGATAATTTCATCACAGCCACGTAAATAGAACCCAGAGATTCTTATTCCGAAAGCAGTCCTCTACCAACTAAGCTAAAGGAGACCCTCCAGCACTTGTTAGCAGTGGAGGGCTTAAGACCCATAGTTAAAGCAATTCTGATTCCATCCTGTAGCTGGCAGCAATGCACATACATATTTGCCAAATACAGTATCTTTGGACACACGTATATAAACTTCTGGTTGAAAAATAATGGTGAAAGCCAGACAATGAACTCCCAACTTCAAATAAAAAGGCTCATTTTATGTTTACCTGTTCTCTATCCACTGCTATATTCAGATTTTAAAACTAAGGATTTGTTTTTATCTACAGGTGTTATAAAGCACAAAATAAAAACCTCTAGTTATGTGATGATCTTTAAATTTTATTCATTTTAAATGGGGTTATATACAAGTTCAAGTAATCAGGTCTCAGAACTCTGTGCTCGTATAGACCATGTAGCTAACTCTGAACATTAATGGATATAGCCCGAAGTTACAAATGAAAAACAGGTGGTACCAACACCAATTACAAGTGTCCAATTCTTTAAAAGTTTGTGTGCACATATTGTTCAAACAGGGGAATTATTGAAAATCTAATAACTTTCTCTACATGCACACAAATTTGGATACATTTAAGAACAAAGATAAAATACTGCTACTTATTTAATATAAAGATTTTATTAGTATCAGAGCTGCAGAGCCAACATGGTAACCTATGAGAAAGCTGCAGTCTTCTGTGCCCTATGCATAATCAACAAAAGAAGCTGCTAAATTTTTATTTAAGAGGCAGATAGAGCACATTTTGATTTTCAGATTTCAGATTGCATTTGCATGTGAAAAAGAGGGCACAATTTGCTGGTGATGATGCATGAAAAGGAAAGAACTCATACTGATTTTCAGATCTCAAGTTGCGTTTGTGAGGCTAGCAGTTGGTAAGGAGCAAATCTGCTCTGGCAATCACAGAGAAGGGATAAATATGGAAAACCTCCAATGTTCAAGTCAGCATTCAGAGTCTAAGTAAGGGCCACACCTCAGCTGGTGTAAATAGGCATATGGCACCATTGAAATCAATAGACCCACCCCGATTTACACCAGCAAAGGATTTGGACCAAAGTCTGTAATGTGTGGCCTTCCTTGTACGCATCACCAAAGGTCTAAAAGAATACAATGGGGAGCAGCAAATATCCCTCCACTCACACTACTCTGATATTTCCAGAAGCAATCTGCATTTGGATAACATTAATGTATAGCTGCTAATGCCCAACCTGCTCCTTTTCTGCCAAACCTTTGTATTTGATTCCACCGTTTGTCCCCAAGAAATGCCTTGAAAAAGCTGAAACTGTTTGATTTTAGGGTGACCTTTCCAAGGTTCCCTACCTTGTCTATGTTAAATTCACAGCATAGCCACAGGAATGTTACATTAGAACATAAAATACTCTTTCTGGAAGGTTACAATGTGACACTACTTTATTTCTTAGAACCCATAACCCTAACATGCACAAACAAAAACCGAGAGAAAAAACAAGTCTGCTCTGTAACAAAGTGATGCACAACTCACCACAACTTGCTCTTGGCTGGCTCTTTGCAGACTGGCTGCTGAAAACCCAGATCACACACTTCCCTACAGAACCCCCCTAGCCTGCAATCAGGACCAAAAAAGCCATTACACATAATATAATAGTTTGTAATTTTAACACAGTTTTCAATAAATCACAGGCTACCTGAGTGCTGTCGGAGGGGGTGAGGGGAGCTATAAACTTGGTTCTTCTATTTACTTTGCTCTGATAGAGTGTATGATGCTTGAAAATGCAGAGGTCCAGTTTTCCACAGCTCCAGATGAAAATTAAATGGGCTTTTACATCCTGTAAATGCTGTGGTGGCTTCTCCCTGATTAGGCTTTCCTGCACTCCTTGCAAAAAAAAATTTTATTGCATTTGACTGCAGGAGAGAAATCACTGTGCCTTAGAATGCTTTCGCTTGCTGCTTTATGCATGTAGAGTAGCACAAAACCTTCATAAGAGTCATCAGAATGCAACGTGAGAACGAGACAGAGATCAGGAGAGTTCTTTCTACTGTTTGCAATGAACGAACAACAAAGATTGTGATGAAACGGCCTTGAAGCTCCATTCCCTGGCAAATGTCATTCTTGCAATTTTGAATTGAAGTAAAGGTAAAAAATGTGCTCTCTTTCCCCTCAGCCTCATCTCATGAATGCTAGCTTTAAACACAAGGAGCTGTGACACATGGGCAGGACTTGATTTACTGTAACCTGCACACCTCGTGGGCATGGTGCTCCATCCCATCTAGTGATACTGAGACCAATTAATGAGTCTGCTACAGTCTTAGTGAAGGGCCATAGTAGAAGCTCATGCATTCAGCTCCAGAAGTCCCAGGTTCGATCCCGCCTGGGGTCAGTTGGTATTACATACTTGACACAATACCACATATACAGTAACTCCTCACTTAATGTAGTTTCACAGTTACATCGCTGCTCAATTAGGGAACGTGTTCATTTAAAGTTGTGCAATGCTCCCTTATAATGTTGTTTGGCTGCCTGCTCTGTACACTGCATGTAAGATTTTGTGGAAGAGCAGCAACTTTACAAGGGAGCATTGCACAAGTTCCTCTTTTCTGCCTCCTCCCCACACTTCCCCCTTAGAACTTTCTGGGAGGGAGAGGGAGGAGCGGGGAAGCGCTGCATCTCCACTCTTCCCCCTCCCTCCCAGAAAGTCCTAAGTGCGAAGCACTGGGAGGGAGGGGGAGCAGCGGGGAAGCGCCACATCTCCACTCTTCCCCCTCCCCCCCCCCAGAAAGCCCTTAGCACCACCAAACAGCTGTTTGGCAGCGCTTAGGACTTTCTGGGGGTGGGGAAGGAGCGGGGATGCGGCATGCTCCAGAGACGAGGTGGAGCGGGGACGGGAAGAGGTGGGCCTGGAGCATCCCCCAGCAAAGTCGGCGCCTGTTCTTCTCCGAGTAAGCTGCCACTGCTGCTGCAAAGGTGCTTCCTAGCGTCCTTGCCTGCAGCGGGCTGTGCCTGTTGGGGTAAGCCGGGGCACTTCCCCAACCACAGTACAGTACTGTACAGTATATAATGCCTTTTGTCTGCCCCCCCAAAAATTTTCTTGGAACTTAACCCCCAGCATTTACATTAAATCTTATGGGAAAACTCGATTTGTTTAACATCGTTTCACTTAAAGTTGCATTTTTCAGGAACATAACTACAACGTTAAATGAGGAGTTACTGTTTTCAAGTGAGGAAGCATTCCATCCATTAAACAAATTAAGGAAATTGCTAAGAGAATAATGCTCCTGCCTGCTACACCAGATCTATATCTATTGCAGGTCTGAACCCAAATTCACCAGAACTAAATCGCCCACAGGAACCTGTGTCCTTGCAGATGTAACAGACAAAAGTACTTTGTCAACAATCTACTGGGGCCTGTATACCTCTTACTTTAAAGAGAAATAAGATACCTGGACACAGAAGGATTTTGACAGGGAGAGGGAAAAAAAGGTTATATATAGTAGCCCAATAGGTCAGTCTCAAGTTCCATCTACCAGAGTCAAACATACCTAATTCCCAACACAGTTACTTCCTGGTCTGAGCCAGAAACAGCACCAAAATGCTGGAGGGTGTTCCTGCACTGAAGCACTTACAAATCCTATGGGGGTCTTCAGATTCATTCATTTTAGTCATCAGTACAGAACTATGTTGGCCTGATGCTCCCACCCCAAGCCAAAACACATCTCGAGGAATATATTCCTCAGGATACTATGACAGGGTTGGGCCAGATGGCTATAGGAGAATGATAGAAGGCAGATATATTAGCCCCAGGCTAAGTGGGTCCCTTTTCCCTGGGTAAGGCAACAGGGAAGGTTCCAGAACAATCAGGGACTTTCTGGAAACAATTAAAGCAGACAGGCTGATTACAACACCTGCAGCCAATCAAGAAGCTGCTAGAATCAATTAAGGCAGGCTAACCAGGGCACCTGGGTTTAAAAAGGAGCTCACTTCAGTTTGTGGTGCGCATGCGAGGAGCTGGGAGCAAGAGGTACAAGAAGCTGAGAGTGAGAAGGCGTACTACTGGAAGACTGAGAAGTATAAATATTATTAGACATCAGGAGGAAGGTCCTGTGGTGAGAATAAAAAAAGTGTTGGGAGGGGGCCAAGGGGAAGTAGCCCAGGGAGTTGTAGCTGTCACGCAGCTGTCACAGGAGCCACTGTAGACAGCTGCAATCCACAGGGCCCCCCATCCCTCCAATTCCCTACTTGATACCGGAGGAGTTGAACTGGACTGTGGGTTCCACCAGAGGGGAAGGTCTCTGGCCTTTTCCCTGATCCACTAGGTGGATCAGCGGACACTGCGGGGATCGTTCTTCTTCCTTTCCCCATGCTGGCCAGTGATGAGGCTAACTGAGTGAATGGCAGATTTGAGCCACGAAAGTGGCCAAACTGAGGGCTGCCGTGAACCTCTGAGGCAAGAAAAACTGCCAATAAGCGCAGGACCCACCAAAGCAGAGGAGGAACTTTGTCACAATACTCAAAGTGTGTTTTCTTTACTAAGACTCATGCTTACGTCTGCCTAAAACCCCACAGCAAGGAAACAGAAGTGCCTTTCTCTCCTTAACTGAACTTAAACATCTCAACCAGCTCTTAGGAATACTAGCGTTCTATGGTGGGACTGTTTAAGTGCCATCCCATTGTATGTCTTAGATTCTGTGGGAGCAAGTTCCAGAGATTTAAAAGGCCCTGACTCCAGCACACACGACAGGGGTCACAGGTTCTGGGTTCCTAAGGAGTGCAGATGTCAAGGCACATTGAGGTCCCATAGTTGTGAATGTCAGAGGTATTCCAGAGCCATCCTACTAAGGGCTTGAACCTGTCAAGATATAGCTTACGCTTAGTTAAATGAATGCCTATCAACAGATTGCATTAACAATTGCATGATAATTAAACCAGTTGAAATTTCAGTAGTTTCCTATTTCCTACAATATTTTTCATTGGAGAAAATCCAGAGGAAAGCAATAAAAATGATTAAAGGTCTAGAAAACATGACATATGAGGAAAGATTGAGAAAAAATGGGTTTGTTTAGTCTGGAGAAGAGAATACTGAGGAGGGACATAAGTCTTCAAATATGTAAAAGGTTGTTATAAAGAAGAGGGTGCTATATTGTTCTACTTAACCACTGAGGACAGGACAAGAAGTAATGGGCTTAAATTGCAGAAAAATAGATTTAGGTTAGACACTAAGAAAAACTTCCTAATTGTCAGGGTAGTTGAGCACTGGAACAAATTGCCTTGGGAGGTTGTGGAATCTCCATCACTGGAGGTTTTTAAGAACAGGGCAGACAAACACCTGTCAGGGATGGTCGAGATAATACTTAGTTCTGCCTCAGTGCAGGGAACTGGACTAGATGACCTATTGAGGTCCCTTCCAGTCCTACATTTCTATGATTCTATGTTAGAGCATAGTTAGCTCATGGGGGAATGCTACTTCAGCACAGATGCTTTTAAATGGAGGCTCCAAATGTCTCTGAATGGTGATGTACTCTTTTTTCCAGATAAATTTTAAGATTATAATGATGAGATATTACATTTACCTGCTAAGCACATAGAGAAGGGTAGACAAATGAAATGCCAAATCATTTTGTTAAGAGTCTGGGCACAGACATTACTGGAGCTTATTTTTATTAAACTTAATTTTAGATATGTCTTACAGAATGTTCTCTGAAATGGGAAAGCATCAGTTTGTCTGTGATGTTAGTGAAGGCTCCGATCAAATGTGTCTAGAAAGATTAGGACACAAAAGTTATATATTCCACATTCCATGTCATTAGGTTAGTAACAGATATTTTTAATTTTTAAGCAAAACTTTGTTGAAAACATTGCGGGGTTTCAACCAACTACAGGGCCAGTTGAAATTTTTCAACAATCAAAAATTGCTGATGGAATTCTGAAGAAACAAAAACCAAAAATTAAACATTGTTTTTTAAATGCCCAGGAAAATTTATATTTAATTTTTTTTAAACCAGCTCATCATAATGTTTTGAAATCAACTGCCAAGGAATCTGGCTTCCAATTCTATCTATCTCTGACAGATCCAACCCTGATTTTATTTTTTGACTCTCAATCAGACAATGAATACCTTGTAACAGGGGGGCCTGCCCCTTCAGGAATAGAATCCTGGGTCCAGCAAATCCTTATTACTAACGAGGCACAGCTCAACAGAGATCAGAGGCTGCTTTAGAAGCGAGTAGGTTCCAGCAGCCTGGGAGTTGGGACTGAGACTACAGATGGGAAAGACTTGGGAGGAGCCCTGATCAGAGGGTAAGTACACAGACTTGAGGAGACTTTCTTTTGTAAGAAAAAAAGAGAGCAAAACACCACAGGAATAAGACAAGATTTTAGTCGGGTAGAGCTGAGAGCAGCCTGTCAAGGCAGGGAAGAATTTCAGAGAGTACAACTGGGAGAGAAGAGTTTTGTGTCACTAAATTAGACCCTGGGAGAAGGAGCGTTATTGGAACAAAACCCTTGTGGTGTTTATTTAAGGAGCCCCTTGAAGGGGAAAATGGAGGCGAGGGGGTGATTGAGAGCAGCAACGCATTCACTCACTGGTGTATCTATCTTGGGACATCTGCATTCACGTTGCAGCTACAGCAAAAACATCTTCTGCAACATGCTTCACCTTCACCAGGATGCCAGTTTGAAGAAAAAAGCTTCCCTGAACCTCTTAAACTCTCGGTGCTTTCTTCCATCTTCCACTCAGAGAAAATCCCTGGAGCCCAAGAGCTACAGCAAAGTCCACAGGAATAAAAGCATATGAGGCCAAATGGTGGCAAAGAGCCCATTATTCAGAGACTATCAGTAAAGGCAGCTACAGAAATGAACTGTGTTGGTGACTCAGAATCGGGGGAGAACTGAGGCTAATGGCTGTGACTCAAACCCTGAACCCGTTACTTGGAATGATTACAATAATTAGTGCCCCTGATATGTCATTGGATATTTCTTAGAAAATGACTGTGGATGATGATCCACTTCTCCTGCTCATTCCAGTCCCCAAAAGCCATGTGGGCTAGCTAGCAAATACAAGCTCGAACAGCTGCATACTGGAAAAGACACAAGTCTATCTGTGCCATGCCTTACCCATGTCCTGCAAGGACCACATGGCAGCTGGTGAGTGGAGCAGAGTGTTCCATTAAAGAGGAAATACTCAGAATAATTAAAAAACAAGTTATGTGCTTTTTTTCTCCTTCCTTACCTTTGGATTTTTTCCCTTCACTTTAACCTATTCTGTTGGCTTTAACAGTGTCGTTATGCTAACAACAGATGTTCAAAGTACAGCAGGAGTACTTCACCTTCCCACAACTTGTCACAGTTCTGGGCAGACACAACACTTGTGGGCATTGTTTTTCTTAAATCTAGTCTTCATTCCCATGTCAAAATACCATTGGACCAGAATTTATTAGGATTCAAAAAGGTATTAGACATTTATCTAGATAATTAGAACTCCACATAGTTATATTAGACAGGATAAAAAAAAACAATATAAATTAGGGATATAAACCCATTGGTTAAGGGCACTCACTAACAGGGGTGAGAAAGAAATATAACCGAAGGGCAGATGGTTTCATAAGTGAGCTGTAGCTCACGAAAGCTTATGCTCAAATAAATTGGTTAGTCTCTAAGGTGCCACAAGTACTCCTTTTCTTTTTGTCCATTGTATGGTTTCTTGAACCTTTCTCTGAAGCATCTGCTGCTGGCCACTTTCAGAGACAGGATACTGGTCTACATGGTTCACTGGTCTGATCCAGTCTGTCAATTCCTACTTTTCCAGTAAATTTAGGAGGGTGTTATGTTCTATTAAATCAGAGTGTTCATGTATCACAGCACCACTGTATAAAGCAGAGGTGCACAAATCTGGCACCACAATGCGCTACAGTGGCCATCCACCAGGAGCCCAAAAATTACATCTTATTTGCATTTAAATGTGCCTTACGTTTAATATAAAATAAAACTCTCATCATCCTGTTTTCATGTACTCTTATCTTCCTTCACAGACGAATAGATATTGCTGCTTGAGTTCATCAGCAATCAACCCTGCAAACAATTAGCTTTTTCCTTCAGCACCAACTACATGCTAGAACATACAACGAGAGAGTAACACTGGCCTGCATTTCAGGGCATTGTGGGTCACGTAGAGACTCTGGGTAGCACTTTGAGCACTTCTGGTCTAATGGAAGTCAAGCCTAAGGCTCCATTAGCTGACAGAAGTAGTAGGCTCTTATCCTCCATGTAGATGTAATTTACACTTCATAATAGCATGCTTTATTGACATGACCAGCAGCTTTTGCTCAGTAGGTGACTGGGGTCAGAAGAATCAGTGTCGCAAAAGATCAGGATTGAAGTTTCACAACCAGATCTATCTTGAGGATGTTTGCATGGCATCAAAGCCAGTTTTATACCTGACGTGATCCAATATTATTATCACCCTCCTTTCAGAAAGGGTTCGAGACTGAAACCCTGAATCCAAACTCTTAAAACCGAGGACAGTTCAGCTCTGGAGCTGAGCTACTTTTATTCAGGAGAAAGCCATGCACTCCTTCTTTATCTTTTTCTTAAAATAACAAAAGAAAGAACAAGTGCCACTGAGTAGCACAAATTGCTACCTATGAATAGTTTGAGTCTGTGGGCATTATAATTGCCAAGTAGTCTCCAGTAGAGACGAGTATGTTTTTACAGTGATATTTAAAATTAATACATGCTTTATAATGCTTATCAGCCAGGGCTTTTTTAAACAGTTTTCCTTACTAATGTCGCAATTTTAAATCCATTTAGGCTGATTTCCTTCGACTTGAATCTATTTTAATCAGAGATCAGGATACTTGACTGAATTGGTTTTATAAAACTCTTCATAAAAATCAGCAATAAAAGAGCATTAGGAAAATAGAGAACAAATCTTGGAACAAGATGGGAGGGGGGAAATGAAAATTTCCAAATCCTCTAGCAAAGTCATAACCACTCCCCAATCAGACAAAACACCCACCTAAAATGCCAGGATACTCAATCCCTGAAGAAGCAAGTGCAAAAATATACTATGGAATGCTTCACAGAGACAAACACAAAATTACTGTACCCAAAAATGCCCCAGGTCAACCCTCTCCCAAAATATTAGCCAAGTCGCACAATCATTTTTGTAACAAACCCAAAAACTCAATGGGAGGGAAATACAAAATAACACACGCCAGATGTGACTGTTGTTTCTGCAGAAGAATCAACTGGGGTTGTGATAAGCTAAAAATGTTAATGAATTCAACCTCTCCTGCCCAACATCTCAAAGAATATTAATTCCCAAACTCAACTCACAAATTAACTGTGCTAGAGGTAAGAATTCTGGATGGGGAAGTTTGTGTAAGGAGCTCATATTCAGGTGTTAGAGAAGGCTCCTCACCAAGGTTTTTCAGTGTAGTAGGATTTGTAAATCAGGTAGCTAGAGGTGCAAACCCTTTGATGTGTATCTCCAGTTCATTTTGCTGATGCACGTGTAAATTGTGCCTGCACAAAGGAGATTTCGGCTTCAATCCCTTTGAAAAAATCATCTAAATATTTCTGTTTTCATTGTTCAGGGGGACTTGGAAACCATTGGTGGCTGCCTGAAACTTATCCAGCATGCAGATAAGTAAAGGACTTCAGCTTGTCATGACATTAAGTCCTTAACCCTTTCCCAGCATGCTGTATGTATTTAACCATATCTCCTTTTCGCATGATTATCAGTGGTCTGCAGATTCCACGTAATATCTCTGTCACTAACCTAATGACATGGAATGTGGATATATATCTTTTGTGTCTTAATCTTTCTAGACACATTTGATAGGAGCCTTCACTAACATCACAGACAAACTGATGCTTTCCCATTTCAGAGAACATTCTGTAAGACATATCTAAAATTAAGTTTAATAAAAATAAGCTCCAGTAATGTCTGTGCCCAGACTCTTAACAAAATGATTTGGCATTTCATTTGTCTACCCTTCTCTATGTGCTTAGCAGGTAAATGTAATATCTCATCATTATAATCTTAAAATTTATCTGGAAAAAAGAGTACATCACCATTCAGAGACATTTGGAGCCTCCATTTAAAAGCATCTGTGCTGAAGTAGCATTCCCCCATGAGCTAACTGTGCTCTAATATAGAATCATAGAAATGTAGGACTGGAAGGGACCTCAATAGGTCATCTAGTCCAGTTCCCTGCACTGAGGCAGAACTAAGTATTATCTCGACCATCCCTGACAGGTGTTTGTCTGCCCTGTTCTTAAAAACCTCCAGTGATGGAGATTCCACAACCTCCCAAGGCAATTTGTTCCAGTGCTCAACTATCCTGACAATTAGGAAGTTTTTCTTAGTGTCTAACCTAAATCTATTTTTCTGCAATTTAAGCCCATTACTTCTTGTCCTGTCCTCAGTGGTTAAGTAGAACAATATAGCACCCTCTTCTTTATAACAACCTTTTACATATTTGAAGACTTATGTCCCCCCTCAGTACTCTCTTCTCCAGACTAAACAAACCCATTTTTTTCTCAGTCTTTCCTCATATGTCATGTTTTCTAGATCTTTAATCATTTTTATTGCTCTCCTCTGGATTTTCTCCAACTTGTCCACACCTTGCTCAAAGTGTGGTGCCCAGAACTGCACACAGTACTCCAGTTGAGGCCTTATCAGTCCTGAGTAGAGTGGAAGAATTACTTCTCGTGCCTTGCTTACAACACTCCTGCTAATACATCCCATCCTGACTACAGAGCCTAAACCTGAAAAGAAAATAAATAATATTTGGATCAACCTAACCTGCAAAGATCACTCTTTTGACCCATATGTTAGGCATTTCCTCATATCTCCCTTCTGCTACAACTGTGTGGTTGAACAACTAGCCTGGAGTTGGTGAGGAAGGCAATTGACAGCTGCATGAGAATCCGAGATGCCAAGCCAAATGGCAGTATTACAAGTTAAGTGTCTGGTGACTGTCTTAATAGGAACATAAGGACATAGGACTGGAAGGGACCTTCTGGGTCATCAAGTCCAATCCCCTGCTGTCACAGGCAACCCCATCAGATTATTTATTTGTATTATTGTAGCACCTAGCAAGGAGTCCCTATCATGGACCAGGACACCATTTTACTAGACTCTGTGCAAATACAGAACAAAGAGACAGTAATCCCATTCATAAACTTAATGTGGGGTACCTCGGGTTCAATTCTTGGGACTAAATTCTCATTCCTTGGGCTAGCATGCTTGGGGAGTGCAGCAAAGGCAGAATACTCATCTATCCATTTGGTGATGGGAGAGAAGGGCCTCTGGGTGGATTAAAGCACAGTGCAGGCTGGCACTGAAGGGATGCCCATCAGACTGACTCAGCTAGAAGACTAGTGAGGCATAGTGCAGGGGGCAAATAGTTTATTCTGGGAACTCTAGCAGGACTAAGGAGCTGGCAGAAAAAGAAAGTAGAGGCTCTTTGCCCAATTCTAAAGAGCAACAGACATCTGTGAAAAACTGTGTCTGATACCACAGTGGGCGATGCTCTGCTGCCTGGAGTGGATCTTGGCCTCTCCTATCATTACCACCCACAATTTTACAAAAGTAACATATTAAGTTTTGTCCTGGTAAACTGTCTCTTGAGTTTAATCCCAACCAATTAAATTGTTCACTACTGAACGAGATTGTCTAGTGACTGAGTTAAGTGGGAAGGGAGAAAGCATCAACTGAGATCATGGATCATTCTACAAATACACTAGAAGCAAGAGGAAGACCAAGGACAGGGTAGGCCCATTACTAAATTGGGGGGGGGGAAATAACAACAGAAAAGCAGAAATGGAAATGGCAGAGATGCTTAATGACATCTTTGTTTCGGTTTTCACCAAGAAGGCGATTGGACGTCTAACATAGTGAATGCCAGTGAAAATGAAGTAGGTTCAGAAGAGGCTAAAACACGAAAAGAGCAAGTTAAAAATTAGGTGGACAAATGAGATGTCTTCAAGTCACCAGGGCCTGATGAAATACATCCTAGAATACTCAAGGAGCTGACTGAGGAGCTATCTGAGCCATTAGTAATTATCTTTGAAAAGTCATGGAAGACCGGAGAGATTCCAGAAGACAGGGAAAAAGCAAATATACTGCTCATCTCGAAAAAGGGAAATAAGGACAACCCAGGGAACTACAGACCAGTCAGCTTAACTTCTGAACCCGGAAAGATAATGGAGCAAATAATTAAGCAATCAATTCGCAAACAGCTAGAAGATAATTAGGTGACAAGTAACAGTCAGCATGGATTTGTCAAAAACAAATCATGTCAAACCAACCTGATAGCTTTCTTTGACAGGGTAACAAACCTTGTGGATGGGGGGAAGTGGTAGACATGGTATATCTTGACTTTAGTAAAGCTTTTGATACTGTCTCGCATGGACTTCTCATAAGCAAACTAGGGAATGCAACCTAGATGGAGCTACTATAAGGTGGGTGCAAAACTGGTTGGAAAACCATTCCCAGAGAGTAGTTATCAGTGGCTCACAGTCATGCTGGAAGGGATAACGAGTGGGATCCCACAGGGATCAGTTCTGGGTCTGGTTCTGTTCAATATCTTCATCAATGATTTAGATAATGGCATACAGAGTAGACTTATAAAGTGTGCAGATGATGCCAAGCTGAGAGGGGTTGCAAGTGCTTTGGAGGACAGGATTAAAATTCAAAATGATCTGGACAAACTGGAGAAATGGTCTAAAGTAAACAGGATGAAATTCAATAAGGACAAATGCAAAGAACTCCATTTAGGAAGGAACAATCTGTTGCACACATGCAAAATGAGAAATGACTGTCTACAAAGGAGTACTGTGAAAAGGGACCTGGGGATCATAGTGGACCACAAGCTAAATATGAGTCAACAGTGTAACACTGTTGCAAAAAAAGCAAAGATCCTTCTGGGATGTATTAGCAGGAGCGTTGTAAGCAAGACACAAGAAGTAATTCTTCCACTCTATATCATGTTGATTAGGCCTCAACTGGAGTATTGTGTCCAGTTCTGTGCTCCACATTTCAGGAAGGATGTGGACAAACTGGAGAAAGTCCAGAGAAGAGCAACAAAAATGATTAAAGGTCTAGAAAACATGACCTATGAGGGAAGATTGAAAAAATTGGGTTTGTTTAGTCTGGAAAAGACAAGACTGAGAGGGAACATGATAAGTTTTCAAGTATGTAAAAGGTTGTTACAAGGAGGAGGGGAAAAATGTTTTTCTTAACCTCTGAGGATAGGAGAAGAAGCAATGGGCTTAAACTGCAGCAAGGGAGGTCTAGGTTGGACATTAGGAAAAACTTCCTAACTGTCAGGGTGGTTAAGCACTGGAATAAATTGCCTAGGGAGATTGTGGAATCTCTGCCATTGGAGAGTTTTAAGAGGAGGTTAGACACAACACCTGTCAGGGATGGGCTAGATAATACTTAGTCCTGCCACAAGTGCAGGGGACTGGACTAGATGACCTCTCAAGGTCCCTTCCAGTTCTGTGATTCTATGGAGGAAATCAACACTGCTGGCTTATCACTCACACCAATGGTTTTGAGATGTCGATAATAAAGGATACTTACTTGGTTGGACGATAATCCGGTATGGAACGATCCAGTGAAATTTTCTCACTGAGGTAGGAATTATAGCCATATTTCTCATGTGGCCCCTTAGCTTTCTCTTCCTCTGCCGGGGAAAGGGTGGCAGGAAGCCCACCTTTACCACGCCCACCGTAGCCTTCAATGAGACCAAGCGACTTAGACAAACCTTGGGAAAGAAAAGAAAGATAATTGTTGTAGAGTGCTTATATATCAAATCACCACCACCACCCTTCTCTGGGGCGGTAGGTAGATGCTCTTCCTAGTAGCTGCAGCCAAATAGTTACACATTTCTCCCGGCAATAAGTGAATGTCTGTACAGACCAGCAAATCAGATGAAGGTACTTTAATTAAGGACTAAAGTTAGATATTCAGAGTCTGTCATACTCATTTTCACAATCCCATTTGTTTGGAGGGATTGTACATTTTCACAAAGGATATACTGTTACGTGTCTGTTTGTTCATATATCTACTATTTTAGTTTTCAGAGTAGCAGCCGTGTTAGTCGGTATCCGCAAAAAGAACAGGCGTATTTGTGGCACCTTAGAGACTAACAAATTTATTAGAGCATAAGCTTTTGTGGGCTACAGCCCACTTCATCGGACGCATAGAATGGAACATATAGTAAGAAGATATATATATATAGTGACAAAGTTCCTCCTCTACCTTGGTGGGTCTTGTGCTTATTGGCAGATTTGCTTGCCATGGAGCTTCATGGCAGCCCTCAGCTGGGCCGTTTTTCTGAACCCACAGTCCAGGTTGACTCCTCCTGTGTCTGACCAGGAGTTGGGAGGTTTGGGGGGAACCCTCTACTCCGGGTTCCAGCGCAGGGCTCTTTGGAATGCAGCTGTCCAGAGTGCCTCCTGGAACAGCTGTGCGACAGCTACAACTCCCTGGGCTACTTCCCCATGGCCTCCTCCCAACGCCTTCTTTATCCTCACCATAGGACCTTCCTCCTGGTCTCTGATAATGCTTGTACTCCTCAGTCCTCCAACAGTATGCGTTCTCACTCTCAGCTCCCAGTGCCTCTTGCTCCCAGCTCCTCACACACACACCACAAACTGAAGTGAAATCCTTTTTAAAACCCAGGTGCCCTGATTCGCCTGATTGAGTCTAGTAGCTTCTTGATTGGGTGCATGTATTCTAATCAGTCTGTCTTAATTGTCTCCAGAAGGTTCCTGATAGTTCTGGAACCCTCCCTGTTACCTTACCCAGGGAAAAGGGACCTACTTAGCCTGGGGCTAATATATCTGCCTTCTATTACTCTCCTACAGCCATCTGGCCTGACCCTGTCACTATATATATATATATATATATATATATTATACACACACACACATACAGATAAGTTGGAAGTTGCCATACAAACTGTGAGAGGCTAATTAGTTAAGATGAGCTATTATCAGCAGGAGAAAAAAACTTTTGTAGTGATAATCAAGATGGCCCATTTAGACAGTTGACCAGAAGGTGTGAGGATACTTAACTTAGGGAAATAGATTTTAGTGTCCATCACTATTGCAAGTATGTGCTTCCCAGTCATGCAAGCAAGGGAGTTGAGAAATTCATTATCTGCAGGGATATACCCCAACAGTTAACTAAAATGCAGTCCTGGAAAAAAGTTTCCCATCAGTAACCAACATGATGATCCCGCCTGGAGAACTGTACATACTGCAAACTCTATTTAGTTGTTAGGGAAGTTATGGTTATTTATACCTACTTCTCTTTCTCAGTGGGGTAATTATATATAAGGTTAGATGTCCCTAGGAGGAGAATGGGCTGAACACAGAATAAGAACAGAAACAAGTTGGGTAACTGCCAAGTGAATAATTTTTTTACTTAGTATGAACAGTGAATAGCATACAAATGTTGTTGATTTAAAAACAATTTTCCCTCCTAGCTTTCTTAAAGTGTAACCACATTCTTAGACCTTTATCAAAAGGATTTATTCATTCATATATGTGTAGCTGTAGGAATTAAACAAGGTTCAAGAATGAATCAAGGAAAATAAGAATAATAATGATTGGGGAGGTTGTGGGAAGCCAAGTTAAGACTTGCTTCACTCGTGATATAGAGCACCTGACATTTTAACATTTTTCACTAGTGGAGATTCAGACCTTTCTCTTTGGCAGATATTAAGAAGTTTGATGGATAATTTTTTTTTAAAACCTTGATATTTCCTTCTTCATTTTTATTTCCGAGAGCCCTGATTCGCAAAGCAGGGCTCTCCATCACCCTGCTAATGCTTAAGACAAGAGAGGATGGTCTTGTAGCTAAAGCACAGTAGTTGGAATTCACAGATCAGAGTTCTGCTCCCAAATTTGCCATGGACATCATGTGTAACCTTGGGCAGATGACTTAGCCTCTTTATGCCTTAGGTTCCCCATTTTCAAGACAGGGATTTTAAATACTTCTCTACCTTAAAGGGTTGTTGCCAGGCTTAATGAAAATCATTTGTGAGCATAAATCACCATGAAATCCTCTGACAGGAGGTGTTATTATTATCACAGCTTCTGAGAAGGGATCTCTATCTTGCCAACTCTCCAGATTTTATCATGAATCTCATGATATTTAAGGGCTGGAGTCATGCAAGTACACGAAAAATCTCAAAAAACCAGAAAGCAAATTGAACCCCTCCCCCCCAATAATTTATTATTTTTTTAAAAACCCTCATGATTTTAAGCTACTTGAGATTTTTGGGGGCTGACTCATAATACCTGGGGTTAGCAATACTATAGAACCAGGTCTCACACTTTGCTTTTAGGACAGCCTGGGCCATATTCTGATCTCACTAACACCAGTGAAAATTCAGAGTAACTCCCCAATGGATAGATATACTCCAGATTTGGACCCATAATGTTAATTCATTCTTCTTTACCCTGTTCATGAAATATTTCTACTGAGAACTCTCTGTGATGAGTGAAATTACCCTACTCTCTACCAGTGCTATTTCCTGGCTGGTAAGAATATAGCACAGAGTTATGAAATATTCCCAGGATGTCTTGCGTGCAGTCACATTTTATTATAGGTGCCTTAAGCTCCTGCCAGTTAGCTTTTAAAGTGCTGACCCCTTAACCTGCCTGGGTTTTATTTATTTACTTACTTAATTTACAGCTGTGCTCTTCCCTTACAACATTTACCAATGTTGTTTTTAAAAATATAGGTTTAAGAAGCACTTAATAGAATTATGAGCTCTCCATGCAAAAGTACTGAGCTAAAGTTTTTTTCTTCCTCTTTGGAGACCCCTTAGATGACCCTGAGGCTACATGTTGACAGGGTTTAGAACTTTATCTACATTAGGGGTTTGTTTAAGCAAAAGCTCCCTAGAGTTGCTAGCCCCAGCATAACTCACTGGTATGGAATGGTTGTCAGAATTTTTAATATCCTGTCTCACCCAACTCAGAGCAGGTCTAAATCACATGGTGTTAAAAATCTTGGCAGCCACAGGAGGTGTCCACCATCACTAACAGTGGTGGATCTGTATCGGTGCTCACAACGGTGGGACATCTTTGCTAAAGAACCCTAGTGTCGTCAAGGTTCTGTGTCTTGTGAACATGAAGCCTCACGGAACTGCGGAAGCTCCACAGAGTAAATAGCAAGAACTGACCACCCGCTCATCATCTCTGAATGAAAAAGCTCATCCTGTCATTAACTATTTTATTTTGAGAGATGAGTCATGATAGAAAGACACACAAGTGTTGATTCATATCGACCAACTAACCACGGAAGCTAATTTCCAGATATACATCTTTCTACGCTACTCCTCCATCGGCTCATGGTGTTACAGCAAAAGCTGATAAACTGATGTCAAACCATTTAATCAGTGAAATAAATAAAATATGTAATTCAATCATTCTGCACACACTAGGCAAGGGATCTGCAGTGAGCAAATATCCTCTTTCAGTGCCGTCCTATCTGATATATCAAGGCACCCAAAGGGGTCATCAGAAAAAATGAAAATCCCCAGGTGCGATGTGACAATTAGGATCTATGCATTTTACTCAGGGTCGGTCACATGCCTCCTCCCCCAGCTTAAGTTGTCAGAAAGGTTCACCAATGCAGCTAAAGTGTCACTTTGTTTTAAGGTGCTTGGAACTGAGGATCAAGAAATGTTTGGCGAGGATGTTAACAGCCCAGCTCTAACAGGAAAATGAAAGAGACAACATTTGTTTCCAGCTGGTTGAAAAGCTGTCTCCAAAAAGATGAGATTGAAGAGAAATAGTCAGATAGAGACCCTGATCCAGCAAATCACTTCAGCCTTTTTTCATTTTATTTTATTTAGGTAAAAAGGACCTTTAGGCACCCTTGGGGTAACTTAAAAATACAGCTTAAGTGCAGCAGTACAATTTCAGCTAACAACTCCACTGAAGCCAAATAACTTAAAAACTCAAATCCTCCTCAAACAATTCACCAAGCTCGTAATTCCTCCTCCCAACCACTCCGTTTTCAAATGCCTGGGAAAAGAGAGGAGTCTTTACACAACATTCCAACATACCAGTTGTGCCTCATTGTTTGCTTGTGCTCCCCCCACCACACAAACCCACACCTATTTTTTCTCATGTTGTTCTCAGATTATAAACTGTCTAGGGGCGAGAACTATCGTTTTGTTCTGTGTTTTTACAGCACCTAGCACAACAGGGTCCTTGTCTGTGACTGGAAATTCTAGGTGTTACTGCAAGACAAAGAAAGAATAAGTGTGCTGGAGATCATCAGATTTGGGCTATTTTGGACTATAAGGAAAGTTATTTCCAAAGATATAAGGCCATTAAAGAGAACAGTCTGCCAGGACCCCCCTCTCATTTATACCAATAGGACTGTGGTTTTCGCACCACTGTTGATATCAGCTCTGACAGTAGGGCGCATACAACATGCCTGTAGCTTTAAGCAAGAGTGGTATCATTGAGTTCAATGGGACTAGTTGCATGATTGAAGTAAAACGTGTGCTTAAGGCCTTTATAGGTAGTAAATATATTTTTAATTCTCTGTTTGCCTTTCACTGCTTCTAGGGACCCTATGTCTGGGTCTCAAAGAGTGAGTGATCTCCCCTACCAGGTCCATGCTGCTGACAGAGAATGAATCATTAGATGCTTCTGGTGATTTAGAAGCAGGGAAGAGTGAATTGATTCTGAAAAAAATAGAACTGACATGAACTTTTCCCAACATGTAAACCAAATCTTTATTATTCTGGCCAGGCACAGAAACATAACTGCCAAACTGCTGCCAGAAAGGTGCTTTTTTGCTTTGGTTCCATCCTGTCTAGAAGTGATAAACACCATTAATCTCACCAAGAAAGCCTGATATTAGGTGATTCTCTGCCCAATTTTACAAACTCAGGAGATTCAGACAGTTTGGATAAACGTCAGGTGTTGATCTGGACCAGATCTCTGAATATTTCTGAGCTACACCCATCATTAAATTACATTCTCCCAAATAACACCTCAGAAAGGGTATTTTACTCAAAGTCTCCCCCATTATTTGAATTCTGGGGCAAAGGAGCATCCAGCTCTTACACTGCTGCAATAAGTCTATGCCTGCAACTCTAAATATCTGAGCCACTCCCGCTGAAAAGCCAGAAATCAAATTCTCCAAGGACTTGCAAAGTGTTGGTTTTCTTAATGATAGTATAAAAATTTAATTTCTATAGCAAAATTATTCCTACACTAACACAGTTACAGTAGCTATATTCTTCTTCTCTTAAACTAGCAGTATATTTCATAACGAGACAGTAGCTTTCTCAGACAATAAAATACAATATAATGTGATACACAATCTTCGTTTACAAAGCACCCAGTCAAACAGACAGCCCATGCACAGTGCAACTAGGAAAATTTTTTTGCTATATTTCAGCACAACTGAAAATTAACATTAATCTGGCTTGGATAAATATTTAGGGAGTAAACTGCCTTCATTTAGACAGGGAGTTTGCAATAGAAAAGGCCTAAGGGTGCAAATGATCATTTACTGGCAAAGATTGTCCCAAGCCATAATCGTTGGATCCAAATTAAGAACTGAGTTTCTCTAAAAGGTCAGGACTGTTCAAATTCTGGGGTTCAGTTCAGACCGTTATAGAGCTTAGGACCAGCTGAAAAGTTTGGATCAATTCCAAACTTCTCCAAAGTCTGAGACTGTTTGCATCCAGGATTTTTGTTCATACCCTGGTCTTGTTATTAGCAGAATAAAAGCAGGACTTAGCAACAGAAAGCAACTCAGAGTTGGAAGACCTAAGAGACCTGGCTGGAATAGAGCACACAAGAAGGGCTGCAGCCATCCCACCTGGAGCTAAGATCTCAATGGGTCTCATAAGCTAAGCAGGGAGACTAGACAATACTTTGATGGGACACCATGAAGGAAACCCCAAGACACTGCACGAAGTGGTGCAAGTAATTTAATAAGGACCCTCTTCCTTCCAAGCATGTACTGAAACAATTGCCCCCAGCAGGTATTGTGCTTCTGGAGGTGCCATCTTTCAAATGCACCTGATCACTTCTGGTCACTAAAGATGCATGTTCCTTTTTTTCCCCCAAGAGAACCGTTGTCCCAGACAAATTCTGAATAAATTACATACCACCACCCTAAATTTTCCATGTAGTTTCAAATGGATATAGTATTCCTTTGCTCTTCCTAATTTCTTGTGTACTGTTGCGGGGTGGTTGAACAGCTGTTATATTCCATTCCAAAGTGCCTACATACCAGTGGTGAAGTGATCCTTGAAGATGGTCTATAGTTTGTAAAGCTCAATGGGATAACATACGCTGTAATAAGTCATATTAAATCAGAAGGTACAACATACATTATTTGAAAGAAAGGCTCTACATTATACAGTCCATGCACTGATACTTTGAGGCCCCTGACAAGTAATGGAGTGACCCATACTGTATGATCAGATGACTGTCTGTTCCAGGCATCTAGATACTCTGTTTGGATCTGTATGATTCAGAAAGTGCATTTGCAGGAAGGCCAAGAGAAAGAGCATATTTCAGCAATCCAACCTATTTATAATGACTGTATGAATAAAGCTCACAGCACTGGGCAAGGTAAGGGAACTCCTTAACCTGGCAATATTACTTAAGTGCTATTCGTTTTAAGAAAAAAAAAGCTGATCAAGTGGTGGCAAGAAATGCTCAACTAAAAGGAAACTCAGCGTCAAAAACACAGCCAAGATCTGTATGGATTTTGCTGACATAAAACCCAAGGCATCCAAATGCAAACCAAGGAAGTTCACCTTAGTCAGCCTCTGCCTAAGACCAGCCCACAGAGATTCATTCGTAGTAGGATATAGGCACAACCAATTTTTTCCCCTTCTACAGGAATGAATTTATGTCAGATGTCTAAGCCAGTCTAACAGACTATCATACATGGACAGGTGTCAAAAGGGGGGAAAATAGTTATATCTATATTGATAGTAGGAAAAAATCTACAGCACACTGCCTCTCGTTAAAAACTGAAAGCAATAACGACATACAAAAATTAAATACGGGTGCCCGTGTTGCACTGTCATTTCTAAAGGCACAAAATTGCCTTCAGGGTCAGTAAAATCCAACTTTTTGACACAACTGTATGTTGATGCCCTACAGAAACATATCTTCCTCATCCATGTGCCGATGTCCAGATTTGCCTATGTATTAATGAACTTGGCAGACTTCCTCTAGTACAAGTACTGGGATAGAGCCTTAGAAGGTATCTATTGGTATAGCTCCATTTAGTTGAGGTTCTGGCCAGCTACACTTATTATTTTGTCCTCTCTAACTTTTCCCTATCTGCCGTGCTCCCGAGCTCTGTTTGTTCTTTGTAAGCAATTCTGGAAAAGGACTCCGTCTTGTGTTGTGCGTAGTGCTGGTTGAAAATTTTCCCACTGAATGTTTTTCCATCAGAAAATAATGATCAGTCCAAACTGAAAGATTCTACGGGATCATGTCAACTTTGATGAAATTTTGTTTAGGAAAAAAATGGAAATGAATCATTCTGATAAGGTCAAAAGGTTCAGTTTCAATCATATTTGTTTTGACCTTATTAGAATGGTACGTTTTGATCTTCCTTTTCAAAATGACTTTATTTTGAAGTTTATTTTTATTGTTATATTATTTTTTATTTTTACTTTATAATGTATATTTTATGAGTTTATATTTATTATTTTATTTGTATTTTTATATTTTTAATGTTTCTGTTTTCTTTCATAAAATAATTACAAATAAAATGATATAAAAATAATAACAAATGGTGTAACTGACCCAAAATGAAATGGTTTCAAAACTGATGTGTCTTGGGAAATTTTGAAATTCAATATTTCATTCCGAGTTGGAATAATTTCCCCCCCCCTGAAATGGCAGAAATTCCAGTGAATCCTGGTTCTCAGACAGCTCTAGTCATTGGGGCTGGTCTATGATTGGGGTCCCCAGACATTACCATAATACAAATAATAAATAATAATTCTACTCACAATTGTTGCTGTTGAGAGATGTAACATGCACCTTTCTCAACCCCTCTCTTCTAGCCTACTCTTTCAGCGTATGAAAGAGTTATCAGGACAATACTCCCAGTCCCTGCCAGCTCAGAGTAAATGCACTGGATCTGGATGGAATACAGTTCTGCTTGGCAGGCTGCATCCAGAGCTAATGGTATCAGCATATTTTTTTTTTAAAAAAAGGCAAATTTCTCCCTCTTGCCCCTATTCATTTAAATGGGAGAAGCACCTGTGTATCAGAGGGCAGAAGGTGACTCTAAGAGTCTGTCCTGCAGAGGTCGGAGAGCAAGAATCAAGGAAAACATGAGGACAAGCATGAGGAATGGAAGGGTTACTGAGAGGGTGGGTGAGAAGATGTTGGAGGGAAGGTCAAAGGTGCGGAGGGATAAAAAATATTGGCGATCCAGGTCCCATTTAGTATTGACACACTATCTACCTGTCAGTGCATTTCATCACCTCTAGGACACTTAGCTGGCTCTGTGTATTGTTTTTCCAAGGTTTCTCACTCCATTTATTGTGCAGTTTAACTTGGCTGATTCATAAGTGTGACAATTTGTTTCCTCTATGGCAAACAGCAAGAAATCCCTACAAAGCCCTTCGCTCTAGTTTCTTTCTCATAGGGCTGGACAGCTCTAATCATGGCTGATTTGGTCTGTTTCACACTCTTCTCTGAAATATAAATCTGTTGGCTATTTGTTGAGGCTCCAAGATGGAGGAGGGAGGCGGGGGAAGGAAAGTCCAACATAAGCAACTGCAACTGTGAATGATCCACTAACCTTGCTGTCTTGTCAGGGTAAATTTTCAGCACAGAGAGTTAGACCCCATGGCGCCCATTAACACTGATTGAAACAGTGAGTTTAAACTGCCATGCTAAAGATTTCTCTTGCAAAGCCTCTGGAATGAGATATATTTATTATATGCTCTCTAAAATGTTATACAGAGAGATTGTTTTTAATTATATTTAATATAATCAAATGTGTAACATTATAGTATTTTACATTACAGACAACGTAACTAGGCTGATAATGCCTAGACACACGTTGGGTGCTTTACAGTTCAAAAAGAAAGACAAGGCTCTTGCCCCATGCAGCCTACAGTCTTCCACCCCTATTTAGCAAACATGTACAACCAGTAACCATATGCACATGACTAGTTCCAGCAGTGTCCCAGATCTGCTCACATATGTGAGTTTTGGCACCTAATCTTGATGAGAGGAGTTAACAAACAGTAGCAGCTACAGATAGAGAAGGCCATGATGTTAAAGTAGGAAGGCCATGGGTTAAAGTATGTGGTTACTATGTTCAGGCATGTGCATATCTGGGCATTCCCATAAAAAGGTTTCTCTAATGTAGGGGTGGGCAAACTACGGTCCGCAGGCCAGAGCCATTTAAAGCCACTCCCGCTGGGGAGTGGGTTCTCGGGCTTGCCCCGCTCCGGCACTCCAGCCGGGGTGCCAGGTTGGGGGCCACACCATGCAGCTCGGCTCTGCTCCTGTGCTCCAGCCAGGGTGGCGGCCACACCATGCGGCTCCCAGAAGCCATGGCATGGCCCCGCTCTGGGGCACAGGGTTGGGGGCCACACCACGCGGCTCCCAGAAGCAGCCGCGTGGCCCTGCTCCAAAGGTCGGGGGCCGCTCCACGTGTAGGGGCCGGAGAAGGGACATGCCACTGCTTCCAGGAGCCGCTTGGGGTAAGCACCACTCGGAGCCTACACCCCTGAGCTTCTCCCCACGCCCCAACCCCCTGCCCCAGGCCTGATCCCCCTCCCGCTCTCCAAACCCCTCATATCCCAGCATGGAGCACCCTCCTGCACCCCAAACCTCTCATCCCCAGCCCCACCCAAAGCCCACACCCCCAACCAGAGCCCTCACTCCCTCCCACACCCAACCCCAATTTTGTGAGCATTCATGGCCCACCATACAATTTCTATTCCCTGATGTGGCCCTCAGACCAAAAAGTTTGCCCACTCCTGCTCTAATGTAATAATCACAGGCTAGATTCTGACTCAGGCTAAGTACCTGTGCAAGGAACTAAGACCCACCTTACACACACCCATATTGAGCTACCTGGAATTTAGCTCTAAGAGTAAGCATGACAACTTGCTTGCTTACTGCCTACCCAGAAGAGATGGGTGGGGATTACATTTTCACCCTCTCCAAAGCCCCTTTACGATACCAGAATGGTGTAAAGAGACCTTAGTGTGACTTTCAAGGGGAACTGTGAGTTATTTTGGGGAAGTTGTATGGCCTGTGTTCTACAGGAGGTCAGACAAGATGATTACAATGGTCCCTTTTGGCCTTAGAATCCATGAATATGCACTCATATTAAAAATCAGGCGATCAGTTTTTGATTTCTTTCTGAAGTTCTGTCCAAGTGGTTAACAGAAATTATTCTACATATTTTCCTCCCACAGAATCTATTATTTTCAGGTCAGATTTTCTCAGGAGAAGTTGTTAATTTAGAAAATCCACATAGCTTTTCCCCCCTTTTCTGTGAACCACTTTTGTTGTCTGCAGGGGGGGGGAAATCACCTCACATATTATGTGGGCATTTATTTTTAATCTGGCAAGAAAGGAAATGCCACGTTTTAGTGCACGCATTATAACTCACCCCATTCCCTTTGTTATGTGAATGGGCACACATAATACATTCTTGTTCACACCAAGCCAAGCTATATTTCCATAACAGAGCCTTTGATAACCATGAAAAGAAAAAATGCAGAGAACTCCACAAAGTTCACTGGAGTTCTCACCATACAGATCTAATTTAGCTACAAAGACCCTAAGATACATTGAGTTTTACAATGGGACTCAGCATATATTTCTACTTGAAGTTTCTGCAAAAGGCTAACAGAGCCATGTTCCATATCATCCTCCCAGGTCTACAGTTCAACATTTCTCATTAAAATGCTCTTTAAAGTGCTGGTTACTTTGGACTCAGTGTCTCCCAGAATGGCCAGTCCGAAAAGAAATAAGAGCATCTCAATTCAAATATGTAATTGTTATGCAAATTTATCCACAGAAAGAGAAACTTTGGGTCAATATATGTATTTTCTGCAATCACCTACATGTGTTTTCCTGCTAATTCCTTTACTGAGCTATCGACTTGTTACTTTTTAAGGTCAAGAAAATCTATTTTACAGGGTTTTGCTCAGTACATTTAATCTTTTATATAGGCTTTTCTCTGGCTGTGCTTGGACACCAAGTCTCACTTGGAGACTTAACAATTCATTGGTGGTTCACCAGTGGGAATTTGGACCATTCAGATACAAAGGGCACCCTAGAGAGTAATTTTCCTTCTTCTCATTTGTTTGTGCTTACAAATAGGTCAAAAGGGTGACATGGCAAGACTTGTAATATCTGAGGGCACTTATAAGAGATGCAATTCAGTAACAGAAGAGGAACATTTTGTACTGTGATTCTTCTTCCCCTTAGCTCCCCCCCTCTCACACACATAGTATGAAATGCATACTAACCATATAGGATCCAAAATGCACATTATTAATTAATCAAGATGTTGTATGTAATAAAAATATACTAGTAATGAAACAGTACATGTATATATAGATATATATATATGGGTATATGCATATCAGCACCCCTTGTAGGACAGAATTATAACCGTTCAACTGGATTATAATCTCTGTACTACTTACAGTGAAAGTAGAGTGTCATATAGCTCAAGTACTAGGAGCCAGAGCTTTGGAGTCAATGAGACTACTCACATGTTTAAAGTTAAGCATGTGTATATGTGCTTTGCAAGATAGGGGTTTTGAAACAAGAGATTCAGCATTTGCTCTCTACTGTCAATGCAAAATTATGAATGGTGAGATTGCACAGCAGAATGATAATATGGAATTCCTAGAAGGCCACAGATTTGTGTCTGATAAAAGGCTCTAAGTGCTTTAACACATAATTCATGTTCAAGGAAGCTAAATATATTACTTCGATTTTAAACTCTTTGAGGCGGGGACCATCTTTTTGTTCTGCATTTGTACAGCAACTAGCGTACTGGGATTCTGGTCCATGTTTGGAACCCAAGTTGTATGCTTCTGCAATACAAATAAACAACAACAACAACAAATTCCACCCATTTTTCAGATGGTCAAACAGAGGTTGAATAACTTGTTCAAGGTCATTCAGTCAGAAAATGCAATGTGTAGGAACAGAACGCAAGAGGCCTGTCTCCAAATCTTCTGATCAAACCATTAAACCACACAAGCAATTTATGAAATCTAAAAAGTGTTCTACATTCAGAATAAAAACCTGGGCAATTGGACTTCATTTAATCTTATATACATGAAAAATGTCCTGAGTGTATAATGTTATAATTTGGTGACAATACTTCTACTTAAGATATTCTCTTTTCCAAACTACACTTAATTTTTCTGCACAACACATGCCTTCTTCCTGTGGTTATCTTTGTAAATTGCTGCATTTTAAGGTGAGGTAATATACTGCAACGTACTGTAGTTCTAGTCTCCTTGAACATTTAAATCCCAGTTATTTTGCTTAGCCAAATTCGTTTACATGGTACATAGCAGCCCCTTGATCTTAGTACATGTCCTCCACAACTCAACTGCTGTTTCACAGCAGTCAGAACCGTTCAAATTCCTAAGTAGATGCTGCAGGGTTCTACATTGGGGTGGGCAAACTTTTTGGCTTGAGGGTGGCATTGGATTTCGGAAATTGTATAGAGGGCAGGTGGTGTGGCCCGCCTCCCCCCATTTACTCCCCCCCCCCCCGCTTCTCACCCCCTGACGCCCCCCCGTAACTCCTGTCCCATCCAACCCCCCCGTTCCCTCACGGGCCCCTGCCCCATCCACACACACCCCTGCTCCCTGACCACCCCCGGAACCCCCGCTGCCCCATCCAACCCCTCCTCTCATTCCTGATGGCCCCCCTGGGACCCTTGCCCCATCCAACCACCCCTTCTCCCTGTCCCCTGACTGCCCCTGGAACCCCTGCACCTGACTGCCCCTCGCCACCCCATCCAACCACCCCTCCTTCCTGACTGCCCCCCCAAGACCCCTGCCCTATCAAACACCCCTTCTCCCTGTCCCCTGACTGCCCCTGGAACCCCTGCCCCGACTGCCCCCCACCGCCCCATCCAACCCCCACTCCTTCCTGACTGCCCCCTGGAACCCCTGCCCCCATTCAACCCCCCGGTTCCCTGCCCTCTGACTGCCCCGACCCCTACCCACACCCCGGCCCCATGACCACCACCCCGAACTCCCCTGCCCTCTATCTAATCCCCCGTGCTCCCTGCCCCCTTACTGCGCTGCCTGGAGCACTGGCAGCTGGAGCTGGGCCACGCTGCCGCCACCACCGTGCAGCACAGAGCACCGGGTCAGGCCCCAGGAGCTCGCAGCCCCGCCGCCCAGAGCATCACGCCGGCGGCGCAGTGAGCTGCAGCTGCAGGGGAGGAGGAACAGTGGGGGAGGGGCAGGAGCTCAGGGGCCGGGCAGGAGGGTCCCACGGGCTGTAGTTTGCCCACCTCTGATCTACATGAATCTAAACAAATATATGGAGACTAAATCTCATCTTTGAGTAGATAATGTATAGGGATTCAGCCCACTCTACCGAATAATGCCTAAACTGGCCAATACCTGGCTCGAAAGAGCTGTGCCTTCTATTTATTCCTTATTGATATTAGCCTAAAGAAACACCATTACTTATTGTTTCTCTGTTTGTAGGTGATTTATTTACCAATTGGGACATAATTCGTGCTGCAGATGTAGGTCAGAAGAAAAGTCCGAGTGGTACAAATTTGCTTACATAGGAGACACTGCTTTCCTACAATGCCTAGCAGCTCCTCAGTTCTGCAATTCAAAGGGAATAACAAATGACCAGGAGTAAGCAAGGGAACAAGAGAGGAGGCAGCCAGCAGTTTTACCAACAGGTCTTTTATACTTGATTTTTTGGTTTTTCAGATATATTCTTAGACCAACGTGTACAAACCAAACCAGTTTTAAGCATTTGGAAAATCCACTTATAGGAGCAATGTCAAAAGTAAGGCATCTGTAATAGCTTCTCTGGAAGGGTCATTGCGACTTTCATTCTCTCCGTGATAGAAGAAAGGGCTTCTTTAATCCTGACATGACAACATAGCGGAAAGCTTGTCTTTCCACTTTAACCACTGCTGGCTTTTAGGATGATTACTATCCAATGGTTCATCTTCTGCCAATTCATGTTCTTTACAAGCTCCCTTCACTTTGGTCACCATGTTTGTCCTACTGCCTCTCTTCGCAATACCACCCATATATTTTTCTTTGATTTGCTATCTATCCTGTCCCTTTTGCTTCACTTTCTTATGGCTGTTGTGTGCCTATGTTTCAACCACATGTACCATGACTGGCAACACATCTTCAGTACCTTGGACCTCTCCTGGAGCTGCTGCACACGTGACACTTATGCTGAAGTCAACAGGAGTTGTGCTCATGCAGTACTGCCAAGAATGGGCGCCTTTAGTGGGGTACTGGAGTTCATTCTCCTTTTTTTCATTCTTCTTTTTCAAATTCCTCTTTCTGGTTTGAATCCACATATGAGAGTTGGTTAAGGCAACCAAAGGCATTAAACCTCTTCTTCTTTTACCAATGTTACACCCAACATGATTTCATTCTCCTGTATATTCATTCTAACTCCACTTTCTTAACTCAAAAAATGCAGACCTATCAGGATTTCAAATATCCCAGTGTTCAGGCCCATTGAGACACAGGGTGTTGGTTTGGCCCATGATTTATCATCTGGATACCCATCAGATTAGGAAACAGAAGGGGGTGTTTAAATCTGGGGTTTGACCCATATCTGCTTTGTAGTCTTTGGGAAGGTGAAGCAAATATTGAGAGCCATCTATAACCTTGATGTGACAAGGTATCCTTAAGTGACATTGACACCCTCCCACAATCAACCTTTACCTTAGATAAATAGACTATTATTATTTGGAGGAGCCCATGTGCTAAATGGCTCCTGCTCTAAATTTAATGATAATATATGAGGTCATCTCAGTATTTGCCAGCAGTCTCTATACTTTCCTATGCAAACTAAAACAAATGCCTAAAATACAGAACCAAGGTTACTTAGGCTACATCTGCACTTGGAGTTGGGGCTCTGATTCGCAGCTGGAACAGACATGCTCTCGCTCGCTATCATAAAGCTAGTGCACCACAGTAGCATGACCAATGGCAGGTTGAAGCATGGGCTAGCCACCCCGAATGCATACCTACAGGGTCTGATGCACTTGGATATACTCTGCTTTGAAACAGGAGTACATCAGTGCACACAAGGGAACTTTTAGTGTGTGGTAACAGGCTTCACATGGACAGCTAGTACATGGCACACTAGCATGCTGCAGATTTACACCCTGCTTGCTGCTCATTAACTGTTGGTCTAGGCGAGCCCAAAACCAATAGGCAATTTGGCAAAGATTACCACTGTAGATCAATTTAGGGATGAATGTAGTGATTACAGCATAGCTAAACCAATCTGATTTCAGACCCTGTCTCCACTGTACCTAACCCACTTTATCTCTTTTTATTCATCATCACACCTTGAAGCTGCAAATCAGACCAAACAGTCCCCAGCTTCTATTACTAGCAGGTAAACAACACCATAAACCATAGTTTTCAGTGTGTGCACAGACAGATATAAATGTATATTAGTAAAAATAATAAATATGTTTTCTCCTTGGAAGCTCTAAGCACATTCTTGTATGGCTCTAGCTACAATGCTGGCAATCAAGAAGCACTTTAATATGATTTAGTATTTAAAACTTTGCCAAAAATTCATTTTTAAAAGGTCAGATTTCTAAAATGATAAATTTAAAAGGACAATGTCAAGTCCTTTAGGCCAAACAATTGAATGTATTTTTGAATTTGTACATTCTTGTAGGAAACATGGTCCCCATTCCCATGGGGTCAGTTATACTCTTTTAAAATTGATCTTCCCAGAGCAGACTCATTTGAAAGCAAGAAAATTAACATATCCTACACATAAACAAAGAAAGAATTACACAATAAGGCCCTCATCCTCCAAGTGGATCCATACAGGCAGATCCCTTACACCTGAGCAAGTCTGATTGAAATCAACAGGCTCCACCAGACATCAGAGTCCACCTGCAAAAATGTGACTGCCAGCTCGGGGACTGTGGTATGAGAAGGGATTTAATACATTGGGGTTGGGTTTTTTTTAAGGTTCTAGAGTAAATTCTGCATTTTCTGGATGGATTAATTAGTCTAATTAGCTATTAGTTGACTAATTAGATTGTAAGTTCCTTGGGGCAAGGAATGTTTTATTATGTGTTTGTACAGTACCTAACAATTTAGGATCTTGGTGCATGAGTGGGTTTCCTAAGCACTCTTCCAATATAAATAATAATAAATACAAAATGTTTAGGGACAGTAGGACAATTCATGGAGTAAGATGCTGCTAATCAGTGTAAAAAGTATCAGAATTGGACCTTAGGGACAAGGGCTGTCTCCTTTATTATGAGTAAAATGTCTCTCTCAATGGGGATTTGATCCCTGATTGGGACCTCTATGTGCTACCTCAATACAAATACATACATAATGATGCCAATAAAAAATACTGGAGTGAAACTCTAAACTGTACAGAAATTGATAATTGCATCAATATATTTCTGGCTTCAAGCATTTAACAGCACTTTAACTGAAACATATTCTTATCCTTTAAGATTTCCTAATTTACATCTCCAGCCACCAGTTGGCTGCAACTCCATTGACCTGTTTTGTAACAAATGAATGAGTCTTTTCTCTTGAGTTGGGAAAAAAACAGCTGTTCCTCATTTGGAATAGAAAACAATGTCTTCAAGCCTATGTCCTTTCTGTCCTACATTACTATTGCCCAACAGCCAGGACTCCAGGAAATACCAGAATTATATTCTTCATAGCTTGGGAGAAGTGTGCAACTATTTCTTGGCATTCTATGAAGAGACTATTGGTGAATACTTGGGGTAAGCAGTCCCAGTGTTTAAAAAAAGAAAGCTAGTAATACAAACAAAAACATTTGTAATAAGGCAGTGGAATTTTAAAGTCAATATCTCAAAGACTCTATTACATGAATAAAAAGCTCTGTGGGGCATTTTCAAGGCAACTGAAATCTTTCCCTTAAAAATCTTACAGCAATGATACATCACTTTAATGCAGTTCTGTGCGTGTGGCATGTTTGCCAGTAATATGGAGAACGCATGACTGCAATGCAAAACCCTTAGCATCTATACTGATTCCATAAAATTTCTGCACAGAACAGAGTAGGATAAATGCTTTCCATATGCACTTATGAATCCGAGTTCAGCACTCATTATCTCATTTGCTGTTGAGGTTATAGGGATATAACCAATTGCAGAAACTGACCCACTGTTTGTAAAAAGAACCCCCTATTGTGCATACTTCCAGTTAAAACCGCCAGTGTGAATTTGCTATTAATTTTATAGGTTAATCAAATAAAGTGACATGCAGCTGAAAATCATTGCAAGTATACAAGGTCTGGCCCAACAGAATCGTAGACCTTTTAAAATAAAGTACTACATAGTGTTTGCTACTATTGCCAAGAGCTCAAGTCCTGAGATCCTTGTTGAGTTTTCATTTAATCCTGAGTAATGACTATGTAAAAACTTAGGAAAGTCCTTCTTGGGATTTGGCACAACTTACGTATTTCAGTGCTGTGACTAGTGTAGTTATTGTTTTTCAATCCAAAATAGGTCTGTTATGTTTTTACATTAACATGCATCATTGTTACATTAAGTTTGAAAAAAAATAGAATCAGGGACCGAACAGAAATCCTGAATGGCTCCAAGACTACTAGCAATGGCTTTGTAAAGCTAATTTTAACCTGCTTTCAACACATTAACCTTCTGAAGAACACTGTTTTATGAATACAGCATAAAGCAACACCATGCAATAGTCTACACAAGGAGTGAAAAAATCTTGTATCTTAAGTTGTATACTGTGTCCCAAAGTTGTAGGGAGACAGAATGATACTGGAATTCAGCGAGTTGAACTGACATCACTATTCTAGTAATAACTCTGGGTTCTTAAATCCATGTTCTTGACTGCTTGTGGTCATTAAAGTCTCTTCCAAAAGATGTCATCTTCAATAACATACTATTATCACCAATAAGAATCCCAGCACTCATGGGACTTGATCTTCCAAAGAGTGTAGACTGATCCAGTGTTAATTCAGAGGGCATAGTGCCATCTAATGAATTATGTATTAACACTACCTGCAGTACTGTGAGTTTCTTTAGAGGTCTTTCGTCCAAGCAGTAGCTATGTTTAGCCCTACTTAGCTTGTGAGATATGTTAATACTCCATGATGCAATGGCTGTACCTTAATTTAATAAGAAAGGTAAGGAAAGGAAAATATATGAGTAAAATAAGAAAAAGAAGATAAATGAGTTAATGAGAAGATCCAGTTACTACCCTGCAGATTAGTATTATCCAACAGGTTTATAGCAGAGCTACCTACAACTGCTTGGAAGGGAAAATATCTAATAGTATCATTTCAGTGGTTGGATACATACTATGCAGAGCCTGATCATGTCTCTCAATTATATTCTGCCCAGTAATCCATCATCTGCCTCCCCAGGACTTAACCTAACATTCCACAGCTCTGAACAACTTAATTCTTGCAATTAGGGTGACCAGATGTCCCAATTTTATAGGGATAGCCCCGATTTTGGGGTCTTTTTCTTATATAGGCTCCTTTTACCCCCCAACCCCGTACTGATTTTTCACAATTCCTGTCTGGTCACCCTACTTGCAGTGGACATGTTTTTCCATCGTACACACATTCACACAAAGTCACCTTCATCTAAGGTGTAAGATTGGCAATAGTCTAGTAATTGGTTTAAGGTCCAGTATTTCATGACATTTTGCAAACCACACAAACAAACAGAAAGACTAAATCTGGAAAACGTCAGCCCGAGAGGCGAACGTTTCAGAAATTTAGAAATGCCTAAAAACATCTGTTATAATAAAAATTCTCTGGCAACCTTCCTTTAGCTGTCACTAGCATTCCACCAATAATAATAATATAAGTACGAGTCCATCTGTAAATACAGTAAAGAGCACTGCACAAGTTATTCTTGTCCAAATTGGTTACAATCACTCACTAAAAGCCAAGTCTGAGGTACCCATCCTAAATTATTGTTGGACAAAGGCTACATCATGATTTACAGCAAGGAAACAGGATATATGTGAGGGAACATAAAAGTCTTATAGTCACCATTCAAGTATTGGAGACTGCTGCCAGATGGAAACGCAGGAAATATAAAGGGATAAATGGACAAGTGCAGGAGTCACAAATTCCTTTTGAGCTCCTCTGTGACAGGCCTAGGGATTGGTAAAAACTAGGGCTGTGAAGCGATTAAAAAAATTAATGGCGATTAATTGCACTGTTAAACAATAATGGAATACCATTTGTTTAAATATTTTTTGATGTTTTCTACATTTTCAAATATATTGACTTCAGTTACAACACAGAATACAAAGTGTAGTGTTCACTTTATATTTATTTTTATTACAAATATTTGCATTGTAAAAAACAAAAGAAATAGTATTTTTGAGTTCACCTCATACAAGTACTGCAGTGCACTCTCTTTATCATGAAAGTTGAACTTAAAAATGTAGAATTATGTACAAAAAATAACTGCATTGAAAAATAAAACAATGTAAATCTTTAGAGACTACAAGTCCACCCATTTCTACTTCAGCCAATCGCTCGGACACACAAACTTGGTAACAATTTGCAAGAGATAATGCTGCCCGCTTCTTGTTTACAGCATCATCTGAAAGTGAGAAAAGGCATTTGCATGGCACTGTTGTAGCCAGCGTTGCAAGATACTTACGTGCCATATGTGCTAATAATTCATATATCCCTTCATCTGCAACCACCATTCCATAGGACATGCGTCCATGCTGATGATGGGTTCTGCTCGATAACGATCCAAAGCAGAGTGGACCAATGCATGTTCATTTTCATCATCATGAGTCAGATGCCACCAATAGAAGGTTGATTTTCTTTTTTAGTGATTCGGATTCTGTAGTTTCCGCATCTGAGTGTTGCTCTTAAAAGACTTCTGAAAGCATGCTCTACACCTCCTCCCTCTCAGATTATGGAAGGCACTTCTGATTCTTAAACCTTGGGTCAAGTGCTGTAGCTATTTTTAGAAATTTCACATTGGTATCTTCTTTGCATTTTGTCAAATCTGCTGTGAAAGTGTTCTTAAAACAAACGTGTGCTGAGTTATCATCCGAGACTGCTAGAACTTGAAATATAAGGCAGAATACAGGTAAAACAGAGCCAAAGACATACAGCTCTCCTCAGTCACAAATTTAATTAACGCATTATTTTTTAACAAGCATCATCAGCATCGAAGCAAGTCCTCTGGAATGGTGGTCAAAGCATGAAGGGGCATACCAATGTTCAGAAATACCTTGCAACGCCAGCTACAACAGTGCCATGCGAACGCCTGTTCTCACTTTCCGGTGACGTAAATAAGAAGCAGGCAGCAGCATCTCTTGTAAATGTAAACAAACTTGTTTCTCTTAGCGATTGGCTGAACAAGAAGCAGGACTGAATGGATTTGTAGGCTCTAAGTTTTACATTGTTTTGTTTTTGAGTGCAATTATGTGACACATGCACAAATCTACGTTTGTAAGTTGCACTTTCATGATAAAGAGATCGCACTTCGGTACTTGTCTGAGGTGAATTGAAAAATACTATTTCTTTTGTTTATCATTTTTTACAGTGCAAATATTTGTAATAAAAATAATAATACAAAGTGAGCACTGAACACCATGTATTCTGTGTTGTAATAGAAATCAATATATTTGAAAATGTAGAAAAAATCCAAAAATATTTAATAAATTTCAGTTGCTATTCTATTGTTTAACAGTGCGATTAATCGCAATTAATTTAAATTTTTTTGGGTTATTCGCGTGAGTTAACTGCGATTAATTGATAGCCCTGGTAAAAACAAAACCATCCGGTCAGTTACTAGATTCTGCAAAATAGAAAAATGGGCCTCTCTCTACTTCGGAAGCAAAGTCCATTCAACAGCAGAGATGGGCTAGCTGCAGCGGTATCATGTTCTAGCAGCAAAACCAGCATTGTTCTGCTGATACAGTCTACTAGGACAGCAGACTAGTGATGGAGTGGAGAGATGACCCTGTGCAAACTCAAGGTCAAGCACACTGTCAGCACTTTAAACCAGATTAAGCCAAGAACAGCTCTGATTATTTGTCTTTTCACTTAATATTGGTTTCTGCTTCTTCCAGTTAGAGATAGTGACACACAAATGCATGCACAGAGAGCCACACTGAGGAGCTAGATCTTAGACCATAGAGCAGAGCAGGTATGGTCACCGAGTCCTTCTAAAGTGGCCTGGATAAGTACTGCCTAGAGCTGGTTAAAATCGTTCACAAGAGACTTTTTCTGGCCAAAAACTCTGTTTTGGACCTCAGGAGGTCATCTAGTCCAACCCCCTGATCAAAGCAGGACCAATCCCCAATTTTTGCCCCAGATCCCTAAATGGCCCCCTCAAGGATTGAACTCACAACCCTGGGTTTAACAGGCCACTGCTCAAACCACTGAGCAATTCTGGCAAATAAATTTTCCTGTAGGAAATGTCAGAACAAAAATTTCCAATTTGGCTTTTCAGTTTAAAAACCCCAAAATGAAAATTGCTATTTCACTTTTTGAAATTTTCTGTGGGAAAGCCAAACTTTTTTGGAATGAAAAGTTTTGGAGGAAGAGTTTTCTACAGACATTTCTTGCAGGGAAAAAATGTTGGTCTTCAAATCCGTTCTAATGATGCCCCATATTCAGGGCACTGAACAAAGGCTTAATCTAACCCTCAGTGGCAGTTTAAAGCAACCCTCTGGAAAAACAAAGCAGAGCTTGTCATCGAACTGGTAACACAAGAATAATAAATAAAACACCAATCATATGAAAACATTGTTTAAATACTACTGGATAGGAGGCCTTGCTTAACACACAATTAAGATAGGAAATGTGAAAACCGTGCCAAGAGTCACTATGGGAAGATACAAAGGTCAAAAAGGACGTTTACTAGAGTGGATTTCAACTGCATAGATCCTAAGTGATCTCCTGTATCATCTCCTCATCAGATTGCAGAAGCACATCAGAGCCTGTTACATAGGCTTGCATCAAGCTGCACATTTCTAAACTTGTGTGTATCAGTGGATTTGTCACGTAGGGAGCTCTGAACTTGTTTCCATTTCATCCTGCGTCTAAGCACGAGGCTCACATTGCCAGGGAGATCTGGCATTCTGCAGAAGCCTAATGCCTCAAAGTGACAGTTTCTCATTGCCACGGAGACAAGAATCTATTGAAGGAAGTCCACTGTAAACTGCATAAAGTCCACTGCATACAAACCGCATGCACGCACAGCCGCTAGGTGGTTGTGGTGTTTGAGGGAGAGCGCCTATTCAGCTCTCTTCTCACTGAGTGTCTGCTTCAGAGACAGAACTCTGATGTCTGGTAGCACAGACAGTTACACACAAACAACCCCTGTACTCTGGCCAAAACAGAAATTGACTTATTTTAGTCCTCACAACACTCCTGTGAGGTTTTACAAGTGGGGAACTGAGGCATAGGAGGATGAAGTGGCTTCCCAAGGTCACACAGGAAGCAGGTGGAATTGAATCCCAGTTGGCCAAGTGACATGCTAGCCCCCTAACCACTGGCCCACCCTTCTTCTCTATACATTAAGAGACCTTACAGGGCAAGGACGAGTGAGTGGGTAGGAAGAGAAAGTCCATTGAAAAAGCAACAGCTTGCAGAACTCGGTGTGGAAAATTCAAGAGGCAGACATTTTACTGGATGCTGGTGGTGTCAAGACCTCTGCTACGGTGAGGGGAGAACTGTCTGGTGGTTCAGGTTCTTGTGTCACAGCAGAGCCCTGCCTCAGATGCAATTCACAACTTGGGGTGTCAAGGGCCCAGGCTGCACATCATGAGACTGTGGGCCTGGGCCCATTGTGCTGACAGTTAACCCAGACTTGTATTAAATGCGAGTGACTGAAGGCCACAGGCAGCATGTCATGTCACTGAAGAGCCACCCAATTTCATCTGAGTTGGTAGAATCATTCCATTTGCTTAGATTTTTCTTGACCTCATACAAAACCTGGCCACCTCCCCCATAATGATCTCAACAGAGAACACACAATTTGCAATCCTATTTGCATACAAAGATTACTGCAAAGTGCCAGCTAAGTTTCACCATTCATCAGACTTTACCTCAATGGTGTGCAAGTGACTAGAATTCAGCTCTGTCTATCTATTTAGGCACTCATCCCACACTATTTATGGTACTCATATGGCCCTCGATACTGTAGTATTTAAGAACCTTGCAATTTTTATTGCATTTATTGTCATAACATCCCTGGGAGCCAGGAGATGGCTGAGTGACTTGATCAAGGTCACATACAAAGTCTGTGGCAAAGCAGGGATTTGAATGCAGAGCTCACAAATTCTAGACTAATGTCTTAACTAGTGGGCCAGCCTTCCTTTCTTTGGCTACTCAGCCCTGTTCTGAGAACCACTGAGGACCTACTCACAGCCTCACCAGCAGCAGAATGCCAACCTATGTACAGAGGTATATAGATCACTTTTAAAGTAATTTAGATGATTACTCTGCTGCACCAAGCCAGTTACAACTTTGATATAGCCAGCACTGGAAGAAAATAAATAATAAATGAAAATTCTCTTATTCTCAACTGCATTAGCATTTTGGAATGAGACCCATAAGGGGTCTTTTTCCCCTTTAACCAAGTCTTTGTTTTTCTAAGAAATATTTTGGTTATGTGGAAAGCTATGCAAGTGCAGGTGAAGTGGTAATTTTGGGCCAGGTCCAGTAAATCACTTAAGAATGTGCTTTTCTTTAAGCATGTGACTTCAATGGGACCATTCACAATCTTAAAGCTAAGCACATGTTTAAGTGCTTAGCTGGATCTGGGCCATAAAACATTATCATGAGCTAATGGAATATGTATTTGTGACGAAGTGGGGATTTTCCCTTGTTATGTTGTATGACAGTCTTACTATTGAGCCTCTGTGAGTTCTACTGTTTCGTATGAATACTGTGTGTGCCTCAGTTTCCCTGGGTGCTGCACCAATACTTCGTGGTGGGAATAGGGGTGTGTGACTTTGGCTGAGACCTCTGGGGCAGGTGAGGCAGCTCCAGCTGCCGGCACCTATGCGATGGCTGGTGCTCTTAGCAACCTGAGACCCAGGAGGGGGATGCTCTTAGCAACCTGAGACCCAGGAGGGGGATGCAACCAGGTGACGACCAGCTGACTCTTTGCCTGGGAAGCGAGACAAAGACAAGAAGGAGAAGCGATGGGGGTGTGTGAGGTCGGGTCACTGGAAGCTGGCAGTCTGCTTGGGGGGGACTGGCCGCCTGGCACAGGATTCCCCAAGCTGGACTTGGCTGAAAGTCACTTATTTCTGTGATAGCAAGCTCTGTTCTATGCTGTGTTTCATTCGACTAATAAACCTTCTGTTCTACATGCTGGCTGAAGAGCTGGGGTGCAGGGCCCTCTGGCTTCCCCAGGAGCCCAGCCCAGGCAGACTCACTGTAGGAAGCACACAGTGTGCAAGGGGATGCTGAATGCTCCAAGGTCAGCCCCAGGAAGGTCAAAGCTGTGTAAGCTTCTTGTCCTGGAGACAGTATGCTCAGAGAGAGGAGTCATGCTCCCCCAGAGTCCTGACTGGCTTTGTACGGAGTAGTTCCAGAGCATTGGCCTGGTGACTCCGTGACAGTATTCATAGTGGGGCAGATTTACCAAGGCAGTCAGGTGCCTGCCTAGGTGGAAGCCAATTGCAGTTATGCACCCAGCTGTCATCTATGCCTTGGAAAATCTACCTTACTGTACAATTGGGATAGGCAATCTGTTCAGATGAGGAAAAATAATCCACCCAAACCTTTGCCTAACACTCATACCAACCCGTTCTAAAATCATGCATATGTTTAACTTCAATGGAAACAACAGGTGCTTAGCACCTTCAAAAATCAGACCAGCTACCTGATGTGAGGCACATAATTTATGCACCAAATGTATGCAACTTTTCTGTATACAACATTGTATTCTTAAAATGGGGGAAGATCTCTCTGAGACTCTGCGTTCCAACAGAGGAAAACGTTTAGAATCATAGAATATCAGGGTTGGAAGGGACCCCAGAAGGTCATCTAGTCCAACCCCCTGCTCGAAGCAGGACCAATTCCCAGTTAAATCAGTTTCGGTTTTTTGTTTTAATGCTGCCCTCAATAGTACAGCTTGTCATGTGGTTTTAAAGTACATTTAATTCTGGGGGAAGAGGCAGCACGGACACTTCTGGAAGCCTAAACCCGAAAGAGTCCTGCCACAGAAGCTATTTTTAGTCCGTGCTGAGGGGAAGTAGCTTAATACACTTTAGAAGAGGTAACTGTATAATTCATAAATGGCAGGGCAGAGCAAAGTGAAACCACAATGGCTGGTGCATGATCACTTGTAACTCATGAGTGAATGCAAACTAAAAAGTCCATTTGTGTTTATACACTTCATGGCACTCTATACTTCATGCACTTTCTTGCCACCTTGACAGGGAGCGTGAGGAGAAAGGAGGGAAAGGCCATTGAGTAAACCCCCAGCATGGACTGATATCATTTTGCAGGATTTCAGTTTTAAGAAGGACAATGCGACCCAGGGACCTTTTGGTGCCAACTGGCACAGGGCACAGAGGATATATAGAGTTTTACAGAGATCCCTTGGGTCAGATATATGCCTAATAATTCATCAAAGCATGACATATGAGGTCTCGACCAAAAGCCCACTGGTCATCACAATCACTGTGAAATGAACATATGGATAATATTTAAGGACTTATGTATCTAGATTGAAAATTATCTTCTTGAGGTCCTGGAGTTAAGGCAGGTCACCAGAAAGTGACATGACTCAGACATGCTCCTTTCAAGCTGGAGGTAACATATGCTTATTGCCCTGTCTGGTAATATGGGTATTATGTATTGCCTGCCTCACAATGGAGGCCTCCGCAGACTGAGACAGGTGCCAGTGGAAAGCTACAAGAGAAAATCTACATGAAGAAACAATACAGCAGTGAGTGTCCTGGTTATGAAAGAAGACAAAGGATGGGACTTGTGTACCTTGGGAGGCAAAGGAATACATTAAACCCTTCATGGCAGTATGTCTGTCTCAAGAGGGGACGATGACAGCCGTGCCTAGCTGTAAAATGCCCCCATGACTTTGGGTGAGCATTGCTCTATAAGACATGAGAATAACTAAGTCTAGATGCATCACACAGGATGATCTTGTGGTTAAGACACTGGTCTGGGATCCAGGAGATCCTGATTCACCTCATGGCTCTGCCACACAGACTTTCGCATGGGACCTTGGGCACATCATTTCCTCCCTTTGTGCTTCTCTTCCCCATCTACAGAATGGGGATTGCATTACTTCCTTTCTCCAATATTGTACCTTGTTTATTTGGGCCAGGGGCCTGCAAAGAGTGAAGGTGAACTCTGTGCCTGCAACGGGGTTCTGCCTGGATGCAGGTGTCTGCCACACAGTTTTCTTTGTGGGATCAGAGCTAGAGACGCAGATCCAAGTAACTCACATGCTTAACTGAAAGCACATGAGTAGTCCCCTTGACATCAACGGGACTACACACGTGCTTGAAGTTAAGTGCATATATAAGTGTTTGCTAGATCTGGGCCTTCGCAGTGCACTGGTCCACGCTAAAGGGGTGTAAATTTTAGTGGGCTAGCATGTTTCACACCAAGTGGTCCGTGTACACCTTGCTGGTGCACATAAAAAGTTCCCTAGTGCATTTTAATATAGTCTCCTGATTGAAATGGGACTAGATGAATGCACACTAGGGAACTTCTAGCGCCTGCTAGCAGGGTCCGCAAGACAGTGCACTACACGAGTGCACACAAGAACTGACACCCTTCTAGTGCGGACTAATGCGCCATGTAGTCAAGCCCTTAGATTCAGCACTCCTTGATGCAAGGAGAAGCAGTTCTCATAGTCTATGTCCGTGCGGTGCCTAGCATAATGGGGAACTGATCTTGGCAGGGGCAACTGGACTCAACTGTCATATTTTTTAAAAAGGGGAAATAACAAAGGAATAAAGATATAATAAAGGTAAAAAATGGAATAAAATTATAAAAGAGGTTCTCAATTATCACAAAATTGAGTGTGAGAGACAGATGTGTGAGATCATCAGGATACCAGAAGCCATAAAAGAGTGCAGAGACTCAAGTCGTTCAAGCAAAAACATTGCCATACAAATATCCACTATAAAGACAAAATACAAGAGGAGGAAAAAATGAGGCAATAACCCCAGATGGCCAGACTTTGGTCCCCCTTACCAGGCCCTGGTCTCTTAAATTCAGATAAGTCTTTCCACAACCAAAACTTCTACCAGACTAACTCCTTTTTAGTAATGTTCCATGTTATATACCCTGAATATGTTTCCCAGTCTGCTCTGCACTCAAAGAAGAAACTCAAATAAGAGTTTGTCCAAACTTTCTCTTGCAGAATTTCTGGGAGAAAAAGGGGGAAGATAGGACAGACTAGGACAAAAAATGTAAGTACACAGATAAACAGATAGATATACAGTCAAATGAAGGCCCTGATTCAGGAAAGCAATTAAGCATATGCTTAACTTTAAGCATATACTTAAATGCAGTCCTGAAAGCAGAGGTAGAATGGGTAATATTTTGATGGATAAGAAAAAGAAATATAAATTACTGCTGCATGGTCATGAAAAAGCAGTAACATCATAGAACAGATAGAGTAGATGGATAAAGAAACGTATATTTTCAGCAACGGCTGCTTGCAAATTGGCATTTGGCTTTGGAGTTTTATATACAGATAGAATCATTGGTCATGCAGCCTTTAGAAATAATATAGTACCAAAAATGTGTGCACGTACGTAAGTAATTCAGAAAGATAGACTGAAGAACACAGGATAGTTCAGGTATTGCCTGACATTTATCTTTATGGGTACAGAGAGACCTAACAACTGAGGACTGGCGTAGTGGGACTTATTGAGTCTCTAGCTCCTTAACATCATAAAAGATCTAAGTAAGCATACATTATTCCAGTGTTGCTTTCTGGGGTTGGTAGATAGAATGCTGTCAGCCTTTCCATGAAAATCATGTTTTTAAGTTGAACATATACATTTGCTCCAGGCTGAAACCTGACATACAAGTTTCTGCCCAGGAGCAAACGTTTTAGAAAATTTATTGAAATCTTTTGGCTTTGTTTGTGGTGACAGAACAGAGCAATAGGGAAAAAGAAAAAGTCTGAGAGTTCGTTTTATGTTAATGTTTTGGTCACAATGTAGCAAACTTTCTATAAATAAAAATAATATCTGTTTCAGGTATTAAAGCCGATATTTGCAAACTTGGGTGCCTACATTAGAACACCTCAAATCATAGTTAGCCGGGGTGGTGGAACAGGTGGCGGGAGGGAAGGGAGAACAGGGGAAGCTAGCGCTGCGGCAATGGAAATATTGTGGTGGCACCAAAAGCTTGTAAACTTGTGCTTGCCTCAGGGGCTGGAACGGCCTTTGCCGGGCCTGGGATTGGACCACGGAGCAGGACCAAGAGGGAGTAGGTGGAAACTCCCAGGATAGGACCCTGTTTCCTAGCATGGAGCTGGCTGACCCCACCACCCTAGTCTCAGTAACTCCCCTCAGTCCCCCTCCGCCTCTCTCCCGCTATCCCCCCCAATATTGAGAGACTTAGGGAGAGATCTCCAAAGGCACAAACAGGAGTTAAGAACTCTGGGTGGTATTTTCAAGACTCTCCCTCTTCCATCTCCGTAATCAGGAAGGAAGGGTGCCATTTCTAAATCTGGGCTCCACATATGTAGCCAATAGAATGCTCTTCCTAATGCAAATGAGGACAGGAAACGGTTTTAATGGGGATTGCTTAACCCAGTGACTCAGCAGGGGACATAGAACGTGTATCAGAGGCAACTCGTGGGAGCTGCACGAATGGCCACAGGCATCGCCCCAAGGTCAAGTGACCCACCAGCAGCCGGCCCAGGCGGGGAGACGAAGGGGTGGGGCCAGAGCTGGAAGGGAAGGGGCGGGGCCAGAGCAGCATCCCAGCTCTCTGGGAGAGTGCCTCCCACCCAGGCTCAGCTTCTGGGGACAGGAGCCGACTTTGAACATGCCAGGGAGAGCGGGGGGCTCCGACTCGCTCAGCCGCTGTCCCGGAAGCCAAGCCGCTGCAGCCAGGCACTCTCCCAGGCAGCTGCTGTGCTTGGCTCCGGAGTCTGGCCGCCAGGAAGAACAGCCGAACACGCCAGGGGAGCCGGTGCCGCAGGAGGGGAAGGGGACAGGGAGAGCGCGGGGTCTCTGGGCTGGGGAGTAGCCATGGGGGGGGGTCACGTGCACCCCCTTTAGCTGGTGCCCCCTTTGTGTCCCTCCCACACGTCTCCTATGCATGTGATCCCTGACTCTATGTCTGAGACAGTATCTTTCCATGCCTGTGGATTGGGGAGTATAAATTGGAGTCTGTACCATCAGCCCAGGGCCTGACTCCTCCCCCATCTCAACACCTGGAAGATCATTTCGAAGATAAAGACTTTGAATTGAAGAGATTGGTCCTGGGATAAGAAGAGTATTCAGTATGTATCCTGTGTATTAGGAACTGTAAACTACCTGGAACATCCTTACCAGTGAGTTTGTCTAAAGTGCATGGGGAATCTGCTTAGATTACAAAGGCTGTTGCACACCACTATCCTTTGACAAAGTGGCGAACTAATTAACGTGCTTCCATTGCTCAAGAGAAGATCTTGAGCAGTATAAGATGGCACGTTTCTGGGGTGCAAGGCTTGGGGGCTGGGGATATTTGCTGGTGTCTCTCTGCATAGTTCATGAGTGACTTAGAGAGTATTCATGCAAGTTAGCTGGGGTGTCTCTGCATGCTGTTGGCTGAGTGATCACAGCACCTGGTGGAGTTTGCTGCTTGTCACTAGCAAGGCATTGTAAGAGACAATCCAGGGAAGAGAGTGAAGGGGACACAGTGGTGCCACAAATCCAGGTTGCAACCAGGGGTACGTCACAAATTCAAGAAAGACATCACTTTTGTGGAGAAGTTTGTACAACCGCAGACTATGCAATGCATCTTCTGTGGATTATTAAAAGAGTGGTTCCGGTCTCTAACACTGTTTATTTCCCCTTATGGAAAAGTCCTATATGATTTAATATCACACGATGTTTATTGGCCCATCCTGCAGAACTGAAGAGAGAATTATATGCTCACTATGGTTCAAAACCATATAGAAATGATCTCATTCTCTCTTAAATTCTACACCTTTCTAGAGGGATCTATGCAGCCTATTACATTTCTATAGAAACTTTTATCACTTCACTCCTGTTAAATTCTATGGTTAATATTTAATTTTAAGGGAAGCAGTGTGTCAAAATCTCCTGGACTGCTATGAAAATCTCTAGCTATTGGACTCTCCCATCCCTTCACATAAGCAGAAATTTCAAGTAGGAGAAATTTGAATGGCAGGTACTAGCTGAAACTCATCATGCCGTGCTGCGGCCACAGCGGTTTATTGATGAACCCATATGTGCAGGTCTCTAGTTAGAGCTAATACTGTAGCTATCTTCCCACTTATATGATATCATCTGCTCAGTTAGTCATTGCATGAGTATGGCATGACATTGTATTATCTGGTACAACAAAACTACATGTGAAGAGTAGGTTAAAAGAGGGCCAAAGTGAAATTAATTGGAAACTAACTATTGAACCGCTACATCCAACAGCGCATAAACAGTGTAGATAATTTAATGCTGCGTTTGAAAGTATCTGCAGCAACAATAGCCTTGTATGGTTAGAAAAAATAAAAACTTCAATAATACTTCAATACTGTACTGCTCCCACATTCTCCACCAATTCTGCTCCTCAAAAGTCGCAAGGGTGGGGATTTATGCTGCAATAATAGGCAGAGACACTGCTCTTTAGTTATGTGAGATGCTGTCCCCCACCTTCCTGCCTTTCATGGACTTGTCTGACCTGTCTCTATTGGCTTGGATAGTGACTCTGGAACATTGATGAGATAAGATTGTCACTCGAGGCTGGATTCTGCAAACACTTTTTACTAGGCGAGGCCTCCTGCCACGCAAAGTCCGTGGCAGTACTCTCAGCACCACACCAGTGCTAATAAGCTAATAATGCAAGACTAGTCCCTCTAATGGTAGGTTGTTATGGGTTCAATTCTCTTATAGAATTGCTTTTTCCTCATGCAGTCCTATTTGCTTTGCTGATATGATTAGGGAAGGGGATGATCACTATCAAAAGGCTGTAAATCATATTTACAAAAATCACTACAGCAAGTTTTTCTTATGACTTAGCCTCTCCCATCCTTGTCATCCTTTGTCAGATCAATCATGCCAAGAAAACAAAGCCAATGTCACTTGTGAAGTCATGAACAATCCACTACTCATATCAATACTGCTTAGGGAAACACACTCTGCCTATCATTTAAACACTCACTCTTTTTGTTTTGTTTTGCTTGTTTGTTTTGAGAAGAAAAGGGGAGAGGGTTAAAGGAGGATGACTGTTCTGTGCTCCAAGATTTGACATCAAGCCAGAGGCTTATCCAGATATACCTAAAAGAGCAGATAAACCTCCAAAACCCCTCCACCAATCACCAATCCACCACCCCTCCAACAATCACATAGCATTTGACTGCACTTGCAATCTCAACACCACGCTGCCATTGTGGATAGTTTGGACCGACCACTTGAACCAGCATTGGCATAGGAGGAACTTTGGAGCTGGGGCACATGCAGAGGTAGGCTTTCTACAAAGAAGCTTCCTCTTGACACAATGTTCATCTGTTTCTGAGAATGGCACCTATCTCAGTGGCACTAAGAGTAACAAGCCAGATAACAACAACATCTCCGCCCCCTCAGGGCTCTTTCTTCTCTTTGCTCTGAAGAGAAAGTCCAGGGTTTACACATAAACACATTTAAAACTGCCTTCCCTAAACAAGAACACTCCACCAGAGAAGTAGATCCCATCATGCAACAGGGCACCCAAATACCCCAAGAGAATCTGCTTCAATACAGGAAAAAAAACTCCATTGACCACACCCCTCTAGTTGTCACCTACCACCCCACAGAGGAACCCATATGGGGGTCTCATCAAACTACAACCCTTACTCAATGCGGACCACACCCAGAAGGAAATCTTTCCTGACCCCCTCTTCCAGCCTTCAAACAACCCCTCAGCCTCTTCAAGCTCATCATCAGAAGCAAGATCCTCACAGACCAGGACACACCAACTCAAAGCAGCACCAGACCCTGCCAGAACAACAGATGCAAAACCTACAGATGTATCTCCAATGCTACGATGAGCAATACCCCCACCCTCCAACACATCTCTCAAGATCCATCGGACCTATACATGCCTATGAGAACTTGTGTTGTACCTCATCCAGTGCATTAAATTCCCCAACAGCAACGACATTGATGAAACCAGACAAGCACTACACACTCAAATGAACTTGCACAGAAAAGGACATAAAAAGACAAAAACACCCTGCTACCCATGGGCAAACACTTTTCACAGAACTGTCACTCCATGTCTGCCCTGTCAGTCCTCATCCTCGAAGGAAACCTGCATAACACTTTCCAAAGATGAGCCTTTACACTTACATTCATAACTCTGCTGGACATTAAAAACCACAGACTTAACAGAGATAGGGTGACCAGATGTCCCGTTTTGGGGGACTTTTTCTTATATAGGCGACTATTACCCTCCCACCCCATACCGTTTTTTCACAGTTGCTATCTGGTAACCTTAAACAGAGACAGTGTATTATAGCTCATTACCGTGATGTGTAACACACCCTGCTGCTTGCTAACCCTTAATTGCCCACTTCATTTTGAGTGGTCTCCTACAGCATATGCTTAACAATCTGTCCCACCTTGTATTTAGCTCAGACACTCTGGTTACCTTCTTCAGACCTGAGGAAGAGCTCTGGGAAGCCCCAAAGCTTCTCCCTTCCACCAACAGAAGTTGGTCCAATAAAAGATACTACCTAACCTACCTTGTCTTTTTAAAGTATTTTAAGACCTTTTCAAGTAGTGGTTTGGATAGATTGGGAGAGACTTCTCTCCCTCTAATGCTCAGTCAGATTATGTGAGGGCAGCAAGAGAGGAGAAAAGATTTAATTCAACAATACCAAAAAAAAACTGAATGAAGGACGAGGAAGAAAGAGTCTTGTCTAATACTTCTGGCCTTTTCTGGCTGCAACTGAGCTGAACATTTTACAGCAGTGGCTATATCTGTATGCACTGGGCAGAGATTTTTCATTTCATACATCATTTATTCCTGTGGTGATTCCATGAAGTCACTACATGTCCTTAACACACACACACACAAAGAGAGAAATTCGTTCTTGTCGTGATAAGGGTAAAGGCTGGAGATACTGATCAGAGATTTCTCTGCACAGCCACACCAGTAGCTGCAAGGATGATCACTAGCCCCAAATAGAAAAACGCAGGTTAAAGATAGGAAGGACTAAGATCCTTGCAATAATTGGAGCATGGTTAAACAGGATACATTTACCTGCTCCTAAAAGGCTACTTGAATTCAATGCTCCAGCAAGAAGGGAAAAAAAACCACACTCTCTTGAAGGTCTCTCTCCCAATCTGTTGTAGAAGAATCAGTGCTCATGTGTTATCAACAGTCAGTATGATTAAGCATCCAATCCTATTTATATACCATGAGATACCATTGATATCTCCCTAAATGTTCGTCCTGTCTCAATACTCACAGAATTAAACCAATCAAAGGAACAATTACATTTTTGTTGCCAACGTTGGCAAGTTCAGGTTCAGCAAAGGAGCGCTCTTTCCTGGATTTAAAGATGAGCTAAATTGCCTGTCCGCCCTGTTGCTCCACCCCATCACCTGCATTAAATGGCTTGGCAGAAAGAGCCATCTCTGCAATATAGCTTGTAAACCAGTGAGGGTGACAGAGTAGAAGATATGCGGTGTATCTGTGGCAGAGGTCCAACTCCAGGAAAGAGGCAGTCTCACACCCACGCCCACCTCTGAAAAAGGACAGAAAAGAGTATGAGGAAAGGAAAGACAAGTTTGGGGGAAGGATTTAAAATTTGAACAAGGGGGAAACCAAGTGATCAGATGCAGAGATTTCACCGCAAGGCTTCCAGTCTGAATTCAGTCAAAGTCAGAAAGGAAGCTCTTTGACAGCCTGGCTGAAATGGGGATCTAAGTCCTGTTCCTAGTAAGCCGAAGTTCCCATTTTAAAAACCAGCGCCACCACTGGAATGAACTGGGAACCTTGGCTGCAATCTCATCAGAGAAGCCTGGGATCAAACTGCTTGGAAAGTGGTGGGTTTTTTTTTTTCCCCTAATGGAAAATTTTCATCAACATGCAACATTTTTCATCCAACAACCTTCTAATTTTTTCAATTAAAATTCAAAATGTTCCACAGAGAGCCAACGCTTTTTGCAAAAATGTTTGTTTTCTCAGAGACCTAATCTGCCAGCAAAAAACAGTTTGGATGGGAAATTTTCAACGAGGGTGACTCCTCCCTCCCACATGAAAAAGCAACGTGAGAGACGCTTGCCTTGCCAACACCAGTGCTGGACTTCAGCCAGGAAGCTTATCGGTTCATCTTCATCTTTCTGAGACATACTTTCACTTTGTTTTTCAATACGGGGCTGGTGGGGAAGGGAGAAAATATGGAGGCAGGCAAAGTGGGGGAGTGTTGAAGGTAGGTTTCAAACCGTGGAGAAGGGAATGACAGAAGGATGGTGAGAAAATTAAAAACAACAATAGGGGAGGAGAGTTAATTTTCTAAAAGCCCATTACAATGTCATTTATGTACCTCTGTTTTCTTTCTCAACATACTGATTATCAGTAATTAGCAGAGATGGGAGAGGAAATAGAGCAGGAGTACACAGACTAGATTAAACAAGATGAAAATTTGTGCTTATATTCGGTATACCATATCATTCTGCCTACCCGGCAACTGCTGACATGTCCTGCATGATAAAACCAAAGTCAGCAGGCTGGCATCCATCTTAAGCTGCTCCGGGAAATAAAACAATTGTCCAGCGAACCTCATCAGAAATGGGCTAGAACCAAAATGACAGATCCAAACTGTGGATCTGGATCTGTGGCTTGGGGGCTATTTCTAATCCTCAACGGTAAATATGAGAGACACTCACAGTTGGTGCTTTAAATCATCCTCTATCCATTAGGTGGGCAGCAGCTGAAGGAAGGAGCCAAAAGGAAGCCCTCCACCACCCAGACAAGACAATAAGAGTTTCGCTAGTCTAGTGACTGTCCCACTGGATAGGTGGTCCTCCATTCTGCTCCTCATCCTCCTGAAGTTGAATGATAGTCGACAGCCAATGGGATTTTGTGTGTGTGTGGGGAGGGAGGGGGAGATACTAAAGTAGTTCTAAACCACTTAGCAGAATCCCCCATGTGGTACCTGCACTCTGTGCACGTGTCCTGCTCATTATTGTTTGAACCTGGATCTTCTCGATCACCATAAGGAGATCTTTAACACGGGTGCCAAAAAAGAGCGTTCCTTGGCTGGGCTACTAGAAGCAGTGCTAAGCTCCTCTTAGTTGCAAGTCTCTTTGCATGCACATTGCCCTTCCCTTCTGGGAACTGGTCCAGCTGGAAGCCTCTCTCTGTGCATCTTACACCATCCTCTTTTACACCCACATCAGTCCAAGGGAACAGTCAGAGCCCAGGGGATATATGAAATGGCAAAGGCAGACTTTCAGGCAGCCCAGGAGTGGGTGACTGATCCAAAGTAAACACCATGGCATGGAAAAGGAGTCACGCAAAGCACACGCAACAAATCACCCATCTGCACAGGCTTGGAACAAGATCACTTGCAGCACAGCTCTGCCGCCTGCTAAACGGTGCCATTTGAGATGGTTTCCAACAAACTGCTCATTAAAAATTCATGGCTGCAGCTGACCCCAAATTAGAATGCATTTCATTGAATTAAAACATCCATCCCAGAAATATAGGTTTGCTTAACAGACACAAATGATTTGGGGACCTCATGTTGCAAGCTGTAAAATAAAATCAAACTGTGGTAAACCAAAAGAAATTAAGCCATCAGCAAAAGGGGTGGGAGGGACACAGAGATCTCTCGCCAAAGGGAAGCTGTTTATCGCAGGCCTGATACAAACCAAAAGTCCCCACGTTTGCTACATCCGGAGAGCAATTTAACTGAATGAAGAAAGAGACAACTATACAAATCTTAGCAGTAGATGTGAGGGATACTCAACATATAAAGAACAGGAAGACTTGTGGCACTTTAGACACGAACAAATGTATTTGAGCATAAGCTTTCGTGAGCTACAGCTCACCTCATCGGATGCATTCAGTGGATATAAAGAGACTCACTCAACAGGTCATAGGTGCAGGTTTTTCCTTTGGTAGTTTAATATGTTCTCAACCTTTCTGAATTGGTTTAATTACTTATCATTCATTTTATAATAGTGAAAGTGTACTGCTGTTAAGGTGCTCAAATCCTTCCTGTATAATTCAGGCATCAGCAATACAAGTTCTGTCTAGGCTAGACATTTATATGCCACCCCTCCCCAAGTATCTCTTTCTCTCTCTCACACACACACACTTCACCACACTACTTGTCACACTGCTGTAGAATCTGAACACCTGACAATCTTTAATATGTTTATCCGTATAGCCTTCCTGTGGGGTATGGAAGTGTTGTTCTTCCCATTATACAGATGGGGGAACTAAGGTACAAAGAGACAAACTACAATCCATCGGTGATCTTCCTGATAACACCATCCTGGCCACTATGGATGTAGAAGCCCTCTACACCAACATTCCACACGAAGATGGACTACAAGCCGTCAAGAACACTATCCCCGATAATGTCACGGCTAACCTGGTGGCTGAACTTTGTGACTTTGTCCTTACCCATAACTATTTTACATTTGGGGACAATGTATACCTTCAGATCAGTGGCGCTGCTATGGGTACCCGCATGGCCCCACAGTATGCCAACATTTTTATGGCTGATTTAGAACAACGCTTCCTCAGCTCTCATCCCCTAACGCCCCTACTCTACTTGCGCTCTATTGATGACATCTTCATCATCTGGACTCATGGAAAAGAAGCCCTTGAGGAATTCCACCATGATTTCAACAATTTCCATCCCACCATCAACCTCAACCTGGTCCAGTCCATACAAGAGATCCACTTCCTGGACACTACAGTGCTAATAAACAATGGTCATATAACCACCACCCTATACCGGAAACCTACTGACCGCTATTCCTACCTACATGCCTCCAGCTTTCACCCTGACCACACCACACGATCCATCGTCTACAGCCAAGCTCTGCGATACAACCGCATTTGCTCCAACCCCTCAGACAGAGACAAACACCTACAAGATCTCTATCAAGCATTCTTACAACTACAATACCCACCTGCGGAAATGAAGAAACAGATTGATAGAGCCAGAAGAGTTCCCAGAAGTCACCTACTACAGGACAGGCCTAACAAAGAAAATAACAGAACGCCACTAGCCGTCACCTTCAGCCCCCAACTAAAACCCCTCCAACGCATTATTAAGGATCTACAACCTATCCTGAAGGATGACCCAACACTCTCACAAATCTTGGGAGACAGGCCAGTCCTTGCCTACAGACAGCCCCCCAACCTGAAGCAAATACTCTCCAACAACCACATACCACACAACAGAACCGCTAACCCAGGAACTTATCCTTGCAACAAAGCCCGTTGCCAACTGTGCCCACATATCTATTCAGGGGACACCATCACAGGGCCTAATAACATCAGCCACACTATCAGAGGCTCGTTCACCTGCACATCCACCAATGTGATATGTGCCAGCAATGCCCCTCTGCCATGTACATTGGTCAAACTGGACAGTCTCTACGTAAAAGAATAAATGGACACAAATCAGATGTCAAGAATTATAACATTCATAAACCAGTCGGAGAACACTTCAATCTCTCTGGTCACGCAATTACAGATATGAAGGTCGCTATCTTAAAACAAAAAAACTTCAAATCCAGACTCCAGCGAGAAACTGCTGAATTGGAATTCATTTGCAAATTGGATACTATTAATTTAGGCTTAAATAGAGACTGGGAGTGGCTAAGTCATTATGCAAGGTAGCCTATTTCCCCTTGTTTTTTCCTCCCCTTCCCTCCCCCCGGCGTTCTGGTTAAACTTGGATTTATGCTGGAAATGGCCCACCTTGATTATCATACACATTGTAAGGAGAGTGGTCAGTTTGGATGAGCTATTGCCAGCAGGAGAGTGAGTTGGCGGGGGGGGGGTTAGAAAACCTGGATTTGTGCTGGAAATGGCCCACCTTGATTATCATACACATTGTAAAGAGAGTGGTCACTTTGAATGGGCTATTACCAGCGGAAGAGTGAGTTTGTGTGGGGGGGGGCGGAGGGTGAGAAAACCTGGATTTGTGCTGGAAATGGTCCAACTTGATTATCATACACATTGTAAGGAGAGTGATCACTTTAGATAAGCTATTACCAGCAGGAGAGTGGGGTGGGAGGAGGTATTGTTTCATGGTCTCTGTGTATATAATGTCTTCTGCAGTTTCCACAGTATGCATCCGATGAAGTGAGCTGTAGCTCACAAAAGCTTATGCTCAAATAAATTGGTTAGTCTCTAAGGTGCCACAAGTACTCCTTTTTGCGAATACAGACTAACACGGCTGTTACTCTGAAACCTGTCAACTGACTCAGGTTCACGAGCCTGAACGTCTACACCGCTCGTTTTAGCCCACCAGGCCGAGCCGGAGTCACCTGACCCAGGCTCTGAGACTCGGCATCTCAGATTTTTCTTTGCCGTGTAGACGTGTGGAATGCAGCAGAGGCAGGTCTCGATTAGTATTCAGCAGCTTCATCCCGGCTCAAACTTCACAGTTTAACAGGTTTAAAGAACAGAAGCAGGAAGAGAGAGGGGGTTGTTTTGTTGCTCATTAGCACCAGTTTATTTTAGGTGATAGTCTTTGAACATGCCCTCTGTATACCTTCCCTACCAAGGTGGGATCTCTTGGTCATTTAACTTACGTCTCATTTCATGCATCATTTATTCAAGCAATCACTCCCAAGAGTCTGCATTTCTTTAACACAAGAGAAGAAAGAATTGTGTTTTCCTTGCAGCCATGGTAGAGGTTGGAGATCGTACTCATGGATTTCCTGGCACTGTAATTTCACTACCTGTGGAGATAAGGTAATTGCTGGCCCTTAACTCAGGAATAAAAGAGAGGAAACAGTATGGACCATTGATGCTGGACTCCATACATTACAACACAAGCTGCCAGCCCAAAATGCACTAAACAAAACAACACACAACACAACACAACCAACCTATTTCACCAGTTTTCTAGGTGGATATCAGGAAAACGTGGGTTTTCAGATAACTGTCTACTGGGACCAGTGGCAGGAAGGCTCCAACTCTGCAACTGACGGAGGATATAGGTTGCCATACCACTGGGAATCCCACTGAGGCCAACAGAGCTCTGTGTGGGCACAATGGTGCACTATCAATTCTGTGGCTGGGCCAAAATAACCGACTGTTATTTACGATTAAGGACGCCAGTCAGGACTGGGGCCCCATTGCGCAAGGTTACAGCAGTGTGCTCCTGGAGTGCACACTGGTAACGGGCTCAGTTCTAAACTCACCCATGACACCACAACACTGCAATTTTGACATAAGCATTTCTGGGGGATTTCTGCCTCTCATTCGTATGCCGGAGCTGCAATCTCTACATGGTCCCTCTTCCTTACAAAGCAATCTTTCATCTCATTCTCACTTCAATCCACCTCCACTGACCAGTAAATAGGTAAGGCAGAAAGTTAGCAGCAACAATACTGATTCAATCTGCCTTGTTACTTAATCCATATGGAAGGAAACTGACAAGTGTTCGAAAGAGAAAGACATTTCAAAATGTAAGGCTGATTGCAACCCAGCATGAACTAAGTCGACTCAAACGGAAAGACAAGAGGAGGAAGCTGTAGTGGTATGAGCACAGGGCTGAGGCCCAGGATGTTCTGAGTTCTAATCTTGGCTCTGACACTCAGAGCCAAATTAATCTTGGTCTTCCCTATTCAGGATCAGGATTGGCCCTGGGCACAGACTCAGACAACATCCCCAACTCTATACACCCTGCTGCCACAGCTCCTACTGGGCTTGCAAAAATGGCGAATGACAGGGACCACTGCAACTCTGCTCCCCCCACCTCTAACTCTTCCCTCCTGTGAGTCACCGGTGGCATAGCCCCGTGGGGTTTCTACAGGGACAGTGCAAAACTGGCTCTTTGTCTACAATAGAGTCCCCTTGTCCACCATGGGTGTCAGACATCTATCCTACAGCCTCTTGGTGTTGGTCATATTGACACTAAGGAGCCATAGATCAATGCTGAATGTAGTCCCAACTCCCTGGGCAGCTCATTCAAATGCTCTGCCTCAGTTTCCACATCTGTATCATTGAACATACTTACCAATCCCACAGAGGTGTTATGGGGATGAATTAGTTACCATTGATAAAGGACCTGGAGAATTAAGAACCCCATAGATGTACAAGGATTCTTAATAATACTGAACGTGCCTGTTTTCCCACTCAAATAAATAGGAAAATAGATTTAAAAAAACATTGTCTTGTTATCTCTCAGGCATTTGGGCTAATGAAAGTCCACTTTTGTAAGTACTGAATTAAATTACATGCAATTGAAATGAATCATTCCATTGTAGAAACATTTGTTTTAATGGTATGGAATTATATTATAGAGCTTGTTCTGATTTATCTGTTTTGGGTTGGATTGTTTATATTCTGCTGTGTATGCATGCACAGAATGTCAATATAAATATTATAGATAACTGCTATAGAATTCAATAACGTATTGTTTTCCACCATTATACCAGGAGTAAATGGATTGTGGGATATTGAAAAGAATGAGTTGGTAGCATTTGAGTCTCATAGCTATGTGTATAAGAGGAACTGTTGTGCAGTTGTGAACGGATCAAGATCAGACTTGCAGAAATCTACCCATCAAGAATTACAGAAATTTCCAGATCCTATACACTCAGGGCTTCAAAAAAATCCATTTGCCTCCTCATCTGTAATGGATAAGACACTTTCCTGGATAGTGGCATCAACTTCTGCAGAATCCAAAAGCTGTCATTTAAATAATAATAATAAAGGTCAAACTTTTCAAAAGTGGCCAATGGTTTTGGGTGCCTTCCATTTTGAGTGTCCAGCCTAAGGCATCTTAGGTCTTATTTTCACAAATATGAGACCTTGCAGCTCCTATTCATAAATTTTACACAGGTTCATAGATTTTGAGGCCTGAAGAGACTGACCTCCTGAATATCACAGGCCAAAGAACCTAGCCCAATAATTTCTGTCTCAGGTCCATGACGTGTTCTTGAGCTATAGCACACCAATTTCTTGTAGAAAGGTTTACAGACTTCAAGCAACAGAGAATTCACCCCACTTTCAGGTAAATTGTTCCAATAGCTAATTACCCTCACTGTTTAAAAACCTGTGTCTCATTGACTTCATCTGGAGCTCATCAACTTCCGAAACCAATGCCCTGGGGGTATGAAATCAGGCGCCTGAAAATGGAGGCACTGAAAATCATTGACCATTTTTGAAAATTTGGATGGAATTACATTTACAGTTAGCGCCATGTAAAGGTGCCTTGGTGTAAATGAGACTCTGACCCTGCATCTGTAATTTACAAGAATACTCTCATTCATGATGTGAAGCCACAGAGGTGTGCAAGTTCACAAAAGCTGTAGGGGTGTTATTATTCCAGAAGTTAAGTCCCTGACCTTGTACTCACTGAAGTCAGTGGGAACTTTGCCATTGTTTGGAACAAGTGCAGTATCACACTCTAACCCAAATGGGCCAAAATGGCTGGAAAAAAAATGTGGCTTTTGCACTGAAAGGAGAGGAAGACGCCATTACATTCTTTACCCATTTTGAGCCCTTCCTCCAGCTGTCCTTCCCTTACCCTTTCCCTTCCTTCTCCTACATGCCTAATATGCATTGTCTTTGGCCACTCTGCATGTTGTTTTGATTCTTCAGTGCTACATGCGGCTGCATCAGCACAAGCTATGTCAGCAGTCCCAACACATCAGATGCTATAGGCACTGCTGAGGCAAACCCATGGGCTGAAACAAAGACTTGGGAAGCAACATGGGGGGAAAAAATTCATGGAAGTTATTTTCTTCTAAAATAAACCCTCAGGATTTCCAGCTTGAAAACCCAACAATTCAAAGGTAACAAAATTACAAGAGATCACAGAAATAAATAATGTGTCTGGCGCCTGAGGATTGGATTTCTTTATGCAGTAATGTTTGGTGATATATTTAGGGGGGTTCCTTCCATTTTCCTAGAAATTGTACAGCGTCATATTGCCAACATATGTCCTAGCTCCTGCGTTCATGATTTGGAGCCCAATCCTAAAATTTACTGGTCACCCACTCCCCCGCCATTTCCACTGGCTTCACAATAAGAGTAGAGGGCATCACAGGTCTGAGTCCTTACTGGCTTGTGCGCTTGTGTTACAGACCTCCTTTTCTCTCCCGCTGCTGGCACCACTCCCTTCCTGTTCTGGACACCTCTGCCCTGATCAGTTTTGTATGCTTGGGATGGCACTTCAGTGGAGCCTTCCATGGAACCTAGCCACATTGTTTGTTCACTATTTTTACTGGAAGTACAAGGAGGGTGTGCAGTGGGATTATATGTCAGAGAAACATTTTCAGGAGCTGTAGTTAGTTAAAGAGTCCACGTCCTAGTAGAAAGTGGTGCAACCAACAAATCCTTGGGAACCAGCTTAAGTCTCTGGAGAAAGGTACATGGAACAATGCAGCCAGTTGAACAGTTCATGTTGCAGAAAGGCATTATTTTTTCCTATCATGTCATAAGCCTAGCTGTGGCTTTGGATAACTTCCCCTTTGCAATGGGTCACTTAGGTTTCAGAGTCTATTAAAAAGAAAAATCCCACTCATGAAATGCCTCCAATTTGCAATTCTTAATAAATTATCAAAGTTAAAAGCCTGGAGGTGAGGGGGGGAACCAACCCCACCACCACCACAATGGGACAAACTTCTGCTCTTAAGAAGGATGTCATGAGGTCATTGTAAATACAGAACAAAAAGGATTTTTGAAGTCTCATCTGAAGGAATCACCTTAAAAATGCTGCATGGAATTCAGTCTCTCTTTCCTACCTTGTTAGGATAAACAACTCAGTCAAGACTGCCTCAGTCAGAAGCTTAGACCGATAAGCCTCTGTCTCCAGTATACATATCAGAACAAAATGTTTGTTTCAGTGCAACAGCAGCATATCAATACGTTTCTGATCTTTTAAAGGCTCAGATCAGGATGGTTTCTCTTGCAGGGAACATGCCGCACCTGACCCAGTTCTGACTCAGAGAGACTGTACAGGTAATCTTGCAAACGACCTCCGCCACTCACGACTTTCAATTTGGCAATAAGAGTTGCTGAATCAAACCAAATTTAGCAGAATTATGGTACAGTGAAGAGCCTTTAGAGCACAAGCAACTCCATTTAGAGCACATCAGCAGCCCTGACTAACCAACCAAACACTGGTCCCTTAAATAAGTTATGCAATCAGTGACCCTGATTCATTGCCTTTCACCTTGTGTAGCCATTTATACCCGTGCATAGACAGTCTGATTTGGTCACATTTTACATCCACTTTGCACTGGTGTAAATGACGGCACAAGATGCAGAGCAGCCCAGGCCCAGGGATTACTTTACACGTTGCTGTTAGTTTTCCCCAGAGTCCCATGCACAGTATGAGCACTCAGTACACTCATTTTGTTTCACAAAGCTGTTACCCACCATATTCAGAACACAATCTTCCAGAATCACACACAGGATCATTAGCAGGGGCAATATTTCTGTTCAGGCAAGGAGGCCACATAACTAAACTGTATATATGTCATAGAATCATAGGATTGGAAGGGCCCTCAAGAGGTCATCAAGTCCAGTCTCCTACACGCATGGCAGGACTAAGTATTATCTAGACCATCCCTGACAGGTGTTTGTCTAACCTGCTTTTAAAAATCTCCAATGATGGAGATTCCACAACCTCCCTAGGCAATTTATTCCAGTGCTTAACCACTCTGACAGTTAGGAAGTTTTTCCTAATATCCAACCTAGACCTCCCTTGCTGCAATTTAAGCACCTTGTACCATCCTCACAGGTTAAGAAGAACAATTTTTCTTCTTTTTCCCTGTAACAACCTTTTATGTACTTGAAGACTGTTATCATGTCCCCTCTCAGTCTTCTCTTCTTGAGACTAAACAAACCCAATTTTTTCAATCTTCCCTCATAGGTAATGTTTTCTAGACCTTTAATCATTTTTGTTGCTCTTCTCTGTATTTTCTCCAATTTGTCCATATCTTTCCTGAAATGTGGCGCCCAGAACTGGACTCAATACTCCAGCTGAGGCCTAATCAGCGCGGAGTAGAGCAGACGAATTACTTCTCGTGTCTTCCTTACAATACTCCTGCTAATACATCGCAGAATGATGTTTGCTTTTTTTGCAACAGTGTTACACTGTTGACTCATATTTAGCTTGTGATCCACTGTGACCCTCAGATCCCTTTCCGCAGTACTCCTTCCTGGGCAGTCGTTTCCCATTTTGTATGTGTGCAACAGATTGTTCCTTCCTAAGTGGAGTACTTTGCATTTGTCCTTATTGAATTGAATTTCATCCTATTTACTTCATAACTTGATTATCATACACATTGTAAGGAGAGTGATCACTTTAGATAAGCTATTACCCGCAGGAGAGTGGGGTGGGGGGAGGTATTTTTTCATGCTTTGTGTGTATAAAAAGATCTTCTACACTTTCCACAGTATGCATCCGATGAAGTGAGCTGTAGCTCACAAAAGCTTATGCTCAAATAAATTGGTTAGTCTCTAAGGTGCCACAAGTACTCCTTTTCTTTTTGCGAATACAGACTAACACGGCTGTTACTCTGAAACCTTACTTCAGACCATTTCTCTAGTTTGTCCAGATCATTTTGAATTTTAATCCTGTCCTCCAAAGCACTTGCAACCCCTCCCAGCTTTGTATCATCTGCAAACTTTTTAAGTGTACTCTCTATGCCATTATCTAAATCATTGATGAAGATACTGAACAGAACTGGACCCAGAACTGATCCCTGCGGGACCCCACTCATTATGCCCTTTCAGCATGACTGTGAACCACTCATAACTACCTTCTGGGAATGGTTTTCCAACCAGTTTTGCACCCTCCTTATAGTAGCTCCATCCCAGCTTTGCTTACTTGATTATAGACATAAAGTCATGTTTCCCTTGTTTAACAGACTAAGGCTAGTGCAAAACCCAAAATTATACATATACATCATGAGCTATCTGTTGCTGAAATCCTGCTCAACTCCACTGGAAAGTCCATAGGATCGCTTGCATCACTTGGCAAGTCTCCCCCTTTACTCCTTGAGAATTTGTTACTGAACATTCCGTGCTCTTGATATCCATGAGCTCGGAAACAGGGCACTCTGTTACTTCTCATTTAAGTGAAGTAATTAATTAGATTTCCTACAAATGTTAAACTGATTAACATTCCCCAAAGTCATATCCTTGACTTTTTCCCTTCTCTCCTAGATCTGAGAAGCCCTTTGACATGTTTTCCCAGCAGCAACAAAAGGGTACACCATGTTCTTCCTATAATTAGGTGGGAGATGAAATGGCTTGCTGGGTGGAAAGCCTTCTGGACAAAAGGTAGAGTCACATCACTAGATCCCTAATGCCAGGCAACATTATAATCAACTTTTTTTTTTAAATGGAGAGAGAGGAGAAACAACAGAAAACATGTGGCCTTCACAATGCTGCATTATATAATACAGCCTTGGCAAACACAATGATTGCGTGGTGAGGCTTTGAAATATACATGACAAACAAACAGATTAACATTGTGTACCCTATGTGTTGTGCAAATGTTTGATTAATGGAGATCAGGGGATTTCTATGGCCTTTCAATAAGGTGATTTGATTTTTTAAAAAAATGATTTTTTTTGTTTTGCATGAGGGGATCTTTTCGGATTAGGAAAGCAAAGGGTCACTTTGACCTCCTGCTCCTAAAATTTCAGATAACATGGATGTCGGTAAGCTACCAAATGCCTTGGTGCTGTGCTATGTGGTCCTGTCACAGCCAGCAATACAAGCAAAACCCTCTTAAATACAAAGGAAGCTCTTTAAGGACAAATTCTAGCAATACAAACAAGAAACCTTGTAATACAAATGAAGCTCTTGAAGGACACATTTGTGTTTTGGCTCTATGTCCTGATTTCTGCAGCAGGAATGTCAGGAGAGGGCTTAGTGATGGGAGCCTCAAAGCAGATCTTTAAAATAAATACATTAATAAATAGTTCCCCCCTTCTAAGTAGGTCACTCTGCTAGCTATGGAAATCAGCTTCTCTTCAAAGCAGGTTTGCTTCTTTCTTTATCTCCTTAATGCTAGAAATGTGCAAAGCATAATAACAGCAAAGACTAATTTCAGATTCATTTGATTTATTTCTGCATGGTTATAAATATGAAACAGTATTTGTTTGTGGGGGAAAAAACATTTGTTAGAAAATTCAATGAAAACTTGTAATATTATTTCCAGAACAGCTATTTCTGAATTTGATGCATGATTAAAAAATCCAAGCATTCAACTTTTAGCACATTGCAAATGGACTAATATGTGCTTCTGAGAACCTAATGAAATAATCACTTGAATCAATTCGCAAAACTTTAAGGGGCCGATTTTTAGAGATGCTGAGCACCCACAGCTCCCAGGAACTATAGCTGAAGTTTGAGAATTAGGCCCTAAAACTTTCAAGATATCATAACCCCACAAGTCTCATTACTAATTGAATGGATGGTTAATAAAGCTTTTAGGACAGGGCTGGTCCTAATGCCACTGATATCAATGGGAGTCTTCCCATTCATGTCAGTGGGCTTTGGGTCAAGCCCTACATCGATTGTCTGTAATGCAGCATGCATCTTTAGCTGTAAGTTAGAATTCTGCTAGTTTTCCCTAATTTTCCACATGAATCACAAAGTTTACTTGGAAGGTCAGGATCCAGTCACTAGGATGGATTTAAAATCCAGACTTCACCGGTTACAGGTTTGTACAATGGTATATGACTGACAATGAGTAGACAGAGAGAAAAATATTCACTTTTACTCTGCCAAGGACCAGCTGGATAGGAACTAAAATTTTTGCTCAGCTTTAATCAAGCTACAGCAGCAGCTTATTTACAGTCCTCCCACAGCAGCAATGAAGTGTTAGCAAAGAAGAGTCACACATAAGACTCACTCCAGCCATCCCTTTATGTTCTCACACCTCCTACAATTTTTATAATGTCCTATATACAAAGCAGGGAGTGAACAGAGAAGAAAAATTTCACTTAGCTTGCTATGATGACTCACACACGAGCAGTAAGGGAAAGATGGGAAAAGATGGGAAAGAAGTAGCAGGATTGGAAATCACAAGCTCAGTGTGAGAGGAGAGAGAAAGGAAGGAGTCAAAAACTATGCCCAGGTTGGGCCCCTGCGTGATAAGGACGTGGTATGTTCAGAGGTAGCAGAGGTGGGAAAAGTGGAAAAGGGGTAAAGAAGATCTTATTTGTAGCCATGTCAAGCTTGAGTTGTCACGAATCCATCCAGGCAGACTGAGCCCCAAATATGGGACTGGAGAGAGGGAAACATGTCAGGTGTGGAAAAGAGGCTATCTGATTTATCAACATACATACGACAAGTGAAGCCATGTGAACAGAAGAGGACACCCAGGGATAAGTTACAGAAAATTAGGAATAGGGAGCCAAGGCAGTAAACACATGGTTATTAGGAGATACTTGGAGAGGATCCTAGAAATAAGAGCTAAAAGAGACATCTTAGGGCATGTAGTGCAATTGTTCTCAAACTATTTTCAGGCGGTGGAACTTTTCATGAGAGAAAGAGAGAGAATCTCAAGGATCCATCAACAGCCCAGTCCTCCAATGCTAGATGTCACAGTTCAGGGCAACTGCACCTTTATTCCCCCTCATGGTCCAGCCAGTGGCGGATTAATGATTTTGCCGCCCCTAGGCCCAGAAATAATTGCTGCCCCCCCACCCCCCAGCTCACTTCCGCTCCACGTCTGTCTCTTCCCCTGAGCGCACCCCCGGGTCCTACTTCTCCCCGCTCCCTGCCCGTGCTTGTGCGTGAAACAGCTTTGCGAAGTAGGGGCAGAAGGCGTGGAAACGCAGCGTGCTCAGAAGAGGAGGCGGGGCTGGGGTGGAGATTTGGGGAAGGGGACAAATAGGGGCAAGGAGGGGGTGGGGAATGGGGGCAGAGCCGGGGATGGAGGGCACAAACCAGCACTGGGGAAAGCAGCCTCTGGCTGCTGTTATAAATTTGCAGCCCCTGCAAATTTGTCGGCCTAGGTGTTAATATGCCGCTGGGTCCAGCAAGGACATCCCCTCTAGGCTTCTCAGCCATCACCTCTCTTGCACAAAGACCCATATCTCTCTCCCTAAGGACTGGGGCCCTCTCCATGGCAGAAGTTCCTGTTTGTTTGCTGGATCAGAAAGAAGGCCCTTAGTCAGTTTATACTCAGGCTATTTATCCAAAAAGTCCTTTCTTTGTCTGTTGGCTTCTGGAGAAACCAGTTTGAACCGGTATATGCAAGCCTCCCAGGAGGTGGTACTTCTCTGGAGGTGTTATAATGAGAGTAAATTTGCCTAATCACTCCCCATATTCTTTGTCCCTGGAGGCTGTGGTCACTGTCCCCCATGAAATGATATACAATCTCTGGCCCACAATGATACATACATTTAATACAGTAAAATCTCCCAAAGACATTGCTGGAAATTGCCTTATCTGTCACACTCGGTCCTCAAAAATATTTGATTTTGAGGCCCACCAGGAAAGGTTCCACAGATGTCAATTTGAGAGCTGCATGCCTAACCCATCCTCCCACCAGTGCAGAACTGTAAGCTACAGTATATTATTTAGCACATTCTTCCTTGTGAGATTGCTCCACTGCCTAATAGATCTAAAAAGATGTAAATGTACTTCTGCCCCTTTGATCTGCTGTTCCAGGGAAGGCATGAGGTGGAAACTACCATTTGAGATGTTTACATATGCAGTCTCTCTCCACGAAAGCATTCACATGGGTAGGAGGGCCTTATGATTTTTTTAATAGCTTTGAATCAAGATAAAAATCAAATATAAACTAAAAAGGAAAAACAATCTTCATTCTTCTGCTGAGTAACTCAAAGACAGATTTTCATAGATTCTAATGCCAGAAGGAACCATAGTTTAGTTAAAGCACAGGCCATAAAATGTCTCCACAATAATTTCTGGAGCAGATCTTTCAGAAAAACATCCATTCTCGATTTTAAAATGTTAGTGATGGAAACTCCACCATAACTCTTGGTAAATTGTTCCAGTGATTAATTACTCTCACCATTAAAAATGTAAGCCTTATTTCCAGTCTGAATTTGTCTAGCTTTAACTTCCAGCCATTGGAACATGTTAGACCTTTCTCTGCTAGATTGAAGGGCCCGTTATTACATATTTGTTCCCCATGTAGGTACTTAACAGACTGTGATCAAATCACCCCTTAACCTTCTCTGGTTAAGCTAAATAGATTGAGTTCCTTGGGTCTATCACTTCAAAGGCAGGTTTTCTAATCCTTTAATCATTCCTGTGGCTCTTCTCTGAACCCTCTCCAATGTATCAAAATCCTTCTAGAATGGTGGCCACCAGAACTGGACACAGGATTCCAGTAGCAGTCACACCAGTTCCATTTCATATAATTTAAAAAGAATATAATAACTCTTTATATCAAAAGATCCCACAAGATCTCACTATATCTGATTAAAGCAAATATTAAGGGACAGACTTTCAAGTCAGCACCCACAACTGAGGTGCTGAGTACCCTCAACTCTCACTGACTACCATGACTGTCCATGGCACTCAGCATTTGGCTGGGTTGAGCACCAAAATGGCAGTAAATGCTACGCAGGAAGAGCAGCAAAGAAACTCCAGTGTGCATAGAGACAAATACTAAAGGCATCCATCTTAGAACACTGGAAAGGAAATCCAAGAAGATGAACAATGACTGCACTGTTAATTATCATTATTAGGCCCATGTTCTTGTGAGCAACTTTAAATAGCAGCATCTTAAAACCTGAGTGTCCAAGGGCATTTCCAGAGACAAAAAACATTCAGTTTATTCACCACGCAAGATCTCTGCGTGGTGCAAGATCCTGACACAGGGCATCCAGCAAAGTCCTCTGAGCTCTCAGTTGTGCAACTTCAGCCTTCTCCTTTGTTTCACTGATCAGCAGGTTGACAACAGCTGATCTGGGAGGTTTCTGTTTCATGAGTTTCAGCTCTGAAGGTTTCGTGCTAAGGCTGGGTACAGAGACTTGACAAAGACAAATGCAGGAGCAGGCAAAAAATACATATGTATTGAAAAGCAGAGACCAGAGCCCTGATCCTTCAATGGGTCCAGACTCAAGCTCTATACCTAGATGAAGTCTATGGCAAAGAAGTCAGTGGGTGGGAAGGCTAGAAACAAGCACTGAAAATAGATAACTGAATTAAAGAAAACCAGTGTGTACGTCAGAAGTTATGGCTGGCTCACAGAAGGACTGCAGCACATCACCCCAGGCCTTGATAACAGCTTGCTCTCTCAAGTCATAATTAATTAGCATTTCAAGGGATGCGATGCGGAAGAGGCCGGGTAGATGGTATACACTAGGAACATATTCAGTACTTAGGTCTAAGTATGCAGGTTAATAAAACAGCGTGAACTCCATCTGGGAATGATCTCTTCACATGCAGGTGTTTAGAGGCCCATACAGAGCCCTATATTTCACTACCAAACACACACACTGTACTTGCCGTCAACTGGGTGGGCAAATTCTTGAACATTCTAGTTGATTTACTTAACCCACTGATTTCAGAGTAGCAGCCGTGTTCGTCTGTATCTGCAAAAAGAAAGGGAGGACTTGTGGCACCTTAGAGACGAACCCATTTATTTGAGCATAAGCTTTCGTGAGCTACAGCTCACTTCGGGTCATAATCTCAAAATGGATTAAAATGTCTCTTGCTAAAAGACACGCCGAGCTATTCCTACATTGACAGAGGCAAATTAGGTAACTGCACAAGCAAATGGGTGAGATGGACAATTTTGGGGCCAAAGTTTCAGCATTTACTTTTGAAAATCTGGCCCAGGAACTGTAATGCAGGAAACAATGATTTGCCTATTTGTGTCCAGACTTCAAACTGGTTCCTTGCAATGAAATAGTAAAAGTAATAATAGTAGTAATATTTCTAGTTACTTTAAGACTTTTTTTTTAAAAGATGAACCAAAACAAAACCCCTGAGCCAAAACACCCCCAAAATTTTGGGCTGGTTCAGATTCGAACTCCAGATCCAAATTTTGAAAATTTGCCTGTATTGTCATAACGGGCCAATGCAAAATACAGTATCTGTCCACCTCAGAGCTTTGTGGGTTTGAAATTTAGGCTTCAGTTTTGTTGCACACACCCATCTCCAGGATTTCAATTTTTATGATTAAAAGGTTTGGCTGTGCCTCTGTATTGGCTCATTATTAGCAAAAAGAACCCCTTGAGCATACAGCATATTTTAGCACAGCATTGTCTCTTCTCTATGCACTGAGCAGCAATTCTTCCTGTCATACATCATTAACAAGTTGCAATGATTCCAAAGAGCCACATAACCTTATCACAGTGACACTAGAGACAGAAAAGGAACGTGGTCTATTTACGCTTTGGGATGTTGTTCTTTGGGCACTTGGACTGGCGTGAGTAGGTGGGATTGGATTCAGCAGGAGAAGGGGCATTGCAGATTGTGTCTCATCTTTTTAGAGGGTCATCAAGAATGGCTGCCACATTTAACACCCTGCCAGTATTTGTAGCATCTAGCATTCTATAGGGCCTCACTTGTGAGCATAGTGGAGTCTAAGCTGCAAAACTCAGACCTAAATACAGATCCACACTTCAAAGCCCAAGTGCACTGAGTCCATCATAAAGATCAGGACTCAATGCTTTTGGGACTCAAAGCACTGATCTGAAAAAGGCAACTGAAAAGTGCAGTAAAAAAGCAGGTAGGTGAACTGCCAATGAACCATACAAAGGACACGCCTTCTGGGCTAGATGGACTTCTCTTATTCCTAGTATTTCCAATATTCTTAACGGCCGATTTCCTGATTTCCCTCTGAATGTGCCACTCTTCTTAATTAGGTTTCCCTTTAAGGTCATAAGCCTTAATACTTCCGTACCACTGCGGCTTTTTACGTGTTTCCTTTTTTCTCTTCTGCAGCGAACTCTGCCTGCCTGTTTGAATTTAACATCAGTGGCCCAAGCAAAATGAGCACATGGTCTTAAACTAATTCTCCTGGTCCATTGGTCCACGTCACAAAAACACCTAACTGGCATCCATGCTGGCCCTTCCCAGGCATCAAAGGGACTATGGAGAATAAGCAATCTTTTCGTTCCCTCTTGCACCAGAACAGGTGAGAGCCTCGCTGGTGAGGCAAGGAAGTTCACACTGCTACTGCCTGGCTGTATCTTCTAGTCAGTGAAAAAGAGGGCTTCAGCCTTTAGAGCTGCCAGTCCAATCCAGCACATTTCACTAGTATTAAGTTCAACTGAAAATTTAAAAATAAAAAAAGAGAAATAGAAAAGGGAATCCTGAATCAGAAAGTGATCCACATCCGCTCTCACAGGCTCAGCGTGGTTCTGAGACATAATCAAAGCTCATTAAAAGACTATAAGCTTTTTGGTACTGCAGTTCCTCTGCCAAGTCCGACTCAGTCTACTGTCACTGGGACGCTGTACATGAAAAGACCGTCTCATGAAAAACAGTAGGAGGTCAGTGCTTAATGCCAGTCTGAGAAAATAAGTGATACCACTGAATTCTCAGACAAAAAAACCCAACTTGATTAACTTGAAGTTATGTTACTTACTGCAGAAATCCTAACAGTTACAAATGAGAACTACTGAGGATATTAAATAAATGAAAGCCAAGGATTAGAAAATATGGAAAAATCTAATTCAGATGATTATTCTAATACCACAACATTTCATACATAGAAATGTGAAAATTCACACTTGACTTTCCACCCACCACCTTAACTCTGACCACCAAGGCAGAACAATACAAGTAACATAGCACTTCATTATTAAAGTTTTATTCAAATTGTTTCAATACAAAAAACACCACTATTCTACAACTGTCTTGTACTACATGACAAATATATCCTTCATGGTCCAATGCACACACATCTTTTGAATTGTACAGAATATAAATATTTTAATCATCAAATTAAGGAGACATGACACAAGAACTCTGTTTTCTAACTGATATTAATGTAGATAAGATCTTTCTAGTGTATTGCTTTGATATAAAACATATGGTTAAAAAATAACACACAATCCTTGCATTTATTGTCCTTCCACAACTTACTATAAAAACTACTGAACAATATTATGACATCTTAATCTTTCCCCTACCAAAAATTAAAAAGAACATGGAGGTCGGAATCAAGATTATCGGGATGTTTAACATGAAATTTCACATCTAGATTTTTGTTAGAGAATGTATGGATTGCATGGATATGAGAATAATTATTTATATTACCTTATGTTTACATTTCCATATATTATAATGCTGAGGTTGCATTATTTGTAGTACCCTTGATATTGCTTTATTCTTTTGGTTGTTACTTACTGTAGCAATCTTAATTTTAAGTTAACTAAGTTTTTTGTCTGGGAATTTCCCTATGTAACAAAAATACAATAAAAGAACATTCTTCAGGTTGCAGAGTCATATTAATAATGTTATTTCAACATAATTTTATATGTGTAATTTCATAGGCTTTTTTGAAAAGCAAACTGAAAAACCAGAAATTCCATCACAAAGCATCCTGTTGCAATGCACATGATTCATCAGCAGGGTTGGAGCCTTTAGAGCCACCACACAGGCCTCTGCCATTTGAGCTAATGGAGTAACTGATAGAAATTGCAAACTTTCATCCTCTGTGTGGACCAGCACTAGAGGTGGAGAGAGAGACACTGCCAGTGGATTTCACAGGGGTCTGCTGACAGCAGAGGCGTGGTGAGACTCAGGAATTTTGGGTTCCATTCCACGTTGGTGGTCAGGGTGCTATTGTTGGCACAGCCTCTTCTGTCTGTTTGCCCCAAGCTTGACCCCTTCTGCCCTGTCCCTGTCTTGTCTCTCCCCCACCCCGGCTCCTTGTTTCAGGCCTATTTTCGTTGCCTACTCAATCCCAGTCTCTACTCCTCAGGCTTCTCACCCCAGTCTCTTTGCCCTGGTCAGGGTTTGTTGTCCAATTCTCAATCTCCCCGACTCCCAGTTGCTTCCCTCCCTACACTCAGTTCCAGTGTCCTTGAACAGCCAGTCCCTGTTCCCCCTCCTGGCTCCAATCTCATCCAATCTCTCTCACCTCCTCCCACGAGCTCCCAGTCCCACTCTCCCTCCCTGAGCTGCTCATCCAACAGAGAGCTTTCTCCATACTTCCTCCCTGGCTCCTTGTCCAGCCAGTGCCAGCCTTCCTCCTCCCCCAGCACCTTGTCTGATCTCATTGTTCCTCCCACTATTCGATCATCTCCTTTTTTTAGTTGTGTGTGCAACAGCTATTCAGTTCTCCCCAAAAGTCACCTGTTGAACTGGGCCTTGATCTCAAGACTCTGAAGACTACTGAAGTCAATATGCCCTGACCTCACTAATATCTTTCACATATAACACTGAACAGCCAGTAACTACCTTCAGTCACTACTAACATGGGCCAAAGTATCATCATAACAATCACTCGCCTGATCCCCCCTTAATATATCTGTCATGCTGAGGATTCATCAGCTGATAATGGTTTGAATTGTATCATTCTTGTTTGAATAATTAACCAACCTATCCCCAAACCTTCAGGTTCAATTACCTACTCATCACTCTGTGTATGCAGAGTTCTTCTTCTGACCTTTACTGACTGGTTTAGAAACCAGCTCTGACTTCTTAGGCGTTACATACACACAAACCTGTTTTATCCAACTATCACCTTCTCTACCACGGCCACCAAATGATAAACTTGAATGTATGTCCCTGCAATATGCCTCCATTATCCCCCATTTCCTTCATACAAACTGATATACAACAGAAACTTTCCAAACATTGAGGCAGGCCCCAAGTGTCCCCTATGCCCCAGTCGGTCAGGGTAAATAATGTTTCTGGAAGCGAAGAAAGTCTCAAGAACCCAAGTGACTTCTCTGGCAGAATTATGCCTTCAGGGTCCTTTTGACACCAATGAAGTAATTTCATTTGGAAACGCTCACCCCTCCTGCCATCCATCATTGCTCTGTCCTTCCATTCCTCCCTCTCTACCTTACTTTCTCATTCACATGTTTTTGCTCTATTAAGTCATTCTCTTCTGCATTCCTCCCTCATCACAACCCCAAAATATATTTAATAAAATAATTAAAACAAACAACAAACAACGGAACTAACATTACAGAGACAAAGTGGGCGAGATAATATATAAAATATATTACCTCACCCACCTTGTTTCCCTAATATCCTGAGACCAACATGGCTACAACAACACTACATACGTGGAACTAACATGACATTTGCCAACCATCACTCTGACCATTCTGCATGGATGTTACAAAGTTCTCTAGTCCTCCTCCCTGCTCTTTCGTCTGTCTTATCTATTAGACAGTCAACTACTCAGGACAGGGACTGTCTCTTTCTGTTTGTACAACACCTAGCATAAGGGAGCCCTGATTTGATTGGAGCCACCGGGTACTGCCTTAATAAAAATAAATAATAATGACCATCAAAAAATTAGCTATAAGTTATGGCTGTTTATCATGGTTAGGCAGAGGAGCGGTAACTGTTCCACTTCCCCTTCCTTCCTTCTCCTGTCCCCTATCACCCCCACTCCTGACATTATCCTCACCGTACCTCTACCACTAATACAAAATATTGTCAGCCAACCACAGAACCTCGGCAGAAGCAAAACATGTAACTATCAAAACCGAGGTTGTTGTTCATCTGCTTCCTATCCCAACCCTTCATCTCTTTATGTCTTTTAATCAGTCATTTTTGACAATGGGACTCCAGCTCCTAAGTCACTTAGAAGATTTTTTTAAAATTTTACCCTAAGTGATTTAACCAAGGTCACATAGGAAATCTGTGGCAGAGCAGAAAATTGAATCTAAATCTTCCAGTCAGCACCTTGAGCACTGGACCATCCTTCTTTGTCTTCGCCAGTGGACTGCAGAGCCTGTACCGAGTCAGGGAGGCTCTATGCAGGTGCAGAGGTTTGCCTGCGCATTGTACGTTGCAAGTCCGGGAGCTTAGCTTCTAATTCTTCAGGGAGAGAGAGTATGGATGAAATCCTGACCCCACTGAAGTCAATGGCAAAACTCGCACTGACTTCCATGGGGCCATGATTTCACGCTTTTTCTGTGTTTGTACAGGGCCTGGCACAAAGGTGCCCCATTAGAGTAATTTGGCCAGTACAATGAATGAATCATCATCATCATCATTTCCCTAACAATACACACATGAAAAAATAGAAGTAAAGTTTAACAGAATAGGCTTTTTATAGTTAGCCTATTTTACGTCCCTTAGCACTTGGTTTATTGTATGAAAGGAGGTGGCACAGTTGGAATGTAAAGGTCGACCAAAGTTATTTGAAAACCAATCATGGTAAATTAGCAAGCTCACAGCATTGCTAAATGGCTTTTCACAATTTTCTTCCCTTAACTCTGTTTTTATCTTGAGAGCACAATCAAGCAATTGTTTGGAAAGATAGTGTAGTAATTGGGCACAAACATAAATGCTTTCATGATTTAATTTAAAGTACAACACATCCAAAGAGCCAGAAAGACAATCTAATTGTTCCATTTTTAAACTAACCTTTCACTTCATCTTTCTGTTCTGAAAACATCAACACCCACATAAGGAGGTTATGCTGATTGAAATGCTACTCAAGAATCTAAGATTAAAACCAGAGTAAAATAAGTTCTGCCAACAGTCATGCAAGAGACCTGGATTTGATTCCCAGACCTGGCCACTCACTCTCAGACTGAGAAAATACTTAAGATAATATAATAGGGACAGCTCTGGTCAATTGTTTGTATTTGGATTATTCAATAATCAATGGTGTATTATGATTTTGCATTACAGTGGCACCTACAGGCCCCCAACCAAGACCAGGGGCCCATTGTGTTCAGCACTATACAAGCTCATAGCAAGAGATAATCTCTGTCCCGAAGACCTTACCATCTAAAGAGAGACACACACAAAAAAGAGAAAAGAAGCATTATCATCCCCTTTGTACTCAGAAAACTGAGGCAGAAAGAGATTAAGTAACATGTCCAAGGTCATAATGGAAATCTGTGGCAAGGCTGGGAAATTAAACCCAGATCTCCTGAGTTCAAGTGCAGTGCCTTTACCACAGGACCATCCTTCCTGTTAACTAAGGAGCCATGAGAGTCGGACAGATTTAAAACTAAATAAATAATCATACACCGTAAGGGGAAGGAGATAGCTTGTAGAAAGGTATAGGCTATGAAAGGTGAGAGAAACTGAGGTATTGAGGACTCCTTGAGATGCAGTACACTGGTCCTCACTGTGCTAAGAATTAAGCAATAAGATGCAACACCATACCAGTGTATTGCACACCTTGTGCCTAACTACCCAAGCATGGAAATCATCCCAACACAACATACATTTGCCTCTGGCTTTGAGGAAAGCCTGCATTTTCACCAACCAGCAGCTGTGACAATATGCCATGACACTCTAGAATGGCCCTCTTTTTAAAAAAAATAGCCCTTAGCAAAAGTTAACATGAACTGTTCCACGCTGCATATACTAAGCAGCTGCAATTATTTCCTAGCCCAAGTACAGATGAATATGCAGTATCAGATACCCTACGGCAGGCCGACTAGTGGGGCCAGGTGATATGCACAGAATAAGTACCTGGGGAGACAGATCCACAGGCCACTGTGTTGTTTATTTAGTAAAGGGGAACTGCAAAGCAGTCATTGCAAAGCCTAGGGGAGGCAAAGGATCTGATTTAATTCAACCCCCTCCTAGTTTTAAGGATCTCTCTTCCTTGCATCTCCCACTGACAGAAATGTAAAAGCTATTGGACAGCATCAGGAGTCGAGTGTGTAATTGCCCAAGTACAGTGTGGGCTCTTCACCCCAGTCTGCACTTTGCTTTAATTTAACCTTCTCCATAGAGGCTCTTGTCACTTCATTACCACGTTATTTTTAGATAATGTGTCACTGTAATGTCAGAACAGGGGTCGATGGCTATTAGATTTATTGCCAGAACTAGCAGCAAATGTGTCAATAAGATAGAAAGTGTATGACAGTTTGTTGAGAAAATCTGACAACAGGGAGTTGGGGTTATAAAATACGGTTGCCTGTACTGACAAAACTGTTTAGGAAAAATAACATAGCAAAACTAGAATACATTACTAAAGCTAAATCACCACTGTCAACTTGTGGTGGTGTATTATGGGGATACACTTGAAAGAGGTCTTCGCAGATTTTCTTAAAGACCTCTTGTATGGCCAGATTATCACATACTGGCCTTTCACCTTGAATCCATCGCTCAAATGCTGGCTCCCAGAACACAATAGTAACATGTGTGGTGGTCTCATTCATATTTTTGTTTATGCACAAGACAAAACCAGCTCCCAATTTGGCTTGATTAACAGTCATTCCTCAAGAGATGCCATGACTTCACACAGCTGCGGGTATTGTAAGTTAAGACCCTAGATGTAAGTTAAGGCCCAGCAGTGCAGACAAGCAATGCTTACAAATGTCCACTTCAATTTTCTCTTATGTTTTGTTTTAGGAAGAGATCGAATGGTCCAATGGACAGGCCACTAAAATAGGGTCCAGGAGACCTGGATTGTACACCCAACTCTATCACTTCCCATAAAGGGATTCTCTCTTATGATGCGTTTGTACAGTACCTATCATAATGGAGCTTTGATCTGCGTTAGGGCTTTAAAATAATACTGTAATACTTAATAATTAAACTAATTAAATTACTTAAAATAATTAAATAATAATTAAAAGGGAGGTTTTCCCCTTGGGTAAAATTTCCAAAAATGCCTAAATGAGTTTGGAGCCTAGATCCCACTTTCAGAAGGGACTCCGGCATGTAGGCGTCTAAATCCCATTTACCTCAATGGGACTTAAGCTCCTAAGACACTCAGGCACTTTTGAAAGTGTTCCCATGTATCTAAACTTTTGCTGATGTGCATTCAGATTAATATGCAAGAATAAAATACCAAAGTTATGTCTGTGACCTAGTCCCTGCTGCTACAGCTCAAGATCAGTGTGTTGTTTCTGCGTGATGAATGTGTCACCGATTTATTACTCATCCGTTGCCAACACCAGAAAATATTCGGATAATAATGCCAAACAATAATTGAAAACAAAATTATCTATCAGTTCCTTGTCAGCCTGGTTGTCATCCAAATGTCACATTAACTTCTAAACTGACAGACTATCAGAAGACTAGTCTGTTAACTCTATTATTCCTTTAAGAAGTATTTATTTTTATCATTCTGTGATAGATATCAGACTTCCTTTAGATGCTCCTGATAAGAACAATTTACTTTAAAGTCAACAGCTCTCATGTTGCTTCAGGGGATGAGTGAAGTCTATAAAACCTGTTATCCTGCAACTTAAAAGTTGGGCTGAGATTTCAAAAGGTGCCTACAGGATGAAGATGTACAATTTCCATTAATTTAATGGAAATTGGGGATCCAAATCTCCTTAGGTACCTTTTGGAATAACCTCAGCTTTAGTGTTTAGGATGGAGTTACAACATTATGCTTTATGTGGACAGTGGTTTTCAAACTGGGGTACGTGAGAAATATCCAGTAATGGCAGACAACACATTTTTTTAGTAAGACTTGACAATCTAAATCTAAATGTGATATAAGATATTATGAGCCTATCTTAAATGGGGGCACCCGGTAGGCTGTGTTATTTGGAAAGGCGTATGCAGCCTAAAAAGTTTGAAAATCAATGCTATATGAGATACCAGAATCACTTCACATTATAAGCACAGCTTGGGGGTGAGGGGAAAATCAAGGTATCTCATATACCACTGTGTGACAGCTGTTGGTGAAATTTCACAATTTAGCAGCAGCATCCACCATATCATTCTATATAATTACTCGTAACACCATTTTCCATACCTATGGGCCTTACCCAGCAAGATCATCCCCTTACGAGGAGTTTTTTTGACATAACTTGTGAGTAAAGCTTTTCTGGATTGGGCCCTTGTTCTTTACAAACAGCATATCCCCATTCTTCTCTTTTTGCTTTTATCTGTTTATCTTAAATCAAAGACTCTTTCATCCCTTTAGTGGTATATTACTTACCGATTAGGAAATCTGAATGTAACTACTCTCTGCGGGTGCCACGCTGCTTCATACCAGTAATAGCTGATGGATCTGATGGTAATCGGCTTTTGTTTACATGTACAGTTGTCATAGTCAGTAGTTAGCTAATGTTTGTAAAGTACTTTAAAGATAAGTGCTGTAAGTGTCAAGCATTATTATGCTCTGTAATATGTGAGCAAATTCACATTTCTTTAAAGTATTTTAAATGAGTGCCATTTTAAAAAGACAAAACTATATTTCAGTAAAATCATCTAAAAGGCCACATTTCAAAAAGTGCCTCAATTTTGCTTATGCAATCCCCACAAGTTTCAAGGACAAATTGGGTAAACAGCTAACTATGCAACTTGTGTGCACAAATGTGGTTTGCTTGCACCAGTTTGGAACTGAATGTGTGCAAATTATTGCACATGCAAAGGTGGAGATGTAAATTTAATGGATACTTTTTTGCAAACTATGATCCTACATTATTCAATTGGAAAGTAGTTTAAAGTTCTAATTTGCTTTTTAACATTTATATAATACCTATTTGCCTTTGTGCATTTCTTCCAGATAGGAGGCAACTAACTTCACTGGGCAATTTCATGTTCCTTTCTAGCCAGTTTCATGTCCTACACTGGCATAAGGGTGCAGTTTGAAATTTTAACACTGCAGAGGGATGTTTACTCTTTAACATTCAGAGGTGCGCATATTAAAAACAGCTTTAAAATAATTTCTATTCCTATTACATTTTGTAAAATATCCATTTTGTTTTTACAAACAAAATCTTAAATGTTGGGCCTAAAATGAGTTGTGGTGTCCCTTTAGAGCGTTCGTCAGTATTCTCCTAAACATCTGGATTTGTGCACAGAACTTTCTTATACTAAACAATTAATTTTTCCCTGCTGAGGGCTCTGTTCAGCAGCGTACTGACCACTTTCACTCCCACTAATTTCATACACTGAACAGCTTACTGGATGGATCCATTTGTGTAAATCAAACAAAAAAGCACTGAACAGAACTGGTTATTCAGAACTCTTACTCATTGAACCTGCTAATAATACAGATGGTTTCTAACACTCCCAACTTGAGGGATGTTCAGATCAGGATCTTCATTCTGGGCCTATCTACATACTTACATGGCCCTGATTATTGCGGTATCTGAGCACCTCACAATCGTTAATGGGTTTTATCCTTAACACCCCCCTCATGAGGAAGCGAAGTATTATCCCTATTTTACCCCTGAAGGACTGTGGCACAGTCTAAGTGGTAGACTAAGTGGTTCACACAGGGAGCCTGGCTGAGAAAGAAATATACCCTGGTTTCCTGAGTCCCAGTTCCGTGGCCTACCCACCAGACCAGGGGTGGACAAACTTTTTGGCCCGAGGGCCACATCAGGGTGTGAAACTGTATGGAGAGCCAGGTAGGGAAGGCTGTGCGTCCCCAAACAGCCTGGCCCCTGCCCCCTATCCAACCCCTCCCACTTCCCGCCCCCGACTGCCCCCCTCAGAACTCTCCACCCATCCAACCCTACCCCCGCTCCTTATCCCCTAACCATCCCCCAGGACCCCATCCCCTATCTAACCCCCCCTGTTCCCCATCCCCTGCCCCACCCCAGAACCTCTGCCCTATCCAACCGCCCCCTGTTCCCCATCCCCTGACTGCCCCCTAGACTCCCTGCCTCATATCCAACCCCCCCGGCCCTGGCCCCCTTACCTTGCCTCTCAGAGCAGCATGCCTGGCCGCCGTGCCACCCGGCCGGAGCTAGACACACCGCCACGCTGCCCTGCATGAGCGCAGCCCTGCCACCTAGAGCGCTGCCCAGGTGGCTGGGGGGAGGGGGGGAAACGGGACAGCAGGGGAGGGGCCAGGGCGAGCCTCCCCGGCTAGGAGCTCAGGGGCCGGGCAGGTCAGACCCAACACTCTGCACCAGCTCCTGCACCAAACTCCCTCCCGGAGCCTGCACCCCCTCCTGCACCCCAACCTCCTGCCCCAGCCTGGTGAAAGTGAGTGAGGGTGGGAGAAAGCAAGTGACAGAGGGAGGGGGGAATGGAGTGAGCAAGGCGGGGCCTCGGGGAGTGGGCAGGGTAGATCCTGGGCTGATCTTAAATTCAAAAAGTGATCTTGTGCGCAAAAAGGTTGGAAACCACTGGTGTAGACACTCACTACAGCAATGGAAGGGGTTTTCCCATCACTGAGGTTAATCCACCCCTCAAAGAAGTGGTAGCTAGGTCAACGGAAGAATTCAGAGAATCCCAAGATTGCATGAGAAGTCCATGGCTGAGGTAAGAATTGAATGCGTTCTACTAAGTCCTTATCCATTAGACCATCCTCCTTAACCTATGTCTATTATGCACACACATACACACACTCTCTCTCTCACACTCTCTCTCTCTGAGAGGGTTCACACTGCAAAGTTCTGATATTTCTGCATGAACTTCCACAACTTTTGAGGCTATTTGGACCACAACCACTGCTAAATTTTATGTAAATGTAGAAGCAGAGAGAGATTAAGTAGGAGTAAAAAATAAAATTGCAAACACTAACTGAAATAAAAGCCATAGGTTCCTTTCAGCAGTATTCACAACCCTTTCATTAGCTTTTCCTGAACATGTGCAGTATAAAGAAAACATCTGCTTATCAAAAAAAAAAAAAAAGTCTGCAGAACTTAAAAGTCTCTCAAATACTCTTACAAATGTATATATTCCCCAAAATACCCATGTGGGGGAGAGAGAACACATGGCCACACTTATGGAAGATCTTTGATAGTATAAAGTTATCTGATCGGGGGCTGGAAAACACACACACACACACACACACACCCCTTCTGTGATGAATCACACAGCAGGAATAGAAAATCAGAAAGAGCAATACTTATGGCCAATAGTTCACAAGCAAGCCGCAGGCTGAAGTATGCTTATGACTAATTCTGAACAAACAAATTTGTAAAGATCTAAGTCTGCTCAGGGATAATTTGAGAACAACAAAAAGGGAGTGAATTAATCAAATCTACCCTTTACAATGAATAGTTACTAAGCTGTAATACAATATTGCACACACACACAGAATTCATCTGACTGGCAGTCTGGAAAAGGTCAGCATTCCAAGGGCTAAATTACATAGTGGCTTGTGCTGCGCCGAACATAAGAAGCAACCCCACTTCCACCCAGCCTCAGCCATGTGTAACACCTGCAAAGCAAGGCCAAATAGGCTCTAACTGCCTCACCAATTTTAAGCTGCAGTTTACATTTTCAGAAACTCGTATGGTCTCTCCTGTTCCTACTGGTCTGCAGAGTCATTTAAGACGGCAGATCTGGTTCATGTCAGAGAATCCCAAGGTCTTGCAGAAAAGTCTAAGAACTAAATGTTTTTTACTGAGTCCTTATCCACAAGACCATCCTCCCTTAGCCTGCATGTCTGCCCAGCCCTTCAACCCTTGCATAAAGACATGTCCATTGTGGGCAGGGGAGGTTTTGTGCTGGTTACAAAATGTCATTACTAATCAAATATTAATTCTGTAGCACAATGCAGTTATTAGACCATCAGCACAGAATTCCATTGATTCTGTCTTGGAGGCCAACATTCACCAAAAAAGTTTCAAAGGAGAGATGGTGGGTGTACAGTTTGGCTGGCATTTCTGACCTGCTTTATACCATATCTTGCAACAATCAGAAACACAGGAATTGCCATACTAGATCAGAACAATAACAAGCTTATATTTATACAACAGAGCTTTATAAATGGTGCACTTATTTAGGAATTGCTTCATCCACCCCTGAAATGGAGCCAACTCTGAGTGCAACACAGCAAAGTAGAGCAGCACACAACAGTTTAGATTTAATTTATAATTATTATCTATATTACCTTAGCACCTAGAAGCCCTAGTCATAGGCCAGGTTTGCCCAAACACCTCCTACTTCCTCCAACCAAGTGAAGCTATAGGAGAAACACAGGATTCCCTTAAAGTAAGAGGATGCTACATTCTGTAATAGTCGAAATTTGGCACAAAACATAACATCAAGGCCTCGGGCAAATTATAAAATAAAATATTAATGGGTACTGTGAAAGAAGAATGTAATTGGCTGATGGATTTTGGAGGGAGCTATTCTAAATGCATGGATTAGGGCTGGCGAGTCAGTTGACACCAAAATGCAATTTTTAAAGATGAAAAGTTAGAAAAAAAAAAAAGCATAAGTGAAGTTATACTAGATACCTGCACGTCTCAAGTTGGTACTACAGCAGAACCTCAGAATAACAAACAGCAGAGTTACAAACTGACCAGTCAACCACACATCTCATCTGGAACCAGAAGTACACAATCAAGCAGAAGAGACAAAAACAAAACAAAACAAAAAAACTGCACAGTACAGTACTGTGTTAAATGTAAACTACTGAAAAAAATGTAAAATTACATTTTTTTTACAAGATAAGCAAACCATTTCTGAGCTAGTTTCATTTAAATTAAGATGGTTAAAAGTTCAGTTGTAAACTTTTGAAAGAACCATAATGTTTTGTTCAGAGTAATGAACATTTCAGAGTTATGAATAACCTGCATTCCCAAGGTGCTCTTAACTCTGAGGTTCTACCGTAGAGCTTCAGTCTTGGTAACTCTTTCTCTTGTGAATGGAATTAATTTTAACTCCAAATTTAGACATGGGGAAATTCTCCCATAGAGGAGTTGTTCCATCTTCCTCGGGATCATCACAGCAAGGATCATTTGGGCACATCTCACTACTTCCTGCAGTTGCAGAGGACAGGCTCTAGAGAGCGATGGTGTTTCCTATTTTCTTTATCCTTCTCATTCAATCAGGTCTAATCACATGCCTTGCTGAAGCACAAAGCACACATTGGCCAAATTGGGCAGTCTCTACGCAAAAGAATAAATGGACACAAATCAGGCAACAAAAATTATAACATTCAAAAACCAGTCAGAGAACACTTCAACCTCCCTGGACACTCAACAACAGATTTTAAAGTGGCAATTCTTCAACAAAAAAAACTTAAAAAACAGACTGCAACGAGAAACTGCAGAACTGGAATTAATTTGAAAACTGGATACCATCAGATTAGGCCTGAATAAAGGCTGGGAGTGGATGGGTCACTACAAGAACTAAAAACTAATCTCCCCATGCTAATTTTCCCCCTACCGTTATTCACACCTTCTTGTCAACTGTTTGAAATGGGCCACCTTGATTACCACTACAAAAGTGACTCTCCTCCTGTTGAAAATAGCTCACTTTAATTGAATTGTCTCGTTAGAATTGGTAATGCAACTCCCATCTTTTCATGGACTATGTATATATATCTTCCACTCCATGCATCTGGTGAAGCGGGTCTTAGCCCACGAAAGCTTATGCCCAAACAAATTTGTTAGTCTCTAAGGTGCCACGAGTATGCCTCGTTGTTTTTTGCTAATACAGACTAACACAGCTACAACTCTGACACAGTATTCAGTGGATAGTGTGCATAAGCAAAATTAACAGAAATAAATTGTGTGTGAACCCCAAAATACACTTGATCAACACCCCTAACTTACACCACAGTTAAACTTGAGCCTATTGTTGAGCCAGACTCATCGATCAATATTGCTACAAATTGTACTTGTAATGGCCATACAGATAAGTAGCTACCTTCATGCTCTTGAGTTGCAGTCCATCCGGGAAATCATTTGTGGTTTGGACAAACATATTGATTCCATCCCCTTTCATAGCGTTTAAGTGCATAGCAGCATTTTCCAGCACCAGGCTGTCTCTTACTCTACATTCCAAATGCACACCTGCTGGGAGTGTACTACAGAAACGGCCAATTCAGACCTAGGAAGAAAGGCACCTCTTGCACTCAATGGTGTGTTGGGGGAATCAATAGGCACCAAAAGGTCTAGTTTGCACCCTCAAGGATTGGCCAAAAGTAGGGAGTCCTACAGGTCCCCAGCTCTTAATCCTAAGGAAAATGGAAACACTTCTGATGAACTCCCACTTTTTATTTCTGGGAACACAAGGAGACAAATGCCAACTAAGGTCTTGTTTTGAGCTCCCTTGCTAGGTAGTGCAGGTAGTGTTATATATTGCACCAGAGTAATGAGATTTCATTTTACCAAACATTTTTAAAGCACTATCATTTAGATACACTATATGCCAGCTGTCCTTACAATTCCGTTCAGTTGCCATAGTAGAACTGACCATTGCTGCACCTAGTTGAGCATCTTGACGCTCATGGTGGCTAATGTCAGCACTCCATTATGTAGTTCTCTCCAGTGTGTGTACAGTGCCTAGGAAAACCTCTCACTAAGGCTGCTAGGAGCTACCCCAATGCCCATATTTAATAAATAATAATGATAGTGGTGGGAAGAAATATCTTGCTGGTTGTTATGCTCTGAAGATTGAGGACTGATATCCCACAGATTTTTTAAGTTAAATATAACTGCGGACTGTCTTATTTACAGATATGCCTATTCCTTTCTGAAAAGTATTAAATTGTTTGCCCGGCTATCTTGCAGCAATGCATTTCACAGGTTCATTACACCGAATAGTATAGAATCTTGTTATCCTTTTACTTCACTCCTCACATTGCCACGCAACACTGTTTCAGCAGCTTCTGTTGGATAACACTGGGGTTTAGATTAGGTGTCATCCACCTTTATAAGCAGGAAATTCTTCTCACACATGTGTATGGAGTAGCAATGTAAAATGATCCGTTCTCGACTGGCTTAGTGCATCTCAATTTATACAACACCGTTCCCAAACCCAGAGATTAACCAAGATGATGATTATAACTAAAGACAAAACACCAGCATATGCCTGCTGCATTCCAGTATATGCCTAGCATCCACTGCCTAGTATTGCCATCCATCAGTAATAGTTCTGAGTCAGTACACAAATGCAATTCACAAGGTGCTCCATTCAACAGTACAGAATCATGCCTTAGTTTAGTATTCAAGAATCAGGGGAGGGGAGAACATACCGACATTACAGAAAATATTAACTATGTTAATTTTGCAATATTAAAATCTATAGTCTTTAAATCCACAGAGACTGGAAGCTCCAAATGGGTTGGCTGGAAGCTCTAAATCACATTGCTACTAGTGAATCTATGGGGAACACTTAAAAAAAATAGCTCTTTAGTCTGTGTTTTAATTAGATATCTCACCTCGATTTCTTACATCCCCACAACATGTTTCGGTATCCCTCATGGCATCTTTATGCTCCCTTTCTACATCTCCGAACTATTGAACCTGGTGAGATTTTAATAGAAATCCCTGCACTGTGCTATAAAGAGAAGCATTACGGGAGGTTTTAATTAGCATCTGTCAAGGCTGAGCCATAGGAAACGTTTGAATTGTTTGTTTAACTTATTACCGAAAAGTGCATTTACTGTCTGGCTGTCTGCACTTGGATGACACAAAATGCTTTAGACTTTTGAACCCCCTCTCCCCAAAAGTTTTTAAAAAATAGCAAACAACAAATTTCTGGTGGTAAAAAGCCATTTCCTCAATCAATACACAGCATGCTTCTTCAACCCTATATTTGGCTGCTGAACTAGTTTCTGATCTCCTGAGGAAAAAGTCATGATGGTATAATTTCCTGACCGGAACAACAAAACTGAGAGCCAGCATTATATTATTACACATTCCTCCCATTCTGTGCAAGGTACTTGCAATCTTTTAAGAAACTAACATAGCTTAGAAATTAGAGACTACGCTGATTCACCCAGTTATGTCTCCTAAAGATATAGCTTGCATGAGAACACAGAAAACATATCTGATGAAGTGGGTTTTAGCCCACAAAAGCTTATGCGCAAATAAATTTGTTAGTCTCTAAGGTGCCACAAGGACTCCCCGTTGTTTTTTCTGATACAGACTAACACGGCTACCCCTCTGAAACCTGTCACAGAAAAGATAGGTAAGTAGCTCTCTACTTTTGCTAACTTCAAGAATCATTGTTCTCTATTATATTTTTATTTGTATTTCCAAGTATGTCTGTGCCCGAAAGGTAACAAAAGAATGACAGCTATTCCTACCATTTAGCTGCCTGTAGACTATATCTTCTAGAAGGGAGAGCCTTTTCAGTACTGCATCCTGGATAGGGCTGATGCCATGGGCTGTCAAGTTGGCCACTTCTGCCCTGGGATGAATTTCATGGAAGGAATCCCCGCTCTTGACGGTGATGGGTCTACACTTGGCCAGAAAGAGGACAAAGCCAGCCACTGCAATCAAGTTCAACACCAACAGAACTTTGACTCGCCTCAAAGAAGCCATCAAACTCCCAGTGTGGCCGCTTCTGCTGCTGCTTAGCAAATGAGGGGTGGCGTGTGGGGAGGCGCCTGGCTGGAGATGCAAAGGTGGCTTGGGATGGGAGGTGGCTGCAGGTGAGAGCACATCCCACGTCCCCGGGAGCTGTGGTCTCAAGCCCAAGCAGGGAGCGTGCAGGACAAGCGGCAGCCGCAAAGCTGGGTGGTACGGAAAGGTGCCGGCTCAGGAAGGCTTCCTAGTGCCCCGCAGGTGCAGAAGAGATGGAGAGAACCGTCCGGGTGCGGCAGCCGCGGCGCCCGGAGGGGAAATGCCCCCGGGATGGGGAAGCCAGAGCCGCAACTCCTGGTCCCCTTGAATGCGTCCTGCGCCTGCTGCCCCCCGTTATTCCGCACAGCTCAGACTCCCAGCGCCGGCCAGCTTCCCGTGGACGGGCTGGGCTCCAGGAGCCGATCCCCGCAGGGCTGGCACAGGGCGTCCTTCATGCCGAACGGCAACTCCGGAATGAAGGTGGCTTGCGAACGAAGGGGCGAAATGTCACAAGCTTGGGTCCCCCCCCCCGTCCCCCGTTTAAGTCATTCGCTCGCTCAATCCAGGCGGAAGGTAAACCCAGCCCCGCTCCATCCTCCCCACTGCATCCCTGCAGCCGCAGCCGGGGAGGGGCTGGGGTGGTTCCCCTCTCACGCGGTGCACGGCGGACCTAGGGTCCCTCCCGGCCCCGCAGCAAGTCAGCCACCATCCTACGCCTCCTCCCCGCACCGTCATCCGGCTGCTCCGCGCTCGGGAGTCGCCGCTGCAAGGCGAGAGGGAGGGAGGGAGGGACGCTGCGGCAAAGGCGCCCCCCCCCCCTAAGCGGGGCGCGCGGGCCAGGTGGGCCCCCCCCCCCGAGCCCGGCGGCGCGCGCGGGGCAGGAGCGGCGCGCGAAGCCCGGGCGAGGGCGGCTGCGCTCCCTCCGGTCCCAGGCAGGCGCCGGGGCCGGGGCCGGGGCCGGGGCCGGGGGCAGCGGCTCGCTCTCGCCTCTGGGCTTCCCGGGCTGGGGGCGCCTGAGCGGAGGAGACCCTCCCCGCCTGTGTGCCCGAAGCCCCGCGGCCTGCCCGGGGAAGGGTTGGAGGGAAAATCCGGGCTGGAGAAAGGGGATGTGTTGCCGGTTGGTACGGTATTGGCGAGGGGGAGGCTGCTGGGTGGAAAATAAGGGAGCGGGTCCGACCGTCTGTCTGGCCTGTGTGTCCCTCCGGCTGGTGGCAGAGTTAGCACCCACATCTTTTTTTTTTAAATAAAGTATTGCCCTGCCCGTGTCTCCCCCGGTACAAAAATACATGGGGAGAGAGGAGCAAAGTCAGGGAAACTAAGTCACAGCTCAGGCTCCTCCAAAGCAACACTTAGAGAGGGACATTTCCTCTAGCCCAGGTAGCAGAAGTGACTCCAGTTCTGCAGTCAGCCCAGCCCCGGAGACCGTCCTTCTTCAGTTCGCTTTGTTTTTCCCAGCATTAGACCTTTGCATTTTCTTTTAAGGCACAGTTAAATTGGGGGACTCCCCTTCCTTTCTTAAAAATAATCTGCAGAGTGCCGGGCACTGGAGACTTAGATTTGGCTTTAAAACTACAAACAGCAGCACAGGCAGCAAAGTCAGTCAAACGCAGAGCATATGTCTGAATAAAAACACTGCAAAAATATTGTTCAAAAACAGGCAAACCAAATGAATACATGTTCAAAATATATACAGGCCAGATCCTCAATTGGTGTAGCTCCATTGAAATCAACAGATCTACACTTATTCAGAACAATTCAGCGTTAGGCCCATATAGAGAAAACTCTGAGTTCATGCATTTTATCTTTACATGGAGGCAGACCTGAAGGTATTTTTCCAGTTTCTTTCTTTTTTTTTTTTTAAACAGACATTATTAGTTATAGAGATGAGAAACTTTCCCAGTCTGATGCAGAGTGACCAAAAGCCCCCTTTCCCCTCCTTAAATTGTCCTAATTAGAAACAAGTGACCATAACATTCTGATTCTCATAATAATAAAAATCACCTTGGATTAACATAACAGCAAATTATATAATATCAGTATAATGATATGTATTGAGAAAAGGGGAAAACCAATCACATGCGTACACACAAACATAACTTTTTTTTAAACACACACACAGGCTTTCTGTGTTTTGTTAATCTGATGACCCTTAATCCAGATCTGGAGAGGGTTGTTCAATCTTCAAATCTCCATGTTTCTGCTTCAGAACAGGAGGATGGACTAGACCACCTCTTGAGGCCCATGCCAGTCCTACGTTTTTATGATGTCATGTTCATTCAGTCATTAACCTTTCTGGTGGAAAGCCAGGAAGGGTATCAACTGGAATAATGGATTGAGTGATAGTGACCGCTAGTCACTAGCTGGAGACCACTGTGGCACTCAACCCTCTTCAGAGTGGAAGTCACTGGGATGGGTTTGAAATAAATACCTAGAGGATGGGAGTGAGGGGTTAATGGAATGGTAAAATTCTTCCAGTATAAAACTCCATAAGTCGTATTTCAATGCCTATAATATTTTATCCCAAAATCATGAACTCTTAAGAGGACAAATCCATATAGTTACAGCTGTCATTATTGAATAATGTGCCATTATTAAACTTTATTTTCAATGAAATCACGATATAAAAATGCAGCAGAAATTCAAATCCAGGTTGAAGCATGGTGTCAAAGTAGAGTTGGGCGGAGAGGGTTTATTTTAAAAATATTCCCCCTTCCCCGCCTCTCCCTCCCCCCCCCCAAAAAAAAAACAACACAAACAAAAACCTTCAAGAGATTTGACATTTCAGATGATGGGATACAAAATCTTTTGCTTCTAGATTGCTGGTTCAAATCCAGTCTAAGGTTGATAAATGACCAAACATTGCTACAATAGACTGCATGAAATGGTCCCTCCTCAAGTTTCCAGTGTTCGGGTGTCCACATTTCAAAATCCATTTCCACCATCCACAATTCCTCTATTCACCAGAAAGGCCAAGCTGTGAATGGCTGTGTTTGCCAAGAAGAATGAACTACTCCACCCTTTTCAGATAAGGACTGAAGGAGGTTGGCAAGGAAGTGTGAGAAAGTCTACATTGCATCTGCCTGTTTTTTACCTTATATGTGAAGAAACAGAAGACTTTGGTTTCCAGAGACGTCAATCCAAGCACTTTCCCCCAGCAGTAAATGTACTGATTCAAAAAATAATAATTAGAGCTGCTAGAGCTGTTTACCAAAAAGAAAAGCAGCATAGCACTCAAAGCAGAGAAAATTTCCTATTCACCTGCATATTTTTAACTGCTGCTTTTTGAAAGATGGGGTTCAGTCTTGGAAAGATAGGACCCAACCCATCCTGCAAGGTCTTCATTGCACAGAACTCTCACTGAAGTAAACATACTTGCATTATATACATGTAGCAAAAGTGGAGTTTTAATTATAAAGCTCTAATAATAAAAGCTTAGATTTAAAAGAAAAAGAATGACACACAACTTATAATATGACCTTAATGCTGTTAGTGTTTTCAAAAGTAAAATGCTAATTCTTAATTTCTATTCAAATTTTCTATTTTCCTCTTACTCAAAAGCGGCTGAACCACTTTTGCTCAGTCTTTCCAGAACCACTCACTTTGGGGCAGATGCTAAGCCTGGGAAATTTCAGTCTGAAAACTTTCAGGAATAGAGAGTGACTGAAAAGCCTGGAATTAGAAAACCATTATGCAGCTTTAAGTATATCCAGTCCAAAATACTGAGCAGCAATATGGCAGCCTCCTTCAATATGAATTACACAGGAGGACCTGGATGATTTTGTTATACAGAGAGGGACAACTGCTTCCAAATAGTCTGCTGTGAACTTTGTGATCTTGAGAGCTGCTGCATTAGCATACCTTTCCGTTAATGCCATTGTATTCCCTAGGTGAGGAGGAGGCAAGGAACATACCCTGGATCACATACGAGAAAATTCCACTGAAGCATACAGAAGGTGCCATATAGCATTGAAGGAGACCAGAAAAGAGGTTATGCTCTGTGGCATGGAAATCTAGAAGAAAAATACCAGGTGCACACACACACAGGCTACCTTAAGTGTGGCTAACAAACGAGCGCTCCATTAATACCGTACAATACTATAAAAGAACTGTGGGAATTCAAATCCAAATAGGGAATTTTTTAACGTATGGGGAAAATGTGAAAACATCTTCCACAACTCCACAGACGTAGGATGTTGGTTCACAGGGGGACAAGACTGAGACCAATCATAGCTTTGTTTTTCTCCCTCGGCCTATTTCCATTTTTTTTCTAGAAATTGCTGCATAAAAATGTTATAAAGCAAAGAAGAAGTGGAACAAAGGGACATTTACCATTAATGTGTGTCTCTAATGCTCTGGAAAAATTCTATTTCTGCCTAACACACTAGGGTATCAAAAGTCAATAGCAGTAATGTATAGCCTCTATATATGCTGGCCAAAATTATTATTTCCCTGTATCTGAGAAAAAAATCCACTATATCATTATTCGGCGGTTCAATTACTGATATTAAAATCTTCTAGCTCAAAGCTCTGCTCCTTGAATGCAACGAGCATGGCTACAAGAGTTTTGGCAAAGTAACTTGGCTTTCTGAGGTTATGCAGTCCTGATTCTCCTCTCACCTAATGGTTAGCAATGTGGAGGGACTTGAAGTAACTGGGACAGCTGCTCTTCACTGCTCTGCTACATCTGCACCATTCAAGGTGCAAATGTTGCCCTCAAGCGAGCTGCTGGGGATTCCCTCAACATTAGGGAGTTCCCAGAAGGGATACAGCTGGTAGAGCCAGCTCCTTGCACATCCTCCCCACAGCTTCTGCAGGAAGTTTCAGGAACTGGGGAGGGGAAGGGGGCACTGAGGAATAGGCCAGAGCATTCTCTACTCCAGTTGGTGAACAATCCCTTGGGGGCCATTGTCATCTTGCTCAGGTTGCAACAGCCTCCAGTCTGCTCTAACCTGGTCTCAGGGCTGAGGAGAGAATAAGGGTATTATAACTGGCTCCCTGGACATACATTGGACCCAGCAGTGTAAAGCTAGTGTAAGCGAAAGGACAGTTAGGTCTTTTATGTATCAATCCACTTGGCCTGCATTACTTAACTTTGACTTTAAAACCTCTTACAAAAGCCATTATAAAAGAAGAAAAATAGCAGCAGAAATAAAGTCTTCAAATTCTCCCTCCAAAACTCAAAGTACAAGTTCTGCCTGGATGATTGGTTTAGTGCAATTAATTTTTTTTTTTTTTTTTTTACTTCAGGGGTGCATTAGCTTTAGTTGATGTTCACGATTTGTCCCTCTCTAACACTGCCATGAGACTCTTGAGGATTCCTTATTACTGTTTAAATGTAGTTCTACTTCCCTAGTGCGTGCAGCCATTGGGGAAAGGATCTCTCCCCCAACAGTTCTGGAGAATTCAAATTTCCCCCGCCATCTGTGGATTTTTTTTTTAAATTTATTGGACTCAGAATTCAGTCCTAAAAGGTGTGACACTTCTACAAGATGTCAAGTCTGCTCAACTTCCACCAAAACCACTGGGATTTGAAGGCACAAAGTAGTTTGCAGGGCAAGATGGTTATAATCTGAGAAATTATACCCCTTGCATAACCTACAGAGTTATGCAGCAATGTGGCTTTGTGGGTGTCAAGCTTTTCTTGTTGCACATACAGTAGGCAGTTTCAAAACTTGTTTTCAAACAATAATTCAAATTGGGAGATTCATCAGAACTGGCTCTTTCCCATGAACAGTTTCAGCTTATCAGCATTTTCCTATGAAAAATTGTTAAATTCTTGACCAGCTCTAATTATACACTGATAATGTAACATGTCTGCTTCTTATTCTAGCTGGAACACTGACACGGAGAGCAGCAAAAGAAAAAGTTAAATTTTGGGTCAGTGTTAGCAAAGTTCTCACTGTTTCTAAATGGGTTCGTCCATCCCTTATCTGAGCGAAGCCTCTTCAAATCTTTCGAAGAAACCGCAGAAGTGCTGATCCCTATAGATATTGGTAGAAGTACGTGAAACTTCTGTTTTAATTTCTCAACCTAAAAGCAGAATGCAAAACATTGTCCATATTCCAGCCCATTTCACTAATGTGTCATAATTTGATGAGCAGCTCACGGTCACATGCTCTAGTTAAAATTTAATAAAATGTGAATAGAACGCTTGTAGCATGGAAACAAAATGAACCCCCAAAGCTTTAAAGACTTAGCTGTAAGTAATATTTCTTTCTTGCTGTACCTGCTACTGTGGAGAGAGAAAGCTGGAAGGCTGGAACTCAGGGATTTACTCTCAGGTGTTAAATACCTGCACAAGTTAGTGGCAAAAGACTTCAGAAAGGGAAAACTTTAATATGGCTTTCTTTAAAGTCCAGTCTTGCAAGTTGTTTAGTTCTCACACAGGATTGGGCCTCAACGGGACAAAGGAAACCAAAGTTTCAAATTTCTAGAGAATGTCGTGCTTTGACTTTTTGAAACAAAAAATTTCATTTGTCTGTTCAAAACATTTCATTTTGAAATTCTAGTCCATTTCAACTTAACAAAAAGTATAAAATAGTATGAAAATGTGACAATCAAAACAAAATGTTTTAAAATGATCTTTAAGGAAATATTTAGGGTGGCCCAGTCCAAAAATATTTTTGGTTTACTGATTCATGAACATTTTCAAGATTTTGACTTTTCATCATGATCGGGATGGGGGGAAAAATGTTTGAAATCTCAAAAATTCTCACATGACAGGAAAACCATTTCCCATCCAGCTCTACAGATTGTACCACGCCTCCATTAGCATAGTATCTAATCACCTCACAGTCCTCAATGTAGTGGTCCTGACGACACCCCTGTGAGGTGGAAGAAGTGCTAAGTATGCCCATTTTACAGATTGGGAATTGAGAGACAGAGAGACTAAGTGACTTGCCCAAGGTCAAACAGGAAATGTGTGACAGAGCAGGGAACTGAATCTATGTCTCCCTAGTTCCAAGCTACCACCTTAACCACTGGAGCATCCCTCTTCTCTTCACAACAATATCTCCAGGCCAACAGAAAACAAGGCAATCCAGAACCTCATGAAAACTAATTCTCCTGAGAGTTCTGGTCTAAGAATCCAATCCTGCTCCTTTTGAGGCTAATGGCAAAATTCCCTTTAACCTGACTTTCAGCAGAGTCAGAGATATGATAGTGCAGAGTATAATCAAACCTGTCACTACGGACCTAATCCTGCCCTCCCTGATGTCACTGGGAGTTCGGCCCCTGTTTCAGTGGGACTAGGGTCAGACCTCAGCTAAAATGGAGTTATGGGACACAGCATTGTCCCCTTATCATGGCAGCAATATGGAATTGTTAATACTTTTGTAGTGCCTATAAAACCACTCCAGCACCTGCAGAATTAAATCCTTTCTGGTAAGAAAAGCTGTTTACTGGGCTCAGAGGTGGTTTCTTGATACTGCAGCCAACAGTCAAGTTTTACAATGTTTTTCCACCATTTACCCTCTCGTAAGCAGTCGGGTGTGGCACAAGGGGATTCCACAGGGCCTGGGGAGAGAAATCATATCCCGCAGGTGCAGATTAGCAGAGCTACTCCACGACCAGTAATGCAGCTTTGAGTCCCTGCCACTCTTGTGTACCAATTCTGCAGGGTCAATGAGTAATGGGTCCACATAATCACAGACCCCCTGGCCCTAGCTGTTGGGGCTGAGCATTGAGCTCTCGGTGACATGGGTTCCTCAGTGTGCAGGTGATGTACACCCACTATGCAGCACGCTCCAGTGCAGACAGTGGAATTTCACTGGTCCCACTGCAGCTGGGGCCATTTGATACTATGCTGTGGGGAGAGGCGAGTGGGAAGACATTACAAATCTTCCGCTTTGAGTGGGAGCATTCAATAGAACGCAGTGGGAAAGAGACAGGGAGTAGGCATCGTTCTTCTGTGGACGCAGATATGAAAGAAAACAGATACTTAATTCTGCCTTCTTATCTACTAAAGCCCTCCATATGTTATTGCCTAAGATATGAAGGGAATAATTTTCAGATTGGCAGCTGTTAAATAGGGTTGCTAAGTATTTTTAAACTAATTTTATAGGCTGGAATTGTGAATAACCTGTTTCTATATTTTTTTTAATGAGATCCTTTAGAAGATAATTAAAGGATCTTTTGCCCTGCATTTGTGCTTAAGCTATGCTATAGTAATGCTAGGGCAGTTTTTACCCTACTGTGATGCTGAATGTTAGTTGACTATCTGTAAGTAATAAATCATTTTAACCCTACAAACTTAAGCCCTCCCAATAAAAAGTTACCATAAATTGCAACAACTAGTAATCCAATACCAGTCCGCTGGTGCAACTGCGTTTTTCTAATTTCATCTCAATGAGAGCTACAAAGAAACTTCCTGTTTCAGGCTTTAAAGAGGCTTCTTATACAAATTTCAAGAAACCTGCATTCCAGCAAGAAATACTTCAAAGCAGTTCCTAAGATTTAGAGGTGCAAGTAGGTCAAGAAAAAGAAATATGTTTGTTTACATTCGATTAAAGAGTTGCATGTCCTCGTCATGTAGTATGTTCATGTGCACACATGTAGGAGACAGACAGATACGTACGTGTGCCTCTGCAATGTTTCTGTACATGGAGTGACAGTGGCCTAGCAGTTAGAGCATCAAACTGGGTTCTATTCCTAACTCTGACACAGTTTTCTTGTAACCTTGAGCAACTCATATTTTCAGGTGTTCAGGTCAGATTACCAAGTATACAGCGCCTACATCTGGGGACAGATTTTCAAAGGAGCTCATATCCCAGTATGCACCCCCAACATGCTAAGCTGTTTTGAAAATCTGGCCACTTATTTTGGTGCTTAGAGGGGAGCTGAGCTCTTTTGCAGATCTGGCCCCAGTTGTGTGCTGAGCTTCTCTCTCTCTATTGCCACTTTCTCATCTTTAAGCAGCCTTGCAAAGCACTAGCTGAAGAAGGTAGTTTGTGCCTGCAGGACCTGGTATGGATGGAGGGACTTTCCTTAGAGTAGTTCCTCAGAGTGGTGATGAATATCTGCTTTTGATCACCAGGTGTTCTCTTGCCTGTGGAGCGAAGTCCTGCCACTCTCTTCTGTTTAATGAAATTACTGGGAGAAATTAAAAGATGATACAGGGAACATCATGACCAGTTTGCAGATGTCTCTCAACTCCAAGTCTCCTTTTCTTCTGTCCCTTACACTGCTGTCAGCAGGTTTATTCAAAACCTAGAAGCAACTGAAAACTTGGGTGAAAGCCAGCTGGCTACAACTCAATCTGGTCAAGACTCTGGTGAACCTGGTCACTGGAGGGTAGGGGGCCGTGCTTTCCAGAATCTGGCAAAATCTGTGACTTGCTCCATGAAATGAGGGTTTATGCCCAACTACCAATATAATCACATCCACAGACCTTCCTAGCTTTTCATCTGAATTGCTGCAGCAGGTCTGAGCACAGACGAATTGTAAAAGCAACACCCAAGCCGCACATCTGTGCTCCACTCGCCAGAGCAACTGCCAATCAGACTGCTAGCTGAAACTCAGTATACTCAACGCTCTAAATGAACTAGGCCCAAATTGATGGAACAGTTGTTACGCCTTTGGCCAGGTAACTGCAAAATGCTGCTTCACTATTTCTGACCTACTATAAAATATAAGCTTATTTAGAGTGCTGGAGCATGCTGTCCCAACGGTGAAGCTCACAGGATGTGCAGGCAAGGCATTATGGGTACTAGACCCTGGCCTGCTTCTGGAATATTTTTCCTTCATAAATATGGGACTTGTATCCTCTTTTGGGACTCCAGCCTCTAGAGACCTAGACAAATATTTGGGCAGGAATAATTCCTTCTAGTTGAGGGCAGCCAGCCAGTACATTACATCAGCCAATGCTGCACATAAAGTCTATCCCCCATTATCATAGCATCTAATTTTTGATTAGACCACACAATTACCTCACAATTTTGTATTTATCCCCATAACACCGCTGTGAGGTAGGGAAGTGCTATTGTCCCTATTTTTACAGCTGAAGGACCGGACGCACAGAGAGATTAAGAGCCTTGCTCAAGATCACACCTTAAGTCTGTGACAAAGAAGGGATTTGAACGTGGGTCTTCTAAGTCCCCGACTAGCACCCTAAACCTCTCTCGCTGTCTTCCCCCAACCCCCCTTCTCACACACACACCCCCCTACCATCCTGTTCAATAAAGAACCAGAGAAGAGCAAAACAACAACAAAAAGGGTTCATTCTGACAGCCATTAAAAAAAAAAGTACACTAAATGCAAGTCTATGAAAATGCATCAACATATCCGTCATTTCTCCTGGCACTGCTGTGATTTCTAGTGTCATGTCCACGTTTTCTCCCAGTCCCCATGAGTGGATTCTACTTACGCACAGATGACCCCGACACCACCCTCACTGTTAATCATGTTATACTCAAACGCCTCTAGGAGACTAGTCCTGAAAAGCTGGGGTCTTTTGGCTTGTTGTGGAGGAAGGATTTCTCACCCACAGTCAGTATTTGCTTGCTAATAACGCCATTCTTGGAAGAACCTTGCACTGTCAGATGGAAACACTGCTGTGCTGTGTGTTCTTCTTTCCTTAACTGCCTTTTTAGCATTTTAAAAACACGATATACTCAGGAAAGCTTGTAAAACTCCCCATACATAAAGTTTATTCCTCTACAGGGTTAATTGCCGAATACCTCCTGGAACTATGGATAAGTAACTAATCTTCAATCCGTCACCAGCAGCCACTGACACGTTTTTAAAAAGCTAATTATTACCTTTTCAACCAAAAGCAACACAGAATTTGATTTGGGGGAAGGCACTACAAAATACTGAAACTGTTTGGCAACCGTACCTGGTAAGCAGGTGGAAGAGCTGGAAGAGACTGGTACCTATTTCGTTCTGCTATATAAAGTCTATTTACACAGTCTCTGAAATCTTCATATACAAAAAATGTACTTCAAACAGACACTTTGAAAAATGGCTGAACAAGTCAAACAATATGGATTTGCTGGAAAAAAATTCTCCTTTGTTATATAGCACGGGTATTTGAGGGCAGGTGGTAAATATATATTTAAAATAATAAATGATAACGATCCTTTGCATTTACACAGTGCACTGCATCTTCAAAGAGCATAAGAAACATTAACTAATTAATTCTCAGACATAAGGATTATTATTTCCATGTTACAGAAGCACCTATATTAACCCTTAGAATGCTGGGCAGTCAAATCTGCTGCTGCTTTACAGGCTGGCTTATAAGGCTGCTGTAGTAGGAAGGATGTATATGGATGCTGGAAGGAGAGTCCAGCTCAGGATTCCAGTGAGAAACCAGTCCTGGCTTACCTTGCTGGATATTTCCATCTTCCCTTCTTCTTCCTGCAAGTCTTGCCCCACCCTTCTCAGCTGTCAGGGAAGATCAAGCTAGGAGTGGACAGAACAGACTGAAGCCTCAACTTCTGGGCATGAGGAATTCTTGCTAGGTACAGAGGCCAGGCAGCTGGGGAGGTAAGGCAGGTGTGGAACATGAGGCTGACATCTCAGAGGGAAGGGGGTTCTTTCTAATGTTTTCCATGAGGGAAAGGGGGTAGCATGCTCAGACTTAGCTTTCAAATAATTTTTCCCAAGGCCACAGAGGGAGATACTGCAACAGTCATGAGCACAACTCAGAAGAAGTTCCCGGCTCCTAAGCCTGTGCTCAGACCACTCTTCTCGCTCCAGCGGTAGTCCCAGAGCTGCAATGAGCTAGGACTGGTGAAAATCATCAGCAGGCCCGAGTCGGAGCATCGTCAGTGACCGCATTCCTGTGTGGGTTTATTTTTGGCTTGTGCAGCACATTTGCATTCTCAGCCTCAAGTGGCTACTGCAGAAGGGACAATATTTGTGAGAAAACATATTTTTGGTATTTTGCAAGGAGGCAGCCAAGTATGTGCAAAAAAAATACATTTTTACTGCAAAAATGAGCTCATCCCTACTGCCTTATGCAGGGGGCAGGAGGATGCATGGATAATTAACAGGAGTGATTGCTCATCTTGTGCTGCTGCACCTGCGAGTTTGGGGGCATGAAAATTAACAGTTCGGCGGTGCCGCTCTGATTACAAATGCGCGCGCGCACACACAGTTTGAGCCTGAGCACTGAGCCGCTTGTAAAGTCAGCGACCAGCATGGCCCTTGTGCTCGTGTAAGCCGTGGCTGATTTTACAAGGCAGGAAGCAACATGCACCTGTTTATCAGAGAGCAGGACCAAACTAAGTGCTTTAGTTTACAATGTACCTCCATTTTCAGCAGTGTGTGTTTACGTTCCTATTCATACTATCTGACATGGTGGGGTAGGGATCCAGGCATCAGGCTGCAACAACTAGAGGCAAATCCCAGCAGCCGGACTAATTCAAAATTACTGCCAAAGCTGCAGCCACAGCGGGTCTCTGGGACGTAGGAACCAATGATAACATAATGTTTACTGCTCAAGTGCTGCATTGTGTGGAGTATGACCTGCTTTCTGCTGGCTGTATGCTCTATGGGGACAATAATTTGTGGCCAGGGAGACATCTCCTTTGTCACGGCTCTGGCAGGAAAGGAATTGTGGGTTCTTTTTTGCTCCTCTTGTTTAGAAGCAAATCTCCCTTCGCTTTTTCCTACAGTTGTCTCCAGAAACGTGTACCAATTTTGGACAAAGTTCTTCTCCTCTCTTCAGCCCTCTGCAGGTCCCAGCTCCCATGCTTTCTCAAGATGAAAGGTGTTTGGTGCAGGGAGGAACAAAGGAATTGCCACCATGAATCAGACCAATAGAACATCTAGTCCAGTACCCAGCTTCTGAGGGTGACTAGATGTTTCAGAGGAAGGTGCAAGAATTCTCAAAGTAGACATTTATGGAACATCTTGCAGATAGAGAAAATTTCATTCTAAGCATATCACTCAAGAACTGTTAGACAAAACACTCGTCAGGGATGATCTTAATGGATACTGCTTCAGCATGGGGGACACAGACTAGATGACCACTTGAGGTCCATTCCAACCCTACATTTCTATGCTGTACCTGTTGGTTTATCCCCTGAGATAAGGTTACACACTGAATCCTGAGCCTTGCACATGGGTTCCCATATATAACTGTCCCTTCCAGCAGAGTCATATGACTCAACCCTTCATCGGCAGATACACTAAATTCCATAGAGTTTACAGTCTCTTTTGGGGGAGACTTGAAAAACAAAGGGCCAGCCTGCTCTTTGTGGGCATTAAACAGTACATGACACTTCATGAGTGGAGGGATTTGATCCACTGCTTTTGCCCAAATATTTTACCATCGTTCACTCGTGTACAGTTTGCTGACCACTGCTGGCCGCCCTCTATAGAACTTTAGTGATGCTCTATGTACATAGTTTGCAAAACACTGCAGAAGCCTTTTGTGTCCAATATGCTGTATAAGAGTGAAATATGGTTACGTATTTTACATGAACTTTCACAAAAAGTGACACTATATATTTGAGTTATTTCTGTAGATGCAATAATCCATACTGTGCAATATGGATTCAAGCACTATGAAAATCAGGAAAGTTCAAATGCTATGATGTACGTTCAATATGGACTTTAATTACATATAAAAAATTAAAAGAATGTTATGGTTGCAAAGTCAAGCTTTCAAAACTTCGGTAATGCCTGAATTAAGGTTGCCTGAGCAACTTTAATTTGGCCCACTTGTATGTATGCATAATGATACAGACTTTACTTACAATGATCTCATTTCTTCCCCCACAGGACCTCTGCTGGATAATGGATAATGCTTTGGGAATTAATGAGGGTTGTGTAGCAACTGAGGATGTTGTGTGTTGTCTGCAGGATCCCTGCCTCACTGACCTCCTTTGTCAAGCATTTTGCGATCCACTGATGAAATTCACTATATAAGAACCGGGGATTATTACTATCATTATTATTTGTTACAGAAGTTGGATGGTGTGTAATGAATCAATCAGGGAACATCCACCTAACATTCAGGCTAAGAGTGATCTGGAGGGTTCTAGATACAGACTGGGAACACCGTAAAGAGAGCTGGGAAATAGAGCAACAGGGTACAATAGGATTGTGTTGTAGCAGGATACAGATTAGGGAACTTTCTGAAACACGGTGGGATGATTTTGCTATCTTTTATACAAGTGTATATCTGGAGTAACTGTATTAATTTCAATGGAGTTACTCCAGATTTCCTTTGGTGCAAAAAATAGAATTTGCACTCCAATATGCAGTTCTTGGAACATTGCTCTGCTGTACGTTGATCAGCTTAGGCAATGTACGATACCAGAACTAAAGCCAGTATATATAATGGTGAAAGGACTGCAAGAGTTTCACCAGGAATTTTAGATCTAGTCAGAAATAGGTTATATTGATACAAAATTTATGCCTGTGGCATCCCTACATTCAGCAGTGCATAAGCAATACAGAGCTGGTTCATTCTAATGTCGCTGTCACGGCATTTTAAATGTTACAGAACAGGAGGTATTTGAATTAAGGAGGAGACAAGCTCTACGAAATTTTAATTCAACCCACAGATGTCTAGTAAATAAGCACTCAAACATCAGCAGCCTGGGAGACTGAAGAGATTCTAACAGTAACTTTGCCAACCATTTTGCCATCATTGGTAAATATTCTATCCCCAGAGTACACACCGAAAAGCTGTAAGGTTAAGCTGTTTAAACATAACTTGTATTATACAGCGATGTACTTGGGGAAACAGAACGCTGTGTGGTTGTTTCAGTTGATATTCTCCAAAGCTACTACAGATCATTTAAATTTACCAAACGTACAGTTCCTCGTTCTAGTAGTCGAACACAGAACAATCTACTTCTGAAAGGCAGACGAGTGATTCTTTGCTATCTATTTGGCCTTCTCTAGCTCCAGTTCATTGGGTTAAACCTTTAAGCCCCTTTTTACACCATCTGCACATAACCATGGAGAAAGGCGGGCACATGTGTAAGCACAGACAGAGAATTAGATACACAACAGATTTAAAATGGATACAGATCTGAGCATGCACGTACGCCTGACACACCCTGCTTGTGTACACACGTGGGTGAAAAGTGGATTTCAAACTGTCCATTTGCAATTTCCAAAAGAAAAATTGTAGGGGTTGATTTCTTTCTGCCTGGTCAAATTTAGATAAAGGAAAGCACTGACTAAGTCATTTTGGAAATTGTGTTTGTGTATAAATTAAAGCAGAAAAGCCTCTATTCACTCAGTTTTGCCACTAAGCTGCCTGTAGCAGGGATTGCATTAGATGAAGAAGGGACCACAGGCAGGATCAGCAGGCAATGCTCAATGAAGACAAATTATGAAAGTACACAGAAATATACTAGCTATTGCTTTCTGAACCACAGAGATTAATAGGATTTAGATCAATACAGACAGACCATTCTTGATTCTGGCAAAGGTTTTTAAGTAAAATTATCAAGCACAGCAGCAAGGATGTCCTTTTACAGCTACTTGTTGGAACTCTTAGGCGCTGGGTCCTGAGTGCTGCTCACTGTGGATGAATCTATACACCCACATAGAGCCCCATGAAAGTAATTGGGAGTCCACCCACAAGAAAGAACTTGCAGAAATGGGGCTTTAGACCCCGATCCTGCAAACAGTTTTGCATGTGCCTAAAATTAGGCATATGAATCGTCCTAGGGAAGTCAATGGGCCTATTCACGTTAAGCATGTGCGTAAGTGTTTGGAGGAGCGCGGTAATGGAGATTTTATCTCCATACCGATGCCATTTAAGCCTTTTACTGGAGATGGGAAAATCATTCAAAGAGAACAAATTATTCAATGGATTTAGCCCTTTTTTCTGTTCATGAATTGCTTGTAAATATGTTGATTTCACTTATTTGATATTCTCTATAATTCAGTGGATATTTGGGGACACAAATTGCAGCCTGGATTGCTCACTAAAGGTGAAATTTGCTCCTTGCAAAGCGCCAGCACAAGACCTATGCACCATTCAAGTCACGTTTAAGCCCTACATTTAAAGTTTCACCCCAATTGCTCACTAAATTGAATCCTGCCAGTTCTAAATATTTGCAATTCGATGTCTGAGTTGTTGAACTGGCCACCGGAGTCACCAGGTATCATTTCTGCTGACTTACTGAATGATCCAGCAGCTCTAAATCATGATTGAGTCACAAGGCAAACTCTGTTTTGTGATTACATGAATTTCAGTTTGGGGATAAATTACTTGGGTAATTTACACCCATTTATAAATAGATCATAAAGTCTAAAGGACTGCCTTCCTCTGTAGCATAGGGCACGGGTCACTTGCTGGAGGATTCTCTGCTCATTGAAGTCTTTAAACCACAATTTGAGGACTTCAATAGCTCAGACGTAGGTGAGAGGTTTTTCGCAGGTGTGGGTGGGTGAGATTCTGTGGCCTGCGTTGTGCAGGAGGTCAGACTAGATCATCATAATGGTCCCTTCTACCTTAATATCGATGAATCTATAATAAATCGTTAATTGTTTTAAAGTCCAACAGGTTTACGGGTCACTTATAACTCTAATATCTTCTTTTTTTTGCTTACAACACATACTACTCATGTCCGTAACATGCTTATAACATCTATTAACTCTTTATCAACCATTTGTAAATTGAACCTTAATATAAAGTGTGACTATTAGTTTTCTGTGAACTTTCATACAAACAAATCTGCACTCAAGTGAATATCCACGAAAAGTGAATAAAAGAGGAGAAAACATGGATAATATAGCAGGTCTAACATTTCTTTCCCTGCCTTCCTGCCTCTGAACAAGATTACATCATGATCCAGTTTTGCAAGACAGCAAAACTTGGCATTTTAACCTATTGTTACAATTTAGGTTAGGTAGGAAAATAATGATATTTCAGCTACGTTCAGAAGAAGGCGGGAAGGCTTGTGGGCAGATGTATTGGCTCTTGCTCTAGGGGTAGCTTTAATCACTAGGGAGCATGGTCAGGCAACTAAGCTTGTTGATGTGTTATTGCCATATGAAACAAGGAGCTTTCATCATTCCTTTAAAGAGCTGCTTATGCTGGGGGTGGAGGGAGAGACAACTCCAGTAGCATTCTGTTTGTGAAAAAAAATACCTAGGTCACATGATCTCTATTGATCTCCTCTCGTTCTGCATCATTAAGGGCATTTGCATGAAAGCAAATCTTTTTTAGGAAGCTTGCTTGCGCCTGCTGCTTATTCCCCAATAGGGTTATCATTCTCATTTTCCCAGCAAACAAATGGCGGTGTCAAACAGAGGAGGAGGACTTCACGGGAGGGGAAGATCAGATGAAACCCATAAAATGTCCTCAATAAAAAACACCTCCCCCGAATAGTTGGTATGTAAGGAAAAGGCTGTTTAGTGGAATATTTTCCCGAGCGTTTCTTGGTAATGGTGCTCTCAAGGGAGGAAACTATTACTAGCCTGTGCATTTGCTTGGTATATAGCTGCAGATAAAAGATATATTTAAAGGGAAGATCAGAGGCCAAGAAAATTAACATCTCTCACCCTTGGCATAAGCAGTGGCCATAAAATGCAATACTTTTATGGTTTATTAGATGTAGGGGGTACAGAGTCACAATGGGAAGAAGTGTCAACCCACACATCATTTGCATTTTTATAACGCGTCAGATTCAGACATCCTTATTTAGTGAGTAGTACCTTATTCCAGGAGTAATTTCATTAACATCACGAGGCTTCTCACAGAGTAAGGTAGAGCTCAGTGTGAGTGAGGGTGTCAGACGCCAGTCCTCTATGAATACATCAAATGCAAAGCATCATTATTATGCTTAGTACCCATTATAGTGGTTTAAACTCGGCAATGTTACCCATGTTCATAAAGATATCCCTAGGATGCAACCTATATATAACAGCTAGCATCTTAAATTGATACTTATATGCATAAATGCCTATTTCACATTCCAAACTGCTATTTTGTTCACCCAAACATGGCATGAGATGTCCTGTTAAAGAAGCCAATGTTTAAACCATATTCCAAAACAACAGAGTTACAGAGAGAAACCACAGCAAGAGGAAATATTATAAGTGGCCCAGACAAGGAACAATGACGTTTTGGCAGGTATTTGAAATCAGATGATGAAGAGTTATCGAGAAGGAGAAATACAGGACAGCTGCTTCAGAAGATAGAAGCAGCAATGGAGAAAGGTCTTGCATTGACAGAGGAGAGACGGAGAATTCATATATTCAGATACACACATGCTCTTTTTTAATACTGTTGCTCACTGTCTGTAGAACAAATAAAGGTTATGTAAATAAGGAGTTTGCAATGAATCTGGAGTTCTACTAATTCAATTGATGATTATTGACTGATAAAAATCTAGCAAATTTACCCAAGTGTCAGATTTCTTTTGTCCGTTTATTACCTGGAGACCATGGCATTGAGAACAGAGGTCAAGCATAGTGGAAAATACCTTTGCCACGAACTACAACAACAGTTTTCAGCTCCCAAGAGTCTAGATGGAATTTAATTCAGACTCTCCAATTTAAACACACACCGGGGCAAAATCCTGGTCCTATTGAAGTCAATGGCAAAACTCAAACTGACTTCAATGGGGCCAGGATTTCCCACCTGATGATTTTTTATCATGTATATATATTTGTGTGAGAGAGAGACACACTACTGATTATACTGACATTTTAGGAACTGCCAACATTGTGTAGGGGCCGTGATACAGGATTAAATTTCAGTATCTACAATTAATGTTATATTCTGAAATGCAGACATTTTAATGAGGTAATACACTTGGGAAACACAATATGCATTTGTGTGGATAACCAATTAGAAAGAGCAGCAGCTACCCAGCCTCCTCTATACCTCAGGCGGCATACCCATTTGCACTCTTTAATAACGGAGTATGATATTGATTGTTTTTCTTTTGATCAAGACAATTAAACCAGCAGTACATATTTATCTAGTGCACTTCGTCTCCTCCCCAGTGGGAGAATATACATTTTTTTATTTTGATTTTAAACTACCTACTTAGCACTAGGGGGCTTCATACAAATGAAACAATCTTAAGTAGTAAAGTTAATACCATCATCCTTCTAGGATTCCCAGTGCTCTTGAGAATCCAACAATCCCACCAAGTCATCAAAATAATTATAATCCTGCATCAAACCTCCATATCCTGAGACAATTTAAACAACTCCCTTCCTGCAAAAAGGAGGGCTTTGCAGCATGCCCGCAACATTAACCAGTCTGGGTTCTGATGGACCAACAAGGGGGTGGCTTCCAAAGCACAGACCCATGCTGCCCATCACTGGAGTAATGGAGCACCGCACATCAGTAATTAGCTTGATTCTTACAACACCGTTTCGAAGTATTATTCCCATTTCACAGATGGAAAACTGAGGCATGGGGTAGATTAAGTGGTTTGCCTAGTTCCCACAAAAAAGTCTATGGCAGAGCCAGAAACCTACATCTCCTTCCTTAGAAGTTTTTAAGGTCAGGCTTGACAAAGCCCTGGCTGGGATGATTTAATTGGGGATTGGTCCTGCTTTGAGCAGGGGGTTGGACTAGATGACCTCCTGAGGTCCCTTCCAACCCTGATATTCTATGATCTCCTCAGTCCAGTGTCATAATCACTAGGCCTTCCTTCCTCCCCGTCACTGAAAATTCTCTGCCAGCTGATCCCTTTAAAAGCAAGGGGTCATCAGCTTTTGAGCACCTCTAATGATCTCAGTTGCAGAGGTACTGTACAAAGAGATACGTGTGTAATGAAATCCCAAACCATTGAGGTGTCTTAGATTACTGGGTCCAAACTATTGTAGAATATAAAATATTATTCTAGGATACTATTAGCAAATTGCTGACTGAAGGAAAACAATGGTAAGTATAGAGGGAGATGAGATACTTTAGGTAGAAGAGTGATAGATGAAAGTGATCTCGCTCTTCATAGAAATGGATACCTTTTGGTTCAGTTATTTGGGAATCCAGGCAGGAAGACTTGATATCAGAAAGATCAAAATATCTGTTTCAAATGTCCTGAATCAGTGGTATGAACTGAACTGGAAGGTCACTTTTCTCCAACAAAATAAACTTGGGGAGAGATGATGGGGAGAGAAAAGGGATCCGGGAGGGGGTGTAGAATCTCAAACTTTTTTTTTTTTTAAACCATCTGAGGGGAATGGGGCAGAAATAATCACATCTCACAAAACATAATTACCTTCCTGGTGTTTAAGTAATACAAGTTTAATTTATATGACAGAATTTATAGCTACCAAAAAAAGTGATACGTGGGAAGCATTTTTTTTACACATTTCCTGATGGGGCTCATAAATGTCTGTCACGAGATTACTGATTTGGCTGTTTTCTTCAGGTAAGTCAGACTGAGGGAAAGGCCAATTTCCTAGCAAGATGAGGTCTAAATAGCATTGATGATGGAAGCAATGGGACAATGTATTGGCCGTGTACAAAGGCAGAGCTGACACACAGGAAGCAGGAAGTGAGAGAGGAACTCATTTTGCATGACTGCAACCAAGGTTATTAGCTGCCCTAATACTGTAGGTGCAGTTTATTATGCAAAGTAAAGTGGAAAATGCAGACATTTCATAGAAGCCCTCCTCAAACCAAAGCCTTGGAAAGGACGTATTTAACTCAACAGAAGCAGTAGCATCTAAACGAAGCTTTTTTTTTTTTTAATAATTTAGGATTCCTCTGCACATTTCTCCCCTTAGGGTTCCAGCTACCCTAGCTCTTTCTGCAGCCCATCAGTGGGTCTGCAGACCCATTACTGCAGATCTATGATCCGTCTGGAACTCTGTTTACTATGTAGAAACATGTTGTCCTGCCCTTACATTTCCTGGCCAACTCTGGTTGCACTTTCAATAAAGCAAGGCACCCAGAATTATGTCGCGAATGGGGTGAACTGGTGTTTAGTGATTTCCAGGGAGCTATCTGTTTGTGCTATCAAACCACACCACAAAACCATGCACCTGGACTTTCACCAAAAAACAAACAAACAAACAAACAAACAAAACAAAGCCCCCACTGCTTTGAAGTCTTCTGAGAAATCCTATGATTCTGAGATGTGCAGTGATGTTTGACTGGAGATTAATGCAAAGAATGTGCCTTGCCTTAGAAGACATACATGACACATGCAAGGGATGTTAAGCTACACTAACTATAATTGGTTGTTTTTCAAATGAGGCCTGAGCCTGGACCTTTGAATTGAAGTGGAATAGGATGAGGCCCAAAATCCCAATTGGTTCAGTTGGAGATGGTCATTTAACCTCATTCCTTGAGGGCTTAGAACTGACCCAGGATCTACCTCAGTTCAAGGAAAAGCCAGGTGAGGAGACAAACTGTCACTACTGTATCAGAAGCAATTGAATAATGGTTATTTCTATGCTAGAAGAGAATGAAAATATATTGGGATATGACCCTGAATGAAAGGGTGGGTGAAATGCCATCCCACGCAAGAGTATCTAGGGTAGGACACAGTGAAATATTTTGGATGAATAGTTTACTTGCCGAAAAATGCAGTTTCAGTCAACATTAAGCTAGTCACAAATTTGCTGAACGGTTTTAGTAAAATCGGGGGATTAGATTCACGAAAGGGCCAGGAACAGGAGGGTTCTTTTATTGCTCCAGCCACCACTTCCTCCTCTGGCCATTTTGTGAATCTAACCCTTTAAAAGTGCCGCAAAACAAAACATTTAAGTGGGAATAAAACACTGAGTTCAACCCAAAATGAACTTTTTTGATTAGCTGAAAATTTTGAAAAAGTTTGGATTCGATTCAGGGTTTTTTTAATTTTGTATTTTTCAGAACTGCCAGTGAACTGAGAAATCAGTTATTCACCCAGCTCTAATCCAGTGACCTGTTCCATTAACAGTGGTCAAAGAGAGGTCTGGAGGGAGCTATTGTTATATTTTGATCTGTAAGAAAAGCCATACATAAAATAACCCTGAGCATCTTAGTGGCTCTTTCAGAGTGTTGCGTGTTTTTCGATTTTGGGCAAGACAATAACTGTGGAGTCAGTATCTATCACTCAAACCGTTCATGTGACAAACACGAAGCTATGCTCAAATATCTGGCATTTCCCCTCTCCTCTCCTCTCCAAGTCACCAGAACAGCTCAAGTCAGCTGGAACACTCTAGCAAACAGCTAAAGCAAAAGAGAAAGATGGTAAAAGTTGTGCCCTAATTTTAGGGAAGTTTTTAACAGTGTGGATCTAGAATGTTCCTACTCCGCAAATTCTGAGCCTTATTTGAAACACAGGAACTGTAATTTGAAAATTAAAATATGAAAAGTAATATTTTCATTTTCTCTAGGCAAGTGTATGGTAGTCACCATTCAGGGTATGTCTACAGCATAATGAGGTACCTGCAGCTGGCATATGTCAGTTGACTTGGTACTCAGGCTGTGGGGCTGTAAAATTGCAGTTTGGGCTCAGGCTGGAGCCTGGGCCCTGGGACCCCATGAGTGGGCGAGGATCCCAGAGCCCTGCTTCACCCTGAGCCCAAATGTCTACAGTGCAACTGTATACCCCACAGCCCAAGCTCTGTGAGCCCAAGTCAGCTGACACGGGGCAGCTGAGGGTATTTCATTGCAGTGTAGACGAACCCAAAAATTCTACAGTTACATCTGTGGTCTCAATCCTGCAAAGAATTAAGCATGTGCATAAGTCTTTGCAGGATCAAAGCCTTTGATATCCAAGTATGAGGTATTCAGAATATTAAATAAATCCAACACTGGTAAAATGTTAGCGTTATTCACAGTAACCATTGTGTGTGCAAACAACACTATAAAGGAGATGAAATTTTAATTTCAGACACCAGGGTGGCCCCTTACCTCAGTACTAGAAGTGCCATGGGGTCCTTAATATACTTGCAAAGCAGTCAGGATGTCAGTTTTAAGGCCCTTATCCATGGAACTGAACACATTAAAAGCCTACATAGTTCACTGGTCTAACTGGGAAGACTGAGGGGGCTGAATCAACCCTATAGGAGTTGGGTCCAAAGAATAAGATGATTCAGGGAAGTTCAAACCAAACCCCACTTCTATCTAAATGGAACATTCTATCCCCATAAGGGCCATGTGTTTGCTTTAAAAGCATCATTATACAGCTACAACAATGCTCCCACAGGAGCACTGTATAAAGTAGAAACCCTGCTCACAGGACAATTTTCACTGAACTTACAGGATGCCTCATTCACAGCTAGTACTGCTCTGCTTCACAGTTTTAGAGCCCATTATCACTAGCTCAAGAAGGGTCATGTTTTAATCCCAGCAAAAGCAACCTCAGTGCAAGGTATGTGTGTACTGAACAGCAAGAACAATTCCGCCTCAGTACAGACTAATTAACTCAATGCAAGGCAATGGGTATCAGACAACGGCAAATTAGAATTTCAAAAACCTCAGGCCAAACCCCTGAAGCCTGGACTCAGTTAAATCTCTTATTAAAGTCGGTGGGAGTTTTTTTTCTGAGTAAGGGACTGGCCCCTCCTGTGTGCAATTCAGAAATCCATAACCCTTTCTTCAAGTTCTGCAAAAAGATTTCTCACGAACTAGTTGAGAGACATATTTCAGGCAGGAGCATTTTGTCCTCCGGAGTCATAAACCCTAAATAGGGATTTACATATAAAGTCAAAGACTGAGAGATTCACAATATTGATGCCAATGAGCATCCCTAGAATATATTACAAATAATTCCGTTTTCTCTTCAATGTCTAGAGCCACCCGGTTTTTGGCTGTGATCCCTGGAGATGTCACAAGCTAACCAGAGGAGTGCCCTGCATTTTGGTTAGCACTTGGAAGGAGGATCTCCAAGAAAAACTTTTATGTTGCAAGAAGGTGTGACAGCAATGCAGTAAAGGGAGCTCTTCGCTTGGAATCAGGACCAAACTAATGCCACCCCATAATGCCAAGCATGATGTGCGACTGTAAGTGCTGTTTCAGGTCAGACATGAAACTGACAGAGTCACTAAAAGGTACTACTGCCCCTTTGATACGAGCAATTAGCCAATGTTCAAGGCCTTGCAAGACTGTTTACATTAGGAGGAGAAAGGGATGATACTGGTCAGGCATATTCTCTGGTGCAACCCTATTTGTTTTCAAAGAATAAACTCTAAAGGTCCGTTGCCCTGAACACAGTAGGAACAGCAGCAGGCAGCTTCCTTGCTCAGAAATCCCCAGGGTGGCTTTTCCAACATGTTCTATGCCCAAAGAAGGAGCTCTAGCTCACTGCTTCATCTTAGAGCTGAGCTCATGACTGCTTCTCTTGCTTTCATGCTGGCTTTCTGCCTCTTACGAACACACAGTTGGTCTTCAGCCCCTACATTTTCAGCCAGTCCCAGGGAAACTCCTCTTATTCTCCCTGGGTTAGCTCTTGCTCAGGCTCTTTGCCACATGGGTCTCTGCTAGGGTGATCAAATGTCCCTATTTTATAGGGACAGTCCCGATTTTTGAGTCTTTTTTTAATATAGGCTCCTATTAACCCCCACCCCATGTCCTAATTTTTCACACTTGCTGTCTGGTCACCCTATTCTCCGCCTTGTGTAGTCGTTTCTATTGTTTCTGGATATCACTACATAAAAAGGGATTAATTGCTCCTTCCACTTGGCCTGAATGGCATTTAGCACACCCAGGTCTGCGATATTTTATCGATTCTATTGATGGCAGTCATTAAAACCTTCCAGCATAACAACACTATTACAGAATCTTACAAATTATCTGTAGACATAGCTAAGAGAAATGCTTACTGTTAGTTTAGGTGCAATTCATTTTAAGTCTATTTTCTGCCTTACAGCTTGATCCAAAGCCCATTGAAGTCAACAGACAGACTCCAGTTAACTTCACTGGGTTTTGGATCAGGTATGAAGGCTCTCTGCCCAAATCTTTCTTTATGTGCAGCAGCTTTCTACAGGCTATACACAAGCAAGCAAACAGAACGTTTCATGGTGGCATAAACATGATACTGATCCTGTGAGATTTTCAAGTTTCCTGGGCAAGCTACACTTTAGACCCCATTTAGTCTTTTTCGATTGCACCCCTCAGGTGACAGGCATGGCTTTTTGCACGTCTCTCAAGGGTCACTCAGTCACTCTGGGACTGGATCTCTCCTGTCTATCAACCACATTAATTTGACAAGCCCAAGTGTTTTAGGCACATGTAAGCCCTTTTCCTCCAGGAGTCTGTGACAGCAGCTGATTGAAGTCATTCAAAAACAGCAACTTCAGAACCAAGGATTATTTATTCATCCAAAGGGTACATAGCATGCAGAGCAACAGGATAAAAAACAAAGGCCTCTATGCACACTTCCCCTTAACTAAACCTTACTCTTCCCTTGCAAGCTCTGCCTTCTTGCATTTTCTTCCTCCTTCTGTGTGTGTCTGTCAGTGTCTCCAGACTGAGCAGCTGCTGATGGACAACTCAACCCCCCTTCTCTCCTGTGCCAGCAATTTGAAGGTTTTAATATCCCCTTTAATCCTATTTTGGTTCTGGGAAGAATAAACCTTGCTAGCCCAGTTGGAGCCAGGCAGGGGCATTCCCCAGTTAATAGCTCCACCCCACTGATCCCTTAAAGAGCCTGATCTCTGCATTGTTTTGTTTCCTGGTTTCTCCCCCTCACCCCACCTGCCACCTTTGATTTTTAACCCTGTGCAGTCAGATAGGATAATATTAAACAGGTATATGGAGGCACATATGAAAAATACAAAACTCCTTCATTTTCCACAAGATTATTAAGCATGCCATGGCACTTTCCCTGAGCAGGAGAGTTAATTCTAAGAGCATGAGAGTTAATTGTAGAGTCCTTCCAACTCAAATAATTAACTTATATTTTTATTCCTGATATTTTCCCTCGAAATTTCAGTTGGAGCTGGTGTGTTATATACTAAATCATTCTGAAGGGTGGCTGCCTGCTGTTAAACAGATGCTGCAATTCATCCCAGCAAGTGAACTGACCCCTGTATACAGTTTCCATTGTTTTTAAAGCCTGATTTCCTTTTGAAAGAAAAGGAAGCATATTAAAGCAAGCTGACTTATTGAGTGTGCTGCTGGTGACAGAATGCACAAACAGAGAAAAAAAATATGTTTAAATACCTTTTCTAAATTGAGAAGACTCCATTCATCTTAACAACAACTGAAACTGGCAGTTCTTTACATGCCATGAATACAGCAGATGTTAGAAAGCTGTTTAATCTTTCTCAGACTGCTCTGGGTAAAAAAATCTGTGACTTGCAAATATGTACCAGGAAGGTCAAAGAACTAAGATGTCTTGAAATAGTTTTGCTTGAGGGCCAATGGGATCCTAAGTGACCTCCATAATTTCTCAAGTTCCTAAACTTCATTACCACCAAGCCCTCTTTTTCCTCTTGATGTTTTTCCTTTGCAGAAGGTGGGAGTTGCCTCCAGCATATCTAAAAATTTGAAAAATTTTCAATTTATTCCACTGAAAGGTTAGTATACCTGAGGCTGCAGCTAATGATCGGAGATGCACTGAACTGTAGATTTACCATAATCACTTTTTCAACTTTACCATTAGGACAGCCCTTTAGTTTCTCTTGGGTATTTTCAAGAATAAATGTAATATTCTCTCCAAGTCGGGCCTCAAATTAGCTCAGGCCACAATAACTATTTCTACATTAAATGTATAAAAGCTTCCTCTCACTTCATGAAATGAAATCACCTTATTCCAATACCAGATCATTGTCATGAAGAATGCCATGGCCCACGTTAAAACATCTGAGAGATGATCCCTTGTGGACGCAATATCGTTATAGATATAACAAACAACTTTAATGGTCTCATGAAACATGAGACAGGTGCTTAAAGCAGAGAACCTTCCAAATATACTTCTCCTTTGTTCAAGTCTATGCTAACTTTTGGGACTTTGTCTGGTTTACAGTAGCGAATGAGCTGACCTTCCACTACATACCCCTATTTAAAATCATTTATACAACTTCGTAATACAAATTCCTTCCAGGATAGTATTTAGTACCTAATCTTAGCCTCAAAATGAATTATTCATCCAAGTCTGAGTCAGCCATTGACTAAGGGCAAGGCAACCCTCCGAGTTGTACTCTTTTGTACTACACCAGTGGGGCTTTGAATAAGAGGTAATATCACAAATGTGGTACTAGCCCAGCTCTCATCCTCACTAAGGCTGGTTTTGTTCATGCTCACATGAGAGATGTATTAAAGAACGGCTCAGCTAAGAAATTACAGGATTTAACCGTATGCGGTCCAGAGCCATGAAATGCTGCACTGTCAGCTAAAGGCTACGTCCTGCTGACCTGTGCACACAGTACTCGGAAAAAGGGATCAAAGCCTTGGGCTGCACTTGTGGGAAAATGGACGAAGGGCCTGATCCAAAACCCACGGATATCAATAGAAACTCTCCTATTGATTTCAGTGGGCTTTGGATCAGGCCCTAAAAGCACAGCTGCGAAGGGAAGAGTAATCCTTTGTCTCAATCCCCTGCTGTAGGGACACGATCTCAGTGGAACGTATCCAGGGCCAGCTCTACAGTTTTTGCCGTCCGAAGCAGTGAAAAAAAAACCACCACCATGGACGGCAAGAGGAAGAAGACCTGTTGATCTACTAAAACCTTGTTTGTTTTACTACCACCCTGGGCCTGTGTCTGAACTTGCCAGTGGCCTATTTACCAGTGCCCTGAGCTGTGCCCATTTTGTTCCACCTCCATCTATTCACAATTAAAACACAAAACTGTGAGCGATTGGGTAATTTCCTACAATATATAGAAATGTTAACATTTCATTTCACCCTATGCATCGTTTACCAGCAAAACGATTTCTGTATTGTAAACTGGGAGAAAGACAGCCACAAGATCTGAAAGCCGCACTGGGTTAAGTTGCGCACAAGCTGTGATTCCGAATGCTTCTACCAATAGTAAGTGTCACGGTACTTATTAACGGTGGCCAGCAAGCCTTTCTCCCAGGCACATACGTTGCATCGTGAGAGTAAAATGGGGCATCGTGACTTTTATCTGATGGACTCCAGCTGATAAAACAACATGTCATGCCTCCAGAACAGGTTACAATTCATCCCTTTATAGGCATTCAGAATGGATTATGTGAGTGGACACATCACTAGTACGGCTGGTCCTCACTCATGGCTTATTCACGTGAATGGGCAATTCAAGGTTTTCCCCTAGGACTTCTATAGCCAGGACTGGTCTGAGAGCCAGCTCTCAAAGACCGCATCTCCCTTTGCTTGTGCTTGTGAGAAGAATGATCTGCGTTCTAAGGCAGAGCATCTAAAGCAAGGATACTCAGACTGAAGCTCTTGAGCCGCAAACGGCTCTTTAACATATCTCCTGTGGCTCTTCGCAGCACATGATATAAAAAAAACACTGTGTGATTTAATTATTAACCCATCTCAGTTAGTAACAACATTCTGATTGGTTAATAGGTTATTAACCAATTGTAGCTGATAAAATAATAATACTTGGGTTATTCATTTTGCTGTGATAATAATAGATAGTAAATGAAACAATGAAGTCACATGACTCCTGAACCACTGAGGTCTGAGTATCACTGGTCTAAGGAAAGGTGGAAGAAGCTTCCACCAGAGAGCAACCCGAGATACCTTCAGCGTAAAGTGTGCTTCTGCCCCTCCGGGATTCAGAGCTCATGATCATCCCAGATGTCCCATGTTTTTGGCATCTCATAGGTGGCAATCCTAGGCTGCACTTTAGATCCCTTTTAGCCCTTCTTGAGTACACCCCTTTGGGGACAGGTTACACTATCTTCACCCCTTTCTCAGTGGAAGCACATGCCAGTCTTAGATCTGATCTCTGGCCTGCAGCCCCCTGCTCATCAAGAGTGTTTACGATCTTTTCCTCTGGAAGCCTGCAACAGCAGCTGATTAAAATGACCCAAGAACACTTTCTTTAAAACAAAGCATTATTTCTTCACCAAGAGGGTACACAGCACTATATAGCATGTAGAGCAAAGGATAAAAATAATAAGGGGCCTTTATTCTTTGACTATGGGACTACTCATATACTCATGCTTTGTGGGAGGGGGACCCCAGATTGCTCAGCAAATTGCAGGATTGAGCCGTGATATAGTAGGTTAATTAAAAGTGTGGTTTACTTTAAATCATCATATAAGGCGTAAGTGCTGTGATAACATAAGATGGAGTGCCGAGGGATGTGCAAGGGGGATTATATGTATACTCCGATGATTTCAAAAAAGTGGGTTATGCACTCCACGTTTTCCTCACTAATCTTAGCCCACTATTTTTTCACTGAAAATTAAAAAAAACTAAACAACCCACAGTCTGGCACGCACGAGAAAGTGAACTACCTTGTTGGCTCCAGAGCAGCAGTTAATTAGCTAAACCGTTCAGCAGAGCTGTGCTGCCAGATAAATCTGGCAAACAGAGAAATAAATATGGGCCAGAGCTGTGCAGTTCTGATCTGAATGATTTATTTATTTATTGTAGGTGCTGTCAGGGGAGGATGGTCCCTGATCCTAGGAGCTGACAGTCTAAGGACAGATACACACATATGGAGAGAGAGAGAGACAGAGACAGACTAGGGAATGCGGAAACACCAGACTACTTACATGCAAGTCCACTCAATTCACTGTAGCTAGCATGATGGCCAAAGTAGGTATTTAAGTGGGACCTAAGGGAGGGTTGGATATGGGCTTTGTGGATGAGCTCAAGGAGGTTGTATCATGCACAGGGAGGAAGTTGGGACAGTTTCAGAACCAGTCTCCAACTATTGACAGGAAGTGGTTTAAAAAAAGATCCCACTGTGAAGGGACTTTTGTCCCACTTCTTTATCTCACTCATATTTCACATATCTAGTGAGGGCATATTTGACATTGAACAGCCTGGAACTGCGTACACACAAAGTAACTTCACACACACACCTAGATTCTGGGTGCTGGTCAGGGAACAACAATGGAACACAGATATCCAGATGATATGAAAGTGCACATTACAGGACTCAGACACACTAAATAAGATGGGTGTGTGCAAAGGAAAGTAAACCAAACATCTCCATATTCAAATACCTGCATCTTGTGGAAGTTTCAGTGCATATTAAAGTCAATTCCACATGCCCAAGGACGTAACAATAACAGCAAAATTAAAATATGCTCTCCTTGCTAAAACACAATTCCCCTCAAACAAAACAACCTCGGTGGGTTTTTGTTTGGATTATTTAAAACATATTGTGACAAAGTTCCTCCTCTACCTTGGTGGGTTTTGCGCTTATTGGCGGATTTGCTTGCCTTGGAGCTTCACGGCAGCCCTCAGTTTGGCCGTTTTCATGAACCCACAGTCCAGGTCAACAACTCCTGTGTCTGACCAAGAGTTGGGAGGTTTGTGGGGAACCCGGGCCCGCCCTCTACTCCGGGTTCCAGCCCAGGGCCCTGTGGAATGCAGCTGTCTAGGGTGCCTCCTGGAACAGCTGTGCCACAGCTACAACTCCTTGGGCTACTTCCCCATGGCCTCCTCCCAACACCTGATTAGCCTGCCTTAATTGATTCTAGCAGCTTCTTGATTGGCTGCAGGTGTTCTAATCAGCCTGTCTTAATTGTCTCCAGGAGGTTCCTGATTGTTTTGTTCCTGTTACCTTACCCAGGGAAAAGGGACCTACTTAACCTAAGGCTAATATATCTGCCTTCTATTACTCTCCTATAGCCATCCAGCCCGACCCTGTCACAAGATTCATAATTCAACACACGCGCACACACACACACACAGAGTGCCATTTAAATTCCTCCTAACTCTGCAGTAAGCAGTTTAGTCCAGCCAGGAGCAGGAACAGCTGGTTCTAAGGATCTGCAATGAGAACTGTACTTAAGGCAGATAATGTCTTCAGTACCTTGCTCAAATCAGGATGAAAGGACCCAATCTTATTCTCCTTGGAGTCAATGTCAAAACTCCCACTGGCTACAATGGTTCAGGAGTACGCTTTAATTTCACTAATTCCCTAGCATGGATATCAATGAAGGCAAATGATTACATTTCCCTACCACTTGCTTGTATCAATAGTTACTTTTTATAAGTCTTACTTCTGAATTCAAAACTTACTTTTTTTTCCTTATTAATTTTTGCAGGGAGCTCAGCATCTCAAAGATAAGCATTATTATTTTCATCCTTACTAGAGTTGGGCAAAACTTTTTTCCAACAAAATATGCAGGTCAATCAAAACATTTGACAAATGTCTGTCAAATTTGCCAAATTATTTACACCCAAAACCAAAAAAAATAAAAACCACAGCTCTAGTCCCTTCCTTATTAATAAGGCTACTTTCTTGCTAGTTCTTTTTCTCACTTGATCTATTTATAAATATCCTTCTTCCTCCCTTTACCTCATGTGCGGTTTCCATTTCAAAGCAGGTGAAAATATAATTTAGTACTGAGAGAGCTTTTAGCACTTTGCACATTTATTGGCTCAAAAATTCCAGATTAGTTTAGGTTCCTACTTCTCCAGGTGTTGAAAATGTGTACAGTAATTCATACACTTTTCCTATCTTACCTGTCCTTTAAAAATATCACACACACAGGTCTGTCATCTCAAGAATTCAATTACTCAGCTTTCTCCTTATGCCAGAACGCAAAGAGTTATTCACCATAAGAATTTATCCTGATGTGCTGCTCACCAGCTGATGCAGAACAGAAAAATAGGGCTTCGCACTTGCAGAGTCAGTGATAAGTATGAGACAGATCTGATGAGTGATGGCATGAAGAAGCACAACTCCTGGCAAACCTGAACATTGTTGGTAGGCTGGCAGACTTGGCAACAGGAGCAGCATTGAAGAGGCTATCAATTGACTGTGGGCTGAAGTGAATGTTTGCATCTATTGCTATGACCCAAGTAGATTTATCCTGTCAAGAATACCATAAGTGATTGGCCCACTGGGAACCAGACTGTGATAAATGAAGGGGCGGGCTAGCTCCCTTTTATGGACACCCATCCAGCCAGTTCGCTATAAAGTCCCTCTTGGTAGCTGTTCTCTACTTGCTTTACCTGTAAAATCATAGAATATCAGGGTTGGAAGGGACCTCAGGAGGTCATCTAGTCCAACCCCCCTGCTCAAAGTAGGACCAATCCCCAATTTTTGCCCCCAATCCCTAAATGGCCCCCTCAAGGATTGAACTCACAACCCTGGGTTTAGCAGGCCAATGCTCAAATCACTGAGCTATCCCTCCCCCCAAAGTCCAGGTAAAAGGAAGGGAGTGGGCTCCTGACCAAAAGACCCAATGAGAAGGCTAGAACTTTGTAAAATTGGGAAAAAAGCTTTCCTTTTGTGTGCTGCTGTTGTTCTCTGGGGAAGAGGAGAACAGGGAGCAGTTATGCTGTGAGAAGCTGAAGGCCAGATATGAAAATCATCAGAGCATATCTAGAACTACTTATTTAACAACCCAGAGATGTAAGTAGATCAGGAATGTTTAGAAAGACGTGATTAGGTTTATTTCTTATTGGCTTGTGGACTCCTCTGTACTAACCCCAAATGCTTTTTGTTTTGCTTGTAACCTTTAAGCTGGACCTCAAGAAGGTTATTTTTGATGTTTAATTTTTGTAAGTGGGTTTTTTAAATCTAGCAAAAGCCTAAGTTCCAGATGTATTTTCTTTCTTTTTGTTGAGAATAACATTTACCTTTTTTAAGAACAGGATTGGATTTTTGTTTGTCCTAAAGAGATTTGTGCATATGATAGCTGGGGGCAACAGCTAATTTACTTTGCTTTCTTTCTCAGCTCTTCCCTGGAGGGGGGGAGGTGAAAGGGCTTGAGGGTACCCCACAGGAAGGAATTCCCAAGTGTACCTTCCTGGGTTCCAAGGGGTTTTGCATGTGGGTGGTGGCAGCATCTACCCATCCAAGTTGTAACCTTGGGAGTTTAGCACAAGCCTGGAGTGGCCAGTATTAATTTTTAGAATCCTTGTGGGCCCCCAACTTCTGCACTCAAAGTGCCAGAGAGGGGAATCAGCCATGACACAGACAGATCTCACATTTCGTGCCAGAAATCTCATCCACACTGCAAACTACTGAATGTCATATATGAGGTTTGCCCTACAGAGGTTCATGAATGTGAAATACTGGTTTCTATACAAAAGAATACCAGAGCTAATACAGCTTATTTCTTTCAGAGGTTTAGAACGTCACGCTTTATTTGACCATGAATCATCATAACAGAATTCTCTGCCCAAAACTGCACATTTTTAATCTTCAGCTAGAATTGAGAAAGCTTCGTCCCAAAAGTAATTCAATCTCCATATTTGTCCCGATAATTACTTGCAAGTAATTTTGGAGGGAAGGGGTGACATGCAGTTGCACCCAATTCCATAACTTTGTGGTTTCTAGTGTTGTGAACTCAAATGGCTCTAACTGAATTAAAGTGCTGGTAAAAATAGCCACACTGCCCTTTAAACTGAAGTTTTTTGTATTGCCCCAGATCAGGTCCACTGCAGATAGGGGCAATGAAAATTTCCCACTCCCAGCCCATCACACCAGCAAACACAATGATCCAGAGTGACCTGAGATAACATCCGTGCCTTAGACTTTCTGCTGAGAAAGCCTCCATGTGTGCCAGCTCTGATATAGGCAACTATCCCCCAACAACTCATTTACACAGGTCACTGAGCAGAGGAGCAGCTCGTAATATTGGACGGTGGGACTGAGTCAGGGCCGAGAGCTTGGAGAGATGTACTCCTTATTCCTTCATATGCGCTCTAATTTATATTTGACATGGCAGTACTTTCAGGAAGATTTAGGGCTTTTATTACATTTATGACAACCTTACCCAAAAGCATTTATACATAATGAGCACATTCCCATAAAGAATGCCCTTTGATACAATATGTTCTAACTAAAATCAGTAATATAATAAAACTCTGTTGCCTTTTCACCTTGCAAGCTACAAGAGGCAACAGTTTAAACCCAAATAGGTTTTTAATCAGGAAGGACATAACCTTGTGGGCCCTCTAAACGTTACCCCTCCCACCCCTTTGCTCTATGAAAATAAAAAGGGCGACAGTGAGAAGAGAAGTCTGTGAGTTTGTCTTCATTGTGCATTTCCTCTTGCAGAAAACAAGAAAATTATTTGACGAATGAACTCATTGTGCAGCAAAGATGAAGCCCAAGGATTAAGGACAGGTGAATTCCATGCTGACAGTTCTACCCAGTACTCACTCCACCCCACTCATCTCCCCACTTATGACAGTAGTTGTTTTTTCTCCCTGCAAGATCTGAATGAAGGTTTAAGTGTAGTGGCTCACAAAAGGTAAGAGACTGAAATAGCAAAAACAGACTATACAAAAAGGTAAGGGGAAAGGGCAGGGGGACCCAAACAACCAGACTGCCAACAAAATAGTGACCAGCCCTCTCTTGCAAAGGGATTTAATGGCAAAAAGCTAATGAGCAACAGAAGATGGGGGTTCTGAAAAGGTGCAGAGGTTAAGCACACTGCTACCTGACATTCTTTAAGCTGCAGAACTGGGTAGGGTAGTCTCATGACAACACTTTTTCTATGGCAATTCCTGTAACTTCTCCCTTCCATTCAGGCCAGAGAAACCTGCAAGACCAGCCTCTTGGGGTATTTCAGAACGTCTGGCCAGAACCAAGAATTAGAGAGGCAGAGGCAAGATGACGCCTGGGAAGTCATCAGCACTGCTTACCAAAGAGAGGCTCAGCCACAGATTTTGCACAGGATTAAGAAGGGATTGAGCATGGCTTTTCTTAGAGCTGGAGCATGACCAAGATCAGGTGAAGTCCATAGAAAAGCTCCCATTGACTCCAAAGCTCCAAGTTCCCCCATGACCAGTAGGAGTCACTCCAAAGAATGTTACTGGGAGGGATCATAGCTGTTATCTCATACAGCAGACTTCATAAAGGACGGAGACCGGGTAACAACAACAAAACAATCTCCATCTTTGCAAGGGAACAATAAGCTTATGAAGCACACAACCGATACACAAGAGAAGGTTAGAGCTCAGCTGATAGCAGAGATCAAGAGTCGTGTTTTACAAGGTTCATACATGAAAAATGTTAAGTGGGAAGCACAAGAGAGGAAAGGCCCAGTATCAGTGGGATCCCCAGACTAATGAAATACATGAGCCACTCCTGACCGTTCGACTAGTAATGTTGGGTAGACCAGAAAGCGTGCAGAAAATGTGAAAGCAAAAAACAGCTGGTGCCCATGCTATGCTTTGTAGATAAAATATTTCTGTCTCCACTGCTGACTATTGGGTTCTTTTCATGAGTGCTAGAGTGAGATGAAAATAGTACTACTAAATGTGCCTGTGATAAGGCTTTATAAAAAAAAGTGGTTTAAAAAAACATATGTCTCATCTGTGGCTGTACTGCATCAGTTTAACCAAAGTTTGAGTTTGGATCACTTGTCTAAATCTGCTTATAATGCTATAGCCTTTTCTGAGCAGTCAAGGAGGAATTTGGTTTTGTTTTCGAGTTATTAGATAGCAAGATGCACTAGTTGGATTTCCCTCTCAGCCCATTGTGAGGTCCATAGCACTGAGAAATCAAGCTGAGTGTGCCCTGAAACAAAAGAGAATGCTGTCTATAACAAAGGCCAATGCTACCCCCACTGCTTGCCAACCAAAATACAACTGCATCGCAGTTAGGCACAAATCCCCTCCTAACCAGTGTGGTCTAATGGATAGAGCCCTAGACTGGGACTCAGGACACCTGGGTTTTATTTCTGGCTCTGATTTTTGGGCAGGTCACACCACTGCTCAATCTCTCTGTAAAATGAGGATGATAATACTTTGAGATCTATGGAGGAACACTCCATAAGAGCTAAGCATGACTATTATTACTGCCAGAGACAGCTTTGCTGGCTTAGATTGCTCTGTTTTTTGCCTAAATCTGTGTTCTTCCCTCCCACATGAAGCTTCCCTTGTGATACGAAGAGACGAGACTGAGGGGGCTCACTCTCAAACATTGATGCTACTGCAAAAGCAATAAGCCTCGGCCTAGGATAGATACAATCCTTACTCCCTCTCTCTCCACTGTTGAAGGGTCTCATTTTCCTGCCCACTTTTTCATCTCCTTGCTCTCCCCTTTTACTTCTATATTGCCCATATGTCCTCTTTAACCCCTCTCCCACCTCTAATGTATTAGAGTTCTCTTTCTAACAGACTGTGTTGCACAACAGTGTTTTCTGTATTAATTTCTTTGACAACCCTTTTCGTTAGTCCTACTTCTCATATAAGGGAATTCACATGGGATAAAGGACTTGCTGGAGCCCAACACGATCCGCGTGGACACCAATATTTCATATCGCTGCTCGTTGTTCTAATAAAAACTCACAGCTATGAGTTGAAGTTGTACAACTAGTTTGGAAATTAGTCAGCCTGTGACAAGCAAATAAACCAGGTGTCGATTGGTTGTTCCATCCCCATCCCTGGACCTCCTGTTCTTATGGCTTTTAGATGGTAACTCTCCAAAGCAAGGGTTGTATCTTTGTGTAGCACCCAGCACAAAACGGCTCTGATCCAGACTGGGGCATTTGCATGCAACTCTGTTAGAAACGTTTAATAGAAAACAAAGAAAACTTGAATGATTTCTTAAAATCCACTGGGGTGGGAAGGACAGATAGCTGTTTAAGTAGGGGCCAAGATGGAGATCGTGGGTAGTTGGGGGGTGGGTATACCGCCTGGGTTCAAAGTGCAACAGAAAAAGGAGAGAGATTATTATGGACCCATCTCAGCCTGACAGAGGGGCAGCACGTTCTCAGCACAGGAGTAGGAGCCAGAAGTTCCTGTGTTCTAATTTTAGCTCTTACACACAGTGACCCAGACTAAGTCCTCTATCTGAGTTCTCTCATCTGGCAAAGTGGGGACAAGAAGGTAGTGGCTACCATTAGCCACTGGCCATACAAGTATTAAAGTTTCACCCTTGAAATGGCACACAAAAAAAGTTATCACAGTTTCCCCTTATCTTTATAATATGAATTAACCTCAGTATTTCAAGTAGCATTTACCAACAGCTAGCATTCCACGGCAACTGGGACACCGTAGTTATTCCAGTCTATGTAGAGGAGGATGCTAACTCTGAGCCAGCGATGACATTTTAATGTTAATCACTATATTTAACCTACCTCAAAGAACTATGAAGATCATTTCATTCTTGCGTTGTTAGTCTGGATTTATAGAAGTGTAAGTGAAAACAGAACCTGGGTCTTTCAGAGCTTTACTGTGTGTGTGACAGAAACCACATGCTTTCAAAATAGGTGTTCATTTCTGCATCAGTGCAATGCCTGTTAACATGGGACCATATCATTGCTAGTCCTATTGATATGCACAGGTTCCCAGAAACCATGAGGTTTTTAAAGGGGAAAGAAGAATGTGAATCAATCAATCTTTTGGAAAAAAAAACAAAACAACCCCCCCCCTCCCCCACGGAGCTTCCAGAATGCCACTGTCACAAGTGTTATGTTAAATCTTAATTTAAACAAGATTTTCAACAGTACCAGTCAGCTCACAATCAGCTAGAGATGGAAGAAATCTATTGGGTCATCTTGTCCATTCCCCTGCAGAACTGTTTTCGACAGCAATCTAAGTGTTTTGTCTCAGGCACATGACTCAAGCAATAAGGCTTCTACTACTTCCCTGGGCTGATTATATCTTAAAAACTAAGTTTTCAAATAAATGCAATTTATGCCTAGAAACATTCATCTTTACCTTTTGAACTCATAGACTCCTAGATAGAACAAAATGGATACAGTTTTCTTTTAAAGCTGTATGGACTCCGTTCACAATTAGAATTCTGCCCTCTTGGAGAAACACATAAAAGCAAAGATACTTCAATAAAACAACAGTTGCAGATCTTAAAAAGGTTGGAACCCCATTAAATACACATGATGCAAGTTTACTTGAACTCAGCCCTTTTTTTTTAAGATTCTGATCTACTTTTGGGTGGGTTTGTTTTGTTTTTGGTGTATTTCCGACAGGATGGGCCATAGCAGTTTTCCTTTAATGTCTGCCTTTTCTGGAAACCCAGAGGAAATTATAAGAATAGCATAATATAGATGAAACATGAAGCCATGAATAGGTGGCAAAACTGAAAATTGTGTATATTATATTAACAGAGAAATATAGCTTCCAGGAAACTTCAGAGTAATTGTTTCAAAAATAAATCACAAGCAAATACTATTAGTGTTGCAGGAATTACTGTTGCCCTTTAATGTTATTTTTACTGATGAATTCCTAATTTATTTTTAAGCACACTATAATTAGTGGCCTGTGTAACAATTTAGGTAACAAAAAAATCAGAAGCTATGTAGGTCAAAAATCAAAGTTGTTTTTGTTTTAAAAAGGAAAGCAGGTCCTAGAGGGTTCTAAAGGTTGCTTTCCCAGGAACAGCTGATTAGTAGTAACGCGAAACCTTAATTGCTAGGTGAAATTGCAGATTTTAATTAACATGTTAGGTACAGAGAAAGAAAAAAAGAAAACAACATCAAAAACAAAAAAACTTTCCCCATTTTAATTCCTTGCATTTTTAGCAATTCTTAACCCAACGTGCTCTTTGACTGTTTTGACATTATGTCAGAAATAGAATATAAAAAGAGAGAGGTTAAGAAGAAGAAAGTTACTACTATCATTTCAGTGGTCAAACAGATTTTAGCTGAAACCATGTATCCAAGGGCAGATTAGGGACAAATTTGTGAACCCAAAAGAAACCCTATGCCCACCAATACCTTACGGGCAGCAAGGGAACAGGTACAACTTGCCTGAGGCTCGGATCCATAGATTGCCTCCATTGTTTGCTTGTGTGGTTATAGCATTTAGGCAGCAGCCATGCCTAAGAATGATTCTGAGAGAGAGAACACAAATGTTTTGGCAATATACTCAACTTCTAAAAAAACTGCGTCACAGTTAACAACAAGCAGTTTCTTCAAGATCTAATACGTATACCCTCACACAAAAACATAACTATTAAGACCACAACTATCTACCTAATTAGCACCACCACCAGCATAATTTTTCTCATCCACAGCAGAAAATGGTGATCCAAATTGTTTCAGTAACCTAAACGTAAGAATAATTCTAAGTGATGATAATAGATTTTTAAAGTTTCTATAAAGGTATATTAAAGGCAGATGAAAATATAAGGTTATGAACAACATTAAGCGCTATTCACTTGATGTGTTCTCAAACAGGATACAATATTCTTTCAGGCTTTGCTTAGTCTCTTATTTAAGAGGATATATAGATTAACAGCTTCTTCCTTATTCATAAGCAAAGTCACTTGGGCCCCATGTAACAAACGCTTATCCAGATATTTTTAAAAGAATGTAGATGTTCTAAACACATGAAACCTCCTCTCCACAGAGGGAAGTATCCCTTATGGGTGAGAAAGACATTTAGATAACTTTCTTCATTAGAGCTCCTAAAATATTTATCCTTTACAGTCAGAGGAATATGCATATGACGTATTATAATAAATTATTACACACACTCTGGATACAGATCATTAAGAATTTATGTTTCTCCCTGTGGACTAAAAACAACAACCCACAAAGAAGATAATTTTAAAATCTGACTTGTTCTATGCACGTAAACAGTACATTAGATTGGCTGTATTTATGTACATATTTATATCTTCTATATTGCCCTAGATTTCCGAAAGAAATTATCCTAACTATAGCCCTCTCCCCTCAGCAAGAGGGGAAGGCAAGTAAAGAAAAAATGCGCCCTAGTGGTCACAGTACCTTTCATTCATGTGGAAAAAACTCAGCCTCTTACTTATTATTTGTATTACTGTAATGCCTAGGAGCCTCAGTGATGGTGGAGGACACCATTGTGCTAGGTGCTGTATAGACGAAGAACAAAAGCATATCTGTCAGCATCTCGCAATTGCGTGAGGGCTCTTTTCAACATACATGTATGTATGCATGTGCTTCATTCTATTTGTCTAGCTTTGTAGGTGGTGTTCATACTGCACTAAGAACCATGGAGTCTTTAAAAAAAACCCCACCACCACCAATATGGTAGAGCAGGACATTTTGAAAAGCTCTGTGCTCCATTAATAACACCCTTTCTGTCAGATGTGCATGGCTGGTGACCGAACCAGCCCGATGTAGAAGCTGGTTAGAGCCTTTGTGACCCTAGAACAATAAGATACATAGAAGTGGAAATCTTTGAATGTTCAGGAATGCAACAGGGAATGAGACTAAAGATTTAGTATGTACATCTCATTTTCCAAGGTATCATTTCACGTAATATTTGGTTTTACCACCATCATAGAAAGCCCTTAGGAGCCTAGAATCTTTCAGCCTACGTCCTGCCAAAACAGAGTTCTCCTTATTTCCTGTCCAAGGATTCCATCTGGAATGCACCAGGGGAGAACCTTCTCCCTCATAGTGATTTGTGTGGCATCCCCTCCCTAAGCATGGAGAGGTAGCCTAGATAGGGCACTGAACTGGGAGTTAGGACTGCTGGACTCTATTCCCTACTTTGCCTATGTGAACTTGGGCACAACATTTGTCTCTTGTCTCAGTTTCCATATCCCCATTTTAGGAATAACGACACTTTGAGAACTAGAAGCACTAGGTAAGAGCAAGTCACAGTCCCTTCTTTGGCTGTTTTTAGAGCTATTGGGCTGGGTATGAGGAGGAGGGATAGCTCAGTGATTTGAGCATTGGCCTGCTAAACCCAGGGTTGTGAGCTTGATCCTTGAGGGGCCATTTAGGGACTGGGGGCAAAAATTGGGGATTGGTCCTGCTTTGAGCAGGGGGTTGGACTAGATGACCTCCTGAGGGCCCTTCCAACTCTGATATGCTATGATATCAGGGCATAAAGCCTTCAGTAAATAGTAAACTTTAGCTGGTACAGAATGCTGCAGCATGTCTCTTCAGCCACACTGGCTCCCACAAATACATCAAACCCTGTCCTCCATTCCCTGTGCTGGCTTTCCAGAATATCTAATCTAGTTCAAGGTCTTGGCCCTTATCTTCAAGGAGCTCTAAAAGATAAGCAAAAGTTCTGGACTGAAGACCCTGGTCATCAACTTTGCTCATCTGGCACAAGAGAATTTTCTACAATAAAGGTGAAGCTTGTCTGTGCAGAGGACTGAACTTTCTCGGTGGCCAGCCTGAGCTTATGGAACAAACTTCCACAGAAACTAAAGACTATCACCAACCTCAGCACCTTCCTTTCCAAGTGCAAGGCACATTTCTGTGACCTTGCCTTCTCAACGTATTTATATATTACACACACTCTCTGCTATATGTTTATTAAAAAAACCCAAAGGTGACAGGAGGAGAGAACAAACATGTGACAGATGTTACATTGCTTAATGCACTATGGGAAGGCACTCTGACTACCTGGTGATGGAGCATAGTATAAGAAAGTAGATAGAATACAAAGAATAGTAATTCCATCATTTTATTCAGGACTGTTTGACTTCCTTTGTTCTATGTAGTCTTCTAGCAGATGATGGAAGTGAAGATAGAGCTGAGTCATTGGCATTTATGATTTTAAAATAATGAGTTTTAGGTAGCATTCAGGTGCTTTGTTTGCAATTGGCCCTTTTTTGTGGTAATATATATACACTGGCTACAGTAAAAACACACGTACAAGCTACAAAAATATGTTAATGCGAAGAAGCAGTGAAAACCCTCCTAGGAAGAAGGAAAACAGAGTGTGTGTGCATTCTGTATATGCATATCCTTTGCCATAACATTTCTTCAGTATGTACTAGAATAAACCCACGCTAACAATGAAACAATGGTCACCACAGAGTAAAAGTGGTTCCTTTACTCAAGAAGAAATTGTTGCTATTAGAAAAAGGCAGCCTGAATTAGTGAAGCCATCTGTCAGTGATCTGAATGGATTTCTTTGCCCAACATCAGATTTCACTTTAAGAACTGTTGCTGATATATCTTGGTCTCCACTTCAAAAGCAACCAGTGATTTTGGATACCCAGCTTGAGACATCTTAAAGGAGTTGGATTGTCAGAGGGCATTGATCAGCAGTTTCCGGAAATCAACCCCTCTTTAATGTGTCTCAAGACGGGCACCTAAAAATGGAGGCAAACAAAATCTCTAGTCAGATTTGAAAATGTTTGCCTAATTGTGTTACTAGAAAGGGTTATTCCTGGTCTCCTACAGAACTAGACTTCTCCTTTAAAAGAAAAAGTGGAATTAGCATACGCTATGCTACATCTTGATTCAATATACTTTTAGGAATCCATTAAATAACATGTATATATCTTTAGGCTTACAGATATTTTCTAGTTTTCCATATTTAGAAAAATTTTGGCAAGAAATAATTTTTATCATCTACTATTAAAATATTGGGTCAAATTGAAGTGTAATGTGTTTGAAACAAATAATCACTAAATATACTAGAGAGACTCGTTGGGTCAGGTAATATATCTTTTATTGAACCAACTTCTCTTGGTGAGAGAGACAAGCTTTTGAGCTTACACAGAGTTCTTCTTCAGGTCAGGGAAACTACTCTGAAGAGGAGCTCTGTGTAAGCTTGATAGCTTGTCTCTCTCACCAAGAGAAGTTGGTCCAATAATAGATATTACCTCACCCACCTTGTCTCTCTAATATCCTGAGACCAACATGGCTACAACACCACAGTATATACTAAACACACCATAGGTGCTGGAATTAGGGGCTCTGGGGTGCTGCTGCTCATCTCTGGCTTGAAGTAGTAACAACAACCCAAATACATGGTTTCTGCCTTCAGCACCCCCCGTATAAAAATTGTTCCAGCACCACTGAGAAACTGGACCAATTGCAATTCTATCGGAACGCCTTTATTTTACTATCATGACAAAGCTGGTATGTTGAGTGGGTATTAAACTGATGCGTAGATATGAAATTCCCATCTCATACAGTATTTTAATTTGGAGACTCCCTTTTCTGTTGAAACGCAGATTGTGTTAAGTCAGAGGCAGAAGCTATATAGTCTTATAAGCACTACTCTTGTTCCAACCTGTAATGTAAGGAATTTTATGGTTAAAACAATCCAAGTTTAAGGAAGTGGAGCAGTCACACAATTGCCCGATACAATGCTGCATGATGGGCAGATGATACGGTGCCCCCATGACCTCTTCCTTTTTCCCCTCGCCAACCACTACTGATGGACTCATTTAGGGTGGTTGCTGGAGAGGGGAGGAGAGGTGGAGAAGTTTTGGCCAGGGGGAAGGTATGGGCCTGTATGCAAGGCAGGCAGTTCTTGGTGCAAGAAGAGGAAGGAAAAAAGTTGGGAAACGAAGCGGAGGAAAAAAAACACTATTTATAAATGACAAATTCCAGGGCAGTGGGTTTCTGAAAAATATTGTTATAGAAAAGAATTTAAAGCAGCATGCCCAGTCACTCATGCTATTGCCCTCCCAGCTGCCAATAAAAGTTATTCAACAAGGAGATACATAATAATAGACAAAGTCTTCACCATTGCATAACAGTGCTTGAACCCAGAACTGCTATTCAAGGTCCTTTCTTCTGTCCTGTAAGATTTGAAGGGAGATAGTGAGTATTTCCAATTAATTGTTTTTATGATGCTAATTGGGACTATGGAAAAGGTTATCTGTGCACACACTCTTATAGTTGGGACAAAGCCATGCACAGAATAAAGGCAGGCAGTGTTTATTCTGCAGGATCCATCAGAAAAGCAGGAAACTGGACTGCAAAAAAACACTCGAAGATCCAGAGTGCCAGCAAACTACACAAACATCAAAACATCAGCAACTTGCATCAGCCCAGGGCATCAGAGCAGCTTCAGAACACAGAATCCTCATTTGATGTGCGTCCCCATAATGAGGTGATCAGATTTTCCAAAAAGATACATACAGAAATATCCATCGGTAATTTTGGTTAGGAAGTTTCAAAGGACATGTTAAGTGCCTATCTGTTTAAGTGCGGAGTTCTTGAATCTTGACAGGCTACATGAAAGTTAAGAAATAGTCTTATACAGCTCTTCACATATGCAGACCTTAAAGCATTTTACAAAGGTGGGTGGGTTACTTCATTTCACAGTTGGGGAAGCTGCGGCATGGAGAAGTGAAAAGACTTGCCCAGGGTCAACCGCAGAGCCAGGGGAAGAATCAAGGTCTTCTGACTCTCAGCACGGCGTCCTATCCACTGGGTCACACTGGTTCCCATCGCCACAAGCACTTTTACAACAAAAGTTGTGATTTTGATGTGACGGTCATAAGGCGGCCCCTACTGGAGCGCTGTCCTGCTGCAGACCAGGGCATGACAAACATGCCTGCCTAGCTTCCCTCCTGAAGAGTCCACAGAGTATTTCTGAGGGCCAGTAACCCTTGCGGGGTTAATTTATTACTGAAGTCCTGCGCACATAAATCATAACAAAAACAAGTCCCGACCCACAGTTCAGAATTCCCCCAGCATCACGCAAACTGAACAAGCAACACGCAGCCCCAGCATCTCTCACCACACCCCGGCTCTCCGGCACAGCCCCAGAGTCTCCTCCTGTTCTCGTACCAGCACAGCCACCCCCTAACCCTTTCAACTGGAGTGCAACCCCACTCTTCCCAGTAGGAACGCGCCCCCCACCCCCCCAAGGCCTCTTTTCTGGGGAGCATCCCTCATTCCCCCAGCCCTCTTGTGGTTGCTCTGGGACCAGCTCTGCAGCCCTGGAGTTGACAGCAGATGAGCGCCTCTGCTGGTCTCCTACTTCCAGGCCTGCTCTGGCCCTTGGCTCTGGCTCTCCAGCTTAGAGCTAGCAGGCAACTCCTTCTGGTGCTGCTTCTCTTGCCTTCAGCCTTCTCAAGTGCTCTGGCTTAGGGATGCCAGCCAGCAAACCCCTCTTCAGCCTTCCCCAAGGAAACGTTTGCTGCTTCCTTCTAGGACCTCCTCCAGTCTCCTGGTCTCTGGCAGCTCTCACCTGCCTTTCTTGACTGAACCAGTCTGCTCTGACTCACTGAGATGCCTTCTTCACCAGGTCTCTCCCTGATCCTTTATAGCCCATCCTCTTCATTGGCCAAGTGTGACCACCTGTTCAAGCATCACCCTATGACTGTGGCCATGTGACACGCATGCTACTACCGTATATTTACTTACTACATTTACAGAAAGAACATTGGATTATTTGGCACTTAATTTGCACTCCCACCTCTTCTTATTACTCCTTTATATTTGATTCTATCCAATTTGCCCTCCATCATAAGAGCAAAAAAGGGGGGAAGGTTAGCTAGAATGTGGGTGGGTGGAGACGGGGAAAAGGGCCTTATTTTAAGTAACTAAAAAATGGTCAGACTTGTCTGCTAATTTGGGTAGTAGAGTTAGTTGAAAATTTCCCGACGGAACATGCTGATTCAACAACGCTGAATGTTTCACTGGAACATATTAATTTCATCAACATTTGCTGGGAGTCATCAAAAGGTTACATTTATATAAGGTCAGAAGAAAATATTTCAGAATATTAATTTGATTGAAAATTTCTGAGGTTTCATCGTTTCAGCCATACTTGAGACAAAATCACATTAGAAAATCTCAGAATTTCCCATGGGATGGAAATTTCATTTTTGACCTGCGCTGATAGCTAGTCAAGTGCAGTGGGTATGTTTATTCTTTAATCTGAACCATGGAAAGCATGAACAGATACCATAGTTATGGCTGCCTTGACAATGCCTATAGCCATAAACCCTTATGCAAAAATTGTAGGACTTAGCTTTTAGGAAATTCTGTTTTCTTTTGATGCATATGTGATTTGCCTCCCCTTTGCAAGCGAATAGTCAGGACCACATGAAGTGGTAAGAGTTTGAACTTAGACCCCAAACCAAGAAGCATAGCCCACAGTTTTGCGGGGGTGGGGGGGGGGAATGAAGGAGAAAAACAACCTCATCTGTTGAAGTTTTCATCTTTTCATACAGGGGGAAGGAAACCATGGGGGAGAAAAAGGCACATTTCTTCTTGCCTGATGTGTAGAATATCTCACAAGTCTCAGTCTCCATAGGTCTTTCAAGATCAGAGGGTATAAACTGTCCCCGCCCCCGAGCGGGGCAAGTTTCAGCACTGTAAAGTGTCAGTGTAGACAAGTGCTACAGCACTGGAGCTGCGACTACACAGCCACGTTGGCTGGGTATACACACCCTAAGAAAACACTCAGCTTGGAAGACAAAGAATCCCCGTTTGCAAAGCTGATTTTGCTTTTACTCGTGTAGCTGAAAATGACAGGCTCATTCTCTCTAGGTGGTAAATTATTCATCCTGAAATGTTCTCAATTTAGGCCATGGCACATACTGTCTAAAGCTGCAAAGTTAGTGCGTTATTCTCTCAAAGCTACCATAGTTTGTGGTAAACTGCACCACACTTATTTTTATTTCACAATACTTTTTTGTTAAGTACTAAACTTACCCACATCAATCACCAATTCTCATTCCATGACAGAACACTATTGTGCAGGGCGGGGGCTGTGGAATGCATAATTTGAAGTACAAGCGTATTTACATAACTTTGGCTAAAACTTCTTCCCTGCATGAATTGCATTTTTTTAATTTCTCCTGACAATAGTTAAGTATTATAGACAGGTCCAACCCAATCTGATCACTCAGAAATTTTGGAAGACATTCGCCATGTTTCCATTCCTTTTAGCTAAATGTAGAAACTATTTCCAATATTTCATTACTGATGAGGAGAGGATCTAAGTCCAGGGGTAAGCTAAGTCCCAGATCCTGCAGACATTTATATGGAGCTGTCAGCAGTCCCATTAACTTCAGTATGATTGCTCATGTGCTTTCAGTTAAGCATGTGTGTAAATATTTGTAGGACCTGGGCCATAGATAGTCCCTACCAAAAGGAATTTACTGTGTCTTTGGTCTCTTATCTTTGTAAAGCGTAATTCACATGTATGATGCTATCTAGAAGTGTGGAATAGTAATTAAAATTCACACATGTATTCAAATTCAGATTTAGAAAGACCTCTATCAACGCTACTGGAACTACTTATGTTTGCAAAATTGGACTGGAAAATGTTTTTGGTGCTCCCACTGTGATCTAGAAATAGGAACAACGGTAGTGCTTATGGATGAGGAGTAGGGAGGAGTAAGTGGAGATGAAAAATGAGGGAGGGAGTTTTGAATCACAAAGATGGCTTGGTTCAGCCTCAGCCTGAGTTTTTGAGCAAAGGTTCCAGCTGATTTATTTACCCTGCACTCGTTTGCCAATTTGCACTACCTAGGCCAGTCATGGCGTCGGCTCTTTTCTGTGGACAGCCAACTTCTAATGAACTCCTCTTCAAGTTCGCATGGCATCACTTTACTATTATTAAAGAGAGCCAAAATAATGCAGTCAGTTAATTCTACACTCCCCTTGCCTCAGGCTGAATAGTGCAAATTGAACTCCATACTAAGGGCCAGGGACAACCCAGCACAACCCAGACCCAGCTCATTGCCCAGATTCAGCTAGTGACCATGGCTTCCTGACTGGCTGAAGACTCCAGCAGGCACATTCTTCAATCCTGCAGCAGGCCTAGGTGCCAGGCTGCTCAATAGTCTTCCACTCCTGCAGCTGTTTCTCTGGCCCTGCTTCCCGCTCTCAGCTCCTCTCCTTCCTTATCCCTGCACCTTCTACTCCTTGTTCCTGGCTCCTGCTGATCCTTAATTCCTGGCGCTCAGCTCCAGGTTGCTCCCTGGACTTGGTTCTCTGCTTCGGACCATGGCTTTGACTCTCATCTCCAGCGCACTCCCTGCACTTGATAACTCAGCTCCTGATTTGGGCTCTGGCCACTAGGCATGGTCACCTCTGATCCAAACTCTAGGTCAGCCTCCCACCCTGATCATTAGGCAGGACTGCCCACAGCCCGGTCTGTAATAGTAATCAACACATGCCTTTGGTGCGCCATATTGAAGTCAGGGACATCGACTCTTTGTGGTATAAATGTGTGCTACGTACGCAACGCATAAATAGTGCAGAAACTATCACAGACATTCGTGCTAAACCATTAGTGATTAGCCTCTGATTCCTCTTGCTGATGTTAAAATCCATTTCTCATAACCACTCCAGGTGTTAGGTGCAGATGCTATAGGACTAACAGCAGCAGTACATCTACCATCCAATAAGAGAGAGAGAGACCTACTACCCGCGGTTCTTCAGAAAAAACAAACAAACCCACCACTGAAAAGAAAGACACGTCATTGTAGGGCGCCTCTTAAATCAGGCTTATAAAAAGTAGCCATGATCTCACTTTTCAGTACTGCATCATATTCAGCAAGTTATTCTAGGAAAGTACATGTAATACAATGCGGGGGAGAGCCTGGCCCATCTAAGGGAGTAGGAATTATGCCATTGACTTCTATGTGGACAGGATTTCAGCCGGCACCAACACTGTGTCACTTCCTATAATGAAATAGTTTTGGGTCTTCAGCATTTAGCCAGGAGGATGAGAGCAAAGTGAGAAACTTTGGTGGGATATGGGAGTGAAGTAGAAAGCCTTTCCCCACAATAACAGAGCAGAAGAGGAAGAGACACTGTAGAGAGTAGTAATTATGTGTTATATTAAAATTTATACATACGTAGGCTTCTTTTGAAGACATCAACTGACCATACTACACATTCATTCTTGACCACTGTCACCATCACCTTTCCTATATGGAACTGGAGTCTTCTGTGCTTTTATCATTATGTAATGGAACACTGGAAACACTCAAACACATGTTTGTTTGTTCTTTCTTTTTTACTTTTGCTGTTTAAGTGGGGAGGGACTCCTTGTGAAAGGGTACCAGGTGGGCAAACCCAGATGCAGAGCAAGAACTTAACCACTGCAGAGATTTGGAAACCACTATAAATTCCCATGGAGATAAGTTATTTCTTTGCTCTGTATTAGAAATGGACCACGAACACGCTTTTTTTTTGTTTTACGTTTAATTGCGTCTGAACATAGGCATTGGATGACATGTACATTAGAGATGGGTATTGGCTGTTCACATTAGCATCTGCACTGGGGTGCAGCATAATTTTGAATGACCTTACCTGTGATAACGTTGGCTATCCATGATCACCACCTCAAACTGACAATGCTTCCAAGGCATGTGTCTGCTATAACATGCTCTGCTCTAATACACCATGCATTCTAAATGCAGAGCATGCAGAAAAGTAGATGAAAACCCCCCAAGTACTTGAAACAACAGGACCAAGATACAGCTTTCAAGACCCCAGTCCTGCAGAGCTTCACACGGAAGAAGATCATGGAAGGATGAGAGTGTCTTTGAGTAGACTTCTCCCTACCCAATTTGTATGCACGTATCCTGTGTCCATGTGCAAGTTCTACAGTTTGCATAGGCAATTTACTGCACAAATATTTAGAATGCAAGAGTAAGTTCCTTTCAAACCTTAGCCCTGGTCACATGGAGAAGCTATCGTTTCTTGGCTATCTGCAAACTAGAATTTACTAGCAGTACTTTAGAATTATGCAGTTAGTGAATTCTTTAAATGCTCCTTTGGGGGGAAAAATATTTGATTACTAGTTTTGGAATGAGCAAACGTTAGAAAAAATGATTCAGCTGAACAATGTTATAATCAAGAGACTTACATGCCTAAAAGGCAAGTTAAAAACCCTTTTGTGTAAGGAAATATCACTGGGTGTGCTATGAGATATTGCTATACACATCTCGTTAGTAGACAGCAGAGTCAACATTCGGTTCTTTAAAATCATATTTGTCAAGATGCACTACCAGGGCAGCTGGGGTGAATAATGGCAAATGGTCATTCAGCGATTTATTCAATAAAGATCACAGAATTCATTGAATTATTCAACATCTATTATCTAACCAGAGTTAGTTGTTAGCATTGCAAAGAGGAACTGGAGTTACCAGGAATTAAGACCATTTCACAAAAAAAGGTTGATGCCTGCAAAACAGCTTTGCCAAATATTTTAAGCAACCCCCTAGCCCCCATATATTCTCCACTGCCCAGTGACGAGTACAAGACTGAAATAGTAGAGTTATGCTTTACTGCATCAAAGGACAAATAAATATATTTATCTTAAGTCTGTTCAGTCAATGAACAGTTGCCTAGCAACATTTCCTAGCAACACCACCACAGCAGAGAACCACACAGAAAGAGTATTTCGCTACAAGTCAATTAAATATGGTAATTTGTATGGGAAGATACCAATGTCCGTTCCAGTTAAAAACAATTCCTCTCTCATTTCTATATTTGATTAAGAGCTTTGTAAATTTATCCCTGACCCCATTTTGGTTTTGCCTTTGTTCATCTCCTCCTCCCAAAGTTACAAAACTTTACGTCAGCAGCAAGTCAAGGTTGACAGTATTAAAAGCAACACCTTAAAATACAATACAACCCATTCATTTTAGTTTCCAGCTTAGTGACTGGTTTCTTCTCTCTTACAAAAGAAACACGTAGAGAACCACAGCTGGCTCGTCCGTACACTCATGATTTGGGAACATTTTCAAAGGAAGACCCTTGGTGCAATTTCAAATCCTCGTATGAATAGGTGCATTCTGTTTACCCAACTTCCCCATGTGTAGTTTCAGCTAGACACAATTTTCTTCACTTCATGTTCTGACCTGTAATAATTTTGCAGCCTCTCCACGCCCAAGCCACAGCAGTGCTATCCTGCACAGGTGCTGTATTCAGTAGGAATGGGTGAAGTGACTGTGGTGAAAGAGCTGTTAAAGTGCTACGCAAACGTAAGATATCTGACATCACATTCTAAAATGGGACATCAAAACTAAAGGGGCAAGTCAAACACTCAGGGTTTATTTCTGTGGTTATTTTATTCTTTCAATTCTAGAAGCTGGCAGTCTCGGAAATGACAGGCCATCATCTCAAAATAAAATTAAATGGAAAAAAAATAAGGACATCAAGAGAAATTGTGACTATCTTTATTCCTAGTCCGGTAGCTCCCCCCACAAACTACTAATTACTGATATTTGCAAAAGAGGATAAAGAGAATTATATTTTTGATGCCAAAATCAACATAATTTTCAAGTTCTTTACATCTTCCAGTGCCAAAGGTCATCTAACTTTTCACAGTATAAAATGACTTAGCAAGAAGCCGCATTATCGTAGTCTCTACCCACTCACTCTTTTACATATTACTAGTGGTAATTTAAATGGAACCTGTGATAGGCTGCTCTACTCACTTCTGGATGGCACCACCTCCTGGTGGTTCTGGGAATTAGCTCGGTCAGGCTGACACCCCTTCCATCCGGTACAACCTGTCAGTTTCTCCTCTGCAGCCCCTTTCTTTCTCTCAGTAACTGCAGTTGTTCCCTGCACCTTGCTGCCTTTTTCTCTGAGCCACATCCATACCTCCTGGCCTTCCCCATTCCTCTGGGTTTGTCAGTCTCTTCACTCCCTCCTCCCAAGAAGTATCTTTAGGCAACTCATCTCTGCAACCCCTCAGATATCCCTCCCTTCTCCCAGGGAGGGGTTGTAGACTCTTTCCCTGCAGCCCCTTCTGCTTCCCATCTCCAGTCTTATATAGGCCAGTGGTTCTGAATCAGGGGTACGCATACCTCTGGGGGTAAAAGAGGTCTTCCAAGGGTACATCAACTCATCCAGATATTTCCTTAGTTTTACAACAGGCTACAGAGAAAGAACTAGCGCAGACAGTACAAACTAAAATTTCATACGGACAATGACTTGTTTATACTGCTCTATATACTATACACTGAAATTTAAGTAGATTATTTATATTCCAATTGACTTATTTTATGATTATATGGTAAAAATGAGAAAGTCAGCAAGTTTTCAGTAATAGTGTGCTGTGACACTTTTGTATATTTATGTCCGATTTTGTAAGCAGGTAGTTTTTAAGTGAGGTGAAACTTGGGAGGTACACAAGACAAGTCAGAATCCTGAAAGGATTAAAGGATTATAATAGTCTGGAAAGGTTGAGAACCACTGATATAGGCCATGCCGGTCCCACATAGGTGAGCTGCTCTCTAATTAGCTGTCTCCAGGCTGAAAACAGGAGAGTTGTAGGCTAATTAGCTGATTGGGCCCACCTGGCCTAATTCAGCTCTTGCAGGGCCAGTGCAGGAAGCAGACCCCATCACAGAGCCCTCTCTGCAAATTGAAGGTGTGGGGAGGGATTGAGACCTAATGCTTGTTTACAGAGTCAACTTGTAACCCTGTCATATCTAGAACAAGCCAGACATCAAAAAACCCATTTCTCTGCTATTAATGGGTTTGTTAGAGATACACCATCAGAACTTTAGATTTTCAGGCATCTCTTTTCAGCATCGAACATGAAGAATACCACCTACCTAGCTTGCCCATCCTCTAACCCATTCCTTATTGGCAGAGGTTGTGTTTCAATAACATGCATCATGCTGCCAACATTTCAAATGGCCCACGGCTTCAGGAGACTGGAAAAATATAATAAAAGTAAACGTCAAATCAGTAAGTGCTTTTACTAATAAGGGGAGTCACCATCTTATCCTACAATATTTTTTTAGTTGTAGATCATCTCAGCTCGAAAGCCAAAAATGATTAATGGACTTCTTACTTGAGAAAGGAAAGTAAAATTTGGCCCTTATTGTCTGTTACCATCGTACTCAAAAGAGTTGTCTCAAGAATCGTGATCAAAGTTTCTAGACCGCACTTTTTTTTATTTTTTTTTTTTTAAATGGCTATTGAGTTAATCCTGCAAGCTTTTAAAAGCAACGGAGAACCCATTTCAGGTTAAGATTCTAATTCCACAGCTCTTACTCAAATTAGTTCCTCAGAGTTTACACCATGGTATCGGTTCTATGTCGCACCATTTTTCAAATGGGGGTTGTACCATACAAGTTATTTACATTGTTTGACATTGTACAGTTTAATTAACATGATAACATCCTGTTTCTCAAATATTTTCTCAAAGCATAGGAAAAGGAGGTAGAGTTAAGCTTATATGTGCACCCTGAACTCTTGCATTTCCTCTTTTGAGTGCTTATCCATGCAACCACAACCTTAATCTTTATCTCAAGCAATACATAATCAGTTGCTGAGGGTGTTTGGTTAATACACCCATATAAGAGGCTTAGTTGGTCTAAAAAGCCTTTAAGTGGGTATGGCTGGATTATGTTTGACAGGTAGTGGTTGTTATTGACAGATGCTTCCCCCCATTGTAACAGAAGCAGCTCCGTAGACCACATTAACAGAGGATTTCATCAGTCTTTAGAGCACAACTTTGTAGCAGTATAATCACCAAGAAAAGATTTTCCACAGAATTCACGTTTTGACACTCCCTGGTTTACAAAACTCGCTGGACACTGATGCAATTAATAGAGGTTAAGAGTTGGTTAAATGATTTGTGATCTTTTTTGTTGTTTTCAAGTTATTATTTGAGTTCGTGTAACTTCTCCACTCAGAGCAGAGGAAGCCATTTTTATAAGCAAGAGCCTTTTACATCAACTGTGAGGCTGAAAATGAATATTTTCATTCCGCAGAAGGACAGAGATGACGGCTTCAAAAGAAATAGAAAAGGTAAGACCTGAAAGGTAATAATTGCTTTGAATTTATATTTTTTTAAAAAAGTAAAAAGTCTTCAGATGGGCTAGACAGAGGGCTTAAATTGTTTTGTTACAATCAGCCTAATTCAGCTGTCACAAAAATGGAAGGAAGGGAGAGTAAACAAGGTAAATACAACTTTTCTATACTAAAAGCAATGTGCTGCAGAGAGATCACAGATCTAGAAAGCCTTGCCCACAGGAACACCAAGCAGTTAGGGAAACTTTGAAGTTTAGTTCAAATCAATCACCAAAGAGGGACATTTAATACAGAACTAGAGAAAGCACTAGAAATATATCCCCTAAGGAAGCGCATCGGCAAGGTGCAATACATTACTGTCAGTGCATCCCAGACTGTTTAGGTTCTCCAACTACGCCCATTATCGTGACAAATGGCAGCTGGACCTCTTTCCAGGCTTCAGCTGAACTAATCAGTACCTGATGACTCTGATTAAGTCACATGGGCTGTAATATATAATTGATCTTGGAGGACACCCGGGTTAGGATACAGCCAAGATCCACTGTGTGAGAACTGGCACAGATGAGTCAGAGACAGGGAACAAGTAACACTGGGACCTGTCACTGTGGTCAGTCAAGACAAAAGAAAGAAAGCCAGTCGCCAGCCAGAGTACGGTTACTTGGGAACCACAGGAGAAGACACAGACCTAAAACACAGTAGGACTGTCCCCATACTTCACCATCTGCCCTCTCCCCTCACCATTCCACAATGGAGGCACTTTATACAAACTAGCAAACTGAATAAAGGAGGGAATTCTTCCTTAAAGCAGTAAATTGATCCCATTTGGTTTATTAGTAGACAGACACTGGAAAGATTCAGTTGGGCTGACAATAAGGAAAATAGATAATAGAGATCAGGACAAAAAAAAATCACCCCTGAATAGTATTGGTAGACAACTATAACATAAGCTCAAGAAATCTAGGAGCTATTCCTGAACTGTAACAAGGCAGAGGACATCAGATTTTCCAAGACCAATGGAAGATGTCTGAGCTATTGCAGCTCTTATGTCACTTCCATCACTGAGGAATAGGAGTGTGTCATAAATATAAAGGGAAGGGTAAACATCTTTAAATCCCTCCTGGCCAGAGGAAAAACCCTTTCACCTGTAAAGGGTTAAGAAGCTAGGATAACCTCGCTGGCACCTGACCAAAATGACCAATGAGGAGACAAGATACTTTCAAAGTTGGGGGAGGGGGGGGAGACAAAGGGTTCTCTCTGTCTGTGTGATGCTTTTGCCGTGAGCAGAGCAGGAATGCAGGTCAGAACTCCTGTAAAGAGTCAGTCATCAATCTAGTTAGATATGCATTAGATTCGGTTTTGTTTAAATAGCTGATCAAATAAGTTGTGCTGAATGGAATGTATATTCCTGTTTTTGTGTCTTTTTGTAACTTAAGATTTTGCCTAGAGGGATTCTCTATGTTTTGAATCTGATTACCCTGTAAGGTATTTACCACCCTGATTTTACAGAGGTGATTCTTTTACTTTTTCTTTATTTAAAATTCTCTTTTAAGAACCTCATTGGTTTTTCATTGTTCTGAAGATCCAAGGCTTTGGGTCTGTGTTCACCTATGCAAATTGGTGAGAACTTTTATCAAGCCTTCCCCAGGAAAGGGGGTATAGTGCTTGGGGGGATATTTTGGTGGGGGAGACGTTTTCAAGTGGGCACTTCCCCTGTTCTTTGTGTAACACTTTGGTGGTGGCAGCGTTTAACCTAAGCTGGTAAGAATAAGCTTAGGGGGGGTCTTTCATACAGGTCCCCACATCTGTACCCTAGAGTTCAGAGTGGGGAAGGAACCTTGACAGAGTGCCTTCGTTATTTGTATTACAATAGCACCTAGAGCCCTCAACCAAGATTAAAACCATTTTATGGTAAGGACCATGCTCAGCAAATTCCTTCCCCAAAGAGTCTACCCGCCTAACAAAAGAAGACACAGACGAGACGAGAGGAGAAGCAGGGGCATGGAGAGGTGAAGTGACTTTCACACAGCACATCAGTGACAGAGCCCAGCTCTTTTTCCACTAGACAATGCCACCTCTCATAGTGCCAAGCAGGGCTTGAACTCAGAACCTTCAATACCAAAACGCAGGATTTCCACCACTTGACCTAAAAGGAGTAACTCCATTAGCTGGAAGAATTAGCAGGCAGCTGTCTGCTGTGGACCAGCCATAGGGTGGGTGGGTCGGAGTGGGGGAGGGAACACAACACACTTGATTAACTATTACACAAGCATGTGTGACTTAGGAAAAGAAATAACCTGTTCCCATTTGCAGTTCATATTGTTGCCCCAAGCATTCTCTCAAATTTGAGCTGGTTACATAATCACTAAAAGTGTAGCTGTATGGATAAAGCTATCACTTTCCCAAAATGGAGAGCTATGAATTCCCACCTGAAGTTCTTAAAGAATTAGGATTCAAAACAAAATGCACCATTTCATGAGACAGACATACTAAGCTATCAGCTCTGCAAGTCTGCCCTTGTATTAGAAATTCAATAGGGTGATGGGATCTAGGGAAAGAGAAAAAACACACTTCCCATCTCTATATTGATAAGGGTGTTTAAAAGTCAAGATTATCAATAGTAGTTAGTTAAGCTCTGCCTTCAGTGGAGTAGAAGACTTGGGTTTCCAATACAGTCCTTCAGCCTTCAAGCTGTGATAATACTTGGCACATTTATATAGGATTTTCTTTCAGAAGGATTCTAAATAACTCTGCACAAATACAAATAAGTTATAAAAAAATCAAACAATTGTTCTGCATGAATAAATTTTAGTTATATATTTTCTGAACAAATTGGTTTTTTTGTGCCAGCAGATCAGGCATTTTCAGCACAATATATAAAGCCTGGCATTGCTCAGGAGACCAAAAAAAAAAAAGTTTAAGAACAGATGGAGAGATCTGAAAAGGGTTTCAGATATTTATCTGGTAGCCAGTGAGTTAAGAATAGCAAGTGCAGTTGCAGTAAGTTTGGAGTGAGTGAACTGTGTGATGAGGTCATGCAGTTTCCCTCTTAACTCTCTTCTAACTTTCCCTGTTCATTCTTTACTCAATGGGGAGAATAAAAGCACCTAGGAGAGACTCTACCATTAGGGCAACTGAGATATTGCCCCACTCATGAGAGAAAGAATATCGGAGTCAGAGCAATTTGTCTTCATTCAAATTCTACACATCATTCGCAGTCATTAATTTTTATGAATAGTTCTTTTAGATGAAGGATTTAGGTGGATGCCTGTGTCACTGTTGGATGTTACATGAGCTTCTTCGAGTAGGGTGCACCAAAGCCATAGCAGAAGAGCTTATCATTCCCAACACTGCCGTAAAGGGTATTTCCAAAAGTGCCTTAACTAATAAGCAGATATAGGACTAAGGCAAGTTAAAACCCCACGTTACAACTGCCTGGTTGCACATCCCAAAAACTGTCTTTAAATTTAAATGCAAAACAGTCTACAGGAATCTGCAACAGCTGAGACGGTGCTAGGAGACCAGCAATGATGTAACAGCGGGAATAAAGATATCTGCAATGGTTACCTGCAGATGAAAGGAACTAGGAGATGGTATATGAATGTACTAGCTATTCCTCTGAAAAGACATTGCCCTGAAGACCATAAAGGCTACTGGGTTTTCAGATCAATAACATACCAAAGGGATGTCCCAAGGGATTTTGCAGAAGCCTGGCAAACTGGCATCCATAAATAAAGCCCTGCGTAGATACAAAATTTGTATCCGCATCCAATCCGCAAACATGGCCTGCACCTACATCTGTAGATATAAAGCAGCTAACCACGGATTTGCAGCGCTCTGTCCATAAAGAGTAAAGGAAATGCTTTGCTCCATGGAGAACACAGTGCCCTGCTCTCTTTCTCTTCCCACAGTGATTTTTCTGGGAAGGCTAATGCAGCATGTTTAGAACCAGCTCTTCCTTTCCTCCACATTCCTGTCGTTGGGAGCAGCTTCTACGGACGGTCGTTGGACCATTTTCTTCATCACAGCCCTTCTGACTGCAGCCTTGTTAGGACACTCAGGGTTCAGAACAGCTGCCTGTCTCAGTACTACTCTCCCCCAGTGATCAGGAAATGTGACAGACTGAAGCTCCAGCAAGGAGTGTGGGAGGCTATGGGTAGATTTTTGCTAACAGGCTTTTACAAAACCTACCATGGTGTGCTGCTCAAGCGCATCCGCTCAATCAGATAGCTGCCTAGAAGGCAAAGGAAATGGAGAACTGTGACAGGACTGCAAATGGTTTATGAGCAGAAAAAAGGTGGGGGAGGAGGCTAAATGCCCCATGAATATTCGTTAGAAGTAGTAATTTTGACCTGCTCTGCTCTGAATGTGGCATATCCTGAAGTTATTTAACTGCAGATCCTTAGTCACTGAAGGCAATAGGTAAAATTGCATGTGCCGCCCTTATAACTACATTGATTTCAGATAATTTAACATGGCCCCTTGTCGGTCGCTCTTATTACCATGGAGTAGCAGTGCTGGGGAGTGGCAGGGGACAATGAATGTCTTCCATTGTCCTAAGACATGCCCTAGGGTCAGCAGAAGAGTGGTTTTAGAGATAGAACAAAAGAGAGCACAATGCACTTATTGTCTGGAAGGAAGTTGTGCAGATGGCCTCCAAGTGGGAGAGAACAGAAGGGAGCAGAACAGGAGTCTAAAGGCTGCGAGTGCCTTGCCCTGGAAGACACTGAGGTACATTCTATTTGTGAATAATCATTACTACGTTCTCTTCTCTTCATCACAAAACTAAAGCTATACAAGCCTGAACTCCTCAGCACAAGGGAACCTACAGTAAAGTGAGCTGATTAAAATGATATCACGACAGATATTTGGAGGGGGAGGTGCTCAAACTTCAGAAATACCCCTCCTACATTGATCTGTCAGCACCAATTTTAAGCTAAGCTTCCCGACCCATTTTCAGCAATGTTTTTTAGGCGGAGAACACCTGCAATAAACATTGAAACTTACTGTCTGACTGCCCCATGCACATATATGCGCACACATATTTTACGCAAACAGAACAAACACATCCAAAAAGGAAGAAAAGAAGAGGAAAAGAAAGGTTACGGGCAGCTAGCTCCCATTTCTGCTCCTTGCTATAGCCCAGTTTTAAGGTTTTTAGCTGGGAAAAGTATCTTGGTTAGTGATCCCTGAGTTGCCTTCAACACAATGCAAGATTTCCAAGGTTTCCCTGATGAAATGAGAAAGAAGTGTATTTCAGAGCAGATGTAAATATCATGACATGCGACAGAGTAATTAATCACTTCTACTACAATAGACTGGAATCCTTAAGTGGCCAGAAATGAAAGTTTTTCTCATTTCAGAAGCTGCCGGGCATCAATTTTAAGACACACATTTGTAATAGGATTTACACAGAAAGACACTGTTCTTTAAAAAAAAAAAAAAAAAAAAAAAATCTGCTACTCGAGATGTACATATTCTGATGCAGCTGCATCAGACTCATTTCTGGAGGTGAACCAGCAAGTCCTGCTCCTAGACAGTTCTAGTGCACTCTAGAACCTGGATATACAACTTTCGGATATTTCTGCATATTTCAGGAGTTGATACATCTTGGGTCTATTAAGTCGAGAGGCCTGCTGCAAGCAGTTGTGCAAGTTTTCTCTTTTCTGCCATAAGATAACTAATTTCCAACACAAACTATGAAGTTAGTTTTAGGTGTGCAAGTAGGTGCATCTCTTTAGCCAGAAGCGTTGCACTGTGGCTGGATGTAACACCCTGTATACCCATCAGAAAGGCCAAAGAACAGAAAGGAAACACTCCTTACCCGAAAGAAACACCCACATTAGGAAAAATAAAAATTAAAAATACCAAATAGGGTGAATCTCAAAGCAATATTGGTACACAGTAGAAGCCTGTGCGTGATTTCTTTTAACATGGGGAAGCTGGTGCGCCTAAAGAGACCACACAATTATGATAAGTTGGAGGTCTGGGGCCCAGTGGCAGCGAAAGTCCGAGACGACTGGAGATCTCCACTTGCTGCAGCCTTCATCTGCTTTCGCAGCCATTGAGGTCCGAGGACCCTCTTCCACCTGATCCACCGGACTTGGGGGATTGGACCGTGCTTTCTCTTGGATCTCCCTTCAGATTTGTTTGCCTTGGGATGTTATACCAATAAAATAAAAACCAGTAGGATCTTATTAAAGAGGAAAAGGCAAAATACCACATTTATTGTGAACACAGAAAGAATCATAGTAAGCAGTTAGTTATAGCTATCACATTCCATTCAATCTCATATTTATTCACACATTCATTCATACAAACACACAAACACACACACACAGGTTCTGCAAGGTTGTTATCATAGTTACCAGCCTTAGAGTTGCTCATGCCAAGCCACTGGCCAGGTGCCCTGGACATGAGGAGGGAGCAGGGCCTTGTCAGATGCTCATCTGATGCTCCTGGAAGTTGGTTTGCAGAATCAGACCCTCAAAATTCTCACTTTCCAGAGTCCATTTTTATAGGAATTTCTTCCTATGCCAGTCTATGGGAATTGCTTCATCATGCTGTTGCTGAATCAATCAGCAGATGGCACATTCCTTACGGCTCCGTGCTGCCAGATGTTATCTTGTTCTTTGGTTCTCACATTCTTGAGAGAGAATGTTGGGTGGATTCCAGTCTGCCCTCTGGGGGGGGGAGGGGGGGAGGTCCTCTGGTTATTTCCACTTGATGCCTTCTTCAGCCGATGGACACTGGATTCTTAGGCTGGCACCTCCCTGATCATTCAGTTATTATCCACACCAAGCATCCATCCACATATATCCTCTATCTCTATTTGAATCACAATTGTTAATACAACAAAAAGGCGGGGAGTCTCTGGGTGCTGTTTCTGTTGTTACAGAGTATTGCTTTGAGTCTCTCTCTGTGTGAATTGCTTTGAGAATAGACTCTGTCTTAGAATGTACTAACACAATTAGCAGCTTGCAAGTTTCACACATAGAGGGAAGGAAACGGTACCAAAAACCAAGAGACCTCTTAATTAGTAATACCCTGGAATTTTAAACTATGGTGAATCAAACTCATTTGTGATTTTAATACAGAACTTCTTTAATATGATCCAACATAATCCCCCTTTTGACTCTAAGATTTATAATCGTCAGTGTCACTTTCTATGTAGCCTATTCAAGAGAACGTACTGTGAGGCAATTTGAGTTTGTGATTCCAATTCATGCCACATACATGATCCTAGTGATGTATCTTTACTACAAGGTTCTGGGGCAACAGGCAAGGTGAGGCACACCCACTTTTGAGGAGTCCATTCAGTATAACCTCTAGTGTCCAATAGCTTCCCTCCCTCCCCAGCCCACTGGCTCGAGGTCCAGGGTAGCCAGAAGGATCCCATGTGTAATATGGGAAGTGGGTTAACTTTCAATACCTTTGCCTCCAGGGACGTTGGTGTGCAATTTTGACAACAATTTCTCCCATTAACAAGTCTGGTTTTACAATACTGGAAATGTATTGCATACATTCATACTGATAAGTATCAAACAATGATCTCTTCCTTTGTTTTACCAAATGCATCAAACCCTTAATATTTCCCAGTATGACGCAGAACATTTTGTGTTCCAAAGTAGCTAGTGCAAGTATCTGCATTTCAGTGCATCCCATGGCTACGGCTGTGCAGTTTCCTATTTCTAAATTTTTTTCCTTATGGCTAAGTCATGTGGTAGTATGAAGCCATTACCAAAGATTCCATCTGCCTTTTAGGTTACCCAGACCAATTTGGACCAAGTCTACATTGGCATGTACTTGTTTTTGTATCAGGCTGTCCTGTAGCTGGGACAGAAAGCTTAATTTATTTTTAAAGTACCTGCAGGTCTTCAGTATTTTTTTTTTAAACACACAACAGGACAAAACACAAGACAAAACATAGAACACAAAACACAATTTCTATTGTGACAGAAGATTCATGCTATTGGGTTGCTCTTCAGCTGGCATCAGCTTTTCCTGATTTTCTGAAAGACAAAAAGAACATGTTTCTACCCCTTTTGGGGTGGCAGATTATTGCTTAAAATATTTCTTTTACAAATACCCTTGCTGATTGCAGGCAAAACAGAGGAATTGCCCCCACATTTTCCTGTTTTTGTTCTATAGGCAGGCCAGGTTTCAATGGCTTCTATCTTTTACGGATTATGGGGAAATTATCCCATTGTTTAATCATTAAATCCCTGAGGTGGGGTACCTCAGTTTCCCTTCTTATACAGCAGACCAAGTTTATAACATTTTTCCTGCTGTGTTAAGCTTTAAGTTTATTTACAGGTAATAACTGAGAAGCATCATTACCATATGACCTTTAAAGGATTTTTCCAAAAATCATACACACTATACAGTGTTACAGGGTACTTATTATCATTAAATTTATTAAAATTATCTTGTTATCCCATGCCTTTTATTTAGACAATTTGTTTGCTGACCAGGTGTGTCCTTTATCTGCAGCTCCTTTGTGCTGCTAGTTCTTTCCTTCCTTTATCATTTAGGTAATTTGCAATTTCACAGACACTTCCTGCTTTTGGATTTAAAGCCATCAGCAGCTCAGAGACTCTATCTTAAAAGGGACACAATCAACTTTCACCAGAGTTTTGATTACTTTCATCTTCTGCTTCCAAAACACACAGCAATCTAAAAAAAGAAAACCCAACCTATTGTGGCTCCCTTTGGAGCCCTAATAGCATTTTAATTAAGTAGCAAGATGTTTGCATTTCTTTTGCCCCTTCTACAATATACCCTGCACATGTTCTGGGGCAAATGCACATTGCTTCCATAAAGAAAAGGAGTACTTGTGGCACCTTAGAGACTAGCCAATTTATTTGAGCATAAGCTTTCGTGAGCTACAGCTCACTTGCATCCGATGAAGTGAGCTGTAGCTCACGAAAGCTTATAGCTCAAATAAATTGGTTAGTCTCTAAGGTGCCACAAGTACTCCTTTTCTTTTTGCGAATACAGACTAACATGGCTGTTACTCTGAAACCATTCCTTCCATAGTTTAACTTCTATAACATTATCCATATCAATTTTTACATAAGGTGTAACTATTTCTTTTTTTTTTTTTTTGCTTACAGAGTTTTCATGTACCTTTATCAAAATGACAGTCTGATTACTCAGAGCCATTTTAAGACTCAGTGTTTCTAACATTGCTTTTTTTTTGTTTTGTGCACCTCACCCCTGCTGTTGCTTCAGATGGGCGCTGTCTTTTTTAAAAAAAATTTATTTATTTATTTTTTTACTACAGCTCTCATCTGCTATTTTGTTACAAAAACAAACAAACAAAAAGAAACCAGAATTTTTTTTTCTGATTTTGACTTCCCTGCTGCAGCCACAACTTAATAACATTTTAAATTTTGTAAAGCATTGAGTTACCTTTTAAAGGTTAAATGGCAAATCCCAAAGCCAAACAACACTAATTACCTGTGTCTAGCAAAAAGGTCTGTCAGTTTTGCAACTTTGAATTAAAGAGTCAAATGGATTTTTAGTGGCATTATTTAAAACAAAAACAAAACCAATTGGTCCTTAGAACTTTACATATTTACATACACATTTTCTTTTCCTTAACATCCCTTCCACACTGCTCTGTTTTTTACATCTTACATTCCCTTTATACATTTGAGGCAGTTAAGTTCCAATAGAACCCTCTTATGTTCTTTTAGCAAATTTGACTAAATTGTCCAGTCAAGTGATTTAAATCAGATAGTTTATTTTTGCCTGGCTAATTTACAGACATTCCTTTGGAAAAGGGCCCATTTTTCCTTCAGAATGGTTGCAAAGAAACCAAAAATGCTCCTTCTCCAACACTTTTCCTTTTTAACATTTTCACAAAGTTTAGCTGTTTAATTCTCTCCAGCCTCTGCAGAGTTAACTTTTTTTTACTCTCTTTTCTCTTTGTAATTATGCCTGGGGGTGCCGTACATAGGACCTTCTCCCCCTTTACCTGCGTCCCTCCAGCCTCTGCAGAGTTAACTTTTTCACTCTTTTTGTATTCCTAAAGTGCCTCTTTCACTATTTTCAGCTGGCTTTGGGTATTTGTAGCCAGCACCTTCCAATTGTCTGCTCCCTTTTCCATTTGTGCCTTTTCCTCTTTACATGAGGACAAGCGGAGGTAAGAATCCTTACATGCCTCCCACAACAACCAAATTGCTGCTGCATCTCTTTTGGCAGCACTAGAAGGTTTGTATATGAGGATATACTGAGCCAATCTATCCTCTAGGTCCGAAATAGTGCAGACATCAGCTAGGGCTTGTTTAGTCCAAGGACTGTGCCCAAATTTTTGAAGGATTTGTTTAAAAGGTGTAATTTCTTTAACAAAAGGCGAGGTTGGAGTTCCTTCTGACTCCATTCCTCCCTCTGGTACTGGCTTACTCTGTTTTCTTTTAAACATCTTAACATGGATATTTCAATCTCTTTGTCACTCCTGGTATTACTGAGCAAGTGACACAGCCTAGATTCTGAAATCATAGCTTAATCTATGCGTGTTTCCCCTGCTACCTTCTCGGAGGCCAGCAGGTCCCCTGCTACCTTCCCAGAGGCCAGCAGGTCCGGTTAACCTATTTCTCCCTGCTATCTTCTCGGAGGCCAGCAGGTCCGGTTAATCTGTTCTCCCCTGCTACCTTCCCGGAGGCCAGCAGGTCTGGTTAACCTAATAGAAATGCCTAGTTCAATAGAGCTGGTGGTGTGCACACCAATATTTACAATAACTGAGGTTTTTTACCAATATTCCCCTTTTCGCAATTCTCCACCAAAACGTTATACCAATAAAATAAAAACCAGCAGGATCTTATTAAAGAGGAAGAGGCAAAATACCACATTTATTGTGAACACAGAAAGAATCATAGTAAGCAGTTAGTTATAGCTATCACATTCCATTCAATCTCATATTTATTCACACATTCATTCATACAAACACACAAACACACACACACAGGTTCTGCAAGGTTGTTATCATAGTTACCAGCCTTAGAGTTGCTCATGCCAAGCCACTGGCCAGGTGCCCTGGACATGAGGAGGGAGCAGGGCCTTGTCAGATGCTCATCTGATGCTCCTGGAAGTTGGTTTGCAGAATCAGACCCTCAAAATTCTCACTTTCCAGAGTCCATTTTTATAGGAATTTCTTCCTATGCCAGTCTATGGGAATTGCTTCATCATGCTGTTGCTAAATCAACCAGCAGATAGCACATTCCTGACGGCTCCACGCTGCCAGATGTTATCTTGTTCTTTGGTTCTCACATTCTTGAGGCTGTTGGGTGGATTCCAGTCTGCCCTCCGGGGGTCCTCTGGTTATTTCCACTTGACGCCTTCTTCAGCCGATGGACACTGGATTCTTAGGCTGGCACCTCCCTGATCATTCAGTTATTATCCACACCAAAAAGAAAAGGAGTACTTGTGGCACCTTAGAGACTAACCAACTTATTTGAGCATGAGCTTTCGTGAGCTACAGCTCACTTAATCGGATGCATACCGTGGAAACCAAGCACACCAAGCATCCATCCACATACATCCTCTATCTCTATTTGAATCACAATTGTTAATACAACAAAAGGACGGGAAGTCTCTGGGTGCTGTTTCTGTTGTTACAGAGTATTGCTTTGAGTCTCTCTCTGTGTGAATTGCTTTGAGAATAGACTCTGTCTTAGAACGTACTAACGCAATTAGCAGCTTGCAAGTTTCACACATAGAGGGAGAGAAACAGTACCAAAAACCAAGAGACCTCTTAATTAGTAATACCCTGGAATTTAAACTATGAGGAATCGAACTCATTTGTGATTTTAATACAGAACTTCTTTAATATGATCCAACAGGGGGACCCTATCAGGAACATGAAGATCCCGACAACTTAGCTCTGAGTATCATTGGAACACGCAAGCCCCTTCACCACAAGAAGGTGATGGTCCCCAAAGAGGAATATTGGTGCAAGGTAACAGCAAAAACCCTTGTACGAATTAACTTTTTAACAATAGTACACTGCCTATGATAGATTATACATCTGGGCTTTGGTCCCCTATGGAGGTTCACCAGTGAACTGTTTGTTCAGAATCTAATCACCACCCTAGGGGGAAAAATGCAAGGAATAGAGGCATAGGATTTTATATTCAGACTTAATTGGAGAAAGAGACTCAGTTGTGAAGAAAAACCAACTTTATTTCAGTGAGAAGTGGGCATATTAGGAACCATAATCCCTAAAGAAAAGACTCTCTATGTGGGACCAATCGGAATGTCCCGCTTTGTCTGAGGGAAAAACCGAGGATGAGGAGTTCAAGCTGGTGGTTTTGAGTTTTTGTAACAGAGGAATCATCTGTGGATGCTTAGGTCTCCCAAAGCAAAGAGTCTTTAAGACTTAACCACCATCACATCAGACAGCATCTGTGCAGTGATTTGGATCATTACTGTACAATACTGCATTTTATAAAAGAAGAGATCCATTTAAAAGGGACCATACTGGGCTCTCATCCCCATTGGGTTGACCTCCAAGATCAAGGAGTTAATGAATGAGCTACAGGGGAGAATGCAGTTAAGTAGTTTTAATCACTAAGTCACATAATACCGTAGAGGAATCTGTGTAGTCCATAAATAGCCAGACATGCTGTGAGCAACAGGGAACTAATAGCCTCAGCTAAATTAAATGAATTAAAGCATAAAATTATACAAATGCACCTATACCTCTCACAATCTTAGGACAAACTAGGAAAGGGTGAAGCCTGGATTCAGTGGAAACTGCTTTACAAATTAGAGTGCTCAGGTAACCCAGATACAAAACAATCCCTCGTGTTGAGACACTAATGACAGGCTGTTGCAAAGCAGCATGGGGAGGCAAACACACACACACGCACACGGGTGGTGGATTAGTCTATTAAACAATGCTCCATGGAACAACTGGGGGAAGTGGATGAATCAACACAATACACAGCCCAGTACACTTCAATCTGTGGAAGGGGTGTAATCACAAACAGGTGGAATTTGTTACCAAGCCTGGTTGCGGATACACAAAACTTTCTTAACACACTCCATACCATAGCATTTTCCTTCCCCACCACTACTCCCTGCTACAAGCATTCCATAATTACCACCAATTTGCTCAGTAACCCAACCACACAAGAAATCGGAACGGGAAACGGGCCAATTCACACAAGGAAATATAATGCCCATCAAGTAAAGCACAGCCTGTTTAAATACAAGATGGCCACTGAAAGGCACCTTTAGGGAAGCGGTTAGTGGAAAGTACAGCTCTTCATTGCAGGGCTATCTAGACAATGGACAATAATATAAACTGAGGCCCTGTCCGTTATCACAATCAGTTTTAATCAACCCTCAGGAGAGGACTCGGTCACTCTGGATGACTGCAGGAGGAAAGAATTTATTTACAGGTGTACAATATCTCCTCATGGCTAGTTTAGCCATCAGCTCTTCTTTGCATCCACCTTGGACTCTCACAATGTCTACTTATAAAACCTGGATTCCAAGACTTACAAAGAACTCCCATTGACTGTGACAGAAATTTTGCTTAAGCAAGCACTTCAGGACCATAGCAAATACCTATTTTATACTGCATACTTCTGCTCCCCACCCCAGATCCTCCATGTGTTTGACCCTTATTATTTCCCCTCTCCCCCTTCCCCCCATATCTTCCATTCCTTGGCTTTTCATGATCTACAGAAGCCTCTTAAAATCAAGCCTTTTAAACAAATACCACCCACCCAAATGCCACTTTGCTTCTTTAAATATCCAGAATGAAGTTCAGCTCAGCCTTGGGAAAGCAATATTATTCCAGGCTGCAGCTACTATAAATAGGGGTCTGGCTGTGGAAAGGGGAGGAGGAAAAATATATAATGCATGACTTCACTGAGTCAGAGGCTCGGGCTTTGGCCCCCCCATCAGGGGTGGTGGGGCTCAGGCAGGCTCAGGCTTTGGTCCCCCTTCCTGGGGTCGGGTAGTAATTTTTGTTGTCAGAAGGGGGTCACGGTGCAATGAAGTTTGAGAACCCCTGGTATAAGCTAAGTTTCACAGTGGGACAGACTTTTATAGCAGGCCTATGAATCCCTGAAAGGTTCATAATGGAAACACCAATACAACATTAAATCAATACAGCACTCCAGGGTACTTTTATTACTTGATGTTCTGTAATATCAATGCTGCTGCTGAACTTACGGGATGACCTTGGGTACAAGTAACTTCAACTCTGTGACTCAATTTATTCAGCTGTAACATGCCGATAATTTTCTGTATCTATCTTGCACAGCTTTTAAGTTTCCAAGCCTTGGATTAAAGGTGGTATAAATTGTGTGTGCCAGGGTCTGATTATCTATAATAGGGAATCCAAATGGGAATGTAGTCTACAAGATCCTCTCAAAATGAGTATTCTATTAATTTGCATTTGAGGCCACGGAGTTAAATTCATTTGTATGTGTTTGCCCTGTATAGCAATTTTTTTTAAAAAAAATGTTGATTGTTAAAACTGTGCCCATCCAATGATCTTATAAGAATGTATTAAGCCTACCATAAGAAATTATGCCTTCTGGACTAAACAGGGATTTTATTACATTTAGGCGACAGCAGGAGGTAAAAATCCATCGCAAACTTATTGATTTCAACTAACTGTAAGTAGTCACACACAATTGAAATCAAGTGAAACACACTAACTGAGAATAAGTGGATGGAATGACAGTTCTCTGAATCCTGTTTAAAAACAAAATCCAATTGATTCCCAAACAGAAATAGTTGAAAACATTAATAAAATATGACATGGTATCTCGGTTTATTATGTATCAATAGGTCATTTTTATATATTTTAAACACAGTTAAACAGCAAGGTAATTATAGCATTACATTTCAGCAGAAATTTACACCCAAGCCTGAGGGCAAGTTAAATGGAATTGGACAAACACTGAGCTAACACTGAGAAAAGGAGAACAATTTGATATGCAAGATGCAGTTTAAGTGATTTCAGCTTGTGCTTAATATAGAAGCTTAAAGCTTTGCTTACTTTCCTCCCCAAAAGATGGTAAATTAAAGGCCTCCATTTTATTAAAACATGCCCCTCTAACCTCCAGATGAAGCATCCGAGGGAGAAAAATATAATTGTGAGGCAGAAGTCATCTTCACTGCATGAGATCTACCCCAAACGTTCAGGGAATTCTACTGGTCAATCTTCCTTGATATTTCATGTAACTGGATACCAATTACCCTTAGCAATATTATTCAGCACCATATTCAACTTCATTTCTAAACAACTATTTGAAGTTCTCTGCTGCCCTTTTAATCTCCCTGAGTGTAAATACTGCAAAGAATAGAATTCTTATTCCAAATGATCTTTCTCTCTCTCACATCCACAGATTTTGCCATTAATATTTAAGGTTGCAGGCATAGTTTTACTTGGGTTGCTTACTAATAACATGGTGTTACCCACATACAGAAGTGGGTTATGGAGCTAGGTACCCACTCCAATACCCAGTTTAGCTTTTCTCTGCTTCTGAAAAAAACCGAAATACTCATACCTCATGTAGAATTTTATGTAGAACTGGTGTGTTCTTTGAAACAGGCGTGCTAGTTGGTAGGACAGTAACCTTGAATCACAAGTAAATTCACCAGAATTGAATTAGAAACAAACTTGACATCTCGAGACCACAGTGTCAAAAACATTTCAGTAGCACTTCCCACTGCTGGATGTGTTCAGACAGCTCCTCATCAACTGCCATTTGGCACAACCATCTCAAATCTCAGGTGAAGTTAGATGTGAAGATGTAAACTTAGGATGGTTTTAAAAGAGAGTTCAATTTGTCATGTAAAGTAATTATTTATCGCCACTTAGAGTAGATTACATTCGTGATTTTGGCCCTAAGCCTGCAATGTGCTCTATACAAGTGGAATCCTGTATCCATACCTGGCCCCATTTAATTAAATTTAGTTCTACCTGTAGAGAGCACAATCCTGCACTGAGACCTTACTGGGTATATCTACACAGCAACGCTAAACCCATGAAACCCATGAAAGCCAACTCTGGATGCAGGGCTGGTTCATTGCTGTTTAAACTTCCAAGTCTGGGCTGGAGCCTGGGTCATTTGATAATTTTTTTAATGACCTAGTTTAAAAATAGCATTTTGCAGATAAGGGCAACATTCTTTTTTTTTTAAAACCTTGGGCACATAAAGTTTGGCACCAAATCAACAGTTAAGCCCTTAAATAGATGGCCAGCTTTTCAGAGGTGCAGCTCAAAGAGCAGCAAAAGTCATTCATCTGTAGCTGTAACTTACAGCCCTCCAGAAGCCGGAGAACTCAGCTGACTAGGTTTGAATGTCTGAGACAGCTATGCTATGCTATGCCATCAAGAGGGAACACAGAACATTTGGGGTTCTGAATGTAATTTGCACAGTATGTTCCGAGCAATGAAATTCCAAACTTAAGCCACATCAACACGGAAGTCCTTAATAAAGATGTAACAGGAGCTTAAGTAGCACATTTGGCCCTCCACAGAAATGAATTTTACCCACTGTGAAGACCTATAATAAATCCGTAATAAGTGTATGCCCTTTAGCTATGGATTTAGCATGATTTAGCTATGGATAACAGAGTTATTCTTTAATCTTAAACCACCAGAGCTTTAGCTGGTGTAGCTCTGTTGACTTCATTGCCAATTCATATTAGCTGAGGATCTGATCCACTATTTCCACGTCCAAATTCTTGCTAAGCAAGATTTTAAAAATTCTAGGGAAGATATTGCTAGAGATAAACCCAGTTTGTGAATTCAGGGTTTTGAACAAGCCTTTTTTGTTTTAAAGCAATGCCATTTAAAACAATAAAGCCATACTCATCAGTCTAAAAGAGCAGAGCCAGTGATCTGATTAGGAGATGCTCTGGACAAGTCTTTTGAGATTCGTGTTTGCATACATTTCAGACACTGCCCACTCTCACAATCAGTCCTCTAATGTTTCGAGCTCTCCTCGTGCATCACATGCCCACTTCAAGTCATAGTTGAGGTGTCTACATTTCTATAAGCCTAATTACCCTGAGGAGTATGTATTTCTTCTGTGACATCAGAAGAGTGATGTGTTAAAGACTTGCTCCCTCTACCACTTCCTGCTACATGACCCTGTTTGAAGGAGGGGCTTTTTCATTTGGAAAGATATATTTGCCTGCAATTCCTGAATTGCCTAAAAACACCGTGGCAGATCTTCCAAGGTTTACCTAACACCCTGAATGAACACACTATTTCATGACAGCCCTACTAGGGTCGGGGGTAGGAAGCTGGAGAAGTAATTAATTTTTCACAGGGAGGAAATCAACCCAACAGAACTGTCAAGTAAAATTAAACTGTTGTAAGGGAAATAAAATGAAAGCTGTTTGTGAAATAATGGGGTAGGTTGAGGGCACCAGCGTGGAAGCATTGAACTGCTCTCCCCGCGCACACACACCCAGACCTTTATCATTGTTGCTTTTTGCACCAGGTCTCAGAAGTGCATACCAGAGGGGTGACTGGCAGTAGGGTAGAGAAAAAGATTCAGCGTATCCAATGCAGGAACAGCAATGATCAGGGTGAGAATTCTAGCAGGGTCTTTGTAAAGGAAACATGGAATTGGCCAATTTGCGAGCAGCCTGATAGAGTCAAAGCCTGCTTAAAGTCCAAGCTTGTTTGCAAGCACTGCGCTTTGCAGATTACAATACCAGTGAGAGAGTCACTTGGCCCACAGATGCTGTTCTTATAGTGAAGTCTCCTCATGTTGTGCTATACGCTAACTTTGATATCAAAGGCCCAATTCATCGCTGCCCTGCACGGTGCAAGCTTATTCATGCCACAGCAAAGTGCAAGTTGGATCTAAAAATGCTACCAGATCAGAACGGTTGCATTGGTATAAACGATGACAGGAGGCGCATGGCAAAAAGGTGTTAGGTGGGAGGGTGTTATGGGGTCAAAGCTGCAACCCAGACCAGGCTGCGTCACCATAATGCTTTGCTGCTGTCGCTCCCAAGCTTGGACGCTCACAGTCAGCCTACAAGCACGCAGATCACAATGAGTGTGCACACGCCCTGGGCTGTCACTGAGAAGAGGGGACGCCAGCAGCCCGTCCACATCCCCATCCAGACACCTGGCCTCCAGCTCGATCCATTTCTCTTCCACTAGCAGGCTTTTCCACTCCAACCTCCATAGCTCTTGACCTCTTACCATTGCTAATGCCACCTTGCCCTGTATTAACTTTCTGTACCATTGTGGGTCAGGCAGCGTATGTAATTCCATAGGGAGGGTGGGGCAGTGACCACAGCCAGGAACTGAGAATAGTGCAGGGTGATTAGGCAAATTCACTCCAATTGTAACCACTCCAGAGAGGTACCACGCCTTGGAAAAGCTCAAACACAGTGGGCTAAACAGGATCGTTCAATGACCAGCCGACAAAGAAAGGACTTTTGGATAAATAGCCTGAGTATAAACTGATTCAGGGTCTTCTTTCTGATCCATCCAACGGACAGGCCCGTCTGTCCAAGGGGAGGGTGGCATTCCTGGCTGGAAGGGGTTGGCAGGACCCCATAAGACTTTTAGGGTGACCTCCGGTAAGCTTCTTAGCACGCGTGTAGGTTCTTTGTATTGTTTTTAAATAGGTTTTCTCTGTAATGCTTTCACCTTTAGAATAAAATGTGCTTGCTTAAAAAAAAGCTGTGTACTAACCTATAACGGAGGGCAATAACATGGTTCATGGCTTCTGAGGAGACAGCAAAGCATGGACTCTGGCCTGTCCAGGCAATCTGGCTTTCTGGGAATAATACAGTGTAGGCAGGGAACTATGCAGCCTGGAAAAACCGCAGTCAGGAGGGAGAGACACTCATGTCTCTACCCAATAAAGGTGATGATGGCCGAGAAGCTGAGAGCCCTTGGGGGGGACAATGGAGGAGGAATACAGTGCAGCTGTGACAACAATGTCCTTACTCAATGGGCCAAACCTCTTTCAGCCAGTACCACCAACCCAAAACCTCTCTCTCCAGTCCTCTCACAGGGCCACAAACTATGCTCCTACACTGGGACTTCTTGTCTTGCTTTCTGCTTCCGTCTCTCTGATCTTGCTTTGTGTGCTCTCTCTCCCTCCACTGTCCCCTCCTTATCCAAATACCACCCAGCAAAAAGCCCTCCACCCACACAGTTCAAATGCCGGGGTGTACTCACATATACCTTTGTTTTAAGGGGCACTTAGCTCTTAAACCTTGTTGTTATGGGTTAAGCATAACGCAATTCCCATCACCATATGTTATATGGGCACCTAACTCAGAGCTATGGATTCCATGAGGTGGCAGGGCACCTAAATGCTAGGTGTTGCAACACTGAGTCTATGACCTTTTCGTGGATCTAGCTCCTTGCCACTCTGTGTCTCAGTTTCCCATCTGTAAACTGGGCATAATAGCACTGCTCTACCTCACAGGTGTGTTGTGGGGATAACATATTAAAGATTGCAAGGAGCTCAGCTAATACTGAAATGGGGGCTATATAAGCACCTTAAATTTCAGAACACATGGCTTCTGTTTACCCCTAAATGCAGGAGAGGGATGGCTGAGACAAAGTGATATCCGTACTTTCATATTGTAAGTGATTCCAGGGAGTTTCAAGGAAGATTTGAGGTTCTGACCCAGTTCTAGTGCAAGTAAAGTGGGGGGGAAAAAGGAAAGAAAAAAAAACAAACTACAACATTGCAGTCCTCAAGTTTTAGCTTAAAAATAATTTTTTCCTTAAAGTTATGAGCTAAAAGTGAAACTGATGAATCCTCAAACACAATATGCAACCTTTCTTCTCTCCTCACAATTTCATCTTCCTTTGTTACTTCAGTCTGACAGCTTTCCCAAAAGTCTCTTTTTGACAGCCTGTTCCTTCTGGTCTGTTCCCCCATCCTCTCCCCTTGCAATACAGCTTTGGATTTAAAAAGAAAGGTGAAAGGTTGATATTAAAAATGAAAAAGAAATGCATGTGTGTGTGATGAAAATAGTGTGCTTCTGTAGAAACTGTCAAACAGATGAAATGTCTTATATCTGTCACACTATGAGAAAAATGTGTCTTTAAAATTCCATGACAACTGCAGAATGAGGTAGAACGTGAAATTGCCTACGCTGGTAGAATTGATTATTATTCAGGTGGATTCTGCTTAAGAAATCATTAACCTCTGCCAGACCATGCAGCAGCAGCCACAAGAAATTTGAATGGGGAAACCCTGGACAAACTCTGCTTTCTAAAAGTTTTGGGCCAGCCATTAGCAGACTGCAGAGCAGATATCAAACATTTCCCCCCTCCTAACAAAATAGTGAATCAGTGCCACAGAGTGAGGTTTTGGAGGAGCAGGGTGAACACCCCAGGTGCCGCAGGGAGTGTTGTATCTCCTGGAGGATCTAATCATCAACTATTATACAACCTCCCCTCTGCTGGGGTTGAGGGAGTTGGTCCCTCACACAGCTGGGAGCTCAGCTGAGGCCTCCACTTCTGAACAGAGGAAACTTATCTGGAGATAAGGAGTTGGGAAGGAGAGAGGCCTCAGCCCAACTGAAGGGCTGTGGCAGACCCTCCAACAGGACACTGGCACGTGGCCCTTTGCCAAGGAGTACAAGGCATGACAGCTCAATACAGCCCTGTGAGACAGGCATTGCTTATGCTTGGTTAAATCAATACTACAATGAATAAGGATGGTGGGCTGCAAACTCTACAGAGGACACACATGTCTGAACCCACTCTTGTCTGGGGATCTGCAAGTCGGCTGTTATCCACCACAGACCATCACTGCACTGCTCGAAATCCCTGCCTCAAGGGGGTCTTTCTATAGAGGAAGCATCAGCTGCATAAGTATGGATTCTGCTGATGCGATAAACCCTGGAAATTTCATCTGCGGCTGGACACACACCACGCTTGCATGCTCAGAGGCCAAAGACTTCCCTACTGTAGACACGCAAAGATTTTCACAAATCATTTTGTGACTTTGGGTATTTCAAGTTTTTGGGTGCCCAATATTAGATACGATGAAGTGTTCTAGGCATTGGTCCTTTAAAACAAATTATGACTCCGCTATGTAGCTAAAGCTGAGGCACCCCAAGTCACTTGTCAGTGGAGATAATCGTGGCTTCAGGACCAGATTAATTTCGCCACACAGTGCCTCAGTTTCCCCCCGAGCAATGCAAGTTTCGGTGCTGTAAATTGGCCACGTAGACAGAGCTGGTTGCTCCCAGAGCTGGTTGCTATTCCTCTCACGGAGGTGGTTTTATTACAGCTGAGACTACACAGCCACATTAAAGCACTGCAGTGGCAGAAGACATACCCATTTGTGGATGACTTTCAGCTTCTTCATTTGTTGCTGTTCTTTTTGACTGACAATCCCCCATTTCCTCCCTTTTACCCATTAGCGTGTAAGACAGGCAAAGGCCTGGGGGGGGTGTCACAGACCAGCAAACAGCAGCAAGCCCCCCAAGTGGGAAAGAGGTGTAAGACAGAGAAGTTTCACCCAGGATGTCAGATGCTTCAGAATCCAGCTCGTGCGCTGCCAAGACCCTCCCCCGCTGCTGGCTCCTGCCTCTGGCACCCCACAGCTGCCTGCAACAGGGACTGCTGCAGAGACTCCCCCAAAGAGCCTGGGCACAGGAAAAGGAAGGAGGGTCCCTGGCTCTGGTTCTCCCCAACTGCAGCCAGGTGAGCTCTCCCTCCCAGAGCTGGCTGAATAATGAACAAACCCAAGGGCTGGGAGCAGAGCGCAGCCCCCTGGGCATGGAGCCCAAAGCCACCCCTCCATCCTGCAGCGTGCACACAACAGTCACTCCCCAAGCTGCCTCGTTCCCAAAGGGCCCGCGCGTGTGAATATGCATGCTGGAAAGCAGGTGGCCCGCAGGAGAACCAGCCCAAGAGCGAACCAGGTGGGGAGCAAGGGGTTTCTGCACAATCACACTCCTGATACATTGCGCTCCTTAGACCCTCCCCGCCTGCCGTCTTTCAGCTCCCCTAATCTCCGAGATCAACTCTGATTCCCTCTCCAACTACGCTTAGGGGTGGTCGGTTTGCTTGTAGAGAGGGATGTTTGCCGCAGTCCATTCTGCCTTCATGGCGTTCACAACACTGGGCCCCTTCCAGCAACATCTCCACTCCGGTGAGTCATACTCTCTTAGCGAAGGCTGAATTATGCAGTGTGTGATTCTGCAAATCAACTACATTTAATTACATTGTTCCATCGGAGGGGACAGTCACACCAGGTGCTTTCTACTGTAAATTGCACACCTGACACAACAGACTTGACCAAGAAGAAGCAAGAGGTTACCATGATGGCACTCAAAAACTAACGTTCGGAACCACGTGAACATCTTCCACCTAACAAAAAGTAAAAACTGAAGGGGAGCATTTTGTTTCTAGAGAATGTAAAATATATTTAATTCAAGTGATAAATCTGACTTTTTGTTCTTACTACAGTTAAACCTAGACTATTTTACCCATTTGTACTGAATGCTTTGGTCACTTTCTTACCGGTACGCTGAACCGTCCTACTTTCCCCTCTGATAGGAGCCCTAACCTTAGCTCCAATCACCCTACCCATAGGAACTCTAACCCCAGGATGGGAAGTCCTACCCATGGGAAACCTAAATCTAGGGCAGAGAACCCACACAAACCTTATCTATAGCTCCAAGTACCCTACCCATAGGAACCCTAAACCTACCATTCTGATTTGGTGGCATTTGACACCAACTTCAACTATCATTAAGTAACATAAGAAGCCTGCAAGACAATGGGGAATTGGGCACCCATTGTGTATAGCAGGTTTTTTTTAAAACCCTGTTAACATTTTGCATTCACTGCTTGTGAAATGGTGGGGGAAGAGTGAGGATTGAAGAGTATGGAGCAGAGGCATGCATGCAGCAAAAGGGGGGAAAATAAAATCTAATAGGGCCATCTGGAGCCAATAAAGGCTAATAAGAAAATTTGACAGTAGAGTCAAGAACAAAATGTAGGTATTATCATATCAATTGTGAAGGATAAACCTACTGGGTTTGTGAATCCTATTCAATTAGCTGAGTGGATTAAGAGGTGTGTTGGGGATATTAGTAAAGCTGGAAGATTGCAAGGGGCTAATTTGCTGGCGAACTGTAAAAATGAAGTGAAAGCAAAGGAGAGAGAAGTGAAAGCAAAGGAGAGAGATTACCGATGTGGAAGGGGCAGGGGGCAGAGCAGAGAGAGGGGATGGCAAAAGGGGTGCTTCAACTCAGCATGATTTTCAGTAGGACTTGTGCTGCTAAATTCCCGTTGTCACATGTTACTAGCCCAACAAGAATTAAAAAGCAGATGCGAGCAGTTTCAATGGGATGAAGGTAAAGGCATGTAGCTTTGCATATTGCAAAGAGTATGCTTTCAGAGTCCTAGAGCAGAATCTGGGAAATAGTTTGTCTTTCTGTCTTGTCAAGTAGATAGAAGCATTACCAAGTAGATCACTTATACTGCCCTTGTAAGCCACCTGCATTAAGTTCTGCACGTTGACACAGTTAATCTGTTGGTTAATTAGGTTTGCACTAAAATCCATTGAAAAGAAAGAGACCACCACCACCACCACCACCACCACCACAAGGGCAGGAATTGATTGCCTGTAGCAAGTTTTATTAAGTTGTGCCACAGCCCCCCAGTCCCTGACAATTACTCAAATGTATACATTCCGATTTAGCATGCAACTGTAAAAATAATGAAGACGACGAGGCTGGGCTCAGAGAAGCACTATCCACTAGACTGGAACCAGACATCTCCAATACAACCAGTCACAAAGTTGCCAATGTTGAAGACAGAAGGCTGGACTAATATTCCATCTCTCACCTATAGGGTCTATTTACATTGGCCCATGCACCAGCAGATGCTAGATATGCACAATCATCAATATAGCAGCCTGTAACAGTTTTATTACCAATATGATGCTCTGCTATTAGGCAAAACTCCCTCTCCCTGTGTGTTGATGCACAAGCAACCAAAAACTAACGGAAACATATATATGATATAGTTTCCCCAGCACTTAGCATTTTTGCTTTTATGTTTCTCCTGTCACTTGAAAGCAAAGCAGAAGCCGAAGGACATTATTAAGAGCAGCAGCAGCTCTTTAAAGGATTAGGAATTAAGTTAACTGCACATTTGAGATAACATAGCACAGTGTTTGCCTTATGGTTTATTATTAACAAACAAGGCCATGGAGCTACAGAGTCAGATTAACGTCTTCCAACTTCTGATCATTATTGCTGAAAAAACCAGAGGTTGGTCTTATTAAAAACACAGAGAGATTATGTTAAAATTAAATGAATTTAGGGCTGGTGAAAGGTGCCAGCCTGCCAACCTTGGAGACAGAATTCCTTCATTTGACCGTAGAGCAGGCAGGGCATATGCAGCATCAGAATGAGTTCACCTACACAGTACCCCAGCCATGATTTGGAGAGACCAGATCTGGCGATGAAAGCATGATCAGTGACCCTGCTCATTCACTTGCCTTGCCCCCGCGGCCTTAACACGACTGAACATTCAAGTGTAAAGGATTGTAAATGATGAAATAGGCACTTCACAGACATTAGCACCTGACCCTGGTTCACCAAAGGCTCACCTGTACACCTGAGCTAACTGAGGCCAAGCCCTAGGGTGACCCAATATTTACAGCCAATTAGGCAAGAGGGCGACAGGGTTGGGGCACTAGCCTAGGACTTGGGAAACCCAGGAACAATTCCCTGCTCTGCCACACGCAGCTCGAGTCTCTGTGTGCCTCAATTCCCCATCTGTACAGTGAGGATAATACGTCACAGGGGTATTGGGAGGATAAATACATTTAAGGTTGTGAGGTGCTCAGATATTACAGCAACCAGGGCCCCATCAGTAGCTAGACAGATAGAATTCATACCTCGTACCTGGTAATTGACTAATGTGTTATAAGATATCTGAAAACTTAAGTCTACACAAAATTGCTGATACTAGTAATGCATTTGGGGCCACGTTTGCCCACTAGGTACTGGACTAAACTGCATTTGTACCAGTGACTTGGGGGCGGGAGGGAAAGTAACTGCAAATTCCCTCATCAATCCCTTACACCATCCAAGTCAACCCAGCCTCCATTGCCCACTTGTTAAATTTTCATACAAGCGCCTTTGTGCTTTCTCCCATGCTACCCCTCAGACTTGAGAGGCATTCCCTGTACAGCTGCCTCATTATCCTCCTTCAAATCCCTTCTTCAAACTCTCCTTGACAAATTGGGAAACTGAGGAACAGAGAGATTAAGTGACTTGTCGAGGGTCACATAGGAAGTCAGTGGCATGGGAAGTCAGATCTTGAAACCACTCCTAGATGCCAGTCCAATGCCTTAGCCGTAAGATTCAAAGAATTCTTTATGGACTTTCTCTCCTGCTTCCTTCTCCGTTCAGGGCACTCGAGCTGGGGATGTGATTTCCAGCTCAAGGAGACATACTTGCACTAGCTCTGATCAAGCTAGTATGCTAAAAATAGAGCACGGCTACAGTGGCACAAGTGATGGGAGGGGCTATCTGCCGAGACACGCCCCTCGTGTCTCTGACGGGCAGGCACTTGGGGCAGCTAGCCCCGCCCACCACTTGTGTGCCTGCAGCTACGCTCTACTTCTAGCTCACGAGGCCTCATTGAGCTAGTGTGGGTATGTCTCCTCAAGCTGGAAACCACATCCCAGCTCGAAGTGCATACAGCCTCTCTCTCTCTCTCCCCGCTCCTACAATCTCATCACGGTCACTTCACAAACCTTCTCCTTTGCAGCTCCTGCCCAGTAGGACAGCCTCCCTATATCTATTTCCAGGCATCTCCAAACACATGGTTCCTCACCTTCTTTCCCTCCCCCCCATTATTGATTTTATGACTGAGCACTTTAATTTATTCACCATTCCAGGGATATACATGGCTGTTCTCTAATTTATATTCATCCCACACTGTTATGCAACCTAGGCATAAAGTTTGCACTGAAGTGGCTGTACAGAATAAAGTGGTAGTGTGTTGCATTACTGGATAGACTACTATGGTCTGAAAGTAGATTGGTCTCCTATGCAGTCATACAGAAAAGTCTATTTCCCTCTTCACTTTGTGTACAGGCACAAACTCTCATGGTTGTTCATGGGAGTTACACAGAAGTAACCAGGGGAGGCTATACCTAAGTCAAGGTTCATGCAGTTTTAACTGTAAAACAGCTATGCATGTGCTGGCCAATTTTAATGCCTCAAAATGTCAGGGTCATATTTTCTTTCAAACTGGACTATAAAATGCTGTGAGATCAGCAATTCCTTAATTTCCCTGTGGCCTAGCAGGCTCCTTAAATATCCACCAGATCCTCGTAATTTGTAGACAGTGTTAAAATACATCTGGGTGAGGGATGGAGGAATGGGATGGGAAATAAATCGCAATCCACATCGTGGTTCTCTCATCTGTAGCAAATCATTAGCACTCATTCTATAGATGGAATTTACAAGATTACCATTTGCATTACAATAGTATCTCGAGAACCCACTGCACTAGGTTCTGTACATGCACATAACAACAGACAGTCCTGCCCTGAAGAGCTACATAGACCAGACAAACAAAAGGAATCCAATATACAAGCAGAAGGCTGCAAATGGAGCCCCCGGGAAATTAAATGACTTGCCCAAGGTCACACAAATTCTGTGGCCAACCTGGAAAATTAATCCAGCTCTCCTGACTCTCTTTCCAGTGCCTTGGCCATGAGACCATCCATCTCCCTTTTGTTCCCTGTTTGGAGTCTATAAAATAGCAGCTGTGTAGCACGGATCAGAAAGGGCAGTTTTGCCCTACTCTTCCAAGAACATTTCTAATAAATCTTTTATAGCTTTGGCAGATTCAGAAACTCCAGGGGTTTCTCTAATACTCAATAGCCAAAAGGTATTAATATTATTTTTGACAGGGCGCTAGCTGCTTACAGGGAAGTTTCTTAGCAAGCTTCAGTGAGAACACTTTTATACTCATGGGCGATATTTTTTTAACCCATCATTTGCAGGTTTTCGTACAGGGCTTCAGTTCAGACATTCATGTTGCAAAGGAGACTTATTGTACATGCAAAGACTTCTACAGTAGCCTGACTGGTTCACATGTACACCTCTACCCCAAATCTGTTGATCCGCAGTTGCATCAGATTCCTTTAACCAAGTGCTAGAGCAGACTGGGCAGACTGAAATTAGCAGCCATGACTGACTAATGAAATGAAGCCTCCTCTAATAATAATGCTATAAAATCCTCTGCTGCGAGGGTGACTTTTAAGAAATCTCATTTCTTTAGCACTCTGGATAAAGTTGGTTCTTTCATGGTCTTTGCAAACCAGCAAATGTCCACCATTCCCAAAACTTAAGTCACCCACAGAAAGGGTTACTGAATGTTTTGCTGTCATAGAGCACCAGACCTGGATGACTGGAAGAGCTAGCACAAGTGCTGACAAGCCAACTGCCTAGGCAGCTTGGCTAACACCCCTTCCAGTTCCCAAAACAAATGCTAGCAGCCAGTGCCACAGAAGCCTCAGAACCTCTTCCGTCTACTACAGTATAGCTCAAAAGGAAACATGTTAAAAATACACCTGTCGTACTCTCAGGTAAACAGCTTTCTGCTCCGCATTTAAGCCAATGCACCTGCAGTCTCAAAGCTCTCCCTACAAACACAAGTGCCCCGAATGAGAAAGAAAATAGCGGCAAAAACAAACGTGCTGCTAGGCAATGGGGTAGAGGGAGCTTTCCCATTTGAAAAAAACAAACAAACCCACCACCACAGAGAAAGCAGCACAGAGAAACAACCCCACCAACAATCATGATGGCTCTTTCCTACCTATCACATCTCTCTGTTTAGAGTTGATTGAACAATATTATTTCTCAGGCCGAGCTCTTGTCTGATGAGTTTCGTGTGGATTAGGATTGCCATTTATTGGAGTTTCAATAATGAGATGACTTTAACTAGAGGCCAGAAGCAATAAGTAATTAATAGGTGCCAGAAGCCACAGTAATTCTGTCAGGTATGGAAGAAAACAAGAGTACTGTGATTCCTTGCCCCCACCCCAATTAAAATCAAGCCTATTGGCTTTTGGTAACCCGCATTGGCATTGGGAAGACAGGTGACTAGATAAACAATAATGTAGGATCTTTGTTTTATTTTGCATTTAAATTCTCTGTCTAACACAAGTTTGTATGTTGCACCCCACAAACATGCATGCATGTATCGAGACATACAGTTGGGCATACATCCATGTGTAAGATGGAGCACAACGGCACTCATGATCTTACCATATAAAGACAGACCAGCTCAGCCCTTGCATATTCAGGCATAATTTGAAGTTAATGGAGTTTACACGCACCATACTAAGGTTCTGTTTGACTCAGAACATTTAGTGCAGGGGTGGCCAAACTGTGGCTCGCGAGCCACATGCGACTCTTTTACCACTGAAGTGTGGCTTGAGGAGCCCACACGCCTCCCCAATTCTCCACCTACCAGACTGGGGTGGGGAGCTCGGGACCTCTGCCTTGCAGTGGGGTGGCGGGTTAGGGGCTTCTGCCCAGTGGAGAGGGGGTCTTGGGGTTTCTGCCCAGCAGGGTCGGGGGTCTCAGGGCTTCAGCCCTGCAGGGCACACTTGCCGGGGCTCAGGGCTTCAACAGGAGCAAGGCTGAAGCCCCAGCAGGTGCTTCCCGTGGGGCTGCCCTCAGCCCCGACAGGTGTGCCCCGGCTTTCGAACTTCTGAAGATTGTCATATGTGGGTCAGAGGGTCAGTAAGTTTGGTCACCACTGATATAGTGCATGGGTACCTGTACCCAGGAAGCACATGGCAATTCAGCAAGGTGTTCAAATGGAAATGGATCTGTCCATTTCAGACAATACCTAATGGAGACTAACTATGCTTCCTCTCATTATGCAGACAGCAATTTGGATGCCAATTAAAGTCACTTAAAATCTATGATGAATGGGACAAAAATGACACCTCACCTTTAAATAAACATTCTATGACATTTGTCCAGTGCAGAATTTTACATCACAGATTTCATGCTTTGTAAGTGATGAGTGGTATGAATCTATAGCAATTATTGCAGAGCCATTCTTAAAATCTGATGCTCATCCTGAAGACAATTCTACAAGTAAAACAACAAAACCAACCCCAAAAAACTTATTTACTGCATCGTTAATCAAAATTGTTTAGGTCACAAATTGGGCAGCAAATATTATTTAGAACTCCAAAAAAACCCCACCGTCATGCTTTTAGAAAGCACTTTTCATCAGTAGACTTAAAAGCGATTTACAAAGGAGGTCAGTATCATTATCCCAATTATACAGATGGAGAAACTAAGGCACATAAGAATGGCCATATTGGGCCGGACCAATAGTCCATCTAGTCCAGTTTCCTGTCTTCCAGTAGTGGCCAGTGCCAGATCCTTCAGAAGGAATGAACAGAACAAGGCAATTATTAAGTGATCTACCCCATTGTCCAGTCCCAGCTTCTGGCAGTCAGTGATTTAGGGACACCTAGGGCATGGAGTTGCATCCCTGACCATCTTAGCTAATAGCCACTGATGGGCACAGAGACCCAACTTGCCCAATGTCACCCACAGGCCAGTGGAACAGCCCAGAATCAAACCAATGTCTCCAGAGTCCCAGTCCAGTGCTTTATAATACTACCTTGCTGTTCTATATGACCCATCACCAGATCTCTAAGTGCTTTACACAGATTAATTTAACTGCAGCACCCCCATAAAGTAAACAAATAATATATCCATTTTACAAATACAAAGTTAGGCTACAGACCTAATTTAGCAAAGCACTTCACCTTTGGCATCTCTGTATATACATGAGACTGACCCAGTGGCTGCAATGGAAATAGAAGGGGTAAGAGCTTTACATTTCAAAACTTGAACCAAAAAATGGCCTATTTTCTAAAACAAAATAATTTTGTGGAAAATTTTCACTCTTGCAATTGTCCAGAAAAATCTTTCAACGCAGAAAAAAAATTCAGTTTGTGTTCCCTTTGCTTGCTCCCCCTTTTCCTGACAAAATGGGAAAGGAAAACAAAAACAAAAACTTTAATATGAACAATTTGGAATTGCACGTTAATAGAAAACTGCTTTATAAAAAAAACATACTTTTTTCCCCCCACCTGCTCTAAATGGGGCAACTTATGTGGTTGAAGCTATACCTGTGTTTAACTGTTGTGTTGTATCAGAAGCCTCAATAGATTGCACTGGGTCACACAATGAGTCTATGGCAAGACTGGAACAGAGATCTGACTCTCCGTCCTCTGCTTCAAACACTAGGCCATGCCTCCCCAGAAATGCATTGATGAAATTCTTAATAAAATATCACATAGAAGAAGGGATTTTCTGTTTGCCTTTTACTGACAAAACAAATGGCACTTGCGTGTCTTCTTTTCCTTTATTACTTCCAAGGAGATGGGTAACTGGAGATTTTAGCAGCTGGATTTAGCGTGTTCAGAAATGTTTCCAAGACACTTGTTAATATAGGCATATGTACATCCAATCCTAAACAAGTGATAGCACTTTGGTGAAGGTCTGTTCTACTCCAATCCCATGAAGGCCAGAAGTCAGAAGAATGGGATAACTCAGGCTTGCCTAGACAGGGCACAGATAACCAACCATATTTCTTACTGGGCCAGAGTGGTAGCATTTCACACCCATTTTGAATGGGGTTGAAAGACTACAACAGGTGCAAGTCAATAGAGGAGTTGGAATTGGCCCAAGATTCTGAGGAGGGGGCATGTTGCAAAAAGGTGTGTGAAGGTGCACAGCTGCCTGGGTTAAAAATTAAAAAAGAGCAAATGAATGTTTAAGATTCCAGATATTCCACTTCAAAACCAGTCACATAGACATGAGAAATGATTAGATGTGATCAGTGAAAAGAACAAAGTCTGAGTAGGCTGTGTTATACGCAGTACTGTAATTAGCAGTTTTGCCTACAAGTTTGGGAAGCAGACTCCCTCTACTGTCTGAACACTTCCTGCAGGACCCCGAGCACACTGTATATACTCTGGCCTGAAAACATAAAGCTCTGTACCAAGACATTTAAACTCACCCACATTGCCCTCTGCAGCACATCATCCAGTACTGCATGGGCAATAATTTCAATAAAAAGAAAAGGAGTACTTGTGGCACCTTAGAGACTAACCAATTTATTTGAGCATGAGCTTTCGTGAGCTACAGCTCACTTCACGAAAGCTCATGCTCAAATAAATTGGTTAGTCTCTAAGGTGCCACAAGTACTCCTTTTCTTTTTGCGAATACAGACTAACACGGCTGTTACTCTGAAACCAATAATTTCAATGAAAGCTTGGTCCTCTGATCTACCGGGCCAAGCAAAAATGATGTTCTCTTTTGAACCATAAAATGCCTATGCTTCATTGCAGCCTGGCTGGAAAAATAAACCATTTCTGTCAGCCCTTTCACAGGAAATACATGAAAACATAGTTTTATATATAAAACTATATAAATATAGTTTTATATAAAAATATAGTTTTAGCATGGAAAAATTCACTGACACTCTCTTAGTTACAGGCCCGGTCCACACTTAAGACATATCAGCACAGTTCAGTTATTCGGCGTGGGAGGGGAGGGGGGAACAGCCTTGACCAACATATCTCTGCCAGCGTAGCCACAGTTATCCCAACAATAGAGCATTACAGTCAGCATAGCTAATGTCATTCAGGGTGCTCCTACATGGCAGGAGCACTCCTTGTGTTGGTGTATGCTGCCATTGGCTCTGTAACGCAGACACAGTTGCAGTCTCTTGCAGTTCAGAAATCCTCTGCACATGTCTGGGATAGCATAGTTATTTGAAATGGAAAGAAACCTAGTCACCCTTCTGAAACCTGCAAAAACATTCCCTCCAGCTTGGGGCATATAAGGGGACCCATCCCTTGAAACTTTGATCCTCAAGGACAAGTACATAATAACAACTGCAATGAGTTTGAAAGTGCTCAAGTTAAAGAACATGAAACCGCACCAACACCAGTGGCATCTAAACTTGCGCTATACCTTAGACCCCACGAAGCTCTCTCTCCAACGAAGGTTTTCGGTCATCAGGCATGAATTTGGGCTGTTGTGGAGTTGCACTAAAGCTGCATTTAACCCAGCTCCAGGTTTGTCATAGCTGAACAGGGAGCCTGCCGCTTCTTGTTGTATTCACGTCTATGGGAAAAAAACAAAAACAAAAAATCATCCTGGAACACACAGCCAACAAAAAGGAGACACCCTGGACCCCAGTGAGGTCTGGGAGCAACAATATTAAACATCTTCTATTTTGTGCACACGTCTCGGACAGTACAATGAGACCCGATCCAAAGTGGAACACTACTGTAACTCAGATAATGATGATTTCATACAGTAGTCTAAAAAGACATGATCAAGGAGTCTTAGAAGGAGCACGGGAACACTATGGAAAGTGTGTGTGTACATATTATGAACACACAAATTTCTTCTTCCACAGTATTTTTGCTGAAGATACTCTTCAAAGAAACACAAGTAAATTAGTATGTCACTACCATAGTCAGTGGACCCCATTACAAAGCTCTAAGTGGTCTATAAGCAGCGAAAATATAGTTAAGTGGAATATGAGTCAGTTAAAACCACAAAAAGAACAGGAGGACTCGTGGCACCTTAGAGACTAACCAATTTATTTGAGCCGAAGCTTTTGTGAGCCACAGCTCACTTCATCGGATGCTGTAGCTCATGAAAGCTCATGCTCAGATAAATTGGTTAGTCTCTACGGTGCCACGAGCCCTCCTGTCCTTTTTGCGGCTACAGACTAACACGGCTGCTACTCTGAAACCAGTTAAAACCAGAGTGATTCTAATAACGTTTCTCTGACAAGAAGATAACGGCCTCAGGAAGCAGCCTGAGCGCATCACAGGGGCAAGGGCACAAAGACACCAGGAGGGCGCGACAGTTGCCATGGAGGGCACCCAGTGATGTCGTCTGCAATAATGGCGGCGAAAGGGGATGCAGGGGGTAAGAGGCACATAAAGGAGGCGGAGTCCAAAGGTCTGAATTGGGTGCTCTGTCAAAGCAGAGTACTGGACCTCGTGACTTGGGGCTTCTCCTCCTGGCTCTGCCACCGACTTACCGTTGCCTTGGGTGCATCACTTCCCCTTTCTGAGTCTCCAGTGACCCAGCTGCGAAGCAGGGACGTTTCTGGTCAACTTCACACCAGCCGTAGCGAGGCTTAGCTTCATACAAACTACTTTTGAGGCCCTCTGGGTTAAAAGCAGCGGCACAGGTCCAGATGCACGTTTCTCACCGCTCGGGCACAAGAGAGCCGCCGTGGACTCAGCCTGCAGGTGCCCGGCGCTTCGGGGCGGTGCGCCGCGCCGCGCCCGGTTATTTGTATTGGTTTGGCGCCATCTCGTGGCGAGACCACCACATGACACCAACACGGCTGGGAACGGCGCACCGCGTCCAGACGCCTCCTTTGCTAGAGATCGTGCTTAGGTCGGTGCTGACTTGCGGAGGAGCGGGAAGAGGCCCCGGCAACCCTCCTGCCTCTGCATTTACGAGTTTCATCGCACAGGAGGGGGCGCGGCAAACTGGCCACCTGGCTGCTCTCAGGCGTCTGCAAACGGGTCACACCCAGCTCGTGGGTCGAGCCAGCCGGCTTGCACGGCCCTGGCTGACACCCGGGCACGGCGCGCTTCGCGGGGAAGGGGCAACGCACCTGGCCGCCCGCTCCAAAGGAAGGGGCGGGGCGGGGCGGGGCGGGGGGCGAGGCGGGTTTGCCTGGCTGCTCGCCCAGGTTCCCATGAATGCCGCCCTCCTTGTAACACGCCCCTGGAGGGAAACAGGCCCCCTCTCCTCGCGGGGGCGGTGCATTGAGAGAACAAGGGGCAGGTTCCCCAGAAATTCACCCCCTGCAGCCGCTGGCTGGGGAGAGGCGGCACTTTGCCTTGGGGATTCCCCCCCGGGAGGGGGGAGCTGTGGGATAGTTTTCCCCGGGACATGAAAACAAACGCCAGCCCTTACCAGAGCAAGGCGGGTTTCAGACACCCTCCTTCCGCCAAGGGAGCGGAGCTCTCCCGCCTGCGGCTGCCTCCTCCGCTTTGCTCCTCTGCCGGCTTCTGCTCCTCGCGTTCCCCGCTCAGCAATCTGCACCCAGCCCGACAGCTGCTGCTCATGCCTGGCCTGGCCCTCTGACCTGACCTCCCCCCCCCAGACATGCTGGAGACACGCTTGGGGGAGAGAGAAAAACAAACAGCTAGAGCTGTTTCAAGGGACCACTATGTCCCTCATGGGGCAAAACCACCCCCCGTCTCCGCCCTCAGACCCTACAGAGCTGCCCCCCCCCCAGGACACAATCCGCCAGGAGCCCAGTTTGGTCACCACCGGCCTGGTGACCTATCCCATCCTCTCCGGTCTTGGCCCTTGACTATTGCTCCTGTCCCAGTGCCTTACTGAGGGAACGCAATCCCATTCCAGTGCATTCTTCTCCCAAAGCCCTCCGGGGACAGGCAGGAGCAATTTTACAAACTCAGGACAGCGCTGCTGCTTTCCTGAGGTGGGCCAACAAGATAGTCAAGGTCCGATGCAGGTGTACGTAGAGTGTTGATGTAGAAGGGCCGAATGCTCTGCTGGTGTAAAATGGGTACCTCCATTGCTGGCCGTGGAAGAGTAGCATAAGACAGTAGATATTTTGACCCCCTTTTTTCTTAATGTCCAAACCAGCTTAAACCCCCTAGACTGTGATGGCCACATTTTAACCTTGGGCCAGCCCTCTCCAGAGCCCGGTGAGTGGATGCAAGAAGTAGAGGCTCTTAGGAGCTAGTAGCTGATGCTGTTGAGGCTTTGAGCAGCACAGATGTGCTGGGTCACGCTGTTTACGCTATTTGAATGGAGAGAGATGCCTTTCTATTTAACTTAATGCTACAGGCTGTTGATAGGTTGTAACAATCTATGCCTAGGGTGGAGCAAAGCAGCTTTCAAACTGGCTGAGCTGGCCAATGGATGAGTCTCTTTATTGGGGGAAAAAAGAAAAGGAGGACTTGTGGTGGCTTAGAGACTAACAAATTTATTTGAGCATAAGCTTTCGTGAGCTACAGCTCACTTCATCGGATGCATTCAGTGGAAAATGCTCAAATAAATGTGTTAGTCTCTAAGGTGCCACAAGTACTCCTTTTCTTTTTGCGAACACAGACTAACACAGCTGCTACTCTGAAACCTGTCTTTATTGGGGGAATTCCCTTCATCATGGCTCCTTCATCACTCCTTCCTGGTCCCTGCAATACAAGGAGGCATGGTGAGGTCACCCCTACTCTGGATGATCACTGGCTGCCACAGCAGCCTTAGGACTGCTCTGTTTTGTGCTGGGGGATGGGATGGTTCCTCCAGGAGCAGGGGAAGTATAACGTTAACTTACAGCCACATTCATCTCACCCCTACCTGGATTTGCACTGAATGTAGATAGCTCAGCCCCCATCCAGATGATATTTAAATCTCTGCTCAAGCTACCCTCTTGTGGTGTCTCTGAAGAATGACACCTGAATTTGAGAGAACAAAATAAATCCAACCATACTTGGGCATTCTGCTATACCAAACTCAAATAAAATATTACTTTCCGGGGGAGAGCAGCGCCTTAGCTCTGGGAATCTGCCTCAGGCAGGCTGAGGTACTTCAACCCAACCACTAGTATACTTTCCATTTCTATTGTATCATCCACCCAGGACACACAAAGCCCTTTTCAGGTATCAGTGAGTGACTCTGTCTGCTAGCGCTGCCCAGCCACTAATTTCTTATCCTTGGGCAAAATTAGCAACTGCTTTTACTCTCTAAAGCTCTGAACAACATAGGACCCGCCTTCCTACAGCAACAATCACTTCCTCCCTGCCATAGCAACTGGCAGAAGGGAGGCTCATATGGGAGCCTGATTGGCATCAAAGAAAGGGAACTTCTGGCCCGGTGTTTGCAGTGAATGACCTCAGCTTTAGAATCCATTGCCCACCACCACCGCCGAGCTATTCAATAGTGACGAGTGAGTCGACAAGGCTCAATTCTGGGTCCTCAACATGAGACACCGTGAAAGGGTCTAATACTCAGAAAGTGCTGAGCACTCACTCTCTGCAAACCAGGCCCCTTCAAGGTATCTCAGGTTGGACACACCCAAAATCACTAGCCATGGCTGAAAATTCAGGCCTTTAGTCTAAAATATCCTGTAGACTTGGCCTACCCAGGGTCAGATTTCTAAAAATATTTAGGTCCCTATAGTTACAGATTAAAGGTGCAGATTGGCATCTCACTAGATGCCTATCTGTAACTATAGGCACCTCAATACCTTTAGAAATCTGAATCCTAGGCTTTTAGGGCTTGATTCAACTCCCACTGAAGTCAAATAAAATCTCCCATTGACTTCAATGGGAGCTGGATCAGGGCTTCAAGGAAGAAAAAAGCCAGCTGAAAGCTGTTTGTGATGAGAGTAATATTTGATACCTGATATTTGAGTTTCCACTTAACTGTTGCTTAATTATTTTCTGGTCCTAGCGTGCAAAGCAGCTGCTGCCATCTTGCTTGTGATTGTATGTTAAATTTATGGCAAAGGTGCCTAGAGTATAGGATAGGCTTTTTTAAAAATAAATCTAAACAAACAGACCACTAGATTGTGACTTGGTTTGGAACACTCAGACATGTCGATAACTTACAAATCCATGCTGGGAACTATATTGTATCTGTCCTCCGTAAATTACTGACAGAATGATTACAAGCTCAAACAAGTAAATCATTTCTACTTCTCCAGTAAATGCTGCACTACGCTTAGCATCTACTGTATTATCCTCTTAAAAAAAGGAATGATCAGGCTGCCTGGAGTTCCATCACACTATTTCCAGAAGCAAATCTAGGCCCCCTTTAAGCTGTTTTAGTTCTGCTGGTAATTTTACATCACTGGAGCCCATTGTGTTTAAATAAATACAATGGACTCTTACAAGAAAACCATCTGTTAAAATGAAAGTAAAAGTCACTACAATCCAGAGAGAGAGAGAAAGAGAGAGCTGGGTGGGTGCATGGAGGGGAGACAGAATAGGGTGGGGGAGTGGGTTCTGAGTAGAAACTTAGAAGTCCTGATCTTCTACTGGGCTCTAACACTAACTCCTGTCTGTGGCTTAGGCTAATCACTTACCTCACCTTCCTGAGTCTGCTCATCTGTAAAATGGGGATAATGACACAGTAGAATCCCCATTACTTGAAGACTTTGGGTACCACCAAATATGATCATCAGAGCATGGAGAGGCACTATCAGGCAGTTAGAAAGGAGGGTTTGGGCAGCAAGGGGTTTATATAGTCCTATGTTCTGCAGTGTGTTGCTTAAGTGCCCATCACTACTGCTCCCAAGTGAGTGCATTTAATATAGATGCCTGACCTACTCTGCACTATGCAGAAGGGTTTATTCTCTCTGGCAGGCAACTATCTTACATTGTGCAGCAATCATTTTAATGTATCATATATGGCAAGGGATTGGGCTGGGATCAAATGCACAAGAAAACTGAGAAGCATATATATGAGTCGTGCGGAAAATGGAATGTGATTTAGATTGCACAGAGTCTCTCTCAGTGTGTGTGTGTGTGTAATGCCTACAATAGGGCCCCAATCTCCACTGGAGTCCCAGGTCCTGCCTAATTATTGTTATTTACATCACAGTAGCACATAGACATTCCATTCAAAATTATGGCTCCATAGTGCTAGATACATACTAAGAGAGGGATTATAAGCCCTTTAGGGTAGAATCTAAGTAGGCAGGACAGGACAACACATGGGAGAAAAGTATTAGCTGTATTTTACAGGTGGAGAATTGGGGCACAAAATGATTACACAAGTCACCTATTTTTTAAATAGAATACTACTAAAAATCTATTACCTTGTTCCGGCACCTCAAGCAGCATTCAGCACAGATAACCTGCATGTACAGAGAGATAGTTAGAGTCCACAGTCTTGCTCCCGCATGCTATGAAGATATATATTTATGTAACAAGACACATTCGTAGAGCGTGAAAACACTAGCAAAAATCTTACCAAACCTTCACTTGTCTTTCCTTGAGTCCAGTTTTCACTACCTCATCTGGATGGAGGCAATAAGGAATAAAAACCTACTGTAAATGGCTAGGGTCTTTGGAAAAAAAATCACCCAAAATTATAATTATTGCATATTAGTGGCTTTAAATGTGATGAGCTGTTAATCAGCAAAAAAGGCCAAGAGTAAATTACAGTATCAATAAAGTTTTGATAGTAGCAAACCAGACACCTAGTAATCAAAGACAATGAAGATAATTAGTAAAAAATTATGCGAGGAACAAGATAAACATTGCGTCAGGGACCAAATGCTATGACTGTTCTCAAAGAATCACTTCCTATACACGCTTGCATTATCTGGCATTCCAGTTGGGTGGTGTGATGAAATCTGCAAAACAACAAACTGCTGGGAAGGAGAGAGGATTGACAAAGGAATCCAAGACAGTGTGTTGTGTGGGCATAGTAGTCCATTGACACAAGGATGTTATACACTTGGAGTGTTTCATGCTCTATGATACGATACCCTTTCGGTCCATATAATTTTCACAGCTATTTGTACTGGGCTTTGCATAAACCTTATTGCTTTAATGTTAGATAGTCCAAAAATAGGATTTAAGAGAATTGGGTCTTGAATGGAGAAACCCTGTTAAAATGATTAATTTGTCTACAGCAGCTGCTAACTTCTCCATTTCAGACTTTTATTTTAAAAACATGTTAAATCTCATTTAATCTCTTATATGTAAGGGCACATTCTTGTGTGTGCCACACCTGATAAGGACTGTCTACTGGCTTCAGTAGAAAGTGAGGATCATCAGCAGGAACATACTTTGCACCTCACATGACTGGGATCATAGTTTATACGATCAGTCAGGGATCAACTTTTCTTCCATTGAAATCATTGAGAAAGCTTCCATGACTCTTAGCAAAGCGCTCTCTGGGATATGTCTGGAAGAAAGACTCTACGTAAATGTAAAGTCATTAGGCATTGCTCGCTCTGAGATCCCTTCTCCATGGATTTGTGCACGTAGATGCTTCCATTTCCACAAGCTTCCTTCAGTAGTTTCCATTCTTCCTGATCCATCTAGGACTCTGGCTTCCTTCAGAAAGTCAGAATGATTTTTAATGACACACATGCAAAGACCAAGACCATCTCCTTACAAAGAGAAAAGGAAGCAATTTTGTTTCATTATGCAACAACTGTACATGCTGCTGAGAATATGCAGAGTTCACACAAAGTTGAATTTTAAATAAGTGATAGGGCCATCTTTTGCTCTTAGTTACACAGGTGAAAATCCAGCGTTACAGGCGTTAAACATCAGATTTAGATGAGTGTAACAGCAGAATTTGGACAACGTTTCACGGGAGGAAAGATCTACAGTACAAGAGTATAATTTGACGAGCAAAATGACTTGAACGTATGCTTGTATACACCAATTGTACACAGCAATTATGCTTACAAAGAGAGATGTGCTGTGTGTATTAGAGAGGAAGGACAGATGTATTAGATCTTGTTCAAGATGACAAATTTAAGCATCACAATTACTTCTGCCAAAAGTTACCTGGTTAAAGGCTTGCAAAGGGCTTCCAACAAATGCAGACTAAAAACCTGAAAGTCAGACATCAACAGGAGCTGACATTTCTAAGCAGAATGACAACAGTAAAGAGCAGTGCTAAGTGGGGCTGAACCATTTTTAAACCACAAAAAATATTCATGTATAGATTAAAAACCATCTCCTATGCACAAAATGTTGATTTTAATGGAGGGAAAACATTTAAGGCCATATCCTCAGCTGGTGTAAATCGGCAACACTTCAGTGACCTGAGTGGAACTGTGCCAGTTTACACAAGGGTTCCAATTCATCGAGGTACTTATGCACCTGCCTAACTTTGAGCACCTGATTAATGGCACCAGCTTCACTTAGAGTAAGGCAGGCATTCAAATACCTTGCACAATTGGGATTTCACCAAAGATCTGTCCTCCTCTTTCTTTCTCCCTCCTTATAGTACCAGGCTTATTTCTACAGCATGACCCATAGAGAGTTTCTTTTATATTTTTCTCATGGCTGCTTATTTCTTAGGAACAAAAGCCCAGTCTTGGGAAGAAATATGATTTCTTCCCTATAGCAATGATGGGGCACTCCACACAAAGAAGCACCTGGCAGTTTAGTTCACATTTTTTAATAACATGGCACAATTTACATTACACAAGTCTTCGCTGATGAGGAAACATGCTGAAGATTCAGAGCCGCTTCACTTTTCTTTTCACATAGGATCTAGAAAGGACTTTTATTACATACAGGATAAACAGCAAAAAGGTTTGTATATAACAATCTCTTTACAATACTGAAAGCTACCACTACGGTTCCAGTGTACATATTCTTCTGGGTTGGTTTTTTTTGTTTTTTTTTTGTTTTTGTTTTTGTTTTTTTAATTTTTTTCCCTTTTGTTCTTTAAAAAAAAAAACACCGCACAACATCTGGAGTTCACAAAATCTGAAGCTCACAACTAAACTTTCAGTTGACTACTAAAATAGATCTCTGATCATTAGAAACAACTGTCTGTCGTTAGACATTTTTTTCTTTTCTTTTTTTTTCTTTTTTTTTTTTTGCCAAAACAGGATAACAACTTCAGATAGCACTTTAATACACTAGAAGACCAATGGAACTAATTTTATTTCATACATATATTTTACAGTCCAGTAGACAAGATATTGTATTCTTTCTGATAAAGTCATATTGTCTCCAAATATTTAGACAAGAAACGTAATGCATTATAAAATAGTGTGTTATGAAAAGACAGAAATTTCAGAAGATTGGTGCATTTTTTTTAAAAGGGCCATTTCTCCTGTGATCAGGGAAAAACAAAGCTGACCTATTAGCTATTCACAGACTTTATTACCAACTGAAACACAATAAATTACATTATGAAATCTGCACTGGAGTTCAGACTAAACTACTGATCCACAGTGAAAATATATCCATCATTTTAGGAAAGTATTAGCTTTCTTGTAGGATTTGTTTCAGTGTAGCTAAATTCACTTAACCAAAAAAAAAAAAAAAAAGAAGTGTGTGTACAGATAAAAATGACACACTGATCATAACAACAGACTCAAATAGCTATAACGAGATGTTTTTCCAAAAATAAACTTGACATGTTAAGTGACAAAAGTTCCAGGAAGTATCCCACATTTGATTGTTACTCTGTTTAACCCAGGTTAATAGGACTGAAAAACCATCCATCATATTAGACACTATGGTGTCAGTGATTATATTTTGCTAACCTGCACAAGGCCTAAGAAATGACATGTACTACAGTAACATTAGTATCTTGATGCCAGGGTTCATATGGAAAACTACACTTCTAATGGATTGTTTCATCATCAAAACAAGCAAGGAAAACAGATTTATATAATAGATGAGCTTGTTCAGGGAAAATATGACTTTAAGTAGGTTGTGTGTTGAAAGGCTCCTTTGAGTTATACAGGCTTTTGTGAAAAGCCTTAAAATTCATTGCATAGTTGAAGGGGTTTAGCTGTCTATAACAATATATGTAACACAGTATAAGCAAACTGTGTTGATCAATATTAAGTTTGCAAATAGCACAGTTTAAGAAGTATTAATGTTTTATGTGACTTAATTTTATCTATTTACATTTGTACAAAGTAAAGCTTTCATCTTACCCTTTTTGCATATATGAACCATTACCCCATGAAGCAATCTTTTTACACAAATATCTACAATTGTCTTCACTTCTGGTCTGAAAGAACTTTGTACGGTTGTTGTTGGTTTGTTTTTAACCAAATTATGATGATTGATGCCTTGTTCTTCAGTTCAAATTTTGAAACTTTTAAACTAGAAATAAAATAGAGTAGGAGACACAAGGAACGTATGGACTTGGCTAAAAGATCTGGAAAATTTCAACATGGCATATACAAAAAACCCATTTCAAAATCTTTGCGCTTGGGTCTATACATTTTGTACAGCGGAATCACATCCACAGTCTGCGTCAATGACTAGCAAGAAGCTCTTTATATCGTGTTCAGTATCTCCTTATTTTTTATTCTCTTTATCGAGCTTCAATGTCCTTAAGGGTGTGAGAAGGAGGCCTCTCTCTCATCTCTGTCGACAGAGGAGTAGTCCTTCTGGGAGACCCAGGCCGAGGTCCCAGAGTGGAAATAAGAGGAGGAGGGGCGCTGAGAGCTGCGGTGGGAGGAGTTTTATTGAGAATGCCATTCTGGTGTCCTGTCGGGGGACTGACTCTGGGATAGTGCATGCTGGGAAGTCCAGGTGTGATTAAACTTGGGTGAGGCAGATGACCATCCAAGGCGGCAGGGTGAACTGAGTGCAGGCGTGCATGTTCGTAGTCCTCTCTGAGCATATGTAACCGTTCCCTCTCATCCAAGTGGTTGCCCCTCTCATGCTCACGTCGAGGATCCATGGACAGAGAATGGTGGTGGTGGTGGTGGTGGTGATTGTAGTCATGAGGTTCCCTGTCCCTGAATGACCTATCGGCTTCATATAATCTTGGCGTGGAAAGACGATGAAGGGGATCGTTTCTTAGCAAAAAGTCTCTGCCCAGAGGGTCTCTCCGATGAATATCGAGCTCTCTGTAAGGATCTCTCAAGGGATCCCTCATCGGATCCCAGTGGAAAGACGGGTAGGGAAAACGTTCTCCACCTGGGATTGGGCTTATTCCCATAAAAGGTGTCATCATGCGAGTCCTGTCCAGGCCACTGATGCTGTTCATGGGGTGTATACCAGTTACACCTACAGTCATAGGCATAGACACTAAGGAACCTGGATGGACGTTGGCTGTAGATATTGGTGGTGGCTGGTCAGATGACCTATGAGTCTGAGGTCCCTCAGGTGGAACATCGTGGTCTTCCTTCCGTTCCTCCTTCACTTTGACTTCACTGCTTTTCTTCTGATTATCGTATGCAGTCTCAATCTTTCTCTCAGCCTCACGGTTGGAAGTACTACTAGGCCTGGTGCTCTCCACAACAGGGGGCCTAGCGTAGGGTGAAGGTACCCTGGACATTTGCTTAGACTCTTCCACTGCCCTGCTTTCATGGCCCAAGCCTTCTTTCTCTGACGAGTAGTTGTCCTTCACCTTGTGTTCTTCAACATTCATGTCTTTCCGAGATTCGGAGTGATCCCTCTCTCGTTCTTTGGGTTTCTCTTTCTCTCGAACCTCAGGATTGAGATGGCTCCTGATCTGCTCAGCTGAGCTGCGGTTATGTCCAAGGGAGTTCACTGGATGGATAGGTGCTGGCGAAGGATGACTGGAGTGTCTTTTCTCAATACTCTCCCTAGAGAGAGCAAAGTGTAAAGGTTAAGGATTTGAGAAACTCTGAAAATAAAACAAAGCACTGGGCTTCTGACTCCCTATTCACTGTTGTGCGGAAAGCTAGTAATGTGCTATTTTAATGCATTATTTCCTTTGGCAGAGGCATATGTGGCATTGCTAGAACACCCCTTCTCTACACTATGCTTGTTCTATTTATCTAGACCCGGGAGAAAGAAGGCCCCTAGAGCTGCTTTACAAACCATCTGACCAAATCCTCAGCACTCAAGTCAATGGAGCTATACCAACAGAGATCCTGGCCCCCTTTATCTGTATAAGTTTTAAACAGCAGCCTCAACAGTTTGTAAGAAGATAAGCAATGAATAAAAACAACTTAACTCTAGCCTCAAAAATAAGTGAAGAAATTAAATTTAAATGGCAGGAGTTATATGATTTTTACCTGACTCCTCCCAAATGTATTTTAATAGAAGTTGCGGGGTGGGGGCGGGGAGAAATGAAGAGACAGCATTTGTTTTGCATTGATTTATTGTTTAAAATCTCTACACCCTACATATCTAATTTCTTTATGTATATATTCTGCATCCTTCTTGCTTTACAATTTGCATTGAAGAGTTTGAAAACATAACAAAATATACCCTCCATAGTACTACTTGATGGAGGCTTTCAGCATCTCCCTTAATGTGCCAGCATCTCTCTATGGGTGAAACTGATCCCAGTCCAAGAGGTCAGAAGGGCCTAGCACTGAAACCCTCAAACTAGGCCTTAAGTGGGACATCAGTGGTCCATAAATCTTGAGCTGACTACCTGCACAGGGGTGAATTTCACCCTTTATGAACAGCTATGTCCCTCCTCAAGAAGATATCTCCCTAGACCCTGATAATCTTGCTAATAAGAGCCCTGCTTCTAGCCTGCCTTTTTAGGAAGACCATAGAGTTGCCATAATCTTTCCATCTTTCCTGGACCCATTTTATTTTAGATCTCTATATGGTACAGAAATAGCATTAGACAACGATCTCCTCCTGGTGACAGATGTCTATGCTGATCCCTTTAGAGCTACAGTATCAGCTGTCCTTTGAAACCAACAACAACAACAAGGTAGAGTAGACACCGGGGCAGTTTCTGGCAGTGATACACAGAGTAGCTTCATTATGTACTCTGTAAAAGGGGTTGTGTTGGGCCATCGGCCATGGGAATTCTCTCATGTAGGGTACTGCAGAATTCTCTTCTGTTAAATGTGTAGGTTAGGCTATTAGGAAGGACAACAAGGTAGCCTGAGCAGTGTCACCCTCCATCTCTAAGTCTCTGTTATCAGACCTGGGTGAGGCTGTCTCTCTGCTTTCTCAGTGTCTAGCCATGACTGGGACTTGCGAGAGGCTAGGTGGTTGAAGCTCAATCCAGAAAAGACAGGAAATGTGGCCTTGGAGGTTGGAGGACACATCCAGAGGAGATATTTAAGAGGTTATCTTCCCTGTCAATTGAGCAGTTTGGCTTGCCTTTTGTTAATAAGGCACCGTGTCTAGGGCTCCTGTGTATAGAATGTAGCTGCTTTCAAAAGGTCACTTAGCAGCAGCAATCAAGGGGATGATATCCTTTCATCTATGCGTAACCTCTTGGATACGGATCTCGCCACGGGCATTCATGCCTTTGCTACCTCCAGACTAGATTATTGCAACTTTAACTTCATAGGCACACATCGGAAGACTGCTCGGAAACTTCAGTTACAGCAAAATGGAACTGCTCAGCAATGTGTTTCTAACAGCGTGAATTTGATGCCCACACTGATTTACTACACCTTAAATGTTTGGGACCCTGGATACTTTAGAAACAGTCTCTCTCCTCATGTTCTGTACCAACAACTGAGATTAGCTGAGCCATACAAGCTGGATTTGAACATCTGGAGGCGGGGATTTTAATGAATGCCCCTCAACTTGCGGTCATGATTCCTTTGTTTCTCCAACAGAGCGTAAGTTTGTGGACTTCCATGGCACTCTGCAATGACGACCTATTAATATCAGCTTTTGCTTGGGAGAGTGATTTAGGGACTTCTTGGTATTTTTATTTTAAGGGGAACCTGCTGAGTTCTTTAGTTAATGCTAAATCAGTTTGCTTTGTAATTTATATATTTTCAATTGTGCTTGAAATAAATGCTTTCTGTAACCAACATGAATAAATATATTCAATTACCATACTTTTGGATGAATGAAATAACCATTTTCTCTGCTGATTCTGTCCTATTCAATTAAGCAACCAGCATATACTGATGAAATTATCTCAAGATGCACTAAGATTCTATCATTACACAATAACTCAGCTAAGTAAAATGTAGTCTAGTGGGTACAGCTGGAGACTGGGAGTCATTTAACCTCAGATCTACTTTCCGGTCTGTCACAGACTTGCTGTGTTAACTTGGCCTAGTTTCTGTGCCCCAGTTTCCAGTATATTGACCAGGCAACATTTGCTTTGGAATCCTCAAGTGAACATGCAAAGTATTGTTATTACTAAATATAACATGTAATGTCTGTTGCCAAACTGTATATTGCCAGGCACCTATTGAGACATCTCACTATGATTATTCTACTGCATTTATGTTGCTAAAAGAGTCAACAAGACTCATGATATTTTCTGCTCTGGGATTACAATCACCTGAATGTCATCTGCAAGAATGGAACTTGTTCTCTGGTGCCTTTTAGATTACCTATTGTTGCTGAGCACAAGGGTTCTCACCTTGTACTCACTAGCTATTGTTTTCTTTCTAAATGCTGTAATGCAATGGTGGATTTCTTGAAAAGAAAAGTGACACTGATACTAAAGGACAAAGAGTGTACTATATCAGAATATACCAATGTAAAATTGGAGCAATTTTTGGGTCTGACTGTGATTTACCTATGCTGGTTTCATATGAATGCAACTCCGTCAACTTCAGTGGAGTTACTTGTAATTTACACTGGTGTAAGTGAGATTAGAATCAGGCACTATCGCCTAATCAGGCTAACATAATTGCTGCATGAGGTTTGGTAATTATCTGCGCATACCTAAATCCTGTAGAAAAGAAAGGATGGTCTTGTGATAAAGGCACTGTAGTGGAACTCAGGAAATAAGTCCCGGCTCTGTCATAGACTACTTGTGAGATTTGTGGAAATCAGTTTATTTCTCTGGACCTCCAGGTCTCAACTATAAAACGAGGCTAATACGTCCATACTCCACAGGGATGTTGCGAGGATAAATTAATTAACATTCTTGAAGTGAGCAGATAGTATGGTGGCCCCAGAAATATCTGGATAGCTAGTACGTTTCCAGACTGGATTTTCCAGCATCTTCAAGTACAGGTAATAGCATTACTATATTGCAAAACAAAGCTCTTGAAAAAAAATCACCTTTTTTTCTGTTTGATACATTATCATACTAGGTTAGAGAAATCAGTATTCTACTTCTATAAAGCTGACAACTGTAACTGTGCAGAAGTATGATGTATGAATGAAGCTTAATTTTTTCAGACTCTGAAATTAGGCTGATCGTTAAAAAGAAATATGCTTGGAACTATGACATGGAGTTCAGAGCGATGCAAAAGCAGCTGGCAAGAAATATATTTCTGAAAGGGATTGTCTTCAACAGAGACACACGTTGTAACAAAACAACAAAATACCAAATGAAATACTTATGTAGTTCTAAAATCTACCCACATCCACAGTAAGTAAAATTATTCACATGGCTAAGTGTCTGCAGGATTGACTCCCCAATTCCCTTTGAAGCATTAAAACTAGAGCTGAACAAAACAAGGCCATGCGATCACACAGAAAATGTTCCAAATGGAAAAATATAGTTGAAAAAATCTGTAGTTTGACTTACTTAAAAAGTTCTTAAAAATGTATTTTTAGAATATCAATGTGTTCATGTAACGTCCTTTAAAAAAGAGGTTACTCATGAGTATACTCGGTGGAGTAGCCAAAAAAACACATTTCCTAATATTCAAGAAAGAAAGAAAGTTAGCTATTACCTAGCAAAATAACGAATATACCATCTTAGCAGGAAAGCTGTTAAGCTACACTTGTTGAAAAAGCTGAAATCCGTTCTGCATGTTTTTCCAGCAGGATATGACGCTGGCTGACAAAATCTTATAATTTGGTTCTTAAATGTTAATAAGAATTGTGATTGATGTAACTATAATGGGAACATTTCTGAAAAAAAAAATTGACCCGTTTTAATTTTCATTAACCTTTTCCAACTTGGACAGGTTTACACTAGTGTCCGAGTCCACGTAAGGCACTGAATTAAAACCATGTTCTGAAATGTACAAAACCAATGCAAATATGTTTTTTTTTAAAAAAGGACTCAAGGAAATGTAATGTACTGTATGAAAACTAAGACTTACTATGTCAGTGAACCATGACATACCTGAGCATTTTCCAGTGTTACAATTGTTCATTTTAAATATTACAAATGGAAGATTAATACCTTTGAAAAATGTTGCTAATGCATGTAAGCCCAGATTTACAAAGATATATACACGCTGAAAGATGCAGATAGGTGCCTAGCGTGATTCAAAAAAGCACCTAAATCACATTGGCACTGGACACCTGTCTATATATTTAGGCCCCTAAATACCTTTGTAAATCTGCCCTGAAGGACAGGTAAGCTCTGTGGGTCTCAGTCTAGCCTCACTTTACACTGGCAAAGTTCTCCTGACTTCAGTCAAGTTACTTTTGATTAACCCAGGTGCAAATGAGAGGGGGATCAGCCTGTCTAGGCCTTCTAGGAAGCACCTGAACAAGAACTATGTCTTCTGTATTACTAGCCTAGTACCATCCACATTGACAGTGTTAGTTCTGCAGGGATTAAGTGCACAATTCGATCTGTGGAAGCTGTGTTTTAACCAGGGGCCAGGCTGGGAAGGGTTAAAAGCTGAACAGAGCCCCCACGCTTTGAACTAGACAATTCTTGGAAGCGTTCTTTCGTACCTTTCTTTGTCATCTTTACTAACAGATGAGTCTCGTTTATCTACATCTCTATCTCTGTCATGAGCTGCAGCAGATGAACTGCGCTCCAGCTCTCCTGGCTTCAGCCAGGGCGGAGGGGTCGGGAACGAAGGAGGAGTTCGGTGCAGTCGGTTCCAGGGTTCATGAGGGTTGCTAAAGCTCTGCATACTGGGGCCATCCTTGTGGCCGAACATTGAGTTGGGTGCTGAAATGGTGAAGTGGAAAACAAAAAGGTTTAAGAAAAAGGTATGCTTTAGTGAAGGTACTTACCAAAAAAACTTTTACAGCACTCAGAGTTAAAATGAATACATATTATTGGAGGCTGGAAAAGGAAAGGAGATTAACAGAGATTCATTAGAGGCTCTTATTCCTAACACTAGACAGGCAACTGACAGCTGTTTAACTGCAAAATGGAAATTCTGTATATAAGGGGAGAAAGGATCAGGCAAAATTGACATGTTTCTTATTCCAAACATATTGGAGGCATCAGGGAATGAAAATGATACCAATTCAAGATACGGGCTTGCTATATTCAGTCTGGGACCAGTGCAGAATACATGTTTAACATCCTATACCTTGCAAAACCTTCAGATTCGAAACACATACTGTATACTACTAAATTTGGAAAACAGCCATTCTCAGCTTTTCAAAAGTATACAAAGCATTCATTTCTACCATTGGCTGGTCATTAGTGAGCAGCTCTTAAAATCATGTCTTTCTGGTTACCATCCTGCTTATTTCATTTTCTCTACTTAAATTTCAACATGACTTTGGCAGTGAGTAGCTATGTCATAATTAGACATTAACATGCTGTTACTGTTTGAAAGCTAAGATCCTCAGCTTTCTAGACACATAAATTCACTAGAGCCTTCTAGCTCTAGTTTTTCAAGATGGGAATGATGAAAATAATGTCGGATTTGAAGGGGGGGAGAGAGGAAGCATGACAAAAGGAAGAAAGATGTGATTTTTAGGGACTGATCTTTTGTGATTGGCCAAAACTATGAAAGATTTAGGTGATTCAGTGCAAATAAGCACAGGACCAGTAAGCATTTTCAAGTTCAGTTTCTGGATAAGTAGTCAGAAAGAAAAAAATATTCCCATCTAAGGCTAGATAAAGCAGCACATATTAACTGTTTTTGACCATTACAATGGAACTCTTAGGAATTTCTCAAGTTAATTAAATTCATGGGTTCTAGATTACTTTTGTCTTTTAAACTACATAAGGTATTGTTACCAGTTGCTGGTATGTTTAACCTGAACTATGAAATACATAAAGAATAATAATTTGTTTCTGAGCACAAAATTGCATCCTCTAAAAAATAACGTCTGTTTCTGAAAATCAGGTCCTTTGTGACTGTGTGATCTATGTAACTAGTACAGACACAGCAGACAGTCACCTTCACTCAAAATTTTGAGTCACGCAATGAACAAAAATAATCAAAAGGCAAATTTCTAGAGAAAGAGGTTACTCACTAACTGTCGGGTTCCCAAGTCCCCCGAAGGCATTACCACCCACTGCAGCAAGACCGGTGAACGTAGCTGGTCTATTAAAAGGCTCTGAAATCAAATGGAAACAATTGAAAAACAGTGGCATGTTGGTAACTGCAATGAAGCATTAGTGAAATATCCAACTGTATTATGTTTGCATATAGTGAAGTCCACAACTATAATTAGCTGAACATGATCCAAAATATGGCAGTGTTTAGAGAAAAAAAAGAAATCTTTTTTCAATGCCAGCACAAAGGGATCATTTTATTAGAAAGTCTCTGCTTTAAAACAAAAGCAAGACTTCAAGAACACAGAGTCTTGGGGCCCCTGCGTTATTGGGAGTGGTTGCCAATGTGTTAAAGCTGAAAAAAACCTCCCTTTTTATTCCACTCCCATCCCATATCTATTCCACGTGCTCGCTCATGAAATGCTCCTGGCTAACAGGCATTGCTGGCACCATTGATCCTATAGAATACTTTTACGCCGTGTGCTGGTCACGTCTTCTAAACCACATTCAGGACCCAGCTAGGACAGAATGTCCACATTTACTATGCTATAGAATCATGAGATTGACCTGGGCATTTTCCAGTGCTGCGAGGTTTACTGTTAATGTTATATATGAAAAAGTAGTTTAGAGCCTTTGGAAAGCGTTGCAATCAGTCTTTTTATTTTATTTTTCTTTTTAAGTATCTAATGTGTGTAGGACACAGGTAAGCTTTGTGGGTCTGGCTCTCTTTTCACTTTACAGTGGGGGAAGTCTAGTGACTTCAGTGAAGTTACTTCTGTTTTACACTGGTACAAATGAGAGGCGAACCAGCCCCACTGTTTTCTAATGGGTAAGTTAAAGGATTCCTGGTGCAGAATGACAAACCGTTTCCATGAGTTCAGCGTGACATCTCTGTGACCCTCCCAAACCCTGCCCGTCCAGAAACGAAAGACTAATTTAAAGTCTCAAACTCTGATTCACAGGCGGTGGCATGTTGTATTATTGCAACACTCTATGTCGACACAGAATGTAGCTTTTCATTTAATGCCTTGAATTATTCCTTTTTTAAAACCATGGTTGCTGCTTTTCACCAATGCAGGCAATTACACTTCTTAGCATTATTTTAGCAAGAGAGTTTAAGTCTACTGTAGTCATGACTACAGTGAAGCTGAATCAGTATTGTCTGACTTCACTCAAAATTCCAGGTGGATGATTTCCAAGTGTTTTTTCTGATTTGCTGTTATTTGTACCTAGGGCTGCTGCATGGTAGAAAAGAGTCTACTGATTGATATTTTTATTTAGTTTTGTAAATTTTGAATAACTGGCAGGGCACGCAGAGTCTTTGTCTGGGCAGTTTTTAAGAAAGAAAGAAAGACAGAAAGAAAGACAGAAAGAAATTATTTTTGAGAGGGGTAAAGCATGACAGCTGTTTAACAATACTCTGTGATCACTGGAGAACAGTTTAGAATAGGGAGTGAAATACAACGTAGCCAGTTGTCATTTCAGTGGGTATTTAGGAAGGCAGAATGTACCTGCCCACACTGGAATTTGGTGAGGACACAAACTATGCTTATACATTATTTCCCAGTTCTGTTCACAGTTAATTCTTTACTGAGAATCTGTAACTAGTTCTTGCACTTACCCAAGTGAGCAGCTGGGTTGAGAAAGTTGCTATGATGGGGTGGAGGACCAAAAGGGGTGCCAGCTGGATGAGCAGCACCTACCAAGCAAAGCCAAAGGAAACAATTTCCTGAATCAGTAAATGAACCACAGTGCTCTTGGCTATATTCACTGTTGTCTGTTATGAAATGACAGCACATGTACATGGCAGAGGTTACCTTAATCCCTGTATGCGGCCTGACTCACTCTCTTTTTCAGGTGTCCTCAACCTGGGGGTTGTGACCCTCAGGTAGAGGTCACAAACAGATGCCTCAGGTCACAGCCATCCTGTCCTTCCCATATTGCTAAATAAGGGGTCTCCGCTAGATTGAAGGGGGGGTGCAGAAAGTTGCAGTATGGAAAACGTTGAGAGACTCTGATCTGTCATATTTCTAATGCGCTATCTTCATGGCATGTAAGCTACATCTGTGTGGAAGTTTTCTTTCATTCAGAGTACGTCTGGCAGCTCATCAGGATCCTCGCTTTAAGTGTGGAAAATAACTACAAGATTCAATGGACCAATAATCATTAAGCTCATGAGAGCAAACCTGATTGGACGTTTCCTGTTAGCACCCATGGGATCGGCCATCCAACTAATATTCCATAAGAAGAAACATCTGAGCTTCTTGAGTACTCACCGGCTGCAGAGAAGAGAGTTGAAGGGCGGGCCAAGTCATGGGGGTGGTGGATGGCTCCGAAGAGGCTGGGACCTGGTGGTCTGCTCAGAAACTCAGGTTTCAGGCCAAAGTCCAGCTTGTGTGGATCAGACTGCATCTGTTTCTGAAATGGAAAATGGGATTCGAAACGAGACCTTCCTAAGAAGGAGCAGTAAAAGGCACCTTCAGAATCATATGGTTGCAGCGAAGTAGTAACACTGAAAATGGAAAGATGCCTTGCCAGGGAATGGTGTAACAGGGTGTCAGATACTGGGATCCTGAACAGAAATGCAGAGAGATTCTTGTGATTCTTCTAGATAATCACAAAAGGCGGAACAATCAAAGGGCGAGAACAAGAATCAATCTCAGGCTCAGGTTGATGTTTTCTTAGGGTACGTCTACATAGCAAAAAAATCCCCATGGCAGCAAGCTCGAGCCTGGGCTCTGTAACCCGGCAAGGGGAGAGGGTTTCAAAACCTGAGCTCCAGCCTGAATGTTTCACTGCTATTTTTAGTCCTGTAGCACAAGACCAAATCAGCTGACCCGGACTCTGAGACTTGCTGCCACAGGATATTTTTGCTGTGTAGACGTACCTTCAAAGGCCCCAATTCAGTGAAGCACTTAAGCGTGTGTTTGAATCCCACCCAAGGCAATGAGATTTAAGCAGCTCTTGCTTAACTGCTTGGGTGAATAAATTAGGCCTAACCGAATAATAAAAGCAAAACCCAGGGAAGGCGTTAGTTTGGACCATATTCTGTGCGTGTTTGTACAGGGTGTGGGCTGTGCTAAGAGCAGGGTGGAACTACCACCAGTTTACAAGTGTATCTTGTCAACATATGCTTTCACAATGACAGGAATCGTATACCAGTAATGTTAAGTTTGTAACTTAAACCTACAAAAGCCAGAAGTATCAAATTTAATGTTGAAACCTCCCCACTGCATAAACATCGGTCTTCGGCAGCGACCCCAGACTGCAAACACAGGCAGAACTGGTCAAGTTGGGGATTGCGGCTACATCTATACTACGAGCGAGGGGTGCAATTCCCATACTCCCGCACACATACTTGCACTACCTTGACACGAGCGAGGGAGCGTCTAAGTCGCTGTGGTCGGACACGTAATGGCGGGGAGGCACAGCTTAGCTGTGCTGTGTATAAACCCACCTGAAACCGGTGGGTACCTATTCGGCACAGTTAAGCTGTACATCAGCTGCCAGTCCCTGTGCTACTGCCTCTCCATTGTTATTTACACCCGTAGTAGCTCAAGGCGAGCTAGCAGGCGTATGCGTATAGGAGCAGCGAAATCACACCTCTAGCTCGTACCGTAGACATAGCCTGAAAGGAATCCAGTAAAGGATGGACCGAGTCTTAAAATCTAAAGAATGTTTGATTTCTGACTGTGTGTATCACAAATTCGAAGCAAGGCGTTGTATTCCATTTTCGTTATTTACGTGGTATTGGAATTTGCTGATTAATTGTGCAAGTCCAGCGGAGTGAATTTTAAGATGCAGAACACTGAACCAATAATCTTCACGGTAATGCCGGAACATGTCACGGTTTATAAATCAGTATTTAATACCGTGCCAGCTCCGAGGACGGACTTTACAATGACATGAATATGCATATTTAAAAGTTATGACCAAGTTAATGTGCACGCCTCGTGGCTGCTTTTCAAGTGCTAGTAACTTGTCCAGGTAGATGTAAGAACAAAAAAAGGCTCATCCATGTTTGGATCTAATAGTCTGCAAAATATTAAAATGCAAATGACACCTGATTTAAGGGCAAGAAGTACAATTTTAGGGCTTGAATAATTAAAAAATAGTCAAGAGAAATACACACTTGTCAGCGGAGTCCCTGCATGCCAGATATTTAGCTTATAAACTTTTTTTTTCAGAACAATTAATTTATAAACCCCTGAAGATAATTGCTCATACTAGCAAAAGCTGGCAGGTATGTTAGTTGCAGCAGTATGAACAGTGTGGCTATAATAATGAAAAAAACCACAACACTCCCAAATTGTATTGATAAAGGACCACCACAGATGGATTAAGAACTAAGCACCATTTGCTGAATGTGCTGGCTTACCTTACAAGAGCACTGAAGAAGAGCTGATATACTTTACATTGCGCCCCAATGTAAAGTACATTAGGCCTGGATTCAGGAAAATATCCCTGTTCGGGAACGCCCTCACCCGGGTGTTTCAAGTTAATTAAATGCTTAAGTGCCTGATCCAATGCCCACTGAAATCACTGGAAAGACTCCTATTGATTTCAGAGAGTGTCAGACCAGGCTGTAAGTGCATCCCTGAATTGGGATGGACTTAAGCATGTGCTTTCCTGAATCCAGGCCATAATGGGACTGTTTTTTTGTTTCTATATTCATACAGCACCTAGCATAATGGGAATCCTGGTCCATGACTGGGACTCCTAGGTGCTGTGGGAATACACATAGTCAATAATAATAATAGGCCAGATTATGGCATATACACACTGGCCTGTGTAAGAGGCAATGTAAACTACCGTGGGAGCTTTAGCAAGGCTTTTAATCAGCCGGACTATGCCTCAGGAGCTCCCTGGTATTCAGGAAGAATGCACAGGCTGCATAAGACCTTAGGATGATGCAGTTTGCTCCCCTCTTATTTGATAGTGTGGAGGAGAGCTTTCTCCTTCCCAAACCTGGGGCTCTAGGAGTCTCTGTGCTCCTCCAGCCACTGAGACTGCAACTGCACCTAGCACCTTATGTAAGGCTGCACATGGGAGCAAGGATCCTTGTGTCCTGCCCCAGCCTGACAGCTACACCTGGGCAAGGCCCAGTCTGGTTTAGTCATAGAAAGCTGTATGAGCACAAGTGCTGTTTGATGTTAATATGCTAGGTTGCAAAGCACAGTTCCATTAACTTCTTGGGGTGCAGGAAGCAAACTGTGCCTTATGGAAATGATAAAAAAGACAGACCAATGAAGGTTTGTGTGTAAGGAGGAGGGCGATTGCCACCAGCAAGTTTCAAAAATACCTTTGGAACTGAATAATGAAACGTATTTTCTGGGCATGTTTGGAAAAGTGAATAGAATCAGCCTCACACAGACAAGCAAAAGCCTCCATAGTTCTACTCTGCATATTTAAACATGGGAGTGTAACTGAAGCATTAGATAAATGCTTCACCAATGCAAAAACAGCACCTCGTATGATTTAGAAGTTTGCCTACATGATCTTTCACTGAGCATCAAATCACAGAGGATTCAAAGAATGTAGATAATGGCAAAGATAATTTCATTTCTAGAAAAAATCCTTTCAATATTTTTTTTTTAAAAAGACATAACTCTCTAGGTCAATAATTGTCTCTCTTTTTGGTAATGGGAAGATGAATGAAGATCACTGGCAGGGGAAACATAAGGAAGCAAAGAGGAGAGATTCATCTACTGCAGCAAATTAACCTGTCAACCTTGTTTAAAAGGGTTGTTTTTAAACTCTGCTAGCTCCAGGCTTTAGTAACTGTTCAACATCTCCATATACTGTATAGATATGACTTGTTACAATTGACTCACATACTCAGGATCTCTAAAGTGATATGAAAACCATGTTCATTTTGCAACATGTACAAGTTTCTAACACACAATCAGCTCAGCCTACGGACTCATCTGAAGTTGAAAGTATTCACAGCAGAGAATCCCAATGGCTTACTGACTATTAATTAGCTCAGAGGTTCAGGAATTATTTGAAAAATATAATGGAAATATCCTAAAAGGAAAAAAACAAAAACAAAATCACACACTCACCAAGCCACTGGACAATCAAAACACCATTATAATATGAATGACAATTAACCCTAACGATTAAATTCATTAGTTATTTTATGTTTGTACAACACCTAGCATAATGGGGCCCCAACCTGGTTGTGCTTTTTCAGTGCCACAGCCAACAATAATTAAAGCTGGTGAAGATATATTAGACAGCATGGCAGAGGGAGAAGAGGGAAGCTCCTTGTGCCTTCTAATATCCTGGAACACCATTAAAGTCAACAGAAGATATGCATTTTAAGCCCCAGACTGCTTTTTAACATCTCAACCACTGTATTTTCACTTCTGGTCTATAAATAGAACAAATCTCGCAGTTCATACACATCCTCCACTTAGCTCTTCCCAGTCACCAGTTGGCGTTGAAAGTTTATGTTCTAATGTCCCTGGCCACTAATGACACAGACATTTCCTGAGTGATTGCGTCTAGGATCCTACAGATCAATTAAGCCTTCAACGTGAAACAGAAATAAGAGACTAAAATGTTTCTGTGCTCCACAGTGTCATTTCAATGATGGTAGAGCAGAGCTCAGGATGAGTGGTGAACCTTTTCCACCACAGATTTGCACTAAGCAGCTCCCCACAGAGGAGTGACTGCCAAAAGGACTGACCTTGACTTTTTGTTGGTGATGATATATCTGCCAGGCGATATGAACGTGCATAGCACACCACTTTCCAGGTTTCTGGAGAAACAAAGAAGTGACATGAAATCAAGAACCATCAGAGACACGTGACACTTTTCTGTGGTTATAGGTTACAAGCTTCACTGATTCACTGCATCCAGAGAAAAGGGGCCATGAGGGACCTGGTTTTGGCTCCCTGATTCTCTGCCATGGCACAGACCCTGATTAGGCAACTATCTCCTGCTGGAGATAGCCAGCCATTTCCTCCCAACTCCTGTCCCCTGCATTAGGAAGGTGGCACAGGAGATGCCTTTGCCAGTGTGAGGCCCACTGGGGAATCCCTCACATCAGGACAATGGCAGATAAAAAATGTTGCAGGTCGTCTTTGCTTCCTTTGCACCGCCACAGGAGCAAAGTGGGGCAGAGATTCTGCCCCTGGATTAGGGCTTTCTCTGTCCCTCCAGAAACACTATGGGTCATCACCTTCTCAAAAAAACAAAAATCCATCTTTCGTTTTATCAGCTCTTCTAATGCCAGCTAGCGCTACTCAGCTGGCTGAGAACATGGCTTATCTCAGCTAAAATCAATGATGCGGTATATGCTAATCTACATCAGCTATTTTGCATAAGTAGAGCACTTCACAACTGTACATCAAGTGCAATGATTCTAAAACACTAGCTTCATCAACAAAGAGGTGAAAAGAAATCACTTTTTTTTTAAATCACCCCAGCGCTTAAAATGAGCCTGACTCCCCACTATAACTTCGTCAACTTTGCCTTCAAGTCCTTCCACAATTTACTTTTAGCTGTGGGATATGTTGAAGAAGTTCGCAGGCCAGTCAACTCACCCTTGTTGTGTGGGTGAAACCCTGTTTAACCTCACCCTCTGAATCTCTCCTCTAACCTGTATTTCATATTATTACTGAAACACACGCTGTAAAACACCTGCTAGTGCTATTTGTTTGTCTGCTAAGAGTTCAGGAAGTCATTTCTTAAAAGGACACATCTAGGATATTCCTTCCCAAACACTGTTAATTAACCATATGTACTCCACATCTAACATCTGTTCAGATACAAAAACAGTCATAGGAATGAGGAGAATTCTTCAAGCCACCTGTGGCTTAAAGGCTGTACAATCTGGCAGTATTCTTATAAGCCTGAACTTCATAGGCAGCATAACATGGCAAACAGCTCTATTTTCTGTTTCTATGTTTTTTTCTTTTTTAGAGCTTTTATAGAGCAAGCAATTATTACAAAACAAAAACACCCAACCTTCTGCACATCCATTGAGTCGAGCTATGCTAGTGACTATATGGAGCTCTTGTCTCCGTATTTTCAAAAAGTTAGACCGCCAAAGAAACTTATAAAAATTAAAAAGGCAACAGTACTGCTTTGAGGTGATCTCTTAATTCCTGGCTTTTCACGTCTGAACTGGATTGTCTGTCTAAATTTAACTGTAAGCTTCTTGGGGGTAGGACCCTTGTCTCAGTTCAAGTTTGGTACAGCACTGAGCAACACTGATATTGCAAAATAGATAATAAAAGACTAAATCCAGCAGTCTTTTCTCAGGTAAAACAAAAACAGAGTTTTGCCTGGCTAGTATTGCAGGATTTGGCTCAGTAAACCTTGTGAGTCAGAAAGATAGAAAGCTCATCGTATTTAACCTCCAGAATTCATTGTGTTAGTGGGTTCTGTGAGAAGCACAAACATTAACTTCAAAACCATGCATATTTCACTTGAGCGACCACAAGATAGAGGTATAGAGGGACCTACCACGCTATTTAACAAACATGTCGCACATGTTCCAGATAAAACAGGGCACTCCTTCATAATTAGTCTGCATTTTTAACCCACTGGGAGGAGTGTATCAGAGGAAAGTGTCTTACCCTCAACATGGGCCTGAACGGATCTGTCAACTGTGAAGAAAAAATGACAACTTGGTTACATGCCTGTCACTCAAACAATTGCTCTAATTAACAAATTTGTATTGCCTCATTAGGAGATGAAATTAAAATGTTATCATTTTACTTTCAAATGAAGTCCTTTTGGAGAATAATTAGTCCTTTTCCTCGGTATTAGAACCAATCTCCTTCCCCCTCCCCCATGACTGTTGTACATAAGTGTTGACAAGTAACTAAACAAGTCTCATAAAGAGCATTCTGCCCTCCGGCACTATTATTAATTTGTTGATTTAACACTATAAAAATGGAAATTTTGCTAATTTGGAGAAAAACATGGCTAATGCCTTTGGGCAAATTTCTGTTCATATATTTCTAAAGTGGCTAACTCGGGAGGAAATTGGGAAGGGGTCTTGGCCACCTTTCTGCAGATCTGCTGGAAAGGATTGGGTTGGAACTGGCTGGAATGGCACTTTGAAAGTGCCACCACAAACCAGCAACTGTGTCCGTTCAGTGACTATGGTTTTAAAAAAGGGCACCTGGTGCTCTACTTATAAAATTTGAATAGACAATACAGACTGGCATTGACCGGTTGTCGATGGTTTCTCTGCAACGGATCAGCTTTGACTTAAAAGAGGGATTTTCACACTGGAACAAATGTGGATAAAGAATGTTTACACAAAAAGCATTTTTTGTTTGTTTGTTTTTGGCCAGATATTTTCGGTCATCCTCCTTTGCTCATGCTTCAGCTATTTATGTTTTGACTAGCTTCAATAAATAGCAATGAAAATATAAAATAAATTCATTAGTTATTTCTGACAGGTTTGGATGTCCCTCTTGAAATGCCGTGATAAAAGGGAAGGGAGGATTACAGATATAAGAAGATGCTTTGCAGGAAGCAATGACAGCATACTATATTATCTTGGAACAATCAAAACTATGCTACAAGTTGAAAGGAAGTATACAGCTAAATGACTTAATGGAAGATGCTCTCGTTATCTTTTCAACTAGATGAATACACAGAAACAAAAATGCACAATTTGTTTTGGTACAAAGCCAAAGTGCGGCACCAGCTGAGTTGGGACCCAGCATAAAACTCATAATTCAACACCTGCAAATAGCCTTACAATACATAAAAGCTGGGCCACCTATAGCAGCATGGATTTTTTTCATTGCTTTCAAATAGGGAGTTCTGCTTAACAACTGACAGGATAACATCACTCATTGTAAACAACAATTAACAGATGAATATAAATTCCTAGCCTGCCTATGGACATTCATCACCAGGATTCATTTTCCTGTAAAATGGAAAAATGCCGACAGCTGAACGGTCAAGACCAAAATAAATAATTAAAATGTGCAATTTGGTCTTAAAAATCCAAGAGTGCCAAACGATCAACCAAGTGCATCAATATTTCATCATCATAATCAATACTATAGTAAATATGGGACTACATGTCATAATCCAATTATAGCCTATCAGCATAAAACTTGTGGATGTTTATAAACCTTATAATAGATTTGGAGTTTATCCTTTTACTCATGAGGATGTTACAGGAAAGGGCTTTTCCATTGCATGGTATATGCTTTGTGCTAATGATTAAAGACCATTCCTTTAAGTTGTTATGAGCCTGATCATCCACCCATTGATGTTAATGGTAAAATTCCCATTGACTTTAATTGTGCAGGATTAAGCATTTCTAATGCCTTGTCTACACTTTATGGCAGTGTGCAGAGTATAGGCACTTTGTACGTAGCAAAATGCTGCTGTGAAAGGCCAGCTGCGTCCATGCGTATCACTGCAGTGTGTAGCTGCACAAGGCAGTGAAAGGCTCCAGCAGGTGGAAGAAGCAGGGAAAGGTTCCGGCACCGGGGAGCTTGATCTTTTCCCAGCTGCCTCCTTGCTGCCAGAGCCTCTCCCCGCTACCAGAGCCTTTCACTACAGCAGGGAAAGACCCCAGCAGCAGGAAGGCTGTGGGACACGATGCTGCTACAAATAGCAGTATTCAGGTGGGAGGCACTGCTTGGTTATGTAAAGAGCAATGTCTGGTATATACCCTAGGGCTCAAATGTGGAGTGCACTCTATTCTACTTGCCTAAGCCACGCATCACCATCCACACTGCTATTTATACCCCTCCTAGGTGGGTGTGCAGTGCCCGTGCTCTACAAGCTCCCATAAGTGTAGACCTAACTTAAGATGCTCTTCTAGGTACCTGACGGGTCCTACCTCAGCACGGGGGATGGCCTGGATGACCTCTAATGTCCCTTCCTGCCCTACATTTCTATCAATCTATGACAGAGTCTCTCGTATTACTAAATTATCTGGATTATTAGTTTTAGTGGCATTCTCATCTAAAATGGCATAACATTTCCAACATACCCTGGGGTCTTTCTGCAGGAGGGTATGTGGGACAGTTCCCGGTCTGGCTGCGACATCAATAGGATTGGAAGTCTACAAATGTTACAAGAAAATGTCGTGAGTTGTGACAAAATTAGTGGGTAAAAATTCCCTGTTTAGCGTTAATATTCCCCAAAGAATAAAGGTGGCATTTTAAAAGGGAAGGAACACATCATGGTTTAGTAAAATGTATAATACAGCCTCAATTTTCCAAACTTCATTGTCTGAGGTCTTCTGGTTATTCAAAACAGGGTGAACAGAATCATGTAACACAAGAGCAATAGTTACACTGAAAGTTCTGTCCATAGTCCAAAACTTGATTAGCCAGACTTATACAATGTCCGCAGTGGTATTTGGAGCATCAAGCTTGTACTGTATTACTCATCAATTTTAGCACCTGGAAATAATCCACTGATGGCTGTCAGTGACATCAATACACTGAAACAGACTAAGGATTCTAACTTCATTGTCAATACACAATTTATCAGTAATTTTTTTAGTTGTTACAATGCTATCATAAAATGGCAACACCTCTTTAAACAAACAAAAAGCCTTTCCCATGGTTTAGATTTAAATATTCATCCACTATAACAAAATGCATCACTCCAGGCATTGTAACTTCCCACATTAAAAAAAACCAAAAAGAATAGAAATCAGCTGCAGTACAACTAACAATTAAGCAGCAGTGTTGTTAACAGCCTGATTACCATACATATGAAGAACTCCACTAATGAACTGCAATCTACATATTCAATCAATAAACTGGATGGGCCTATTTAAGAAAAAGAAAATCTTCTCTGCAGAGATTTACGCCCTGATCCAGCAAAGACCACAGGGCTATAGAGCCTGATTCTCTTCTTACTCAAGGATGACTTCATTAAAGCCAGAAGAATTACATTGGTTCACAGCAGATATAAATGAGGAGAACCAGGTTCATGGTTTTCGGTAATGGTGGAACTATCAGGTAACAGTAAATCAAGAAATGAATTTAAAAAAAACTTGTTTATTAAATGAACTTGCATCAGTTTTCAGATCAGTTATATCTGAAAATTAGTTGGCTAGATTCTGAACTGAGCTACCACAGTATAAACCTGAACTCCATTAAATTATTTCTCATTTCAGTTACACCAATGTAAAACTGGAGTTACCCAGCTATCGTCAGTGGGATTACTCCTGAATTACATTAGTGCAACTGATATTTGAATGGTTTCAGAGTAGCAGCCGTGTTAGTCTGTATCCGCAAAAAGAAAAGGAGGACTTGTGGCACCGTAGAGACTAACAAATTTATTTGAGCATAAGCTTTCGTGAGCTACAGCTCACTTCATCGGATGCATTCAAACCCTAAACCTAAACCAAATGTGAACAAATGCACAAGTAATTCTTATTTTTACCTTAGGTTGAAATGCTCCTTGTAGTGAGCCAAAAGGACCAGTGGGAGGAATCATGGGAGGAATACCTGATACAGCTGGAGGATAGGAGTGAAACAGCTGTAATCAAAAGATAAAAGAACATAAGGAGACGTTTTCTAAATACAAATCTAGTAATTCGAGAGAGAGAGAGAGAGGAAGAAAGAAAGCATTCTTGTATAATATTAAGGAAATGAGACATAGAGAAAATTGAAAAGCACTGAAAACATGATCTCACTGCAACAATGTTAGTTAAAGCAGTCAATGAAATGTTTACAAATGTCATGAATGTTTACTTTAGAACTTAAAAGTAGTTTACAAATCAAACAGCCAGCAAACTATTCCCTGGATTAGGACATCATAATATAAAAGGATCTTTTGCAATTGTTAATTTTTAAATTGGATAGAAGTCGCAGATTTTAAACTATATCAAAAAGGAGGGAGGAAGGCTAAGCCAAATAAGACTCTCAGAAAATTACTACTTAATTGAAAAAACAATTTTCTAAGGTTTTACTCCATTAAAACTCAATTAGTACTTTAGATTTTAATAGTTATCTGTAGGAAATCAGAAAATATACACAATTCTTACTTCATTAGCCTGTCTTAGAGGATATCCTGTCACAGCTAATATTAGAATAGAGATAATCTGATTTGCCAAAACCCATCATTTAAACAAATAGTTGTGGCAGCAAAAAAGTCTAAATTTAGAGTACCAATTTCTATAATGATAGAGCCCTGGAGCACAGAGGCACACAAATCTCTAGGGAATATATGCCTGAAATATACTCCGCTGGCCTCAAGGTACCTTCTTGTTTTAAATGAGCTCAGTCACACAAGCTTTTCTGTGTCGTGCACATGCGCAAACTGGAAAACAAACCAAATCAACCATACTGTTCAAACCTCATCCTGCCTTTGTGATCAGACTGTGAATCCCTTACTCATATGGAGGAGCTGTTCCTCATGTAATCAGTTCCACTGAAGTCAATGGGACTACTTGGGCAGCTGCCTACTGTGGGAGTCAGGGGTTGACAGTGTGACCTAAGGGTTTGTCTTCACTGAAGACTTAGCCTGGGATTTACCTGGGTGTTGTTCCTAACCCTTTTCCTGTCCACATACAAAAAATTCTGACCCAGATTTGGTGGTGCTTTAAACCCAGGCTGGCGGGCATGTGTGTCATGTGTGACTGTTAAAAATCTACCTCCTAATAGAGCTGTTCTAAGATAAATCCTCTGTATATGCTACTTTTAAGATCAAAATAAATGCTGTTTTTCATGAGTTATTGGCTAATTGAATAGAAGTGGGACTGGGCAAAGTAAAAGATTGAACATGCAGAATGGGCACACACGAGGAAACCACATTCCCGTGTAAACCATATGTTTCAAGAGTTTTCATCAATTTATTTCATGTAATATACATATGTACATAAAGATAGACCTTTTTTCTGAGTCCCTTTTCCCTCCATTATCCTCTCTCACAAGGTCAGTTAATCATATTATAGTGACTGAGCTAATAAATTATTTCAATATCATATCTGTACCCAAAGGTTTATTATCTAAACAATATGGTATGAAGTCTCCTTTCATAGCACATTCCCATCGTTGCTTTTAATTCTGTTTTATTTGAACCTGCTCTTTTCAAAGATGCAGAAAACATTTCCGGATTAGCTAATATTGAACTGAAGGCATTTGAGAAGTCATTATTAGGCAAGTGTCCTCCTTTACAGTAACTTTTAATGCCTAAAATGTGTTTGAAATACGCTAGTGTCTACTGCATTTAATTCTCCATATAATGTGTTCATTCCAAAAGGTGGAGAGAGACATATTATTTAATATGACTAATAATAAGGAATGGTTTCCTTACAGTTCTATAATTAAATATACGTTATCATTCCTCAAGGTCAGAATTATTATAAAACACAGATATTTCTCAATTATCTCTGTATCAGTCAAACTAGGTTAGCATTTATAGGTTATTTTTCATCTTCAGTGTTTCCTTTTGCCCTTGAATATCCTCAATTTGCACAATCTTTTCCTCTTCAGCTTTCCTCACTGGAAAATTCAGTGGCCACTTGTAAAATTGGACTACAGCTCCCCTGACATGCACCCCAATGATAATGCAAAGGCTAGTGGTTGTTTCTCTGATCTTGACCCAGCATCAACCATTCATAAGGGTAATTTCTTACTGTATTGCTTTAAGGTCCTGAAACAGAGAGAGATACTGTGACCAAAGAGGTCAAGAAAGGAGAAACAAATTATTTGAGCCTCTGCTCTAGACCACATGTATCTTTCTTCCCCATGTATTTTCAATTCTATGACAGATTGGATTCAATCCAAAACTGGCCTTACATTTGTTCTCCTGCAGTGTTAGTTTATTTGGTGAATGATTCTTCTTTTGGCTTTAAGACAATTGCCAGATTTTCTCAAGGTAAGTCTAATTATCAGGGCAGGTCTACACTAGACACTTCTGCTGGTAAAGTTGGAGTGTGATTTTTTCACAGACATTTCCATGCTGCCAAAAGCCCTAGTGTCCTTTTTGGCAGTATAAGCTTCGTCTACACTAGTAGGGTTTGCCAGTATACATCAGCAAGCACCTCTTCTACTGCAGACTAGGCCTTAGTTTAAATAAGGATATGAATCCAGTGGCAGTATGTGACAAAAAGGCAACAAAATCTAAGAGTTTACAAAGCATCAGTCAGAAAGGCCATGATTACTTAAGCTATGTCTACTGATAGCACTACTATCAGTAAAACTTTTGTTGCTCAGGGGTGTGAAAAAACACCCCTTGACCAACATAAGTTCACCGACAAAAGTGCCGGGGCTGATAGCGCTATTTCTGTGGGAGATGCTCTCCTGCCGACATACCTACTGTCTCTTGTTGGAGGTGGTTGCATTATGCCGGCAGGAGACCTTTCTCCTGCCGGCAGAGAACGGCTACATGTGAGACCTTACAGCTGCAGCGGTACCGTTGTAAGGTCTGTAGTGTAGACATAGCCTTAGATTGTAAGCTCTTTGGGGGAAGGACCATCTTTTGTGTTTGTACAGCACCTAAAACAATGGGATCCTGGTCAAAGATTGGAGCTCCTAGGCTCTATAATAATATAAATAATAAAGAATAATAATATTTTACACCTTTTTTACTGTCACATTCTATTATTGGCACATCATTGAACATAATGGGCCAAATTTCCAGCAGCTGTTAATTGGTGCAGCTCTACTGACTTCAACAGACACCCACCAATTTACACCAGCTAAGGATCTTGCCCCATAGGCTAGCAGATAACAACACAATGCCCTCCGTTAACATTTAGAAGGAAAATGGCATGATTTAGTTTGGTCGGATTTCTAGTAACTGCAGTTTTCATAAGAGAACTTGTCAATGTCAATTTGAAAAAGCTTATATAGATAAGTCACTCAATGATTTTCTGTAATCACCATTGACTGCTGTGCTTTATTTGCCTAATGCACGTTTATCTATTTCTCCGGTTCTGCATTCTTGCTTGAATCAACATGCCACATTGATGATAACGTATCTTATAAACTGATGTGAAACCCAGTGACTAAGGGTGGAGTCCTGCTTTAAACAAATCATATAAGCATGTGAGTGATTTCACTCATGTGAGTAAAAGTGCTCCCATGCATGCATGTTTGCAGGATTGAGCCCTAACATTTCATACAAAGGCCTCAATCCTGCAAAACACCTATATATGGACTTAAAATTACGCAGACGAGTCTTATTGAAGATCAATGGGAGTATTCACATGCTCGAAGTTAGGCATGTGAGTAAATTTTTTTCAGCGTCTGGGCCTAAATAGGTTCCAAAGTGAGCAAAACAAACAATAAAAGAATCCAACCATCATCTCATTTTTCTTGCCCAGTTCCACTTCTAAACAAAACCAACATGAAAAGCCAAGTGCTTTGCAGAGTTCTGAATAATACTGATGCAGTAACTCATTCTCTAATCAAAATATCATTATGAGAGTGAGAAAATTCTCTCCGTAGCCAATCAAGAACTTGTCTTTTACCAATACGATGAAGCTCCTTACAATGGAGAAAAGCAACCTAGATTTCAGCAGATAATCAATCAATGATACAAACTGTAAAACCAAAAAGCTTGACAATTAAGTGAAATCTATTGATTTACAATATATTTTTGATTTATAACACACCAGCTATTAAATTACAAGGTTTTTATTTTGTAGTTCTTAACCACAGTGCTAGATTCTCATTGATGTCAGGAAATAGAGCTTTCAAAATGTAACAAGCCCAGTGGCACAGTTACGACTTTTGAAATCTGAAGCACACAAAAGACAAGGATTTAGTTTTTATACAGTGAAATATATTAGTAAAACTATTGGATTATCTAACCCTGAAGGGTATGTATGATAGTTTGTCATTTCATTACAAATTTCTTAGGAAGAAATTTAGTCTAATGGCTTATGACACAACTGAAAAATGGTGATGAAATTACTGGTGTATCCTGCTTTATGTGGCATATTTAAGCTCTTATGCCGCATCTTCACATCAAGTTGGTCAAGCAAAAGATCTTTTGATTAAAAAAGATGATACTGCATCTTTATCAGAAACCAGCACCACAAAGGCAAGCCTTTAAAAGGCAAAGCTAAAGTGACCAAGAACGATAATGGTAATTCCTGGAGTGATGATTAAGAACAGACTGAACATTCTGCTAGTTATTGAGCGGCAATCCCAGCCCACTATGGAAAAGCGATTAAGTCAATTTTTAAACACAGTAATAAAACTCACACTGTGACGGTAGAAGGGGTCAACTTTTGTAGGGTATTTGTCAAACTGCAAAGGGATCAAAGCACAAACTAGTTACTTTGTATTTTGTTGTTCATACCTTCGCTTCTGTTGGTAATATCAAAGACTGCCTTTCTACTATTTAGCAACCAACAGAGATAAACAAAAACAGAATAAGCAAGTCTTGCATAAGACTGTGCTTTGGATTTTGCATCCTTCGGAGTAACATGACGTCTTTAGGCAATAGAGGAAAGGAACAGGCACATGAGAAGTATCACACGTTCCAAGCACTATAGTATGTTGGGTCAACAGGCTAAATTCATCAGCCTAAATGCTGCCATTCGGTACTTATTGTTAGTTATCAGTACACGTTTGAGGAAGGAGGAGGCCTTTTTGCCTCTAGCTAAGGGTATCCGGCCCAAAAGCATTGTCTTTCCCTTAAAACTGAGATTTTTGTAGTTTGTAATAAAGAATAGAGTCGTGCTCTACTTATCCTCACATTTCTGCCTGGGGTACGCACCATGGGCGGTGCCGGCGTTGGCATGATGGCAGTGGGCGGGATGGCGTGTGGGAAAGGCGTGAAGGTATGCTGGTGTGTATGTTGGTGTGTGTGCTGGTGCTGATGCTGATGCTGGTGGAACTCGGTCCTCAGGTAGGGTGGTGGCCCCAGAGAGGCCCCACGATCTGCACTCTGGGAGGCCAAAAATCGTGTGTTGAGTTCCTGACGAAGAAGATCTTGCTCTGAAACAAAGAATAAAGCCGTGAGTTCAGGAGCTTTTCTGCAGTCCCCCCTGGTGGTTGCTGGGTTTGGCTGCCAGAACTAAGTTTAGGTTTCCCTTATGAGGAGAAAACTATCTTCTCCCAACTACCGCGTCACAAAACATGAGGGTCTTCCTTGGATCTTCCCAAAATGCACTGGAGGCAATAGAACCATTCAATTTCCCCTTTCTCCCGGGGTTTGTCTTCACTGCAAAGTTAACTCAAGCTATAACTTGAGTGTTGTCTCTAAATCGGGACAGGTCAACACACAAAAGTCCTTATCTCAAGTACTGTGCTGTTTTTAACTAGCGTTGACTGGCAAGACTACACAGGCTAAAAACTGACTGAACCTAACTTGTCAGCTTCTAACATGACCACTCCGTAATATGTATGCAGGCTAATGTCACTCGAGTGAAGCTACTCCTCCAGTGCCTTCCCACAATTCCTCCCATGGGTCCAGGAAGGAGAGACGTTCTCCTAATATTTCACAGAAGTCTTACTGCCACACTCGAGTGAGTACCGCACAGGTGTGGACACAGTACCTCAAGTATCATATAGCAGTGTGGCTGCTCTCACTCTATGCTAACTCGAGTGGAGTAACTCACGTGTAGATAACTCAGGTTAACTCTGCAGTGAAGACAGATGCCCAGAGGGTTCATGTAATGGGAGCACGCACTCAAATATGATTTTACCATGGAGAGAAAAAAGAAACACAAAATTTAGCCTCCCACAGATATTCTTTCCTAGGGTGGAAGGAATATTATTGGGACAGGCTGAACTGATGGTTTCCATTTTTAACACAGCCCTGAGCATGTCAGTGGGTACATCCTCTGTCAAACGGCCAACCCTTGTTGTATTGGTCAAAATAAATAATTTGACTTAAAACCAAGAGCTAGTTTTGTATGTCGTTCCACGAAAACGTTTTTCTCCCGTAACACATCCAACTCTTACCTGAGTAAGTACTACCAGCTGGATGTCCTGCAACCTGCAGTGCCCCTGAAGTCAATGGAGGTGGAGGAGGCAAAGCCGTAGGAGGGGCAAACATATTGGGGTGATGCGAGTGAGCAGGAGGTTGGAGGGTGGGCGTGAAGGTGTGCAATGGGCTGTGGCTGGGTAAAGAGAGGGGAAATGGTGAAGCGGAGGGGTGGTGGGCTGTGTGTGGAGGAGGGGCCTGAGTCTTGGCTGGAGTACTGCTCCTGCTGCTGCTGTTAATGAAAAGAGGCGGGAGGGAATAATTAAGCAATGCAGGAAAAGAAGAAAAGCCTCATCACGCCCCACACCCCTCCCTGCACACACACCAGAAGTTACTTTTGGAACATGCTAAACAAACCGTAACTTTGAAATTCCCTTTTTATTTCCAATCTACTCTCTAGTCAGAGAAATTGAGGTTGCAAGAGGCTGAGTTCCAAAGTTAAATGGTATCAGCCTTGAAGAAATACATGAATGGCACACAAAGGAACAATCCACTGTGTACATTTATTACTTCACTGTCAATTCCTTTCGGCACGAATGCTTCTGAACTGTTGTTCCAGGTAACTGAAGCTCAAATTAGTGATCTTTGCACTAATAGAGATAGTTATCACTAAATAAAATGAAAGATCGTAGAAGATGAGAGACAGGCTGGAGAAAATGGTGATGTCTACCTGCTTATCATATAATTAATGACTCCCTCTCTTCTCCCACAACATAAAGATCTAGGTAGATTACCCAGCAATAAATATTTGTGTATGTACTGGTTGAAGTTTTTCCCCCTTTAACATACTCCAACATGACTTTTTTAATGTCTTAAAATAGCTAGTGCTCACGTTTTACTTTTCACTATGTCATGTAATAATCATTCACGCTTCTGCTGCATGGGACTCTGAAGGAAAAACAGACTGATTTTGGTTTAAAGTAACTCAAGAACTTGAGCAGTTGTGGGTCAGATTCCACCCCTCAACTCAAAGCACAGAGCAGCCAAATCATAGAATCATAGAATATCAGGGTTGGAAGGGACCCCAGAAGGTCATCTAGTCCAACCGCCTGCTTGAAGCAGGACCAATTCCCAGTGAAATCATCCCAGCCAGGGCTTTGTCAAGCCTGACCTTAAAAACCTCTAAGGAAGGAGCTTCTACCACCTCCCTAGGTAACGCATTCCAGTGTTTCACCACCCTCTTAGTGAAAAAGTTTTTCCTAATATCCAATCTAAACCTCCCCCACTGCAACTTGAGACCATTACTCCTCGTTCTGTCATCTGCTACCATTGAGAACAGTCTAGAGCCATCCTCTTTGGAACCCCCTTTCAGGTAGTTGAAAGCAGCTATCAAATCCCCCCTCATTCTTCTCTTCTGCAGGCTAAACAATCCCAGTTCCCTCAGCCTCTCCTCATAAGTCATGTGTTCCAGACCCCTAATCATTTTTGTTGCCCTTCGCTGGACTCTCTCCAATTTATCCACATCCTTCTTGTAGTGTAGGGCCCAAAACTGGACACAGTACTCCAGATGAGGCCTCACCAATGTCGAATAGAGGGGAACGATCACGTCCCTCGATCTGCTCGCTATGCCCCTACTTATACATCCCAAAATGTCATTGGCCTTCTTGGCAACAAGGGCACACTGCTGACTCATATCCAGCTTCTCGTCCACTGTCACCCCTAGGTCCTTTTCCGCAGAACTGCTGCCTAGCCATTCGGTCCCTAGTCTGTAGCTGTGCATTGGGTTCTTCCGTCCTAAGTGCAGGACCCTGCACTTATCCTTATTGAATCTCATCAGATTTCTTTTGGCCCAATCCTCCAATTTGTCTAGGTCCTTCTGTATCCTATCCCTCCCCTCCAGCGTATCTACCACTCCTCCCAGTTTAGTATCATCCGCAGTTAAAGCTAGTTTAACTGGCTCCTGCGTAGGGGAATCCCAGCTTGGATAGATGGAGGAGGATCCAGTGGTTAGGGCACTAACTTAGTACTGGGGAGACCTGGGGTCAAGTCACTGCCCCACCACAGACTTCCCGTGTGACCTGGGCAAGTCACTTAGCCTCGCAGTGCCTCAGTTGCCCAGCTGTAAAAATGGGATAATACCTCCCAGGGGTGTTGTGAGGATAAACACATTAAAGACTGTGAGGTGCTCAGAAATTACACTAATGGGGGTCTTGTAAGTACTTAAGATAGATATACAGGGCCAGTGTAGCAGCTCCTCCTTTGTCGTAAGGTCTTCACCCCAAAGCAGCAAAGGAGATTAAGCTAACAGCGGTTCTCAAACCAAAGTGAGTCACCACCCCTTTTTAACAGGGGAACCAGGGCTGGCGTTAGACTTGCTGGGCCTGGACTTGAAGCTGATGTCTGAGCCCCACTGCCCGGGGCTGAAGCCAATGCCCAAGGGCTTCAGCCCTGGCTGGTGCGGCTCAGGCTTCAGTCCCCCGCCCTGGGGCCAGGTAGTAATTTTTGTTGTCAGAAGGGGGATACGGTGCAGTGAAGTTTGAGAACTGCTGAGCCAAAGCAAGCTAAGGCTGCTTTACTTCTGAAGGGTTTAATGTGCTTGAACTATGCACCTTTAGTTAATTCCTCTGAACTTTCCTAAATGTCCCAGGCAGACAAGCCCTGAAAAGCATGTCCTCCTATGTGCATATTCAGCTAACAATTTGGGCATCTTCGCCACATTTTAATAGGCTTTCCTTTATTGTTTGCCATAATAAATAACAGTTTGCCTACCTTAAACTGTTGAGGCTTAGGCTGCTGCTGTTATACGCTGATAAAGGCTGAGAGAGACTCTGTGAGGAAGGGTGAGGCTGCACCAGCGGCAGGTTTTGATGGACAGATTGCAGAGGGGACTGTGGCCTGGGTGGACGTTGCACTTGAGGCTGAGGTGCAGGTGGACGCTGGGCTTCTTCTGAGCCTTGCAGCGGCTGTGAGGCTTGAGGCTGTGGTGGCTGGGCAGGAGCCTCTGTACGCTGAACCAGTACAGGGCTTGGGGAAGGTGCTTCAGGCTGTGGCTCCAAAAGATGTTGGGCCAAAGTCTGAGAAACCTGAGGACAAGCGTCTTTAGGCACCACAGGCTCGAGTATTGGTTCTTTATTGCTGTCCTGGCTCTTCTCTTGACTCCTTTCTAAGCCTGATATTTTCGGGACAGCCGGCCCCCTAGCATCTTGGTTGTCATTTTCAGCTAGCGTGCTGACACCTAATTCTTTACCTGCAACGCCGAGAGAAAGAAAGACAAAATGTCTACGCATGCAAAGAAGTGAGAAAAACCATGTGAACCCATTACATTCTAGGCAGTTTCAGTATTTTCTCATAGTAGACTTTTACAGGGATAACGTCAACTTGAAATGCAGTCAACTTCCAAAAATGAGTTAAAAGTAATTTCCTGTAGTACACCTGTTCCTGATATTTGTGGTTTTAAAGTCACTTTTTACCATTAATAGATCTGTACCAAAGTATCTTCCCCCTGCCACCTTTATTTCTCAAAAGATCTGCACAGTATCTAGCACAATGGGATGCTAGGTCCATGACTAGGGCTCCTTGGCACTATGAAAATACAAATAATAAACAGCAGAAATTGACCACATTCATGATCCAGCAAACGCTTATGCACCTGCTTAGAGCTACACATGAGTAGTCTCATTGAATTTAATAGGGCGACTCATATGTGGTATTGCTAAGCCCAAGACTTCATAAATCATGAGCTAGGCCCCCCAAAATCATCAAACTGGCTTAAAGAAAATTATTTTTTTAATAATACATTTTGGGGGGAGGGGGAGTTATATGTCTTCTCATTTTCAAACATTTGAGGTTCATATTTTCAAGCTTCTCTCTGCAGCCATGAGGGCTGGAAACATTTTTTTTTAAATAAAACTGAGAAATTCATATAATCCCATGACCCCAGGAGTTGCAGTTTAGGAAAAATTCAGGATACATTTGTGAGAGTTGGCAACGCTGCTTATGCATAAAATGAAACGTGCAGAAGTATTTGCAAGATCCTGGCCTGACTGATTATACAGGAGAAAAAAATGAAACCAACTATTCACAGAGTGCTATCAAATAGTGGGGGAAACGAAAAAGATTTTTGCTTGTGACCTCCTTCAGTGACAGTTATTTAGGAGCTACTTGTCACAATAATAGCTACAGAAGATAAGAGAGCACAATGTGATTTTTTTAAATTGGCATGTCCCATTCATATCAGTGACTTATTATTATACATTTAGTACCGCGGAGCCTATGCTCATCACTTCTCAACAACAATCTCTCACCTGAAAGGTATCATACTACCCTTAATTTTTAAGGAGGTGTATTTAATCCAAGTGTGATAAAAAGGTTGGAGGGAGATTCTAAAGGAAAATTATTGCACTTGCACACTGGGAGCTTGATTTTCAGAAGTGCTGAGCCCATGCAATTCTCACTGCAGCCAATTGGGGCTTAGTAATTGGGCCTGCTATGTCTTCGACAACCACCAATACCGTGAAAAAGAAATTTAGGCAAAACTATTGAAAAGCCCCTAGGGCTCAGGATGAATATACCGTTCAAAGTGTACTTGAGGTTCTAGATACTTCCTAGTGAGGAAACCGTTTCCTTACCCTTTTCCCAGTTTTTAGGTGGGGAAAATACAACCGAATACATAAATGATAACACGTTATACAGTATATTGAAGGAGAAATTGTTCATAGCTATGTTTCTAACTTCTTGAAGAAGGGATGCGAATAAAAATAATGGAAAACAAGCTATGCATAAAGTCTACTATGGCCAGCAAACTCAATTTTCTTGTGATTCCATATTTGTTTTATGGGATTGGTGTGTTTTTTTTTTTTAAAGCCCGAGCTGTTGATTTCATGAGATTGAAAGAGAATCTGACCCTCCATTCAAACAAAAAGAATAAGTTTCTAGCTTTCATGGTTAGGGAGAAAAGTCTGAAATCGTGACGTGAGTGCATCCTAAAGGCTCAGAAACCAGAAGGCAATTTTAAAAAGCCCCTACATTTATTTATTTCTTTTTAAATCTTATGATTTTTTTTTAGCCAATCCCATCATTTTGCAGACCAGATTCATGATTTTTGAACGGATGGGGGTGGGGGAATACTACTGATATGTTCATACTCTGTGGGCTCAAATGTATGTCTCTTGTGGCCTTTGCTGTGGAACTGAGGGAAGCACAATGGAGCAGCAACTGCGCCTACAGACATTTTGCTTATTATTTCTGGCTCTGAGGGAGTTTGGGAAGAGGCATTCCTTGCTGTTTCTGTTCAGCAAGTGAAAAGAGCTCCTTCCAACCCCGAAAGACCCAGCCTCCCTTTCCTCATGCCCATCAGTGAAGCCAAACTCAGTTATGGCTCCTTTTTGTGCAGATGTTCAGAAAGCTCAGGTGGCGTAGCAATGACCTTTTCCTCTAAGTGCTGCCATATTGGAGTGGCCCTTATAATGTATATCATAATGATATCATCAGTCTTTAATTTAATAAAGAGACCATAGACAAAGGTGTCCCAGGAAGGAATCTGTACGTCAGTGGCACTGAGCAATTTGCTAGATCAGCAGAGTGGCAAGCAGTTTGGTGGAGTAAGCTAGGAGGGTACTGGAAACTGTACAGACAGGAAATGGAGAAAGCCGTTGTCTCAGGGGGAATTGTGACTTGAGCTGGTTGATACTGATGCATTTAAACTTTTGTTGTCCCTGGAGCTGACCAACAGGGAACTTTGCTATTTGTAATAAGAGATCCAGGGAATCTGGATCAGAAAAATACAGCAGTACTGGGACTTTATAAGAATAAAAAGTAATGACTGTGACGTGTGTCCAAGGTGTAGCTCAAAGCAATTAAATTGTAGGTTATCAATAACTGAAACTCAGTTTGCATTAATTCTTTGGATCAGTTTTGTTTGATCAAACACTATTAAAAGTTAAACAGAATAAGATCATCACGTTTGTTAAGACAGGTCCCAAGCATGGAAAGAGAAAAAAATAAGCAACAGATTGCTTAGGATGACATGGTACGTGTCCCCAGTCCCCAAAGAGCTAAATTATTAGTTAGAGTTTTAGTGAGAAGGCATGCCAATTGTGGCTTTGAGGGATTTGTTTTATCATTAGAAACTGCCTACTAGGTGAATACAGTGGTGGTCTGAAAACACAGCAGAGGTGACACCTTCAATTCCAGGGGAAATACCTTGCTCTCGGAGCCATTCATTTAACCTTCTTATCTGATATTTTTAGTGTCTCTTGGGTGCACAAAATTTATTCAGCACATCCCTCTTCTGTGAAGTGAAATTCCTTATACAATACCTACTCCTCCCCTGGAGAAAAGACATTATGAGTCGTGGTGTCCCCTGTGTATTTTTTCCACATTGGTATGTATATCTTCAATGTGCAGCCCCTTAAGTACTATTCCCATGTGCATTAGTTAACAGCTTAGAAGACATAACGTTTAGTTGCTCTCAATTTATTTTATTTGGGAGATGTCAAACATTGAACCTGCTCTTTCTCTCAAACCATTACATCTATACTATACAACTATACATCTATCACAAAATGGTATCAAAGGTCCAGGAGTTTTTCTTGTGTCAATGTTCCTAATAAATGTATCTTTGCACAACCAATAATTAATGTATATAGTCCAGCAAGAACACTGTAGTACACAGTATCCGTTTAGAGAGTTCAAATCCCACAGCAATGCGATCTATTTTATGATTTTTGTGGAGAGTTTTAAATCTTCTGCAGCAGCATTTCAAGGTCATAGATACACATTTTCCCTTAATTTTCTAAGACTTTTTACACATATAATTATTTCTGAATATTTAATTCACTAGCCACTGGAAACTGGAAGGAGAGAGCCCTTTATTTCTTCATGACATTGGCCACTCAATACACAGCTTTCTTTTCTTCTTTAGACCACAAAGGAGTTTCTTTCCATCCACGCAAATTAAAGAATCAGGGGTGTCCCATTTTTTTTTTTTTAAAAAGCACTCTCATTAGACAGTTTTGGGGAAAGTCAGCTTGCTGAATCAGTAAATTACAAAAATAATAATTATGTCTCTGATATGGTGATATAAGATTTCCTTTCATTATTGTCGTGATGTTGTGCCAATCAGCTATGAGAGTTTTATCAAAAGAAGAATAAAAGAAAGTGCTGATGATTCTTTGAGTATTGGAAAAAATCATTTGCTAAGCTTACAGACAAATGGCATGCACATGGAATCTGCATTCAATTCTCTCTCACACTGTCCTTCCATTTCTCTAATGTCACCACTTTTCACTTGAAGCAGAGAATATTGTGATTTCTCAAGGTATAGGACACAGATCCCAAATTAATCCAAATGAAGTTACCAAATAAGTTTGCTGTGTCTACATGATTATTACTCTGTCATCTCAATAACACCAGAGAAATAGGCCTGGCTGTTAGAACATGATTATCACTCTATCAGCGAAACATCCCTCGAGAAATGAAGACTTGTAATACAAACACAGAGTTGCATGTGAAATACTGACACTCTGTATTTATGAGTTTATGATATTATATATATATAAAAATACACACACTTGTGTTTTCGTGTGTGTATCTGTAATATGTAATATATGTGTGCATATGTATTTATCCCTTTCATATCTATCAGTATCCATAATATATCTTGTAAATATCTATGTGCATACAAAAGAACGACACAATGCCCACAAACACATGTTAATTAAAGCACCAAGGTTTGTACAATGAATACAGTATGTATGTGGCATCCTCCCGAAATCACTTTGTCAGTCTTTCTAATCTCCATAGAAGAAAACATGGAAATATGGGCCCAGGTCCTCTTCTATAATCTGGCTCCTTCGTACAACTCAGGCAGTATGAGGGAGTTGGAACCTGGACATAACTGGCCACCTTAGAGTTCATTTTGTAGGGGAAGCTCTTTGTAGATATACAATTTGCTCCTACTGAACTTCTCTGGTAGCACAGAGAGCATGTTGAGACCAGTGAAAGGCATGTCATTGATGCGGCAAAGATCCTCCAGTCCTCAGATGGCATAGATTAGAGCAATTCTTTGGTTACTCTAATTTATAATAGTTCTGGAAAATCTATAGGACTAGTTCTGGAAAATCTATAGGACTAGTTCTGGAAAATCTGCAGCTTCAGAAACAGAGATCCATAACTAGCTCCATCACATTCTTGGGCTTCATGCTAAGAAGTCCTTATGGGACTGATTAAAAGTCAATAATGAGTCTTTCCATTCATTCCAGGGCTTTGGACTAAGCCCCAAAAGCTCTAATATCACAGAGCATAGTAATAGAGGAAGTAGAACTGTTATACCCATCTTTGAGATCAAACATGCCTCCCAAGGCAACCTCACTCACATTTCCATAGCATTTTTCTATTTTGAATTAGTATTAATTTTCTTTTCTTTCTCTGATAATATAAGCTATTCTCTGTGGTGTCACAGGCATGTTACTATAAAATCTTCTAAGACAGGATAAAGAGCTGGCCGCTCGAAAATATACAACTCATTTTATTGTTTTTTATTGTTCTGTTTTCCTTCAGCTTTGACATAGAGTGAGATTAATTTTTTTCATATGGATAGTTTATTTGCAGAAAATTGCAGTTTCGGCTGACTCAAAAAGATTCACAAATTTGGCATGAATTCACAGATTAGTTTCAGACAAAAACAATTTTATTTTATTTTTTTTAGCCTGCATTCGCAAAGGCCTTAGATATCATTCATAAAACAGCCAGATGAGCTGAGGTTTATAATCTTTTACCCAGTAATGAGGGCACTCGCCTGGGCTGTGAGAGACCTTGGTTCAATTCCCTTGTGTCTGATGTGGAGAAGAGATTTCAGGTTGGGTCTCCCATCTACAGGAGAGTGCTATGGCCTGGTGGCTAGATGGTGGTCTGGGTTGTATGTGTCTCCATTTCTCCTGTTGAAGCTGTTTCATTTTGTCTAAAATACTCAAATAGTAATTGGGCAAGAGAGTGAGAAGGACTCTACAACCTGGTGGTCAGGGGGACTCACCTGAGAGGTTGGAGACCCAAGTTCAAATCCATGCTCCAAAGACTGTTTAATTACTCACACACAATGGAACAGCTTTAACAGAAGAGATTGAGCAATACCTCCCTCAGAATATCCCATAGCCCAGTGGATAGGGGCACTTACCGGCAAGATGAGACACTCACGTTCAAATCCCTGCTCTGCATCACAGAGATGGGGGGACTGAAACCAGTTCTCCTATTTCCCATGTGAGTCCACTGGGCTAAAGGGTGGCAGTGGCCTCTCCTCCATTTCTGGCAGTTTCTTTTGCTTCCTTTTTAAAAATGCCCAGATAGAAAACAAAACATTTTGTTTGACCCAAAACAATTTTTTTTGCAGAATTTTTCAATTTGCCAAAAATGTTTGGTTTCAGATTGACCTGTTTTTTTCTGAAACTGCCTGCAAACCAAAAAATCAATTATTCACCCAGCTCTAGAGAGGACAGATCCTCAGCTGGTATAAATTGTCATAGCTGGTGTAAATTGCTCTATTATGTCTAGCTGTGACAATTTACACCAGCTGAGGATTAGCCTTGAGATATAGGCATATATGTCTGAGCAGGGGGTTGGACTAGGTGACCTCCTGAGGTCCCTTTCAACCCTGATATTCTATGATTCTATGTTGCAACAGTTATTCAGATTGAAAATCTGATTATACATTGCTTAATCAAACATTTGGATAAATAAGCTAGTAACAGAAATTATTATTGGAAAGGACAAAGGACATCCTGTTAGGTATCTCACCTATCATACAGAACAATGGCCTCAGAGTCACTCATCAATTGTACTGGATAAAGTACACCTTAAACAGAATTTTTTGTTTTCAGCACATAACCATCTTTCATCCTGAGTCCCAAGGACAGTAATAAAATTATTGATTATGCAAATTAAAAACATATTAGAAAATAGAAAAAACTTGCAGCTCTGTCATCTGCTGACACCAATTAGTCCGTATTACGCAAGTATTTGTACAAGGGAATAGCAAGCCTTGTGACGCAATTTGTACTTAATTATCAAAGAGAGAAGAATGTCATCTGGTACAAAAGACCTTGCTATTGCCTGTTAAAATGTTTATCTTTTGCATTGAAATGGATTTAATTGTAAACAATAAAGCTGAAGATCAATGAAAAGAACCACTTAGTGAAATTGAACAACTTGTTGACACTCCTTCAGTCATTGAGCTGCTTCTAGCCTTGATCTGAGAATGCAGAACGCTCCAATATTTCACGTGAAACAATTTATTTAATCCAGTCATTAAACAGAAGACACATCATAAATGTGCTACCTAAATTACCAGGAATATAATACTGAAAGCCCTTGATTTTAGATTATTTTCTTTTAAAAAGCCTCTTTACTTAACACAGGGTCATAGCTTTTCAGAGTAGAGGTGACGTGCATAACATCTAAATTTCCTTCTATCGCAAAAATCTTGTCAAATGGAAAATACTATACAGTACATACATGCAATCCCTGAAGAGAAAACTACACCATGATAACTCAGTCCTGCTCCAACCGCCTATAGAAACAAATAACCACAGCAAAAAGGTTAATTTCTAACAGACACACCTCTTGATTTTCTAACCTATCCAACTAAGAAGCTGTAAATTAAATAATTAATTTTAAAAACAACGAGGAGTCTGGTGGCACCTTAAAGAGTAACAGATTTATTTGGACATAAGCTTTCATGGGTAAAAAAATCACTTGTTCAGATGCAACATCTGAAGAAGTGGGGTTTGGTTTTTTTGTTTGTTTTTTTACCGTTTATGGCCAAACAAATCTGTTAGTCTTTAAGGTGCTACAGGACTCCTCGTTGTTTTTGTGGATACATACGAACACGGCCACAACTCTGATAATTAACTTTGCAACTCTGTTAAGCATCCAATAGCTAGCTAAGAGCCAGAGACTGTTTGTTAAAAGAAACTTTTCTCAAATGGGATGACAAACTTGCCATGTGGGAAGAAAAGGAAGGCAAATTAACATTCAATGTTAATAAACTGTTTGAGTACTAAGGGTCTCCTTTCTCTCCTTGTTTCATTTAACATGTAAGTTAAAGAGATATGGGTCCCCTCAAACCACACCATTTGTACAGCATATTTAGCAAAATAGAAACACAAGAATTGCCAGACTGGAGCAGACTCAACAGCCATCTAGTTCAGTATCCTATATCTGAGAAGTGGCAAGCACCAGATGCTTCAAAGGAATGTGTACACAATAAACAGATGTGGGGTAATCTGCCCCTCATATTAGAGATTGCTTTAAGCCCTGAAGCATAAGGTTTAATATCCCTTCAGCAAAGTTTTTGTCAGTGTTAATTATAACACTGTATATTCTTGATAATCATATAAATGTCCAATCCCTTTTCCAATCTTGCTGAGTTCTTGGCCTTAGTAGCTTTCTATGGCGCTGTGTGAAAAAATATTTCCTTTTATCAGGTTGGTATTTTCCACCTTTTAATTGAATTATATGTCTTGTTCTGAGACAGGGAAAACAGAAGTGGTTCTATCTCCCTTCTCTAGACCAGTAACCATTTTATATACTTATATTATATCTCCATTTATTCATCCCCTCCTTAAAGTGAACAATCCCAAACTTTTCAATCTCTCTTCATATGAAAGCTTTTCCAGGCCCTTGATCTTTCTTGTTGCTCTTCTTGACCCCCCCTTTAGTTCAGTAATATCCTTTTAGAGATGGGGTGACCAGTACTACACACATTATCCACATGAGGCTACGGCACTGATTTATAAAAAGGCATTTTAATATTCTCTTTATTATTCACCATCCCATTCATTATGCATCCTAACTTCTAGCTTATTTTTTTATTTCAGCGGCACCCTGAGCAAAGGTCTTCATTGAACTGTCAACTATGATACCCAGATCCCTTTCTTTATACCGTTAATTTAGAACCCCATAAGATCTATGAGTAGTTCATTTTTCCCCGTCCATGTACATTTTTTGCATTTATCATCTTGAATGTCATTTGCCATCTTTACACAAAGTAAAACTATTTTCCCATGTTTATTTCCCTCCCCACCCCCACCCCCCACCGCTCCTCCAGCGTTCCTGTTAACTGCTGGAAATGGCCCACCTTGATTATCACTACAAAAGGTTTTCTCCCCCTCCTACCCCCACCCCCCCCCCCCGTTAATAGCTCATCTTAAGTGATCACTCTCCTCTGAAACCTCTCCTTACAGTGTGTATGATAACACTCATTTTTTCATGTTCTGTGTGTATATAAATCTCCTTGCTGTATTTTCCACTGAATGCAGCCGATGAAGTGAGCTGCAGCTCACGAAAGCTTATGCTCAAATAAATTGGTTAGTCTCTAAGGTGCCACTAGTACTCCTTTTCTTTTTGCGAATACAGACTAACACGGCTACTACTCTGAAATTTGCCATCTTGTCGCCCATTCACCTATCTTGTTTAGGTTTCTCTAAAGTTCTTCATACCCCTCTATGATCCTCACTAACCTAAATAACTTTGTGCCATCTGTAAATTTTTCAACCTCACTACTGACCTCTCCCCCGCCACTTAAAAAAAACCCAATGACATAGGACATGGTCTGAATCTTGAGGCCCCCCACTGTCAACTTTTTGCCATGGTGAAAACTGCCATTTAATCTTACTCTTTGTTCTTTGTCTCCTAGCCAGTTTTTGATCAATGAAAATACTTTGCCTTTCACCCCATGATGACTTTGCCTTTCATCCCATAGCTTCTTTAAAAGCCTCTTGTGTGGGGCCTTGTCAACTGGTTCTCCTCTATCCACTATTTTATTGACATGTTCAAAGAATTCCAAGAGACTAGTGAGACACATTTTTTCTTTGCAAAAACCATGCTGGTTAGACCCCATCATGATCTTCCAGATTTTTTATATTCTGTTTTTAAATATGACTTTAACCATTTGCCACATTCTGACATAAGGCTTACTGGCCTAAAATTTCCTCAATCACCCCTAAAGCCTTTTTTAAACAGAGCTACAACATTTGCTGCCCCCCACTTCTCTGAACAGTGAGTGTTTTAGTGAGAGGTTGCACATTTTGTTAGTGCCTCAGTCACTTCATACTTGAGTGTCTTCAGAACTCTTTGGTGGACCATCTGGACCAGGTGACTTATTGCTTTTTAACTTAACAAGTTGCTCCTCTTCTTTTGACACCTCAGTCTCTAAGAGTACCTCATCTTTATTATCAGGCATCCATGCACTTTAGGGCCTGATAACACATATTGAGCATAACTTATACCACTGTTAGTAGTCCCATTGACTTTTACAGGACCACTGTATTTATTTGTTTGGAGGCTTTTCTAGTGACCCCTCATCAACATAGAAGCTCTGAATTCCTTTCATGCATTAAATGCATGTAATGAAAAAGCCCATTTATCAGAAAGTCTCTGTGAAGTAAAGGAGCATTTATCCCATTTGATGGAGGGGAAGTGAAGCACAGAAAGACTAAGGTCAACATTTTCAAAAGTAGTGTCTGAATCTGGTGCCTCACTGTGCAACTGCCGAATCTGAGACCTCTTGGGCTGATTTTCAGAAGCACTGAAAACCAATACCTTATAATGAGTCAGTGGGAGATGCAGGTGCTCAGCACCTCTGAAAATCAGGTCCAAGGTGTCCCAAATTGGATACCCTAAAAAACCAGAACCAGCTGTAATCAGAGAACAAGGAGTCTGTAACACAGCTGGGAACAGAACCTGGCTCTCCTGAGTCCCAGGCCAATGCTGTAACAATAAGACCCTCCTTCCTTCTCTCGGAGAGTAGTTAACGCTTGCACTGTGAGGCCCTCAGCCTATTAATTCCAATACATGTAACACTGAGTTTTGTTTGCTCGGGATAGGACGCTCCCTCTCATAACATATATACAATCCTTATACATAGCATAATACTGCTTACCTACTGCAATTACTACTAAGGAGAAGTGTGAAGGGAGGGGTTTTGGGTTTTTTTTTTTTTTAAATACTGAATAAAAATAAATCAATGGAAACACTGAATACTAGATAGTAAAAAAAAAAAAAAAAAAGGGAAAAAGAAGAAGAAGAAGAAGAAACAGAAACAGACACCATGATAAGGCTGGATTTTTATGTCCCATTTTCAAAAGGTTCCAGCTAACCTTAACATACAAGTAACTTTCACTGAGATGAAAAATAGATTGGTTTTATCTCCCCTTCCTTGCCCATTGATTTGCTTCAGCCACACAGCTACATAAAATGCTCATGACATTAGCTCACCCAGCTTGGATGTGACAGGATTACTTGAATGAGCTTGAATAAAAACTGGCTTTCAAAAGCAGCTTGAAAAGTATCACCTTATGAACATTGATCGAATTTAGCATGGCAGCTCAGTTTAATATACTGAGGACAAAAAGAGCTGTGTGATATGTTTATACGGAAGAATAACACATTTATTCCCCTAGAGAGGTGTCATAGCCATAACTCACTAGCCACATAACACTGTGTTTCCTTTGTGAATTTGTTCTGTAGCGCCAAGAATTTTCTCCCCTAGGTCTTACAGTGAAGGGTTTCAGAGCAATTTTTAAAGACAGTGTCAATACAAAACCATAGTTTTAAAACTGCTTTGCTTCTCTGGCTATCACCACCTCTATGAAATTAACTGTAAAATATCAAACAGTAATTACCACAATTTCAGTGGCTTGCTTTTTACCGGAAGTTACACTGGGTTTGCACAGTGAAACTCCACTGATCAGCATCACTGTGAGGTGTAATCATGCACTAGCTTAATACTAATCTGCTTAAGCTTCCAACATTGCAGAGGAGATGTCTGAAATGACAATAAAACTCTTTCCACGTAAATTCAGGAGTTCATGGGCAGAAACTTGTTCACCTAATCGGGGGGGCAGCTAAACCTGTGAATTGAATGGGGCTATTCATGTGAGAAAAGGGAACAGGGCTAGACCTCACACAAGTACATCTAATTGTATTAGGTGTGTAAACCAACCCTGTCTCCAGCCTTCCATCCCTATCCCCTTTTTAAACTGTCTCAATTTGGGTTGTGAAGCTACTTAACAGCATCCTTTTAAAGAACTATGTGCTGGTGGTAAGTTGAGGCCTATACGTTATATGCATGTTTTCTCTGGCTCGCAAGATTTCTCTGGAGCTCCAGTAATCCAGAACATCAACTTCCTCCACTTCTCCAAGTGAAAGCCTGGTAACATTTAAGTGTATTTTTTAAAAACTCTATTATAACTGAAAGGCAATTGGGATGCAAATGACTGACGTGCCTGCAGTCTTAATTTCCCCTTTGCCAAGTTTCCTGTATAGAAAATCCTCAGAAGGTGTAAAACATGTGGCTCTACTGAAATCAGATATATGTCCCCCTTGTTTTTGTCTGTTTCTTTATTTCAAGATCACTGATATTGTCATTTAAAGCTTCTTTCAGCATGTAAAAAATGTCCTCATAGGCCAAATTCTGTCCTTAGGGGAACATTCATAGCATTTAAAAGAGATTAAGCAAGTAAGATTCTACAGAAATAATAATAATAAAAAAACCCTATAAAATGTAGCAGAAAATAAGTTCCTTTCTATAGCTTAAAAAACAAACAAACCAAACAACCCACCCTATAGGAAATATAGCAGGGACATAATGTTCTAGGAAATTCCATAGACTTATTCAAAAACATCTGTTGAAAGGATCTCATTTTTTATAAAATCCTACAGGATTTGCCATGAGGTTACCCAAAGAACTTCCATATAATTCAGTGGGAGGTACACCTGTGTTTCTGAGGGCCCTGTGCTGTCCTATGGTCTTTCACGGTCATTCTCCATCGGAAGGAGCACCAAGTATAAACTACAAGGATTTGCTCCACCTAGACATCTCCTTTCCTTGCACCTCTCTCCCTACTCCCCTGTTCTTTAAATCTATTGAGCACTGTCTGGTTTGTTCCAATTACTGGCACTGACAGGCGACATCCAGGCTTGCGGCTGTCCTCTGTCACTGAAACGGTACAAACAAATTGAGGGGAACCTGACTATTTGTTTTAGTCAAATTAATTTTCAAACATTGAGGCAGGGAGATGACGGGAGCACAGAGAATTTCCACTTTGTGCATGTCCATCTGTATAAACGTTAATCACAATCAGGGAGGCTGCGCCGTAGGCTGGCTCTCGTTTCATAGACCTCAGAGGAGGATCAAGGCTCCTATTACAGCAACCTCCAGTATAGCGAAGAGTGCATTATGGCATAACAAGTTCTATATAATAAAGCAAATGGTATTGGAATGAGCTGAATTAGCCTTACAAAACCTAAGGCGGGGAAATACATACAAGTATAATACAACAGGACCTAGCACACGGGACAAGACCTTTGATTCATCTAGTCCAGCAGTGGCTAGGTACTTGATGCTTGTGATGCAGGAATAAAAAACCACAATGTGCCTACCCAAACAAACAATGCCATACAATAGGGGAAAATTCCTTCCTGACCCCTTTGGGTGATCAGTTTACAATATAAAGCATGGAATTTGGGTACCCATATAATCCCATGGATATCACTTTTAGACATGCGTGCCCTCTTTAATATCATCTTCCTCTGCTGCACGGAGTAGGTTAACATTTCACTGACCACTATCTGAGTTTGTTTTTAAGAGTAACAGCCGTGTTAGTCTGTGTTCGCAAAAAGAAAAGGAGTACTTGTGGCACCTTAGAGACTAACCAATTTATTTGAGCATAAGCTTTCGTGAGCAACGGCTCACTTTCCACAGTATGCATCCGATGAAGTGAGCTGTAGCTCACGAAAGCTTATGCTCAAATAAATTGGTTAGTCTCTAAGCTGCCACAAGTACTCCTTGTCTTTTTGAGTTAGTTTTTGTTTCTCGATCTAATGTTTTGGGAGTGATCCAATAGCAGGTTCAGGGGAGATTAACGACACCTTTAAACTGGATGATGTAGTTCTCAGGTATGCTCTAACTTAAGCTCTTCATCCCAGACCTCCATATGGAGGAAGAAGAGCGCAGCCAAAGCATAGCATGTATGCCAGAGTTGTGTAAAGGGACCGTAGCATGACAGAGAATCATCCCTAAATTGTACAACTTACTTGTTTCTAGTCGTTCATGGGCTTTATGTTAATTAAAGTAGCAGAGTGGTACAGTAATGACAGCTTCTAACTGTCTGGCAGAGTAACCTTATTCCAATAGAAATACACATACAAAGACTTCATAAAATACATCAGCATGAATTATCATGGGGCCTTTAGGAAAAGTAATCATCTTCTGATTAATGTGAGTTCAATACTTGGCTAAAAATAAACCAATAAATCCTATGTACATTCCCAAGGTAAAAGACATGCAATCCAGACCAGTTTCAAGTATGATCACCCATGTTTTTATTTCTGCTATAAATATAATAAGGTGGATCAATTGGCTGGATCTGACATTTCTATGGAAAGCGACCACCTTGTGTGTTGAAAGGGGCACTACCAATGGAATATAAGGCCTGAATATGGAGACAATATTGCCTACTGGAGGTCCTTTTTCCAATCCAAAGGGTAAGTGTTTTCCTTACTAGCTTAAATCTTTAATCTATATATGCTCTAGTATACTGTTTGAATATGTCATCTGCTCCTCACTTTGATGTAGCTTTTGTAGCCCCTTACTGAGGCTAATTAGTAGCCCGTCAATGGTGCACTTAAAGACACAAGACTTGCATACTGTGCTTTCTCCATTTTGCACAGAACTGTAATTTTTAAAGGATTAAAAGTTTACAAAGCACATCAATGTGAGGCAGAAAATGAATTGCTTACTCTTCTCATCTCTCTTTGTGAATTAGATTACAGGTTCCAAGTGAGCTGAAACACAGAATGAGGCAAATCCATGTGATTAGCTCACAGGTGGCCAGTGAGCCTTGTCTTTGCTTGAAGTCTAGCTGCCTCCCATTAATAACAGTAATCAAAGAATGTATATTTATCCTTTGGCCCAAACCCTGCCCTGTGCCAACATGGCTGCCTGCTGTGCTAATCCTCATACCCAATATAATCATCCTCAATGGTTATTTCATAAGTTTGCTCAGCTGTCATGTGGAATATACAGTATGTGTGGTAATGAATTTGTGCTGTAACTGTCATTGAGAATCCATAACAAAATAGGTTTCTAATTCCTTATGATGCTATTAATGGAAAACAAGAATTTTCATGATAATCCTGGGCAGTTCTATGCTTTGAGAGCTGGTTTCACTGCTGTTGGAGGCAAGGCTCTCCATATGAATAAACAAGCCACTCCATTAATCAGAAGTGCTTCCTATTAATTAATTAATTAATTAAGAGTTTCAATGTATATTCTGTCTCAAAAATGCATCACATTCTAGGCGTGTTAACTCAGTAAAAAATACATCGTCCACTGGATGAGAAAACAGGAACGACAAATAACTATTCCAGGATCTGATGGCGGAACTGGCCAGTAGTGCATCACACCAATGGGACTCCATCAAGTCCAGTCAGTACAGGGCAGTATCAGATCCTTCACAGAAGGATGTAAACACCCCAGTCATGAAAAATTAGGCGATAACATGCATCTGAGGGACTTTCCTACTGCATTTGTCAGTTAGTGGTTGGCTTATATCATGATCTGTGAAAGTGATCTCTCTCTTACATAACTGTGGATAACATATTTTTATTCATATAAATGCCTAATATGTTTTGAACTCTCCAGCTCTTTACCTTAACAATATCTTATGGTAATAAGATCCGTGGGTTAATTACACATTGTGTAATTATTTCCTTTTATCGACTTTAAATTTGTTGCCTTTAAATTTCATGGGCTGTCCCCTTATTCTTGTAATGTAGGTTAGATGGTTAGGTAAGTTAATATAGGTCAGAGTTTCATTTATAGGCTTTTTAGTCCTACAGATCTGATTCAGAAATAATGCTCTCTCCTGTTACATTAGCGGGAGATGGTTTGGTAACTTCAGGAATGCTGAATAGTGAAACGTGATTGGTGAGATCCTCTTGCATATTTTCCTCTCATGTCATAATCTTCATAGCAGTGACAACCTACCAACTTTATACGCCCTAATCCTGCAAAGGCTTAAGGGCCTATTTAATTTCATTCATGTGAGTAGTCCCATTGAAATCAACAGCACTAGTCATGTGCCTAAAATTACTCACATGCATAAGTCTTTGCACAGGCTCAAGACCTTATTTGTAATGATGGATTGGTGGCCAATTTTTGATTTTCCAAAATAGATTAACAAGGTGGATGTCAGTAGCAGTTTGAATGGTACTTTGGAGAAACTGACTACCAATGCTTTCAAACTGAAGGGATATTTTAGCAGAAGCCACCAAAAACTGGGTTTATAATGGAAATTCATTTGCAACATTTACTACAGATTCCTGGCTGTTGCACCAGAATTTCAGATATTTCAATCATCATTTTTAAGATTTCAGGTTTCTTCTTAGTAACTTTCAGTTTGAAGAAAGAAATCACAAAAACACATTTGAACAATTTCATGGATTCTGTGTGCATCTGTACTACGTACATTTAGATCTTGCAAATACACATGTGAACACATACATACAAATGTGCAGTATTGGGATTAAAATCTATAACAAATTACAGGTTTATATATTATACATAATGCTTAAATTGTACAACAAAACTGTGATGAAGAATGACCAGGCCATGCATAAAATCTCCTTGCCCATCCTTCATGATGATAGAAATAATGAAATATATATATATAAAAAATAGGCAAGCAAAATATCAATTTGCCTGCGGTGAGTGGGCAAAAAGAACTTTGCAATGCTGTATTTACTAATCTCTCTGTCATCCTGAATAATTCTGTCTTTGGAATTCATCAAAAACAAATATTAAAAAGTCTATTCACAGATTATTATTCAGCTCAGTCCTCTGCTATATGCATCTGGATTTTAATATTTGGATGTCAAATTCAGAGTCAGTGAATATTTTCTGCCTAGCTCAGTTTTCACTTGTATCTAAATAGTTTTGTAACAATTTGTTTTATTCTCCCCCTCTTTATACCACTCCTCTCTAAGACCTCAGTTCTGGAACGCATCCTCATTCAGGACAACTCTTCAACATGTGCTTAACTTCGAGTATGTGCTTAAATCCCACTGACTTCCAAGGGATATCCTGAATAGGGATGGACTTAAAGCATTGATTATGGGTTTTCCTGAATCAGTGGGTAGGCCTGGTGTTGGTCTGAATTCTGTTTTTGTTCCATCTGAAACCTGACAGTGACTCGCCTCGCCACTACAGAATGAATCTAAGATCTAACTTCTCCAAAGGAGTTGAGTTTGCTGCTCCCATACAGAAGCTGCAAAACATCATGCCAGGGTCCTGAACGTTGATCCGTTTATGATAGCATGTTGTGCTAATACTAGAGTCCCTCCAATATATTTATTTTCCTATGAAAATACAAGCCAAACGATTTTATTTACCTGCCCCTTCAGTGCCCCCCCCACCCCCAGTTGTAACAATACAAAGGTAAAGGATAAAGAGTTAGAAGAGGTAAATCTGTGAAATTAGCCAAAGATTGAATATTGTCCCTTTACCTTAAATATGAAAACTATGTGGTTTGTTTTTAAATCTCCAGAAGGAGGAGACATAAAACAGTTTGAAGTTAATTATGTAAATAGACTTGTAGGGCAGATGTTTAACCAACTGGGATTTTAGGCATTTTACCATATTCCGTTTGAATACTATTGGTGCTTCATATTTGTATATAAACTTATATTTATATACTGCCTCTAATGCTGAAGCATTTGACAAATATCCACAAGACTCACTTCACTTTCCTGCAACCAGATCTGGGGTGGAACGTGGCTACTGCTTAACAGTACAAAGCAAAAGCACTCAATGAAAGTGAAAGGCCTGGATCCTGCGACAGGTTGCACTGGGACTCCTTGAGGTACAGAGATCCACAACAGTGGGTTTTGGCACAGGACTGGGGTCTCTAAAAAGGAAGATTACGACCAGACCCCATCCACAAAGTTTGGATCCAGAGTTTCCCACAGTTGAGGAGGTTTTAATTTCTTTAGAATTTAGGTATGGTAAACTAAGCAGAATGGCTAGTTAGAAAGATACCAGGGAACAACATAATATTGTTGCATAATATCCTAGAAGCTCTAAACTACATCAAGGCCCCAATCCTGCAAACTATTTGATGCAGACACACTCCTATGCTTATGCAGAGCTATACTGAAGGCGATGGGTTTCCACATGGGAGCAGGGGTCCCACTGCATAGACTAGCTTGCAACCTAGGGTCCATAGTTTCCACAGTAATTAAAAACAGACCCATATGTAGAATTACGTTTCTAAATTAAGAAAAATGCCTCTTAAAAATAAGATTGTCTACTTATTCAAAAAGACTATTTTAAAATTAGAGAAATTACTTTAAATTTGACGCTATTTTAAATTCCTTCCACAAGGGATGCCAAACTGAAAACAAATGTTTACTGGATGATGGGAGACCGAAGCAAGCATATATGATGTTTCAACAGCAGCCCCAAAAATAATCAATGTCTTCCAATTCATATTATTGACTTTTGTCACAGGCCTGGAGGCATAAAACTTTATATGAAAGCATAAGAACCACCATATTGTCCAATTTGCTAGAATTCAGACATTTTACACTGCACTTTTTTTTATGGTGGTATGGAAGCTTGTTCAAAGAAAGCTCTTGAAATAGCAAAGTGGACCTTAACTCCTTTTATTCCATGTGCCATGACAGGAAAGATCCTCTGTGCTTCATTTCAGGGCAGAGGTTGCTAACCTGTATAAACCGACACTTCTTCCAACACAAAGCATGAATATCGCATATCCATAATACCCATGTGAAGAGCTTGACTGCTGTGCATTTCTCCTTAAGGCCAGTCCCATGAGACCTCACAAGCTGGATAATTTTCCATTCATATCCCAAAAGTACCACAAATATTTCTCATTTTTCAACATATATATATATGGTAGGAAGATGGGCATCCATGAACCACTGACTCACCATGAGGAAACATTAAGTTCCAGTAAAGCATGGATCAGCATCACAAATTCTTCATATGTAGACACAGAGTGTGATCAGCTTCCACTTGTACCTGTCTTTTCTTTTTATGAGTCAGTTTCCAGAATATAATGCTGTATTGCACAACAGGAATGATAAATAACCATGCCTGAACCCCTGCAAAACAGCAGGATCCCATTAAAAGTCATAAGAGAACATTTGCATCCATTTTAGCACAAGAATGATGTGCTCCGACATAGGAAAACCCTGTTATTTAGCTATATAACTGCCACGAAGATATCAGGTTTAACAGGGAAGAGACTGTCAAAAGCACACATTTCTTACTAGGTTGTAAATAGCTGTTAGCAACACCTCTAGAAGATGTGTTGAGTAGATTGATATTCCAACACTATCTTCAAATAGATAAGGGAAATAACTTCAACTACATGAGAATCATTGTTGCAGGCGGTGAACCTTACACCCTTCTCCTTTCCCATGCAAAGCTGTGAGCAATCTACTCCTGACGTCATGTCCTTCCTCTAAAAAATGCAGGGTCACGTAATATACGTAAAACCATGTTTAGGATCATGGATTAACCCAAAATCATATAGCCTGACTGACAAAGGCCTAAAGACCTAGCATTATAAAAGCTCTTGTTCCTTCCGTCCAGCTCTAACACACCATCAATCTTCAGCTCGCTTTCTCTGCAGCATGTTTTGCTCATCAGTGGCATAAACCCGCCAGGCATATAGAATTTAATGGTCCAATCCTCCCGCTCTCACAAAAAACAGATTAGCTTTAAGTTAAATACTCTTGTTCCTTAAATTTCCTCCTTGTCAGAATACCCAGAGAAGCTGTTAATCTTACAAAATAGCCCGAGGACGTTCGGATGCCTCCACGTGAAGATAGAAAGCAGTCCAGACTGCCAAAATAAGGCTGAGGGAGTAAGATATTCTCACAAACCTGGGAATGTACATGCAGCAGGGATCACCGCTGTTGCTCTTTGTAGCTGCTAGAGGGGGGTCATTAACTGTAAATAGGGCTTTTGTTGTCACAAACCAAATCTCAGCAGTCACCTGCTTTGGATCCATCAGACTGATGCGCTGACAAGTCTTCAACCTGCCTCCTTTGCTGTATATTCTGAGTGGCAAAGTAACAAGCTCACCAATTAGACGTAGAGTCCTATCTGTGAATTAAATTCCTCCAACTTGCCTGCACAAGGCATGTTAAACACAATCTTATACAATTCTGGTGACATGCGCCTCCAGATCGTGCTGTGGCAGACCCCCAATTTGGCATAGAATGTGGGCCTCCCAGTTTAGTGCTAGGGATCTTTCACAAGTAGAGAGATAGGGCTGCACACCAAAATTCATGTTCAAAAGGTTGAAAATGGCAGTCTGATAATGGGTGGATTTATATTTGATGTCTTGAGATTTTAAAATTTCCCTCACAAAGTAAGGCATTCACCAACCGAAATATACAAAGCACAAATGAAGGCATGTATGGCTCTAAGATGCACAGCCTATGCGTTCCCCCTTCACATAATTGAGTAGAAACCTTCAGAACCAAAGAAGAGCAAAAATTACAGAGCATGCAGAGAACCACAGCGAATTTATGGAAAAGCACGCTGTTTATCTACAGCCTCCCCATCTACAACCCAAGAGAGACAAAGGCAAACCATAATAGTCTTATTATGACTTGAATGAAATTCACTGTTGACTAGGCCTGAGTAGTTGCTCCTAATTCCTCCATATAACAGGATAATAGATGAAAGATTATTTAATTACCATTAAACCTTCTTTTACTCTGCACACTCCTCCAGAACATGATACTGATGGACAGCGAAATACAAAGATTTTCTGGGTAACACGGAGCCAAATCCACTCTTCTGCACGGTGAAGGTGTTTACATAAAACTGAAGAAAATTTAAAGACTAGTTTGCAAGATCTCAATGATCCACGTTGATCAGTAAACTCTATAAGTTGTTCTGAAGATGTGATGCACACGGAAAGAAAGGCCTGTTCCTCTCCCATCACTAGATAGACTTCCTACACATTACACAAAATAGCATTTAGCTACTGGTATTTCAACTCCATTATGAATTTTTTAAAAGCTATTCAGAAGTGAAATTCATACACACAGTTCTCAATGCTGCCCTCTTCACCCCAAGTCCCCTTAAATAATCTCCCTAGGCAAAGGTTTAGAAGACAGAGAACCACCTTAGAGAATACGTCAAAACAGAACAAATCCTCAGCTGTTTTTGTTGCTATAACATTCATCTATTTTTAATCACACAGCAGATTAAAACCAAACGATGTACACAGGCTGTGCAAAGCATTGGGGTGAAAGTCTATCTCTGTTGCTGTTACCACTCCCCACCATTCTGGGTAAAACACTACCAGTGTTTGCATCTGTCCTGGAAATTACATCTAAATATGCCATGAAGAAAATAATCCTATGGTTCAAAGCAAAGTAGTTGTTATGTTTACTTAAATAAATGGATGCATTTCACAAAGAGGACTTGACTAACATGAGGGTGCTACAGGGAGGAGTTATATCTCAGCATGTAACTAATGTGGATGGCCCGTGCTAATTAAAACATTAAGGGCAGAATTTTCTGAAATGCTTAACTCCCACAGCTCCAGAGAGAGTCAGTGGAAGCATAGTAACTCTGAAAATTAGGATTCTACAGGTTTGCTAGCGTCAGGAAACCTGGCAAAATATTACTGCAATCCTGCGTTTTGATTGCTCAATAGATGCGTACTATGGGCACCACCTGTGGGAACATAGTTACTCAGCCTCAGCACTGGCCTTAAAAAAGCAGTGGAGTTGACCAGTCAAAATGCAGGATGCTTATCCCAAAGTTATGGAAGGCCTTACCATTTCCCCCTACAACAGGCTTTGGCTCCTCACTTTTATCTATGGGTCTCTCTTCTGGGGGGCGTAGTGAGGAAGAAAGACGAGTGGCCTGCTCTTATGATTGAGAGTAGAGGGTAGGTCTGTTTCACCTCTGACATGTTTGCGGAGAAATGGTCAACTACTTCCTCTCCCTAGTTATCTGCTCCCCACAGAACTGCACTGAAAAACCACAGCAGTGGACCAGCAGGTGAAGCACTAAACAGCAGCTGGGCTGGAACAGAAGAATAAACCGCTACAATTCAGCAACAGCCACAAGAGTCAACTGTAGCGACTGCAAGAAAGAACTACAGCCAAAACACACTGCTCACTCCTGGCTGCTTGAGACATACTGGCTGCTACCTGTGACACAAAGACTGTCTGTAACCACTGGCTAGTATGCCCAAGTCATAGCAATATACCTACCTAACATGCTTCATTTGGTTGTGTATGCTTGACTAAGCTCTTCCAATATTTCCAACCTCAAGCATTTAAATATTTTGAGACAGGCCCACCAAAAAATCCTGAGTTTAAAATAAATAAATAAACGAATAAAATAAATTTGGGAACTTTTTTATTTTCCTTCTGGTTTTTGACCCTTTAGGTTTCACATTTTTAAGTTTCTCTCCAAAACCAGGAAGAAACCCTAGAAATGTATATTAAAAATAAAAAAAATGAAAGTCACGATTTTCACTTATTCATTTGACTCCAGGAGCTGAGTTTTAAGAAAAACACCAAATATCATGAGCCTAGTAATAAAATCATGGGAGCTGGTAATTCTGCATCTTCTTTTGGTCTGAGAATTAGTCATGCCACTTCACTGTGACTCAGTTTGTTTTGTTTTGTTTTTAATATTGGCAATGCCATGTAGCAGGTAAGAATGTTAATGCCCTCTAAAATCTTAATGATCTACATGATGTAAGAGTGGAGCAACTGAATTGCTGTTTCTCTCCAGGTGCTTTATTAGAGACTCTAAGGTTATGTCTACACTACGGAATAAGGTTGAATTTATAGAAGTCGGTTTTTTAGAAATCGGTTTTATATATTCGAGTGTGTGTGTCCCCACAGAAAATGCTCTAAGTGCATTAAGTGCATTAACTCGGCAGAGCGCTTCCACAGTACCGAGGCTAGAGTCGACTTCCAGAGCGTTGGACTGTGGGTAGCTATCCCACAGTTCCTGCAGTCTCCGCTGCCCATTGGAATTCTGGGTTGAGATCCCAATGCCTGATGGGGCTAAAACATTGTCGCGGGTGGTTCTGGGTACATATCGTCAGGCCCCCGTTCCCTCCCTCCCTCCGTGAAAGCAAGGGCAGACAATCGTTTCGCGCCTTTTTTCCTGAGTTACCTGTGCAGACGCCATACCACGGCAAGCATGGAGCCCGCTCAGGTAACCGTCACCCTATGTCTCTTGGGTGCTGGCAGACGCGGTACGGCTTTGCTGCACAGTAGCAGCAACCCATTGCCTTCTGGCAGCAGACGGTGCAATACGATTGGTAGTCGTCCTCGTTGTGTCCGAGGTGCTCCTGGCCACGTCGGCTGGGAGCGCCTGGGCAGACATGGGCACAGGGACTAAATTTGGAGTGACTTGACCAGGTCATTCTCTTTAGTCCTGCAGTCAGTCCTATTGAACCGTCTTATGGTGAGCGGGCAGGCGATACGGACTGCTAGCAGTCATACTGTACCATCTTCTGCCAGGCAGGCAAGAGATGAGGATTGCTAGTAGTCGTATTGTACCATCTTCTGCCAGGCAGGCAAGAGATGAGGATTGCTAGTAGTCGTATTGTACCATCTTCTGCCAGGCAGGCAAGAGATGAGGATGGCTAGCAGTCGTACTGTACCATTTTCTGCCGTGCAGCCATGAGATGTGGATGGCATGCAGTCCTTCTGCACCGTCTGCTGCCAGCCAAAGATGTAAAAGATAGATGGAGTGGGTCAAAACAAGAAATAGACCAGATTTGTTTTGTACTCATTTGCCTCCTCCCCTGTCTAGGGGACTCATTCCTCTAGGTCACACTGCAGTCACTCACAGAGAAGGTGCAGCGAGGTAAATCTAGCCATGTATCAATCAGAGGCCAGGCTAACCTCCTTGTTCCAATAAGAACGATAACTTAGGTGCACCATTTCTTATTGGAACCCTCCGTGAAGTCCTGCCTGAAATACTCCTTGATGTAAAGACACCCACTTTGTTGATTTTAGCTCCCTGAAGCCAACCCTGTAAGCCGTGTCGTCAGTCGCCCCTCCCTCTGTCAGAGCAACGGCAGACAATCGTTCCGCGCCTTTTTTCTGTGCGGACGCCATACCAAGGCAAGCATGGAGGCCGCTCACCTCACTTTGGCAATTAGGAGCACATTAAACACCACACGCATTATCCAGCAGTATATGCAGCACCAGAACCTGGCAAAGCGATACCGGGCGAGGAGGCGATGTCAGCGCAGTCACGTGAGTGATCAGGACATGGACACAGATTTCTCTGAAAGCATGGGCCCTGCCAATGCATGCATCATGGTGCTAATGGGGCAGGTTCATGCTGTGGAACGCCGATTCTGGGCTCGGGAAACAAGCACAGACTGGTGGGACCGCATAGTGTTGCAGGTCTGGGACGATTCCCAGTGGCTGCGAAACTTTTGCATGCGTAAGGGCACTTTCATGGAACTTTGTGACTTGCTTTCCCCTGCCCTGAGGCGCATGAATACCAAAATGAGAGCAGCCCTCACAGTTGAGAAGCGAGTGGCGATAGCCCTGTGGAAGCTTGCAACGCCAGACAGCTACCGGTCAGTTGGGAATCAATTTGGAGTGGGCAAATCTACTGTGGGGGCTGCTGTGATGCAAGTAGCCCACGCAATCAAAGATCTGCTGATATCAAGGGTAGTGACCCTGGGAAATGTGCAGGTCATAGTGGATGGCTTTGCTGCAATGGGATTCCCTAACTGTGGTGGGGCTACAGACGGAACCCATATCCCTATCTTGGCACCGGAGCACCAAGCCGCCGAGTACATAAACCGCAAGGGGTACTTTTCGATAGTGCTGCAAGCTCTGGTGGATCACAAGGGACGTTTCACCAACATCAACGTGGGACGGCCGGGAAAGATACATGACGCTCGCATCTTCAGGAACTCTGGTCTGTTTCAAAAGCTGCAGGAAGGGACTTTATTCCCAGACCAGAAAATAACTGTTGGGGATGTTGAAATGCCTATATGTATCCTTGGGGACCCAGCCTACCCCTTAATGCCATGGCTCATGAAGCCGTACACAGGCAGCCTGGACAGTAGTCAGGAGCTGTTCAACTACAGGCTGAGCAAGTGCAGAATGGTGGTAGAATGTGCATTTGGACGTTTAAAGGCGCGCTGGCGCAGTTTACTGACTCGCTTAGACCTCAGCGAAACCAATATTCCCACTGTTATTACTGCTTGCTGTGTGCTCCACAATATCTGTGAGAGTAAGGGGGAGATGTTTATGGCGGGGTGGGAGGTTGAGGCAAATCGCCTGGCTGCTGGTTACGCGCAGCCAGACACCAGGGCGGTTAGAAGAGCACAGGAGGGCGCGGTACGCATCAGAGAAGCTTTGAAAACCAGTTTCATGACTGGCCAGGCTACGGTGTGAAAGTTCTGTTTGTTTCTCCTTGATGAAACCCCCCGCCCCTTGGTTCACTCTACTTCCCTGTAAGCTAACCACCCGCCCCTCCTCCCTTCAATCACCGCTTGCAGAGGCAATAAAGTCATTGTTGCTTCACATTCATGCATTCTTTATTCATTCATCACACAAATAGGGGGATGACTACCAAGGTAGCCCAGGAGGGGTGGTGGAGGAGGGAAGGAAAATGCCACACAGCACTTTAAGCACAGCACTTTAAAAGTTTACAACTTTAAAATTTATTGAATGACAGCCTTCTTTTTTTTGGGCAATCCTCTGTGGTGGAGTGGCTGGTTGGCCGGAGGCCCCCCCACCGCGTTCTTGGGCATCTGGGTGTGGAGGCTATGGAACTTGGGGAGGAGGGTGGTTGGTTACAGAGGGGCAGCAGTGGCAGTCTGTGCTCCAGCTGCCTTTGCTGCAGCTCAACCATACACTGGAGCATACTGGTTTGGTCCTGCAGCAGCCTCAGCATTGAATCCTGCCTCCTCTCATCACGCTGCCGCCACATTTGAGCTTCAGCCCTGTCTTCAGCCCGCCACTTACTCTCTTCAGCCCGCCACTTACTCTCTTCAGCCCGCCACCTCTCCTCCCGGTCATTTTGTGCTTTCCTGCACTCTGACATTATTTGCCTCCACGCATTCGTCTGTGCTCTGTCAGTGTGGGAGGACAGCATGAGCTCGGAGAACATTTCATCGCGAGTGCGTTTTTTTTTCTTTCTAAGCTTCACTAGCCTCTGGGAAGGAGAAGATCCTGTGATCATTGAAACACATGCAGCTGGTGGAGAAAAAAAAAGGGACAGCGGTATTTAAAAAGACACATTTTATAAAACAGTGGCTACACTCTTTCAGGGTAAACCTTGCTGTTAACATTACATACATAGCACATGTGCTTTCGTTACAAGGTCGCATTTTGCCTCCTCCCACCGCGTGACTACCCCCTCAACCTTCCCCCCTCCCTGTGGCTAACAGCGGGGAACATTTCTGTTTAGCCACAGGCAAACAGCCCAGCAGGAATGGGCTCCTCTGAGTGTCCCCTGAAGAAAAGCACTCTATTTCAACCAGGTGACCATGAATTATATCTCACTCTCCTGAGGATAACACAGAGAGATAAAGAACGGATGTTGTTTGAATGCCAGCAAACATACACTGCAATGCTTTGTTGTACAATGATTCCTGAGTACGTGTTACTGGCCTGGAGTGGTAAAGTGTCCTACCATGAAGGACGCAATAAGGCTGCCCTCCCCAGAAACCTTTTGCAAAGGCTTTAGGACTACATCTAGGAGAACCGCAAATGCCAGGGCAAAGTAATCCTTTCACATGCTTGCTTTTAAACCATGTATAGTATTTTAAAAGGTACACTCACCAGAGGTCCCTTCTCTGCCTGCTGGGTCCAGGAGGCAGCCTTGGGTGGGTTCGGGGGGTACTGGCTCCAGGTCTAGGGTGAGAAACAGTTCCTGGCTGTCGGGAAAACCGGTTTCTCCGCTTGCTTGCTGTGAGCTATCTACAACCTCCTCCTCATCATCATCATCTTCGTCCCCAAAACCTGCTTCCGTATTGCCTCCATCTCCATTGAAGGAGTCAAACAACACGGCTGGGGTAGTGGTGGCTGAACCCCCTAAAATGGCATGCAGCTCATCATAGAAGCAGCATGTTTGGGGCTCTGACCCAGAGCGGCTGTTCGCCTCTCTGGTTTTCTGGTAGGCTTGCCTCAGCTCCTTCAGTTTCACGTGGCACTGCTTCGGGTCCCTGTTATGGCCTCTGTCCTTCATGCCCTGGGAGATTTTCACAAAGGTTTTGGCATTTCGAAAACTGGAACGGAGTTCTGATAGCACGGATTCCTCTCCCCAAACAGCGATCAGATCCCGTACCTCCCGTTCGGTCCATGCTAGAGCTCTTTTGCGATTCTGGGACTCCATCATGGTCACCTGTGCTGATGAGCTCTGCATGGTCACCTGCAGCTTGCCATGCTGGCCAAACAGGAAATGAGATTCAAAAGTTCGCGGTTCTTTTCCTGTCTACCTGGCCAGTGCATCTGAGTTGAGAGTGCTGTCCAGAGCGGTCATAAAAGAGCACTCTGGGATAGCTCCCGGAGGCCAATACCATCGAATTGTGTCCACAGTACCCCAAATTCGAGCCAGCAACGTCGACTTAAGCGCTAATCCACTTGTCAGGGGTGGAGTAAGGAAATCGATTTTAAGAGCCCTTTAAGTCGAAATAAAGGGCTTCATTGTGTGGACGGGTGCAGGTTTACATCGATTTAACGCTGCTAAATTCGACCTAAAGTCCTAGTGTAGACCAGGGCTAAGGAACATTTTCCTCTTTCCAGCTCTCCCTCTCTCTCCATCTCTCTAAGCATTTACACCCCTTTTAAAAATGAACAGAGGGGTTTTCATACTTCATGATAATACGAAGTGCTGCCCTGCAAAATTTAAATTATTCAGAGGGGTCACTAATACATAAAAGAAAGAAAAATGTCAGTAGCCCATAGAGAATTCCGAAAGAGATTAGGCAAAAATATTTCACACACAAAGCAGCCAGACTTAGGGAGGCATTACAGCAGTTGTTTAAAAGTTCATTGCAACACTAACTGAAACTGCAGGGAGAATTTAGGTAGGCAGAACATAATTAACCAAGTTTGAACTGGACCAGAACACCAGCGTTAGCAGCCCAACTCTAACAAAAAGCACCCAAGAATATTCAATGATAGTAAGAGCCCAGGACTTCTGTTTGTGCTTCATCCAAAATACATCCCCTATTTTGAAAAATGCATGCAGAAACATGACTTGCAAATCACCCACTTGAGTATATGTATTGTGCACTATGCATGCACATCACAGGCGTTCATGCTTTTCAAAATTTGAACCCGTTGTGTACACCTAGCCTTCTAGCACCATACTATTCCTTAACTCCTGATGGGCGCACTGAATAAGCTCTACTCAAAGGGAAAAGTGCCACCTAGAATGCCAGTTTAAGATAGTGTCATCTGGTAACAACAGGTAATGATTCCCAAAGTGAGCAGAAGAGGTGGCATGTTATTAGCAAGCCAGGGGTTGGATTGCAATGAAAATAGATGGTGTTAGCCAGTTATAAACGTAACATGCTTCTCCGAAAAAAGATAACTAATTCTGAATAAACTAGTAATCCTGCTAAAAGTTTCATTCTCAACATGACTCCCTCCATCTAGCAATCACGCCTGCACTGATTTAAAAACAGAGATTTTCTGTTTATTCAATACAAATACATGGGATGTTGTCAAGATTCTGTTTTAAACTGACCATGTGTTTATATCACCCTTTCACTACATCTTATCTGGCTGGTAGATGCAAGGCACTAACTGTGTTTCCAACTTTTACCTGTCTTGAGGTGAAAGATTACTCAATAAGCAATGAACTGAGCCAACCAAAGTTATATTATTATATTAATATATTTCTTCTTCATTTTAAGGTCATGATGATCTTCCCAATCCAGCAAAGAATAAGGTAGTGTTCTTATTTAGATTGAAAGCTCTTTGGGGGCAGGACCTTCTCTTTGTTCTGTGTTTGCACAACACCTAGTACAGTGGGGTCCCTGGTCCGCGACTGGAGCTTGTAGGTACTCCCATAATAAAAATAATAATCTGCAAGGCTGTCAAAAACCCTGCATGCAATCTATGTCGCTGGAAAGACATATGGATTCAACCAGGTGCTCTTCAGTACTTCCTTAGCAGGTTCATGCGGTCTCTTGCAGTGCTGAGTAACACAGCAGATAGGAAATTTTCCACCTCCATTTCTCCAGCCTACTGTTCTCTTCTGCCTATAGTAATGTGCAGTAAAGCCGTGCAGCTTCAGCTGAATTGGACGTATCCATTAAATTAAAATAAACAATCCGCGAGAGAAATACGCCTTATCTGATGCTCAGTTCCTCCTATCCCAACTCCAGAGTTTAAGTACAATACAGAAGGATTACAGTATTTCTGCATATGGCTTGTGGCAGCCGAAACAGGCACAGGCAGAACAGATGTAGAACTATGAGCCAAAAAAACAAACAAATTACTGCAAAATTGTGGCTGAGATTTTTTTAAAGGCACAAAATCAGCAATTTCAAATTGATGTCGGAGTTATATGTAAAACCACAGAAGTTAGCATCATACAGTGTCACACAAAACATTCCATATGCTCATCAGGGACAAACGGTGTTTGCGGTAGGAGCCATCGCTTTAAATCTATGCCTTTGAAAGTCACCCTAATGCTGTATTGACAATTTTCTTCTATTAAGAGTAAAAGGCAGATGGAACAGGCAAGAGTGAACTTTGATACCACTCCGTTGACTGTATTTAAATGATTACACATCTGTTGTATATGGAAACACATTCAAACAAACACTGATAACCTATATCTGAATGCGTAATCATCAAAATAAATGCAGCTATTTTTATTTCAATGTGTAATAGTCCAGAAACACACATCCATGTGAACCTCTCTAGAATCGTCACTTGCTACATTAAAAGAGAAAATCCATATTTGTATGTGATTTGTCTGATGTTTTACAAATAATACTAGTAATGCCTAGCTCTTCTACAGCATTTTCCTTGCACAGAACCCCAGTTCTTTAAAAAGGTGGGTGAGGATCTCTCTTTTCTTTGACCAACTTTGGTTGGTGAAAGAGACAAGGTTTCAAGCTTGCACAGAGCTCTTCTTTGGCAAGCAAAAACCAGTTTGTCTGCCTTGAGCATAGAAGAACTCAGTGTAAGATCGAAAGCTTGTCTGTCTCCCCAACAGAAGTTAGTCCAATAAAAGATATTATAAGGTGGGTGAGGTCTCTCATATATCCTGGGACCAACACAGACACAACACTGCAATTTACAAAAGAGATCAGTAGCACTATCCCCATTTTACAGAGAGGGAAACTGGGGCCAGGGAGGGAAGTGACTTAACCAAGCTAGTGGCAAAGCCAGGAAGAGAACCCACATCTCCACAGTCCCACATCACTTGCTCTATCCAATAAACCACATAGATTCCCCTTTAAACTTCATCTTTTCAAAACCAAACAAATATGTCACCAAATGTGTCTAAGACATTAGCTCTCATCTTGAGCCATGCTTAAAGCTTTAGAAATAAGCTATAGTTGAGATGTCAGTATAGAAAACAGAAATGCCTGACAAATACCCTAATTGATTAAACCCTCCTTTATTCATACTTGGATAACTCAAATATAACCAATCAGGATTTTACTAAACTTAACACTCACAAAGAAAATATGCATCTACAGGCCCGGAGCATCATGAAAAATATTTCTAATCTGTAATAAACATGTACAACAGAAATGTTTTCTCAACCATATATATGAGAGTGAATTTTTCTTCTCCCCTACGTGTAAATATGGTTTACTTATTGGAAAAATGTTCACAGTTCTTTAATTTTATGGGGCACCAATGTGATGTATCCAAAAACTTTGGGTCAGTCAGTGGGGGGGTTCTGCTAAAATGTTATGACACACTATGGCTCAATATTAGGCTCTAATTCAAGAAAGCACTTGTGTACATGCTTACATTGATCCCTATTCAGCATTGAAACGTATGCAACAGTCCCTATGATTTAAGCACATGCTTAAGGGCTGACCTGAATAGTAGTCAGAATTCGCAAAAAGAAAAGGAGTACTTGTGGCACCTTAAAGACGAACAAATTTATTTGAGCATAAGCTTTCGTGAGCTACAGCTCACTTCATCGGATGCATAGGAATGCTTTCCTAAACTGGCTCCTTAGACATGATTGCATAATTTAAGATCCTGAATTATTTTTACGGACTCAGAAAGCCAACTGGTGTGTGTAAAACAGCAAAACATTAAACTCAGTCTTAAGTGGACTAAAAGGTTCTTGCAAGTTGAAATCAACTGTTGGCCTTAGGCAGGTTGATTCACAAGCTCTCATAATTGAAAACCTACTGTATTAGCTCCTGATTTAGAAAAGCACTTAAGTGCGTGCTTAAACCCTTCCTTAATTGGCTACACTGAGACTAAGCAGGTGCTTAAATTTTTTAAAAAGTATAAAATTTAAGCTTAAATGTGTTGATCTGGTTAGGGATGCTTTCCTGAATTAGGGCCATAGACTGCAATAAAGTCCTTGTCCTCCTCTGCGCCAGCACGGAATATTTGCAAGAATGCCTTTTTATAAGTGATTTGTAGTATTTATTATTCTCCAACAGTATGATGGGAACTTTACAATACAAACAGAAAGGCAAGATCGCAACACCCAAGTGCTTACAACCTGGAAGGTGTATTCTTGAGAAAAGCCCAGGTCAGGATTGTAATATTTCTTTCCAGGAGGTAATCCTAATGCTCAGTTTTGAAATTTACATTTGCATAACTCCTTTGGTTAACAGCAAGGACAGCAGAGCAGCTCTGGCTAACAATTCAATGAAGTTAATGTCCCCATCCTTCTGCTACGAGGAGAGTAAGTGGGGTGTTTAATTTCATTGAATGTAGTTTACCAATATGTTATCAGTCATCAAACATCACAATTTAACTCTCAGTAAAACACAGCACCCATCGGAGAGAAGAAAGTATTACACGTCAATTAACATTTCCCCCCATCATTTGATATATTTTGGAATTAAATATGCAAGGAATTAATCTTTAAACTGATGTCAATCCTTTCATTACTAACTTCCTGTCATACATCATTAAGGATTCAGAGAGTAGATATATATCTTTTCCGTAATGTGCATAACCTTTTTTCTGCTAAAACCACTCAGTTCTGAATAAGAAATTGATTTTGCAAAACACATCCTCTCTCATTTTTAAAGGATATAATTTGCCTTTTCTATTTTGAACTGGACTAGAGTCATCCAAATTAAAACAAAATGCACGCTTCATATTTTTCATTAACAGACCCAAATCACAGTGCAAAACACTTACAATAGATAATCTTCCTGCTGAGATTATCCTCCACATACACAAGAAGAGAACGTCATTTTGATGATAATCAAATGACAATTGATAAAACTGCTTATGTTTCTTGTTTATAGTTAATACTGCTCGCATCATGGAACGGTTATTGATCAAGAACAGCATTGATATGCCAACACAATCCCCACTAAGAAGTAATTTAAAGAGGCCCATATTTGACATAGTTTTACTTTCCGTCAAAACAGTGCATTCAGCCACTTAATCCCTTTCTGAGACACTGCATTTGAGATTTAACGACTTTTTGTTTTGTTTCATTTTGTTGCCATAACAGATGACAGAGGTCGTAAAAGCTGCCCCTTCCACTCTGATATGACACATCAGAGGTTGTTAATCCTGCCTCAGGGTCAGATTCAGTTTATCTTTCATGTTCACTTTTTGAGGAAAATGCAGCTATGGGAGTAGGCAGCTTTCCTCTGGGAAATGTAAAATAGTCTGTAATCAGAGAAGTATGCTGAGAAAACAAGCTGGTGTGCAAAAATGTTGATGGTTCTGAGAGCGGTTGTATTTTCACAGAAACATGGCTAAAGATAACAATAATCTCTGTTCTTCACTCCCTGCACAGTCTGACCAGTTGAGAGACTATGACTGCAAGTGGAAAATACATACTGAACTTGATTAAATCAGTCTCAAATACTGGATTTGTAGCTCATCACAGGACAGGAAGCCAGGAGATCTGGATCCTAGTCCCAACTCTGTCACAGACTTCTCGTGTATGAGAAGCTTGCCACCTTGAGTAACAGTTTACTCCAACAGCAGCTGAAACCAACGGTACTTGAAACAAGGTATTACTTAGGGTACCAGGGTACTACTGAGGGTGCCAGAATCGGCCACTCTGTGATCTTGCGCAAGTCACATCCCTCTCTGTGCTTCTGTTTCCCCTTCTGTATATAAAGGTTTATGAATGGAATAGTAAGACTTATCTCACAAGACTGCTGTGACGCTTAATTAATTAGAGTATTTTGACATCCTTGGATGGAAGGTGCTATCTGAAAAGCCATATGTATGGAGGCTCACATACTTTTTCGTTAAAGACTCTAGCGAAGAGATTTTCTCCAGGCCAAAGGTGAGTTAGGCACCCAAGTCCCATTGAAAGCCAATATGAATTCAGCACATACCTCATCTATGTTTTACAAAACCTCCCTCCAGGTGACTAAAAGGCAGCGAAACAATAAAAGAGATTCCAGCTAACTAGACTATTTGTTTTTAAATGCTCTCAATGGCCGGCACCAACTTTTCTTTTTGTGTCTCTCAAGTTTCAGCAAACTGTCCCTTTTACGTGGGAAAAACAAACACATGATTAGAAAACAACCACTGTCAAATCTGATAACAAGCTGACACTAATCGCCTCAGGAATTCTGCTGCCAGGGATGTTTTGTATTGTTTAGAAAATATAAAAAGGAGGACTCCTAAGGGAAGGTGGGGAACACACAAACAAACAATTGTTTTACATTCCATTCATAAACCCTTACAGTCCATGCTGCCAGCTCCCTAAGCCAACTTTATAAAATGGCATATGTCTTGCCCTGCTTAAAAACAAAGTGTACAAAAACTACTCTGAAAACAATTACAGTTATTGGCTTTATATTCTTCTCAAGGCCAGTACACGTGCTTTACAAGGGAAAACTCCTTCCACCACTCTCTGCTGGCTCTTGCCTTCCCCTAAAACCAGCTCTGAAAGCTGCAACATCATTTCATGTCCAGTATAAGTTTACCTGCACAGTTCTTCTGTGTGTGGCAGGATCCCATGAAATAAAAATTACTAACCACGCTCTTCTCCCCTAGTCTATTGTACCTCTATCATGATTTTTGTGCAGGAAGTAAGGAAAAGAAATCAACTGAGCTACAATACAAAAATGATTCGACCTAACCAAACTATTGTAAGGGCTAAGAGACAGATGTAGGCATTTATGTGTTTTAAAATAAGAAAGTTAATCCAGCCTGTTACCCTTTGCACCTGTCTCTCAAAAGAATAAGTTTCACTGTCCACAGATCACTAAGAGTCTCATAGATGCTACTGTGCTCATTAAATCTTTCTGACTTGACATCATGATGCTTAAGCAGGGAGATTCAAGCATTTTGGGACTGCTCAAACAGCAACGAGCTGAGCAGGTAACTCTAGGTCACGGGATTTTTTTATTACATTTTTATCCGCTCTTGACTAGATTTTTGCAGCACTTGGATTTGCAGAGGAAGGTTCTGCCCATGTCAGTGGATTATGTCACTGCAGTAGTTAATTCACACAAATTTAGGGCAAATGGAGTATCAGTAACCACAGAGAACTGATTTCCAAAGGCAGAAATTCTAAATGGAGAAACATGAATTTTAGATTTTCTAGGGCTGCTCTTTAGTAGTTGCTTGCTTAATAGAACCATAGTAAGATGCTGTCTGTTCTCTCCACCAAGTGACATATCAACTTTTCTGTGTAAATATTGGTGTTATTTATATTACAGTAAAGCCCTAGAGCCCTCAAACAAGGATCAAGAAATTATTGTTTTAGGCACTGTACAGCTGGACAGAAAATTCCGAAAAGTTGGATGTTTTCACCAAAACAGCCATATGTGGCTGACATTTTAACAAACACATTTGCCAATTTTAAAATCAGCTTCCAAATACAAAGCACAAGATTGTATGCTATTTTGGGCAAGGACTATATAGTTAAGACAAGATGTAACCAGTGGACATAATAAACAGCAAAAGGGATAACAAGAGAGAATGAGGGAAACTCTAAGACCATCTTGTGTTTACTTTGGCACAGCCAAAGACCTCTGACATTTTCCCCTCAGAAAATAAGGTTTCCTTGATCTTAAAATTTTCCAAGGCACAAATTAAATTTCAGGGGAATTTTACATGGGAAAGTCAAAATGAAAGTTTTTGTTTTGGGTCAGGTTGATATTCATCTCTGCATCCACCTGAGCTGTGCCTCATGGGATTTTAATTCAGGGCCTTCATGCCTCCATTCTCCCCTGCTTCCCAGACATACTGCATCTCCCATGAGGTACTGCAGTTGCTCCCTGTGGCTGAGTCATGTCTACACTGCAATGTAAACTCAGACTCAAACTTGAACCCAGACCCTGGTTCCGTCTACACACAAATCTCTCAGATTCAGGCTCAGAGACCTACAGTCATAGCGCCCTGAAGGGCTGAAGGGTCAGAGCCCAAGTCAAGCCGTGACCCAGGGTTCAAACCCTACTGCTCTGCAGTGCAGACACAGTCCCTGGTTCACTGAGTGTCCCTGAAGTCAACCAGATACAAAAAATAGACAAAATGCATAACCACCCCATCTGAAACACACTCTAATTATTGAAATCTCTCTGCCTTTGACAAAGCCTGTATAATCATTGAAATACATCTGTTAAATATCCATGCCACGTGTCCAAAACATATATTTAAATTGCTCTAAATTTAAGCAAAAGGCTAAGGAACCCAGAGACTGGATGTTACTCTACTACAACTATGGTGATCTCTTATCCATAGCATGTGAACAAGTCGAAATGGCATGAAACAAATCTAAATGAACACAGAAGAGTGCACTAAAAGAATATTCTAATGCAAGGGAAAACAGCAAAAATACAAGTGTTACCAAAATTATCATCGGCAAATTTTCAAATCTTAGTATTGCGGTTACACCTACTAATCCCATTTATTTGTTTAAAGGATTTACAAATATAACATTGCAAAAAAAGTAAACTTTAAGTTCGATTTCTCTCACTTTTTTTTTTTTTGGTTTGTTTTTTGTTTTTAAACACATGGGAGGATGCGTACAGCTTGTGGTATGCAGAAGGCTGATAGTACTTGAGACAGACCTCTCTTCAACCTCAGGCCATCTGAGCACATTGCAAGCCTTCCTCACACTCCTAAATCAATGCATTTCAACTACAGCCTGGAGGAATAACTCTTGCCCGATGTAAGTGTATATCATTTGCCAAGTTTAGTTTCATTTTGGCCATGCCTGCTAGGAAGGTTCAGTTATAGTTTCCATAATCCCTTCCTTGTCTCCGAAGATTATAATTTGCTCATTGTAATTCACATCAAGCTGCAACTTGGCACGCACATTAGAAATCTGAATGCAATTTTTTTCCTTTTTGAAAAATGGATATTTATTCAGTCATTTAGATGAAGCACAATAAAAAAAGAAGAGGCAGTTTTAGACCTTATGGTGGGATTTGACACTGTTGATTTTATCTTCTATCTTTTATCTTTTAACACTGTTGATTTTAATGGTACATTCAATCCACCAGGACTCATGGACTTAATTCTGTCAAAGAGTGCGGGATTGTAAATTACATGTCTCATCAGCTTGCACTGAGACCTTAGGATACCAATGAAAATAACCCTTATTATACATCCATAGGAGTTTTTTTTGTAACTACACTTTGAGCCACATCTGTCCTTGAAATTTTGTGTGCTACATTCTGCTCTTAGCTATGCACACGTACATGAGAACAAAATTTGTCCCTTTCCGTTCGTTTTCTTTAAAAATATACATAAAAAGTTAGGTTAAAACATATTCAGAATTTTACAGCAATGAAAGCAAAACAGATGCCCCCAGTCAGCAGTGCATCCCACTCCTTTGATTCTTTCAGCATACTGAGCCATTGGCACACCCCTTTGGCCTGGGGCTACACACACATGCTGCGAGGGATTCCACAGTTAAGGTTGCTAGTCCAACTTTTATTCATCTTGTTGTACCTAGATATTAGAGGACACCTGACATTCTCACTGCCAGACTTTGGGCATAATAGGAAGAGTTTGTCGACACTGGCAAGTGAAAGACAAAACTTTTGTTGTTCAGAGGTGTTAAAAAAACACCCCACCCCGAAAGACAAAAATTTTGTCGATGACAAGCGCTCTCCTGCCAATAACGCTAACGCCGCTTGTTGGGGGCGCAAGTGTTTGTCAGCAGGAGAGCTCTCTCCCGCCGACAAACAGCAGCTACACCGCGCGCCTTTTAGCAGCACGGCTCTAGCGGCATGGCATGTCACTAAAAGCTGAGTAGTGTAGACAAAGCCCTAAAGACGGACGAGCAGCATTAATGTTCAATCTCACCTGTTTTTAATCACTTTGTTGGGCTGTTACAATATTTAAGGTTTCAGAGTAGCAGCCATGTTAGTCTATATCCGTAAAAAGAAAAGGAGGACTTGTGGCACCTTATATAAATCTGTTAGTTTCTAAGGTGCCACAAGTACTCCTTTTCTTTTTACAATATTTAAGGCAGTTTTGCAGTTAATTTGATTTCTACAGACCTCTGATGTTTCGTGTTGACATGATTGCTGTGTCTTTCATTAGTTCCTTGCTACCTTGCAGGAAACATGGTTTCCACTTGGATGTACCACAGCATTCAGGGTCTATCCTGCTTGTCATTCACGCTTACCATATATATTCAGAAAGTACATTCCATCTAAGAGCAAGTCTGTCTGTAAGCCTAAATCCTCATCCAACCTGGCTCTGTAAATCACTGAGTATGCTCAGTTCTAAAGCTCCATTCTTATGAATCAATAAACATTTCTCCAACTTCAACCTTATCATTTTAAGAAAGAATTCTGTGTAAGGAGAGGTTCTACAAGCAAGATCCATTGAACTACTTGATTACTCATTTAAACTGTTAAAACAAATAAACTGCAATTAAAATCATACATATTTGCCTTTGGGTTCTAAAGTATTTGACAGCCCAAATTAAAGTTCTTTGGGGTCCAATCCTGTGAATGAGTAAGTAGTCCATGGGTCTGCTCACATGAGTAAAGATTTGCAGGATCAGACCCTTATGATTTAAAAAGAACTGCAGCTTTGAAACATGAAGGACTTGTTGCAAATTGTTCCAGAGACTAAGTCTTGTAAAAGAGCCAGCATGACTTTTTGACATACCAATGAAAGGCTAAGTTTTCTCAGGGACTATAAAGATTTAAAGTCATAGTATAATCTCACCTCCGGGTTACTGGGCCCCACTTCCCTTATCAATTAACCTGTCAGTTGACAGCCAAGTTTAATTACTTAAATCCCTTTTTAATGAAAAGAGTCTGCCTTGAGCAGAATTTGCCAGCTCCAGAATCATTTAACAATCAGGAGCATGTCTCAACAAAAATCATTTTTGCAAACTAAAACTCTTCTTTCTTGCTTTAGCAGATAAGTATAATGATTTTTTTTTTATGTTTGTATCCCATTGCAACACAGGAGCTATTTGCATCTTACTGTATGAAAAGCTAGAGCTGTATTTGGCTTCAGTGATCCTTTGCTTCATCTGCTTTAGAAGGGCGTGCTTGCGAATCTATAATATTGATATGCACAACCCTATTAATTAGAAATGTTCACAAACCAAAATACTGGATCTGTACACCCTGAAAATTTATTTTTCAGGATCTATCCAGCAAGATGACTGTGAAAATATTCAATATGGATCATTCATGGTACTGTACAAACACTCCATTGATAACAACTAACTGTAGTTCTCACAAAGTGCCAGCCGCAGAACTAGCAGGAAGAATTATGAGATTTTTTTAGACCGCTCTCTTAAATTCTATAGTAGTGTGAGCATTAATGGGGCCAAATCTTCAGTCTCTGGAAAAGGTATGTGTATGAAGAGAAAGAAGAACCAATGCACTGTCGCTGGTATGTATATTGTCAAAGTGGGATGAGAGGACTAGATGGGGGAAAACAATTGTCTAAAAGGACTGGATAGAACATGTACTACTTCCTTCGCTAATGAGCTCATTATTCCCATTGCCTTCATTTTTCCCACTGACTGTATTTTATTAAAGGGAAAAAAGGAAAAAGCTCAAGTTATGTAAGTGAAGCGTATCTTCTAGGTAAATCAGAGTTATGATAGTAGGTAATTACATAACATATTGCCCTGAACACCAACTGGTATCATCCAGGTTTGGGGTGACCAGATAGCAAGTGTGAAAAATCGGGACGGGGGTAGGGGGTAATAGGAGCCCATATAAAAAAAGCCCCAAATATAGGGACTGTCCCTATAAAATCAGGACACCTGGTCACCCTATCCAGGTTATGACTCCTTAGAATAGGTCTTAAATTCCTTTCAAACGCGAGAAAACAGAATCTGTAATGATATAATGGACCACATTCTGATTTCATTTATACTCACAGAAATATGGTGTAAATTAACTCAAATTATTCTGGATAGCGTCAGTGACGTTGCAAACAGAATTTATCACAATATATCAAGATGTAATTTTAAATAGGTAAGAGAGGTTACGTGAATACCTTTATATCAGATTAAACTAGGCCTATTTCAGTTTAGTTTAAATTGATAAGGAACCATTTTAAACTAAACCAAAATAAGCCACTCTTAAGCTGAATTAAGAATGTCTATACAGGTTTAACTAAACCAGTTTAATTGACCCAGGGCAAGTTTGTGTGTGGACAAATCCTGGACAATATTAAATGAAGCTCCCTTGGAATTCTAAGGGCCATATCAAGAAGTCTTTAATTCAGGCAAAAGTCCTAAAGAAGTCAATAACAGTTTTTCCCTGGGCAAGGTTTGAAGAATTCAGTGTCTAATAATAATTTGTATAAGCCGTAGAGTATTACCAAATGATTGGTTTGTTACTTAAGTCTCATCTTATTTTACAAACCAATCTCATATTAATAGGGCGGTAGGATTTATTTCTTAATATAATTAATTTCCTATGGACTTCCAGCTCTAAGTTTGTCTCCTTCAAAGTATGCTATTTTGCTGTGTCTATTGCATATTGTAATGTTAAGAGATATATTTTTTACATTATTCTTAAATTAAAATGTTGTATCTAAACAGGTAGGAGCTAAAACTAAGCAGAGTTTGACCTGATGGTGTGTCAATAATGAATCATTACCCTGTAGAGTTTGTTATGCATTTAGCACAATGTCTGTTATTGAATAACATAAGTGAGTAGTGTTCCTGTTTAAAGGGCAGGGAGTGGCATGTTACTCCATCAAATAGCCTTTGAAACCTTTGCCTGTAGGCCAAGTGTTCCTGCAATGAATAGAAAAACCAAACACACCATGTCAAAAAGTATATGTGGATGCATACACCTTCTGTTTGTCCTCCGGGAAAAAGGTAAATAGGGTTTAAGCAATTTCCTTCTTATTTCTTCTTCTTTTTAAGTAGAAACTGTCTGATTTGTTGGAAACATTTACCTTTTGCCTGTCAGAGCAAGTTATCTGCATGTTTATTATACATTAAAATAACAGCCGAACACAACATATTCACACTCTGTCTATAAGAGACAGAGTTTAAGTTGCAGCAGGAAAATGAACATACACTAATAAACTGATTTTCAGCCGTGATTCTACCAAACAGTTTATATTGTAAAGGGCGTGTGCGGGCAGGCAGGAGGGAAGAAGAGAAGAACATAAGAATGGCCATACTGGGTCAGACCAAAGGTCCATCCAGCCCAGTATTCTGTCTACCGACAGTGGCCAATGCCAGGTGCCCCAGAGGGAGTGAACCTAACAAGTACTGATCTAATGATCTCTCTCCTGCCATCCATCTCCACCCTCTGACAAACAGAGGCTAGGGACACCATTCCTTACCCATCCTGGCTAACAGTCAGGAATGGACTGAACCTCCATGAATTTATCCAGTTCTCTTTTAAACGCTGTCATAGTCCTAGCCTTCACAACCTCCTCAGGTAAGGAGTTCCACAGGCTGACTGTGCACTGCGTGAAGAAGAACTTCCTTTTATTTGTTTTAAACCTGCTACCCATTAATTTCATTTGGTGGCCTCTAGTTCTTATGTGATGGGAACAAGTAAATAACTTTTCCTTATTCACTTTCTCCACATCACTCATGATTTTATATATCTCTATTATATCCCCCCTTAGTCTCCTCTTTTCCAAGCTGAAAAGTCCTAGCCTCTTTAATCTCTCCTCATATGGGACTCGTTCCAAACCCATAATCATTTTAGTTGCCCTTATCTGAACCTTTTTGAATGCCAGTATATCTTTTTTGAGATGAGGGGACCACATCTGTATGCAGTATTCAAGATGTGGGCGTACCATGGATTTATAGAAGGGCAATAAGATATTCTCCGTCTTATTCTCTATCCCTTTTTCAATGATTCCTAACATCCCATTTGCTGGCATAAGCGGGGGGGGGGGGGGAGCAAGAACTATTAACTTCTATTTACTTTAATCCTGAGAAGTCAACTTAAAGAATATGCAGCAGATATTTCTGACATGTGCTAATGTTTCTTTACCTATGCATGTTTATTAGAAAGAAGAAAACTAGTATGAACACAAGTAAACTGCTAACCCAAACCATCATTTAAAAATTAGACTGCAGGTTTTTCTGAGCTTTCACAGAAACATAGAAGAGTCGGACTGGCAGGAATCTCAGTAGGTCACCTAGTCCAGTCCCTGAAGTTCATTTAATTACTCTCTTGAATTTGCCTTTGCACTTTTTACTGAGAGCTGTAAAATATCGAAGCAGCACAAAACATTTCAGAAAAGGAAGTCATGAGTGCACTGCTGTACGCTTGTGTAAATAAACAATTTCTGTCTGTGTTAGTATCTTTCAGAACTATTTGCAACATTGCATGGTGCCCTCCCAACGCTTAGTATTGGCTACCCCTAAAGAGAGCAAAACATGCTGTTAGCACAGAATGTATAATCATTTCTTTAGTACGCTGTCAATATTCATGTCTGCACACAGAAAGGGTATTTCTCTAGTTTAAAAATTTGACTATATAAATACACACACACACAATAAATGCAAAATGTAACATTGACATTGAGAAATCAAGCATTCAAAGCTCAAGAAATTCCAACAGTTATAGTTATATATCCAGTGTACTTTACTACATAGAGAAAATTGCATGGGGTCAGATTCTGCACTCCTTATATTGTCAAAATTCCCAGTGAATTCAGAAAAAAATCCCAAGATCTGCACAATTGGGCCCATAAACAGCAATATATGAAAGTTTCTCTCATGCCTTTACTAGGGGCAGGTGTGTTGCTGTAGGTGAGGATGTGTTTGGCGCTACTGCCAGGTTCTATGGCTATTCTGCCCCTGGAGAAGGCTATCATTCCATGGCTATGCTGATAAATGACTCCGGTAGCTGACTTCTGGAAATGTAGCACACACTTCCTCCTGCCCTGGATTTTGTCCATATGCGGGGGCAAACGGGGCCATGGCGCTGCCCCGTCAGGTCGCCTGACACTGCTAGCAGCACTCACATACCCTTTTTTCTTGCGTTCAGGCAGCAGGGATCAGTGCTGTTCCCTGTGCACATACGCAAAGGTTGACCTTTAACAAAGAAAACAGGAACTGAAACTACTAGGTACGCACAACATGGAGCCTGATTCAGAGTCCACCTAAGTCGATGGGAGTCTTTCTATTGACTTCAATGACCTTTGATGAACAGGAACAATGTCCCAGAGTTAATGCTACGGTGAAGAAACCTTCAACTGGGGGGATTTCCTGACTTTTTAAGTGCTTGATGACCACAACCTCAATGTTGCACTAATGCCTGTTTCTGTATTTAGTTTTCTCTGTGGGATAATACACTGTCAAACATGCGCCCTTGGAAACAAAACAACACATTGCTTTTGTTTCAAACACCACAGCCCTAATAACCATTATTTGTGATTTTTTACTGGGCAATCTGATTTTTACATATATACAGCCTTCACATCACTCAATTTTAAACAGATTACAATGCCAGATTAAAAAGAAAACGAGGTGAGAAATTTCCTGCCCCGGACATAAACCTTCCTAGAGGACCACATATTTCTGATTTTATTTATTTTTTTTTAAATGCTATTGTTCCACCTCTGTTGCAGGATGTCAGCCATTCACCTGTATGAAAATGACAGCAACTTGTCATAGCCTGCATGAGAGGCCTACCTGACTTGCTGCAATAACTAGCATGCTATTTCCAAAGCTGTCATTCTTGTGTGTCATCCCTATCTGCTGCTCAAAGATTTTCTCTGACATGAGCCAGTCAGAGCTGTAACTGTTATTGTTGAGGACTCTGCACACAGCAGTCCGTGTCAGCTGCACTGTGCTTAGGGTTTGTTTCACCCAATTATTTGTTTGTCATTTAAAGTCCTTGGTGTCGAGCAGGTGTTGTCAAGTTATTTTTGGCCCCACAATGTGCTGGCAAAGCATAATGAGGCCTTCAGGTGAATACCCATCTCCTCAGCTAGATGCTAAGAGGATGTGCTGTTGAAAGACTCAATAGCAGTTAGGTTATCAGAATAAGATAAGATACCGGGGAGAATATGTGAAGGCAAAGAAAACCATCTTAACTTTTAAAATGCAAAAACCCTGAAGTAGGCAGCTACATATTCAAAACAAGGTCATCATGTATTACACACAGGACAAACTTGAATTTATATTACCCCAAAAGCATGTACAGCAGAAGAGATTTGAGGTATAGGCCATGCTAGGTAGCACCAGCCTTTTCAGGCAATTATAACACCTTGCCAAAGAATTAATAGCATTTAATAGTATAGAGCAGGATCCCATTGTGCTAGGCGCTGTACAAAGACAGAACAAAATGACTGTCCCTGCTCTCTCCTACAAAAGCTTACGATTTAAGTAAGGAAGCCTCCCAGCAAAGAAATAAGACTTCTCAGACATTTGAATTTCTTTTAGGTAATTTGGCGCTCAATTACATCCTCCTACACGAACAGGAAAAAAACCTCACCTGAGGGGCTGATTCAAAGCTGATTGAAGTCAATGGGAATCTTTCTGGTAACTTCAATGAGCTATGGAGCAGGCCCTTCTCCACTGATGAAGTGTTCATTTCATATGAGAGCAGGAATGGGTAAGGTCACATGCTATCTGTATGGGTTCAGCAGTGCAGCAGCTCACAGGTAAACTTGTAAAAAGAAAAGGAGTACTTGTGGCACCTTAGAGACTAACCAATTTATTAGAGCATAAGCTTTCGTGAGCTACAGCTCACTTCATCAGATGCATATCGTGGAAACTGCAGCAGACTTTATATATACACAGAGAATATGAAACAATACCTCCTCCCACCCCACTGTCCTGCTGGTAATAGCTTATCTAAAGTGATCATCAGGTGGGCCATTTCCAGCACAAATCCAGGTTTTCTCACCCTCCACCCCCCCACACAAATTCACTCTCCTGCTGGTGATAGCCCATCCAAAGTGACAACTCTTTACACAATGTGCATGACAATCAAGTTGGGCTATTTCCTGCACAAATCCAGGTTTTCTCACATCCCCCCCACCCCCATACACACACAAACTCACTCTCCTGCTGGTAATAGCTCATCCAAACTGACCACTCTTCAAGTTTAAATCCAAGTTAAACCAGAACATCTGGGGGGGGGGGGTAGGAAAAAACAAGAGGAAACAGGCTACCTTGCATAATGACTTAGCCACTCCCAGTCTCTATTTAAGCCTAAATTAATAGTATCCAATTTGCAAATGAATTCCAAATCAGCAGTTTCTCGCTGGAGTCTGGATTTGAAGTTTTTTTGTTTTAAGATAGCGACCTTCATGTCTGTGATTGCGTGACCAGAGAGATTGAAGTGTTCTCCGACTGGTTTATGAATGTTATAATTCTTGACATCTGATTTGTGTCCATTTATTCTTTTACGTAGAGACTGTCCAGTTTGACCAATGTACATGGCAGAGGGGCATTGCTGGCACATGATTGCATATATCACATTGGTGGATGTGCAGGTGAACGAGCCTCTGATAGTGTGGCTGATGTTATTAGGCCCTGTGATGGTGTCCCCTGAATAGATATGTGGGCACAATTGGCAACGGGCTTTGTTGCAAGGATAAGTTCCTGGGTTAGTGGTTCTGTTGTGTGGTATGTGGTTGTTGGTGAGTATTTGCTTCAGGTTGCGGGGCTGTCTGTAGGCAAGGACTGGCCTGTCTCCCAAGATTTGTGAGAGTGTTGGGTCATCCTTTAGGATAGGTTGTAGATCCTTAATAATGCGTTGGAGGGGTTTTAGTTGGGGGCTGAAGGTGACGGCTAGTGGCGTTCTGTTATTTTCTTTGTTAGGCCTGTCCTGTAGTAGGTAACTTCTGGGAACTCTTCTGGCTCTATCAATCTGTTTCTTTACTTCTGCAGGTGGGTATTGTAGTTGTAAGAAAGCTTGACAGAGATCTTGTAGGTGTTTGTCTCTGTCTGAGGGGTTGGAGCAAATGCGGTTGTATCGCAGAGCTTGGCTGTAGACGATGGATCGTGTGGTGTGGTCAGGGTGAAAGCTGGAGGCATGCAGGTAGGAATAGCGGTCAGTAGGTTTCCGGTATAGGGTGGTGTTTATGTGACCGTTGTTTATTATGTTTATAATTGGTTAGTCTCTAAGGTGCCACAAGTACTCCTTTTCTTTTTGCGAATACAGACTAACACGGCTGTTACTCTGAAACAGGTAAACTTGTGTACTCTAAGGACTGTTCACCATTTTGGCAACCAGACACAACAGGAGAATGTTTCAAAGGAACTTGTTAACCTGCAAGGTAAAGTAAGGGCTGGCACAGCCTAAAGGAGAGCACTTGGGTGGCTAACAGGCTGGTGGTGTCAGGGCGCTGACGCCCAGTGAAGCACAAGCAAGCAAGACTTCCTCACGCTGGAGGCAGGGATGTAAGAAGGCGACTCTCAGTCCTGGTTACCCTGAGAATCATCACAGTACACAACAGTTCCTGCTTCCCAATCAGCCAACTTGCCAAGCAAGAGAAACCCAGAGTTTCGGTATGGTACAGAACACAGCCCTTGCTGTCTAGATACTCCCGCCTCCGAGTCAGTGGGCAGGGAGGAGATATAGAGTAGGCAGAGCTCTGGTTACACACCCCCATTACTCCATGGCCAGATATGATGGGAAGAACTTAGCATCACCCTTTCAAAGGCTTCAGTAACTTATTCTTCTTCCCATCCCTCCCGTCGATCTTAGGTTTTTATACTGCTGCCCATCACCATAGTATCTGAGTTCCATCTCCCAGAAGCAACTCCCTGAGTCACAGTTCCTTTCAGGGGCTCACACCGGGGAGAAACAGCTCTGCGCCTCAATGTTCTAACTAGCCCAAATTAGTGAAACATATTTCAATTAATATATTGCACTACTAGTATACTTTCTCTCCCATTCTCTCAGAGAAAGCGTAATGCACTGTCAAAACCCTAACACATATATTGTTGCACAATCATCCATATCCACAACTCAACAACTATGAAATAATGCATCAGGAACGAAGAAAGAAAGAGTTACTGAAGTATTATCATATACAAAGGTGCTATAGTGTTGTTTAATATTACCCAATCCTGGAATGTCTTATTACAAACAATAGTGGAATCAAACTCTGCAATTATATACCCCCTTTGTGGTAGAAAACCCAGTGAGATTTGAGGGCAGCATGACTGTGTGAACAAGCAAATTATGAAACAGCAAGCAAAGGTAAAACTAGTGTTTTAAACCACCAAATTAGTTTTAAAATGTTGTTTCTTTTTAAAAAATAAAGTTGAAATGTTTGCATGATTGACCTAATAAAATAAATCAACTAAATGAAACGTTTCCTTTTTATTACTAACTTGAGATAGCCTTTTACAGATGTTTCTTAGAATGCAACTTCATGTGCAACAGACGTTTTCTATTCTAAGCCACTCACCACAAAGTATTTAGGCTCAAATTTTCAAAAGTATCCACTATATTTAAAAAAAAAAAGGAGGACTTGTGGCACCTTAGAGACTAACAAATTTATTTGAGCATCAGCTTTCGTGAGCTACAGCTCACTTCATCGGACGCATTCAGTGAGCATAAGCTTTCGTGTGCTACAGCTCGCTTCATGCAACCGATGAAGTGAGCTGTAGCTCATGAAAGCTTATGCTCAAATAAATGTGTTAGTCTCTAAGGTGCCACAAGTCCTCCTTTTTTTTTTTTGCAAATACAGACTAACACAGCTGCTACTCTGAAACCTGTCACTATATTTAAGTGTCTCTGTTACTATCGTCCTCAACTTGAGGCACCTACTGGCCTGATTTGCAGAGGTGCTAAGCTCCCACAATTCCACAATGGGAGTGCTACAGCTAAAATCAATGGGAGCCATGGCTGCTCCGCACCTCTGAAAATGAGGCGTGAAGTTGGTCGTGCAAAAAGCAAAGCATCCAAAAAGCTAGCTGACACTTAAAACTCCAGGTCTTAATCTTTAAGAAAGAAAGAAATGATTGGGAAAAACTATTTTTCAGATGACAGTAGAAGAAAAAAAAAAACTAAGGACAACCACCTCTTGCATCAGTCTATTAGCACATACAACTCAAGGCCATTTACTGTTCAAAATGGCCTTTAAAGCAATTTATTTGTTATCTCTTAAGTATAAGTTTACACTGGCCATTTAAACAGCTTGTTGAGCAGTGTACAACACCCCTTTCACAAACACAATCACTCACCACTTGATGCATTCCTCTGTGTGCTCCTGACAAACTAGTTAAATTTAGCTTAGAAAACAGTTTGTGACAGCAAATAAATTTCACATGCAGCCTGATACTGAGGATATGTCTATACTACAGCACTGCGGCTGTCCCGCTGTAGTGTAGATACTTCCTACATGGATGGAAGGGGGTTTTCTATCCATGTAGGTAATCCATCTTTCCAAGAAATGGTAGCTAGGTCGATGGAAGATTTCTTCTGTTCGCCTAGCAGCATCTACAACTCGACCTAACTACATCACATAGGGTGTGAAATTTCTCACAGCCCTGAGCGATGCAGCTAGGTAGATCTCATGTTTAGGTGTAGATCAGGCCTGAGTCAAGTTCTGCCTTCGGTTACACAAGTGCAGTCTCATGTGAAGTCAATGGGAACTACACCTGCAGTAGGACTAAATAATGAGAGATTCATGAGAAGCTCAAAGTGTTCAGTGCCTCTCAAGATTTGTCACTAGGACTCTGATCCATCAAAGCACTAATGTAGAGGCTTAAATTTAACAAGTGCTCAAAAATAAGCACATACTGAAGTACCTCGCTGAACCGGGGCCCAAAATAAGAACAAATTAGGGAGCATTTACTCAGCTATATTTAATAAGTACTCAATCCTTCAACCCCCTGCATACTTTGGGACAAGCTAGTGTAGGTCTTTATAATATGAACCTTCTCTCATTTCTTACATGCCCTGATGAGCAGTGTAAGAGTTAACGCTTTTGACATTTAAGATATCACTGGTATCTGAGTTAGCTGCCACTGAAATAAATAGAGCTGTTCACGCCTCAGAGCCTTTGTTTCAGGCTCTTCACACACTTAGGCAAATATTGCTGCATTGCTGGGTCACATTTAAGGGTTTCTTCACAACCATAATATCTAGAGACTTACTTCTTTTCCCCCTCTCTCTTCAAACAGAAGCGGAGAGCTTATCTACAACATGCATTAGTCCACACTAGAGGGGAGTAAATTATTGTGCACACTAGAGTGTCACTCACTGTCTGTGTGGACCCTGCTGGCGTGCACTGAAAATTCCCTACTGCATGTTAATGTTTGCATGTTTCAAACAGTACTATGTTAATGTGCACTAGGAACTTTCAGTGCATGCTAGCAGGCTCCACGTGGGCCAGTTAGTGAGCACTAGAATTTACATCTCTAGTGCAGCATAATACACAGCTTAGACAAGCCCTGGGACTCTGGTCTGGTCTACACTACAGACTTCCGCCGGGATAGCTGTGTTGATAAGGGGAGAGAAGAGGTGTGACCCCTGACCGATACAGCTGTGGAAGCAGTAGCCTTTGTGTAGATGCAGTTATACTGGCAAAACTATGCTTTTACTGATATAGCTCATGGGGGGTGGTTTTACCAGTATAGCTGTGTCCACACTGGGAGCACTTTGCCAGTACAGTATATCAGCATTCCCACACTGGTAAAGTATTCCTACAGTAGACATACATGCTGGAGAGCAATAGGGAGGTATGTCTTTGCTACCTTCACTCCTTTTCCCACACTTTGGTAAATACTAACATCAATAACCCCACTGACTTCCATGGGGCAGCCGGAATGAATACATACCATCATGCTCTATGGGATTATTTTACATGAAGAATCATATTACAAATACTCTGGTGCTGTGACAAGGCTAAACAGCATTTCTGTTCAGGAGTACAGTTGACAACTGAAATAAAAAGCCTATCTGATTTGGTTTTTGAAACAACTTTTGAAGGTATTTAAAACTGCTCCCTAAATCTGTCGACATTAAATGTATATTTTCACCCAGGGTTGCGAGACTTTGCTATATAGCTGTAGGCCAGTGTGATGCTCGATCTATTTTTTGGTTAACTGATGGTAGTTTAATACAAAATAACATGAGTAATGGCCCCAAAATGGCCGGGCTTTAAGTTAAGAGGGATATTAAAATCCACAGAGTCCATTGAGGAGGAAGGTTAGATTCATTCGTATGGCTAGGTTAATGGTATACTTCATATGCGAGGCATAAAAAATGTATAACATATTAGGACAATATATGTTTCTCAAGAGACCTTTGGAGAAAGCCATATAATACATCCTTACTGGACAAAAGGCCGTTTATCAAGTAGGGCACTTTAAAAAAAATTAAATTAGGTTGTTCGGTAATGAATCAGGCTGGTCACTATACGAAAGCTGTTTCCTATAAAGATAAAGATAAATTAGGGTCCATTCCTAATCAGTACTTTTGAGCAGGACACAAGGTAAATCTGCAGTATGGAGCCTAACTATGCAGTGCAGTTAGAGGAGGTGTTACTCCTTAATCAGTAACAAATAGCTGTTTGCACTGTTGTTTGTAGCTGTGTTGGTCCCAGGACATGAGAGAGACAAGGCAGATGAAGAAGAGCTCTGTATAGGCTCAAAAGCTTGTCTCTTTCACCAACAGAAGCTGGTCCAATAAGAGATATTACCTCACCCACCTTGGCACTGACAAATAGCTGATCAATTGCTTATCTTGCAGGAGGAGGAGACTGGGCTGCCAGAGAGAGTGATCTTCCACTGGTGTGAAGGGGGCCAAGTCTCAAGAGTTGGCAAAAGAAGCACAGAACACATCCACACAGCATATTGCTGGGTGGGCCCAGGTTATTTACCGAAATTAACTGAATCAATCAGATAGCATTTAAAATATAAATAAATTTAAAGGAAATACAGTGGGGGAAATCAATTAATATTGTTCAATATTTTCTTAAATCACATATACATTACAGCTGTGTATGTTCCATAATTCTCCTCTAGTGTGTAAAAGAGGAGTAACTTCATTGAGGTCGACAGCTATGCAGGTGTAAAATTGATGAAAGTGAGAAGAGAATCAGGCTCACATGCCCTGGTCTTCAAAAGGTATTTAGGCTCGTAACGTCCACTGATTTCAATACTAGTTAGGAGCCTAAATATGTTTGAGGATCTGGGTCCATAGTCTCGAGTCTGTAGTCTTAAAAGAACATTGTTGTGCTTTTCCGATTGAAATGAAATATATCTGTTAAGATAACAAATGCATGGTAAAGTATATTTAACTTATGTAAGGAAAATAAAAGAGATGGGGGGAAAATCTTGGGTAAACAACAAAACAATACAGCTTTATCTAATCTCAATAATTTATTGCTGCTTGTCTCTCTCTGTGTGTGTTTTACTGACAAAATAAAATAAATTGAATCAGCTCACACATGATAACATGCTCTTTCCTAACTCATACTAATTGCTTGGCTAATTGATGTTTGTTGAACTTTCTCCATTTCATTGAGTGATTAGGTACAAAGCTAACAGTTGACATCTGTAGGCGCTTAACTGGCGTCTGTAATTACTGTTAATGTTAAATAATTGTTAGTTAATTGGAGTGGTAACTGACTGAATAGAATCCAGATTGTGAAGCAAAAAGAGACCCAGTTAAATAAACATACATTTTCCGAGAAAACAACGGTTTATTACAGTGGAGTGACTCACAATAGTCTAGATACAGGAGGTCGACGGGCCTTTTCATTTATGAAATTTTATGCCAGAGTCCAACTTGGACTTCACTAATCTAGAAGTAGTTCACGTCAAAATCTTTGTAATCAAAACACTCTATCCCAAAGAATTTTTCCATCTTATTTTGACTTTATTTTTGTGGTTTCTGTTATTTTGCAGTGCAATGCTGAGAAGTCTTTCTGAGAAAATCAAATAGAGCTTAATCTACAAAATAAATACTGGAGCCAGAACAGATAAAATTATGCTTTTGTAAATATTGCCATTTTGCTCACTGATACCGGATTAATTTGACTTTGCTAAAATCAACATTTCCAATAAATTCTTAAAAGAACAGGATCAGAAATTCAGAGAAAAGGAGTATCTGATAGTTTTATTAAGCTATCAGTAAAAATGGGCAAGGCCTCTTAAAATTACATTTGCAAATAATAATTTCAGGCACCCCAATAAAAAAATATCATTGCTCACAGTTACTTGAATTCGCAAAAAGAAAAGGAGTACTTGTGGCACCTTAGAGACTAACAAATTTATTTGAGCATAAGCTTTCGTGACCTACAGCTCATTTCATTGGATGTATTCAGTGGAAAATGCAATGGGGAGATTTATATACACAAAGAACATGAAACAATAGGTGTTACCATACACAGTGTAACAAGAGAGTGATCACTTACGGTGAGCTATTACGGGGGGGGGGGAGATAAACATGGTGAAATAGTTTTACTTTGTGTAATGACCCATCCACTCCCAGTCTCTATTCAAGCTTAAGTTAATTGTATCCAGTTTGCAAATTAATTCCAATTCAGCAGTCTCTCGTTGGAGTCTGTTTTTGAAGTTTTTTTGTTGAAGAATTGCAACTTTTAGGTCTGTAATCGAGTGACCAAAGAGATTGAAGTGTTCTCCAACTGGTTTTTTAATGTTATAATTCTTGATGATGCGTTGGAGAGGTTTTAGTTGGGGGCTGAAGGTGATGGCTAGTGGCGTTCTGTTATTTTCTTTGTTGGGCCTGTTTTGTAGTAAGTGACTTCTGGATACTCTTCTGGCTTTGTCAATCTGTTTCTTCACTTCAGCAGGTGGGTATTGTAGTTGTAAGAATGCTTGATAGAGATCTTGTAGGTGTTTGTCTCTGTCTGAGGGGTTGGAGCAAAAGTGGTTGTATCATAGAGCTTGGCTGTAGACAATGGATCATGTGGTGTGGTCTGGATGAAAGCTGGAGGCATGTAGGTAGGAATAGTGGTTAGTAGGTTTCCGGTATAGGGTGGTGTTTATGTGACCATCGCTTATTAGCACCATAGTGTCCAGGAAGTGGATCTCTTGTGTGGACTGGACCAGGCTGAGGTTGATGGTGGAATGGAAATTGTTGAAATCATGGTGGAATTCCTCAAGGGCTTCTTTTCCAAGGGTCCAGATGATGAAGATATCATCAATGTAGTGGAAGTAGAGTAGGGGCATTAGGGGACGAGAGCTGAGGAAGCGTTGTTCTAAGTCAGCCATAAAAATGTTGGCATAATGTGGGGCCATGCGGGTACCCATAGCAGTGCCGCTAATTTGAAGGTATACATTGTTCCCAAATGTGAAATGGTTATGGGTAAGGACAAAGTCACAAAGTTCAGCCACCAGGTTTGCCGTGACATTATCGGGGATACTGTTCCTGATGGTTTGTAGTCCATCTTTGTGTGGAATGTTGATGTAGAGGGATTCTACATCCATAGTGGCCAGGACGGTGTTTTCAGGAAGATCACCGACGGATTGTAGTTTCCTCAGGAAGTCAGTGGTGTCTTGAAGATAGCTGGGAGTGCTGGTAGCATAGGGCATGAGGAGGGAGTCTACAAAGCCAGACAATCCTGCTGTCAGGGTGCCAATGCCTGAGATGATGGGGCGTCCAGGATTTCCAGGTTTATGGATCTTGGGTAGCAGATAGAATACCCCAGGTCGGGGTTCCAGGGGTGTGTCTGTGCGGATTTGTTCTTGTGCTTTTTCAGGGAGTTTCTTGAGCAAATGGTGTAGTTTCTTTTGGTAACCCTCAGTGGGATCAGAGGGTAATGGCTTGTAGAAAGTGGTGTTGGAGAGCTGCCTAGCAGCCTCTTGTTCATATTCCGACCTATTCATGATGATGACAACACCTCCTTTGTCAGCCTTTTTGATTATGATGTCAGAGTTGTTTCTGAGGCTGTGGATGGCATTGTGTTCTGCACAGCTGAGGTTATGGGGCAAGTGATGCTGCTTTTCCACATTTTCAGCCCGTGCACTTCGGTGGCAGCACTCTATGTAGAAGTCCAGTCTGTTGTTTCGACCTTCAGGAGGAGTCCACCCAGAATCCTTCTTTTTGTAGTCTTGGTAGGAAGGTCTCTGTGGGTTAGTAAAACCAACCTTCCACACAAACTTCCTCGTGGCTGGACTTTACAAAAACTAGACAAGCCATTTACAACACACACTTTGCTTCTCTACAAAAGAAAAAGGACACTAAACTCTCTAAACTACTGCATGCCACAAGGAGCCACAACAGTGGTTCCCTTAACCCACGTAGCAATATTGTTAATCTATCCAACTATACTCTTAGCCCAGCAGAAGAATCTGTCCTATCTCGGGATCTCTCCTTCAGCCCCTCCACCCCCACGAACATAATACAGTTCTGTGGTGACCTAGAATCCTATTTTTGACATCTCCAACTCAAGGAATATTTCCACTAAGGTGCCACAAGTACTCCTTTTCTTTTTGCGAATACAGACTAACACGGCTGCTACTCTGAAACCAGTTACTTGTATTGTATTTTTAAAGCTTAATTTGAGAAATTATAGCTAATTATAGCTACTGTCTCTTCCACACTTGGCAGCCCTAGCTCACTCTCCTGCCCTGGAGAACTCTCCTCTAGAACTTTAGCTGTGGGGAAAGAACACAGTGTAACTGCGGATGGGGAGAGGATAGAGTGAAAGTGTACAGAGGAGGCGGCGGCTGTGATTTGAGCATAGGAGGGAGGATGGCATGTAGGTGTAGAGGTGGACCTATGCTCCCTTACTGAGAGCACCAGAACAATTTCACCATGTCAACAGCTGGCTCTGCCAATGCATCTTGCATTCAGTAGTGCAAAATGTATTCATGCTGATGGATATGAACTGCACAGTTGCAACACTACGCAACAAGCTTTTTGTTCAGATAAAGCCTTCAGAACACAAGCTAACTAACTCTCTTCTAGAAATTAGAGCAAAAGGCAATCCCAAAACAACCCCCCCCCACACACACACTTTTTTTTAAACTCTGAAGTTAGACTCAAACAAAGCAGTCTTTCTCCTAGTCCAGTTGGCAGCACTGCCTCATTACAAGAACATCGGGGTCTTCGAAACAGCAAACCTCATCAAATGGTTTGTGATTTTCAGCCTAGCCTCTAACGGACAGGATGGCAACATTTAATGTCATGGATATGGCCTGCCAGATGAGTTCGCCGTCTAATTCTGCATCAGGGACTCCTTTGTGACCCAAAGCCCACAGACCCAATTCACAAAGTCTCCTTTGGGGACATGCCTTGGTCGCAGTCCCATTTACGGAGTGAGCCCTCTTCGGAAGCACAAAGAAAATGTTTCCGGGCAGGGAGCTGCTCTTGCAGTACGATAATTCCCGGGCTTCTCTGGCCAACCGACTGGATAGTTTCCAAGGGTAGTGGAGGCACCACACACACAGCACAGAAGTAGCAGGCTGGGGATGCACACACCACCCGCCCTCTGTAGATCTACAGAGATGTGAAGGTGGCAGCCAAAAAAAGGAGGAGAAGGTGGTGGTGGGTGAGTAGTTTGGGGAAGCTTGCTCTGGATTCCTGAGAAGAGAGGGTAAAGGGCAGAAAGGGGGGCTGTCTGTCTGCCCAGTATGGGGTGGTGGTGGTGGTTTTTTGCTATACTTAGGTATGCTGAGATTGTGTCCATGCTTTTTGTATGTAGTGGTGAATCCGAATTACACTCCCTATGGGAAATGGGGTGAGGTTGGTTCACCTGGAGAGAGAAGCACCTCTCTTCCACTACAGGAACTCCTGTGAACCGGATCAGGGAAGAGAAATATTTCTCTGTTTCACTTCCCTGTCTGTTTGCAAAAACAGATGTGGCAGGGGGTCTTAAAGAAATGATGTACCAGACAGACATACGGGAGAAACAAGAACTTGTGCCTATTTTTCTGGAGGACAATCTCTCTCCAGAGCAACCTAAAAAGCCAGAGCTTGCCATGAGCAGCATTTCAGCTGCTACGGCCAACTGGTAACCCACACCTATCTATCTACTTCATGCTGAGAGACTAAATATTTCCCTGACAGCTGGCTTTGGCACTAAGGCAGATGGATTCATAAAGTTTACATGAACATCCTGTAAACAATTTGAACATAAAAAGCTGTAACAGCCTAACTGGGCTCCTGATCAAAGAAAACTTCAGTATAGTATACAGAATAAAACTTCAACAGTTTGAGAATCATTTTTTTCCCCTACAGGAAAGGCTATTTTCTGGGGAGAGGGGTTAACATACATTGAGTACAGAGCCAGTAGGAGAAATTGCCGGCTCCAGAACTGTGACTTTGAAGTGTGTCTGTTATCGAAAGATAATGGAACTTCATTACTCTGGGAAATTACACTACAAAATTTGGTTAACAACATTCAATACATGGGCCAGGATTAATGATGTTAATGTTGATGCTTTCAGACCTCAAAGGAAAGTTGGTATGTCCTTTTAAAGCACCTAAGGCAGTGGTCTCCAACCTTTTAATGCCCAAGATCACTTTTTGAATCTAAGGGCAAACCAGGATCTACCCTGCTCCTTCCCCGAGGCCCCGCCCCACTCACTCCATCCCCCCCTTCTATGTCGCTTGTTCTCCCCCACCTCACTCACTTTCACCGGCCTGGGGCAGGGGTTGGGGTTTGGAAGGGAGTGCAGGCTCTGGGCTGGGGCCGATGGGTTCGCAGTGTGGGAGGGGGCTCTGGGCTGAGCCTGGGGCAGGGGGCTGGGGTGCAGGAGGGGATGCAGGGTGCGGGCTCTGGGAGGGAGTTTGGGTGCAGGAAGGGGCTCTGGGCTGGGGCAGAGTGTAGGGGTGCAGGAGGGGGTACAGCATTCTGGCTTTGGGAGGGGGCTCAGGGCTGGGCTTGGGGTGCAGGAGGAGGTTCAGGGTGCAGGCTCTCGGAGGGGGCTCAGGGGTTGCAGTGCGGCCTCCCACTGGGCAGCACTTACCTCCAGCGGCTCCCGGTCAGCAGTGCACGCAGAGAGGCTAAGGCAGGCTCCCTGCCTACCCCGACGCCACGCCGCTCCCGGAAAGGGCCAACATGCCCCTTCAGCCCCTGGGGTGGGCTTTGCCGTGCATTGCCCCTCTCTGCAAGCACTGCCTCCGCTGCTCTTCCAGCCAATGGGAGCTGTGGGGGCGGTGTTTGCAGGCAGGAGCAGCACGTGGAGGGAAACCCCTGCCTCCCCGCCCCTGGGGCCGCGGAGCTGCGCTGGCTGCTTCCAGGAGTGGCTTGGGGCCGGGGTAGGTAGGGAGTCTGCCTTAGCAGCAGCCACACTGCACCACCGGAGATGACAATCGACTGGTCGATCCTCTAGGATCAACTGGTTGGTGACCACTGACCTAAAGGGCATATCCTGCAATTGATTTTTGTACTCAGACATACTGATTGAAATCGACTGGGAGATCTGCCAAACATCACTAGCAGACTATAACCATGGACATACCTCTTAATCTGCCAAATCCCAAATGAGAAAGCAGGTCTTATGGTTAATGCACTGGACTGGGACTCAGGAGATCTGAGTTCAAGCCACAGCTCTACCGCAGACTTCATGTATGCCTTTGAGGAAATCATTTCATCTCTTTATACCTTTGTTTCCTATTTCTAAAATGGTACTTCCTTTCTTGTACTCTTTGGCTGTCTTGTTTATTTAGATTCTGAGTAACATTTTCAAAAGCACCTGTTACTTAACAGCAAGTATTTAGGCATCTAAATCCCCAGTAGGAACTGAAGGGTCTAAATATCTTTTAAGGATCTGGACCTAGGAGCTTAAGTCCTATTTTCAGTGTCTTTCAAGGAAACGTAGATTACTAAACCTCTAAGTGGCTTGAAAATTTTGCCCTAAACTTTTTGCAGCAAGGACTGTGTCCTGCTGTGTGTCCGTACAGAGACTAGCACAAGGGCCTCTGGGTGCTACTGGAATACAATAACTAACCACATAATAAAAGGGAATACAGTATAGGACAAATACCCAAAATGAAGGACACAACCGATTAATAATTAAAATGCAGTGGAAGTCATTCCTTTTGTGCAAATAACTTTTTCTGTCGTATCAGTTTCATAATCTTTTGTTTCCGATGCAAATCATTTTAAAACAATAAATGTGAGAGAACACCACATTTGAGTAGCATGTAGATAATTTTGAGGGATATTTGAGAGGCAGACCAGGGATGTATGCTTGTCATTTTGCCATACCTTGTCAGATTGTTCAATCAGCCAGGGGCTTTGAAGATTTTCGTCGCGGTTTACCAAATGCAAATTTGACCTTTCTTAGGCTGATTTTTATTGCTTCTGGCAAAAGGAACACTGGACAAAACAGGAGAAGAGCTGGCTCTAAAGCAAACAGCCCACTTTGCAAAAAAGAGAACTTGAACTTGAAATGCATCAAACTGACAGTTCTTTGACAGTCTACTCAACCATACATCCAGCAGACACTCAGAGGACAGACTAACAACAAACCCCAGCCCATAATGAGAATCTCTGCACCTGTCTGGAAGCAATTATTGACATTATCTCTAAACAGTGGATCTTTTTGAGATTATTTTCCTGATATTTAGCGGTTTGAATGTTAATCCCTTTAACAAAACTGTCCCCTGTGCTTTTTCCACCCTCTTCCCCTTAATCTCTTTCTTCCAGTGGGGAAAAAAAAAACCACCCAAAACAAAATGAAACCAGTCAGCCTAGTTTTTCAGCACCTGGATTTGCACTGATTCTCCCCCTTGTCATTCATGTTGCCAACAGGAATTAGCATATGGCTTGAAGGGGAAACTCAGGAGGAGAAAAGAAAGATGCCATTTTGATGGAAATAAGGGGGCAAAGGAATAATCTACCATCAACTAAAAAGCTTATTTGTGTATGGTTTCCCAAGCAAAGCTTCGAAAAGCCTATGTTGATTTTAGGCTACACAAAGAAACCCTAATCCTTTCAAGGGAACTAAATCACCAAAGAAAAGTACCTCAGAAGAAAAGGCTCCCTGTCAAGCATGGTTATTCACAACCTAATAGATGCCACAAATCAAACTGGGTAAGTAAACAAAAATAAGAATGTGGGCAATGTGTTTGATTCTAAAAAGAAAACGAAAGGAAGAGGAACAAGGGCCTAGTCTTCATCAATCACTTTTCATCCTTCAATTGAAGAGATCCCTTCAGCCTAGTTACAGGCTATCAGTCAGGAATGTTGATTCACTGGATTGGCTTCTATTCTATTCTGGCTCAATCCCAAGAAAGGACTACTCAAATTCCAAAGCTTTTTACAGCAAATTAGCAAAATAAAGGTGCAGTCACATGTAGTTTGGAGGTCTGGGGTCCCTGAACACACAAAAGTCTTCCTCTTTTTTATTTCTTTTGGTGACCTATATTTTCCAGGGAGGAGGAAGGATGGCTGTAAATTCAAATTTAAATAGAATAGATAACATAAGTTTGCCAAGTTGGATAACCTATTTCAACCAAAAAAACCCAACCCCTTCAGATTGTTCTTCAAAAGGATGTTAATACATAAAACAGGAAGACAGGTCCATAAGGCAATTAAAAATAGATATAATTCAATATGCATCAAAGTAATTTCAGAAGTAGTGTATCAGCATGGGAATCCCAAATATAAGGGGCTGCTTAATGCCCTCAGGTACACCTTCCGCAGCTCTATGGAATCAAAAGGTACAGAAATTGGCAGGATGTGGCATTTTTCACATTTAAAAATGATCCAACAGGACAAACCAAAACAAAAAACCAACCAACCAACCAAACCAAAAAAGCTCTATGTGAGAAGGACACAGTATAAGTCACCATCCAAATTATTCACCTAGATAACAGAAAAGGCTTAAATTTCAGTATAATCAAGCCTGTATTTTCTACTCAACCCTTGCTCCAGTGCCCCAATGAAATTATAATTTAAGACTGTATGAGATTAGAGCTGAAAGCGCACACCTTCTTACTAAGCAATTATCATGCACTGCCACTAAACAGGTGTTGGGGGAGAGGGGGATTTGAGAGAAACGATCAAATAGATTTTATGCAATTTAAAGCCTTTGAATTATACACCTTGGCTCAGCTAGTGATTCAGGACTCTCTCCCCACTCTGCCCTCAAAAAGAAAAGCACCCCCACATTATTTTCAACAATGCTGCTTCAGATAAGCACTACACAGAAGCCCACTGACACTGATTTAAGGCAAGTATTCCTTTAATGTACTGTTAAATCATTAGCCACTCTCTCTTTATATTGCTGTTTGGGAGATATGAATGGGATATTGCATATTTAAAAGTGGTCTCTATATCGTTTATTAACTTTACAGAAAGCATACGGCACAGCAAGCCATGGTTTATTACTATTATCCTGTGAATACTAAATGCTGGCTGGTTATTACTGTCAGCAGTACAAATTGGCTATTCATAATTCCATGTCTATCATGTAACTGATGAGTAACAATCATGCTAAAACATTTTGAAAACAGTTGCCGTTATTTAAATGAGCTTAAATTAAAGCCATTTGTAAAATAAACTATTCCCTAATATTGTTATTTAAATTAATTCTGACCGGGCAGGCAATGCATTATTTAAAGTCTTTATGTTATATTGCTCTGGCAAAGCAATTATGAAGCATATAGAACATGTCTGAAACCAAGGGAAACATAAAAAGCACTAACAAGCTGATTGCTACATTCCTGCACAACAAGTTACATTTTATCTCAAATTGAAATTGCCATGAAAAGAAATGCATGTAGAAAAAATATATATGCTTATGATGGGGATTGCAGTCTTACCTTTATTTGTAACAGTGTTGAATAATTTTTCAGAGCTGGCATCAGATGCCTGAAATACCAATGAAAAAGAAGGTACACGTTATACATATTATTAAAATATGTGTATATTTATATACCTTAGAAAAACCAAAATAGGTTGACAAAACAAGAAAGCTGATGAAAGCTGTAGCTCCAGAAAAAAACATCCATAAGATGGTGCTATTTGGCTGTGTTTCACTGTCCTGCAGTGCAGATATTTATTTGGAAAGATTCTAGTTAATAAATTAAAAAATGATTCCTTATTCGACATATTAGCTGCACACAAAATATATTTTTGTACTGTGATACATAAGGCAACCCAACTTGTTCTGACAATGATTTTGCAGCCTATGACAGATACCATAATTTTGAATTACTCATTCCAGTCTCATGTGTTTGCAGTTCTGCGCGTTTCTTTCTTTTTAAAAATTCTTCTTTTAAGACCCAGTGTATTTATCATTTCAGACATAGGCCAGTGTTTGTCTGAATTGCTATAACATGCTGTTTATTAAACAAGACATTATTAATGTTTAACGGAAATATCTCAGCATTGGACTCACTTTGGTCAAAATAATCTAGACACTACTCTATCTGCATAAACTGATAACTATTTTGTATTTTTTCCATCATGCCAGCTTGATCTTTGCTTATTCTGAAAAATACCCATTTCATAATTATTACTACAATTTTCACATCAGTAGGCTGACTAATTTTTTATCAATAAAACTGAAACCTTATTTAAATTTCATGTAAAACAACTGTGTATCTCTGTTCCAAGAACTAAATGTTAAGAAGTCAGCCAAGGGAAAATATCCCTGTAAAGGTTCTCCTTACCAACAACTTACTCCCCTAACATTTAAAAGTTCAAGTCTATTTATGTTTCTGTTGTGCACGTGTGTACATATATGGGTATATACATACATACACACACAGACACACACACTTAAAGTTTAAATCTATACAATATCTGAATTTACAAATTATACAAAAAATAAAGCTATTAAAATTTAACCATATTTCAGGTACAACTTTTTTTGGGATAATCAGCTGTTTGACATTTTATACAATTAAATGTGCTTATTAACAAAATATTCTATTAAGGACATAGGGGAAAATACAGACAGCAAAATTTGTAAAATATTTTTAGTTTCTTGGTGTTTGGCTATGATACAGCATTGTTTTCCATTTTCATTCAGTGAACAAAGCTTAAAAACATCCTGTACTTGGAAAGCAAATAATTATACATATATACTTAAATCAGGAGGTCATTTCTGAAGTTGTGTCTAGCAAAATTAATTTATTAGACATATACTATATTACACAATGCATTATATATAAACTGATATATATATAAATCTATCGAGAGAGAGATACACACGTCAGTTTATATACAATGTATTATAATGTAATAACAAGCAAGTATTCATTAATTTAACATCAAGTTAAAGTATCTTTTTTATATTCTTATTTATTAAAAATTGCTCTATTTGCTCCCAATTCTAAATGGATTTTGCCAGATTAATGTTGTATGTATTATTTAAAAGGTAAGCTAGGATATTTCTTTCTAATTAAATACCTTGTAAACACTGGATTTATTATCCAGTGATGCCCTTCTTGAAATTAATGAAAACATGGGAACAAAGTACAAATTGAAGAGATCAAGGAAGCCATGTGTTTTAAAGAACAGTTGGACATTCTTCCAACACATTAGGAGATTTTTCCATATTTTCATAAACGTGAGAATCATCCTGTTCTCTGATTACAAACAATAGCCTTTCAGGCTGGATCTCATCTGCAACTGCCTTTCTAAAATCAGTTTCCCCTTAAAAGTCAAGTTCTTCCCAATTCATCCTGCTTTTGAAAAAAATCAAGCCTGAACTACTTTTATTGTAAAAAATTGCTTATAGGTTTTGAAATTCTTTTATTCCAGCATTTCAAAATGAAATAGCCCAGAAAATGTGTGTGCTTCTTAATAACTCCCCCCCGCAACAATGGGAAAAGAGAGAAATATTTTTTTAAAGCTTGATCTATGGGGAGGGGGGGAGCTTTTTTCCAAGCTCAGAATATCCAGGTGACAATTTTTTCCGGTTCATTACAAAACACAAGAAACTCTGCTGTGAAGTCTGCCTGTGACATTTGTTAGACCTAATGTGGTACATAATACATTCTGCATGAACAACCTTTACACCTCAACCCAAATTAGGGATGTGATTATTAGCAGGGCTATACAATAAATTAAAGATAATTTTACAAAGACAGAGGTTACTGGAAAGTGAATGCCTCTTTTGCCTTATTAACTGCATTGTTGACTCTAACAGTACCAACTTAAAAAAGAAAAGAAAACCAAAAAACCCATCAACACCGCATGTGTTAGGATGCATATAGACAAGAACCGCCTGGTTAGCTCGAACAGCAAGTTAGAACTTTGTTTTTAAATATGAAGCTTCATTGGGTGAACAGCAAAGTACACAACTAATAGTAAAAAAAAAAAAATCGTCACCAAACATGGTCCAATAATTAACTAATTCCTATACAATTATTACTTTCTTTACAATAATTAATTAGCCCAATCCAGTGGCACCTACACCTAACAAAAACAAACCATTTTCAAAAAGCATTCAATACGAACGCAAAAAATCCACTAAAATACAACGCCTGCAAGTGTTCTTGACTTAAAATCTCTTGCACGACGACAATGAAAATCTATTGGCAGGAAACGATAGCGTGTTTCTACTTTAGTGACTGATGATTTGAGGGAAGTATGTTGTCAGACCTTGATTTTTTAAGAAACGGAGACTGACTTGGATATTTGAGACATTTCCATTCCATGAGAAAATGTGTGTTCGTTCACTACCATCCGGATGATTTCCACTGTTCGAGTCCTATCTGAGGAGTTACTGGAAAGACACCGTCTCTGGTGGTGTCATCACATTTCTGGAAACCCGTGAGAGCCTGCATGCAGAACACGCACTCTGCCAGGAAAACGTCTCTTTTCTGTTGAGCATCATCCTCTAGCCTTGTCTTGGGCAGCGTGAGAAATGCTGCTGAAGCGGATTATAAACCGCCCCTTTGTACTTTGCTTATTTCAGTTCCCAAGCCCAGTTTAGCCCTTTACAACACGAACGACAGAAGCCAGCAATCTCGGGGGCCGACAAAAAAATAACCTGCTCCCCCCATCTCGGAACGTCCTTCCATTCAAGGGGATGTATTCCTAAACCCTGGCCTGTCCAGGCAGGCGCCCTGGCACAGAGGCTGTTTAAGCGCTTGCAAACCCGCCCACTCTCACATGAAATACTTCCGAACCGGGCTCCCCGCGCACCTGTCCACCCCACCCGCCGGGTTTACACGGAAGGGCTCAGGCTGCTTCGCTTCCGCTCACTCCTCAATAGCGCGGGGGCGCATTTGCCATTTTCTCCACCCGCATGCAAAGCCCCCGTTAGCGAGGGGCATGGAAACCGAAGCGCAGCCCCAACTTAGGCAGTGAAGACCCCTCACTCTTATGTTCAGAGGGAGCCTTTGAGTCCGTGTCCCCCCCCCCCCCCAGCGGTGGTCTATTTCCAGCGGTAGTCCCCAGAGTACGGGGCACCTTCCCCCAATTCCCCCTCCTCCGATCACCTTCTCTCTCTCTCTCACACGCAAACTCCACCAAATGTCAACAGTGAGGGAACGAGCCAAAGGCTTCAGCCCAAATAACGCTGCGAAACACCCAGCAACCTCAGACCTGTCAACAGCTCTCTCTCCCCCTCCCCGCTCCGGGTCTGGACCGCGAGAGCAGCGATCCCAAACGCAGCCCAAGTGCACACCACCCACCCATGCCGCTTGCCATTTCCAGGCGTCCGGGCCGGGCGCGTCCCGACAGTCCTGTGCCAAGCAGCCTGAAGCTCATTCGGCGAGGGAGCAAGCAGGGATCCCCGAGGCGAAGGGGATATGAAAGGGATCCGCGCGCCCCTTCCTCCAACTCGCGCCAGGTCGGCTTGCCGGGGGGCGCCGGGGAGGGAACACGTTTGTGAAGAACGGGATCCAGACTGGGGCGAATCTGAAATTGCACATGCCTGAACTGCCCAGAGAGTCCCACATCCTGCTGGGAGGGTGGGGTGGGAACAGAGACGGTGCTTGCGGACAGAGGACCCCCTCGAACCACACAGAGAACATCCCCCCCCCACCACCCAAAGGGAGGGGATCAATAAAGCCCCAAGAAAGCGAAGTGCAGGCAAAACAGTCTTCGAACCGGTGCAAGCTTCCCCCCCACTGCCCCGGCTGTCAGATCTCAACCAGGTCCAACCCGCCAGCGGAGAGCGGAAGATGCAAAGGGGGGAAGGGGGGGGATTTACCTGATCGCAAAGGGTAAAGCGCTACTGACAGCCCTAAGTGCATTTTTGGTGCTGGCGTGCGTGTGAACGCGCGTGCTCCCGTCTCCAGCGAACTCCGATCCAGATGGGCTTTTTTTAAAAAAAAAAAAAAAAAAAAAAAGTCTCCAAGCGACACCCAAACTAATCCTTCAAAGGCCAGTTCCTTCCAGGCGGGGAACCCGAAGCACACAGCCAGCCATCCTTGCTGGAGAGCGAGCGAAGAGCGCGGAACAGCCCCCCTCTCCCGGCAAGATGGTTCCCAGGGAGGAGAGGGAGCGAGGGGGGCGGGCGTGAGCGGGCGCGGGGAAAGCAGCGGCCGCGGAAAGCTAACCAAGGAGCTGCGGCAGCAGGACAAAGAAACCCAGGCGGAGCAGCAGCAGCAAGCCGCGGGGGGGTCGGGCCGCGCTCCAACCTGCGCCCGGTGCCCCGGGGACGAGCCGCTTGGAGGAGCTCCGGATCCCAGGCGCTCCCCCACCCCGGACTCTCACACTCCTCCCTGGGCTGGGGGGGCAGGCGGAAGCCGGGGGTGGGGTGAGGTGTGTGTGGGGGGGTGTCTTTTTTTTTTTTTAAAAAAAAGTCTTTGGATTCGTCCCCCCCTCTTCGGAGACAAAGCGGCTGCCCCCGGGTGTGCCCCAGTCCCCCCCCCCGCGCGGCGCCGGCCCCTGGCTCTCCGGCGGCCGGGTTCAAGTGAATTCCATTGGAAACAGCGGCTCAGGGGGGTGAGAGCCGCCCAGCCCCGACGCTCCTTCCCCGCCACACCGCGGCCCTGCACCCGGTAATCCTGAGCCGGACGCGAGCCCCCGGCGCTGCGCCGCACAAAAGGAGGCGCCCGAGCGGCCCCCGAGCTCCTGCCGAAGGGCTCCCGGCGGGCGGCGGCGGCATAGGACCCTCTCCCAGGGCCGCCCCAGCGCGCTGCAGCGGCCGCCCCCCCCCAGCGCCGTGTCTAGCCAGGAGCGCTCCACAGGCAGAGACTCCGCCGCGCTCCGAGAGGGACTTCCCACCCGGCCTCTGCTCCTCCCCTCCCGCCCGCCTTCCCCGCCCTGCTCCTCTGCTCCGCCGCCAGCCTGACAGCCAGCCCGGCCCGCGGCACCGCTGCCTGGCCGCCTGCGCCCTGCCCCACCTATGCCCCAGCCTGGCCGCCTGCGCCCTGCCCCACTGCGCCCCAGCCTGGCCGCCCTGCCCCACTGCGCCCCAGCCTGGCCGCCCTGCGCCCTGCCCCACTGCGCCCCAGCCTGACCTCTCCGTGCCCTGCCCCTCTTCGCCCCAGCCTGGCCGCCCTGCCCCACTGCGCCCCAGCCTGACCTCTCCGTGCCCTGCCCCACTGCGCCCCAGCCTGGCCGCCCTGCGCCCTGCCCCACTGCGCCCCAGCCTGGCCGCCCTGCCCCACTGCGCCCCAGCCTGGCCGCCCTGCGCCCTGCCCCACTGCGCCCCAGCCTGGCCGCCCTGCGCCCTGCCCCTCTTCGCCCCAGCCTGGCCGCCCTGCCCAACTGCACCCCAGTCTGCCCTCTCTGTGCTGTGCGCCCTGCCCCACTGCGCCCCAGCCTGGCCGCCCTGCCCCCTGCCCACCTATGCCCCAGCCTGGCCGCCCTGCCCCACTGAGCCCCAGCCTGGCCATCCTGCGCCCTGACCCACTGCGCCCCAGCCTGACCTCTCCAGGCCCTGCCCCTCTGCACCCCAGCCTGGCCACCCTGCCCTACTGCACCCCAGCCTGCCTTCTCCGTGCTGTGTGCCCTGCCCCACTGCGCCCCAGACTGCCTTCTCCGTGCTGTGTACCCTGCCCCACTGCGCCCCAGCCTGACCTCTCGGCGCCCTGACCCACTGTGCCCCAGCCTGTCTTCCCTGTGCCTCCACTCCGTCCTACCCTATGCTTTCCCACTATGGTTAAACGCACCTGCTCCCCTCTAGCCCTAGGCCTGCCCTGTCCTACTACACACCAGCCTGACCCTACCCCTGCTCAACTGGCCACCACCACCCCCCGAACTCCAGCACTTACCTACCTAATACTTTGTACTATCCTGCAACTGTACTGTCCCACTCTGGGACCAGAAGCAGCTCCCCTGCATGGCTTTCTCAACATTTGGGTGCAGGTGCTTATCTGGTGCCAGGGTGACTAAGTTTCTGGAATAAGTGAAGCTGGATAGGATACATGAGACTATGAATTATGGATGGATGTTCTGACTACAGGGCTCAAACGCCAGAGGAGAGTTGCAGGGACAGGTAGATGCTCACACAACAGCTCTTCATTTTCCACTTCATGTGAGGCACAGCACATGAGCAGGGCTAAACATCTGTGCATGCTGCTTCAGTGGAGTTATAAAACCAAGGCCCTGATCACTTGTGTTCATTAAAGATCTCATGGCACTTTAGGCAAATGTAGGAATCTTATTCCTACTATCCTGGCAAGATTCAAACTTGAGCTCCAGTTTTGCCTGACTGTCTAAAGCACTCCATTAATTTCAATGAGGAAAAGGGATTTGACACTTCCAGACCTAAACTGTTGTGCAGTACTGCTGCCAGCTGCTAAACAGCGGCCACATTCAACTCCACAGCTGGCTACGTTTCAGTGGTAGATGAAGTGAGCCCATTTGTGGGTTATGCCCACTACAGCTAAGATTGCAGACGAAGGTAAACGTCAATTGGTAAAGCTTTTGAAAATCTGCACAAGAAAAGATGCTAGAAATTGCATTGTATATTACTAATACCATACATGCACCAACATACTGAACACATTATTATTGTATAAAGAATTAGACATTTTTATCCCCTAGGAGAAATGTGTCATTGGTTTTAAAAATGAAACCCAGAATTCTCAAGTGTTGACAAATTGTGAGTGCCTCGATTTTGGGTGACTAAACTGAGACACTTTGGTCTCTGAGATTAAGCAGACACTGCAGTGATTCTTTTGTTTTTGCATAGACTTCTGCTATTTTAGTTCCAACACCAACTGTTAGGACCACCAGGAACTATATTTATTAATCTAGCCACTGTACACCCCCCACAGACACTTGGGAAGATCCACAACAAAAATAAAAACACAAATACATTATTATGATTACATCTGTAATAATTCACTCAAACTACACAGTAGCGGTTAAGCCTCCTACGAAGTTAGCTGAGCTGGAGATGGGAAGAAGTGCAGATGCTGAAAGGTATATATCAATGTTTCATGGGTATCGTGGGGAGGTCTCTAGCTCATTGGTTCTCAAGCTTTCCAGGCTACTGTACCCCTTGTAGGAGTCTGATTTGTCTTGCGTACCCCCAAGTTACACCTCACTTAAAAACTGCTTCCTTACAAAATCAGACATAAAAGTACAAAAGTGTCTCAGTACATTATGACTGAAAAACTGCTTATGTTGTCATTTTTACCAGACAATTATAAAATAAATCAGTTGAAATATAATGTACTTACATTTCAGCATATAGTATATACAGCAGGATAAACAAGTCATTGTCTGTATGAAATTTTAGTTTGTACTGACTTCACTAGTGCTTTTTATGTTGCCTGTTGTAAAATTAGGCAAATATCTAGATGAGTTGATGTACCCCATGGAAGACCTCTCAGTACAGGTACCTCTGGTTGAGAACCACTGCTCTAGCTAGCATCCCTGGCTACGCCTTTACCATCTAGGGATGGTGAGCACAGAAAGCAGGCTGAGTGGGCGCTGGGAAGTAAATTATAGCTGCCTCCTACTCACGTATGTTGAAGGGTAGGGGGCGGCAGGTTTATACATATGCACCTTCCCAGTACACACCCATGCAAGGACAGGTCTGATTTAACCATGGGAATTTTGCTACTGATTTCTATACTATGCTAAAACTAGTAGTCCATATGAACAATACGTATCCAAGTACAATGTCTATACTATGGCATCTGCAATGAGATCATAACATTTCTTCACTGGGAGTCGAATCTAAAGATTATATAGACACAATAAGGCAGTAACTTGTGTATCATGCCAACAGCTATTTAGAAAGGAATCTGGGGATAACAGCATGATGGACTCCAGTGGCTTTGCAGGACCAACCAGTTTCCCAGGCCCGTGCCCAGCAAATCTATATTTTAAAGGTCCAGGTTGCAGTTTAAGTGGATGGGGGGGTACACAGCAGCAGCAGAAGCCTGGGAGGAATTCTGATGGACTCAGCTCTGTTAGCTGATGTGTGGAGTCAGCAGGGTCATGGTCTTGGTCTCATTCTGCCCCTCCCCTTGGGCCTATGTTCTCCACACTGACTGCACTGGTTCCCCCACAGGGGGCAGTTGAAGGCAGGGAAGACTCCTTGTCCTCCTTCTGCCACTCTTTATCAGACTCAAGCTGGCCTAAGAATTTTGGAGCCTGATCCAAAGCCTACAGAAGTCAGTGGCAAGGTTTCCACTAGTACCAATGGGCTTTGGATGAGGCCCCAGGGGAACATTTGGATATATGAATAAAGCTGTTGATTCCTAAAAGCTGCAACATAAAAATGTAGGGAGGTAGTAAGCCATGCAAGCTAGCAGAGCTATGTCAACTGCTTAAGAAAAGCCTTCCTACTGGTTTCTGATATATGATTATAGGATTTTATGCAGAGATCACTCAGTTCCTGAGGGTTCCACTGTATGATCCCTGAAAGATGACTTTTTTCCCCAACATTATTTTGTGCCTTGCCCCAGAATTGATATTTCAGGTACAGTTGCATGCACTACAGTGGTTTCCCCTGGGACAACTAAGTGGGAATGTGCACAACAACAAAACAAATAGTACTAACAGTAATAATAATAACAATGTGTTCACGACAGCCCCATATAAACACAGTGGTTATAAATATAACATGCAGGGTGATTATTACATGGCTGTTAAACAGAGGGTGTTATTTAGTCAAACTGTGATAGAAATTCTAATCCTTCAGGATAGGATCAGTCTCATGGTCCAATTCTGATCTGAGTCACACTGGTGTACTACCAGAGGGACTCCACTATAACAGTGAACAGAATCTGACCCTCACTATTTTACAGCTTTTTGAAGCTCTTAATATACATGTATTGTAAATAACAATCTTGCATTGGCAATGGAATGGATTACATGACCTCCTACTGGTAACGGGATGCAGAAGATTTCACTTCTAGCTACTTGGTTAAGTCTAGCTGAGCTGGGCAGTGACTGAAAGTCATTACTCTCTAATGGCTCTTTCATGTCCAATTCTTAGGGGACAGGAATCCCCATTACAAAAATAATATAAACAGAGCTTTTGTAAGCACTATAAGCAAAGTATCCAAGGACTGCATGGACAGTAAGGCCTGGTCTAGGATTAAAGGTGTAAAATTAGACCAAGTTAGCTAACATATCTGAGCACATTTGGAAGTTCTGTTGTGGACAAGGCAGTGTATACTTTTCTTTAGCCACTGTGCCTTGTCTACACAAGACTTTTCAAACGTATTATTCAGACCTGAAACCTTAGTCTACACGAAATCTAACACTGAATTACCCTCTCCTCTCCCTAAAGTAGATTGGCAGGGCAGTGGGCATGCCTGTGCTCATCATACATGTCCTGTGGATAAGTAGTGGGGCCCAATTTTCCTGCTTGCATGCGCACTTTAATCTTTAGAATGAAAGGATCAGATCTTAGGGCTTCACTCAAAGCCAACTGAAGTCAACAAAAAAAAAACTCCACTGACGTCAGTGGGCTTTGGATCAGGGTTACAGACTCAGAAAAATAGGTTTTCAATTATACCAATCCTTTCCATTGAATAAAAATCTGGATTGACTAGGTTTTAAGACATTTCTGTCCCTTGCCCTGGTAAGACCTTGCCCAAATTCTATTTTAATTTATCTGTGGTCTCTGAGAAGGTTATCACTGTTTCTGCAGCAGCTGTGGCCTACAGCCATCTGATGAGACCCAATGAACTTGTGTCAGAACTGACCCCAGAATTTTGTGGTGTCTTTTAAAGATGCTTGGAGGTATCTAGGTCCAATGCAGCTTAGTTAGGACGACTTGAAGCAGCCTAAATGCTGAGCAATACGTGGACAGCTTTGCTTCCAAACGGTGCAGTAGTTCCAAAGAATTACCCGTCTCTGTAGCAACGTGCAAATGAATTTTAAATTTATGGCAGATTATATTGTATTAAATCATACATGGCAAGCTCTCTCTCACCTGGAAAGCTGTGCAGTTTATTTCCTGGCCATGTGAAAACTGGCTATTCCAATACTTAGGTATTCTGTTGGAAACTGGAAACATTTATGGTTCCTCTCAGTGGCTTATCTTTTCAAAAAGCATTACAGTGTCTGAATTGTGAATGTGATGATACCCTATAAAGTCCTTAATAATGCTTTGAAAATATACATAATTTTATCTGTTAGAGAATATGAGATGGAGGGGGGGGGGGTTATGAGGAAAGAATTTATGGAGCTATAAGTGTTTTTAAAGAAACGGCTTCACACAGCTAGTCTGATGGTATAATGTCCCAAAGAGTAAGAACCCGAAGATAATGTAATGTTTTACAAAATAAACCTGTCCCTAGTAACGACCTAGATGAATGCTATCACAAACAAAATTACAGCTCTTGTATACATTAAAAGGTGGCAACAGATGTCAATAAAAAAAATAGGCTGGATTTTGCCAGGGGGATTGAATCTGCTCTACTGTGGTTACACACTCAGCCTACAAGGTAAACGACTGCCTCCCCAGGTGGGCTCTTGGCATGAGATGAAAGTGAAGCTCGACTGCCTTTCGGGGGGCAAGGGGAGGGGAGGAAAGTGGTCTTTACACTAAGGGAAGACGGGGGGGGGCGGGGGGAGAATGCTGTGCAAAATGTAAATTCTTGACAGCAGCAATTAGAAAGAAACAGAATTGACATAGTGTTGCAGAATAACATTTAAATTCAAGACAAGTTTTCAATTTGACAAAGCAGAAAACTTTCACAGGGGAGTATTAATGACAGTGCAACTTTTATTTATTTATTTATTATTTTTCTGCAGCATTTGCAGAACTAAAAACACTTTGTAATCCCTTCTTTTAGGCAGAACAGATTGCAGTTTTAAGCAGAGGCCCATAAACTGCAGGTTCAAAGAAACCTGAAACTGAATTAGCATAAAAGCTGGAATTCTCATTTATAGGAACAGCATCAGCGAGGCAGCCACTCTGCAGGCAGTTTTATGATTTGGGTTTCAAATGGAAACAAAGAATAAAAGTGAGGCAGAGCTGAACAGCAGAGCTTTCTTCTCCTCCTCCTTGCTAAGGGCGGGGCCTGATCCTCTATAATGCCGAGTGCTTTCCACTAATTTCAGGGATGATGGATTCTCTCCCCAAACCATTAACAGCCTGGGAAAGGAAGCTTCACTGTCCCACCTTGATTATCACGACAAAGGGTTCCCCCCTCTCTGCCCTCCGAGCTCTCCTGCTGGTAATAGCTCACCTTACCAGATCACTCTCCTTACAGTGTGTATGGTAACACCCCCTGTTTCATGTTCTCTGTGTATATAAATCTCCCCACTGTATTTTCCACTGAATGCATCCAATGAAGTGAGCTGTAGCTCACGAAAGCTTATGCTCAAATAAATTTGTTAGTCTCTAAGGTGCCACAAGTACTCCTACAATTGTAGAGACATTTCACTTTGCCACTTCCCTCCCAAACTTCTCCCAATATAGTCACATATTTAGGCTAGAGTGAAGACAGACATTCTCCTTCTTTTCTCCCAAATATGAAAAACAAAAATTGCCAAACTGTTTTCTGGCTACAGCTTTCCAGCCAGGGAATATATACCTTCCCCCATCTCTTCTATATACCTTTCATTATGATTACAAAATGCTATTTACCTGGTTTCACTGCTTTGAGAATTTCTTGTGGCTTTTTAACCAGATATATTACATAGTTTAACTGATGTACATTTGTAAACTCTTCTCTCACAATAAGAAGATATCGTTAAAACCCTTCCCCCACCAACTCTGAGGTAAGCAGGTGTTATAAATGCACCACTCAAAAAAATTATACTCTGAGCATCATCTATCACTATTTTCCAGCTGCCATTTAGTTCTGAAACTAAAAGAATATTTCAAAAACATTTGTTTACTAATATCCTAGCTCACGTATTCAATATTTGTCATAGTCTGTTCCATAGTCAGGGTAACAGAATCTCACAAAACAGAAGAAAGCAGCCATCACTGAATGCCATAATCCCGCTCTCTGGTAATCAGACCATTTTTAATCAAGGGAATGCTGAATCAGCACTGGGAACCAACTGAGTCATTTCTTTCATTTTCTAAAATTTGAGCAAAATAATGAAAATCGTGTCTAATTTGGCAAAGAGACTATAAGACATAAATCTCAGCTTTTCTGGATAATTATAAAAGAGGTACACTTGATACAGAAGTATTGTTCCAAAAACATGTGGCAACTGTATGATCTCTTTCACTGATCAGATAAATTCCAGCTTTGACTATTCCTTCATCTTTCGATCTGAAATTATAAATAATCAGGCTGTACATTTGGTGTCTTTGCACCATGTAGAAGCCAGTTCCCGTGGCAAAAGAATGACCGTTACACTGATGAACAAAACATCCATCTAAAATATTCATATACAGTGTGATCAGATCCAATGGGCAACATAATAACTTCTTCAGAATTCAAATAACTGAAATGCATATGAGCAAAGCTGTATTACACCGCACGTAAGAGGAGTTATTATGGCACTGTTTGAAGAACCAACAAATGAAAAAAAAGGCTTGATAAATATTTTCCATAACAAAACACAATTGGTTTCAGTGGGATACAGCTCTGTTTCTCATTAGTTATCCTTCACTTGTCAGACAAGTTCCATATTTCACTGAAACCCACTGAGTATTCTTTATAGTTTGCTGGGGAAAGTGACTATATATTTAGCACATTTCCTTTATGCGGTGTGTTTTCACAGGTCTGTCTTTAAACCATAGTGTACAGGCTTTTGCTTCTTTCCCTTAGGATAGTGGGTTTCAACATCCAAGAAGAGTTTAAAATCAGGTAACAAGTCATCACTTTTGAAGTTGCAGAGGAACTAAAGAGGTGCAATAGCCCCAGCAGCCATTATCAGTACCTACCAGGGTGCCGCAGTATCAAGTTATATGATAAAGCACTCAGCTGACACCAGAAAAGTAATCGTTCTCTCTCCCCTGCACCACCCACTTTTTCACAAGGAGGCTTTTTACACTCATTAAATGCAACCTTATCTCTGAAACACTGCAATCCTCAGCAAATGACAAGTGCGCCTAATCTCATTTTCTGACAAGCGATTCTGACAGCACCTTCCTTTTGATTTCTAAGACACGTAGCTAGACATATATTAATCTGTCAGTCATTGCCCTTAGGAAAGATGAAAGAGAGAGAGAGAGAGGTGAACATTTTTGAATGTGAAGAGAACAAGACAAGAAAGAGACCAAGGGCCCTTTTCTGGCTATTTTAATAGATGCATGTGCATTTCTTTACTCCTCTCACCCAAGCACCTTCTGTGTTGCACAATAGTGTGTTTACTATGCAGAGATCCTACAACATTTACACCAAAAGGCAACTCTGGGTTGGATTTGACCAAAGATGCATCCATCTCAGGGAGGCAGTGTGGTGTAGTAGCACTGAAATGGGAATCAGGCCTATTCCTGGCTCGATCACATTCCCACTGGAGTGACACTGGACAAGTCACTTCCCCAATCTGGGCCTCAGTTTTCCTACCATTGAGATCTGTGGATAAAAGCAGTAGATCAGAGCTGAGTATTATTTTTATTTCTACACACGTCTGTTGTGGACAGGGCACTCCCATTATTGACATTATAAAACAGAGAAAGTCTTAATTCAAATAAATTTACAAGATTGCCAAGTGTTTTGCCCCAGAGAAGTAACCTCAAGCTAGATGAGCCCTTGTTGGCTTAGGGTACCAAGACTGGTTGGAGGAGCGAAGTCATTCAGATGCTCTTCCAGTAGGAATGAGAACGAAAGCACCAAACTACTGTCAGATCGTAACCGCCCCTGGTCAGCACCCAAACTGGTCTAAATACAAAACAGTCACCGGGATTATTTAAACTCAATACCAATGTGGTTACTACAGAGAATTATTTTCTGCGTATCTGGCTGGTGAATCTTGCCCATATGCTCAGAGTTCAGCTGATCACCATATTTGGGGTCGGGAAGGAATTTTCCTCCAGGGCAGATTGGAAGAGGCCCTGGAGATTTTTCGCCTTCCTCTGTAGCATGCGGCACGGGTCACTTGCTGGAGGATTCTCTGCTCCTTGAAGCCTTTAAACCATGATTTGAGGACTTCAATAGCTCAGACATAGATGAGAGGTTTATCGCAGTAGTGGGTGGGTGAGATTCTGTGGCCTGCATTTTGCAGGAGGTCAGACTAGATGATCATAATGGTCCCTTCTGACCTTAATATCTATGAATCTATGAAAGCACCAAACTATCATAACCACCTCTGGCCAGCACCCAAACTGTTCTAAATATAAAACAGTCACCGGGATGTAAATCCGCCCACGTGCCAAATTTCGCAGTGACACAGAGTGGCATAAAATTGCACATTGGGACTATATAGTGCTATGGGTCTTCAAGCAGAACTCCCAAATGAAATAATTGGGGGAATTCTGCTTTAAACCTGATGACATTAAATAGCCCTGAAAGGAAGTGGTAAATCAGTGTAACTGGCCCTGATTTGCCATTCAGTGAGCCTGTAAAACAAGTGTACCTTATTTGTGAGGTGGGGGAAGGGGGAAGGAAAGGAGGGAGAATGTAGCAAGAAAGGCAACTAACAAAAGGGTGTAAAATAAAGTGGGGGTTCTGGGAATGAGGTTCAAAGGAGGGAATATAATTAAATGAGGTGGCAGAGAAGAATATTTTACCGTACACGCTCCGGTGAGTTACTTTTTCTAATAAATCCTCCTCCTCCCCTTTGGCACATAAGTCACGGTCATTTGCATACCCTCTAAATGCACAAGTTACACAGATTTTACCACTTAATGCCTCTCAGTTTACACCCAAGTTGTAACATGCAATTTTGCCCAAGGACATCCATAAACATGGCTGCTGCCAACTACAGGCTGAATATGCCACTCCTAAACCCAGAGCCTTTCCGTCCTTCCCCACCCCCTCTTTCTTGAATATTAAAGTGCAGGTGGAACTTCCCTGTTCCTAACAGGATGAAAAAATCTGAATGAAAGGTAAGTACAAAGGGGCTCAATCCAGTGCTTTAAAGTGATGCCATTTGCAGAGTAATACAGTCGTTAAGTACTTGTTTGATGGTGCAAAAAGTAGGCAAAGATCTTTTCTAATAGATTTTATTAATCAATACCTGCAATAGGAAGACGGGAACAATTAAAGTTTCTCTTCTAGCTCAGACAAAGCAGCATAAAGCTTGTGATCTACTTAAGTAGCTGCCAGTCAATGGAGAGATGAAAAGACTTCTTTAGTTTAACTTAAGAGCTGAAATGATGTTAATACTTCTAGTGTTTAGTATCTGGTTCTCAGAAAGACAGTAAATTAACATTGACAGGAAAGCTGCCTGACATTGCAAAGTCCCTGTTCTTGCATTTATACAATGATGTCATAATAACTGGAAGGCTCACAAATACATTCTTGAGTTCACTGAGCTTGAAAATAACACTGGCTATATTTCCTTTGCAGTGTATAACTCTTTAATAAATAAGCCTACCAGAAACCCACATTTACTGCTGATGTGCCTTATAAGGATAAATGCAAACCTGCCACTCACCTAGTTTATATCTTTGCCTGCTCTTTTATTAAAGAGGGATTTTCTGGCTGGATCTAAGACAAGGGGGTGAAAAGAGAGAGAGAGGAGAGACAATCTAGTGTGGAAAAGTCTCCTCCTGTGGGTAAAAAGTCAGCAGAGGAGATCAGGTCCAGCCCTCCCTCCTCATCCCAAAGAGACGGGGGTTCTGAGCTCACAATGGGTGAATCATATTCTCAGTGTCCAGGGCTTCCAGGGGGAAGTCAGGCTATATTTTTTCAGGAACCTAATGTCATCTGAGTACCTGACACTTGCCTCTTTTTCCTCAGCAGAATGGTTTATTACTATTATTATTTATGGTATGTATGACATGTTTTTACTGGCTCCGCGGTGCTAGGTGTTGTGCAAACACACAGGAAGAGAATGTCCCTGGCCTTACAATCTAAACAGACAAGACAGAGGATGGGGAGGAACTATTGTTATATTTCACATATATGAGGCACAGAGATGAAGTGACTTGCCCAAATGCCACCAGGGAGTCTGTTCAGAGCCAGGAACTGAACCCAGATCTGATTCCCAGCCTTAACAGGAACTCTCTTCCTCTGGTGGGAGATTCCCCTGGCTGCTGTATTAGTATTCTCTTTCTTGGCAACATGCCAGTACTCCACACCCATTCTAATAGGTTAGAAGGAAAGTATAAAAAGGTTTCAATGCTTCTTGGGGCAGAATGAAATCCACCAGATTAGGAGGGGAGCATCCTATAAAGTGGATGCACTCTCCAGCTCCGTCCTTTCCCAGTCATGACAAGCCTCTTCCTTACCCAAAGAACCTCAGACACATAGTTTGCTGCTGCACAGATAGGGATCTGAATAAGAGATTTCCACCTTACCACCCAACTGCTTCTATTGTTTGCTCCTGCAGTGTGATCATAATTCAGTGTTTAGGATATCACAGTCTGCTGATAGGAAAGTAACTTGGGTGATCACACTTTCAGGCTTCTTCCTAAAGCACAGGAGAGAGGAAAGCATGGCCATAGAAAAGGTTTGTGTAGACAACAGGTATTTTTGGCACAATAATGAGCAAAAGGAAAATAGCTCATTTTATTTTGTAATGCCAAGAAATACTCAAATCAACATTCGACACACAAAATTCTGGTCTGCCTCAGGACTTTGGAAGCCTTGGAAGCTGGCTGGTGTCCCGATGCAGTATTAGTTCAGGTCTACCTCTTGTTCTAAGAACGAGATATTTTAAAAATTCCTCTAGGATTAAATCTATCAATCATCTTAGTTTTTCTAAGGCACCTATTAAAATTATATTTGAGCCTTGCTAAGACCTCCTTTCTCAAGGCTCCTGTTTCTCAGTATGCACAGCCTCAGCTTCCACTGACAAAGAGTACACTCAAGGCACATTGGGAGGTCAAAAGATACATGTTGGTCATAACGAAAGGTCAAAAAGTCAAGTCTCTCTCCCTTTTAACCCTCATCCTTGCATCCAAACCTCTACATCAATGGACCTTTCTAACATCCTCTGGGGGAAAAAATCCCCCTAACACCAGAAATATTTTTGCTAGCTTTCAGAAAGTCCTATTTTTCTTTCATTTAAGATTCTAACAAAACCCTAGTTCTTTGTCTCTCAAGCATCCTTGAGATCTTTTGCTTTCAGCTGTTGCATAAAGTCAATTGGCTGCACCTCTGTGCTTCACAAAGACGTTCCAGATCTTCTGATGTGCCCTCACTATGGAGGTACGTAGGGATCAATCTTATGAGGTGCTGAGCATTCTGACGCCAAGCACTTAAGTATTGTCTTAACTTTAAGCAAAAGGCAGCCCCTTTAATGCTAATGGCACTACTTATATGCTCAGAATAAGGCATGTGCTTAAGTGCCTTGCTAGGTCGGGGCCAGTCCTCTTGCAGGATTGAGTTTATAGTTAGGTACAAAGCGAATAAGCGAGAAGTACATAAGGTATGTTGTACAGTCTAATGAAAAGCTAGGAAATGCACAGAAGAGTTTTTAGATAAATTATGAAAGGTCCCTCTATTATTAATGAATATGCCAATCATGTTGCCATGTACTAGCATATATTTTATTGCTATTCCATTCAAGAACGTATGCTTCAAAATGAACAGATTTGTTTTCTTTTTTTCCCCATGTAGTGTTTCATAAATAGAATGGAGTATATTAAGGATCTGTAACCATGAAAGCTTCATATCCACTGGAAAGTAAATTGCTGAATGTTTACAATAGGAACGGGACAGATAGAAAACAAGACAAATAAAAATTAAAGGATAAGACCATGAAGGTGGGCGAACAGTAATAGTCAACTTGACACTAGAGATGAGCTACTACTGGTTCATGAGATTTGGTTAATCAGTTGATCTATATCCAGATAGGATTATTCCAGTCATTATTGAAGGAGATGTATGTAGAGTATCTAATATCATACATTAGAGTGATGATAAAAATTTAACCGGTTTTGATAACACTGCTGCATGGTCTACTTTACACATAGCTCTAAGACAGACTGTCAGAACTGACCACAGTTGGTTATTAATGTTGAAAGAGAAAGAAAGAAAGAAAGAAAGAAAGAAAGAAAGAAAGAAAGAAAGAAAGAAAGAAAGAAAGAAAGAAAGAAAGAAAGAAAGAAAGAAAGAAAGAAAGAAAGAAAGAAAGAAAGAAAGAAAGAAAGAAAGAAAGAAAAATTGTTTTTAACAATTTGCTTTTCCGAGCAGGGTGCTCATTTAATGGCAGGAAGATGTGTAACAGATCAAAACGTACATGTCAAGAAACTCAGGTAGATGATGTTTTTGAAATAATATTTTGTTACCAAACTACCTCTCTATACAGGGCTTGATCCTGTTCCCATCCAAGTTAGTGGAAAAACTCCCACTGATTGACTCCAATGATGGAAGATCAAGTCCATATTGCATATAAAGCCGAATTCAAATCCCAAAGCAATCAGCTGAAAGACTTCCATAGGCTTTGGATTCGATCAGAGAGAATATATGATGGTGGTGTTTGGTAAACAGATTTTATCTAAATGAGTTTGATTTGGTCACATTACTTGTAAGTGGCAAAGTCATGAATAAGTTACATAGGCCATTCCAAAAAACTGCTAATACAACCTTTAGACTGCATCACCCCATCAAGTATTTTGTACATGTCATTCATGTAACTGCCTGTGGGTGGGGGTGTGGGGGGGAGGATATTTTAGGGAGTTTTTAAAAAGTTGGAGCCTTTTTTTATCTCTACCCTTGAGGGATAAAAGCAATAGTTCAACTGTACATAGTTCAGAAGGAGAGAAAAACTGGAACAAATACATTTCTAAAACTTCTGCAATAGAATTACTTAAGTAGATTTCTCCAACTTAAAAACAAGATGGCAGTCAGAATTTAGGTACAATATTTAGCATTGCTATAGTGCTTTTAGTTCATCTTCAAAGCACTGTACAAACATTAACTCATGAATCTTCACAATTCATCCTCCCCATTTTACAGACGAGAAACCCAAGACCAGAGAAGTTAAGTGACTTGTCCAAAGCCATACAATGCATCAGTGGCAAAGCCAGGATTAGAATCCAGTTTATGGCCCTCAGTCCATACCCAGTCCTCCTGACCTAAGTGCCTCAGTGTTTTGCAATACTTACGTAACATTTATGATGTCTTTTTATGACTATTTACTTTTTTAGGAAATTTTAACAAATTTCCAGATTATTGCCATGTAAACAAGAGAAATAAAATGTTAGCAATTAGAAAGTTCAGCATCTTTTTGTTTACAGAAACATCATGAGTAATATAATAATAAAATTTTCCATTTAGCAGGGTGTTCCCATACTACAGTGAGCCTCTGTATATCACCCTACATGTGCACAGATTAAAAGGCTATAAAAAGCCGGCTGAGGGTTTTTTTTAAGAGGGCTTCAAACTGAAAGCCTCATCTCTATCTTGGGCCTGGCAGGAAGGCTCACAAGAAGTCTTCCATTTTCCTATGACAATGTTCTTCTTTTTCATTCAAACAATTTGTCTGGTAGAGACAAAGAAACAAAGTGTCCAGGTCAATGGAAATGTGTGACAAAGACTTTTGTGCTAGGCACACACAGGGACAACTCCACCAGCTGTGTCGGTTTTTTTTCAAATGGCTAAGACAAAGGTCCTGATTAAAGGACCTCTAGGAGGGACAAAAGATGGCCCAGGACTTCAAAGTCAACAGACTATTGGACAGCAGGGAGGTCCTTTTTTTCCTTTCAGCTGAAGTTCCTGCTGGCTCTGGAGGGGCTTCTATTTGCATTTCACAGAGAATGAACAGAACGCAGTCTTGTCTTCCACACCGCAGTGACCCTACTGGAAACAGGACAGGATTTGAGACTTCAGAATGGTAACAAAAAGAATTTATCGTGTCAACAAGTCATGCAAAGATAAGGAGGAAGCCTCTTGGGTAATGCAAGAATGGTGCCAACTGGGCAAAAGAAAACAAAAAGCTAAAAGAAGCTTGACATATCATTAAACCTACTGGAGTAAGAAAAATTGAGCTTTGTGTGTTCAAGTTCTCAGTAAACCTCCTCAGCCCCTCGGCCAAAAAAATAAATAAATAAATAGTGAATACTGAAAAATGAAGATGGATTTAAAAATTAAAAGGGACCAATTCTGCAATCCCTTCCACGCATAGAGAGTTGTGAGTAGTTCAGGTGAGCGGATAGGGCCTGGTATCAGAAATACCATACGCCTCTGAATTGTGAAGTGGAAACTTGCTCTGTTTTAAACATACATTTTCACCTATCTGACAGTCTGTAAGGGAAATGCAAAAGTCAGATAAGGTATGTAAACTACATTCAGAGTAAAAGCACCGGGCTTATTCCCTTTACTCACAAATGTACACTTTACTCTTACAAGCCGTTCCTTTACTATCAACCTGACCATTTGGGGGAGCAAAGATTACTCACACAGGTAAGAGTTGCAGGATCTGGCCCTGATTTACCATTTTAAGTAACTTCCCCACCACCCTCAAAAAACAGACACAGAGGAGCCAAGAAATAGAAACTATTATACCAAAAATCCCTCAAAACGGTACAAACCATATTACTTAGGTACAGATCACATACATTTAAACTCAGGAAAACATTTACTAAATCAGCCTCCCAGAGCTCCCGGGTACTGGGGGGAAGCATTTTCAACTCTCCTTGCTCCCCACTCCCGCCACAGCTAGTCAGCTGTTGTGAATGGCATGGACCAAAGCTCCACTCACTTCAGGGTGCTGTGTACCCAGAAGGGAGTAATGAAGGAGCACCACCCAGCACATGGATGCCATCCTGCCCAGTCCCTATGCAGGCTATATAGGGTGTCAGGAGGTTCCTTATCCCCTCCCTCTCACTGCACACCAGGCAGCATTTCAGCTTTTAGAATGTAAAGTCTTTGGGGCAGAGAACACCTTTTACTGTATAGTCGTACCGCACCTCACATCTGCTGCCCAGATTCTGATTGGGGCCTCTGGATCCTACTACCATTGTTATTTATTTGTATTATTGTAGTCTCTAGAAGCCCCCATCATGGACCGGGACCCTGTTGTGATAGGTGCAAAACACAGAACAGAAAGACAGTCCCTGCCCCCAAATAGACCATAATACAAGGAACAAATAAGAACAATGCCAATAACTGGTTGGCTGAAGGTCAGACATATTCATTTTGCTTAACTATAACTGAATAAATATTATTAAAACTCATTTGGGTCATCTCAGGTGTCTGTGTGTATACGTATGTGTGTCTAACAGTCTTTTTAAAAGGGCAAATTGCCTGTACAGATGCTTATTTCTGAAGTGCAAACATCATAGTTCTGTGCTGTGCAATCTGTGTGTGTAGGTCAAATTCCTTTCATTGATTCTTTTCATTTACATTGACTTCAGTGGAGTTCCTCTGGATTTAGACTAGTGCAACTAGATGAGGCTCTGGCTCTGGATTTGTCTGTGAATATACAGTGGTTCATTTTAACAGACATGGTGTAGCTAAATCCCCTGCACCACTTTGAAAATCCCAACAGGGTTCCCCACTCATTACAAGTGGACCTGAGACTGATCCAATATGCAACATCAATAGAAAGCTATTCACAGCTAAAGACGGTTGCATTGACCGGTAGAGTGAACACATTTTATTGTGCTTGAAAAGGGAACCTTTGCTCACTGACCCAGGTCTTGCTGCTGAGACACTCTTCTCAGCAAATTGCAAACCTAATCAAATTACATCCAGCAAAATTTAGGTAGCCCAAATACAGATCTCCAAATGCATAGGTGGTAAGAAGTTTTGCTAAAGCCCTTTGGCATATTTGTTGGTTTTGTGTGTTTTTGTTTGTTTTTGTTTTGAAACCATGAGTAAAGCTCTAAGTGGCTTTAAGGGATGAGGAATAGGAGTAAATCAGAAATCATCGAGTCATGGTACAGTATGCCAAGGTGTTATACAGACTATATACGTAGTAGTACAGATATTCCACAGGATTTAGTGTTTGAATTTGGCTATTTTAATGTTTTCAAATACCAAAAGGACCTGTATTAAGATACATGAGCAAACTGTCATCACAGCAGGTGCTGAGTTATAGGAGAATAAAGTTAGGAAGAAAATATTTGATATTTTCTGTTTTCTTATTCCCTGGCTTGGATTTTCTTTTCTTTTTTTTTGTTTCACCGTAGCGCCTAGGAGACCTAGTCATGGACCAACACCCCATTGCACTTGGTGCTTTACAAACAGTGCATTCAAATTTGAGTGTGGAAAGAATTTTTTGCATCTCAGGATGAGACAGATCATGAGATCCACACATATATGCCTGCTTCCCCATGCTGCACAACAGCACACCCTACTATAGTAAAAATACTGACAACCAAACCGCAGTGCCAGTGGAAGTGAATGAAAGGCCAGCACTACAAGCATTCTGTAGCCTCTCACATGGCAGCATTAGACCCCCAAATGAAGTCAGTTAACTGCTGCTGATTCATCATGCATTTGTAGTTTGGCTTAAGAAAGCCCCAACCCCCATTTCTTTCTGTACACCAAATAGGCCCATATATCGAATGTATGTTTTTTCACACTGACGACAGTGGAAAGCCTCATGCTCACATCCATATTATAATAAATGCATTATAAATGATAAGTAGGAAACAGTAAGGAAATGATGTTTTACTTTTAAATGCTAATTAGGGAGCCCTGGTGCAGTTAATGTGCAGGGTGTTCTGTCAATTTTTAATGTTTATGCCAAGTGTAGTCTTCAATTTAACATGAGCTTTTAATCCTTTGAGTACTAAACTGCCTTTTAATGCTTGCAGCACAACATTGTGTGTGCACAAAGTCAGGACTGAAAAAGTACTTAGTACAACGTGCACGCGTGTGTGGAGGGGCAAGGAGGTACAAAGACGGGGTGGTGGGGGTTTGTTGTTGTTGTTTTTACAATGCTATTAGAACACAACAAGGGAAAGCAACTGCCTGTCAGGATGTCACTCGACAACCCCTGTGAGAAGAAGCAAGATTCTATTCTTGAGTGAGCCCCTTTATTGAAACAGCCTGAGACACAAGTGCCAGTTTGATCGGAGACGCTCCATCCAAAAGTTGTACCGAGGAGTAATGGCTCATGCCAATAAAGAAAACCTCAGGAAAAATATGATGAAGGGAATAATCAGGCATCATGATGAGCATGACCAAAATAGCTAAACAGACAGAGAAAAGGAATTCTCCCATTTGACAATATAGAAAAAAAAATGTTTCCACATATGTTGTTCTGAGAAAGAAAATACAACGGAATTGGATACAGTGATTTTTTGTCTTACTGAAAAATGACAGCTTTTGCTAATAGATCTTTTTTTTTTTCTATTTGCCATCCTAATATGGTTAGTAATGTAGTTACGATATGGAATGTGTAGCTAAAAATCTCTCTGGTCATACATGCGCACACAGCTTTTCATCTCATATTTATGCTTCATAACCTTTTCACAATCTACACTAACCACCCCCGAACAAGAGATCAACATGTGACACCTACGTTCTTATGACTTTACTATGAACACAACGACAGGTGATAAAAGTGAACATGACGAGCATCATGTATCTGTCTACTCTCACCCAACTTCTGCCATGTGGATTGTGATGTATGCACACAACACTCACCCACGCTTTCAGAAACTTTATGGATTGAACTTCATCACTTCTGTCCTCCTATTAACAGCTACTTTCACCTTTCCTCCCTTACACCTAATAAATTATAAGGGACTTAAAGCAGCTGTTGTGATTAATGCATCTTAAGTAGCGTGCTGAATACGCCTTTGAAAGTGATACTGTCCAGGTTTATAAAGTCCCAAATTTGATTTTCTTTCACAGCAGCCATGTTTGGAATTCCAAGATGCTTTTATATTTTTCAACTAACCCTTTTTCTTTAGCAAGAATCCGCTGTACACACCTACCCATACCCACACCCCAGACCTTATAAGGTAAAAATATGCAGATGGGTAAGGCAGGTCAAATTTTGAATCTATAAATGCCTTGAACCTGTAAGTCCCACTAGGACTTCCCCAGCTGTATTGGTGAGGTGGATCCCCAAGAAGAAAGAGCAGATTAATACCACTCTCTGTCACCTCTCTCCAACCTTCCAGCTTTTGAGGAAAAATTCCCCATATCTGACTTAAAAAAAAAAAAATCAAACAACAAAAAAACCACCCATGCCCCGTTCTACCCCACTTCAATAGGCAAAATGATCACAGATGCTCCAGTGTGCATTTCTTGCTATCCATGTCAAAGAAGTTATATGGAAGGAAGTTTCTATTTACTTCCAGGTGATTAGCCATTCAGAGATCAATGGTCACAAACCCAAGCAGGGTAACCTGCCTAATGACTAAATAAAAAGTTTCTAAAATTTGAGCATAAAAGAACACCTTTAAAATTAAAGCTGGTTTTAATTCTGACCAACTCCACCATGGTTGATAAAAGGGGAAAAATAAATTAAAATATTTTAACTTGTAGGCCAAATGTATCTAAGACCATGGTTCTAAACACATTTACACAAGTATACAGGTTTAGGCACCTAAATAGTCCATTGAAGTCAATTGCCACTACCTTATTAATGGCATTCTGACGGGAATTCCTTGCCTTTTGGTGGGGAAGGCTGGATGCTGAGTCTTGATTTTTTTCCCCCCTTGTTATGTTTCTCTTTAGGCCAACGTTTGCAAACTTCACTCCCAACAGGAATGGTTTAGAAGCAAAAGTCCAACTGACTTTCAGTTTTCCTATACTACTTAGATACATCTGAAAATCCCACACCATAATCCATATTTTAGGCTCCTAAATAAGGGGCCTGATTTGGCTATTGGCTTCCATCTGGCCACTTCATTTAGGTGCCTACCTTTGGATTTAGGTGCCTAATTTGAAAATGTTGGCCTTCCATTTTAAGAAAGGGGTTTCTGCTGAGAGGGAACACATGGACAAGGGAAACCATCTCTGTCCCCTTGCACACAAATAATATCAGAGTTTATGATGTTGGTAGCTCTGGAGAAAAGAGGATGGTTGTACAGGTGTAACTGAGTACAGTGTAATGTTAGAAATAATATTCAGCACATTTTAAATATATCTTGCATCCATCTTTATACCAATAATATGAGGCTTTAAAAATAAACCATCTGTCATCAATGGAAGGATAGTGAACACCACAATATTGAGTTTGGATTCATTTGCTGAGATACAGGGCACTCAGATACCATGGTAATAGGAGTGACAAACACCTAGATGGCTTCCATCTTCTTGACTTAGATGTTAGTCTTGTATAGACACTTATGCACATGCTTAACATTAAACATGCAAATTACCCATTGACTTTAATGGGACTGTTCATGTGATTAAAGTTAGGACTGAGGCCTTCTGCATTCATGAGATGTTTTTCTCTCAAGCATGACAAGATAGATTTATTCTTCTTAACTTTTGGAATCTGTTAACTAAATACCCCATTTTTATCATTCAAGATTGCTCCTCCTCTTTCTGTCCCTTTGAGGCACTCTGTATATTACAGGCTAGATCTCATTCATTAATGTATCTTGGCATCTCATTTTCCATTATTTCTGTATCTTTTTAGAAAGAAAGAGAAATTACAAGGTTTAGTAATTTCCCTTATACATGTAACAGAAATAATACAGCATGAAATTACAGAGCTGTGACTGATTCTAATGAAAGTACAACATTTGTAGCTGCTAAACAGGTTTTTTGTCTTTTTAAAAAATTGTACATATGGTCAACCACACCACATTTTGGTGGAAAGCAACACTACGCTGTCCAGCTAGAAATATTCTATGATTGGAAGGACCCACAATGCTACAGCAGATAGAAATTACAAAATTAGAATGTACTGACATCCTGTAATTTCATAGTAATCCAATAATAGGGATTGGATAAGCACCAGAATATCTGGATGATTATTCAGATTGCCTGTCTCTACAAAATTGTTTGGAGATCTTGGGTGAATAAGTACTTTTGATGAACTTTCTGGTTCTAGTGTCTAGGATGTGACTATAAGACTAGCTTCTCCGATGAGTTTTCCAGTGCCCTTTGCATCTGACTGGGCTGCAGAACTGGACACGTTACATGGTTCTAAACCACAAGCTGCGCCTTCTTGTAGCACATCAATGGTCATAGAATCATAGAATATCAGGGTTGGAAGGGACCTCAGGAGGTCATCTAGTCCAACCCCCTGCTCAAAGCAGGACCAATCCCCAATTAAATCATCCCAGCCAGGGCTTTGTCAAGCCTGACCTTAAAAACTTCTAAGGAAGGAGATTCTACCACCTCCCTAGGTAACGCATTCCAGTGTTTCACCACCCTCCTAGTGAAAAAGTTTTTCCTAATATCCAGTCTAAACCTCCCCCACTGCAACTTGAGACCATTACTCCTCGTTCTGTCATCTGCTACCATTGAGAACAGTCTAGAGCCATCCTCTTTGGAACCCCCTTTCAGGTAGTTGAAAGCAGCTATCAAATCCCCCCTCATTCTTCTCTTCTGCAGACTAAACAATCCCAGCTCCCTCAGCCTCTCCTCATAAGTCATGTGTTCCAGACCCCTAATCATTCTTGTTGCCCTTCGCTGGACTCTCTCCAATTTATCCACATCCTTCTTGTAATGTGGGGCCCAAAACTGGACACAGTACTCCAGATGAGGCCTCACCAATGTCGAATAGAGGGGGACGATCACGTCCCTCGATCTGCTCGCTATGCCCCTACTTATACATCCCAAAATGCCATTGGCCTTCTTGGCAACAAGGGCACACTGCTGACTCATATCCAGCTTCTCGTCCACTGTCACCCCTAGGTCCTTTTCCGCAGAACTGCTGCCTAGCCATTCGGTCCCCAGTCTGTAGCTGTGCATTGGGTTCTTCCGTCCTGAGTGCAGGACCCTGCACTTATCCTTATTGAACCTCATCAGATTTCTTTTGGCCCAATCCTCCAATTTGTCTAGGTCCCTCTGTATCCTATCCCTGCCCTCCAGCGTATCTACCCACTCCTCCCAGTTTAGTATCATCCACAAATTTGCTGAGAGTGCAAACCACACCATCCTCCGGATCATTTATGAAGATATTGAACAAAACCGGCCCCAGGACCGACCCCTGGGGCACTCCACTTGACACCGGCTGCCAACTAGACATGGAGCCATTGATCACTACCCGTTGAGCCCGACAATCTAGCCAACTTTCTGCCCACCTTATAGTGCATTCATCCAGCCCATACTTCTTTAGCTTGCTGACAAGAATACTGTGGGAGACCGTGTCAAAAGCTTTGCTAAAGTCAAGAAACAATACATCCACTGCTTTCCCTTCATCCACAGAAGCAGTAATCTCATCATAGAAGGTGATTAGATTAGTCAGGCATTCTGCATAGATGGTCTGCATTCTGGAAGATCCTGATTGACCCCCAAGTCTTACTGAACGCAGTGGGAATTTAGGTTGTTCACCACATTGCAGGACGTACTGAGACCTCTTGTTCTCAGGCCTTAGATGATTAAACAAACAAAAGCAACATCCAAACAAAACAGATAAAGCAAAGTACAATCCTCTGTCTTTTCACATGGATACATGGTGATAATGAAGCTATATTCCATCTCAGGGTTTTCATGAGCTTTTTAATTAGTAATCACCCATCCAATATCTCCCCAGACTACTGGTATCATACACTGAGAATGTTGCAGTAGCTACGAGGATCTTCCCCTACATCTCTGAGACACTGTGGAATCAAAATCTATGACAAGGTTACATTAGCCATGGTGCCATATTTTCCTGGACTCTACAGCAGCGTTAATGAGACCGTGTAGCTGGCCGCACATTCTCGGCTGCAAAATGCACTCTCAGCTGTGGAATTAAAAGAAACATTCTCACTGTGGGATTTGTACATGGAGCCAGCTCATTGCAGAATCCTCTCACTAAGCCAGGATTTCCGAAAGAAGGATGTCCGCATGATGTTGCTTTGGCATATCATGTAGCTGACAACTGGCACTGCTCCTCCGCCCCCCGCCCCACCCTCTTAAATGTCTGGAGTCACTCCTACGGTCATGCGTTTTCATACCATTCACCCGCACACCAGAACTGGACAATGACAGCCCTTGTATGAGAAATGAATAATTGGGATGTTTAGCAGAATCTTCTTATTCAAGCCTCTATAGAGTACTCATGCTGTGTTGCCTACTGTTAGAATTGGTCTCAGATTTCAATAATAATTCAATCTGGTGGCAGATTTTAACACTGGGCAACACAATTGTTTAAGAGAGTTTTAAATCAAGATGTCAATTCTCCGAATACATGCGCACGCGCGCACACAAACACATATTCACACACTCTACAGCCATCTCTGTTCGTTTGGCTTGGTTTCACCTGCCAAGAATGAAGGGCTTATTGACAGAGCACAGGCTGTGTAACTATTACTCTATGCACTGACAACAGTTATAGGTTAAAGAAGGCACCAATGCAACCTCTTGGCATCTTTCTCTTCATAATGCCAATATGGGTTCAGGATCCTCAGCTGAACTGGCTACAATTTCAAACACTAACTCAACTTCATGGGGATCACTTTCCAGGGCTGTAGTCACGGAATCATTGAATGCAACAAGACCTGGGTGTTAACGTCACACAGCAGTGAAGACCATATGTTACCAGTCTATGCTTATTTAAATGTATTTATAAATGTTCCTAGAAAGTTTCAAGCACATACTCTAGTGTGATAATATCTTTCAAAAGCTGAGGATTTCATTAAATCATTTTTACTATCCTAGCTGACTGAAATATAAACACTGCACATAAGAAATATGGCACTCATTCTAATAATACCATACTGCATGCATATAGGCCCACACAGCTATAACATAATACTTCTGGAAGACTTTTGATCTGTCAGATTGTTTTACAAAGATGGGTCTGATAGGGAAACTGAGGCGCCAAGCATCAGGTTCTGATCTCCATTATTCCAGTGTTAACCCAAAATAACTCCCTTGAAGTCTCTTTGGCCCCAAAATGTTAAGTGACCCACAAGAGCATAGGCTGGAATAGAACCCACGTCTCTTGACTCCCAGACCTGTGCTTAATCCGTAAGCCCCCAAAATAATTATTACCAAGACACTACAGCACATTGAGGTGTACAGTGCCTGATTTTACTCAGATTAACATTACATTTATTCCCTGAAAGAGCGCCTAACCCCCCCTCCGCCAAATTAAACCCATGTAATGATTTAACTATCCACATTTTCTACCAACACTATTTTTAAACAGGAAGTGAGATGGTAGCTAGAAGTCCTTTCACTTGTAAGGATGAGTGAAGGCTGGATTCTTCACTCTATGATCCTTTTGAAATTGCCTGTGCTTCTTCAAGTCAGCCCTTTTAGTCTATTACACCTCTTGTGCAGGTTTCCTCCTATGATAATTCCCTCCCCATGCAACCCCAGATAATACAGTGCATTTTCTCTTCTGCTTTTGGTGCTTATTTGCAGGTGTAGCCATAGAATCACAGAATATCAGGGTTGGAAGGGACCCCAGAAGGTCATCTAGTCCAACCCCCTGCTCGAAGCAGGACCAATTCCCAGTTAAATCATCCCAGCCAGGGCTTTGTCAAGCCTGACCTTAAAAACCTCTAAGGAAGGAGATTCTACCACCTCCCTAAGTAACACATTCCAGTGTTTCACGACCCTCCTAGTGAAAAAGTTTTTCCTAATATCCAGTCTAAACCTCCCCCACTGCAACTTGAGACCATTACTCCTCGTTCTGTCATCTGCTACCATTGAGAACAGTCTAGAGCCATCCTCTTTGGAACCCCCTTTCAGGTAGTTGAAAGCAGCTATCAAATCCCCCCTCATTCTTCTCTTCTGCAGACTAAACAATCCCAGCTCCCTCAGCCTCTCCTCATAAGTCATGTGTTCCAGACCCCTAATCATTCTTGTTGCCCTTCGCTGGACTCTCTCCAATTTATCCACATCCTTCTTGTAATGTGGGGCCCAAAACTGGACACAGTACTCCAGATGAGGCCTCACCAATGTCGAATAGAGGGGAACGATCACGTCCCTCGATCTGCTCGCTATGCCCCTACTTATACATCCCAAAATGCCATTGGCCTTCTTGGCAACAAGGGCACACTGCTGACTCATATCCAGCTTCTCGTCCACTGTCACCCCTAGGTCCTTTTCCGCAGAACTGCTGCCTAGCCATTCGGCCCCTAGTCTGTAGCGGTGCATTGGATTCTTCCGTCTTAAGTGCAGGACCCTGCACTTATCCTTATTGAACCTCATCAGATTTCTTTTGGCCCAATCCTCCAATTTGTCTAGGTCCTTCTGTATCCTATCCCTCCCCTCCAGCGTATCTACCACTCCTCCCAGTTTAGTATCATCCGCAAATTTGCTGAGAGTGCAATCTACACCATCCTCCAGATCATTTATGAAGATATTGAACAAAACCGGCCCCAGGACCGACCCCTGGGGCACTCCACTTGACACCGGCTGCCAACTAGACATGGAGCCATTGATCACTACCCGTTGAGCCCGACAATCTAGCCAGCTTTCTACCCACCTTATAGTCCATCCATAAGAAGCTTTAAATACGTATAACACTACAGTAAAACCCCTGTGGCCCACCACGTAGTGGACTGGAAAACCAGTTTAGATTTGCAAAGAAGCTGGTATTAAAATCACTGAGGACTTGGTAGCTCAGCTTGTCATGCATTTTAAGACTTGTCAATAATAAAAGGAGTGCTAGTAATTCTGCTAAAAAATGAAATTCCTCCATTTCTGCAGAATAAACAAAAACAAAACAATGCATTAGCCATGCAGTATTTCTCAGCATTATGCTCTGAGTGTGTCATTAAAGTCAGATTTTATCTATGACTATTTTTTAAAATAACTAATATATGAAACTTTACATATACATTTCATTTCCTTCCTACTTTCTCTCTGTGGGAGGTGGACTCCGATTAAGCTAGTATAGCTAGTTTCACCAGTTCTTGGGGGTTAGGAGACCTATTTGTTACAGTTCATGTACTTTATATTGTGCTCTAAACTAAATCCTTGGGTGGTCTTTGCCTGTAAGTATAAAACTTCCTAGACCCTGAATGTAAAACACTTCACAGATTTTGGAAATTGAAAATGACTAAACCAAGGCATGAATATAATCTCACTGAGGCAAAAACAGACCATCAGGTTCTAGGTTACAATTTCTGGATTTGTAGTCTTACTGTAAGATTCTGATTTTTAGAGATATTAAGCAAACACAGATGCCACTGACTTCAACTGGAGTTTGTGCACAGCACATCTCAAAACAAGGCCCTAGGAGTTAAAAGGAGAGCTGTATTTGAGCAAGCAACAAAATGGAGCAAGACTATTTTTGTAAATTTTACATGAACAACATCTTAGTGGGTCCATTGCTTTCAAAAAGCAGTGGGTCTCAACCTGTTCCCATTCCAATCAATAGGAGTACTGCCTCTGGTTTGGGCAGGGACCAGCTATGACCCTATGAGACACCCCCCTCCACTTCCAGTTGGTGTAACTCTGTTGACCTGAATGGAGCTAGACTGAGTTGCAAAAGCTGACGGTCTGTCTGCTTATTAGATTGTATTATTAGGATGTCCTGGCACATAGTATTCTCCCGTCACGGGTTTTACTTCACTAAAGACAGAGTATTTATGCCACCAGGGATTGGTCCAGCTTCATCACACTGATAACCTCCCCCCAAGACCCGCCCCAGATCCTAGTAACTCAGTTTAGGACAAGACTTTAAATTAAATGTATAACTTGAATAAATATTAAAAGCATCATGGGCCTGATTCTTCCCTCAGCTACACCAGTGTTATTTGGGAGTGATTCCCTTAAAGTCAATGGCATTACACTGGTGTGAGTGTGAGGACTGTTAGGCACCTCATATGTTATTTAAAACCAGGCCTTTCATTCCAAAAATACAATTCAAAATAATCCACAAAGTACTTAAATATCATGCAGCATACACATGGTCACACTGGACTCAGCATTTGGGGAGGCTGGAGAATGACAGTGTCTATAGCAGCCGTACTCATCTGTCACGTAACTCCACTGACTTCCCTGGAGTTGAACCAGGGATGTATTTGGCAGCCGGTACTGTGATGATAGCTGTCAAGTAAGTCTAGTCACCTGATTTTTAAAAACATACACCACTAGCCAAGGATATTACAAGGTTACTAATAAAACACAAATCCTTAGGGTAGTATTCAAGAGCAATTCCTCAATCAGTAGTCAATTCCTGCTGTAGAATGTCACTCACATAGAAAGCCATGATGTCTTGATAGGTTTCGCAATTCCCCATCAGTTATCCAGCTGCTAGGCTAATCAGATATTATTACCTCCTTTGTGTTTTCTTTCTCAGTGCGCGCTCTCTCTCTCTCTCTCTGGCAAGGTTGCTGTAAAAGGGCTCTATAATGATTCCTATCTAAATATTTCACTTACAATACAACTTTGCGCTGTGCATCCCATGGAAAAAAATGGTGACTCACCTTGGCGTAACTGTTGTTCTTCGAGATGTGCTGCTCACATCCATTCCAATTAGGTGTGTGCACGCCGAGTGCACAGTTCGCCAGAAGGTTTTTCCTCGAACAGCACCCGTCGGATCAGCTCTGGAGCCCCCTGGAGTCGTGCCTTCATAGAGCTCAATATAGAGCCCTGCCACCCCTCCAGTTCCTTCTTGCCGGATACTCCGACAGAGGGGAAGGTGGGTGGGTTTGGAATGGACATGAGCAGCACAACTCGAAGAACAACAGTTATGAGAAGGCGAGTAACCCTTCTTTCTTCTTCAAGCGCTTGCTAATATCGATTCCAATAGGTGACTCCCAAGCCTTACCTAGGAGGTGGGGTCAGAGTTCATGGAATCGTTAATTGAAGTACAGGCCTGATGAACACCGCATTGTCCCTGGCGCGCTGGGTGATGGCGTAATGTGAAGTGAAGGTGTGGACCAAAGACCACGTAGCTGCTCTACATATCTCCTGGATCGGTACCTGGGCCAGGAAGGCCGCCAAAGATGCCTGAGCTCTGATGGAGTGTGCAGGCAGAGCGGGGGCAGGGACCTTTGCCAGGTTGTAGCATGCCCGGATACAGGACGTGATCCACAACGATGTCCTTTGCGTGGACACTGGGAGGCCTTTCATCCTGTCTGCCACTGCAACAAACAGCTGGTTCGACTTGCGGAACGGTTTAGTTTGTTCAATATAACAGGCCAATGCACGCCACATGTCCAGGGAATGGAGCCTCTGCTCACGGGTATTGGCAGGGGGTTTTGGGAAAAAGACTGGAAGGAATATGTCTTGATTGGCGTGGAAATTCAAGAACACCTTTGTGAGGAATGCCGGGTGAGGTCGCAGTAACACCATCTGTAAAAAATGTTATATAATGAGGGTCGGATGTGAGAGCCTTGAGCTTGGACACCCCCTTTTGGCTGATGTTATTGCCACCAAATGGCCACCTTATAGGAAAAATAGAGAAGTGAGCACATTGCTAGGGGCTCGAACAGCAGCCCCATCAGCCTCCAGAGTACCAAGGTCCAAGCAGGGGTGGACTGCCGAATATGAGAATATAATCTGTCCAGCCCCTTGAGGAACCACTGCACTACTTCGTTAGTGAAGATGGTGCATCCACGCTCTCCTGGGAGAAAAGCTGAGAGACAGCCAGGTGAATCTTTATCGAGGAGTGAGATAGGCCCTGCTGTTTCGATTGTAGGAGGTAGTCCAAGATAAAGGGGACCAACGATTGTGTTGGAGAGATATGACTCTGCGAGCACCAAATGGCGAATCTTTTCTACTTGACCAGGTAAGTAGCTCTGGTCGAAGGTTTTCTGGTACCCAGAAGGACCTCCCTAACAGGGTCTGAGCATGTGAACTCTAGTGGGTTCACCCACACAGCTTCCAAGCCGCAAGGTGGAGAGACTCGAGATTGGGGTGTTGAAGCCTTCCGTGATGTTGAGTTATGAGGTCCGGAACTGGTGGTAGAGTGATTGGAGTATTCACTGATAGCTCCAGTAGCATGGTGTACCAATGCTGACGGGGCCCGGCCAGTGCCACCAGGATCACCACGGTTTCATCGCTCTGGATTTTGAGGAGGACCTTGTGAATCAGCAGTATGGGTGGGAACACACAGAACAGGCAGTCCTTCCATGTAAGCAGAAATGCGTCTCCAACAAATCCAGGCTGTAGTTCAGGAAGGAGCAGAATTGAAGGCACTTCCTGTTGGCGCTTGTGGCGAAGAGATCAATCTGGGGAACTCCGCACCGCTGGAAAATATTGTTTATTACATCTGGGCGGATAGACCATTCGTGATTGTGAAAAGACCTCCTGAGGTGGTCTGTTAGTTCATTCTGTGACCCTGGAAGATGGGACGCTTCCAAAAGTATGGAGTGTGCTATGCAGAACTCCCAGAGCTTGAGGGCTTCCTGACACAGGGGAGAGAAGCATGCTCTCCTGTGTCTGTTGATATAAAACATTGTTGTTGTATTGTCTGTTAAGACCGATGTGCACTTGGCCTCAAGGAGAGACCTTAAGGCCTGACATGCCAGCTGGACTGTCCTGAACTCCCTTACCTTGATGTGAAGCATCAGTAACTCTTGAGACCAGAGGCTCTGAGTTCTGTGCTCCTCAAGGTGTGCCACACACCCCATGGCCGAGGCGTCGGCAGTCAGACATAGGGACGGAAGGGGGTTTGGAAAACGTGACCCCTGCGCAAACCAAGTGCGGGTCGAGCCACCAGTGAAGAGACTTGAGAACCTCTGGTGGAAGGGTAACCACCATGTCTAGACTGTGCCTGATTGGTTAATACACCGATGCCAGCCAAGCTTGAAGAGGTCCAAGTCTGAGCCTCGGTTGCACTTCATGTGTGCAAGCTGGCACGTGACCCAGGAGTTTTAAGCAACTCCTTACTGTGGTTATAGGGAATCGTTTGAGGTCTTGTATGATGTCGTGAATGGCCTGGAAGCGAGATTAGGGCAGGAACGCTCTGGCCTGTGTTGAGCCTAGCACTGCCCCATGAACTCTATTCTGTCAGTAGGAGTGAGAGTTGACTTTTGAGTGTTTAGGAGGGGGCTTAATGTGTTGAAGGTGGATCTTATGAAGGTGACCTATTGATGCACTTGGGTTCTGGACCGGCTGTTGACTAGCCAGTCGTCTAGGTAAGGAAATACCTGAACCTGCCTTTTCCGCAGAAAAGCGGCGATGACAGACATATATTTGGTGAACACCTGAGGTGCCGATGATAGGCCAAATGGTAGTACTTTGAATTGGTAGTGGGAACTCCCGAAGGCAAACCTCAAGAAGCGCCTTTGGGCGGGATTATAGATATGTGGAAGTATGTGTCCTTCAAGTTGTGAGCGGCATAGCAATCTCTGGAACCAGGGACAAGATGATATTGCCCAAAAAGACCATTGAAAACTTTAGTTTCTTCATGAACCTGTTGAGATTGCACAAGTCCAAGGTGGGTCTGAGGCCCCCTTTTGTTTCAGTATTAGGAAATACTGGGAGTGAAACTCATTTCCCCTGAGCTCCGGCGGAACTCCTCCACAGCCCTTGTCTATAGGAGGGTTTGTACCATCTGGACAAGAAGTTGCTTGTGAGAAGGGTTCCTGAAGAGGAATGGGGGGTGGGGTGAGGAAAATTGAAGAGAATATCCCATTTCTACCGTGCGGAGGACCCAACGGTCTGAGATGATATGGGACCACACTTGGTAGAAATGGGACAGACATTCCGAAAATGGGAAAGAACAATCCAGTTGAGAGGTTGGTATAATGCCCTCTGGCACATCCTCAAAAGGTCTGCCTAGGGCCTGGTGGCTGCCTGGATGACCCAGATCCCCTGTCATTCAGGGGTTGGGGTTGGCAACGGCGGTTCTGATTTCTGGGACCCCTATGGTTCTGGTCCTGCCTAGACTGTCCCTGGTATGGTCGTGTCATGGGCTGAGGCCAAAATTGTCTATGCTGGATGGCAGGGGTGTGCAGTCCCAGTGATCTCAGAGTGGCTCAGGAGTCTTTCGAACTGTGGAGTCTTTTTTCTCCAAAAATAATGCGGCCCCCTCGAATGGTAAGTCCTGAATTGTCTGTTGGACCTCCCTGGGGAGGCCTGAGGCCTGCAACCATGAGCAATGGTGCATTGAGATGCCCGAAAACATAGTACGCATTGCAAAGTCCGCAGAGTCTAATGCCGCTTGCAGCAACATCCTAGCAACTGTCTTGCTCTCACCCATGATAGCTGAGAATTCCGGCTTAGAATCCGGTGGGACAAGGTCCAATAATTTGGACATTGCGTCCAATGACTTAAAGGATCACTTGCTGGTTTGCAACACGAAGCTGGAGCCGTCTGGTGTAGTACAGCTTCCTCCCGAAGAGGTTCAGCTTCTCTGCATCCTTAGGTCGAGGGGTAGGCCCTTGTTGCCCTCGCCTCTTCCTGGAGTTAACGGCCACCACTACCAACGAGTCTGGAAGGGGATGGGTAAACAAATATTCGTAGCCTTTGGAAGGCACAACTCCCTCAGCTGTAGGAGCCAGAGAGGATGGTGTCTGCCAAGGAGTTTTTGTGTTCTCCTGAATGGTCTTTATCGGGGAATGGCCACCCTGGTGGGTCCTGCCGGGGATAAAATGTCCACCATTGGGTCTGACACCTCGGTGACCTCTTCATCTGTATCCCAAGGTTCTGAGTGACCCGCCTCAAAACTTCAAGGGGGGCTTTACTGTTGGGAAGGGGAGGCCCCAAGGATGCTCCTGCCACTGCCTCACTTGGAGACTATGTTGAGGAGCCCCAAATATGGGAGGGCCCCTTGTGCCCTTCCGGGTCTGGTGTCAGTACCGGACACGGTGCCAATTGTGGTGCTGGCAGCGGTAGTGGTGGCTAATGCCCAGGAGAAATCCCTGGCCCTAGACGCAGTCCTTCTCTCAGACGTGACCAAAAAGGAGCGTACCAAGGCGGACCCCTGGGACTGGTGGTAAGCCCACGGGGTCCAGAAGGGCACTGAGTTGGCATCTGAGCTGGTACTTGCCATTGAGGTGGCCACGGTACCGGGGGGAAAGTTTGGGTTATCCCCGCTGTCTGGGAGTGCCGGAGGCTACAGCGTCAGCTTCTTTGGGACACATATGAGTCAGTGTCCGATTTGGACTCTGATGAATCCGCGTGCAGGGACAATGGCGGCGCCGTGCCTGTCTGTGCCTGGGATCATTGCCAGGCCAATGTAGATTGTTGCCATGTCATATCCGGCTTGCCCCTGGGCTGCACCAGTGGCTTCTGAGTTGTTTGGGGCCTTGGGACTGGTGCAGTGACACCATGGTGGGAGAAGTGTGGACCTGTCAGTGTTATCAGGTCCCGCGCCACTTCATAAGTCTCGGGTGTAAAAGGGAGGTCCAAATCCTCCACCTGGTCTCCTCCAGTGGCACCAGACTCAACGGTCCCTCCCGTGGGCCTGGAGTTGACTGTGCCAGCTGTTGAGCTGGAGAGGAGATGCGGTCTTGCACCGGTCCCCCTCCCTTGAGTACATGTTCCCGTGCGCGGGAAGGGGAGAGCCCTCTATCAGTCTTCCTGTGTTTCTTCTTTGGGACAAGAGACTGTCATAGGTGCCGAGAGTGATCCTGCGCTGTGCTCGGCGTTGGGGAACGCCGGTGATGAGGGTCTCTGATCGCAGAGTCCTTCTTCAGCACTTCCCGGACCGAAGCCAGCACACTGATGCTCAGGGGCCCGGTGCTGTGTCCATGGGCTCGATTCAGACTGAGGGCGGAGAGCTGCTTCCATTAGCAGTAACTTTAGTCTGTGGTCCCTCCCTTTCTTTGTGCGGGGGCGACAGCTCCTACAGATCTTGCACCTGTCCTCTTGATGGGACTCCCCCAAGGACTTTAGACAAGCTGAGTGTGGCTTGTATCCCTGGGTCCAAGGCATGCCCCGGACTTGGGAGAGGGAAACACCCCCCAGTACCCCAAGTCCAAACGTCTATCTAACGAACTACAACAATTTTGTAAACTATCTTTAACTATTTACAGAAAACTATGCTAGAGGATTGCTCGTTGAACAGGAGAGATGAAATGCTCCAATGACCGTCACTGACGGTAAGAAGGAACTGGAGAGGTGGCGGGTTGTCAGGGACCTATATGCAGCGCCACGAAGGTGCAACTCCCGGGGGCTCCAGAGCCAACCCGACGGATGCTGCTAGGGGGAAAAACCTTCTGGCGAATTGTACACGCGGCATGCAGACACCTAACTGGAATCGATATGAGCAAGCACTTGAAGAAGAACTTACATTGTTTTGGTAGTTGAGAAAAAACTCCCCTGGCTCCTTGGGAGAAGAGCTGATAGTTGTACCCAGTCCCTATGTTAAACCACCCAAACTCAGGTTCTAATACAGGATTTCATTTTAAGCCATGCAAGCCCTGAAGAAAGAGTTAAATCTGAAAAGTTGTATTTAAGTCTTTGTGTTACACCGAGGTCTTGCAGTAGATGGCAGGAACACTAGCAAGCCATAAGAAGTCAGACCATTGGTACTGTGCTTCTAGTCTTCCTCCAGCAATGACACGACATCACCTGTTGACTGCAATTCTCCTCTGAGGGGAACCACGTGAGCGAAAGGCACATTTCGATGGATGTTCAGAGGTGTTCGGTGTTGGCTAACTCTACCACCATTTAAGTTAGGGGGAGTTTTACCATTAACTTCAATAAGAATAGAGCTAGGCTGAGCTTTTGAAAACCCCACCTTTTGACTTTATCTCCCAGTTTCCCTGCTTTTGTGGATTTACAAGACAAGGTGGGTGAGGTAATATCTTGTTGGTGAGGAAGACAAGCTTTTGAATTACACAGAACTCTTCTTTTGGTCTGGGAGAGGTACTGAGAGTCTCACAGCTAAAAACAAAATCAAACAGATAGTTTAGGGTAAGTAGTTACAAGAGACCATTCAAGGTGAAGTGGTCTGTTAACATTCCTGTAGTCATAGTACAAAAGGGGGGCTTAGCGGGCTACAGAATGTTGTAATAAGCCATAAATCCAGTGATTTTTAGTGTCTAGCAAAGTTATGAATTTAAGCTCCCAGGCTCATCTTTTGAAAGTGTTGTGCTGGTTTCCTTTGACGATGAAGACTGTTAGGTCAGATATAGCATAATCATTTGTGAAAAGTGTTCACCTACAGGTGATAGGGTGTTTTTGTCTTATCATTTTCCTGTGCGAGTTCATCTAAGAGCATAGTGATTGTCTGGTTTCACCCACAAAGTTATTATTGGGGCATTTAGTGCACTGGATTAGGTACATCATATGTTGTGATAGTTGTGCGTAAGACCTATGGATCTTGAAAGGTGTGTTGTGTTGATCACTGTAGCAGTGAAGATATGTCTGCTGGTTTTGCATCTGTTGTTCTGGCAGGGTCTGGTGCCACTTGGAGTTGGTGTGTCCTGGTCTGTGGAGAGCTTGCTTCTAATGATGAGCTTGGAGAGGTTGCGGGGTTGTTTGAACGCCAGAAGAAGGGGTTCAGGAAAGATTTCCTTCAGGATGGGGTCCCCATCGAGTATGGGTTGTTGTTGTTTGAGGATACCTTGTATGGATTCCAGTGTGGGTTGGTAGGTGACGATTGGGGTGCGCCATCAAAGGGGGTTTTATTTCTGTACTGAAGAAGATTCTCTCGGGGTATTTGGCTGGCCCGTTTCATGATGTGATCTACTTCTCTGGTGGAGTGTCCTTGTTTGGTGAAGGCGGTTTTGAGTGTTAAGGTTTATATCCCAGACTTCCTCCTCAGAGAGATTCTATGGTATCTGAGTGCTTGGTTGTAGACAACAGATTTCTTGCTGTGTTTGGGATGGTTACTAGATCTATGAAGATAGATTTGGTGATCTGTGGGTTTCTTGTATATATTGTGGATTTATGTCAGAAGTTCAACCCCGGTTGGACTCGAGACATGTGAACCAATTTGGATTAAATAGGAATCAACACAAACTGGATGTGGACTCAAAGCATCTTTCAGCTTGGAAAAAAGATTCACCTCCTAACAAAGGACAAAAATCTTTCCTAAACTAGGAACCGGGCCCGGGCAGGTAGGCTGAAAGTGCTGCCACAGCAACTAAAACAGCAGCTGTAAACACTTGCTACAGAATTTAAGGCACAACCTCTTGGCCACTGAAGTCAGTGTGGGGCTTTCCTCTGATTGACGTAGACACTGGATGAGGCCCTTAGTGCTTACGACCATGAGTGGCTTGTATGAAATCAAGGTGGCTGCTTATGGTAATAAATCGTTGAAGGACTGAACCCTAAAGCAAAATAAAAAAATAGAGATGTGCTGTATAACTTATTTGTAAAAATTCGGCGAGAATTTAAAGGGTCTTTATGTGCAGTTTCTATCAGTTTATTATTATTGATTGAACACTACTGGTATGCATGGCATTTTACACAGGTATATACCTGCATACACATATGCATAATTATAGTGTGAATCTTAGCATAAGGTTTCCTAGTAAGGCACTGTCGACATCAGATAAATTTACACCAGTGTAAGGCCCCACGGTAGGTGCAATGTACTGGTAAATTACTAAAGTAAGCCACCCGCAGCACAATGGGTCTACATTAAGAGTGTGTCACTGTGTAATGCTGATGTAGATACATCAGTGCAAATTTCTCTAACACAGACAGGCCGGATTCTTAAGGCCATGTTAAATAAAATCACTTCTGTGCTACGGTTTAGGCCTGGAAAAAAAAAAACTGTTATAGACGAGTGATTACCCCGTGAAACAATGGGTCTGGGCAGAGGAAAGGTCAATGGAGCTGTAAGTACACCGTCCTGGAAGGCGCCGCTACAAGTTTATTATGTCAAAGAAGGAGCCATGATGTTACTATTTTTCCATTAAGGACAGTGATAAAAAACTATCCTCACTCTCAGCTCTGGGATTTACAGCATAGGTTTCCAACCTCCAGAGGCTAATTATTTCAAGTCACCCTGCAGTGCACCATGGGCAATGCTTTACAAAGTTAGCTTCATATGGTTGAGCACCCGTTACTTCATTGGCCTCTTGCTGTCATGATGCAAAGACGGACTACTACTTCAGGTAGCAATTTTTAAACAGAAGTGGATGATTTTTCAAGCAATTATAAGCAAAAACGTCAAACAGAAAGGCAGAGACTGCCTATCCTACTGAGAGGAGCCACTGAGGCAGAAAATATGTGCCAGAGCGGATCGCCTGAGAGATACACTGAGCTTGCTGTCAGGCAACGCGTTTTATCAAACTAGAAACACGATACTCGCCTGCTCATAATACCCTCCTTTAATGAGGTGGCCAGAGCAGCCGTGCTCTGCTGTATTCAAATAATAAACACAGTGGCTTTTCAGCAACTGATTTTAATCTCGTTTCCGGATCTGAGGAGGGCCAGAGAAACCTAACCCTGTTAAAAAAAAAAAAATGGGGTTGGCAACTTTGCCTGCTATCTTCAAAGGAAAAGTTAATGATGTCTAAGCAGATAGCAATGATACCATAGTGGGCAAGGGAACTCTTTCCATCTCTCTTTCACAAAGGCTCAGTTCTCAAAATACCAGACACTGTCTCCCATTCACTGGCAAAAGAGAAAAATCTCTAGACCCTCTTACAAGAACACATGTGACGGGCAGAAATCAGAGCACAATTCCACAAGGAGGAAAAGCAACTATAAAATGGAGCATTGCAAAGAATAACTCATTTACACAGTGTAGTCCTCCACTTGGACAATGGCTCCAGTGAGACACGACTGATTAAAATGATGTCAGTGAACTGAACACAGACAGGACGGATGGTCGTTTGAGGCTAAAACACTGGACTAGAACTCAGGAGACGTTGGTTCAAATCTCAGCTCTGCCACAGACTTTGGTGCCCACAATTCAAGAAAGATGTTGATAAGTTGGAGATGATTCGGAGAAGAGCCAGGAGAATGGTTAAAGGATGAGAAATCCCACTTTATAGTGACAGACTCAAGGAGGTCAATCTATTTATCTTAAAGAAAAGGTTAAGGGGTGACTTGATTACAGTCTATAAGTACCTACATGGGGAACAAATATTAAATATTGGGCTCTTCAATCCAGCCGAGAAACATAGAACGTCGATCCAATGGCTGGAAGTTGAAGCTAGACAAACTCAGATTCGAAATATCAGATGTCAATTTTTAACAGTGAGAGTAATTAACTATTGGAATAATTTACCAAGGATTGTGTCGCATTCTTCATCACAAATTATTTGTTTTTCTAAAAGGTTTGCTCTAAAACCTATTGTGCTCTAGAACTTAAGTTCTCTGGCCTGTGCTCTAGGGGAGGTCAGACTGTATAACCACAAAGGTCCCTTCTGGCCTTGGAATCTATGAATGTTGAGCAAGTCACTCAATCTCTGTGAGCCTCAGTTTCTCTGCTGTTAAATGCAGTTAATAACAACTCCTTTCTCCCACGTGTTGTGTTTGGGACAGGGACTACCTTTTTCTAGGTCTCTGTATAACATCCAGCACAAGATGGCTTTGATTTTGGTACAAATAAATGATAATAAGTAATAATAGCACCCAAATTGGACAGCCACCAAACTTCGGGCACAGCCAGACTTTTTGCGGTGAGCTGAGCTGTGCTGTTATAGTTGTCACAGGCCGAATTAAAAACCCACAGTGTGAACACGCCCAAGCTTTGGGAAAATTCAGGTATAAGTCAGGCCCTGTGGGAAAAAAACAAGTTAAGCAGCTTTAGGAATGAAGATAAAACAAAACACATACAATGTTTTAAAATAAGCCATCTGAAATAGAAACAAAAAATAAACCCAAGTTTAATGGCAACAAAGTGCATAGCACAAACTCCCCAAAGCCAGGCAAGTCCAAGTTAAATCCAACACTGCACACACCACCCATGCAGCTTATGATGTCTGGTGTTCACAATGCAGAGATGCATTTCAGTCTAGTCAGACTGGGTGGCTTAGATACCTGTTTATCAGCAGAAATATCTGAGCAGACAGAAGAAACATGCCATACGGCTGCTTGGCTCATTAATAGCACCCTCTTTGAAGGACTTTCCAGTTTTAAGAGTTGAAACGCTATACAGGGTTTAATGTTGTAAACAGAAAGTGAAGTCAGCCCTTTTATGATCTTCCTGTCCATGACACTGTGAAGGGAACCTCCTTGTCATTTAACCCTCTTCACCAAGATCTTATCTACACCCACAAATTGCACCAGGTTATCTTTGGTATTTAAGTCAATTTAAACTGACGCAGAAGGCTGTGTGGACACACTGATTTTGTTTTAAGAATGGTTTATTTTGATTACACTTAAAGCTGTTCCTATTTGACCTAAGCTAAACCAAAATAAGGCACTCAAACTGAAATATGAGTGTCCGCATGTGAAGTTGCATCCATATAACTAAAACTGGTTTAAAATCAGATCCTGAGTTAGTGCTAAATTATCCCCAAGAGGTGCATGTTGCTAGTTCTCACAGTGGCATCACAGCTTAAATTTCAGCCACAATCTCTGATTTTTCACCTAAAAGATGAGTATGGAAGTATACACACTCGACTCTACACAACAGGTGACATTCAGTGGACAGAACATTCTACCAATGATGTGGTACATTATTATTATTATTATTTATGTGCATTGCAGTAGCGCCTAGAGGCCCAGTTATGGACCAGTGTGCCAGGCACTGTACAAACACAGAACAAGAGGGTCTATGTCCCAAGCTGTTTACACTCTAATAACACTCAGCCTTCTTTTGCATAGATTCTTTCACACAAACTGTCTCCCCAAAACCTTTACAGTGTTAAAGGATACAAGTGCACAGTTACAATTAAAAGAAGAAGAGGAGCGGAGGCAGTGACATTAAGACATTTAGGCAAGGAAGGAAAGACATGTTGTCCAATGAAGTTATGAAAATAGTTGGAGAAACCTGAAGAGGAAACTACTTCAACCTTTATTGGTGAAACTGCATGAAAGGATAGAAAAGGTCCATGCAAGATGAGGAGAGGGGAGCAGAGAGCACGTTCATGGGCTAATACTTAGAAATGTATAAAAGATGCATTTCACTTCTGCATTAGGCTCTTCCCACTGGAAATGAAGACTGTTACTTTGCATTCCTACAATAGCACCTTTCATATCAGCATTTCAATGAACTTTGCAAACATTACTCGAGAGTCTCAGAAAAACCGCATGATGTGGAGTGAATGGTATTACAGATATTTTACAGAAGGGCCAGTTAAGGCAGAGAAAGGGATCATGAGTTAGAGAGCTTTAAGAACAGAAACCAGGTGTCTGGACTTGCAGTTTCAGGATAGGCTGGGTTCTTCTCTCATACATAATCCTTAAAGTTATTTCTGCCCAGTGCCGTCACTATAAAAAGCACCCTTCTCTTGAGTCCACTTGGTGCTTTGGAAACCTGTGTAATCCATTGAGTTCAGGCATAGATATTAGTGGACTATTTTGTGGGGAGATATAATAGAATCACGGAAACATGGGAAGGCCCTTTTTTTTAAATTATTATTTCTGGAGGCAAGGCTTTGGCTTGTACAGATCCATAAAACCTTTTGAGGTAGTATGGAGAAGCTTAATCTTTGGCTGACACCTGACATCTTTGCCAGAATTATGGTATTCTTATCCTGCAGACCTGAAAAGTGAGATGTGCCCTCGACATATGACCTGAGCAAATGTGAAGGCAATTTTATCGCTGGCGTAAATAAAATAAACTCTGACAGGCCTGAGGATGGGAGAAGTGGCGTGGCCCTGTGTTGTCCCCCTTTAGTTAAAACCCTTTGGACTTTGCCTTAAGCTCACTGCAGATGGCTGCTGATGCAAAGGGTGATATTTGCTTGTAATCTTTCCTTGGAAAGTAATTAGCTTCCATTTAGAGGGATGACAAATTGATCAGGCAGGAATCTCACTGAGCTCTGAATTGACGCTAAACTATGGTGTCTGGGGCTCTGGCAAGTCGGGTTTGTAAGTCTGTCAATGCATTTTACAGTTTCAAAATTCAATCACCCAACAGCAGGCGAGGAAAGACATTGCTCCAAGGGGGGGTAAGGGGGGGGGAGAACCCACCAAAGCCAACACTTCCTCCTGCAAGTTCATTATCGCCTCTCTAAAGCATGACGGTGGTGTGAAATGGGTTAGACGCACGGATGCCTCTGTTAACGGCCAAAGAAAAAAAAGTCGCACATCATTAGGAATGGAATAAACGATACCGAGGCACAGAGCAGAAATGATTTGATTAGCAATTTCCAGTTTTGAAAAGACCTGGAAGAGAACCAAATGACTATACAGAAGGTGTGATGGAGTTCTTAATTGCTGTAACTGCACAGGGAGACTCGATGATTTGTGACATATAATACAGCACAGTACGCTAACGCTAATAACTGTTAATTAACTGCAGCAATGATATACTCTCAAAATGCACATACAAGTTACCATAATTTCTAGATTAAAAGCTGCACTTTTCGAAGCCACAGGCAGGGAGGGAAAAAAAAAAGGGGGGGGGGGGACAGGGTTTTTTTTTTAACCTTCTTTGAGCACGGTTCACATCCCACCCAGAGGAAAGCAGCCAGACAACACTAGCAAAAAAAAATACTCCTGCTGAAATGTGAAACAGTTCCTGAATGAACCTCTCCCCCAAGAGAAGCAGTTATTAATTCTGAAAGGCTGCTGTTGCACCAGGCCATCTGGCTGTGCTGTGAGGAGTTCAGTACTGCTTGGATCCCATTTGCCCCAGCGACACCGTTCACTCGCCAACGTTAACGCACCGGTTTGAAATTTCATTTTGGTCCCTCCCTGGTCCTGTTTGTGGGTTTTGTTTTTGTTGTTGCTGTGTTTGTTGCGGGAGTTGGTTGCGCTGTCCCCTGCGAACACAGCTCTGTTGGAGACCTTCTCTGAGCCTGGAGACAGCAGTCTCTTCTAAATGATGCCAAGAAGCGAACGTTACTCTGACTCCGAATAGCAATGCTGTACATTAGACTGGAAGGTAGCGCTCAGCAACAGCTGCTGGATTGACAGCCCTGGAGACTGAAGGCCTCTATTTATCCATCCTGCAGGTAGAGCACAAAAACTTCCTCACATTGCCCCCTGCCAATATGGCGAGGCTGGGATCATGTGACGCTGATTAGCTGTCTGGAAATTGCTAAAAGACTTTCTCTTTGAGATCAATAGTACTAAAGAGGAATGTAAGATGGGTGTCAGGAGAGAAAAATTATTAATGTAGAGTTTCTGACCAGCACTAAAATACTTTTGGCCTGTTTCCCCACCAAATTTCTTTCAGATGTAACAGATCTTTAGAAAGTCTCTTTAAATGCTACAGTCAAAGCAAACAAAACCAAGCACCTCAATTACCCTGGGGGTGGGAAAGCTAACAGCTTAGTGCTTCTATTGGTCATCCATTGTCATGTACTCCATCTGCATCTCTCCCAAGGGACAAGTTAAGCCAGGTGGTCCACATCTTTGAAGGTACTGCTCTCTGTTTCACAGTAGGACGAGTACAAATCTGAGCCTTATTGTAAATATATTGGAAGAATGGAAAAAACACACACACAGTTGGGTTTCAGTGTCAGTGTTCACTGGTATGAGCTGAGCTACAGGTTACAGAAGAGATAAGAAACATGCACAGTACAAAGGAAAGAGGAGAGAAACAAAAATACTCTCAATATATGAAGAGGAAATAGAGACCAATGAGGATATGTGTGAATGGTCTGTCGACATATATAGATTACCCATCTCCGTAGCATCCATGTGCCACTGCCATGAAATATATCACAGGTAGACTTGTCTATCAGTCTAATACACTGCAAGCCAATGAAATGAAGGCATATCCTGTAAGACACTTGGGCTTAAGTGTATTTGTAGTCAGGACTCACTTTTAGTGAAGAGCACACAGGTCTTTTTAAGTATTATTGCTCCAATTACAGTGTTGTCAACCTCAGAAGATAATTCTCTCTCAACATACTAGCATTGGCTGTATGTGTACAATGGAAGAAAAGAAGAACAGATCTCCTTTTTATCTTGATATCAGAGCTACAGTAAATAGTACCAGTAAAAAAAATGTGGTTTTATATTTCAGAGAATCCTAGGCATGAAAGGAAAACATGGCCTGTTAAGTCATATACCGTCTCTGCCCTCAGGGCCAGTACAGAATTATTCCCTATAATATGTTCTCCAGTGCTCTGGCCAAATGTAAATAACTCATGCGATGGCATTTCTACCACTTCCCTTGGTATGACATTTCCCCTCCTTATTTAATCTCTGTCTCTTCCTACTGCTCCTAGTGATCATATCACTCCCAGTTTTGCTCCTGTGACTACCCTCTCCAAATCATATTTTCCTTACACACTAACAAGTACTTTTACCAGACAGATTTTAAATCTGACATGAATGCTATGTATAAAGATCCACACACTAGATATGTACTTAATAACCCCCCAGGGACAAAAATGCTTCTGTAACCACTAAAATGCATCCTTTGGGGATAAGTCAGCCTTGAGTAAAAAATTCTTAAAGACATTTTGTATGACAGTATCACTCCCTTTGAAAGTCTCAGGTGCCATTATAAAGATGAGGAGGAGGACTGTAATGCACTTTAAGAAATCAAGAATAATTAGCCTCGTGTATTACTGTTTTGCCATAAGATCTAAGTGATAAGTCATCCAAATTGCATGATTCTGAGTAATCACAAATGCTAGTGTTAAAAAAAAAGAGACATGAAGTAAAACTGCACATTCCACAGTTGTGTTGTGCTATATTAATGAAAGAAACCCCAAACATTTATGATCCCAGTACATGATTAAAAATATGGAGTCAGAAAGAAGGCTGACAAAGGGCTTGAGTCTGCTCTCAATTATATTGGTGTAAATCTGAAGTAATTCTCCTGATGCCAATGGCATTACTCCAGATCAACACCATTTCAACATTCCCTCTCGTAGGTCCCTCATTCTAGTTCCAAAGTTACCTATGTTCCACACAAATTGTCTGTCCCCTCAGCAATTTTATTGCTGAAAATTATTCACATATGGAATAAAGAATGAAAAAAACTAATGCGGTCTTGGGATGCATCAGGAGAGGTATTTCCAGTAGGGATAAGGAGGTTTTAGTACCGTTATACAAGGCACTGGTGAGACCTCACCTGGAATACTGTGTGCAGTTCTGGTCTCCCATGTTTAAGAAGGATGAATTCAAACTGGAACAGGTACAGAGAAGGGCTACTAGGATGATGCGAGGAATGGAAAACTTGTCTTATGAAAGGAGACTCAAGGAGCTTGGCTTGTTTAGCCTAATTACAAGAAGGTTGAGAGGAGATATGATTGCTCTCTATAAATATATCAGAGGGATAAATACCAGAGAGGAGAGGAATTATTTAAGCTCAGTACCAATGTGGACACAAGAACAAATGGATATAAACTGGCCACCAGGAAATTTAGACTAGAAATTAGACGAAGGTTTCTAACCATCAAAGGAGTGAAGTTTTGGAATAGCCTTCCAATGGAAGCAGTGGGGGCAAAAGATCTATCTGGCTTTAAGATTAAACTCGATAACTTTATGGAGGACATGGTATGATGGGATAACATGGTTTTGGTAATTAAATATTCATGGTAAACAGGCCCAATGGCCTGTGATGGGATATTAGATGGGGTGGGATCCGAGTTACCCAGGAAAGAATTTTCTGTAGTATCTGGCTGATGAATCTTGCCCATATGCTCAGGGTTTAGCTGATCGCCATATTTGGGGTCGGGAAAGAATTTTCCTCCAAGGCAGATTGGAAAAGGCCCTGGAGGTTTTTTGCCTTCCTCTGTAACATGGGGCATGGGTCACTTGCTGGAGGATTCTCTGCTCCTTGAAGTCTTTAAACTACGATTTGAGGACTTCAATAGCACAGATATAGGTGTGAGATTTTTTGCAGGAGTGGTGGGTGAAATTCTGTGGCCTGCGTTGTACAGGAGGTCAGACTAGATGATCATAATGGTCCCTTCTGACCTAAATATCTATGAATCTATGAATGATGAAGTGGAAGTCACAGAGTTATTCACATTAAAGGAAGGCGTCCCATAGCATTTTAAGTATCAATAAGTTGTTCATTTTCCTCCTTTTGGATCTGTATCATGCCTTATGTTCCAAACAGGGGCTTTGACACGTTGACAGATACAAATATAGAAGAAGATCTTCAAAGGCATAAAGGGGAGTTAGGCACCCAACCTAAAGTCAATGGGAGTTGGGTGTCTAACTTGCATTTTTGCCTTTGAAAATCTCTCCCATAACTCAGAACAGATTTTCACTCACAGGATGAAACTCATCCCTGTGCAGGCGGCCAATAAAATGTCTGGTGCTTAAGTCCCATTTAAGCCATATTTTGAGGTCTGAAGTGGTACTCAACTGATGTATCGATCTTATGCTGGCCATTTGCACAGGGTGAACTTCGCTCATGATATTCCAGTTGGAACTCCTTTGTTCGTGTCACATGAAAATGCCTCTGGGTCAGAGCAGCACGTTCTGTGCTAGCTGTACGAAATGCGCGAGTTACAATTAAACTGTTTTTTCCCCTCCAGACGAAAGCAAATATTTTCTATTAAGATTTGTTTCAAGCAGAAGCACACAAAATAAAAGCAAGAGAAATATTTGAGGGTTGCGTCGATTGGGGTATGCATGGAAAATTAACGCTCTGACATACATAATGTGCTTAATCTTTTGTGGCAACTTTTTTACATTTGTAAGAGTTATGGATTTTAAAAGTCACAGCTAAGATTGCTTAATGAACATTCACCACCCTGGCAGTGGAAGCAGGGCTGATGTGGTTTAGTCAGCTGTTAGCTTTATTGCCTCTCTTCTGTACTAAAAGTGACAAGTTGAACACATTATAGAGAGCTCAGATGTGTTATGTAGATGAAGCCTGCAGCAATATCTGCCTGCTCTCTATTATTTATGATGTCTATATAATACAATGGACTGAGATTTAAGCCATTGTGATGCAGTTTGTTTTCCAGGGCTCTGAAGTACAGCACATTTTACAGAGAATTGCATCTCTGTTACATATTAATCAAATCCATCTTACATGCTGCTCTTACACTGTAAACTAAAGAGAAAGAAAGATTAAAGCGCTTGGCTTTTCCTCTGCTGTCAAGGACTGGCAATAAAATAATAATAAGGGCTTCTAAATAATGTGTGTGTGACAGGCCTTTGCTCAGTTGTACAGTCCTTTATGGAGGTTAACTACAAAATAAGTTCCAGTGAGTGATTGGAAACAGGCGTGTGTGCAAGACTGTAATGCCAACCCCTGCATAACTCTTTGCAAAGTTCATTTGCAGAATTTCCCCAACTTGATAAAGCAGTGTTGTTGCCACTCCAATCCTTCCAGTCATCAGTGCGTCCTGCCCAACTTTACAATCCCCGTCCTTTTGAACTCACCTTCAGCTGTGGCCCCTTAGTGCAGAAAGCTAAACTCCAGTCACAAAAATCAGGCTTCCCCCCGCATTTTGGAAGTCATGGGAAAGTTATTTTACTATAGAATATATAAAACTCTGTAGAGGTCTGTGGTTTCGGATTTTTCTTTTTCATCATTATTTGGGTTTTGAAGATCAAGATGTGGAATTTTTAACAAAAGCCTGAAAAGACTGGAAGTTTTTAAGATGGTATGAATTGCAGCATTTATTGGATTGTTTCCCCCCCCCCACCAGATTGTTCTGTCAGGCCGCCTTTTAAAAGTTAAAAGTTAAGCCTGCTCTGCCTTATTATCCCCACAACAGTTGGGCTCAACACGCCACAGCTTGCAGGCGGTCTGCCTGCTTCTCATCATGTTATTTAGATGCTCGTGTGTCAAATGCATGGAAGAGAAGCTGCCCAAGGCATCTGAAAAGGAGCCATTGAGGCCATCACAACTTGCTGTGCTGGTGAGCCACTGTCAGAGTGCAGGACTGGGAATCAGGAGGCATGCATGGGTTTGATTCCAGGCTATGTCAGTGACCTTCTGTGTAACCTTAGGCAAGCCACATCACCTCTCTGTATGGAGGGTCCACTCTTAACTTAACACTTCCTAATCCAGAGATGAAAAGTGCTACATAAGCGATAAAGTACCACTGGTATTACGAACTGTGTAATAACTGAAAGAAAATAGAAGGCAATATGTTAAGTATATTATACATTGCACAGCTAAGTTAACCTGCAGAATCCACTTGGGAGAGTCGTCACTGGATCAACTTAAGGTGCTGCGAAGTTCAGATCTGGATTCTGAATGCCTCAAAGTTCAGTGGCTTTTGGACCTGGGGCTTTGCTTGAGTCAATTATAAAGATGAGGCCTCTTGAAAAAATATGTATTCAGATCTTGGTTTGTGTATTAATATCCCTGAACTTTAATGATATTTGGACCTAGAATTTTGGTTCAGGTTCAACTCTAAATCAAATAGTGTGGGAGGATTTTTAAAATGTTTGATACTTTTAGGACAGATAACTTCTGTATTGTAGTTATGCACCTTAAGATCATGGAAAAGGCAAATAAATGCCAACCTGCAGGGCATAAGATGACCCCTGCAGGGTCAGAAAAAAATCCTGACCTACATACCTATAGCATGGTACAAATGTCTCAGGTGCAGTATTCCCCCCACATTCTTCTGAAACATCAGGTTTTGGCTCAATGATGTAATGCAATATGGCAACTGCTATGTTTGCTCTCAAAGAACTGCCATATACTGCTGCTGTGGATTTTCCGAGGGTCATGGTGGTATTTTGAGACTGTAGTCATAAGATGATACTACTTTCCAACATCTCCATTATCTCTTCTAGCATACCTAGTCTCATTTGCTCAGAGAATCCTGAGTACTTTAGTTTTTTATTTCACAGCATGTTTATATGCAGTGATATCCATGTTTGATGGCTGGGACTCCTCAGAAGTTTGCAGGCGTTGCAGCTACCTCAGCATGATCAGTCTGGGGTTTTGATTTTATATTTCTTTTATCTCTTAGTATCTGGGAAAAAAATTAACATGTCTAAGCTAACTCCCTCTTCTGTCTCTCCCACTGCGTCTGGTCTTGCTTCATCTCCCACTTAAACCCATTTTCTGCCAGTGTAATGCCAACTACTGACTTCAGTGGACTCACTCCAGCACTGCACTGGTTGTAAAGGAAAGAAGAATTGGATGTATTTCAGAGTACGAATTTTCTTTATAATTATGGGTTATATAGCACTGGGCACAAAGGAAGCACTGAATAAATAACTGATGATAATGAATGAAAAGAATCCTGACTCTTTGGGTCTGCCTTGCCCACGGTGTAGCCATTTAAGCTTTGGCAAAGTGAGTATAAAACAGACCCTTAAAGGGTTTTCATGCAACTAATGGTAATTCTAGACTGGTGCCTCTACTTCACTGTGTAGCTCACCAGGTTGCCAATTCTCATGACATTTGCTATTTGTTTTTTGTTTGTGTATTTGTTTTAAAGTGTCCAGGCTCTTGGATTCACAGAGTTAGGTGAAAATCTCAACTTATACTGAAAATTTGAAAAATTTTATGGAGAAAAGCTTGAAAACATGAACCCTAAAGGCTCAAAACCCAAAAAGGCAAATAAAAAGAGCCCCAAATGAATTATTTGTAAAGAATCACGATTTTTAAGCAATCTCTTGATTTTTGACTTCCTAAGGGTTGGCAATACTCAACTCATTTCTTCAATTGCTGAGACCTGTCTTAAAACTTCTCCACCACCTGATCTACCTCTGACCATCCTCACCAGTATCCACGTAGGGAAAAGAAGCCTGTTTTGAAGAGCAGTTGCCAAGAAGAACCTCCTTGCTTTTATTTCTGATGAATGCGAAGAGGTAGAGAACAGAGTGGGCCATGCCTGAAATATATCAAGACTGATTTTATTTTGAAGGAGATTATGTTCCTTCCATTGTGGCAGCTTTTAAAACCATCTTCTGTAGATTTCCGACACCCAGTACAGTGTCACAGGGAAACGTTCTCCAAGTCCGGAGATGGTATCTTGAGGGATAGTCATTCTCATTTCCACATAAACCAGACTTTAAAACAAAAGAGAGAGAGAGAGAGACCTAGCTGCTTGTAGTAGTGGGGTAGTTTCTTTCACTCCACTCTACCTGGAAAGTGGTCAAAGTGCCACCCGAAGCTATGAGAATTCATTTCTCAGGCTTTGGGCAATGAGCTGGGAAAACATGAGCTCCAGCCTCCTGTGGTTTGTATGTCTGCATCAGGAGAAGCCTAGAGAATATGAAGGCAGACTCTCCAATTCTCTCCTTTACCTTGTCTTGAAAAGTAAATACACTGCTCCATTCAGTAGGGAATTACCACGGGGGGGGGGGGGAGGATTGGAAAACTCTAGGGGCTAGATAGGGGAAGGGGATCTAGCTCAGTGGTAGAGCGCATGCTTTGCGTGTATGAGGTCCCAGGTTCAATCCCTGGCATCTCCAAATTGCTTTGGGGCGGGGAAGGGATAGCTCAGTGGTTTGAGCATTGGCCTGCTAAACCCGGGTTGTGAGTTCAATCCTTGAGGGGGCCATTGAGGGATCTGGGGAGTTGGGGATTGGTCCTGCTTTGAGCAGGGGGTTGGACTAGATGACCTCCTGAGGTCTCTTCCAACCCTGATAGTCTATGATTCTAGGGGCCTTGCTTACAAACCCTTACATTAACAGGCAGCAGTGTGAAGAGACTGTCGCACAGGCTGCTGAGAACAGAGTTGTAAGTCACTGTGCAGGTTTGCTGAAGGAGCCTGGGAGCAGCTGCATCCCTTTATTCCCTAAATAACGTATTGATATGAGCACATGTATTTTCCTGTTGAAGTGGCTCACAGAATAAATGTGCATCCCATCCAAAGAGAGATTACTATGGCAGCAGATGTATGCTATACTGCAAACAATAAACGTATGGAGCCCTAATCCGATACAACACAATTTCGTTTCATACTAAATCCTTCATGGAAAGTATCACAAAATGCTTTACAGCAATAGGAGGTGGGAGTCCTGCTCAATGCCTAAAGCCCTAGGCAGTTTGGACTCCCGGGTTCTTTTCCTAACCCTGCCACTACCCCAGCCTGGGCTTCTTTTGACCCTGCCTCTGACAATGTGGGCAACTCACTTACGCACACGGTGCCTCAGCCTATCCAAACGGAACATGAGCATGCACCCAGCCTCACAGGGAGATGAGAGTCTTAATTCCTGTTTGTAAAGTGCTTTGAGATACCTGGATAGATGCTGTGTGCTATTCATACAGAGAGAACGCTTTACTGCACAAAGCTGGGGTCAGTGACTCCCATGCAGGGCCAACGACATACGGAAACAAAACAAGCGCAAATAAACTGCCAACGATAAAAATCCAAATTCATGCAGGCTCGTCATGACAAGACAAGAATGGAAGGAAAGCTGGAGTAGCGGGGGCAGGGATAGTAGCTTGGCATTTAGTGCTGGATGCAGGCAAAGACAAACCAGAAGGTTTTGAGGGAAGATCTGAAGAAAGGATGTGACTCAGGAGGAGACGAGGGAGAGAGTTAAATGGGCCAGCACAAATGAAAAAAGCAACCCCCAGCTGTGGAGAGTTCTGAAGAGAGGACAAAGAGGAGACCAAGATTGGAGGAGCGGCATGAGCAGGCAGGGGCACCAGAGGGTCACAGAGGAGGTCACAGAGATGGGGTGGTGCGAGTCCATACAGAGCACTGAAAACCAGGAGGGCAAGTTGGTATTTTTATTTGAAGTTGTATCGTAAATGGCAAGTGGACCTAATTGTAAACAGCGGGGCTTCCCCTTGCATGTCTTTATCCTTTGCGTTAAATCTTAGCTGAGAAACAGCACAAGGCACTGAAAACAAACACACACACACACACATAAACAAACTAAGCTTAGCATAGTTCAATCCCCACCTTGCTTGATCCTCCTCTAAACAGTCAACAGCCCAATGATATCTCTGCCGCTGATTATTCAAGGGCCATTACTATATCAGTGAATGACTGATTGCATTTAATTCAAGTACATCATATATTTGGAATTCAGTTTATCCTAGCTATTCAGAGCTCCCACACACAAAGTATAACAGATCATTTAAAACCAGTGCAGGTCACATCCTGAGTTGTGGCACTAACCATATAATTTCCTACTCTCCTAGGGGCATTAAATCCTGCAACTGCTGACCTGCCAGCAGGAGAGATGACCTCACATTTGTCCTGCTTATTTTTGGCTAATAACCATTAGGGACAATGGCAAGGGCTCACACCTGCTGCCCAGTACTAGTGCAGATCAGTCCCAGCAGGAGGCAAAAGCTGAAAATCTCCTCCCCTTTTCATTACAGGCTTTTGTCACTCATGCACGCACACAAAGCTACTCAGGGGGATTCTAAGAGAATTAAGCGTAAGTGACAAAGTGTGTCCTACCCCCTAGCAAGTTAGCAAACACTGTTGAGGGGTTTACACAACGTTGTCAAGCATCAATATTGATTAAAAGACATTTATATCACTTTTCCCACTTTTCACTTTCCCTAGAAGGTGTGCAGAAGCTAAAATACACAAGACACATCACCAACAAGGTTATTTATACCACCACAGCATATCTTTACATAAAAAATGCAAGCTCTATGCCTGTAAAGGGTGTGATCTAGCAGGACCCCTGAAGTCCACTCCTTAGATCTGGGTCTGGGGAATTCTCAGAGGTCACCTCAAAGGTCACCCTTAAAACCTTCCACTGGTACCGGCGCTAATGTAGGTTGGCCGCTTCTAACCCCGAGTGGAGCTGCAATGGGGAGAGGTTTTAAGGAAACTGTGAGTGCACACAAGGATTCGAGGTAAGAGCCACCAGAACGATCTGTCTGTGGCACTTTCAAAACGCACTAGAATCTAAACTCTTTGGGGCAGGAGCCTTATCTTAATACCAGTAAGGCTGCTTAAATACAGATGTCATTGCCACGGTACCTCTGGCGGATAGTGCATTGTAATGGACATTCTAGACCTCTACGCCACAGCTCCTGAAACTCACCTATTCTCCAGAGGAACCTTAGTAGTCCTTGTTTGTAAACCCCCTAGCACACTGCTGGTGCTAAACAGGTGATAAATACATCACTAATAGTAACTATTCTTTCTACAGACAAATCACACCCTGTTTCTGCAAGACCACCAATTTTGGTGTCTCGGTACATGAGACTGTAAATAAATACTGTATCCATATTTCTCTGTGGGCCTGATCTTACTACCGGCGTACCATGGCATAGAAAGAGTCTCAGCTGCTGTAAATCGGTGTAGGTCCATTGACTTCAAGGGAGCGCTGCCAATTTACATCAGCTGAAGATCTGGCCCTGGATGTATATATTTTTTAAGCTGGGCCACTATAAGTCTCTGCCTTGCACTTCTCTGAAGCAGGAGCAGCAGCAGCTCAGGTCCACGTTGCAGTGAAGTATTAACTCATACTGAACACAGTTTGTCTCCAAGGACCCTCTTGGCCCCTTCGTCATCCTGTGCTGACATTTTAATCGCGCTTTTGTGGGAGCCGGCTGGCAGTTTGTCATCAGGAATGGCGCGGCGAGGGGCCAGAGCGGGCTGCTAGCTGTGGCGGCTGCCGAGGGAAGCAGCCCATTCTGACAGACTGAGCAATAATCTGAACTTACTGCACTGAGCCTGTGGGACACCAGCCGGGCCGCTTTATCTTCTTCATTAAAGTGCGCTCAAAAAAAAAATCCATTTTCCTTTAAAGTCTCAGGAACAGATGGAGTAAAATTAATTGCGCCATTAAGTCCCGATAGACAATACCAGAGTGGTTTTCTTTCAACAGTGCATGTGTGTTACAAAGTGCTCTTCGTAAAAGGCAATTACTGCAACATTTGCCATAAAATAAAGGTTGCTTTAATGGGCAATAAACACAGGCTTCAAATTTTGTATGAAATGGGTCTCCAAAGGGCGCTGTTATAGGCAGCTCAAAGGCACAACTGACTTTAGTATTTCTGCTCTGGCTCCAGCTCAGCTAGTTCGGAGAACAATGATTTCCACCCTTGGATATTTTCTGATAGAATTATGTATGCGATGTTAGCTCATCGCCGGGCCTTTCAATCCAGTTTTTTCTGGTCAGGAAACAGTGGCGAAGGGAGACTCCAGCAGCTGGTCTGCTGGCTGCCATCAATCGCTTAAAAGAGACAGTAAGACAGAGGCATATGGAGAGCGGCCAGGAAGAAGAGGTAGGTCCCGGGGCCAGCTCACTAGAGGAGTGGTTCATTCCCTAAGCAGAAAATAACGAGGCCTGATTTCCTGACATCATCCCCCTGCCAATTAGAATCATTATTGGGTTGGTTTGGCACAGGATTCAATATTATTATTTATATTGATCGATAATGCAGTTGACATTAAAGAGCCTAGCAAAATGGACATCGAGTCCATGCAGATACCAGGGTGCAATGAGGCTATAAAGATAGCTGAGAACCAGAGGCAAAGCTATTTCTAAGCTTTACTTTTTGCTAAGGTCACTGAGCAAAACAAAAATCAACAAAAGTAAACCACCACAAGCCCAATCTCAAGGACCCTGTGGGTATGTCTAAAAAACCCATGGCTGGTCCAGGTCACAGGGTTCAGGATCGGGGGCTGAAAACTTGCTGTTTTGACCTCTGGGCTCAGGCTGGAGCCTGAGCTCTGGGACCCCGTGAGGGTGGAGGGTGCCAGACCATGGGCTTCAGCCAAAGCCCAAACATGTACACAACCATTTTTAGCCCTGCAGACCGAGCCCCGTGAGCCTGCTGTGAGCTGCGGTCGTGCCAGGGCTTTTATCCCCGTGGACATGTACACTGTCAAAGTGCAGTTGGTTTCCAAAACAAGGCTATTCAGTGTTCTAACCTGTCCCAAATGACCAATCTACTGCAGGTGACGTGAGAAATAGTACAGTCATTGTCTTTCTCCATAGCCTACAATTCCTGCCACACCCAAAGATTAAAACGAGGCAGTTTACACTCATATACAGCCTGCCTTGCCAAATTGCCGTGAAACTATAAACCACCTGCCCACAAAATCTACGTGCCCGCTCTTTAAAATGATGACTGACCCAAAACAAGAATAAATGATAGCTTTAACATCCCGTCAACAATCCTCTCATTCTGGTGGAGTATGGAAGTAAAATGTTGCATGGCTTTATTGAGCATGTGCACACACACCCAGACGTAATAAACGGTTTCTATCTGTTCCAACTTGCTCAGATTTATTTGAAAGGGAGTGTGTGTGTGTGTGTGTGGGGGGAAATAATTTCAGTTCATTGTATTTCCACATTCCAGTAATTACAAAGCGAGCATGACATATAAATGATCCATTAATTGAAATATGGGCTTCATGAACTCCTATATGTATCGTGTAAATCCATATTTAATTAAATAAAGCCAATAATGCTCATTTCAAAGGGAACATTTTTATTTAACCATGTGCTTTATGCCATATGTGCTCATTTCACTTTGACCATTCTTTATTAAATCACAGCTTGCAGGCAAGGCGGGGTGTAGGTGTACAAAGCAACTTGAGATATATCCAGGGCACCCAGGCTTTAATTATCTGTATTTATACGGCTACCTCAGGTCACAGGCTACTGTACGCTTTTTTAGGTAGCAACATCAGTCAACACCTCTGACTGAGCGGCATTAATAACCCACTTAATTGCCTTAATCACCTTCTACATATCTAAGAAATCACCACACTTCAGTTGTCTGAACCTGATGCAGTAACATCAGTATCACCCACTGGGTGCTAATGTTTCAGGATTCAAGAGTAACAAGGTCTAAGCAAGGGCTCTGGAGAGTGAACAGCATTGCTGCCGCTGTCTGCGAATATTCACAATGACCAAGAATTTACACTTCTGAGTTACAGACTGGGAGAATCAATGAAAGGTCCATTTAGGTCATCTAGCCCTGATCCCTGCCAGCACAGGATTTGTGCCCTGATATATACATTCTAAAGTTTTCTCTTGGCTTGTTTTTAAATGCCCCATATATTGGTGTACTCAACCCTTCCCTTGGAAGCCTTTCCAGCCTTCCCAGACATCACCAGAGAGAAGCTGCGCCTGATATTCTGCTTGTACTTTCCCTTTTTAAAATGCCATCCCATTTCTCCTTGTTAGGCCCTCTTTCAGCACTATAAACAATCCTCCCTTGCCTTGGTGTGTGTACACGTTACACGTGAGTAGATCATGTGCTCTCTCCATTAGTTACCCTATCCATATTTATCCCTTGCAAGATAAGCAGCAGGGAACGCAGGACTACTGAGCTGCAGCACAAGGGTGCACAGGGTATACGTATAGGTGCAAGTAATGTAAAACCCTAGCTGTCGTCCTCTGCCGTGAGCAGGAATAAACCACAACTACCGTGGATGCCCAAAAGTGCACTTTGAAGAAACCATGGGGTTAAAAAAAAGGAGTGGGCTGTAGGCAAAGAATGGGTGGGTGTGTATGAAGAGTCTTAGGCATATGTGTGATCTTTAGCAAGCCAATGAGCAAGCCTATTGCCTTTAGCAAGCCTATTGTCTTAGGCCTCAGTCCTGCTACTGATCAGAAGAAATTTCGTGGCAATTTAGCAGCGTTCTCATTAATACTGAATGAGGCTCTGGCTTAGCTCCGTGTCCTGCTCACCACTTCCTTTGTACTTATGCATCCAACTCTTGGCGCCTGCATTGGCAGGATCGAGCCCGCAGTCTCTCTTAAACCTCCTAATAACTGCTGTTGCTCTTTTTGGAGTTCTCACTGGGTAAGATTTCCAAAAGCACTCAACGCCAACCTAACTCTGCTCCCAATGAAGTCAACGGTAAAATGCTAGTGGCAATCAAGTCCCTGGCCTTTCTTGAGCAAGCCCTTTAACAAGCTTAGACAATGGCACACAAAGTGTTAATAAAATTGTCAAGCAGACACTTAAAGGTCTAAACTGGCATGAAGCAACGGCCCTGGTTTGTGGGCAGTATGGAATGTCTCTGTTCCAGTGTGACCTTTGGGTGGCATTGAGAGTCCCGGTGTTCTCTGGGTCCATGCCACCTTTACAGTGTGTGATCTCCCCCCACAGCCACTTAGCTCTGCCAACTCCCTTCCCCATTGAGGGCATACTCTTCTGGAAATCCCAGGGAGTTCTCCTGGCCCCCTTCCATGGGTTTCTCCAAAGGGTAGGGGCACATGGGCGCTAGGTTCTGCTGTCAGATGCAATCTAAAAACACTAGAGAGCAGCACTGACGCACCCCATGAAAAAAACCCAGTGTGCCTTCCACTTCTGTCACTGCTAAAGAGAAATGGTACCTGAGATCAAGCAGCCACCTATAAAGTCTTTGCCAAGCCGTGCATGTTAGAAATGTAAAAAAAAAAAAAAATTCTCCTTCTGACACCACCACCATCTCAAGACTTAAAGGCGACCTCAATATGAGCTGCACGAAATAAACAAGATGCTAAGAGCTTTCAGGAAATTCAAGCGGTGTTGCTCATAACAATTAATAATAAATAGTAATACTAATAGTTTGAGAAAGCCTGCACAGTGCGTCTTGCACGCTAATACAGACTCACTGCAACTCTCTGAGGTAGGCAACTATTACTACAAATGTTTTACAGACTGGGAAACAGCAGCACAGTAAGAGCTAAATAAGGAAAATTACCAAGAGCAGAACTTGGAATATAACCCAAAGCTCCTGACCCATTGCCCTGCTCTAACCATTTGGCAACATTTCTTCCCCCCAGACTAACTCACTAGAAGAGCTAGGTCAATGACACCAGAAAAACAGAAGCACAGTGTTGTATCAGCAGGAATTGTGAGCTGTGTATTGATATTCAGAAAAGGCTGCTATGGAGCACACTATATCAGTCCCAATTCTGAACTCAGCGGATGGCCCTGTTTACAACGGGGAACCCACACATCGGTGCAAATGGCTAAGGCAGATATGCTGCGCCAGCACGAAGTAGGGCTTGCAGTGCTGTATGTTACTGGATTAAACTGAGCCAATGGAAGCCTTGCTTTGCACCTGTCCAACATGTCTAGATCTGGTATTTGCATTGGGTTAACTACACAGTTGCAGTTCCAACTGGTGTAAATTTCGTTACCATCGACAGGGTCTAAATCTGCAGTAACTCCACGGAAGTCAGTGGAGTTGCCCCAACATAAAGCCAGTGTACATGAGGTTGGAATGAGTCCCACAGGTATAGCGCAAGTCACACGCACAGTCACTGAACTGGATGACTGATTTGCTGGTATAACGAATGCTTGGGTTGCATTTTTAAGTGAAATAAGGCAAGATGGCAATCAGTGATGGCTATTGCAATGGGGACGGACTTTGTTTCCACAAAAGAGATGTTGTCTATGCCCCTATCCCCAGAGAGTCTCGTGATTTTTTTTTTTGAGCAATGAGCTGAGTTGATAAAGTTATATTGCCAAGAGCTTGTCCTACCAAAACATGGCAGCTTCCATGGCTCTTGCTACAGCATGTTTAGATTTAGAAGTCAGTTAACAAGGCGGAAAAAAAATAGCTACACACACACGCACACACAAAAAGCAGCTGAATCTGTCAAATTCCCCACACTCCAGACGGGTCTGCATTGCCGGATTCACGGCTGTCTCATTCCGATCCCTCTGAAGCTAATTATTATTTAAAGGTCAAAATGAATAGCCACGCATACGCACAAAACTGTTCTGAGTATTTTTTTTAAAAAATCTCTAACTCACATGATATTTTGTGATTATAATTATGCTTCTTCTTCTCCCAGAGAGTTTGCAACCATTTGGTTTAATTATGTACTAAGAAGAAGAAGATGGGGGGCAGGGGAAGGAATCTGAAGCTCATGCTACTTCAAAATGGAGCTTCCTGGTGCACTGAAAGGTGCCTCTTAGTCAAGATAACAAGTATGAAGAGAATGTCAGCCCCTACGGGCTCCTTTAAACTGCTAAAAAAAAAAAAAAGGAAAGAAAAAGCTAAAAGGAAGCAAAAAAAAAAAGGGGGGGGGGCTGTTGGGGTAGGCAGCCCACTGACAGCAAAGAGTTAACAGCCCATTAGAAATGTCCTTCAGTTCTGTGTCTGTTGTTCCTCACAGAACATTAAGCTCAGTGGGGCAGTCAGAAACTCCTGTGGTGCCCCCATTAAAAAAGAACAAGTAGCACATGTCAATATCACAGCTTCAGCCATACTGTAATTTGTTTGACAGCAGCTAATGCTGTTGGTTGTGACCAGGGAAGACTGTTTGGTCTTTTAAAAAGAGAGGCCCAAATCCCTTAAAATATTTTGTGGTCAGACACACTGCTTAACAATATAAAGATGCAATAAGCTTTTCTCCCACTCCTCCCCTCCCACTGGAAACAGGATAAAACCAGGCACACCACATAATAATCCTAGTAAATGCACTGCCAATGCACTAACAAAATCCTGGGTTACAGTCAAAGCATTTTTTTTTTAATGCCAAAGGCATTAAAAGAGATGAAATCCACTCCACAGAGCTAGGTGAAAAACGTTAATCCATTGGCCTTACTTTGCTGGGAAACCTGGGTTTGAACGAGGCCCAAGGCATAAATGAAATGAGTTTAGTGATCTCAGTTTAATTCTTAATAGGCCACAACAGGCCTTGCAGATACGGAAGATAGAATATTAGGAAATCAAGCCCTTTCAGAATTGTTTTTTCTTTTTGGCTAATGAGGGTCAGGAGAGATTTGATGTAGAAACTGAAACACTAAGCAAACCTATCAGCATTAAGAGGAGTGAAGACCAAGGGAGATGCTTGCTCACCCGATGACCGGATTCACTCTGCAGCTCTGCTGATACTACAGGGCCTGATCTTGCAGACACTGAGGGCCTGATCAGAGTCTTTCCATTGATTTCAGCAGGCATTGGATCAAGCCCATATCTATTGTGAATAGTCCAGCCAAAGCAATATTGATAGTAAATGTTGGCAGGATCAGTCCCTTAGCTGACTATTTCTCATAAAACACATATCTCCAAATACATCAGGAGGGGAAACAACCACTCACCTCCCCCCATAGCTAAGGTTTGGAAAAATGGTGCTAAATATTTGAGCTAAAGGGAAGTTTCCTTCTTGTTTATAGGGAAATTTTAATTCCTTTCCAAATTTTCTTGGGTCTCATCACTGAGCAGATAGATATATCGATGGCCCCATGTGGAAAGTCAAACCTTTTACGTGGAGTTATTTTGCAAACATTAAATGTTGGTGCTGAGAAAAATCAACTTTGCTGCTTTTTTTTTTTTTTTTTTGCATAGGGAAAGGAAAACATACTGCAACTGCACGATAGAAGATAGATATTAGAAGATAAACCACAGAAAAACAACTATACATGAGTCAAATATTTTAATGTGCAACAACAAACGCTCTGGGATGAGCTCCTTAAGGATCTAACCCACTGGGCCTGTTTCTCTTTTACCCTGACCTTGTATAATCATTACATCAGTGGAAATGTTAAATGCTATTAAAACAGAATGGTAGCATTTTATAAACACTTTACGCCAGTGTAAATGACTACACAAGGTGCAGCGCAACCGAGAATCTGCCCCATTGGCTCCAGGGGAAGTTACCCAGCTCAGGATCGGTTCTAAATGCTGAATAGTTTCTCTAGATTTTTCCCCACCCCCAAGCTGAATGTCACCTTACTGCTGTGCATTTTCCCACATGCAACTTGTCAGAAGCTGCTGACTTCTCAGCAGACTTAAGCAACCGGAGGGCCTCAGTTCATGAGCTCCCACTCATGTCAAAGGGAGCTTTGTCATTAGCATCAATGAAAACAATATCAAGCTCTTACTATATTTAAGCAAAACATTTTTATTTAGAAAATAACACCCCTATGGGCCATATTCAACATTGCTCTGAGGTCCCTTTGCACCAGCTAGTCACAAACCACTGCAGTGTATCGAGCCTCATCTTCAGCATCTGCTCCAGGAGCCCCAGGCACAGGCTAGAGTGGAGGAATTGCACAGGCAGGCTGGAGGAGATTGGGGATTTGCCACGGAAGACCGGCATGACTGCAATTGTGTGCCCTGGTCATAGCCATTCCAGCAAGGGTGTAACCTAGGACAGCCCTGAGGGCCATTCGAACCTATGCCAGGGACTGAAGAAACGCCCCCATAGTCCTTGGACAGAGGAGGTACAAACTGCTTCCCCTCCATCCGTTGTGCTGACCTCTGCATCTCCAGGGATGGATCTGGCCCCACAAATCTACAACCAGAGTGCCCCTGCAGTGCCTGGGACCATAACTGTACTGATTTTTTTTTTTAAATAAGCAACAGTAAATTAAGGTTTCCAATTCTTTAAATTGGAAACAGAAAATAAAGCCAAACATTAAACCCTGGGTCATTAGTGGAAATGGGATGCTGACTGGGTAGTCCATTTTAACATAATAGAACAATGCTTTGCACTTATCTATAACTAGACGAGCACACAATAATTATTCTTCACAATATTCCCACGAGAGGTAGGTCAGTAAACACTGCTATCCCTACACTGCAGATTGGGAAACCAAGAGATTATTTCAATTGCCCAAGAACATAGAGGACATCAATGTAGAACCAGGATTGCTACTTAGGAGACATTGGGTGCCAATCTTCTTTGCAGGCCCATCTCATACTCCTCCTCTTTATGATTCCACCTGTAACGCTGTCTGCTTACCCATTTACATTTGCCATCCAGTTTAACCTTTATAACCTCTACTGAATCAGCACCAGTGGATGTTTGGATGAAGTACATTATTCAAGCTTTAGCTGATCTATTTGGGCTAGTTCGTTCAAAAGGCTCATTCCAAGCTTTCAACAAGGAGTGCAATAAAGTGCAAAAATACTGCAATAAAGCTCTAGCTCAGCTCATCAGGATAACGAAAGACTTATCTTATCAAACACATCCCCTACAAAGGTTTTATGGGAATAAACTCTTTAGGGTATATCCCTATTTCACTGCATCAGATTTATTCATCTAATTCCCAATACATCAGGATGGCCAAAAATATGTTAGTTATGATGGCTACAGAAAGTGGGCTCTTCTTTTAAAAGGTGGTAGCAAGGACTGATTTATAGATATTATATAAGCTTGCCAAAGCTCTACAAACCTGTTGTATTTTCAACTTGTTGGTCTAATGAATGCTTATGATTATGTCTACTATTACTAAAGCATTAAAGCTGGCAGTGGAATCTACAAAACGTGCTTCATTACCACTCAGTCTGTGATTTCAGCAAGGGAATGGGAATAATTTAAAAGTTTATCCAACAAATGAGGGCAAAGCATTTACACTGTGAACTGGCTTGAGCTAGTCTCTAAAGGTAATTGCTGCATTGAACAAGCTACAGGTTTGACTCCTGCCACTGTTGGTTACAGTGAGACTTGCAAACCCGCTACTGGAAGAGAGTTTGTTCAACCTAGACATGCCAGCTGGACTTGCAGTTTCCCTGGGGGTGGAGATGTAAGAACAGATTACTGGTTCAGTTCAGTTACACTGCCATGGTTCCAGAAGGGAGAAATCTTGCAATTCCACCTCACTTCAGATGGGCAGTGATATAGCAGAACCTGAATAAATGGTTAGAAACTAGAAAGCAGGGGCTACTCTATTCTCCCGATCTATCTATCTTAGGTTGTTGTGTGGCACCCATCACCATAGAAGCCAAGGGTTCAACAGGTAATTAAGAACCGTAAAGCACTGTTCAAAGGAAATGTTGTAATGGAGTCTGTTCTTTGCCTTCTTTTTAGACTTCTAGGTTTTAGTTTAATCCTCTCTCTTTTTTCTTTAGCGCTCCTCAACTTGGTGTTACCCAATGCTTCACAGAGACAAAAAATCTCTTTAACTAAACAACAGGCTCTGCATTTAAAAAGGGTGCACTCTATGCTGAACATACATTCTTGTGACTAATGGTCTAAAAGCACTATTCTCATGTATGAGTTTTTTCGATGTTATTTAGCCAAGTAACTGATCATATAAGCCACAGCTATTTAATATGCTTGAAAGAATTCTTTAAACACATGGGGCCTGATTCTCCTCTCACTTGGGTCAGTGTAAATAAGGAATAACTCCACCACTAAGTTAGTGGAGTCATACCAGGGTAAAACTGTGGGAGAAGAGAAGCAGGCTCTTGGAATGTGTCACATCAGAAACCTACATTTTCCTCAGCTCCAGCTCAAGAGCTTGTGAACCTATAGTCACTGCAGCTGTCACATCACAATGGGTTGCCATGGAGATAATTGCAATGTCGTAACTAAAGGCTAATGCCAGAACCAAATTTCTCAAGAAAATTACTGGATTGTAATTAAAATGTATCCAAAAATTACTACAACTTCCTTTACATCATGATCGAAAATCAAATTTGTAATTCATGTTTTGAAAGCAACATATCACAATTTCATTGTCTGGGACCTAGAAGAATTTAAGTTTTTGCATATGTATATTTTCTTGGGTATATCTATCTATCTATAACTTACATCTAGATGGATACTCAGATATAGATAGATATAGGAAATCAGGATTACATATAAACAGAAAACATACATATGTATACAGTGGTGAGCTGGAGCCAGTTCACACCGGTTCGCTAGGGACAACCGGTTCTAAAAGGGACAACCGAGGGACAACCGGTTCTAAAATGGCTTCTAAATTTAACTGGCCAAAAGTGGCGTCTTAGGCGCCGACTCCATGGGTGCTCCAGCCCTGGAGCACCCACGGGGAAAATTTGGTGGGTGCAGAGCACCCACCGGCAGCTCCCACCCCACCGCACCCCCAGCTCACCTCTCCTCTGTCTCCGCCTCCTCCCCGAACGCGCCCCCCCCCCCGCTTCTCCGTCCCCCCAGGCTTCCCGTGAATCAGCTGTTCACACGGGAAGCCGGGGTGGGCTGAGAAGCAGGCAGCGGCTTCCCGCTCAGGCCCAGGGAGGCGGAGGTGAGCTGGGGCGGGGGGGGGGGGTGCAAGGAGGGCAACCCACGCCGCAGCAGGTAACCCGGGGGAGGGCTGTGCAGGGGATCCGCTCCCCACCCCAACTCACCTCCGCCACCCTCAGCCTGAGTGTGAAGCCGCGGCCTGCTTCTTGGCCCTCACCAGCTTCCTGCTGAACAGGTGATTCGAGGGAAGCCGGGGGGGTGGGGGTGGAGAAGCAGAGCAGGGCAGCGCGTTCAGCAGAGGAGGCGGAGGTGAGGTGAGCTGAGGCCGGGCGCAGGGCGGGGAGCTGCCGGTGGATGCTCTGCACCCACCAAATTTTCCCTGTGGGTGCTCCAGCCCCAGAGCACCCAGGGAGTGGGCGCCTAAGGTGCTACTTTTGATGTGACTGCTCCCCCCCAGCTACGCTCCCCCGCCCCAGGAGCCAGAGGGACCTGCTGGATGCTTCCTGGGAGCTGCCCCAGGTAAGCACCTCCGGGACTCCCCACCTCGCCCCCTGGCAGATGCCTCTGGCTCTTCGGGGTGGGGTGGACACCTACTACAGTGGCCCACGAGACCCTCCTGCCTGGTTCTGGGGGGGGGGCGTCAAGGAACGCAGGGGGGTTGGATGGGGCAGGAGTCTTGGAGGCCGGGGATGGGCAACGACCCCCTCATGGGGTGAGGAGGGAACTCGTTAAGATTTTGGCAGCTCATCACTGTATGTATACACACACTGTACATCTATTATGCATACACTATATGATGCATGTGCATAAATGTGTTAAGTTGGTTGATTTGAACTTGGTTGATATACCTAGTTTTCTAATAATGTTAGTCAACAGTTTGAAGATGCACACTGGGCAGTTGTTACACTATTCTCTGGTAATAACACTGTTCTCTGGTAATGAGTCCAGCTGGAATTTTACAACATCTTGGGGTTCGATAAGCCCACATGTATTTAAGATGATCTATTCCTAAATCCAAAGTTAGAGCCTAATCCTACAATAGGGTGTGAGCAGACCATCAGTCAACTCAAAGGTGCTCCAAACACAGGCAGCCATCTTGCTGCCCTATGTCAAATGCTGGATCGCTGTCCTAGTAGTGAAAAATAATACTAAGTTCTTATACTTAAATTCTTATAGAGTATTTTCTGGAAACCTCCATGCCCTCTCCCACAACATGCTATAAAAACTCCAGCCGGTTTGAAAATATTTACCGGAGCTCTGCTCCAGACAGCTCCAGCTGAATTTAAGCCCTGGTTGTAAGCTCCTTAGGGCAGGGGCCATTCTTTTTACAAAGTACTATGTACATTTTTTCTTCTAGCATTTGCAGTGCTTGCCAAGCCACGCAACAGCAGCTTCATCAGCAAAATGAAGGGCCCTAAGGCCACCATGAAATCTGATTAGTTGAAAAAATGCACTGAGTGGCTCAGACCACATTGACAAAGTGGGTCGTTGTGCACACCTCATATGTAGAGGTTGGCTGCGCATATTCCTTGACCGGTTTGGAACCTCTTCAGCAGAGTCTAAAGGTGACCTGGCAGGTCTAATTCCGATGGTCCAACGGTTGGATCAGCGACAAGGAAAACATTCCAAATGTTGTTAGCTGATCACTTGTCGTTCCATAGGGCTGCTGCTGGCAGATTCTGATCTGGCAATTGAGACCACAAATGGATGCCTCGACATAAGTCGTGCTCTGGGGCAACTGAAGATGTCCATGTACAGTGGGAGTCCTGGATTGGGGGTGGATCAGCATTCACGTAGCATCCCCCATCAGTACCTGGCTAACCCCTGGGAAGCTAATGATCCAACCTAGCAGACCGAATTCAATGAATCCTGGTCACATTTATGGTGCTACATACAAATATAAAATACATAGGATCAGCAGCAGCCTCATCAGGGAAGTGCTTGCACTCTTCATGGTGTCATACAATCCCACGTTGCAGGATGCAACGTTCAAATGATCTGATGCAAAATTTAAAGTAAGAGTTTAATCAACCTGTACCCTTAAAAATCAAATACAAATGTGCATTTTAATCTACTCTCATTAATGGCATTCCTAAACTACTGAGAAAGTGATGCAATTGAGGCTGATTGCCAAGAAAAATTTCTTGCAGTGAGATGTGTTAGCCTGTGGAACAGTCTCCCCCTAAGGAGCCAGTGGAAGCCACATCACTTGGGACTTTAAATAATAGACCGGACAAAACATTAGAAAATGTACTGTAGGGAATAATCCTGCAATGGCAGGGAAATGGACTGGATGATCTAATAATTCCTTTCTACCTCGAACTTTTACGATTCACTGATTCAATCTAAATGGCTCTCATGGTCCACTTGTTAGTTTAGTAGCTAATACAGAAGTAGCTCTCACTGTGTCCCTGTTAAACAGTCCACTGACACCTCACTCAAAAAAAAAAAATCTCTTTAGAGATTATTCTGCTGATGCAGCAACATACTTTCTGGGTTTCTTTTCTACCCTCTTTTCCCTAAACTCCTAAACAGCAAAGATCCTGCTTCCACAAAAACGAATGAACCAGCCAACCAACCAAAAAGAGATCAATGTAGTCAATCTATAACACAAGAGAGAGATTTGGAAGATTTTTTTCAAATGTACACAAACTTTTTAAATCTTGGTGAAGGGAGGACTACTCTAAACTACTCTAAAAACTGTAGCAATTCCACCCCCACATCCCCTTTTTTAAAAATCAGCTCTACATAGAAGCCACTCCTCCTTTGCCCCATCATATGGAATGTCTGTCCCATGAGTTGCACTCCAGGACATGCATGGGAAGGAGGACATTTACCAGAGCAGAACCTTTTGTCTTTGGAATTTGATCTCACTTCAAATCCACCACAGCCCCCCCAAAATCACAAGAAATGCAAGAAGTGTCTCTTTATCCTGGCATTTTAAATGACAGGGAATTTATTGCTGGGTATTATCTGTGAAAGGCAGTATATAAATGGAAGTATAACGGACTGCTAGAGGAGCAAGAACAGGTCCTAAATAAACAAGAATGGTTTCCATGAAGTACCATTTGCTCTTTAAGAAAGTCAACTATTTCTTGTGATCACAACAGTAACTAACTTGGGGTCCTAAAGGGAAAAAGAAAATGTTCAAAGAGATACAAATTATACACCATAACCACATGACCAAACAAGAAGACACTACAATATGAGAGCAAATTACCAAGAAGTAATCCAAGGGTTTCAATAATTCAGTAGGACCATCAGGACATTCCTTGATGCACAGCCAGATTATTAAATAAAAAAAATTGTGTTTATAGCAATCAGCTTTGTTTGACATATTTCCCACAATTACCCTTTCATCAGCTGCAGTACTTCCCCTCAGTCATCTTTCGCTATCCTCTTAAGTTGGATCAGATTCTCTGTATGAATCACTACAGCCACTCATGGAGCCTTTCAGGCTGTGACCTCTTTACAGACGTGTTCATTTTTACAACAGCTTGTGTGTGTATGTGCATGACAGAGCAATGACATGCACAACACATAATTAACCTCTGGTACTCACTGCCACAGGTATTTCTGAGGGCAAGCGGTTAGTCAGATAAAAACAAGGATTCAGTATTTCTAACCTATCTGCACCCCAGTGCTGAGGTATTGAGCTCCTCACAACCTTTAACGTAGTTAGCCTCTCAATACCTTATAAGGTAAGATTGTGAGCGGCTCAGATACTATGCTACTTTTATCTCCATTTTACAGATGGAGAACTGAGGCAGAGAGAAACTATTTCACACAAGAGATCTCTGGCAGAGCGGGAATTGAACCCAGAACTCAGGCTGGGGCCCCAACCACCTGACTAATCCTCCATCTCTAGATCCCATTTATGGATTGGGAACATCCACAGTTAAGTTAGCGAGTATAAAACTGTGACAATCATTTGTTATTATTTATCATGTGTATTATGACCATGCCTAGAATCTCCCACCAAGATCAAGGGCCTATTGTGCGAGGTGCTGTACACACCCATAATGAGAGAACAGTCCTTGCCCTGAAAAGCTGACAATCTAAACAACGGGCAGTTCATTACATCCCCACATGGCTTGCACAGAAGCTGCAAGCCGTGGCTTGTGTAAATAGAGGCTGCTTGGTATTCCAACAGATTATTTTATAGCGAATTCACACCACAATACTTTTCTGAGCATCTTTTTAAATTGTACTAAACTGTCGTCAAAATATAAAGTGACAATAATGCGGTTTTAATGTTATTTTTTTAAACAATTTACACCCCGCGTCACGTCAGAGATAGACTTTCCCTGTACAGTCAGAACTGGAAAAGGGAAAATGCATTGTTTTAAGGAAGGGGAAAAAAATTCATGGCTCTTCAACCTTTTTTCCTCCTGCTACTTGGGCGCTTGTCTTTAATGAGCAGCTCCAAATGACAGCTTTAATCACTGCCTCTGGCCACTGAAAGAGGCCGCTAATGATAGGAAAGAACAGAGGACCATTTGCATCAATCAGCTCCAGTCTAAATCACTTTTTATGATAATGCACCGAAGCGAAGAACGTCTCTGATGTCTCCTGCATGATGATGTACCACAGTGCTGTCTCCTCATCTCAGACCTCCACATAAATCTCTTAAAGATGCACACACACCCCACCCTGTGCTGCCCGCACTAGTCCTCATTTTCTACACCATTAATGATCTACCACCAGGGTAGAGTCAGGAGAGGTTAAGCAATCAGTTCATTCAGCTCTCACTTTCTGTGGGGAATGCCCACTGCTTAAAAAAAGAAAAGAAAAAAAAAGGGGGGAAAAAAACCCACAGAGAAAACGTCTGATCTGTCAAACAATTATTATTTAGCATGAGCATAATTCCAAACTTGCAACTGATTAATATCAGGAAATGATACAAGAGAAATAATAGACCAAATTTTGTGGGGTGCTGTGTGCTCACTCAGCACCACAAAGGATTGCATCCCATCGAATGAATTAAAAGGCTCCAAGCCTGCAAACCTTTACTCATGTGAGTACTCCTTATTCACAGACGTGACTTCAATTATACTACTCACACAATTATACATTATCCATGTAAAGAAGGATTTGTGGGATCAGGTCCTGGTTTAAACAGAAGGCATGATCCTGAACAGGACAGTCTTGTGGTGAGAGAACCTGGATTTGTGCAGGAAATGGCCCACCTTGATTATCATGCACATTGTGAAGAGAGTTGTCACTTTGGATGGGCTATTACCAGCAGGAGAGTGAGTTTGTGTGTAGGGGGGTGGAAGGTGAGAAAACCTGGATTTGTGCTGGAAATGGCCCAACTTGATGATCACTTTAGATAAGCTATTACCAGCAGGACAGTGGGGTGGGAGGAGGTATTGTTTCATGATCTCTGTGTGTATATAAAGTCTGCTGCAGTTTCCATGGTATGCATCCGATGAAGTGAGCTGTAGCTCACGAAAGCTCATGCTCAAATAAATTGGTTAGTCTCTGAGGTGCCACAAGTACTCCTTTTCTTTTTGCGAATACAGACTAACCCGGCTGCTACTCTGAATCTTGTGGTTAGGGCACTGGTGTGAGACTGCAGAAACTGAGGTTCAATCATTAGCTCTGCCACAGACTCTCTGTGTGACCCTGGACAAGTCACTTCATCTCTCTCTGTTTCAGTTCCTCATCTGTAAAATGGGGTGATAAATATTTCAGCTATTTTGTCAATTACATTCTAAGCTCTTTGGGGCGAGGCCCATCTCTTACTATATGTAAGTACACTGCCCAGCCCAATGATGTCCTCTGACATCAGGGGAGACCTCTAGGTACTCCAGTGCAAGGTCAGGAAGTATTCTTCCTTGCAGGATCCAGCACTTACGTTCTATGTATTAAGTAGGGTTGTCAACTTTCTATTCACACAACACAGAACTCCCTTGCCCCGCCCCTCCTTCAAGGTCCCATTCCCCCACCCCGCTCACTGCATCCTCCCCTCCCTCTGTCGCTCACTCTCCCCACCTTCACTCACTCATTTCACCAGGCTGGCTCAGGGTGCTGGGATGCAGGAAGCGATGAGGGCTCTGGCTGGGGGTGCGGGCTCCGGGGTGAGGCCAGAAACAAGTAGTTCAGGGTGCAAGAGGAGGCTCCGGTGTGGGAGGGGATGATGGCTCCAGCTGCGTGTGCGGGCTCTGGTGTGGAGCCACAGATGAGGGATTTTAGGTGCAGGAGGGGGCTCTAGGCTGGGGCAGAGGGGTTTTGAGTACAGGAGGGGGCTCCGGGCTGTGACACGGGATGTGCGAGGGCTCTGGCTGGGGGTGCAGACACTGGGGATGAGATGTTTGGGGTGCAGGAGAGGACTCCGAGCTGGGGGTGGAGCCAAGGGGTTTGGGGTGCAGGAGGGGGCTCTGGTTTGAGGCAGGGGGTTGGGGTGTGAGATGGGGTGAGGGCTCCGGTTGGGGGCTCTGGATGATGGGCTTGGGGTGTAGGAGGGTGCTCCAGGCTGAGACTGAGGGGTTCAGAGGGCGTGAGAGGGATCAGGGCTGGGGCAGGGGGTTGGGGTGCAGGGGGGAGTCGGTGGCACAGGATCTGGGCTGCACTTACCTCAAGCAGCTCCCGGAAGCAGTGGCATATTCCCCGCTCCAGCTCCTACATGGAGGTGCAGCCAGGCGGCTCTGCATGCTGCCCTATCCACAGGCGCCTCCCCCAAAGCTCCCATTGGCCATGGTTCCCAGTTAATGGGAGCTGCAGAGCCAGCGCTCGGGGTGTGGGCACTGTGCAGAGCCCCCTGGCTGCCCCTACACATAGGAGCTGGAGTGAGGACACGCTGCTGCTTCCAGGAGGGCTAAGGAGCCTGCCTTAGCCCTGCTGCACCAACCAGACTTTTAACGGCCCGATCAGCAGTGCTGACCAGAGCTGTCCGGGTCCCTTTTTGACTGGGCATTCTGGTCGAAAACCAGATACCCTAATATTAAGGCTGGGATTTCCAGAAGAGCATAAGGTCACTCGGCATCCAAATCCCATTGAAATTCAATGTGAATTGATCATGCAACTCCCTTCGATGCCCTTGAAAATCCCAGCCTAATGGTCTGAGAATCTGCAAACCTTTACTAAGGCGAGTGCCTCCGTTGACTTCAACGTGATCACCTGTATAAGGACTACTAATTTGAGCCAGTGCTTGAAGGCTCAGTTGTCCAGAAAAGCTTTTTTAGGGCACATAATGCCAAAATCTCTTGTCCTGTCATGCTTCTAAACAACCTCATTTTGTCAAAGAGAACTAATAGATGCACCATCAGATCTACTAATGATTCATGTGGGATGAGAATAGACGCACATAATTTTTTGGGGGGTGCTTAACTGGGAGTGGGGGGAGGGAGAATCCAGTTCCCAGCTGTCCTAGAGTCAAAGGCCAGAAAGGACCCCCAGATCATCTAGCTTGACCTCCTGCATATCAAAGGCCGCCAATACCACCTAGCACCTGCACACTAAAACCAATGATCAAAATTAGACCTAAGTATTGCAGCCCAAAGGAGACTAGACTGTTAAGTGCCACAAGCAGAGAACAGGGAAGCCCGAGGGGCACAGTGCTTGATCCACCCACGGTACTCCCAGTAGGCACACTGCTGAATGGAGGAAGAGATACCAGCCCCAATGATGAGCACTTGATGTGTGCAGTCCAATGTTTAAAATGGTCCCCTCCTTTATAAAGGCCAGATTCAGCAAGTTCTGAACACCTTCAACTCCTTATGGCGTCCCTGGAGCCACACAGGAAATACTCAGCATCTTGTAGGATAAAGGGGAAGAACAGTTCTGCTAGCAAGCTGTTTTATTTAGCCTGCTGGTGTCCATGAAAATTTGTTGTTACACAGGGAAACAGGTTATACCTTTTAAGGCCTGATCTTCAGAAGTGCTGAGAACACACAACTCCAGTTGACATCCGTGGCCCAGATTCTGTCGCCCTGACTCACACTGATTTCAATGGGGTGTTTTGAGGAGTAAGGGAGGAAGAGTCTTGCTCATGGGAGTTGAGTGTGCTCTGAAAAATCAGGGTACTGTTAGGAAATTATTAATGCTTATGAAGGGACAGATTCTGCTGGCCTTACCCATGGGCGATGGGTATCAAAGGTAGGGGAAGGCTAAGCTTCCCAAACTGCCTGCATAACCCTGCCCACACTCCACCCCCAGACTCCCTCCTGCTTTCCACCATACTCTGCTGCAGCTTTTCCTTCCCATGTGGCCAGGGCCCCGGGTCAGTGGTGCAGGGGACCATAGCCCTCCCACTTTTTGAAAGTGGATAGGCCTGGCTCATCTACTTTTGCTGGGGCGGACACTACCCTGTCCCACTCCTCTTTCCCCTCCCCAAAAATCCCTACCCCCCACCCTTGACAGAAGGGGCGGGCCAGCCGACCTGCATCACATGGCACGATACACGGCAAGAAGTCCTACGGAAGTCAGCAGGACTACTGGTGGAGTACGTGCCTTTATAGCCTAAAGGCGGAAGAACTGGTCCTTATGGTCAGATCCAAAGCCCAGTGAAATCAGTAGAGCGGCTTTCATTGACTACACTGGGCTTTGGGTTGTATGTAAATAAAAGAGTAGAATACAACAGATATAAATAATTTTCTTAAGTTTATTTCATTTTGTGACAATAAATGCCAAAAGTTACCTTTGATCTGCCAACATGTTTTTCACTGTCCACCAGCAGTTCATTTAAGCTGCACAATGTAGCAAATACTGTATGTTAGGTTAATTTTCATGCCAGCTGTACAACGTAGATTTTTGTTACGTCGCTCGGCTGCTGAAGTTAACTCCTGGTGGCTGTAGTCAAAAACATACCAGCAGATCAAATGTATTCTGAAGTTTTCTGTAATGCAACATCTTTTTAAAAAAGGAGGAGAAAGCTTTTAAAACGTGTAAATGTCTATAGTTTGTACAGCCTATTTGAATTAGCTTAGCTTAAATGAACTCCTGACGGACAGTGAAAAACATGTTGCCAGATCAAATGCACCCTTTGGAGTTTATTATAATGAAATGAAGAAAGCAGCTGTAGTCAATGAGACCTGACTGCAGGATCAGGCCTCAGAACTGCACAAAATGTTGGCAAAGAAAGCCAAGTAACACATGAAACTCCATTGGTTTCAGGCTTCATTAAAAATCTCCAAGCTCAGACTAAGTTCTCTGAAATTATGACTAAGTAACCCAAGCCTTTGTGCTAACCCCAGATCCATAATGACATCCTACATGGGAGGTAACACCTCACAGTAGATGCCATTTTGTAGAGCAAAATGGTATCCTCCATACAGCAAGACCTTGCATACACTGTATGCACGGAGGACTCCATTTTCTTTCTGTACGTGATCCATGGAAGTGCTGCACAACTATGCATGTGGCCCACCTCAATGAAATGGTTGGACCCGGCTAACGTCATTCAGGGAGATGGTATTCCTACACTGGCAGAAAAGTTCCTTCAGTAGGCATACACGGAGTCTACTCTAGCAGGTTATGTTGGCATAGCTACGTAGACATAGCTTAAGTCTCTAAATTTTTCAGTGCCCTACTCCCCCCCCCAAACATGCACACAGAGCTACACAGAGCAAATATTTGAACAGCCTATGCTTTTAGGGCAAAGACTTTAAATGGCTCCACAATAACTATTTCTGAGACTTCTACTGGGAATTCATAATGCTGTGTTTCTTTCTGCTATCATCCCATACCAAGATCCCATTCTGGACAAAGTAATGAGTGTTGGAAACAGGACCCTCCACTCCAGGAAGTAAGAAGAACAAGACACTGTTGGTTTTGTGTGTCTCACAAGAGCAGCTCCCTTGTTTAAAAATTTCCCACATCTCTTAGTTCAACAACGATTTTGAACAAAACACTGCAGGACTTCTGATGAATGGTGCAGCTCAAAAAACTCTGGAATGATTTCTTCTTGCCATTTTAACTCACAGCAAACCATATACACTGAGGCTAACTGTATCGAAAATTCAGAATGTTGAGGAAATGTTACTTGTGATAAATATTTACCCTCAGGGTTTCAAAAAGAACCTGTAACAACTTATTTCTAACCAATACAAAACAGTTTTAAATTGCACGACACTGCAGCCCCAAACCCTATACTTTTTCTAACATGTACAAATCATTCTTTGTGAAAAATGTCATACAACATCCACTCACCACGTAACTGCCTATAATAATAATGTGGTATTTTATTCTCTTTTAGCACAATTTATCTTAAAACACTTTATAAAACAATGAATTGATTCTACAGTTGCTTACACCAGTTTTCCACTGGTGTACCTAACTGGACCTCAAAAGAATTACTCCTGATTTATACCAGTGTAAGAGGAAAATCAGTCCTGCAAATTCTTATTCAAATGTATGGTACTGTTCATATTCATGAAAACAATTCGGTGGAGCTGTTAGTGGAAGTCTGGACTCCCATGGAGTGAGCATGTGCAGGCTCAAGCCCTGTCTACATACAGCTTCAGTAAAAGGCAGCCACTTCCAGCACGTTCTAGAGTCTAGACTAACAATACACGGTACGTCACACAATGATGGTGAAGGGAGAAGTGTTATGAGCTCCAACAAACGCAGTGTTGTAACTATGTCAGTCCCAGGATATTATAGAGACAAGGTGGGTGAGATAATATCTTTTATTGGACCAACTTCTGTTGGTGAAAAAGACAAGCTTGCCAGCTTACACAGAGCTCTTCTTCAGGTCTGGGAAAGGTACTCAGCGTGTCACAGCTAAATACAAGGCAGAACATAAGCATAAGGAGTTAACACATACTTCAAAGGTCTATTCCAGGTGAAGTGGCCTGTTAACACCTCTCCAGTCACAGGGGCAAAAGGAGTGTGGAGGTGGGATGGGGGGAGGTTGTTAGTGGGCTACAGATTGTTGTAATAAGCCATAAATCCAGCATCTCTGTTCAGTCCATGATTTTTCATGTCTAGCAAAGTTATGAATTTAAACTCCCAGGCTCGTCTTTTGAAAGTGTTGTGCAGGTTTCCTTTGAAGATGAAGTCTGATATGTCAGATATACAGCACTTGCTTTGTGAAAAATGTTCACCTAAAGGTGCTGGGGTGTTTTTGTCTTTTATCGTTTTCCAGTGTGAGTTCATTTGAGAGCATAGTGATTGTCTGGTTTCACCCACATATTTGTTTTTGGGGCATTTAGTGCACTGGAGGAGGTACACCACATGTTGTGATAAGCATATATAGGACCCATGGATCTTGAAAGTTGTGCTGTGTGGGGTGTTGATCATTGTAGCAGTAGAGGTTTTGCATCTGTTGTTCTGGAGAGTGCTCGGCAGTCGATTTATCGCGTCTTCACTAGATACAATAAATCGACCCCCGCTGGATCGATCGCTCCGAAGGTAAGTGTAGACATGCCCTAAGTTCAGAAACCTCTCTCTCTCACCAACAGAAACTGGTCCAACAAAAGATATTATTTCACTCACCTTGTCTCTCTAAGGAGTGGTTATGGTCGCCAAGAAATGAGAGAACCTTGGGTCAAGATTTTCAAACAGAGATTCCCACAGTTAGACCCCCAAGATCCTATTTAAGCGTCTAAATCGGTAGCCAAAAGTGTTGCACCCTCAGCAGCTCCCACTGAAGTGCTTGTCTGAGAAGAAGAGTCTCTTTGTCCATACTTCTACTTGGAGATAAAACTAGTGAAGGACATGCATGGAAATTTAAAATGGCTTCATTTTGAGGCTGGCTTGAAAATTCAGGTCAGATTCACATTTCATATGGACCAGTTCACCCAGTATTCTTATTTAGAGCCTAAATTAAGTCAATTAAGCTAGTATTAGAACCAATGATTATGAAAGGAAAGATTCCGTCCTCTCTCTCTCTCAATCGCAGAAAACACCTCTCTTTAAATTAGGTGGTTTTGATCGAAACCATTTGTGATGCAAAAGAAAAGCTTTACAAATCCATATCACAGCCAGATCCTCATTTTGATGGGATTAGGGGTCAGCACAAGGGAGAGAGGTGGGCCTATAATGAGTGCTAGGCTATTTATATTGAATGAAAAATACTTAAAGTAAACCAGATAACCTTAATCACAACTCCAGTGCTAAAGCTTCCACTGGATGTCAATTCTGATGGACCAGTTGAAAGGTAAAGTTCATATGCCATTTGCACACATTTAAGAGGTTCACACATCAGACATCCTTAACCACATGGAACTGTTTTAAACATTGGACGCTGTGAATACACACCACACGTACTCTTACGTACCTACTAGATGCACACAAACACACAAAGGAGTCGTCAGAGGAGAGAGATTTTTGACCATTAAAAATAGTAGTAGAAATGCATAATAATAATCTTTCATTTTGATATAGCGTTTTTCACCAGTGGATTTCAAAGCACTTTACAAATTGATTACGCGTTATCATTTTATAGATGGGGAAACTGAGGCACACCGTCCAGAAGTCATGTGCCCAAACAGGCCAGTGGCAGAGCTGGGAGGAGAACCCAAGTATCCTGAGGGTAATAGAGTGCAGAATGGGAATGTCTTACATCTGGGAAACAGTGGAATTCACCCTGGAGCACAGGGGATGTAAATTTGATATGGGGAGAGAACAACAATCTAATGATCAGAGCAAAGAACTATGAATCAGGTCTTCTGGGTTCTGTTTCTGGCTTTATTTCACTGTGTGACTTTGGGCAAGTCACTTAAGCACTCAGTGCCTCAGTTTACCGATATGTAAAATATAATACAGCTTATCACCTCCCAGCTGAAGTGTCGAACAGCTTAACTAATATTTGCAAAGTGCTTTGAGATCTTCACACAAAAGTACAAAATACTTTTGATGATATTCCTAGCTATCTATAGATGCGTTCCTGTGCCCGGCTGCCTGGCCAGAAAATACAAGATGTTAAACACGAGTCTTTCTAAAGAAGATTCTGATTTGATTTTGGACGTGTGTATCCTCCCATCCCCAGGTTGTGTGGTGTCTGGATATGGACTGTGCATGGCCTTGGAGAATTCTCAGTCTCACCTGTTTACCCTGTTACAACAAACTTTTCTTTCAACATTTCACCCCTTCATTTCCACTGACAAATGAGTGACCTAAGGAATATTTTTGCATTATACTATTTTCTTGGATTCTCCTGCCCCTTACAAAAAAAACAGTGCTTGGACTACACCACGGAGTTAGGCTGACATAAGGCAGCTCACACTGAGCTAACTCTAAGGCCTTGTCTACACTGTCACTTACAGCGCTGAAACTTTCTCTGCTCAGGGGTGTGAAAAAACACCCCTCTGAGCGATGCAAGTTTCAGCGCTGTAAAGTGACAGTGTAGATAGCACTAGTAGCTATTCCCCCTGCGGAGCGGGTTTTATTACAACACTGGGAGAGCTCTCTCCCAGCTCTGGAGCCGCAAATAACGCAGCTGCGCTTTAATGTTGGCTGTGTAGACATACCCTAAGTGTCTACACTACAATATTGCTCTTTCTGATTTATGTCACCCACTACACTGACCTAATAACTCCACTTCCACGACAGGCGTAGCACTTAGGTCGATGTAGTTAGGGTGACTTACTTACATCGCCTGTTGCTGTCAGCTGCACACAGCTCTCACAGCTAGAGGGCCCCCTCTGCCCTGGGGCTGACAACCTGAGCTGTCAGCCCTGCGCAGAGCTCGCAGCTGGAGCTCCCCTGCCCGGGGCTGACAGCTCTCAGGTCTACAGGTAGTATCCTAAAATATGAGAGAACATAGACTTTTCATGCAACACTGTCCATAAAACCTGCATTGCTATGAACATTCCTATTTATCTTTAACACAGCATCAGGATGCATACCTGAATGCCAGGTAAAATGTGCTAAATACGTGACAGGTTTCAGAGTAACAGCCGTGTTAGTCTGTATTCGCAAAAAGAAAAGGAGTACTTGTGGCACCTTAGAGACTAACCAATTTATTTGAGCATGAGCTTTCGTGAGCTACAGCTCACTTCATCGGATGCATACCGTGGAAACTGCAGCAGACTTTATATACACACAGAGATCATGAAACAATACCTCCTCCCACCCCGTATTGTTTCATGATCTCTGTGTGTATATAAAGTCTGCTGCAGTTTCCACGGCATGCATCCGATGAAGTGAGCTGTAGCTCACGAAAGCTCATGCTCAAATAAATTGGTTAGTCTCTAAGGTGCCACAAGTACTCCTTTTCTTTTTGCTAAATACGTGACAATCTCAGCCCCCAAAGAGTATAGAGACAAAAGGGTCCCAAAACTATAAGCAATGGCCAAGGGACATTCCAATAACAATGCATGGAACGCATTCAGACATTTCCAGAAAAGACAATATGATTCCCCGCAGGGGAGTGGGCAGGGTTATGTAGCCCCCACGTACTCCTATACAACCGGACCAAAGGTCCTGGTAGCCTATAATGGGGCTAAAGGGGGTTCTTACTCTCCCTTAAGTCTGTATGTGCCTGCGCAGGCCAAAGGATAACTGAGACTATACAATGGTTTTTTACAACTTTTTCTATCGACCATAAACATCTGTAATTAACCTCCAAACAGGTATTCTTGGAAGAACAGGAGTTCAGAGGTTAAGATGCTCTATTGCTCGCTGGGCAGAGCTCACACTGTGAATGAAGCAGGAGTGCTGAAGCCCAGAGTCTCAGTCTCAGAGGCGGCGAGGCCTACCCTGATGGAAGAATAAGTGCCTTTGGGGGTCTGACACACTGAGGGAGGGGGTTCTTCCAAGAGACTGTTTAAAGCAGGAGGTAGCACCACACCTGTGGATCCGTGACAGCTTCTGATTAGTTTTCTAGTAGCATTAAGGCTTTGGTTTTGATCTACAAAACCCTGAATGCTTTGGGCATGAATTTCTTGAAAGCTCACTGCTCTGTCAGGGCAACACCATGACAAGTTGTGATCAATGGATGTTCTTGAGCTGACAGTCTCATGGGGCTCGTCTTCACTACAAAATTAATTCGAGTTATAACTCATGTGTTGCCCCTAACTCAAGTTCTCCCATATCCCCAGAAAGGACAGACAACTACTTCTCACAGTTCATCGGAAAAGAATGAAAAGAGCAGCTCAGCCTACTGCCGGCCTAAAAGCCCCCAAAGACTTAGAACCACACACGAGAGAGTACAGCACCTGTGTGGACATAGTAACTTCAGTGTTATTTGGTCTGCTCTCACTCAAGTGGAATAATATGAGCATAGACATTAAAAGTCTATAGCTGGGCATTTGCCATGAGGGTGTTCCGTATTTGTACGGTACCTAGCACAACAGAATCCTGGTCCATAACCCAGACTTCCAGGCGTTATGACAACACAAATTATAAATAATAATAATTAGGGTCTTTTTCTCTGAAACATACATCCCTCCTTGGTCTGACAAAGTCTGGATTTGTTAATCTTCTGAGCCCACTGCAAAGACAGGAGATTTAAGGTGGTTGGTCATGGGGATCTTATTTGACTTTCAACAGTTACTGTGGGTTATGGTATGAAGTGGTTCGCTTGAGAGAGTCTATTGTAATTTGTATCATTTTGGTGTCATTGCGATATTTCTCTAGTTTCTAAGATATAGGTAGGCATTTCCTATATTTAAGTAAATCAATCAATCAAATACAATATCCAAAAATGGCAACAGATCAAAAGTCCTGAACCTTGTGTTGTGATGTCTGCATATTTTATATGCACCCGCTCAAGAGAGCAGTTTTTCACAATGCCTGCCTTCAGAGCCCACCAGTGAAATGAAAAAGCCCAGTAACAATGTTATTAAATATTTAATTGATAAAAGAAAATATCAACCTGCCATATCACCAGTTGCTAATCACTTCAATTTAGATGGATGCAACACAGATGACATCAATGGAACATATTACTGCAATGGAACACCCACTGCTCAGAAACAAAACAAACATGAATTCATACTATCTTGAGACTTGGAGCCACATGGGAGGGAAGAGTAATTTTAGACTAAGAACCAAAACATTCCACAATTGATCCCTAACAAAGCAGTAAGGTGAAAAACATCAACACCTACTCCACAGAGACAGAACTGTAGGAAAGCTGTCTAACATGTACATGGGTTTTATTCTTCAACATTTGTTTTCAGAATGGCTATTCTCTGAACTTCCCACATTTCATGGACTTTGCAATTAAACTCTTGGGCTCTCCAAGCTGTGCAGGCTCAGGGCTTACACAATTTTCCATGATGCATTACAAACACCAATAAAATAGTAAGGATGAAAGAAGAACATTATCCATTGGTCCATACAGTTACCTCTACCACGGATGTGTATCACGTGCCTATTGGAAACTGATGGGGGCTAATTTCTCTTTTCTGAGAAGCATGCAGAATTATATTGTAATTAAAATATCATCGGTGTATTTGGCTGGGTTGGTGATAACAATGCCTCTTGCTTATGTGAGTTTGCAGGGTAATAACTCAAACAAAAAAAGTTATGACTCTGATTCAGAAATAGTTTCCAAAATTCAGGAGTACAACACGTAGGTGTATGCTTGTATGGTACGTATGGGGAAAAAGCATATTTTAGGGGTCTGATCACAGAACTAGGATCAAAAAACTCCTTAGTTCTAATCTCAAGGAAAGGTAGGACTGGAAGGGACCTTGTTAGGTCATCTAGTCCAGCCCCCTGCACCGAGGCAGGACTAAATATTATCTAGACCATCCCTGACAGGTGTTTGTCTACCCTGTTCTTAAAAACCTCCAATGATGGAGATTCCACAACCTCCCTAAGTAATTTGTTCCAGTGCTTAACTATTCTTACAGTTAGGAAGATTTTCCTAATGTCTAACCTAAATCTCCCCTGCTACAACTTAAACCCACTACTTCTTGCCCTGTCTTCAGTGGTTAAGGAGAACAATTTATCACCCTCCTTTTTACAACAGCCCTTTACATACTTGAAGACTGCTACCATCTCCCCCCTCAGCCTCCTTTTCTCCAGACTCAATAAACCCAATTTTTTCCATCTTTCCTCATAGGCCATGTTTTCTAGACCTTTAATAATTTTTGTTGCTCTCCCTTCTGGACTGTCTCCAGTTTGTCCACATCTTTTCCAAAGTGTGATGCCCAGAACTGGACACAGTACTCCAGTTGAGGCCTTATCAGTGCTGAGTAGAGTGGAAAAATTACTTCTCATGTCTTGCTTACAATACTCCTGCTAATACATCAGTTGGTTATTTCAAAACTTTGTACTGGATTGTAGAATACAATAGGCTCGATCCTTGGCTTCAATGGAGAAATGCTGATTTAGAACAATTGAGATTCCGGCTCCTCCTGGATATATCCTCCTGCATAACATATTATAAACTATAGTCATTAATGATAATGATTGGATGACTTCTATTTCACACAGCATCTTTCTGCCCTAAGCTTCCCATAGCATTTACATTTTACAGTACACATACAGGATTGACATGGAATTGCAGACAGCTCTGGGGTGAAACACAGCACCAGCATACTATAATGGGAGTTCTGTAAATGGTTACTGACATAGTAAAACTTGATGTTTTAAATGGTACAGTGCACTACTATGGAAGATATTAAAATAATAAATTGAAACTCCACTCTAAATTTGAGATTACAGTTGTCTCTGTCTATTTAGCAAGAAAACTCAGCAATGGCTATTTTCAAAAATAATGAAATAAGGAGCTAGACAAACATAATGAACAATTAAATGGCTATTCCAAACCTATACTGAGAGTGTATTTTGTATAAGCAGCATTCTTTGAACAAGGAGTTTAGATTTCTCCCAAACTTAAGTGCAACTCACACCAAGAACTTATTCTTCAGGACATAATAAGGTAGAGAGAGAGAGAGCACCACAGCCTATTGAAAATATATGTATAATTACAGATTTAATCCTAACACACCCAATCTACACTTCTCAGACTCAGATCACTTTTACCAGAAGCTAAGCCAGCTCTCTCAGTGATTCACATTTAGCGCTTAACTGCTCAAGAGAGACCATGTTCCCTGCACACACCCTGACAGCAAAACATTTTTCAGTTCAGGTTCTTTTTATTGAATTAGCCTGCTGCTGTATGTGTGACCAAATGAGAGAAAGTGACCCGATTGCTGCTCGAGATATGGGGTGTTCAGCATATAAGGGTTTATCAGGTTACATAAACATTTGATTTCACTGCATTTTCAACAAGTAAATTCCCTTTAACAACAAATAAAGGTATGTATTCTATAAATTGTCTCTTCTTTTTCAAATCATACCATTGGGAACTCTGTTAAAGCCTCAGCTTTGGAGCTTTCTAATGACACTTAGTTTTACAAATGATATGACTTCGATTACTGCCAGAGTCTGACCCACCATATTTTTTCTTTCCGTCATGAATCCATGCAACTTCCCACAGTTTTGAAAAGAACCCTTCCTAGACTTCGTTTTCATGCATCAGACAGTTTAATTCCTCTCATCCTTTACTGTGAATCGTGAAAAGTACACTATAATTATACAAACTCTTAATTAAACTGAAGAATTGAATGCATCTTCAATGTTTCTATTGCCATTGGTAATTCTACTCAATTAGGACAATAGACTTCCATTTATTACTGCACTCCTAATTGCTAACCATTTTCTCGGTTAGTAATTGCTAAATGCTATCAGAAAATGTATTTAAACATACACATGGTCACAAAATGATACTTCCACCCCCACCAGGAATAAAAGGTATAATGTTCAAACATTGGTTTGGATAATATGTCACAGTTCCCTCACTCCCTCCGTGCTTAAATAGCTGATTTTGTAAAGGATAAATATCTGCAATGAGTCCTGCAGCTATTCATATTTGTCGAATAATGGACTCACCACAGAAGAAATCAATGTTCCAACTGTTAAAGTATCCAATGCCAAGTACAAATGGGTGCAAAAAAATCCTGAACAACATGCGAGTCCTGCTATTCTGCAGACTGAATAAGTTACATGTCCAGAAGAAAACAGCAAGCTAGGTCTGATGAAGTGAGCTTTATGACAGAGAGAGAGTCAGACATGCAAAACATTCCTCTCTGGACAATGGAGGCTTCTGTAATTGCTCTTGATGGCCAGTGGCCAGACAAAACCTCTCCAAGTAAGCCTGTCTTTCTTCCCTTCCCTTGCATTCACTCTCTCTCCTTTGCAGATGTTTCTCTATGAGCATATACAAATCAGAGAGATGCTGTTTCTTCAGTAATCCCTTGCCAGATAGATGGTAAAGCTTGTTACTGTGTTCGCTGATCACCACCAGAAGTCAAACTGAAGCCATGAAAAGGTCATCAAACATTAGACTCTAGCTTTTCACAGTGCAGAGACGTCTAATTCCTATGACAAGACAGTTTGCAACATGAACTGCTTCTTCCTTCCTCACCACCTCAGCACTGCTCCACTCTAAGCCCCTACCTACCAAGTCAGCTTTGTGCTAACGTACACTGCCAGACTCTGATACATACACTAAGAGATCCGACAAGGCATCCCACTGACTAGACCAGAGCAATCTACCAAAGACACATTGATTCCCTTTTCCTCTCAGAAGAGAGCACCCACCTAAAAACCCAAGAAACCCCTCAATAGCTAGATTTCTGCGTCCTTTTAATTAGTCGACAGAACCCTGACAACGCGAGAGAAACATCTGCTACATGACTGAATGATTCCAAGCCGACAGCAAACCACCACAATTGGAGAGAGATAATTCCACCTAGCACGACCATAAACTTTCACTGCGAAACCCAGGGGGTTTAGGATATTGACTAATTCATTTTCCAGCTCTGATTTCATCGTGTTTGTCATTTATTTGAACTTGAAGCAGCACAATGGGGTGGCCTGGGGCAACGTGGAGGATCGTGCAACTAAAAAGGTATCTCAACAGTGTGCCACAGAAGGAATCCTTCCTTTTAGACTGTGGAGCAGCTACAGAATCAATGCCCCAGAACACTGCAGCCTTACTGCTAGTGCAGCCCCTCTGCGGCTACCGTGCATCCTCACTGCTGAGAAGGAGCCATGTAGATTGCAAATCTGGTTATGTTCCACTTACAGTGAAAGCTTTCCTGTCAAAAATAGCTACATCACTGTGAAAACATAAAGTTTACCCTGGAATCATGGAAGAAGTCTAAGAAAAGTAGAAACAGAAATTTCCAAAACTGGCTGGGGGTATCTAGACACCTAATTTCCATGGCCATTGAGGTTATGTCTATACTGCACACTAAGCCCAGGCCCTAACTCAGGTTTGAGCCCAATTGCCCCTTCTGCCCACACACCATCAGTCTGACTTAGGTCAGCAAGCACTCACGACCCATGTCCTAGAACCCTGTTAGGGGGGTGAGTCTGAGCCTGAGTTCTGCTGTGACTTGGGTCTAAGCCAGTGGTGAGCTGCAGCCGGTTCGCACCGGTTCACTGGAACCGGTTGTTAAATTTAGAAGCCCTTTTAGAACCAGTTGTCCCGCGAGGGAGAACTGGTTCTAAAAGGGCTTCTAAATTTAACAACCGGCCAAAAGTGGTGCCTTAGGCGCCAACTCCCTGGGTGCTCCGGGACTGGAGCACCCACGGGGAAAATTTGGTGGGTGCAGAGCACCCACCGGCAGCTCTCCGCCCGGCCCCAGCTCGCCTCCACTCTGCCTCTGCCCCACTCTGCTTCTCCACCCCCGGTTTCCCGTGAATCAGCTGTTCGCGCGGGAAGCCGGGGAGGGCTGAGAAGCAGGCGGCAGCTTCGCGCTCAGGCCCAGGGAGGTGGAGGCAGAGTGGAGGAGAGCTGGGGCGGGGGGTTCTGAAGAGGGCCACCCGCACTGCAGCAGGTAACCCGGGACAGGGGTGCAGGGAACCGCTCCCCACCCCAACTCGCCTCCACCTGGGCCTGAGCGCAAAGCCGCCGCCTGCTTCTCAGCCCTCCCCGGCTTCCCGCGCAAATAGCTGATTCGCAGGAAGACGGGGCGGGGGGGGGGTGGACAATCAGAGCAGGGCAGAGCGTACCTCAGGGGCGGAGGTGAGCTGGGGCCGGGCGCAGGGCGGGGAGCTGCTGGTGGGTGCTCTGTACCCCCCAAATTTTCCCCGTGGGTGCTCCAGCCCCGGAGCACCCATAGAGTCGGTTGCTCCCCGCCAGCTTTGCTACCCTGCCCCTAGGAGCCAGAGGGACCTGCCGGATGCTTCCTGGGAGCCACCCCAAGTAAGCCCTGCCGGGACTCCCCACCTCGCCCCCTGGCAGGTCCCTCTGGCTCTTAGGGGCGGGGCGCAGTGGGCACCCACTACGGTCGCCCACAAGACCCTCCTGCCCGGTTCCAGGGGTAGTCAGGGGACAGAGGTGGATGGGACAGGGATCCTGGGGGGCATCAAGGAACACGGGAGAGTTGGATGGAGCAGGAGTCCAGGGGGGCGGGGGCAGGCCACGACCCCCTCGTGGGGTGAGGAGGGAACCGGCTGTTAAGATTTAGGCAGCTCATCACTGGTCTAAGCCCCGTCATTTTGCAATATGGACACAGGACAAGTGGCTGACTGGACTCAGACTCTTGCAATTTTATTGCAAGTATCACTACAGTTGGTGTTTATCTGAAAAGCCCCAGCTCTTGGAGTCAAGTGATAATGTGAGAATGTCAGCTTTCATTAAAAATCAAACCCAACCAAATAAGCCTCCTGCTGGAGAGAAAAGTTTGAAAATGTGCACCCTAAAGGCTCAAAATCCAGAAGATATATTTATTATTTTTTAAATCTCATGATTTTTAAGTCACTCATCGATTTTCTGGGAGCTGACTCAATTTTTCAGTGGTTTGGGCTGACAACACTGCTAACTCCACTGATTTCAATGGAGCTGATCCAGATTTATACCAGTGTACATGAGAACAGATTTAGGACCTTTGATTTCAAAGGAATTACACCAGTGCTCCTTGTGTCTCTTCACTTCGGGCCTGATAGAAAAGCCCATTCAAGCCAAGATGAAACTTTCTGTTGACTTTAATGGGCATTGAACCCTAAGTGAACTTCTTGTAACAGAATTCTGCCTCATCTCCAGCTACATCAGACCTCTGGTGCTTTAATCATCAGGGCCAACTAGCGTTTATCCTCACAAAAGATACAGTAGCTAGCGCAGTGTGTTAAAATAGTCTCAAGAAACACATTTACCTAGGACCCTGGTAGTTGAAGAATCAGTGTTTTCTTTTTTTGCACTTTGTATCTGCACGGGCCCACAAAGGGTAATAAAAATAACTCATAAAGAACTTAAGTCCCATTATTTAAAACTTGCCCTTGGAACAAGACTTCTTGGACAGAAGAAAAAAGTTTAGCTGGGGGGGGGGCAGGAGGATTCCTTCTCCCCACTCCCCCAATTTTAAAATAAATCCAACATTACTGCATTTGGTATTCAAGCAATTATGTATTCACGAGCGGAAAGATTTCTCATCCCCATTAATCTGGGACTTCAACATGACGATTATGACAGTGCACTAGTGAGCTACCGCTGTCCCTCTGAACTCACCTCTTAAATTCCAGCACTAACGACTGGGGATGTGTACTTCATGCAGCAAACCTGAGACTCCTGTTTCTTGAATTTCCTCAGACAAGTGGGGAGTCCCCTGCCTTTTTACATTGCAGATATGCATGGTGACGCAAGTACAAGAAAGTCTCCATTCAGGTACGACCGTGAGCGCTTCCTGAGAGGTGCTATTGCTCAGTACTCTTTTTGGCTTGAGTGCGAGGGGCAGGTGCTCAACATTTGTCAGGAGGCAATCTAAACCTCACAGGATAGAGCTGTTACTGCATAGGCATGTGGTGCTATACCCTGCTCCTGCTTAAGTCAAATGGTAAAACTACTATAGACTTCAATGGGAGCTGGGTTAGATCCTTGGCAGCACTGGATATTAGCAAGACATTCCGTTTTAAGCACGTTATCTCAGCTGTTCTGTCATTAACCATTCCACTCTCAGACCCAGTGCTGACACTGAAACTCAGTACGAAGGGGAATGCTGTAAAATTAAAGGTCCCATGGTTGAAGAACAGGGGAAAACAATGTCATTAAAAAAAAATAATCCCCAAACTTCTAATATCCAAAGCTACTACGTAACACACAGCAGAATGCATAACAGCTGAAGTATTTCCCTGCAAAGTCACTGCATTCCCCCAGTACTTAAAAGAACACTAGGCACTACTGAATAAAATCTACTCTAGTTTATCAGATGCAGAACAAGGCCACTTCCTGAATCAATGCAATCCGCCACACAAGAGGCAGCCAGTGTTTTTCACCTTTTTATATTGTCATTTATTAATCTCATCAGCGAAGAATTAAGAGATCAATGCAATAGCGAGCCACATTTTCAAATTTCCAATCACACAGTTTTCTGCTTTGTTAACTGTTAGTCACTCAGATAATTTTCTTCCCGCATTTTAAAAGGTCATTCTTTCCTCAGTTTTCTTTGGTAGACAGAGGTGCGATTGCAAAAGGGCTCCTGGCTGCATTAGCCCCTGCCTCTTTCTGAACCACAGATATCTCTGTAGGAAACGCTCTAAAGGGATTCTGGAGACATACACTCTTCTACAAATGTTTCCAAGCAGATTCATCATTTTCAGTGAATACAAGCTTTTGACTGATATATAGGAAGAAGCCTGAATAAGCTCAGATCTGAGAATTGAAGGTTTTTCTAAAGAAGAAGCTCCAGAAATGCCTGCATTTAGATGGAAGGAAAATGTGTGAGACTCAAGAACAAAGCCATAAGAACCAGAGGGAGCGAATAACCTTTCATATCAAATTGCTTTCCCCACTAGACATAGTTCCAGCCTGTATGTTACCATTTGATGCAAATGTCTGTCAGAAAAGCACTAGTGGATAACAGATAAAAGATTATCTGTGACATTACGAAAAATGAAAGCTTAAAAATGGCTACAAGTTCCTTGGGAAAAAAAAATAGTCTTTCTGAAAGACAACAATAGCCCCTATGGTTTATTCAATACTGAAGCCCTGCTGCTGTCCACCATTGTTCTAATGACTTACACCAGCTCATCAGCTTTCAGAAGCCTTCCCTGCTGGTTTCTCTTTGCCAGAAACATAAGGTCCAAGAAGCTATCACAGTTATGATTCCTTTTCCCCAACTTGAAACCGGTGCTAGAAATTCAACTGGAGTAGCTCTACATGCTAGTCTCCCTCTGTGCTAAAGCACTGTGCAGCACACTTGATTTAACAGACGAATTATAGATTCAAGGCAGGGATTTCAGATAGAGGCAAGAGTCTGATTTTCATCCAGGTCTTTCTTGATTGGCCCAGCATGTCAGCCTTTCATTTAATGGGCCGGGCCCTGTTGAGAACACCTTTGCCATGCATCACACAGATTTGTTTTCTGAGCTCATCAGTCGAGAGCTATGTGGGAGTCACAGTCTAAGGGCCCAATTCTAATCTCACCCACACTGGTTTAACACCAGCATAAATCAGCTGGGTCAAACCTTCAGCTGGTGTAAATCAGCATAGCTCCATTGAAGCCAACCAACACCAGCTGAGGATCTGGCCCATTGATTTCTGTGGAGTTACTACTGATTTAGAGCAGGGTACGTAGGAGCAGAATCAGGACGTGTGCACGTGTGTGTTTTAAAGGGTTAGCTCTTTAGCTGACCTCCAGTGGAGCTATGCCAATTTCCACAACTTGATGATCTCACCCATTGTAATTGCATGTTATTTAATATCTACAAATAATGTCCTATAAAAAGACAATAGCAAGCTCCTACCTACTGGTTATATTTTGCTTGCTGTTTATGGTATCCAGTTCCTAATCGTACAGAAGCACAATCTATTACACAAAGTAATTATTCTAAATTTCAAAGTGCAATATACCTATATCTCTAGGATCACACAATCATTTACCTTTTAAGTTCAGTTTAACACCACCAAATTCATATACGCTGTTTTTATTAAATGAGAAACTGATGGAGGTCAAACAATACAGACACCATTCAACAGCTACATTTTCATTATTCAATAATTCTGTGTTGTAATATGCAATTAACATTTTGGCAGTCATGCTGAAAAAAACGGAAATTATATTGAAAATCTGAAAAGCAGGCCCTGACCAGTTCTCAGATACCGCAAAGATGGATAATCCTGATTCCTGCCATCTCAAGCAACCTATCATGATTACTCCTATATGCTGTCGTGGGGGTTGATTCCTTGAGGGCACCCTTAAGGATGAAGCTCATGTCTGGCCTCCATTTCCAGCCCACACATACGAATCTTTGCTGCAACATCCACCACCCACTGACAAAGACCAGGAGTCTTCTTTACTAGTGGAGGCAAAATTTTACACAGTGCAACGTAGCCCTCCTTTCTTACACATGTGCTCATTTCAAAGACCAATTCTGCAAGGTACTGAGCACTTCTTGAGAAACAAAGCTCACGCAACTTCCAGGGAATGAAATGAAAGTTGAGGATACTCAGAACCTTGTAGGAATGGGCCTTAATTTAAGATCCCTGCCTAACGCATCTCTCAGCGCTCCGTTGTAGATGCAAAGCTGTTCTCCTTCAAGTCCTACTGCTGCTTGGCAGGCTCTTACCGAAACATGCATTACACAATCTGGGGCACTAAAGCAGCTGCCCCACATATTGTCTAGTTCAGGAAGATGGAAGGAGTCCACTGTTAAATTAACAGCTGTGAATGGTGCGTAGAGTTGAGCTGACATTTAAGGTGTCCAACTTTGGTCATTTTGTTTTTCCCGAGAGGGGCAGTACTCCAGATGCCTCAATGGGAAAAACACAATTGTGATTTTCATTAACCTTTAATAAGAACAGGTCGTATTTTGTACTGAAATCCCCTTCAATCATGTTACCACGTAATTGGCAAGGTAAGAGAGCTATACCTTTATGTACCATACATATCTATGAGCGGAAACATTATGAATTGATTCAAAATCTTTTCCAATTAGCCAGGGATTGGGGGCGGGGGGAGAGAGAATAGAGGGCTGCATAGGACTAGTGGACAAATTCTAATCTATGCAACCAGGGCCAGCTCCAGCATTTTTGCCGCCCCAAGCGGCAAAAAGAACAAAACAAAAAACCTTGCCACCAAACACGGATGAGGAGTGATGGTGCGGCTGCTGAATTCCCGCCCCAGAGCCCGACGTCCTGCTGCCCCTTTACATTTGCCCCCCCAGGCGCCTGCTTGGTTCGCTGGTGCCGGCCCTGTATGCAACCTGCTTAATCTGCGGAAATCAAAATCGGGATGAAAATTTTTCTGACCCAAGCAGCGAAGTTTAAACCAGAAATCATAGGTTGAGAATCCACATGCAGCTTAATTAATAAATTCTCTGAAAGCTACATTGATCTGACTGCTGTGGAGATGCTGATTTTTTCACCATGGAAGCAGCTACCCTTTTGGTCTTGGTAAAAAACTCCTCTCTCTCTTCCTCCCCCTCCCCCTCTCCCCCCAGCAGTTAAAAAATGAGCCTCTAGCTACAAATTGGACAATTATAGATAGTATTGTAGAACAGCAGTTTAAAAAAGTGCTAATGAGCTGCAGGAAATCAGAAACAAAAAAGAAAATATTTTCCCTGTAGGCCAAACAAAATTAATTTTAAAAATTAATGTAAACCACTAATGCAGCAAGTGCCTCCATTAAATTATGGGGCTATGACATGTACAATGCTATATTTTTGCCATGGAATTTGTTATCTAAAAAGGTGTTCGTTGTTTATTATGGTGTGAAAAGCTGTTTTCCTCCAGATAGGCTGGTTCATTAAGAAATTGGATCCTTGCCATAGTCCTATTTCTTAGCAATGAAGCGATGCCCTGTATCAAAAAATGCGGAGACCAGCTCTGTTTAATATCTGAAAAGTAAATCAAACAAGTCCAGTCTGCTTTTTAAAATGGCTTTATAGAGATGAAACTCAACCAAAATATTTCACTTTGTTGCCTATCAAAACGGCTCCTGCAGATTCCAAGCCCTGCAAAATGATTAGGATCATAATACTATTACTACTTCAACAAATAATGAAGCAAAATATAGATCTTGTTTTAAGTGAAAAGTTGCAGCCTTCCGTGCTATTAAAACACATTTATTTCTAGTGTTTCATTCATCGTGTTGTGACAGGTTTGGTTTTAAGAAGAAATAAGACCTGGGTTTTAATTGAGAGAGAGAGAGAGTGTAAATCCCCCCCCCCCCCCCTCTGAAATAAAGCAGGACGTGTACAATAAAAAAAAAATGATGGTGAGTCAATATGCATTTCACAAATGCACTGAAAAAAACAATAGGCCCACCTTCTCATATTCTTACTTCTGCTGAATAGCACCTTACTCTACAAGAAGTTCCATTGATCTCAATGGGATTAATAACAACTCAGTCTGATGAAGGATATCAGATTCTGGACCAATGAAAATTACAGAATTCAGGCCATTGTGAACAGCATGGAAGCGTGTGCATTACCCAATGAGGATATAATGAAATGATAGGGGTTAAGGGGCAGAGAGGAGGAGGAGAACAAGTACAATGGCTGCTTTGGCTACTAGATTCAGAGGAAATATCAAAGCTTTCACCTCTAAATAACAGGGGGGAGGGGAAAAAGAAAATGAGGCCAAAAGCCCACTATTGGCAAATATTAAAAAAAAATTATTCTATTTAATAAAATTAGATATTTTGTTAGCCTTTATTTATGAGCCAAAACACCGAGGGGAACTGCTCACTAATGTTAATTAGTAATAAAATGCTTATAAGAAACAGGGGAGCCAGGACTAAAGTCCATGGGCCAAATTTTGCACTCACCAGTTTAAACCCAGAACAACTCCCAGATCTTCAATGAAGTTGCTCCACATTTACTCCAGGGTAACTCACTGGCTTTACGTCACAGTAAAGGGAAGGCATATTGTGCTGTGAGTGGCACATTGTGAACTGTAACCACTGTGCAAGGAACATTTAATCTGTTGTTGGGAGCCTTTTTATATGCTGGAGGCCAGAGTTATCCAAGGGATTCATGACTTCTCTGGTAATTTATTTATTTACTTACTGCCTTGATATAGAAAACATCCAGTTCATGCAGCGTTACTTGAAATTTTAAAAAAAGCACACCAGGAATTATTTAGTAGCCAGAAAAAAATAAAAATAAAAAAGAAAAAATTGTAAAAATGGTAGAAAAAATTGCTGATTAGTAATAAGCATATTTCCAAAGAAATGGGCTAATCCCAATGGACTGTGAAGAAACATACAAGGATGTCTTCCTGCAAGCAAGCACATTCCTATAGGCAGCATTCTACTACCTGCCTCCTTGAAGAAATGCAGGAATTAGGTCTTGTCTATACACTGTTTTTGTACTGCTGTAACGATATCTGTTTAGAAACCAATATAATGTGGGAAAACCCTTAGCATGAAGCACTATGATACCAGTGTAAAGGTGCTTATCTCTGTAAGGCTTATTGCAGTAAATTTGGGGAAGAAGTTATACTGACATAAGCACCTTTATACTGGGATAACTGCATCCACACTAAGGATGCAAGGATACCCATTTCTATAGTTAAAGCAGTACAAAAATGACACGTACACCAGTCCTAAGTGGTATACATTCCATAAACAACAATCCTTCCTGAAAACTAGAACAATGCATCTGATTCTGATTTCATTTTGCTCTGGTCTGATATCAGTATAATTCCATTGACTTCTGATTTGTACCAGTGTAGGTGAGGGAAATCAGGCTAATTTTCAATTCATGATAACAAACAACGTGGGAAATGGACTCAAAACTGAAATTTTCGTGAATTTTTTTGCAACAAAACCCACAACCATATGCAAAACAGCTAGCTTTGGGGTGCTGAACCTGGATAGAAGATCAGCTGAAATGCTGGATCTCATGAACCTTTCATCAGAATTTACCTTCTGATGTATCTGTGTCTTGAAAAATTCAGGCCTGCCTAGATACAGCAGAAATGGTTTCAGCTTGAAAGGTTTGTTTGGGACCAGTCTAGGGCTCCCCAACTGTGGGATGAGCGCACACTGGCAGGACTCAAGCTTGTCAAAAACCTTTGGCTGATCCAAGACATTTATCTTTTCTCTCTGCTTTGCTCTTCTGTTTAGGTTGTAACATTACCTACGGCTTCATGGTTGCCACTGTGCTGCTCTGCTGTTCTGAACACCTCCCCAGCAATGCGCATAGAAGCCAGCCCTTCCTGGTTGAAGGAACTTATCCTGGGAAGTGCCAAGCGCCTTTTCAGAGTTATCGAGTAAACTAAGCTGCCAACGAGTTGAGGATTCACAGTACCTCACAAGAGGCACCTTCCAGGACTGGGTCCCAAAAGCACAGGCTCTTACCATGTTATGCTAAATGTGTACAGAACCTTTGACACACAGAAGACCAGCTGTGATTCCATCCAGAAGAGGGAAGTGTTGTCCATACACACTTGACATTCATTATTTATGCTTGTTTCTATGCATCGCACACCCGATGCCTTAGCAGTGGGCATACTAAAAGTTATTAAATATATTGCAGTAAATAAAACAGTGCCAGGAAAAAACAAACAAGCAAACAAAATCATTTTCAGCTTTTCCCCATCAGCCAAGGGTCTAGACTGGATAACCCAAGGGTCATTTCTGGACAATTATCCATGAAACAATGAACAAACATCTCTTCCTACTCCAGTTACTAAAACGTTCAAATTTTCAGCCCAAAGAGTGCTGACAAATAGGCCCTACCCCCTGGACTGTTGTACTTTGCAACAGTTTTATGAATTTCAATGTGATATTGTTTGTATGTGTTAACCAAAATTCCCTGATCTTATATTACAAGGGATATGAACAAGCAGCTTTCAGCAACAACAACATTCAAAAAGGGACCAGGGGACGAGTTTGATAGCTTTGTTCAGACACATTGATCACACACACAAAAGAGAAGAGCTGCAGCTCTTTGCTAATCATGCAAGGTAGCATTAAAACAAAAAACATACAAAAAGCCCACACTGCTCACAACATTAAGTGCTGGAATTTCACTGGTTTCTTGTCTGTTATGTCAATGGTGGCCCATAAATACAGATCAATAGAGGTAGGGTATTTCTTCATGCTGGCAAGAATGGGGCCAAATTCTGATTCCAATTACATGGGTGTAAAACCAGAGCATGACTTCAATGTGGAGTTACTATGGATTTACACCAATGTAACAAAGAGCAGAATCTATCCCCTTGCCTATATGATGGCTCTCTGGATCTGACCTACATTGTAAGAACAAGAAGGGCAGCAGGAGCATTTGGAAGTGCTGCTCCTATATTAGCAAAGAGATTAATTAAGATGTCGCTGGGTGCTTCTCCACAGTCAGGCCCGACCGCTAATAGCCATTGATTTTTTTTTAAACAGCATGTACAAGTCTAAATGCTGTAAATTCTCCCAGATTCCCTTTCTCTGGCTTCCTCTCCCCTGTTAGGGGTTAACTGTGCTGGAGAGGGGGAAAAAAAGCTCAGTTCCCTCCTTCCTTTGCCTGGGGCACTGAGATCAGGAAATTCACTGCTAATCACTGTGGTTGTGATTTCTGATCTCAACTGGCAGCACAGAGAATTGAACTCCAGTCCCCTGAGTACAGCGAGCTCCACAAGGTGGGTCTTGAGCTTGTTAAAGCTGCAGTGCTGCCATGCAGTTATCAACTTTAAATTAATCTCCCCCATCACTTAAAGTGGTTGCTAAAAATATAACCTCCAGGATACCTCACTTTAAGATTTAACTAAAGTAAAAAATTGGGATAATATTAATTAATTGCTTCCTTCAGCCACAGCGCCAGGAAAACTGGATTTGGTCATTGTTTCCGGGATTTGGCTAATCTGTCTCCAGCAGCAAAGCCAGCCTGGGCTCTCTCAGTCCTGTCCTGCAAATCTTTGCTCACATGACTAGCCCCTACTCAGGTGAGTAGCCACATTGATTTCCGTTAGCGTGACCATGTATCCTGATTGGCTTTACAAAAAACCAGCAGCCTGGATCCTCAGTAGGTGTAATTTGGCATAGCACTGCTGGAGTCAACAGGGCTACAGCGATTTACACCAGCTGACGATCTGGCCTGGTAATGGGTGGTGTTTTTTTGTAAAGCTCCTGCAGACTGGCCACCTCAAAGAACCGTGGGTCAGCCAATCTGGTGAAATGCACAATCATGCTAGCAGAGTGCACGTGCACTTCAGGGGCCTTCCTCACCAGGTCTGTCACATGCTGAAATCCTGCCCTCCCTGTGCTAGCCCTTCCATGGATTATCCAGCTATAACCTCCACACAAGTTTCTGAGCTAGCCTTTTGGCCAAATCCAAATGGTGGTGGAACAGAGGGCTGGAGTGGGGAGAGCTTAGCTTTGGAAAGGGAAGAGCAAGCAACCTTTTCTCTCTGACCCTTCCACATATACGACCACAACACCCACTACCGGCCTCCATCCAATCTCGCTGAATTCCATTGCAAGACTGCAGGAAGACTTCAGCAGGCATCCCACTGCCAACTGGTGCTCACTGAACCTCTTTTTCGCTTTGAAAATCTGTTTGCCCTGTTTCAGTGAAGTTACTCAAGTGAGAAGTGTCTGCAGGCTGGGGCATCCAGTTTGGAGTCAATACACTTCTGAAATCTGTTATTACTTTATTAGTACTAATACCGTACTGGCAACATATATTTTTTCCCCTTAAAGAGTGCATACTCAGCATTAAATTGCAGTACAACAAATCCTCAACTATCCATAACCTGCGAAATTATGGAGGGGCGATGGGTTGTGGGATAAAATAGAAAAATGAAAAGAGTCTAGACATGCTTTCCTTACGCTCACTGGGGAGTCATTTTAAAATCATTTTATGAGGAAATAATTTAGGTTGTATATACAATAACCCCTTTAAAAATAGTAACACGTCTGACAATCTTAAAGAGTCAAAGAGTTCTTATTCAGAAGAATGGCTCTCTGTGTGGAAATGTAAATGCTATGCGGGTCTAATTCATAAACAGTTACGATTTCATAAAAGCTGGTAAGAATGAAAGAACACTGAGTTCAAGAAAAACAAGACAGCGCCAACAAAAACCAAATGAACCAAAACCACCTCTTTGCTTGTGCCCCCCATCCTCCAACAAAAACGCTAACAATCCCCAAACCATTCCCTCCAGTGCTCCACAAAATAAAAACACAACAGTATACTACATTCTGCAATAAGCTGGAATTCATTCCAAAATCATAATGCCTAGCATTATCCCACTCAATATTATTTGGTAATATAAATTTGATCACACGGGTATGCAAAATACAGCAATCTTATTTGTTTCACTAATGGTTCCTTTTTCCTCAAGGACAGTGGAGCCAGAAAACTTTTTATTCTACATCTCCCCATTAATGTAGGACAAGCAATGTAGTTACTGTCTCCCAGGCACATCCTCTTAAAGACCCTGATCAACCCCCTACAACCAAATAGGACACACAGGTGTACACAGAAAATAAGAAATATATTTTTAGAAGAATGGGCAGATCCTCAATGGGTGAAAACTGGCAAAGCTCCAATGCACTCAATGGGATACCAGTTGAAAATCTGGCCCTGTGTTACTTACTTCCCACTCTCCTGCACTCTCTAAAGAACTGCTCTGTAGGTGTGAGCCAAAGTCCTCTGAAGCAAATGGGAAGAGGCACACTGACTTTAACGGGTTTTGAATCAGGCCCTATAACAGCAAATGAAATGGCTGAATTTCTCACATCTCTAGTTATTTTTTTCTCATTATTGAGATTACTAACACTACCAGCTCTACCGATGTGTCTGTGTAACATGAATTAAATTTAAGAAAGATATTCCCACAAACAAATTATGGTGACCTCGGGTGAAACAATGTAGCCGTGGCAGCCTGACTTGTTCTGCTGGACTCCCACACCGTCAGACTTGAAAACTTCCCCAGTTTTTCCATTGTGAATTGAGATGGGCTCAGACAATATTCCCAAAAACATCCAGTGACTTTGGAGGACTCTGGAGGCAAACTAGATGACTGGACATTATTTCTGTGGGGTCAAACTAAAACTTCAGTTCTGTGCACATGCCAACGTTAGGGAAGTTCAGATCCGTGCCTGAACTTCATGGCTCAGGCCCCTTTCTAATTGTGACTAAGCACATCACTGAACTGCCTTTTTTTCTGGCCCAATGCAGCCACCTTTTTGACCTGCACACCCAGCTGAAGCACTGACATCAAGAAAGTTATGCCTGCTGAGTGTGAGGGTTAGTGAAAAAAAAAACCATTCAGAATGTCAATGAGGTAGGGGCATCACACACTTTTCACGTTAAAATTCAGCAGGTTTTCCAGTCCTTCTGGCCTTGGTACATTTGCATAGTGCAGGGTCAGAGAGACATCCGGAATCCACCACAGCTCACTGTTTAAAGGGTCATATATGTGACACATGAAAATAACCCAACTTTAATTGATACCCTGGCTGCTGGCTGTTGAATTTGAAACTCCCCCGGCCCCATCCCTTGTATGTCTAACGTACAGTACACTCTATAGCAGACGCCAAGAAGGCAGCGTGATCTCACAGTTGCAGTAACAGAGTTTTAAAAATAAATTGTGAATCGTTCACAAGATGTCCACCCTACTTTCGAAGACTATGAATCTCTCAGGAACGCACACCCCATCAGTAATGTTTTCAAAGCCCCAAGTTATTTAACTGTCTATCCTAACCCTACCAAACCAATAAAAGAACTCCAAAAAAGCTGTCTTTTTCATTCAAGCTTCTTGCTAGGCTGTTTCCAATTATTTTTATATTTCTCTCAGTCCAGTTATGGCTCAAACTTTAAAAGGAACAGCAGAGACTTAGGTGCATGTGTTAAGTTATCCACAGGTTTCTCATTGCTATCCATTCCCAGATCAAACAGGCACAAATATTTCCCTTGATAATCACAAATGAACATCTAATGCAGAGATGTTTGAGCTCAGTCAGCCACAATGGAAATGCACATAAAACATATTCCTTAACAAAAACCACTGCTGATGCCTTGAGGTTTCCAGACTAAGGGGTAGAGAAGGTGGACAAGATTGGTTTTCCTATTTATTAAGCATCATATTTCCATCGTCAAGAAGGACAATGGTTAATGCTTAGGAAGAAGAAAGAAAATTGATGAACTTCATGAAAAGATACAATAATGTAGATATGCCTGCATCAACGCTTAACCACTTACCGCTACTTGTCTATCACTTAAAATGCATGCTCTATTATTAACTCATCCATGTTACAGAATATAGTAGAAAAGAGACATAAATGCGC